>NC_138766.1:57194473-58414473 GCF_965113315.1 Podarcis vaucheri | reverse complement strand
GCCGAAAGCACCAGCCTGAAGATGACGAGTGAGACCTCGTCGAAACGTCGCACAGACACCCCGACTCTTACACGGGAAGACACCCGAAGACACCAAAACCTGCATTCCTATACCCGTGAAAATCTACGAAAGCAAATATATATATATATATATATATATATATATATATATATATATATATATATATATATATATATATATATAATGTTGAGCACTGTTCAGAATTCTGCTGTACATACCAGTGGAGAAGCACCAATAATGTAGTACTGATTAACATAATTTTGGAACATGGTTTATTTTTTACATATTATGTAGAAGATCTTTTTATGTTCATTCCTAATATCTGTCTTTCTTCTGTAGCACATTGTCCTCTGAACTTATCATTTAGTTAGTGCCTGAAAGTATGCTAAGCTAAAAGACTCAAGTTAGAAAGAACTTAAAGGCTTCTAACAAGAAAACTGGAATTTGAGATTAGAAGACGGTGAGCCATATTTCATGGTCTAGTTGATACAACCCATCATTGCCTCCAGCTCTTTAACAGACACATTGATTCTTAATACGATGGGTTTGCTACTCTGTCTAGGGATGTCATGTTGACCCAGTTAACTTAATGAACTTTCTCTAGTGGGGGAGGCAGATAGCTGCCTCTTACTGGTAAAAAAGGCAGGGTGTGAATGCTCTGAGTTTATGCTATAATTTCCTAGCTTATACCTTCATGTTTGCCATATTTAGATGGAATAGAAGCCAAAGAATGAGTCCAAAATCTGTACACAAACCCTAAACAACTGCAAAGTTTCTAGGGCCTCTGTGCCTCCTTAACATTTGCTGCAGTAGCAACTGATGCCACAGCTGGTGGAAGTCTCTCTCTAGGCATATTTTAAAGGTACAATAGTATTACATGGCTCCAGAATCAAGATTAGCAACCCCGTATTCCCTTGGCTGACTGACAGACAGCTGACTCATGCACACCAAATGAGTTTTATTATATTTACTCTTTTACAATATATCCTTCATCTTGCTTATTGCCTCATTGCCTGATCTCATATGCTGACCAAAGCCTTGTCCCCAAAAAACTTATTTTCTATGTGAAAGAAATATTCTGTATGGAGGAGCAATCACTCCTGAGATCTCCTAAGAATGACCATACTGGATCCGAACAAAGTCTTATATAACAGCACACAGAACATATAAAGCTGCTCTATTCTGAATCAGATCTTTTGTCCATCTAGATCAGTACCCAGTGACTGGCTGTGGCTCTCCAGTATTTGATAAAGAGGTCATTTCCCCGCATGCAAATTAGATGTGCTGTGGCTGAGCTAAGACCCTTTCAGCAGCCTGTTTCTGACATTGGCCAACCTGTAGCCTGAAGCCATTTCAATCAGACCAAAGAACACACACTTTCAGATGACTCATGCCTGATGTTCTGAAGTATTTTGTTTGTTTGTTTACAAAATGCACCCACTGGGGGAGAGGATCTGGTATTTTAACCAGGGAAGTGGTGCAGGGACTGGAAGCAATTAGGACTTTCCTCTCCAGCACAATTTTCTAAATCAAAGTTCGAGGTGGAATGAGGTAAGAGAGAAATACAGATGCCCGGTTCACTTCTGTCTCTCTCCCCCCCCCCCATGGAGTAAATGGCAGCTCAGGGATGGGACAATCTCAATCAAGTAAATTATGGGGCAGGGAAGGATTAAACACCCTCAAATCAAATTTGCTTTGCCCGCATGTCCTGGTTGCAGGTTTCCCATGGGCATCTGATTGATGACTGTGAGAACAGGATGTTGGACTGGATGGACCATTTGCCTAATCCATCAGCCTCTTCTTATGTTCTTATGACCTAATCCTCAAGAGTTTGTGCTTGGCCTGAGCTCAGGGATGAAGAGGCAGGCCCCAGCACATCCAGTTGCAGTTCATTCCAGAATCCCCTAGTAGTATGACTAAGAGTCAGGAAAGCAAACAGCTACCACATGGACACTGTTGTGAATTACAGTTGTGGTGGCATAGATCTGCATGGTGAGTCATTGCACACTTTCAGGCCACCACATGGAGAGTCCTCCATCATTGGTTACTTAAAGCAGTCCTTCATAGATTCAAGCTCTGTCACATTTCACGTACAGATCAAAACAGTACACATGTTCTGTGATTGGAAAAAACACACACAAAATTTCTACAAGAGAGGAAGGTATGCTTGTAGTGTCTTTTGAATTCATTGCTTACAGAGCTCCTTTTCAATAACTCTTCCACTTTTCTTTTCTTTTTAAAAAAAGAACATCCAGATTGTATTGCTTTAGGATTTTGGTTTTTTGGGTGTGTTCTTTTTAAAAAACCCACACATTAATATTTAAGACCTGAAGGAACACCAGACTATTTCAATGTACATTAATTTACAAGCATGAGATAAGGACTGTAGGAAATAAATGTTCCACTCGCTCTATTAATGACAGTTACTGAATTCTTCTCTGAAGCTCGCTACATGCCAAGGATGGGCATTCGCCAGAAAACCTAAGGCACCATCAAATCAGCTTATCTTAGGAAATGTTTGAGGATCTAATGGACTGTGTGGTAGTATTTCCCTCTGCCTTTGCCAGACTGACTTTATTAGCCCCCCTAGTGAAACCTTCAAACAGGAGTTGCGGGAGATGTGGGCAGAGGAATGCACTTCAAAAGCAAGCGCCAGAACCTGAAAGACATTCACTTAGCCCTGGCAATAATTGAAATCACACAACAATGCGTCCAGACAATTCTTAGAGGATGATTAAAGTTTATAACTGTACAGAATGTTTCAGTCCAGTGCCTCATCAATAGGATAAAGTACGATTTAATCTAACTTCCAGATTTTTAGGTGTGGTGGATGTTGACTCTGATAAACCACTTTTAATAAAGTACCTTTTAACATTCAAGTTCAAACAGAGATGACAGACATTCTCATTTGGAAAGTATTGTTTTGTGTGCGCTCAGAGCAGTGGGATGTTACGAGTCCCTGTTACATGGCCCCTGTGCATTTACAGGTAGAAAAATAATAATTGTGAACAAGCAGTGAGTACAGACATGACTATAGCCCCATTCCTGGATCAATAGGGGTCACAGCCTAACAAGCTCAGAAGCCCCCAAGCTGAGCCCTTGTTTCAAACATCCCATCAGCTAGATGTCCACTCAGTTTCCTTTCCTTATGAAGTGCTGTAGTTCACATGCAGATGGTCAGCCCAAGAGATTCTATTAGTTCACAAACCACACTGCTACGTATAGGACTGTCCAATAATTGACCCAAGGCTCCAGTGAATCACTGGGTTTTACTCTGATCAGTACACTGCCACAAACAAGTTGCACTTTTAAAGGTATGCATGCAGAATCTACCTGATAATAACAAAATATGAATATATGGACCCACAACTCAGACCTGCATGCTTTCTGTACCAATTGCACAATCATAATTCTGTTGTTGAAAATTACGCACATCGGGTAAACCCTTTTGGCAGATCCGGATGCTACCTTTCTTCACATATCTACTCTAGCAACACTGTTGCAGGACCATAAAATGTCACCCACATCATTGGGTGTTCATTTGCGACATCAGGGGTTCATTCATCTTCTAATATGATATGTGCCATCATCTGCCAGCAATGCACTTCTGCATTCTACATAGGACAAACAAACTGGGATTTACACAAAAGAATGAAAGGACACAAATCAGAATGGACTGATATCAGAAATGGCAACCTTAAAAAAGGCAAAGGGGAACATTTTAATTCTCCAGGATACACTGTAAATAACACTGAAGTAGCCATATTGAAGCAAAGGAACTTCAAAATAAGATTGCACCTGTAAAACTGTTGAATCACCATAGACATAGACACTATATGAATGCCAGAACTTGGTTAGAGCACCTGCATAAATAAATTTTGCCACTGAAGTGGCTTTGGGCAGAATAGAAGGCTTACGAATGTCCCCTTCTACTGCCTCCTACAGACCATAACTGTAAGGTTATCCAATGAGTCATGCTTACTTGGAGTTATCAAAACTGAAACTAAGGAAGCAGCACAGAATCAGCAGCAGAGTGTTAGGCTTACTAAGGACCATGAATTAAGACAGGGGTAGGCAACCTAAGGCCCATGGGCCACAAGTGGACCACAGGGGTCATTTAACCGGCCCCTAAGCCACCCCCGAACTGAGCCACCCACTCGGCAAGTCCCCATGCTCTGCGCTAAACTGGCACGGCGTGGCGTGGGGACTCGCTTCCACGGCACCAGAAATTGCATCTGTGCAATTGCAGACACCAGAAAACACAATCTGGCCCATGGAGGGATCTCCGCTGGAGTGAACCGGCCCAGGCAAGGTGAACATTGCCGACCCCTGAATTAGGACAATTAGTTGAGAATCATGGCATAGCATAGGTCACACTTTGGACTATTAGCATTTTCTAGGATAGTCATTGCTTCTCTTTTGCAACCTAGAGCAGTGGTTCCCAATTAGCTAATTACTGAGAACCCCCTATTTCTCAAAAGCCAAGCCACAGACTCCCTACTTTTGAAAATGTTGATAGCTCTATGGTAGTCACCTGTGCAAAGCAATTCTTTGAAGAAAATGTGGGGTGGCCCCTAATAAGCAAAGGATTTTAGGTATACTAAAAAGCAGACCATAAAATTTGTGATATTACCACAAATTGCCTTTCCCAAGACAGTAGGCAAAACTTGTCTCCATTGCTCCATTACAGCTGAATAAATAAAAAGCAATTAAGTCCCTAATTATGTTTTGAACCACTGACCCAGAGTATTCACAACTGGGGACTCTCTATTTTGCAGCGTTCCTGATCGCACAGAGAGAGCACTGTCTGCCGGCTTGTTTACATTGTTAACTGAACACAGGAAGGTGAGGGTAATAACCAGGAATCTTGATCCTCCTCTGCTTTCCAGTTTTTCCTCTAGTTAGTAGGGTAGGAATAGGTCACTGAGTGGTCAGTGTGTATCAGCAAGAATGTGAAGATTTGGACTCAAATCTCTGTGAAGCTCACTACATGTCCCTGGGCCAGCCCCTAGCTCACAATCTCACAGGTCTAGCTTCTGCTTGGTTATTTTTGTCACTTTCTGACTTTCTCTATGCAAATCTGACACAAGCAATAGTAAAACTTGACAGCCTTCTTATCACCTCATTCACTTGCCAGAGCAAAGAGGCAATTACCTCTTTGGTGCTTCAACAGATGGCATCTTATCTCCTACTATGGAAAAAAATTGTGGAGCAGCACTTCCCTGCATTTCCCCTCCATTGCACCACTGCCTATAAACAGTTCTATTTTATTTACAGTTTAATTTTCTTTAATTTGCATTTTGCAGCATGCATATAATATTTTGAATGTATAATACCTGCTTATGCAGGTGTGTACAGGAGGCCTCTTCCATTAATCACTTTAATTACATAAATGTAATTTAAAATCAAATACTCATTTGCATATATTTATGTGCAGGGATAAAAGCAATACATTATTCAAGAAACAGACACACCTTTCAAATCCCAAAGTTTTGTTTATAAAAAAGAAGGGTTGCCAATAATTTTCGAGACATATGGTAGCATCTGCCCTGAATTCTAAGACTGAATAGTATTTTCCATATTGATCATTATATTTCAGTGTGATAAAAATAAAGTTGTCTTTTCAGCACACACACACACATACACACACGGGAAATAGCAAGGTTAGCCATCTACACAGGTATTCCCAGTTCAAATTTGTGCAAGAAGGCTTTCGTGTTGCGTTCCCAGTGGGCAGAAAAACTATCAAGAACAGCAATGAAGCAACACTTTCTGTCAGGCTGCAGTGCCTAATGAGTTTCAGAGCCTGCCTTTGTAGGTCATATGTAACCCGGTGTGATCCTTTACACTACTTTAGAATGTCACAACTTATAAACTTAGAAGATGTCATTCCCCCATGCTGGGTTTACAGAAGTGATTTCAAGCCCCACTGTTGTTCTCCCGACTGGAGCTGGACTCCACTATACTACCGCAGTCCTATAATTCAAAGAAATGCTGTTAGTCGCAGACAAACACCAGAGGTGATCCAGTTCTCTAACAGAGGCTATTACCATGAATCAACACGGCCAACAGGCTCTCCTGGAATTCAAAGTAATTTTGCGGGCAATAAGTTCTACAGCGAGGTTTACCAGAAGGGATTGGAGTTGTCACAACATTTACATTATTCTCTGGCCCGTATTTATCTTCGTTTAAATTTACTTCGGGGAAGGCAAATGTGAAAGTTAACATTACAAAGGCAGAATGTTTGCTTCCTCCTCCTTGCCTAGAGATAGATAGATAGATAGATAGATAGATAGATAGATAGATAGATAGATATAGATGTTTATGGAGTCAAATAATAATGGTGTCAGACTTTGCCACCCTGGTGCCCTGGGGCTGATGGGAATTGTAGTGCAAAACATCTACAGGGCATCAGGTTGCAAAGCTGGTCTATGCGATACCAACACTTCACTGGCTAATTGCAGATGAAATATATCTACAAAGTCTAAGCAATTGTCCTGTTTCTTTGCATGCTTTTCATATAAGCCATTTCATTTATTTAGCAGAATGTTTAATTATATGAGTTTACTGCATTTTCCTAAATATTGATACCCTTGATTCTTGTGAAGCACAAAAGTGAACATCCAGAGGCTTACATCTTGACTTTAAAAACATCCCTCTGGGTATCTCACCAGAGTTGCAAATAAAACTGCCAGAACAGCTACGTCATGAATGATCTATGGACTCACTAAAAGGTAGAATTTTGGGTTGAGATAAAACAACATATTTTCTGTTTTCATTCTTGCCAAACTCTATAAGGGTATATTAGTCCTTCTGTTTTGCAGATAAATCAAAGAGATGAAACCCTCTGTTAAGAAACACTATGGAATATTTTAAAGAAGAAAATATATCTCTGGTTATTTCCCCCTAAGATCACTTTTTTTTTTGGACATTGCAAGACTGCAGAAGGATTCTACCAGTATTTACACTGTACTTTGAGTGCATATGTAAGCTAAGCAGGACTTAGACCATCTCAATTGGGTTATTCATATTCATCTATTTCCCCCCTCTTTGTTGGACTTGTCCATGGTGCATGAATAAGCTTCACTGTGGCATTTCCAGCTGTGGCCTTATGCACAACAGTTATTTTATAAAGCTATTTGGGCTGTACAACATATCACATATTCAAATCCATTTTCTCTTTAAGCTGATACATAATGAAAAACTATTTCCATTTCCATATATAACACTAAACATTAAAAACATTGCTTAATAACTGCTTCCTATCTGTCTTTTCTCTAACCTGATTTGGGCTGTCTGTTAAAAGACACTAACAGGTCCTCATAGGCTTATAGGGATAAGCTGTGCCTTGTCTTTGTACCATACTGACTTGAGTGTCACAGATTTTGGGAGAAACCAAAATCTGAGTCTGAGTTTTCTATCTGCCCAGAGCCAGGAGACTAACTGAATGAAATGCCTGAAGTAAATACTTCGTTGTTCCCATAGCCAAAGGGCAGCATCCAATGAATCCGCCTGCTTGGCCAATGGGACATCTGGTTTTCTTTTCAGCCTTTTCTCCCATCTTTACAGTGGATTTGGGTTATGCATGGGGGGTGGGGGGCTGCAAGGGAAGGAGAGGAAGGAGGAACCCCAGTCCTCAAGCAGATGCCTGTTTGTGGTATGCTGGATTTCAGATGGATCGCACCCAAAGTTCTTTCCCCATATTCTTTTGCAACTCAAACATAACTAACATATACTTCAAAGGAGAGTAACAAATTGCTTTCAGAGGATGTAAATCTTAAAAGGCCCTTTCAGATTCAATGATGACCTGAAATAACTACAGCTCTTAAACATCTTGTGGCTTTTGTGTTTCATATTCAAAGCAGCATTTTATCTATGCAAATAATAATTAATACTTCACAGGGAAAATGGATACAGTTAACAAAAGAGTTTCCAGGCTTTAGCCTGGATGCAGTGCTGGAAATCAGTCATTGTGTGCAATGGACATTGGAAATGAGGGTAATCTTGATCCAGGGGAGATCACCATGGCTGAGACTGAGATTGCTCATTCGTTTGCCTGTTGCTCTTTCTAAATACAGATGCTCTGCATTCAAGCTCTGAAAAGGGGGAATAGGACTAGAACTAAAATAAAAATAAAAATACAAAAGAGGTAGGGAAAGAAAACAAACATACAGAAAGCCAAATGACTGTGGTAACCATCATACAAGTTTACACAAATTTCAGTAGCTGCCCTAGTGCAGGGAGAACAGGAGTAACATTTTCCCAACAACAAAATATTATGGATTGTTGCACCTTGCACCTTAGTTCATAGAAATACATTCAGTTCCCTTTTACAGGAAATAAGCTGCTGTAGAGGCCTGAAGGGGATTTTGGCTTTTTCTTAATAGCAAATTCTAAGTATGCTATTTGCCAGGTGTAGGGGGTGTTAGGGGAGGGGTAATACCTCTGGTGGCGGCACACTGTGTTTCTTCTGGGGTAGTTTGTCCACCTTTGGTTCCCATCCTACATTCAGCACTCACCTGTGGCTTCTAGAAGCTGTCAGCATGTGACAGTGGCCACACCCCGGTGACAACTTCAAATGGCCAGCAAAACCAGGTGAGGGTAGTTGATGGGTCTCAAACCCTCAGTGAGTTAGGGACCTCGCCCTGCATGCAAAGACAGGCTCCAGCAGATTAAGCAGATGATACCAATAGTAGTTCCAATGGTCAAGAAAGGTGTTTTCTGAACATGCTGCAGAAGAAAGTGAGGGGCAGATGGGGCTTGTCAAACTGGATAGCCTAGGAGACGGAGTTTAGCACAACTAAGCACTGATGAGTGGAAATGGCAGGGGGGAGGGATAGAATTTGGAACACCTCAGTTCGCTAGGCTAGAGAAAGATCAAAGTGGCCTTTGAAATATTCAATATTTGTGAATTAAACCAGAGAATATCATTGTGTAGAGGTAAGGATGATAGCATAAAAGGACACCAAAAAGTAATTGCATAGAGAAAAGGTTACCCTGTTTCTCTCAAAGGAACTCTCAAGGAACTTTTGATCAAACATTGCATCACTGAAATGTTAATACAACATCACTATGATGTGCTAATAAGCAGCTTCAAGATCAAGGGAAGCACAAAAGGAGTATCAGAACAAGGATTTTGGACAGAAAGAGTGAGCGAGTGGCTGTCTGGTCTGACAGAGAGTGTATCAGTGTATAAGCTATGACAGGAACTGAAAGATAAATAGGAAAAAGAGAGAGAAAGAATGCTGTTGCCCACTATGATGGTCTCCAAGTGATGGGAGAGAATGAATTGGATTGACTTACACCAAATGCATAGTGGGTAGCTATGCCTTCGGGCTTTCCTCCTTTTAATTAATCACACATGCAAATAACCTATAGCTTTTGTTTAAATGTGCTAGATAGGGATGGAGAAGCTGTGGCTCTCCAGATGTTGTTAGACTCCAGCTTCCACCAGCCCCAATGATCGGGAGGACCGGAGGTTCCCCACTCCAGCTATATACAATGCTTATGGTGTTATCTTTCTTCTTGAATTTTCAGTCCTCACCTTATCACAAAGGCTGCCTTTGGGGCCTGTCTGGAGAATAGAACATTATGAAATCAGTGTCCTAAGAAAGCAGCATCAGCCTCCTTTCACAAACAAGGAATTGGGAGGTATTTGTGCATGCAGTGATCCTGGCTTTTATACGTTCCACTGTATTTAGCTGGATGCAAATGGTTTACAGAAGCTCTTACCAGGATGAATGAAAGGTGAGACAGGAAACCTCTGATTTTGCAAGTGCTCACATATTCTTTCACTTCAGACTTTTGAACAATACAGCAAATCAGAAATTGGAGTGAGTTGGGGGGATGTATAAACCTACTCAAGAATTGCACTGAAAGAATTTGAGAGAAGGTACAACTGTGCTGTTTAATTTCAATCATTCCAAGCTATTCATTTGTCCTTTAATAAAGTCTGCTCAATTCCTATCTGGGTTGGATTTCAGACATTAATGAGTCTGGCCATTACATATATGGGAGACTGCCAAAGAAAATCTAAAGTGGTTTCACTTATTCAATAGCTGTTGCTCTTTTCCCTGCATTACCCACTGGCTCTCTAACACCAGTAATTAACACAACTCTTGTAGAAAATTAAAGGGTGGACTTCAATGTCGTGCTGTGATGAATGTTCCGTCTGTGAAAGCATTGCAGCTTGCCAGACAGAATGATCCATCCTCTCCTCCCCCTGCATGGTGTTGGTTCTCCTGACTCCTCCAGGGCCAATTTGGGGGGTGCAAGGGGAGCAGGGGGGAAGCCTCATTGCACAAGCAAAAACCCTAGTGCAGGGCTTCTGTAAATGGGGATCATTGGGTGACTCCCATCCAAAGGCATTAAGATGCTTATGCCTAACTCTTGTGGTCCTTAAAGAAGGGTACTCTGACTAATTTTTTGACTGAATTCCATCTTGGAAAATTAACTGGCTTTGATTTCCACTTCAATTGATTTCCTGTATTCAACAGTTTTGAGCTACAGCAACCCCTTGCAGTGAATGCCGGAAGCAGCTTCTGTTTGGAGCCGTCTCTGACAGGTTATATTTCTGTGGCATTGCAGCTTTAATGAGAAGAATTGGAACAGAAAATATCTGTGCTATGAAATAATAGCATGGTTACATAGATATGATTAGAAATATTAAGAGTGACACACAATGGCAAAGATCTTTGAATAAAATCTTACACAGACAAACAAAATCTACTGTTATTAGTCTGGGTTGGCTTGTCTAAAGATTTTACTTGAAGAGATTGCCTTTCCCCTATATGCACCTACTCAGTGGCTTCATCCTGCACAGCCTACCACAAAATGTTCACTCTGCATTTGCAAGGACTTAGTCCTTCAGTATGGCATCACTTACAACGGCCTGCTGCCCACCCAACATATGCAGACAGGAGCGCTTAAGTGTGACTAAGAAAAAAGCTATTTACATTGGAAAGTAATGGTAAGGCTTGGCAGCAGACACAGAGCTCAGGAGTCATGATTTTGGACAGAGGCAGATTTAGGGAACTGCAACCAGTTCTTCTGAACTGGGTGCTGAGCCTAGAAGGTGCTGCATGACATCACAACTATGATGTAGTGAATTGAGCAGAATGGAAGGCAAGAGGTGGGGGTGCAGAATTTTGGCCTTGCACAGGGTGTCACTGAAATTTGAAAGACCAAAGTCTACCCAATTCAGGAGTTCAGGAATCAGGCAAGGTGTTCAGAACAGATAGGAGCAATGAAGATAGGAGGCATGCCCCACTAGCTAAACTTTTAAAGAGGCATTGTACGCCAACTTGTGGGACTCGTTTGCTTTGTGAGGCTGTCAGGATTGCAACTGTGTGCTCCTCTCTGGATGGCACTTAGTTCTAGGCAATAATGGTACATCCTTCTGTTCAGGATCCTGATTGCATGTCGCAGCCTCCTGAGTTGTATCCTCTCTCAGCTGCCAACGGCCCTCCCCAATCTCCACTGAAACTCTCTGCTCTGCCAGGAGGAAGAACTGGCACCCCCGCTTCCCCTTTCAAATTGGGTGAAGCTGAAGCACATTGGGAAGAGCCTCCCTCCTCAGGTTCCAGTTTCAACCAAGCAGGAGCCCCTCTGTTTCTTCCCAATCCTGACAATGCTGTGGGGCTCATGGCATCCACTTTGGAATTCCCTGTCCATTGATATTAAGCAGGTGCTTTCACTGTATTGTTTTTGGCACCTGTTAAAACCTTTGCGTTTTGGTAAGTCTTACCAGACTTAATGGGGGGACGCGGGTGGCGCTGTGGGTTAAACCACAGAGCCTAGGACTTGCCGATCAGAAGGTCAGCAGTTCAAATACCCGCAATGGGGTGAGCTCCCCTTGCTCGGTCCCAGCTCCTGCCCACCTAGCAGTACAAAAGCACATCAAAGTGCAAGTAGATAAATAGGTACCACTCCAGTGGGAAGGTAAATGGCATTTCCGTGTGCTGCTCTGGTTCACCAAAAGCAGCTTAGTCATGCTGGCCACATGACCCGGAAGCTGTACACCGGCTCTCTTGGCCAATAAAGCGCCACAACCCCAGAGTCGGTCACGACTGGACCTAATGGCCAGGGGTCCCTTTACTGATCTTATTTGCATTTTGTTTTTAATGTTTTATCTTATTGGTATTTGATATTGTTTTATGCACACCACTTAAGAGGCTTTTTTGATTACACGGTATTTCATATTGCAAAAAAAATAAAATAAATACATTATCTATATGATATAGAAATGGTTAGATTTTATATAATGGGTTGCCAATGTAGTGATCTCCAGATGTTGTTGGACTACAGTTCCCATGAGCCCCAGCTGGCAGGAGCACTTGTGAGGGATGATGGGAACTATAGTCCAACAACATCAGGAGGACTATATTCGGTCTCTGTCAGCAAAGATGGAATGAAGGTGTGGACTGAAAGAGACACTTGGGTAAAGTGAAGACACTTCAGCTCTTACAAGGTGAGGCTTAGGAATCTCACTAATTCTCACTGTTCCAAGGAACTGTTAATCAGTCCGGAAAGGAAGAAGGGAATGTAAAAGAGAGAAATGCTCATTTTTTGAGCAGAACATGGTTTGTCATTCTTAGGATCTGAGCCAATTGCTTTTCTTGCTCTTTTTATTTACAATGCTCACAACCTTAATTGACTACTGAGGTTACTGTTTGACAGAAGTTATATTTCATTGTTAAACAGATTTCAAGCTGTTCGGGGGGGGGAAGGTGGGGAGAATTTTGGTTTGGTAAACACAACAACTATCATTTTGTCAGTTTTTTTAAAAAAATAAACATTATTATTTTTTCCCCCATGACCACAACCAGGCAGGATTTTCTTAAAGGAGAAAAGCCACTACCAAACAACACAATTTTGTTGGAAGAGTGACAGTTCACATATGATAATAACAACAAGTCATTTGAAGACAATGTAAAGATGGGATTGTTACAGGGAAGTATGCCTTTGGATGGACTGTTTTATAGAACAGAAAAGTAGACCATTGCTCATTCCCAACAGAGGCGCCAAAAACAATGTTTGGAAAAGATCCAACAGGTAGCAGAGGAATAATTGCTTGTGGAAGGATGTGAAGTCTAGACCTATTCTTAATAGAAATTAGTTAAATAAAATAAACACATGTTTCAAGCTAGGTAAAACTTGCATTTTCTTTTAAGACAACCCTAGGGACATTTAGTTTTATCAAAACATACCAAGAGGATTGAAAGAATATCAGACACATCCAGTTCCCCAGAATGGTGCAGGATTCTCCATTCTCACTGCTCTTAACAGTTGCCTCATTGCCATCCAAATTATAGTGTCGGAGGCAGTATGGGCAGAAAGTGCTGTTGCATTGAGGCCCTGTGTTCAGGTTTCGCACAGGCATCTGGCTGGCCATTGTGAGAACAGGATGCTGGACTAGATAGGTCTTTGGCCTGATCCAGCAGGGCTGTTCTTAAGTTTTCATCAAGAGCAACTGAAATGGGCAAGGTCAAAACTACCTTCAGAAAAACACATCTCAATAGCTCAGGCTGTGTGTGTGTGTGTGTGCACGCACACACGCGCGTATACACACACACGCACACACACGCGTATACACACACACACACACACACACCATGGCTTGTGGAAAGCATTCCCCCCCCCCAGACCTCATCTATGGCAATTATTCTTTGTGACACATGGGTTGTGAGGGGTTTTTTCTGTTTGTATTTGGGGCACAAAGTGGTACGAATCCTCTTATTGATAGTTTAATTATTGCTTCTTACTGTGGGAGCCCATTCCATTACTAGCACTTTTAAGCCGTACATCTAATGCATTATAACAAGTGCACCAGTGTTTGGTAGTGGTGTTTTTTAACCAGCACTTTCATTATTCATTTATATGCTACCAGCTGGCAGCGATTAAAACTTAAGCATGAAAGCATAGTTCAGAATTAATGCTCCACAAGTAACCCCATTGGCCCAGAGATTGTTACTTAAAAGCACAATGTTTATAATACCAAAAGAGATGGCAAAAAGCTCAATCTTTTTCTACAGCCAAACTTGTACTTACCCATCCTTGGCTGCTTATGCTTTGGAAACTGGTGTGTTATAGGGAGATAGCTGACAGTGTGGATTTCTATTTTCTTTTGAAGAACAGCATTGTATTTTATAATGGGAGGAAAGGGCAGGGTGCAACCTTGAAACAAACAATATAACTTAAAAAATTGTATTAGGGCAACGCCTTTATTAGGCAAACCAAAATAATACCCAATAGTATGCAACCTTTTGAGTACTCCAAAATTCTTTATCACGCTAATTGTAAACAGTGTAATCTAAGCTGATGAAGAGTTGTGGGGAACTTGAAAGCTTGCACACTATTTGGTGATATTTTGGTTGGCCTAATTAAAGGGATTGTCCTAACGTGTATTTCTGAATTTTCTTAGGAGCCAAGAGAGCTGCTGTAATTTTTAAGAAACATTTTTGGTGAAGTAAGAGGCAAGGCAGACACGACTCCTTTATGTCGCTCTCCTCCCCAATCTTGTCAAACTCTGCCCCTTCACCTCCAGTCTTCTGTAGTAGCAGATCCAGGTTTTGGGGAGACCTTGGAAAGGTGCTTTGGCACCTACCTGCTGATGCTGCCCAGGGAGTTCCATAATCTGGGTGCAACCAGTGAGAAAGTTTTCTCCATCATCTTGGCCAAATGTACTAGGACCTACAGTAGAGCCTTCCCCACAGATCTTAATTCATGGGCAAGAAAGTAACCTGATCCTAAATGAGACCTTGTCAACCTGGTACCTTGAAGGTGTTTTTGACTATAACTCCCACCAACACCAGTCAGTATGTGCAACACCCAGAGGGCATTAGGACTGCACAAAATATTTATGTCACCCAGGTGGCAAAGGCTGTCTTGAGTTGTATTTCTGCAACAACAAAACACAGGAGTAGCAGAGGCACACAGATCAAAAGTTCCAGCAACTAATATGAATGCATTGTCCTAAGTGAATTTTTAACAAGTGGGCATATAGCGGGATGAGTCTTCAGAAACCTTTCAGAAACTATCAATCCTGGTGGAGGGAAACAAATTACACAGGAAGTGTCTTCAGGATCAAGTGTTTATTTTCTCACTGACAAATGACTGGTTTTGAGATTGACATTTACGGGATTGCAAACATGCCAGTAGTTACAATCTGTTAATGACAGGCAATATTTCACATTTTAATATTTTTGTGAGATAAAACCAATTGCAGATGGTTAATCTAAAATCCACACAGTCTGGCACGTCAGATTCCTTAAAAGTCTAATTAAACTTTTCTAGATAAGGATGCACTCTAACTAAATGGGATCTTCTAACGAAAAAGTACTTGCGACAAATGATTGATAAAACTATCTGCCTAATTAATTGCTCCTGTCAAGTTCCCAATAAGGTGCAATCCTGTCATCAGCTCTCTAAGACTCCTACTAACTCCTACTAACTCCAATGCAATTTTTGGATACAAGATTGACAGTGTGGTGTAGTGGCTAGTGCTATAGTTTAACCAGGGAGAGTTGGGCTCAAATTCCTGCTGAGCTATGAAATTCACAACATGACCACAAGCCAGTTACACACACCCAAGTTAACCTACCTCACAGGTCTGTTGTGAAGATAAAATGGAGGCAGATATGTTGTCTTGATACCCCAGGGAAAAGGATGGAATAAAAATGAAATGAATTGTCATGATTCAAGAGCCCAGCAATGACCAGGACACCAGATCACAGGCTATAGGGTCACTGACTAAACAGCTGAACATGGCTTGGAGCCTGATACTGGTGATCAAGGTCCAACTGAAACAAAGGCTGGCAGGCAGGAAGCTGTTCAACTGGATGCTACGCATGATGGGAACCTTCCCCTGGGCCTGAGGAGCCAGTCACAGTGCTTTGCCAATCCAACAGTGCAGGGAGCACCACAGGCAGGAAGTCATGGAGCAACCAAGGCACATGTCCTCAGACCAGAGCATGGGTATTTTAAGAGTCTGCAGTTGTCCCACAAGGGCATCAGACCATAAGGGCAGCAGACCACACAAGGCTCAAGAGGCCTTCTTCAGAGTAAGCTGCTCACTTGGAGCTCTCCATGGTGCTGCAACAACCTTAACTGCCTTGCTGTGCTCTGTAGGCTCCTCCTCAGAACTCCAAGAGGGCATAAGTAAATAGATAAAGAAAATGAATCTGGTTATGCATTTCCACTAACAGAAGCTTCCAGTGGGTACAATCCACTAAAGACTGCAGCCTGAGTCCCTAAAGCCAGAACTCATATGCATTAGGATTTCCCATTACAGGCTGATATATGGATATAAGAAGCTGTCCTGGATCAGAACACTGAGACATCTAGTCTAATGTATTTCAGGTGGAGATCTTCAGTGGTCCTATTACTCAAGGCTTTTATTTTAAGAAGGGTTTGAACATGCAATTTCAGCATGCAAAGGATGCATCCTACTTAACATGCTGGCTCAGGCATAAGTTCTGTTGAAATAAATAGGGCTTGTGCCAGGGAAGCAGTTCAGATTTAAAACTTACTTTGCAAGGGTAGCCTTGATTCATTCAGTATCTGTAGCAGGTAAGTACACTGGTGCCAGCTGCTTAATAATATATAGATATAATTAGTCCTAATTAGACATTTCAATGACCCATGCAGCCTGGTATATTGTTTCTCCAATGGTGTCCATTTTAAAATAAAATCTTTGAGGCCACCAATAAACTAGTCCCTTACCTGTAATCCACTCCTAAGTCAAAGATAACTGATTAGATAAATGTTCTTCAAATATGAGGTGAGTCTCTGTAGAGATGATCATTTAGTTAAAAAACAATTTTTAAAAGCAAAATAATTTGTCAAAACTGAGTATTTGAATTTTATGCTCTGAATAAGCTTGTGCTTGGGGGAGGACAATTTTCACTGAGATCATGGTGTTTCAATGTTCAAGCACTGATAAAATGCATTGCACCCAAATTTTACAGATGCAAGTTTCTGAAATTCATTTTTCCCCAAGAAGCCCACTTGCATAATATTTTGAATTTCCCTTTCCAATAAGGGCAGGGATGATCCATTAACTCTGATGTTATGTTCTCTAGTTGTTGAACTTCAGATAAAATGAATTTAAATCAGACTTAATTATTTAAAATTTTGAAAATTTTCTAATTAAAATATACCCAAGTCCATTTCCAGTCCAGCTGTATGTCCTTTTTTTAACTCAAGGCAAAAACTGTTCTTCCTAATTTAGTCTAAATTATGAATCCAGTTTCATGACTATTATCTCAATTAGTAACATTATTAGTATGCTGCAGGCAATACAACCCTTCTCTATTGCATTTTAGCTGGTGGAAATTTTATATTCATAATTATATTTATGGGAAGAAAGTTATTAGAGTCTATTTTCAAAAGTCAAACTAAAGGTTAAGAGAACAGCAGGACAAGACCACTATTACCTCCATAACCAGTGAGACTACTTTAAATGGGATCTCCATCTGCAAGTGGTAAGAAATCAAATAGAAAATGAAGCAGCATCCTAGCTGGGGGAGGAAAAGACATTTGTGGCATAATTCACACATAATGAGTTACAAGAATCAACATTCATGGATTGTATGGCAGTTCAATAATAAAATTCTCCCCTCCCACCCCATACTATGTGATATTATTGTACTGGATAAAATCCCACCTGTTCACTATTGGTGCCTAAGATAGCTCACAAGATATAAGATCACCAGATAAACCACAATCAATTTACAGTGCAATCCTGTGCATGGTATTATGTAAATATGGCAAAATGCTTTCATTTTGCTTTCTATCAGAGCTAGGTGATGTTAGCATACTGCACACTTAGCTGCATTTCTGGATTTTTTGTAGTTTGATCTCTCTATATATAATAAAAAAGTTAGACTGGAATTGTGTAGGATTTGTAGTGTCACATCACAATCCTGGATTTGCATGAAGTCAGGGTGGGGTAGAGGAACAAGAGGCAAGGCACAACTGGCATTGGCGTGAGAATTGAGGACACTGAGAGGGGAAAAGTGATGGTTTAAAATAGGCATAGCCAAACTTGGCCCACCAGCTGTTTTGGGACTACAATTCCCATCATCCCTGACTGCTGGTCCTGTTAGCTAGGGATGATGGGAGTTGTAGTCCCAAAACAGCTTGAGGGCCAAGTTTGGCCATTCCTGGTTTAAAACAATGACAGAAGTTTGAGTACAGTGGTGCCTCGCAAGACGAAAAGAATTCGTTCTGCGAGTCTTTTCGTCTTGCAATGTTTTTCGTCTTGCAAAGCACAGTCCGTCGCAACTGCGCCTCTTCAAACGGCTTTTTAAAAAAAGTGCAAGACGTTTTCGTCTTGAGAAGCAAGCCCATAGGGAAATCTGTCTAGCGAAGCAACGCAAAAACGGAAAACCCTTTCGTCTAGCGAGTTTTTCGTCTTGCAAGGCATTCGTCTTGCGGGGCACCACTGTAAAGCAAGGATGGGGAAAACTGAGAGGAAAATGGCAGGATGAAACAATGCCCGGGGTTTGATTGAAGTACTAGGTAATATCTGAGGGCTCTGCATGCTTTATCCCTCTCATATGAGGAAGCTGAGGAATGCAAGAAGTTCGAGTACAGTGAGAAGACAGATACTGAAAAGGCAAAATGGCAGAAGTCTGAGGAAAGCAGGGATGAAGTATCACTGAGGGGAAAACAGTGGTTTTAAAATAGCAAAGCTTTGAGTAACGCAGAGATAGAGAGATTCTGAGAATAAAAAAGCCCAATAGCCTCTGAAGTGTCAAAGATTCCCCATCTCTGCTCTGTAACATGTTTACTAGAACTGCTACGATTCACTTTGAATCTCACAGGCATGATTTGCCTCTCCAATCAATCAGTGATACTGACCTAATGAAAAAGTAAACTGAAAGTAATGAAACAGGACAAAGAGAGAGGAGAAATTTGTTTAGTAAGATCAGCGACTTGGAGTGCCATGGCAATAGCAGAAACCCAAAGAATGCCATATATAAGTAGGAGTTTTGCAAACACAGTACAAGTGTAACACTAAATAACTGTGTTTGCCTTTTTGTAAATTATTCTGTATCCCAATCTTCTAAAACAGGACATGTTGGTGAATTCGTTATATTTTACCTGCTTTTAAACAATGTGTAAGAGAGCTGAATACTGAAATGTTTTGTATTTGACAAAGGATAAAACTCAAGGTAACAGGCCTGCTGTTCATTACTCCAACAAATGCCACTGTGGTTCATTATAAGCTAAAGCAAAAGATTCTGCAGTTCAATATCCCCATATGTGCTGTGCTTTATAAATATCAATCTTCAGTAATTAGCAGAACGCCCATCTTTCTGAATATTAATCATCAGGAAAAACATTTCTCTCTTCTAATTAGAAAAATAAAAACTGTGAAGAATCCCCACTGACCATTTCACAAGTCTTGTCCAGGTTTCTAAAATACTAATGGGAGAAAGAAATGATTATTTGTTCGGCTTCAGGGAACCTCTCCAATTTCAATTCATGTTTCCTGACTACACATTTCACCTCCCGCACACCTCCCTGTGCTATTCGGTTCCACACCCAATTACTATTCAGCTACAATGCTTCAGTAATCATTAAACTATTGTGACAACTTATTTTGATTTTAAATTCCCATCAACACCACTACCTGCTGTACAGCTTCTGACATTTCCTGGCCATATTCATTGTAATTTTGTTATCACTTCTGGGTGCTAATGGGGCTTAAATGTTCTTCTGTCATGGGCTAGAATGGTTTCACTTGTTTTGTGTGTTGCATTACCAAGATGTGAGTCACTAGGAACTTTGCATGCCATCCGCAGAAGTAAATCCCACTCAGTTGCTCTCTAGGACGGATTCATGCAGGTATTCTAATTGTGCATTATTGTCATTTCAAACTAGGAGCCTGATCTAATAGTCACAAAAGACAACAGGAAATACAAAGTCACAGAAGTCAACCAGTCAACAAGAAATGTTGCCTTCCCCCTCAAGCACTGACCATAACAAACTATTTCAGTTTATTAAAATGGTCATAAATGGAAGAAAGGTGCATTGACTGTGCCACCAGAAGGGATGCAGGGTGTCCAGTAAGTAACACACATTTGCAGGAGAAGTACCTTTGGTTCTTGCAGGCATTGGTAAGAAGAGATGTTTGAGACACAAGCCTCCCACACAAACAATAGCTTTCAAATAGTTATCTATGCTGACTGTTCCTGGTGTGTATTGTTGTTGTTGTTATTGTCAGTGCAAACTTATCACTTCTTTTATACCAACCTCAATCTACAGCACACTTTCCCCCCTAAGAAACTGTCAAAAGTGATTCTGACCCATCTGCAACTCAAAGAAGTGAGGGGAAAGGGGAGGACAGAAAGCAAAATAGTACCACGTTGGCATGCTTATATAATACCACAGTTTTGCACCCAGACACTTCATATTCTCATGTAGGAAAGAAATGATCTGTGATGGCAGGTCATTTCCTATTACACAAATAAGACATTTCCTCTTACTTATGAGAATGGGATGCCCCTGAGTATATGGAGGCTCTAAATTGTGCCCACAACGCAGCAGAACAAAGTAAAAGATCATGAGAGAGAGAAGCTGAGCATCTTCAAAGTACTCAATTACAACACAAATACTGTATTCAAAGCTTAACTCTAGGACAGACTGATAGGCACAGTTTGAATTAGGAAAACTATGCTCCAGGGAAGACCTTGCAGAACTGAGCCCTACATTCCTTCACTGTCTATTGAAATGATTTATAATAAGATTAGCACCGGACAGGAAGGAAGGCACACTGAGCAGAAATAATTGGTCTGCACAACGGCTGTTTCCTTTGCTATATAGTTGAATTTACTATTCCTCAAAATGCCACTGAATCCTTGTCTGAATAACTCAAGTGCTCATAGTGCTTCAGGCTTGCCTGCTGGGCAATTACTTACACTGCTCAGCATGAAAAGGGTTTCCACTGCAAAGACACCTGTTGGGGTTTAGGCTACTTTACATTTGCTTTTGTTAATTTATGTCAAATATAGTACAGCATGAAGCAACTGCAGGAATCATACAGCAGAGCTAATTCAGATTAAAGCATTCCGAAATGTAACACTGAAAGCCTGCATATATGAATATCTTGCAATATAAATTGTGATTCTAGCACTCCTGGAAGTATAGCAGGCAGGTGGGGTGGGTATCCCAAATATGAAACAGGAACACGTATCAGTTAGTATTTTAGATATACTACTGGTTCCTGGCTTTCAAAGGTTTAGGTGAACAATGCAGACATACCCCCCCAACCTACAGACATGCATGGAAGTTGTGAAGGTTGTGGCTACCTTGTTGACTTTTAAAAAGACTTGGATTTGAGCCACTCCAAATGTAGATCATATACATAGTTAACTATCTGCACTCCATTAATTGTGTATACAACCCTCCATCTGTAGATCTCAGGGCGGTTTGCAACATACAAATAAACCAAAGTGCTAATATGTTCCTCTTCAGATTTACAATTAAACCCTGCCAGGGAAGAAAAGGTTTCCATTCCAGTGTACATTGATTAACATCTGTTCTCTGTTTCAGATAGAAGTCCTTCCCAATCTAGTTTGGCAATTGCCGTTGATTAAACCTAGAGCCTTTAGCATTGAAAGCATATAATCTACCACTAAGCTATAGCTAGATTTGATGATTCAATGTTAGATTCCGTTGTTATATTGATCTCTGAATCATTTTAGTTTAGCTTGTAGGCCCTTGGGGCAGAAAGAAGGAAGTTAACAATGCTTTAAATAAATAAAGTGATCAAGGCAGCCAAATCTACTAAAAGCAGCACACTGAACACTTGGCCTTCTCTGAATCTAGATGTTTTTTCTATAGCTCAGCTCAAATCCATGTCTAGCTCTGGAATCTATATTTCATCATTTAATCAGAAGTCTATCTTGTCAATTCAAGAACTTTAAGAGAGCACTAATTACTTGTGTCATAGGATATGGATTGCCATTGTTCTCAGGTCTCACGAGGCAGACTTTTTCCCTTAAGAAACACACAATAGGTACTTTAGGAGAGATTACACACAACTTAATGAAGTGCATAGCCTGCCACTCAGTGCACCTTTCAGTAATCTCAGAAAAATATGTCATAATGTCTTTAGAGAATAATGATTTTTTTAAAAGGCAATTTAATAGCTTGCAGATTCAGTTAAAAATGTCAGCAGTTAAAATTACTAGAATATTTGTATCAATCCTGAAATACCGCCACCCAGATTTTGGAACTACCACTTGTCTTCTTCTGACACATCACCCAGTAAATTTGTCAATGCTGACACTGGATATAGAGACTTCTCTGGAGATATGTAAAAACTACTGCAAAACAAAGAACCTCTTCAGTCACACTTCTGCCAGGAGAAGTGCTGATTTAGGGAGAAATCCTAAGTATGGGATGTCAGATTAATTTATGTCACTTAAATTAAGCCCATACTCCATTCAGGAGAATGGCTGCTGCCGGCTGAGCCAGCCCATGCTTAGAAGGAAAACAAGCTTTTAAAATAGAGTTTGGCTTACAGTACCCTTTTTGAGAGATTTTACTTTCTTGGGCTCCATGATCACTGCAGATGGTGACAGCAGTCACAAAATTAAAAGACACCTGCTTCTTGGGAGAAAAGCGATGACAAACCTAGAGCGCATCTTAAAAAGCAGAGACATCACCTCGCCAACAAAGGCCCGTATAGTTAAAGCTATGGTTTTCCCAGTAGTGATGTATGGAAGTGAGAGCTGGACCATAAAGAAGGCTGATTGCTGAAGAACTGATGCTTTTGAATTATGGTGCTGGAGGAGACTCTTGAGCGTCCCAAGGACTGCAAGAAGATCAAACCTCTCCATTCTGAAGGAAATCAGCCCCGAGTGCTCACTGGAAGGACAGATCTTGAAGCTGAGGCTCCAGTACTTTCACCCCTTCATGAGAAGAGAAGACTCCCTGGAAAAGACCCTGATGTTGGGAAAGATGGAGGGCACAAGGAGAAGGGGACGACAGAGGACAAGATAGTTGGACAGTGTTCTCAAAGCTACCAGCATGAGTTTGACCAAACTACAGGAGGCAGTGGAAGACAGAAGTGCCTGGCATGCTCTGGTCCATGGGGTCACGAAGAGTCAGACACAACTAAATGACTAAACAACAACAACACCCTTTTTGCCAAAGTAGGTTCTGCCAGGTTGCTAGGTCATGTGGCCAAGCTAAATGGTGTTAGGATCCAGTTACCTGGTCCTACCCCCGCTAGAACACCAATTTTTCAGGGTTTACACTAGTATTAAGTTCTGTCAGTCTTAGCTCAGACAACTTCGTCCTGCGTGAAATGGGATCAGGGAGTTATGCCAAAGGAGGAGATGCCAGGGGCAGCCAGTTCCTGGTTCTCTTCCTCTGGGCAGATGTGTGGATTTGGCCCAAGAAAGATGGCAAGCAAATGGGCAACAGTGCCAGTGGTGAGTAGAAGGTGGCCACTGAAGGAGAAAGATACACACAGAAGACCCCACTGAGAGCAAAGTGCCCAAACCCTACCTGTAGATATGTACCCATTAATCTATTCAATATATCATCAAATGTTTCTAACTAATAATATATTTTACAGCTTTACTGAGATAATGCAAAAACTATGAGAGAAGCCAAGGGTCAAGTGAAATAAGGAAGTATACCATGTATTAGAAATTACCAAGATCTCAAGGAGAGTAATTCTAAGTGAAAGGGTTATTATTAGTTTGTCACAGAGCAAGGAGGAAGGGAGCTTACCTCTGCAATGCTTAGGCCAAATCCATATATTAGTTCTCATCCAATTAACCCCTCCTAATTAATGGCCAGGCTCCCCAAATAGAGTTGTCTAAAAGTGTGCTTGTAATGCAGTCATGTGGGCGACTGACATATAGGAAGATCATATGACTCAGACAGGCTGGTTAGCTGGCCTACAGAATCATCTTGACTTTGGGTAATGTGAGGGCAGAGGGATGGAAATGGGATATGCAAGGGGGGAGTGAGGAATTCCAACCCTGGTTGCAAAATAAAGCTGTCAGTCAAGTTAGGAAGGAAGATGTCAGTGCAGTAAATCTGTTCCCATTCTGAGGCCCTTTGCTGCCCATTTTCAGGAAAATAAGTTTCCTGACCAAGCATGACAGCACTCTTTCCTTATAAGGTACGGGGGGACAAACCCAATTCAGTTCACATTTAAAGGTGAACCAACCTAATCTGCACTTTCCGAAACAATATTGCAAAACCTTTCAAAATGTCTACTTCTCCAAAATTTGCAGTGCAGTTCTCCATGAAAGTAATGTGTTTGAAAATGTGCATTAGAGTAAAGCACACATAAAAATGTACATGTTAGAAAATAACGCACAACAATGCATTGAATTTGAGAAAACTGCTTTTCAGAAAGACTACATTATGCAAAACCGCATGCAATCATGTTAAAGAAAAATTCACACAAAAATGCTGATGAATTTTCAGAAGGACTTCTTTAAAAAATGCAAACTGCTGTGGAAAGGTGGAAAACGGAACGGAAGATTAGAAAAACCAGAAACTGAGAGGAACAATTTTCCCCATCCTTATTATTTTCCTCATTTAAAAATAATAATACTTTATCTTTTGTCATCACTGCTCTGCTCTTCTGCCTTTTCCCTTCCATTATGAAAGCCTCATTTTTGCAGCAGACTAGATTTGAAACTGCGCCCACAATTGCTCACGTCTGCAGGAATGGAAGCCAATGTCTGAGAAGCCAGATCATTATCAATTCCATGCAGAGCACAGAGAAGGAAGGCTCAAGAGAACAAGCTGTCACTGGGCCTACATGAAAATGAAACAAGAACCCTCGTCATTAAAAATGCATGTTAATTCATTACAAGTAATGTTACTTACAAGGTCTAACACTTAGAAAACCTTCTACGATTAGCCAGCTTTTTCCGTAAGAAACAAATACTTGCCAGGTCAGCCTGGAACGGAGAAAGAGAGAAAAAGATCTTTCAGCTAAAAATACCACTCACTGAGGGATAATGATGCCTTGTGCACTCTGGTTTCCAGTGGGAATCACAACTAATGCTTCAATTGGGAAGGAGTGCATGGGATGAGAACTGGCTCTTTTCTATGCGCTGCCCTTGAAATCCTTTTAACAAAGGCTATAATGTTAGTATATCATTAAAGGATGTGTATACTCTTTGTACTTCAAATTTAAATCTCTGCATTGTTTGCAGTTTGAACAGTGGCGGGGGAAGGGGGTGTGGCCCACTCCAGGCATCATCCCTGAGGGCGGCTGACAAAATGAGCTTTTTTAAAAAAAATAAAATATGGGCTCATGAAACTTTTTAGGAGTGACGTGGTGGCTTAGGCACCTGCAGGTTCCATGCTGCCTGAAATGGCAGCGTGGGACTTGCGTCTGCCTACTGCCTCTCCCTCAGCCGCCCTATAGCTGAGGTGGAGGCAGCAGAGAGGCTCCAAGTGTCAGAGAGGTTTGGCCTGCCCCCATGGGTGGCTTGCCCTGCCCCCGGCTGCTGGACACCATCCCACACCAGGCACCCAAGCGGCTAGCTGCGTTTGAAGCTGCCAATAAACAGTTACAGTGGTAGAGAGAGGAGGGAAAGACCACAATTTACATGGCACATTTCTAATGAAGTCCCTTGACCATTTGCAGTCCTAAGTGTATGTGCAGATCTTTGAACTGTAGACTTCACATGCAATCAGATGCACTTCAGGCCTTGACATGGGAAAAATATTCCATACAGTACATGTGTAATTATTATATACATTATGTATGTATAACTCCTTGATGTTAGTTTTAGATATTTTTTCTATTAGGCTTGCACATACCATTGCTCAGGGATTCTAAGAAACAACAACAACAACAACAACAACAACAACAACAACAACAACAACAACAGTGCAGTTTTGAAAGCTCCAGTCCACCATTTCAATTCAAAACAGCGTCCAACTTTTTCCAAACGTTGACCAAAAAAACCCTGCTCCTTGATCTCCAGAATCATCATGCAAAATTTGGCTACGATGTCTTAAAAGGTATCCAAATGCATAGCAGACAACCAACTTTTCAAACTATGTAGCAGATATTTAAATACTGACTCCCAAAGTAATTTGAGATTACAGTCCATACTAAGGCACTATCCCCCAACCTTGTGCCCTCTGGCTGCTTTGGAATACAGCTGCTACCAGCCCCAGCCTCCACAGGAAAGTCTGTACTAATATTTGTGTGGAGTTGTTTATGACAGACTTTCAGATTCCTGGCAGTTTTGTCACAGTGCTGGGTCCAGGCTCTTTCTTCCTGTCTGGGGAGGTGGGGGCTGGGGAGAGAAGCCTGTGAAAAAGTTGCATCTGCCTGTTTTAAATTACCAAGGCGTGAGTGTTCTGTGTGCTGCTGATTCTCTAAAAGAGAAGACAGATGATATAAGAAGGGCTCAGTGCATGACCTTCAGCAGTGTTGTTTGCAAGTCTGCCTCTATGCAACTGAATGACAGGCAGGCATATCAAGTGAACTGAACACTGGTTGAAACTTACCCTTTCCACTCCCTCATGGCTGCCTCCTCCTGCTCTGATCGAGGAAACTTAACAAAATACCTTGCAGGCAGGTCCCTGAGATTAGAAACTGTCATAGGCACATCCTTGCAGAGTGGTTTGTAAGCCTTCCCCAGTCAGAGCAGAAGGCAGGATAAGCAGCAATGGGGGAATGGATAGAATGGGGTAAGACATATTGTGGAATACTCTTCTGCCAGGTGAGTTATGCAGCAGGCTTGGAATTCTTCCTCTGTCTTCCTTTTGGCAACCCGCTAAGGACAGGTGTGTACTTTCACACTATTGTTTGAAAGCTCATGCTGCCTTTAGTACTGTGATTATTCCCATCCATGAGTTATCCATTCAATTTCCTGAAATTCTAATAAACATCCTGAAGGCAGATTAACAGAGTACAAAATCTCCTAACGTGCAAAGAGTATGTTTGCCAAGTATCTGGACAAGTCTATGAGTGCATTGCTCTAATGAGATTACTTGAAACTGGGATCATTTCCCATTCTCATTTGAGACTCAAGGTCTTCCTCAGATGTTAGTCCCCATGGAGTCATTAGAGAAATATGGTTGTACAATTAGATGTTTTAGAAATGTCTATTAAATTGAACAAGGTGGTATGTGCCCGTAAGTCATTCATTAGTACAGTGTTATAATGGCAAGTTGGCTTGATTGCCAATGTAGAAGCTAAGAAACTCTTCAGCACTTTCTGAATGAAACTGATTTTAATTGCCAAGTACTTTAAATGTCACATTGTTGCAATCTCTTGTTGCAGCTGACAGCATCAAAGGCATTGCCAAGTGTACTGTACTTCCATTTTTCATTATCTCAGGAGTTAGTCATAGTATAAGATTTTTGAATGAGGGTTTTTCACCTCTTATATGTGGAGCTACATCTCAAATTTCGTAAGTACAGGGACCACATTCCAATTACAGCTAAAGCGAATGTTAACTGCTGAATTCCTAATAAGCCTACCGTATTTTTTTCCTTGATTTGACTGGATTGGTCTGCCTCCAGAAAGGCATTTCCTAAGGGACCTGTTACAGTAGCATAGATAGAGATGATTTTTCACAAGTTATTGCTACAGCATTACTGCAATGTGAACATACACACAATCATAATATTGTTGCCTTGCCAGGAGTGTGGGTGATGATTTTGTGTCAAGGGCCCCCATGACCGGCTTTGCCCAAATGGTTGCAGGACTCTAAACATTACAACAGGGTTGTGGGAGAACTCATAGAAAAGCAGTTGTCACAGTGCTTCTATAATTTTTTAAAGCAACTTTAACATTTAATGTAGCCTGATCTTTCAGAGCTCTGAAGGAATTTATCTTGGGAGCTTACTGCAGAAAAATGTGCACTGAGATGGAAGGGAAGCAATAAGTCATCTAGATCAAACACTTCCCCTAAGACAAGCTATTTTATATCTAAAGCATTTTTGACGGATCTATTGATCCCCCTCCCTTTGTCTTGAAAACCTTCCAGGAAATATTATACAGCTTTCCATCGTAACCAACAGCAATTCTGTATGTGCATATATCATTACCAATAAAGTTCAGTACACTTAAGCTGCGCATGCTGCCCTTTGGCAATGTGTAATCTATGAGCAAATTCTTTCAAAAGGGCTGGTTCACACATGTAGAATCATAGCTTGATGACTATAGCATATGTGAATGAGCCATCACAGTGAAGTCTTCTTCTGCAAATAGCAGGATTGTGTCTAATCCAGCCAACTGTATTCCCACTATACTACAAGTCCTATAATATACACACCCAAATAATTGAAAGATCATTGAACCACATGCTTCTACAATGTAGCATTCTGTTTAGCCACGCACGCACTAGTGAAAGTCCAAACAAACTTAATATTTCAGATAATTCTGTGATATAAAATGTATTAATGAAAGGTTTCAACTGTTGAAACAGAAGCAGACACTGAGGGAGTTCATGCTGTTTGTTACTGGTAAGAATGTCTATGTCTGCTTTAGTGGGGGAGGAGGAAGGACAGAAGTTGATGGGATAAATCTGTCCTGCACATCTGTCCAACTACCCAATAGCAAACAGGCTAAGTGCTATGAGAATTGGCAAGGAGTTTCCCCTACCCAGCATATCCACCCAGCCAAGAGTGCAATGGTACTTCAAAGGCCTTTGGGATGACCACAGTTTGTTATGTCACAGCTGAGTGTAAGTGACCATCTGTGAGGCACCTTAGTGTTAACCATGGTTAATGCTAACTATGGCTTAGCATGACATGCAGACGAGGCATGGAATGGAAGCTAAAAATACTACCAAACAGTAAAAATGAAGAAAGGTGGTGTAAAATGCACATTGGCTATGCATTACCATAGTAACTGTCAACAATTCAACAACAGCTTTTATCTTTCAAAAAGAAATAAATCAAAATTAGAATGACTCTAAAGTAGGAAGTTGCAGAAGGATCTGCTGCCAATTGCTCTCTTCGCACTGGCATAGGACAATCAAGTGAAGGAGCCTGCACAGTCTCTCTGAAAGCACCTCGTTAGTTATATCCTTTGGTTCGTGGTGAAAAATGTCAGCAGGTATTGATATTATTTAATTCAGAAATGTCAGGCTTAATTAGAAATGGACAGTGAGAAGCTACTTAGCATAGATTTGAGACCACTGACTTACCCATTGGGCTGAAACTGTAGCCATCTATCAATGCTTTTAACAACATTTTAGAACTCACTGCTGTTCTCTGTGTTTTCTAAAAGCAGCAAAGACATTTAGGACAAAGCAAAGCATAATGGGACCATTAGGCAGATTACTGAGCAAATTACTAGGGTTTTTTCTGCATTCCTTTGAAGCATCCTATCAAGAGCACAGTGGGCCATTATCTTGAAACCTGAGAGCCACAGTTGATGAATGAGACTAGAGAGTTGACAGTGTTGAGTACTGGGAAGGATGTTTCATTTTAAAAAAAATATATATATATGAATTGCTTTGTAACAGGGAACAGGCTCCTAACATTGATGATATTTTATTGTGTGTCAGAAGCAGAACAACATATATCCAAACTGGGAATGGATTTGCATTTGTCCTGTGGATAAGTGGGGGGTCTTTTTTTAAAATTACAATATAGTTATGTATCTAACTCTCACTAACCCTCTTTAGGCATTCAGCCTGAATATGTGAAGGCAAAAGTACGTAGAGGCAAGGAGGCACATGGAGATACCCCAGTCTTCATGTGGGCAGCACAAAGATCTGAAGGTGATCTGTAAGTACCTTAGAACATGCTTGCAAGCCATCTTGAGACTGGGGATCCTCATGATAAGGCAAGTTTCTGAAGTGCAAGGAGGCCTAGAAGAGTGCTGAAGGCAAAGGGGTTTGCAAGTTCCCTTCTGACCCATGCACTAAATCTGCAAAGGTTAGGAGTGGAAGGGTTGCACCCAGAAACATTGTGTGTGTTTGCAGGAGGGTGACACCCACTATTCTACCCGCTCTTTCCTTGCATGCTCAAGCTGAACACTTCAAGAGGGCTACAATTACCATGCCTTGCACACCACTGGTTCAGTGATACTACCTAGTGAAACTCTGATGCTCCAAAATGTACCCTAGAGTTCACGGAAATTCCTACTGCCCATTTTTTTGCTAATGTTTTGGACAGAGGTGCACTTCCATAAAAAAATGAACAGTTCAGTCCCTTAACTGATACAGTTCATTAAAACTATAGTGTGGTGGGAATGGACAGTCCCTGCAGAAAAAATAATAATGGAGGTAATGCATAAAAAGAAACAAAAACTGCCTTGAGATTGTGGGTAGAACTTGAGTTTATACCAACAGAATGTGTATTAAATATGTATTTCCTAAAGTTCACCTTGTTATCTAGGGTGGTCTTGCCTTTCAGTTGTTAGATAAAAGAAACCAATGTTATTTGCTGTTTGTATAAAGTCCCTTAGCTGAGACAGACCTGCTCATGCTGATGATTTTTCAAACACTGATTTACTTAGCACATGTGCATCTTGCCCTTCCATGGAACACAGGGCAACACACACAGAGGTTGTTATTTGATCCATAGAAGAATACAGTTGCATGTGGAGACAGTGGATTACCCATGGCTACCTAGCAAGTTTCATGGCTGGGGAGAGATTTCAAACTGAGTTTTCCACATTGAGTTCTAATGGCCGGACCATAGTAGCTTTTCCTTTGAGCAAATGTATCTCTGCGCCTCCTTTGTGCTGCTGATGTTAACATCTGATCATTATCAACGTAGGATGCGCACGAGAGGGATTTGCTTAAATGGAAGGAGCATTCAGACCATTGAAGGCTTTTGTTTTGTTTTTACCATTCACATTACGAATCAATTGAAGCAAGAGCTGCTTTAAGCCTCCTGTGTAAAGAAGTCATTTGTTTCTATTCTCCAGATCCCCAGTCAGTGTTGCCAAGAATCATCTAATATATGTCTGCTAATATATGATTATCACATCATCCCTGCCTCATAGTCAAAGAGTAGCTTAATCCACCTCTGTCTGCTCAAACCCTCCCCATGCTGCCATGTGCACAGGAGACACGCTTGGAAAAAGCACGCACCTCAGAGTCAAACTAGATGACTTGTTACATGTGTGAATGCATTAATGTGCATTTCTGTTAAATAACAGTGTTGGGGGAGAAAAAGACTTGGTGCATAAGGAGGGACTGAAGTGTAAGGCTGAAACGCATGCTACCAATCACATATACAGAATTTTATAATTATATGATGGAAGATGAAACTTTGTCAATGTAAAAAATAACACACACACACTCCAAACAGTAGAAAAATTGCTACAACTGAATCCTGCTGCAGTAGTCTGGCTATCCCCAAAAGCGGGATGGGGAATGCAATTGGTTGTTATGGATTTTTCTTCTTCTAATATTGGAAAAGAAAATGGAGATGAAGTGACCTAATATCTTCATGAATTTAATTTAACACAGGTATGGTTAGAACACTTGGAAGACTCCATTATTCCTGACAGGTGTAAATGTTCTGACTGCATGTGAGATGCAAACCTTCCCAATGTGTTTGATCTTGCTCCCCACACAGCAGTACTTCAATTACAAGGCAAAGGTATTCTAATCATTAGAAAATTCATCAACTAAGAAAAATGCCTGAAGTGCAGATTTCAGCCAAAGTTTGGAAGAAGAGAAATATGAGAGATGAACGGCAGAAAGAAACACAAATCTGAATTGATATTCTCTTCCTCACGAGGCTCTCTTTCCAAGAATGAAAGAAATCCGCACTAAAAAGATTTAGTTTTGCAAGGAGACATGAACCATTTTGCCAGGGAAGTGCTTTGCATATGCTATAGGTACAGGCAATGCTTCATTAAAGTATTACTGTTATGATCAAGCATCGCTCAAAACAAAGATATAAGAGTGGCTGCACTGCAACAGGAGCTTCAAAGCTGCCTTGCGAATGTAAGGAGAATTTGCTCTTCTGCTTGCTCAGTTTGCATTTTTAATTTTGTTACAGGAAAGAGAGAATCAAAGCACCCAGTCAGTCCTTTGAAAATGTTCAGTTCCCATAAAAGACTCAGCATGTATTTATCATACAAACGTCCTCCTTAATTTTCTTATGCCTCAGTCTACCTTTCAATCCACTTGAAATATTTAACATCTTTCTTACAAGAAGAACTGAATGCCGCAGTCAAAATACATTTTATCCTTTTTTACTAGATGAATGGACCTCAAAGTGTCAGATAACCCTCCCAAAATGTGCTAAGGAACAGGTCACCTACATATAAGGTTGCCAACTTCTGAGTTTTTCTTTTTTTAAAAAAGGTCTTCTTCTTCTTCTTCTTCTTCTTCATCATCATCATCATCATCATCATCATCATCATCATCATCATCATCAAAGTTGTATACCATACTTCATCTGAAGAGCACCAGTAACACCCCCCAACACATTTAAAAGGACATAGAATGTTAATCAGCCAAAGAGATGTTTTCGCCTAAAGATATGTAATGTAGGTGCCAGGGGAGAACATTCTACAAAAAGGCACCTGGTGGGGTCTGGTGGGGACTCTACAGTACAGACAGTCCTGTCCTCCATTACTCCAGAAGGCAAGACTAGATCTAATGGGCTTAAGCTGCAAGAGGGCAGATTTTGGCTGAAAATTATGAGAAACGTCTTGATGGCATGCAAAGTTTGACAATTTTGTCAATTATTTAGAATTGGGGCAGTGCGGTATCCCTTGCTGGAGTTTTCAGAGCAGAGGTTGAGCAGCCATTTGCTTGAACTTTGGATTTCCTGCATCAAGGGGGCTCAACCAGACAGCCTACAAGAACCCTAATAAGAATATGAGAAGGTCTCTACCGGAAAAGGCCAAAGGCGTCTCTGGTCAAGCATAGTGGCCAACCAGATGCCAACATGAAACTCACATGCAGAACTCTTTCACTTTTCATCCCCAGAAACTGGCATTCAGATGTATACCACCTCTGATACTGGAGGTAATATAAACTTCATGACCAGCAGCCATCTCTATGATTCTATGACAGATCAGGAGGCAGCGTCAAGTAGTAGACCTCAACGGGAGCACAGGCAAGGGCTGTGCAATACCCAAGAGAAGCTAGAGCAAGGCACATGTTCAGTAACATGAATTTTGAAATGCCAGTCCCAGCTCTAATTTTTCCTATCCTTTCAAGATTAAAATAACACCACTGAATCACTTGAGATTTTGCAGTCAAGAGCAAAGATTTCTTTCAGTAGTGTGGGGTTACTTTCATTCCAGAGGCATTAGCAGAAGAGCTAGGAAGATACAAAGTCACTTCACGATGAAAAGAAAAATGTCCTGTCTGTGCAGACACAAGTGGAGGTGGCTTTTCATCAGTGAATTTCCTTTATCACATATACAGGTACTGGCCTTGCCCCCCATTTTCACCTCTACGCTAGATCAGATGTAGTCTTCTGTATTTGACTTGCATGCTTCCTTACATCTTTTCCCCAGTGTACATAGAAAGTAACATCTGAATCAGAAGACCCGTTTTCTCTAGATCATAAACCTGCTTTGTCTTAAATATTTAACACAAAGAACAACAGGTGGTGGTGGGAATGAGGAACTTCTGGCTCAGGAGACAAATGCAGCTCTAGAAGTCTCTTTATCTGGTCTTTCTTAGGACCCTCCCTGGGTCACAACCCCTCCCCAGCCACACGGCTTACTGGTCCGGCTTTGCACCTTCCTTGGGTGTTTTTGATTGGCTGCAATGAGTCCTTTGAACTCTGATAATGCTTTCTGGATGGAGACAGAGGATGTATGCAACTGTGCATAGAAAGAAAAGAAGACTGAGAGGTGATATGTTAGCCAGCCATCTTCAAATAGCTGAAGGTCTGTCACGTAGAAGATGGTGTGAACTTGTTTTATGCTGCTCCAGAGGATATGGTCTCCCTTGGGAGGCGCTGGACTTTCCTGCTTGGAGGCTTGCCAGCATAGGATGGTAATCTGTCAAGCAAGCTTTAGCTGTGATTCCTGCATCGCAGGGCCTGGACCAGATGGCCCCTGGGGTCCCTTCCAAATATCATAGAATTGCAGAGTTGGCAGGGAACTGAAGGGTCATCTAGTTCAACCCCCTGCAATGCAGGAACCTCAACTATAGCATCCATGACAGATGGCCATCCAACCTCTCCTTCAGCCACCAATGAAGGAGAGTCTACAACCTCCTAAGGGAGACCATTCCAATAGAATTCTAAGAGTCTATACCTAGCCTACTGTACAAAAATCTTCCCACTTCTGTCTCTGGTCCTGACCACCACTCTCATGTGATACCTGGAAGGTAGCCCAGAAGAGAATGTGGCCCTTTACGTAAAAAGAGAGAGGAAAATGTACCCTTCCTCCTTTAAGGCATGAGAAATGATGTAAAGTTCCCCAAGGAAGAGCCTCACTAGCTCAAAACATTTGAATTATTTTTATTAGAAGTGTTTTTCTGAACACCTTTGCTGTCTGTAAAACAGATGAAATGTGTGTTGGGATTGATACACTAGGTGTGCTAGAGGTACAGTCCAATGCTCACTTGCTCCACAGTAGGACATACTCCTGAGTAAATATGCACATGATTGTCAGGACTGTGGCTTTTGTCTGCAACACACACACACACACACACACACACACACACACACAGACACACGGGTGGGGAGATTATAACAATGATCACCCTAGAAAACTAGTCCAGCTCAATCTTCATCTCTATTATACTACATTCTTTTTTTTAAAATGTGGCCTTAGTTGCATGTAATAGAAAGTTCTATTTGGTAGGTAGTAAAGCTGAAGCAAAAATAAACCAATTCTTGCTTGCAAAAGACTTAATAGGGACCTGTGGAGCTAGAGCTTTATTGCTAAAGACTGTGACTTTTAAAACACACACATCAGCAGTTTTCAATCTACACATTCCCAAGCTGCTAATGAATCTTTCAGAAACCCATCGGCTAAATGAAATAGTCATTCCTGTGACTGTCAGTCAAGTCTTTTCATTGGAACTATTATAAATACAAGGTTTCATTTTAGATGGTCTTTTGTTCTGCTTTTTCATGGCAATCTATTTGTTCAGTGCTGTTTTGCTTTCCTGAGCTCTTCCTAGGCCTGTTATTCGTAGCCAACAAACACAACAGATGTAATTAAACTTAATTAAAAGGGTAACGAGGAACATATTTTGTGTACAAATCCCCAAACACTGAATTGCTGTGTATTGTTTTTAAGAAAGCAGTGGCAACATTAATTACCTATCATGCTCAATTTACAAATTAGAAACTCTGGGCGGCTTCCAAAAGAATATTAAAATACTATGATACATCAAACATTAAAAGCTTCCCTAAACAGGATTGCCTTCAGATGTCTTCTAAAAGCCTGGTAGTTGTTGTTCTCTTTGACATCTGGTGGGAGGGTGGTCCACAGGGAAGGCGCCACTACCGAGAAGGCCCTCTGCCTGGTTCCCTGTAACTTGGCTTCTCGCAGTGAGGGAACTGCCAGAAGGCCCTCGGTGCTGGACCTCAGTGTCCGGGTAGAACGATGGTGGTGGAGACGCTCCTTCAGATATACTGGACCAAGGCCGTTTAGGTTTAAAGGTCAGCACCAACACTTTGAATTGTGCTCGGAAATGTACTGGGAGCCAATGTAGGTCTTTCAAGACCGGTGTTATGTGGTCTCTGCGGCCGCTCCCAGTCACCAGTCTAGCTGCCGCGTTCTGGATTAGTTGTAGTTTCCAGGTCACCTTCAAAGGTAGCCCCACGTAGAGCGCATTGCAGTAATCCAAGCGGGAGATAAGCAGAGCATGCACCACTCTGGCGAGGCAGTCCGCAGGCAGATAGGGTCTCAGCCTGCATACCAGATGGAGCTGGTAAACAGCTGCCCTGGATACAGATTTCACCTGTGCCTCCATGGACAGCTGTGAGTCCAAAATGACTCCCAGGCTGCGCACCTGGTCCTTCAGGGGCACGGTTACCCCATTCAGGACCAGGGAATACTTCACACCTGCCCGCCTCCTGTCCCCCAAAAACAGTACTTTTGTCTTGTCAGGATTCAACCTCAATCTGTTAGCCGCCATCCAACCTCCAACCGCCTCCAGGCACTCACACAGGACCTTCACTGCATTCACCAGTTCTGATTTGAAAGAGAGGTAGAGCTGGGTATCATCCGCATACTGATGAACACCCAGCCCAAATCCCCTGATGATCTCTCCCAGCGCCTTCATGTAGATGTTGAAAAGCATGGGGGAGAGGACAGAACCCTGAGGCACCCCACAAGTGAGGGCCCAGGGGTCTGAACACTCATCCCCCACCACCACTTTCTGAACACGGCCCAGGAGGAAGGAGCAGAACCACTGTATGACAGTGCCCCCAGCTCCCAGCCCCTCAAGACGGTCCAGAAGGATGTTATGGTCGATGGTATCAAACGCCGCTGAGAGATCCAGCAGAACTAGGAAACAGCTCTCACCTTTGTCCCTAGCCCGCCGGAGATCATCAACCAGTGTGACCAAGGCAGTTTCAGTCCCATGATGAGGCCTGAATCCCGACTGGAAGGGATCCAAATGGTCCGCTTCTTCCAGGCGTGCCTGGAGTTGTTCAGCAACCACTCACTCAATCACCTTGCCCAAGAATGGAAGATTTGAGACTGGGCGATAGTTGGCTATCGTGGCCGCATCTAAAGATGTTTTTTTAAGAAGCGGTTTAATAACCACTTCTTTCAGCAAGTCTGGGAAGGCTCCCTCACGGAGGGAAGCATTCACCACCCCACAAAGTCCATCGCCCAGTCCTTCCTGGCTAGCTTTTATAAGCCAGGATGGGCAAAGATCAAGGAGACAAGTGGTTGGTTTCACTCGTCCAAGCAGCCTGTCCACATCCTCGGGGGTAACAGATTGGAATTGATCCCACACAACTTGACTAGACAGGACTCTAGCACTCTCCCGCCCCGGCCCTGCTCCCACGGTGGAGTCTACCTCTTCTCGAATCTGAGCGACTTTATCTGCAAAAAACTTTGCAAAGTCATTGCAGGAGATCATGTTGCCCCTACTGGGCCCTGATGGAGCAGGTGGTTCCGCTAAATTGCGAACCACCTGAAAGAGTCTCCTGCTGCTGTTTTCCGCAGATGCAATAGAGGCAGTGAAGAAAGTCTTCTTCGCCGTCGCTATCGCCACTTGGTAGGCTCGACGTTGAGCTCTATTTTTTTTTTTTTAATAATAATTTTTATTGCATTTTTTCCAAATTACAGAAAGAACAAAAGAATAGACAGAATAGAAGAGAAAAAGAAAAAAGAACAGAAAATCACGACCATTTCAACAACTTATTTCAAATTTCCATTGGACTTCCCCACATCTCCCACATAATGCATTCTTGATAATAAAGTTATCAGCAAATTATACCCTTATTTCGTGTGTTTCTTTATATTTTCAGTTGCAATTTAAGTTTAAATCTCTTATTCTCCATTTACTCTAAAGATATGACATAATGTCATTTTTACCCATTTAAACTTTGATTCTTTCATGAATGTTATCAATTTCATAGATAATTAAATTTCATTGCTGCGGCTAACATTCCAAATCATACGGCGTCTTATGTTTCATACAACTTATAATACTTTTGCAAATAGTCTTTAAATTTTTTCCAGTCCTCCTCCATTGCCTCTTCTCCCAAGTCTCGGATCCTTGCAGTCATCTCGGCCAGTTCCATGTAGTTCATCAATTGCGTCTGCCAATCCTCCAGTGTGGGCAAATCTTGGGTCTTCCAATGCTTAGCGATAAGGATTCTTGCTGCTGTTGTAGCATACATAAAAAAAGTTCTATCCTTTTTTAACACCTTCTGGCCGACAATGCCCAGAAGGAAGGCCTCTGGTTTCTTGGGAAAGGTGTACTTGAGCACCTTTTTTAACTCGTTATAGATCATTTCCCAAAAGGCCTTCAATCTTGGACAAGTCCACCAGAGGTGAAAGAAAGTCCCTTCAGCCTCCTTGCATTTCCAACATTTATTATCAGACAAATGGTATATCTTAGCGAGCTTGACTGGGGTCATGTACCACCTGTATACCATTTTCATAATGTTTTCTTTCAAGGCATTACATGCCGTAAACTTCATACCGGTGGTCCATAACCTTTCCCAGTCCTCAGACATAATATTGTAACCAATGTCTTGAGCCCATTTTATCATGGCTGATTTAACTGTCTCATCCTGAGTATTCCATTTAAGCAGCAAGTTGTACATTCTCGATAATACCTTGGTCTTTGGTTCTAACAACTCTGTCTCAAGTTTCGATTTTTCCACCTGGAATCCTATTTTTTTATCTAGCTTAAAAACCTCATTAATTTGGGCATAGTGTAGCCATCGACGTTGAGCTCTAACCTGTGTCTGGTCAGATTCGGAGTGAGTTTTCTGCCACCGACGCTCTAGCCGTCTCAACGATTGTTTCATTGCCCTCAGATCCGTGGAAAACCACGGGGCTGTCCGGGCTCCATGCAATCGGAGAGGGCACTTCGGAGCCAAACAGTCAATAGCCCTGGTTAACTCCACATTCCAGCAGGCCACCAGGGAATCAGCTGAAAGGCCATCAACATGGGATAAAACATCCCCTACCACTCTCTGGAAACCATTTGGATCCATTAAGTGACGGGGGCGGACCATCTGAATCACATCTGAATGTGATTGGCTATCACCTGTTTTAAAAGGAAAGCCTGTTCAACCGTAATTGTGGTGTGGTTGTGCTGTGGTGGTGAGTATCCGTTTGCCTTAAGGTGCAGGTACTCTGTATGAACTGCTTTTGTAAATACTTGTATATAGCTCACATTAAAAAGACTGCACTAAAGAATCTGGGACTCTGAGCATTCTGCTAAAAGCGCCGTGAGGAATTCGCGACATATCCCCCTCTTTTTTCGGTCACCTGCAAAATTGATATGAAGTCCTTTTACTGAAGGTTCTGAGTCATATAGTTGTGACTCATAAATCTCTGTTGAGCCCACAAGTAACAGCATTTGATTAATAATTGACATGCTCCTCATTTTAATGGCTGCTGTGCTAAAGATTGCTAATTAAATGGTTGCTAATTAAATTATTTTCTCCCTTTGATGAAATAGCATTTAAGATCACAAAATGTCATAGCTCATCCTCACATTAAATAATCAATGCCTGGCAGATGCTTTGAAAACAGTTGGGAAGAAATCTTTTTTTAAAACAAATCAAGGAGACTGCACGGTGGTGGTTATGATCTACTGGCTAAAATAGAAACAGATAGCATGGCTACTTAATATAATTTCATTATTTTTAAAGGGCCAAACTATTTATATTTAAACTCCTGATAAACTGAATCTATGCGAAATAAGGAATAGCAAAGTTGCTTTCATTTTAACAAATGAGGATTCTGTATTACCAGGCTTTTACAAACAATTAAGCTGTGAATATCTAAGGTATTGTTATGAAGTTTATAAAGCCTATTTAAAATGATCTTTTTGTGGGGGAGGTTAAGCATTAAACTGGATTTCTTATGGATATTTTAACTTGGATGTTCTTGGTAATATTTAAATCACAAACGACAAGAAGAACAACATAAGATATCCATTTCCCATTTTAAAACAATCATATTAGAACATAATAAGTACCTCATTTTGTCTGTCTTAATTCCTTGCATGGCTCTGGGTTTTAGCTCTGACCAAAGGTTTAAAACAATTAGTGACGGATCTCTTTAATAACCCCAAATTGACATCTGCTAGTCTAGCAAACATGAAAATATAACCCAAATCATTATTGTTAGTTTTATTCCTGCACTTAATCTTGTAAAAAGCCAAACCATACCCATTCAAAGTTAACAAGCCAGTAAGAGTCAACAGTTGCACACAGTAGATCTCCAGCCATAGATTTCCATGGCTAAATCTGAAAGTCTGCTGATACCATCTAAAGCTGAAAGAGTACAGCAGCTACAGATACACTAATAGAATAGCTACTTCCTCCAGCTATTGCTTTGCTGCAAGTAGACACTTCACTAGTCCTTAGTTCTAATAAATTCTTTGGTTTCAGTTTGGAAAGCTCTGCAGTAGAGGCTGCTCTAAGGTCCCATGTATAATACATGGCACTGACTTTCCGAGTCATTGGGCAGAATTAGAAAAGAAGAGGTTAACCTAGATAGTTAGCTTTCTAGCAGCACATACACTACAAGGGCAAAGAGACCATTGCCCCAGTATAATCAACCACTTTCCTTTCTTAATGGGCAATTACAGGTAACTGACAATGAAAAGATGACTTTTACACTTGTAAATTCAGTTGCTTTGATATTTTGAAGCTTTCCCCAGGAAAATAGGCGCTTTCTGGCTAATTGAAGGACCTTACTGAGTCTTCTTTCCCACTCCTGGTCTCTGTGGTTTCATTTGTGAATTGGTACAATGACTCACACTAATTTAGATAATAAGGCACTATGGAGAGCCATATTATATGGACAAAATGCCTACCCATTCTAAATGGGTTCATTTCTTATAATGCTTTGCTAATTATTGCAGTCATTATTACCTTATCTATTTTTCCCCTTCTCCCAAATGACCTAGCTTTTAAAACTAATAAAAATGGTATCAGGTAAGGAAATACAAAGAAGAACCAAGGACCCGCTACAAAAATGATTGCATCAATTGGACTAAATATGGATGAGAACTTCAACTCAGAGTATGAACACATTTAGACATGATTACTCTGCGTTTCTGCATAGACATTTTACTTGACATAGTCGAAAACTGCTGCTACACCAAGGGACCAACATGCTCAGTTTACTGAAAAGACAAAAAAAAATCCAGTCTATGAGGCAAAGCAGGGCCTCTACATACTTCTTCTTAGCCTTGCAGAACAACTCAAGGAATCTTTTAATTTTTTTATCAAACCTGATTTTTTAAAAAAATTCCCATCCACCTGCATAGACATCACCAGCTGTACTGATCTACCCCTTCTTCAGGAGGATTTGCAGCAGGTGGTGAAAAATATTTCTCTTCCATTCCTAGAAGCAGGCTTATTCCTGGGCCAGATGTGCATGTTTCCCAAAGGAAGCCAGCGCCAATGAAATAAATGACTATTTCTGCATTCCAAAGAAATAATTGCGCATACCCTCCCACAAATGCATGAGACCATGTAGTTTGCATAAATGATTAAAAGTGGGTTTCTCTCTTTCTACGGATATGCTTGTGCAGGAGGTGATGCAAATGTTTTCATATGTGAGTCCTTCAATTTTGCCTCTAGGCAAAAGAAGGTTTCCTGACAAACTCAAAACATAAAGCATATGCATAAACAAGCATTAAAGTGTTATAGGAGGCAGGTGCAATCTTTGGAACTGAAAGAGAAATTGAAAATCAAGAGAAGTATCTCTGCTGCTCCCAGCTATTAGCCATATAGACATGGTGGGTATGGATGCCAGAAGTATGGAGCTTCTCTATTGATACGCCACCAGCCATCCAATCTGAAACTGTGGTGCCATAAAAATGACCTTAACTTGCATAAACGTTCTTAGATTTTAATTTAAAAATTGGCACAATCTTCTAAATGCATTTCATATCATAATCCAAAATAGGTTTTTTTTTTAAGGGAAAGATTATCCAGCTGGTGACATCTTCTATGTTTTCATATCCTCTTTTTTAATTCGAGTCAAGACAATATCTAGGCTGTTGCGTAGAGTAAACTACTGTGGCAATATGTAAATTGTATAAGGTGGCAACATAAGAATGGAACAATCTGATTTGCTCAGCAAACAGTGACTTACAGAGAGTAATATTTGGATGGCGCTGTGAATGACCTCTAGGTATTGGAAGTCAATGATGCAGCCTGTCACAGAGACATAGGAAAAATCATCTAACATCCCAGGAGCTGAAGGACGCACCACTCTTCGTATGCAGCCTGGTCCATGTTCTCGCCACCAGGATCGGTGCATTGAGATGTTAAAAGTCATGAGATCAGTTTCCTAACAAACAAAGAGAGAAGAAGGGTGAAATCTTTCTGTTACAGTGGACCTCATGCTTTTCTGACATATAGACCCAGTGCTGATGTAAAGTTTCCTGATCTCTCACATGAAATTGAGAACATATGCTAAATTTGCATGCTCTCTGACACTTTAACACCATAAAGCACACAAAGTCTGTACTGATGGTAACCCCAACAATGGTTAATGCTGAGAAAATTTCCAAACCCATTATAATTCCTGGTTTTGAATGCTGACTTGAAACATTAACCATGGCTAGCATTAATCTCAGCATAGACCTAATACTGTACTATGGTTAATACAGAAAACTAAAGTGAGAGAACAACAAACATATGAACAGGAAACACTGCATCTGCATAAGCTGTACTCAGGTGTTCAGTAAGGTGTGGGGAACCTTTGGCCCTCCAGATATTGCTGAATGACAACTCCCACCATCCTGGGCCAATGGCAATGTTGACTGGGGCTGATTGGAACTGTAATTCAGCAACCTCTGAAGCAGCACATCTGCTGTAGACTACAGAGCTGCCAAATGGCCATCTAAAGTTCTTCTTTTGAATATTTGGCAAGCACTTTTTTGCTTTTGCTTTTAGAAAGTTGCTGAAAACATTTCCTTCTCCTCTGTTGTGGTCTTTTATCCTTTATTTCTTTGCTACTTGTTCCATGCATGCATGCATGCATGCATGCATCCACCTCTCTCTCTCTCTCTCTCTCTCTCTCTCTCTCTCTCACACACACACACACACACACACACACTTGCATTACTGCTTCCTATTCTCTCCTCTTCCCCTCATGAGCTGGCTAACTGGGTTATTTTTACATTTTGTAGAGTGCCCATTGTGTCATAGGTGTTAAATAAATTATATAAAATGATGATAATGATCTGCTGGAATAAAGCCCATTGAAGAAAATGAACCCTTCAACAGCGAAGTGTTCAGATCAGATGGCCTCATTAGAATGATAGATTGACTCATTAGATTCTCATCACTTAATAGTGCATTGTAGTGCTATTAACAATGGAATATTTCTCCTCCCTTGCACAGTGTCATTAGTATTGAGAAGCTGGATATAAACTACTCTTAACTATTCCCTTTGGTGGCTGGCTATTCCCACAATAATGCAGAAACAGCAATGCAGAGCAACAACCACCATAAGACATGCATATGCTGCCATTGCATTGCTGACGATGTAGGGATCACTCTAGTACAGTACTGAAAATGGGAAAATGGAAACATTTAAAATCCAAAACATTCACATCCATAACAAACAATGGCCCCTGGAGTGCATGTGGACTACACCTCACACATGTGTGCTCAATTTGATATACTCCTCCTTCTGGTGGTTCACTCATAGGGTTGGAGGAGAATTTAGTTTGGTCTGTAGTTTTAATTGCAATTCTTGGCTCAGCCCATACCAAAGTGCATAGAAATGTGCAACTGAAAACAATATACATTTAGAAATATGCAGACAGAGATTTTTAAAAAATGTATTTAAGTCAATATTTAAATAAAAATTTCTATTTTGGATTTTTTAAACATCACAGGTTAATGCAGAAATGAGATGGGACAGACTTATGAAGGAACACGTGTAAAATTGGCATTGGCCAGAGATAGAGTGATATATCAATTCCTACTCAATAAACTTTTAAAGTTTGTTAAGACTAATCTGAAAATCATAATATCCTACGATAATGTTCAAAGTATCATGGTAATTAGATCAATGACTTTTTACTACATTCTTTTTGCTCAATATGTAATCAAGGGAAAATTACACCAATTAAAAAGAAATATTGGTCATTGGAAAGATGAGGTGCCATCGTTATAGATTAGGATTCTTTGTACTTAGTTTGAATATGCATATGGTCAGATTGTTATTCTAATCGTTTGTCAGCATTAAACTTACCTTTAATGAAAAATTAAACTGAAAACCCTCAAGGGGAAAAATCATATTCAGGCTACACTGCTAAACACACTTATAGCTATTTATTTCAAAATACATATATGTAGGACTGAGATGTGAAAATCACACTTTTAAAAAATTGTTTTAAAAAATGCAACATTCAACATTTGTATCAAGGCTACTGTTCTAAGAAAGATTATGCAACCTTACACATACACATACACAAAAACGGAAAACAAAACTGAACAACATTTTAAAGCATATAATGAAGTCTGATATCCATTAGAAAAACTCATCATCATTACTTCAGTCTGCAACAAGATGACTATCATGTCCATAACACTGATACTACTAACCCCAATGTCACTTGTCTACCATTAACATTATAAACATTAGTCAATGACAGGCACATATATTATACACAAGACCTTTAAACAAATTTAAGAAGACTCCCAAGTTAGAAACATCAACACTTTTCTCCTCCACATCTCCATCACATTAGAAGACAGAATAGTGACTGATCATATTCAGCAACTGCAAAGAACCAGCTGAGTATGAATTCAAACAAGCCGTGTAGTATTAGGCTGTGTCATATTACTGCCATGTCCGGTGAAATATGGGTACATGGACAGTGAATTTGGTGAAAGTGCATGTTGTACCAAAAAAACCCACAGCCAAGGCTACTAAGAAAGGAGGCCAAAGCTAGATATCTTGGGTTCTCAAAACCCTTATCTTCACAATTCCAGAACTATCTCTGGAAATATCAACTCTACTGGTGTTGAAAGTGCCCTCATGAAGGGTAAGTGAAGATAGGGTTGCCAGGGACCCTGAATGTGTGATGTAGCTAAACTTTCCATCAAAGAATGTGAACTCCAACACTTAGACGGCCACTGCAAGAAACAGAATTTTGGCTTACATCAGGGGTGCTTTTCAATCCAGAGGTCACATTCCCGTCTGAGGCAAAAATGGGCAAAGCAACAATGGTGAATCTTACCTTTGCACAGTAGGTTAGTTTCTACACACACCTGCATGTTGATGATGATGATAATTTATTTGTACCTCACCCATCTGGCTGGGTTTCCCCAGCCATCCTGGGTGGATTCCAACAAAGATTAAAAATACATTGAAACATCAGTCATTAAAAACTTCCCTAAGCATGCACTCTTATCCCCCATTGGGGCAAGCTAGAAGCATCCTCAGAATTCAGCAACACATTTGGGTCAGGCATGAACACTCAAGGAGGGTGCAAGACAAGGCCAGCTAGTGGCATGGGAGTGGTGTGTAGCGGTGGAGGGATGTGGCCTGGGCAGGGCGCTGAAGACCAGATTGAAAGGCCTGTTGGAAGGCTGCATTTGGCTCCCTAGGCCTGAGGTTCCTTGTCTCTGGGCTACATGGACTCTCAATCTCATCCAGAAGCAGTATTTTTTTATTCTTATGAGCAGATACCATCCATCTCTGAGCCTGCAGTTCTCTTTCCCTCTTCGTCTACTCTTAATCCCACTGAAGTAAATTATAGTTTTAAGATCGGGTGGACTGCCCTATGTTTATGTGGGAATCCTATTTTAGTGGAACAAACTCATTGGCTACTTGACAAAATACATATGGCGGAAAGCTAACTCACAGAATTCAGTGATAGCCTCCCCTTATGCCACATAGCTCCTCTTACTTTAGCACACCATTATCCCACTGGGTAAACTCATTTGCAGATGACCATAATATGAGATGAGATGCTGTTAAAAATGCTGGGAAATTATTCAAACACTTTTGCTGTATTTCAAAGAGCTTTTGTATCCTGCCCCTATTCCCAGTCCAACAAAAAGCATCATGTTCCACTTTGTTTTCTTGCTTTCTACGTCTTTACTCATTCTGATCTTCCCTGAGACTGTGATAAATTAGCTTGTGTCTCTGTGCCACTTTCCATTTAAGTAATTTAGAGGAAGGATGTCTATTCTAAACTATAGCACATAATTGGTAAGAACGGCCAGTGACCAATGAGACAAATAATATTATGAAATGTAGTGGAGACCAGTGCTTTTTTTCCTAAAAAAATGTTTAGGGGTACTCTCATTTTCCTATTCCTATTGAAATACTGCCCCTCAATGAGATCAAACTTAGATTAAAAAAATGTTTAGGCGTATGCGTACCCCCAGAATAAAGCACTGGTGGAGACCATACAAGAGGATTGGCTGTGAGCATCTTCTAGGTTTTTAAAATGCTTTTTCTAAGAATTCAAAACACAGATACAGCCAACTGAGTACTTGGAAAGCTTCCCAGAGTTTACATCTGCCCTAGTCTAATAGTTTACATTTCTGAAAACAAGCATTTTGAAGGAGGCATTTTGTCTCAATAAATCCTTGTCGCCAAGGGGATGACAGATGACCATTTTATTTTAAACAATGGAAGTAACTTTCTCCTTAGTCAATTACCTGTAATGAGTGATGTCGTTGCCACTATCCAGTGGCTGCCCATGGCACTTGCACATCTTCTTATGCACAGTGATATCAACCAAGATGTGGATTCTGTTGGAGACTTACATCTAACAATGGCAGTTTTGAGTACTTGTAAAATGTGATTCCTCAGCATCAGAAATACAATCAGCAAGGGAGCATCTGTTTATTTCTGTGCCCCACCCCAAACACAAAAGCATCTCAATGAAGATATTGACCAGGGTGCATCAGCTGTGAAAACGTAAATGCCATGGATCATTAAGAAAAGGACTGAAAATAAAACTGCAGGTCTCATAATGCTGATGGTATACATTAGGAGAAACCTGGGTGGGTGAGCTGGGTGAATTTGTTTTAACATTGTTATTCTTATTACTATTGAATTATTATTTTTAATTCTATACAACCTATGTGCCAAAATATCAATCCAGATTTAAAGTATACAACAACATTACTTTCAGTTAACCGGGGTTAGAACTGCAGGCTATGAAACCATGCCTTTTGTTAATATTGGTTTAATGAATTGCACATTATGAGTGTATTATTGCATCCTTATTTAAGAAGATGATGAATTATGTGTAGCTTTTTAAATAATTGTCTATATATAAATGGAGATTTATTAAGAAAACAGATAACACACACACAAAAAGAAATGCTTTTGCTTGGTGCTAAGAGATGTAACTCCAAGGATTCAATACACATACATCATCTGCTTCCTCAGCCACATTAATTAAGTTAATTCACTACTAAAGAAGGGAGTATCTGGTAGCTGCAGGATGTGACATCATGAACATTTGTTCATTAGAAAAATAGCTTTAAGTAATAGGGAAATAGATCACTCAAGATCATTCATTACTTATCAATTGCTGTGTGATGACTGATTGATTAGAACATTCTTATAGTTCAAAAGACTGTAAGCAATGACTTTAAAGTAATTTGCTCTCATAAAGCAGTCAGTAGCTTAGGGGCAGCTGCACTTTTGGGATGACTTAGTGTCTTTTAACCAATATCTCACACTACATTCATCTGACGGAAAAGATCCTTTGGGGTCTATAACTCTTGCTCTAGTTTGAATTATAATGAGGTAGGTCTAACCCTGTCTTTCACTTCTACATAAAATTATTCCAGGCTGTTATATATAAGGTCAACCTAAATCTTCAGAGATATCGCTTTAACTTTTTCTGCTGAAAAAAATGACTCTACAACTATGAAAAACCAAGGCTTGCAGACTCATTGGCAACTGGGTGTCAGTTGTAGGCAGTCTTATCCTCTGGGCTTAGAAGTGGGTACTGACAGTCTGCAGATACCAGTTGGGCATCATTGTCTACTGGTTTGAAGGAGGGGCATGCAGTGAGATGTGCCAATCATCATGAGTTGCTGTAGGAAGAGTAACTCAAACAAGTTTTGAGTTGTACATCTCACCAGATTGACTTGGGATAGATCTTTGGCTTGTACCAATTAACACCAATAACTCTCTTTTTGAAGTGAAAACTGGGTGCAGATGCTGCCCCCAAAGGCAGAGACCTATGAATCCTGCTGCCATGAAGTGGCTAAGAAGAAGGGTCAGTTGTGAGACCACCAGCATTACACATTAGAGAGCTAGTGATTGGTCAAACCAGGCATTATGCAAGGCAACCCCTAATAGTTAAAAAGGGCGTTGTTCCCTGTGGGATGTGAGCTCTTTCTAGATGGATTCCAATGCTTATTGAAATTGTTCTGGACAAAATAAGCAAGAAAAGGTGGATTGATCTCTTCTTGTGCCAGATGGAGCAGTGTTGATGTGGGAATGGCTTCCAGGTGAAGGAACATGTGAATATACCCTAGAAGGATCATGCCCTGAGCATACTCAACTAAAAAGGACAAATGTCTAGTAGTTTAATTTTTTATTGACAAAAGCTGGCATTAACTTTGCCAGGCTTATGCCCCAGCTGAAAAGTTGAAGCAACAGTGGGACCACCACCATCCTGGGCTTAAGTACTTTCGTCTGATGGAGTGTGCACAAGCAACTAGTGATTTCCTCTACATGGGAGGCTGCACTTGTCTCTTCAAGCCCCTCCCAGTTCTAGGAGACAGTGTAGCAGAGGATGGCAGGGATTTGACTGCTTCCAACACATTCTGTGCCCTCTCCCCCATCTCTGACTGTTCAGACTCCTCCCCTTCCTTCAGCTGGGCTCCTGCCTCATGCGTGGCACAAAACCTCATAAATTGCTGGTCCCCAGCCTCCAGACCCCTGCCTCTGCCACACACTCCTCAGAGCCCTGCCAGTCCCTGACAGCTCATCCCTGAAGGATTATGGATAGACTATCATCCACAGGGCTGGGTGATTCTGAACTAGGATGCTAAAGGCAGGCAACAGCCAACAAAGGCTGAGTAAATTCTCATTTGCCTTACCCCATTGGGTGACGAGGCTTCCAAAAGTCAAGCTTGCAGTGCCAGAGGGACAGTGCAGAAGACTTAATTTTTGAGAATCCTGCCCAACCCGGAACACCTTATCTAAGGACAAGTGGGACTCTGCAGTGCTGTGGAGGCTATGAACAGCCCACTGTCACAGTTAAGCAAACTGATTTACTCAATTTCATAGACACATTGACTGTCCCTCACGAACATGGACTCCCAACTTGGCAGTAGACTCCCCTTCCACCTTCAGTCCTCAAGGAAAGGAGATATTCTTGGACCTAGCAACAAATCTAGTATTAATAAGAGAAGTGCTTGTCTGGAAGCCAGAAAGGTTTGTTTAGGAAAAGGAAGAAGATAGAGAAGGACCAGTGTGCACTGGGACCCAGGACTCAGCTATACAGCTGCAAATATAACGTTTTAAATGTGTTGTAAAGTGCAATATGCAAATGTGACACTAGATGACAGTGAGCTATGCCAAATTCAATGTACTTTTCAAAATGTTTTTTTAAAAAGCATTTTCACAGCATTTTTTTATATGTGTGTAGATTCCATCCCAGATGATGACCAGGATGTGAGAGCCGTTGTCTGAGAACAATCTGATAGTCTTTCCTGGACACTATTATATATCCAGCAAATCCTAGCACCAGCCTCACTTTAGAATTCAACCTAGTTCCTGCTCTGCCCCAGGTATGTAGAACTATTGGCAGACAAAAACCATGCATTTGCTTGTGTAGTGTATTAAGAGTTTTTGACTCTCCCTTCAACAGTAGCTTTTCACATTACAGCCTTTTGGGTTATTTTACCATGCTCCTTGGCATAAAGTTGTAGCCTAGCTCAATTCCATATTTGATGTCTGCCTCCTCATTTCTCTCTCTTTTCATAAGTCTTATTTCTACAGTGATTAATTGCCACCTAACCTGCAATTATTATGACAAAACTGATTTGAAGAAGATTGAAAGTAAGAGGTAAAATATATCTTTGTGAAGGTATCATTTCATCCATTTGTACACTGTAATTACTAAGACCCCACAATGTTAAACTGAAGTAATATGATGGGACAAATAGTGTTATCTGTGAATTTTGCATTCCAGAATCAGGTGAACTGAAGTTCATAAATGGAAGTTTTCAAGTGGCAGCATTTGCTAACACCTGGTCTAGCAGTTTTCTCATATATTGGTCTTGTAAGATTAACCACAAGTTGCTGTAATTTGTTAAACTTGCCAATGTAATCTTGTGTAAATTGTATTATCCTAAACTTCTCATTTTTGGTGTCACCCAAATAAATGAAATTACCCTATAAAAAGCAACAACCCACAAGTCTTTACAGTGTGAACAATTAGGCTTCAAAACACTTTCTCTGTGGGAATATGGTCAAAGCTGTAGTTTAAGGCTAATAATAAAATTCTTGAAAATATACATCAGTGAAGACCAGTGTAATGGGAAGGGAATTGAATTAGCTTTATTAGTATTTCTCCCTCTTAATTATGATAATTCTATGGTTACATGATTTGCACAAAGGGAGGGAAATATAATATTAACATGATTAAATTGTATTTGCATGTTAAAGAGAGTAGAAGGAAATGCTAAAATCTTGATTTGCATGCCCAAGGTCTACAGATGATTATAAGATTTAAAAATCTGTAAATAACAGTGCATTAGCTCAGTAAGCTTAGACACTGGGGTTGAACGGGTGTTTCAGTGAGTCAGTCAGATTTTGGTTCTGTTTTTAGTACAAGCTTCCCAGTAATTTGATTTATTTAGACTAATTAATTAAAACAATTATACCTTGCCCTTCTAATGTACAAAGCAAAGCAACATCCAGTGTGAGGTCAGCACTGTGCAAAAACGTTGTCCACTGTGAAGCAGTAGGAGTTGGTGGGGGAATAGGGCTCAACTGACCTCCTGTCACCAGAATTGTGCAAAGGCTCCAGTGAAGCCAATCTGGCACTCCTGGTGTGTTTGCAACTGCACTGGCATTGTCACTCCTGTGCCCTTTTGCCTCCCCATAAGCTGCAGTGATGCTGGTGATAGGAGGTCAGGTAAGCATTATCACCCCGTCCCCTCCTACTGCTGATAAACCATCTCCTCTGCCCAATGCAGCCATACTTTCACCCCTCCTTCTGATCTTAGGGAGCAAGCATCAGGGGTGATGAGACTTATTTACAGGCCATGAAGGCATAGGCCCCTGAGTAAGTGTTCAAGGTGTCTCTGAGTAAGTTAAGATGGTGGGTGGATCTCATCAGTGGTGCACACACAGATGTTCTCCAAACAATGTTTTTAAAAAGTGCAAAAAAGAGAGGGATCAAGGGGTAGGATACCTCAGGTGTGTCTCCAGAGTTGGGGCTCAGGTTCTCTGTTCTCCATCCCCAGTAAAAACTTTCCTGCTGGGCAAGGTGGTATGAGAAAAGGCTTGTGCATATATAATGTTGGCATCACCATGCCAGGTCAGGAAATCTTTAATTTTTGGTAGTATGAAAGAGAAACAATGGGAAAGCTTCAGAGAGAGAGAGAAGGAAGAATCCAGTGAAAACTGGTGAAAGGTAAAATACTGGAAAAGGTGTAAGGAAATTAGTGAAAGGGTGTGAATATGATGTTATACCACCACCTTAAACACATCTGGGGGGAAGGGGGGAAAGAAAGAGAGAATAGTGCATAATGCACACAGTGTAAAATAGAGATTAGCCAATTTCAGATAGTAGGGGAAATGAACATGTCCACAGACAGCTTTCCAGGTCATGTGGCCAGCATGACTGAACTGCTTCTGGCACAATGGGACACTGTGTCAGAAACCAGAGCACACGGAAACGCCATTTACCTTCCCACTGAGGTATCTATTTATCTACTAGCACTGATGTGCTTTCGAAATGCTATATTGGCAGGAGCTGGGACAAAGCAACGGGAGCTCACTCCGTTGCAGGGATTCGAACAGCCAACCTTCTGATCAAGAAGCCCAAGAGGCTCAGTGGTTTAGACCACGGTTCCACAAGCTGCATAGCAAACCACATAAGTGTCTTTCCCACTCCTACCCACCATGGTCACAGGAATCATAGCACCTTCCTAAGCTGGTACTGCCTTGCTCCACTTCCTCCCCACTACATAACTGTGTATTCATATTATAAAACAGGGATGGGGAACCTTTGTCCTTCCAGATGTTCTTAGATTCCCATCACCCCTGATCACTGGACCGGGTTGGCTGGGGCTGATAGGAATTGGGAGTCCAACAACATCTGGAGAGTCACATGTTCTTCATCCCTGCTATAAAAGATCGTGTGGAGAAAGTAAGTATGATTTGGATATGTGAATCAGCTCTCATGTTTAAGACTTAAACAGAAGTAGACATTCTATTGACTTCCACGTTTGTTTTTTCCCTAATAAGTGCACTTGACTGTACTTAGACTTTGTGGGGGGAAATCAGTTTTGAAAAGGCTTTGCAGTCTACACAGAACTGAGAAGATTTTTGGCTGGCACATATCCCATGTCTGACCAGTTAAATAGATGTGGTTTTGCATTTGAGCTTAACACATTCATTAAATCGGAAGGTGGAAGGATATTGCCAAATTAATATTCACACACATTGTGGCTATATTTGAGGCTTATTTCTTGATTTGAAAGCAACTGGAGTGACTGAAAAGAATTTTGTGCACTTCTAAAAATCAGACTGATATAAATTGGAATCCGCAGAAGCAGGGAAAACAGGAAGTAATGGTCCACAGGATTAGACTGTTCAGTATATCATGCTCAGCATTATGCAATCTGCTTCACTCAGGAACTATAGAGTTTAATGCTGAGTATGTAACATGACAAAGTGTTGGCAGGTGTAAAATCAAACACTGTCATTTTATATGTATGACTTCAGACAAGACAATTTACCTTGAAAAACATTGCAGCCAAAGGTTTGCGAAAGACACAGCAACAAAAAATGCTCAAATTTTGAAACACTGACTAATGTATATAATTAATATGATTCTGAAATAAGGGTGTGTTTTTTTAACTCTGATATAAGCTTCCTTATACCACAAAGCAGGCTAAGCATCTTTAGGCATCAATGTAAAGGCATTTCAGTTATCTGGATGGGCACAAATTGATTTTTGCTTAGGTGTTTGTGAGAGAAGAGAAAAGATAAATGCCACATGGGCTAAGGCAGCCTTCACCATACTGGTGGTCTCCAGATGTTTTGGAATACAACTCCCATCAGCCCAAACCAGCATGCAAAGGCTGTGCTAAGGTTTCTGTAGGATAAGCTTCAGGGGAAAACAGGAAAAGCTTAAATCTCAAACTAGGGGCTCTAGTTTCAGTCCACCAGATATGTGTTGTTAGATCTGCTGCAACTTAAACTGGAACAAATTAGAATGCCTCCACCCATTTTTTTTAACTCTGAGTGTCAAAGGCTGCCTAAAAAAACAACTAACCATTGGTAATTTTTTTTGGGGGGGGGAGGGTTTGTTTTCAGTTTCCAGACTGAAGTGAAAGCAGACTTTTTAAAAATTATATAGCCGGGTGTGTGGATGTGTTGTTGAGAACTACAGTTATTTATTTGTATCAAACAGAAATACCAAGAAACAAACTGAATAAGAGAAAAGGTCTAACAACTATGGTTGCATGACATGAGAGCTGATGTAACAAAATATTTCATTATTGGTCCAGTTTTGTTTCAGTTTCATTATGGATCTAGTATAGAAGAAGACAACCACCTTTATCATATTTGACAGACAGAGGGGCCTAAGGGGTTATAAATAACATGAACTGATGGTAACTCCCCACACACTCCAATCTTAAATTATTTTTTCCAAACTGCTGCATATTGCCCTGGAAGTGTCCTTGTGCTGTCAGTCAACATTCTGCCCCAAAAAGAAAGAAAAAAGCTCCTAGTTCTACTTGTCCTTTGATGACATGGATTTGATGCATACGTTCGGCTAAAACGGCAATTTTCCAAAGCTTACTGTGCTAGAGATCTACAGTGAGAATTGCTATTACTCTTTCACAGTTGCGTTATCACAAATCTGGAAGTAACTACCATGAATCTAACCAAGTCCTTAAATACACTACAGCCTTGCGTTATTGTAATGCTTTTGTACAACATCTCAAAGTCTTGGCAAGATTCCACACTATTCTTGTCCTTTAGGAGGAAGATTCTCTCCATTCTGTTGTACCAGGGAGATGGATCTAAAATGTCAGTTGTTTTAAACTAGCCAAGTGGAAAGAGACATTGAGGGTATAAGGCAGATCCTCAAAAGCTCTAACATATCCTTTGAAAATCTCTCAATTTTCCGAAAAAAGAATACTTCTGAGAACTTAAGGGGGGGGGGAAAGGTATATTTTATATGACACTGAATATGAAAAGTACCTTTGTAAGCAAAAGAAGGACTCCTTCAACATAAACACCCAGATGGAAGATGGCAACAATATTTATACACACAGCCATAAGAAGAATCACAGAAAAGATGAACAAGAACAATCACATTTCCTGCAAAGTAAAGTACTCCTGTTTGCACATTTGCTTCTGTGCTCAAACAAGTCTTTTGGTGGATTAGTGATACAGTGTGGTGGATTAGTGATACAGTGTGATCACTGGAAAGAAGAATGAGGAATTTCCAGTCCACTATAATCACTGCAGGATGCTGCTACTATAACACAGGACACTGGTGTTTGGGATCACATTACAGTATACCCATTCTACTCCAGTTATATTGGCTAGCTATTCATTTTAAGGCGCTAGTTATTAGCCTTTAAATCCTTAAGTGGCTTCAGAACAGATCATCTGAAGGACCACTTGTACCAATACAAGCCTGCCTAAGCTTTAAGATAATCATCTGAGGCCCTGCTCCCTGGGCCACTGGTGAGAACTGTGAGATTAGTGTGTACAAGGGACAGGACCTTTTCTGCGGTGGCACATCTGCGGTGGCACATCTTTGAAATAAGTACTATCCAAGTAATATGTATGACTAGCATTTAGGAGGATTTTAAAGATCTACATTTTCCAATTTGCAACTGGTTAATTTTAGTGCCTTTAACTAAGGTTTCATCTGCCACTCCTTTATTATTTATTTTAATGAATTATGTATATTGATTGTTGTTTTTATTCTTTTATTATTTATTCTATGAAATATGTTGAAATCCACTTTGTGAAGGTTTTTATTCACCAGAAATCAAACTGAGAGTAATAATTCTGTACAGTGACATAGGTGTTCTGGAGCACTTTTGAATGCCCTAGGCCAGGCATCCTCAAACTTGGCCATCCAGATGTTTTGGAACTACAACTCCGATCATCCCTAGCTAACAGGACCAGTGGTCAGGGATGATGGGAATTGTAGTCCCAAAAACATCTGGATGGCTGAGTTTGGGGGTGCCTGCCCTAGGCACTCTGAGGTCTGGTTTAGCATGTTTGACTTTTCCACCTGGGTTACCTGATGTAAAAAGAGCTGTTAAGCTGACTGCCTTGCTTGCAAGATAATCTTGCAATCATGACAACAAATTTATTAAATAGCAACTGTTAAGACCCTCCATGAAAATAATATTTCCCATTTTCCTGCTCTAACTTTTTAAAAAACCTCTCCTATGAATAGAAGACACTTTCAGAAAGCCATATGTGAAGCCAACCTAAAGCCTTTTGTCTAGTGTGTTTCAGGATAATCTCCAAACTGGGAAATCAGAACTATGTTTAGGTCTCAAGGTGCAATAACTAAGCAGAAACTAGACATTAGGTTTCTAAAACTACCAGAGCAAGAAATCAGGAAGCCACATTAAGCCATAAAGTAGTATCTAAATCAGGGACTGAAGCAGGTTGCAGAGTGAGAGCCAGCAAGAAATAACTCACAGGCAGTCAGATGCAGTAAAGAACACATCCTCCGTCCAGCCGCTTAAGCCAGGGATTTGTCACACTGAACTGTTTATTGCCATAACAGTTACATAAAAGGCCTTTAGATAATTTAGAAAGAGATTACTAAACACAGATGCCATGAATCTGAAGCTATACCCTGGATTAACAGGATTTGGAATAAACTAGCCTATTCAGTCACTGCCATTGTACGTCCACATGATAGCTGCACATTAATGCAATAATCCTTGTCATTCTGTTATGGACTAAAGGCATTCAACCTACCCCAAATTTCCCATTTGGGTAAAATCAACAGTGTTGCTGCTGCTCAGAAGTACCAATCTACCACTCATGCTTCCAAAGCCTTGTTCTTTATGCTGCACAGTCCCTTCCTAAAATCAAAAGTCACTGAAACTAAATACCATCCACTGGAATGACACTGTATCCATTAACAATACACTGCTATAAAGATTCATCTCACGACAACTATAAATACGCTCTTTGGCCACTGCTGTGTGAAATGTGAATGATGTTCCTTTGTTGGTGAAGCTTCAGTGATGCAGAATACAGAACTATATCTGATGTCACTGCACAAGAAACCCCACCACCAACAAAAAGAATAGCTGCTTCCACTTCCAAATCTAAAATTACTTTCGCTGTTCCTTTCTCTTAATGATGCCATCATGTAAAGATACATGATCACAACAGAAAAAAGGACATCTACCAACAAATCAATTTACTGTATTCATTACAAGAAAGATCTCTGCTCATAAATAATTTCAAAACTGCAAAGACACAAAACAAATAGCAGCAACTTCCACTTGTAGTCAAAATAGTTTCTAAACAAGACTGTAAGTAAATCTATAATTAAATAAGAGAGGCCACACACCCCAACCTCAGTTTATAATCTACAAACTGGGAGATGGATCCTCCTCCATCCAACCTTCTTCTGCTCTTCCTCTTCTGGTCCTGGGAGAGCAGGAGAGGTGGGGGCAGGATGAGGAAGTGTGGAAGCCCTTGACTCCACACCAGCCTGACCTATCTCTCCTTCCTTCTGCACCTGTTCTTTACTCTCCAATCCTGCAGCTTCTTCTGCCTTTGCCTCTATCTTCCTGGCTGTTACAGGCTCCCCCAGATCACTGATCCATTCCCGCCCCAAAGTTTGGGCCGCCCCAAAGTTGATGGGCATTGCCATTCAAATGGTGTCCATGTACCACATCATACGATTGATTATCTGAGAAGTTTGGTCTATTCATTTTGCTGGGCATTTTCTTCCACACTATTAGCTGCTAGCAATGAAGGGGTGGAATAAACAGCACTTCAGTGTAATGTTGATGTTATCTAGCAGGGCAGCAAGGCACAAAGTTACCTGCAGCTTCCTGTCATTGCATGTAGCTTACCTGCTAACTGTAACCTGTAAGGAATATGGACTGGTGTGTCCCCCCCCCCCCACATCTGAGATGTTAAGGTCCTAATTATATTACTGAGTTTGGGGAACATTGGGGGAGGGATGTTTTTAACACAGAGGCCACAAATTTCAGCACTGAGGTGATTCCATTAAGAAAGGAATTACAGAATCACACTGATGCTCTGCCATGAAAACAGTCAAGCCCTATTATTCATTTGCTTTACAAAAGACAATGGCAGGATCTCTTAAAATGGTGAATGTTAGAAGATTATGGTAATTTTTTCGAGAGAGATTTATTTTATTTCTGCTTTGCTCTTTGGATTCTTCATGAACAATTCAGACTTTCAAGAGGGGACTTTTAAAAAGATGTGGCACTCTTTTATCATGCAAATATGAATGCAAAATGTGAATAGGAATTAAACCACAGGTTACACAGAAAATAAAGGGAAAACATATCAAAGTTGCTCTGAAAAGCCCACTTCTCCCCAGGGAAATTAAACTTGCAAATATATTCCCTTTTCTTTTTAAACAGACTTTTTCCTATGTGTGCAGGTGGTGGTGGGAAGTAACTAAAGGTATTCAAATGCAGATTCAGTTCAAAAATATACATCTTATTGGAGACTATATGCACTGCATGCCTTTAATGCAGTTCAAAGGCTCAATTAAGACAGAGCAAGGGAACAAAGGAACAGCTCTTTTAATAGAAGCTGCTCCTGCAGAGAACAAAATATAGATGGTCCATCTAAAAAGGTAAGGCAATGTACAACCTAAAAGAACCATCAAAGTCTTTAGTTTGAAACACCCCTGTGTGAGTGATGAGAATGCAGAAAGCAATTGCTAAACGTGTGTGACATTCAGCTATCAGAATTTTTTTAAACACCCACCCACTCACCCAACAACATACCAAACACCTTGCCTGTCTTCCTGCTGACATATCCCTTCTCCTCAAATCAATACAGTGGTACCTCAGGTTACAGACACTTCAGGTCACATATTCCGCTAACCCAGAAATAGTACCTCAGGTTAAGAACTTTGCTTCAGGATTAGAACAGAAATCGAACAGTGGCAGCAGAAGGCCCCATTAGCTAAAGTGGTACCTCAGGTTAAGAACAGTTTCAGGTTAAGAACGGACCTCCAGAACGAATTAAGTTCTTAACCCAAGGTACCACTGTACTGTAATGGAGCACAGCAATGACATGTACTGAAGTTTATTGATGATCAACAAAGAAAAATCAATTGTTCAGATAGCAGCCTGTTACAGCTTCCACACACACTCAATTAGAAGCCTTTTGCTCAGAGACACCGGAATGAGAATAACATACAGTGCTAAAACATTTAAATAAAAGCACCTGAAATGGGGGGAATTCATCCCTACTGTTGGATATCCTTATAAAGGGTGTGTGTAGGGGGAATTATTGCAGCTAAAGCCTCAAGTGTTGAATCTTCATTGACACAGACAAAGCAGAGGCAAGGACCCTGCAAGCATAGGATCAAAGGCCATAAGAACTGGAGAGTTTATTAGAGACAAGGTCCCTCAGAGAACAAATGGAAGGCTGCAAATCTATCTATATCCTGGAATATATGAGTCCTCTTTCCCTGAAAGGAGCTGCTCTGCAAGAAACCCATTTTACTTAGAGCCATGAGTGCAAATTATAATTAACTAAAGTTGATTGTGGCACAACATTAACTGACACTCACTCTTTTTCTCTAACAACCACTGATGTCCACTCATTCATTAAGTCCCAGGGCGCAAGAGTGCTTGGTTACTATTCTTTAGCTCTGTGCCACCCTTAGTATATAAATTCATGTGGCAAAGTTATTAATCCTGGGACACATTCTAAACCTTCATCAGATTCTAAAATGATTAGGTAGAATCCTATTGGTCTTCCTAGCACCAAAGCCACAGCAGTTTACCCTAATCAAAGAGGGGGGATTTTGTCAGTTCCCATTCCCCTCACCAAAAAAACATTTTGGGGGTTTGGGGAGACCTTGTGTTTGTAGAAGGACACCAACTGAATACAGCCCATTTATTTTGAATTATAGTAAAACCACAAATCAATGAGGTTTCAAAAACAAACAAACTGGCTTTTAAAACAATATCAGGAAGACTTTATGTTTTATGAGGCTTTATGAAGTAGTTGTGCTTGCAGCATCTGTACTAGGTTCACAATCAAGATTCCCGCTATGAACAGCAAGACATGCTTCCTTAAGCACCTGTGTACATGTATTGGGTGTGGGGGGGATGTTAAGGGTGGGGAAGTATCTCTGCTGGAGGACACATTGTGCTCCTTCTGGGGTAGTTTGTCCACCTTTGGTCCCCACCCTGCACTCAACTCTCACTGGTGGCTACTAGAAGCTGTCAACATGCAACAGTGGCCACACTCTGGGAATGGCTTTGACTGGCTGGCTAAACCATGGGAGGGTAGCCAATGGGTCTCAAATCTTTGGTGAGTTAGGGCCTTTCCCTGAATGCAAAGTCAGACTCTGGCAGATTGAGTGGACGAGGTCAGTAGTGGGTCCAATATAAAGAAGGCAGTTTCTGCATGTGCTGCAAAGGGAAGTGAGGGGCAAATGGGGCTTGTCCACCTGGGAAGGTAGGTAGCTCATCTAGGAGAAGGAAAATGCAGATCCTAAACCTCCATTGCCTTGAAGAATATCTTTGGGAGGACAAAAGGCTAAGGAGTAAACTCTACACAAATCCAGAGTGGAATCCCTAAAATGGTTGGATGGTTGTACGGCTCCTTCCAGCAATTCCTGCAGCCAAGCTGGTGCCCAAAGTATTGCTCTGCTTTCCTTAGGACTACAGCAGTGAGGCCAAAAAGGGGGATCTTGCCTCCTGGGCAGCCCAGGACCTCCTCACACACTCCCCAGGCTTGCACTCTAGGGAGGTCACTTCGGTGTTGCTAACACAGAGGCACACTCCATTATGTTTCAAGACTGACGGATGCCAATGCAACAATATGTATTGGGAAGCTGTGGTGACAGTTATCACTAAGCCTCTCACAGAACCATTGCATGTATTTGTAACCATTTTACGTGTTAGTTGACTTCAATCTGTGTATTATTTTTTTTAAAGCCATGTTCATGAGAGTACTATGTCCTACATTAAGGGACGCAAGTGGCGCTGTGGTCTAAACCACTGAGCCTCTTGGGCTTGCCGATCAGAATTCCCGCGATGGAGTGAACTCCTGTTGCTCTGTCCCAGCTCCTGCCAACCTAGCAGTTCGAAAGCATGCCAATGCAAGTAGATAAATAGGTACCACTGCAGTGGGAAGGTAATCGGCATTTCTTTGCTCTTTGGTTTCCGTCATGGTGTCCTGTTGCACCAGAAGCGGTTTAGTCATGCTGGCCACATGACCCAGAAACCTGTCTGTGGACAAATACCAGCTACCTCGGCCTGAAAGCAAGATGAGCACCACAACCCCATAGTTGCCTTTGCCTGGACTTAACCGTCCTGGGGTCCTTTTATGTCCCACATTACTTATCTGAGAACATTTACTTCTCACTTCTTCTCCATCAGCAATTATTACTGTGTGTGTATTCCTGTTATTTGTTTGTGCAGTCATAATTTTTTTATGCAGTGTTTGTTTGGCTGCCAAAGTAGATTAATTGAAAAGCGCTGTCACTTCTTCCCGTTCGGTCACATTCATTATTCTATCTGCTGCTTTATTGCCTACTAAATACTGGCTGATTATGACGTTTTTCAACTGATTTAAGTATTCTAATCTGGCGCTGCTGTGGAGGAAGAACACTAGAAAAAAAATCGGTCTGTTTCCTATATGAGACTAAGACTGACGTACATTTGCTCATAGTAAGTCATCTGACTGACACATAACTGGTAACCTAGTTATTATTTCCTAGACAGGCAGGCATCATCTATGTAACAGAATCTATTATGTATATTTCCCAGAGCTGAACCAACAGTGTATTCACACAAGAACACTTACGGTACTTCTCTGTAGCTCTTGGCTTGGATTTGCAAGTATATTTGTGAGAGCCTAAAACAAGCATGCATACTTATGCAAAGGGAGCACTCCAAATTTTCATAGATTTTCCATTTCTGCTACACACAACATGTCCTGCTACTATAGCATATCTCCTTGAAGCATTATTTTACAGCTTCCTTTAGCTGGACAAAAGTCCACCCAGCACTTCAGCTGAATTCCCCCTAGGGATTCCAGAAGGACTTTATCTCTGAACACAGAGAAGTAGATTTCACATGTGTATGGAGACCTCTGTAATGAGCAAGCATGGTAACAAAGTTTCCCACTCCAATTTGGGCTCCCAACACATCCCCACATGGGGGGCATGTTTTAGGATTCAGCTATAAAGCTGCAAATAAAAAGTTTTAAGTGTGTTTTAAGTGCAATACACAATGTGACACTAGATGGCGACGGTGAGCCTTATGGAAAATTCAATGTATTTTTAAAAATGCCTTTTAAAAAAGCATTTTCAGAAAGTTTTTTATGTAGTATAGATTCCATCATAGTTATATAGGAGGCAAGTGTATTAATGGTTATCTGTCCAGAACTGTTAAATCTTATGCAAAGTTTGGGGGATTTTGGCTATTAGTCCACTCATGCATTTTGACTTCTCCTTCCGTTTCTCTCTCTGCCCTATTCCCAGCAAAAGAAAAAAAAAATCTGCTTCAGAGTTTTCTCCAACTTTCTGAAGCAGATTTTGAGAGTGTGCAGAGGCTGCAAGGAAAGGAAGAGATAGTGGAGTTCTGCTGCGCAAACAGACGTTTGTTGCATGAGTAGAACAGCAGTGCTGGATGCAACCAGTGTTGTTCCAAATGTCAGTATTGATCCAGGCATTCTGGAGAAACCAGTTTCTCAGGCTCCCTGGGACATGGACGCTGCAGTGCTACAGGCACCTGGAAAGGACAAAGAAGGCATCCCATAGGGTGCTATTGCTGCTGCCCCACCACCCCTGGTCTCATAGAACACAGCATGATGGAATTTTTGATTTTGACATACGGCTTGGAAAAAGCAAGCCATCACAAACTTTCTTGTACAACAGTTTCATTTTCTGAGCTCACTTCCAAATCAACTGAAATTGGTCCATCACTACAGCATTGCACTAACTGCAAATTTACCTGTTTTCACCTATTAAATATTGGATGGCATGAGACAACTTAGAGAGCCAGGGTGGTGTAGTGGTTAAGAGCGGTAGTCTCGTAATCTGGGGAACCGGGTTCGCGTCTCCGCTCCTCCACATGCAGCTGCTGGGTGACCTTGGGCCAGTCACACTTCTCTGAAGTCTCTCAGCCCCACTCACCTCACAGAGTGTTTGTTGTGGGGGAGGAAGGGAAAGGAGAATGTTAGCCGCTTTGAGACTCCTGAAGGGGAGTGAAAGGCGGGATATCAAATCCAAACTCTTCTTCTTCTTCTTCTTCTTATTTATACATCACAAAGGAGCAGGTTCTGTGCGCCTAGATCTATTCCTAGCTCAGCTCTCTAATTATTTCCTCTTGTTTTCATTTTTACTTTGAGATCAAACCGAATCAAAAATTGGTTTCTTATTTCTGCCAGATACAATTTAAAAGGTTTCTGGGATTTTTTATCAGGAGACTGAAGCTTTTAAGAAGTATGTCTGACAGTTAGTCTTCTAAACTCTGAGATTTTTTCTTTAAACTGTCCACACAGCTCAGGTTAATGGTCCCTTCTCTCTCTTATTACTACACCCCACAAACTCAGTTCTTATAGCTTTGACAAATCCAATGACATTTCTCATCTGTTAACATGGGAATAACTTTTCCACTATGTTAGCATGGCAGGGCAGGGCAGACAGTTCCAGTAATCAGTTTTGGCACTTACAAAAGAGCCTCTTACAGACAGTTTCAGGCTGCTTTCTCAGATGACATGAAGTCTCGCTTTAGCTTTAAATTTAATGTTGTGCTACAGATCACTGAAGCTTTTAAAAATTTACTTTACGCTCTCTGTGGAGGTCAGTTTCCTTGGATATTTTCCCCAAAATGTGGAACTGACATAAGGGTAACAATGTCCAAATCCCCCCAACAAGATGAAAATTAAAGGTTATCTGGATCATTTCCCAACTACCTTCATAATGAAGTGGGTCATGATATTCCTAGCTTCACTGAACTGCTACTTAGGTTTCATTTGAGACTGCATTGGTTTGCTTATTTTAGAATTGGAAATTATTAGGGGGATTAAGATCTCCAGGTTTGAGTGATTAGACTTGCATGACAAAATGGGCTTTACGATGTACATTCAAACTGTCCCTGCTGTAGGCAACACTGAGCTAAATGGACCAATGGCTTCAATGAATATAATGGTTCTAACACTGTTTGCTGTTTAAATAAGTTGGAGCACTTCAATAAATCCTATGGGACAAGTTAAGAGCTACTTTTAGGGTTTTAACCAAAGCTGTGCAGCACAAATGCAACTGTGAGATGCAATACTAAGCCTGGACATGACTTTTTCTTTCCAGTACCAGAAATAGACTGAGGATAGCGCCTGTGGCTGGGAAGGCCTAGTTTCCAATTCCATTAATAATTAACTTTATCACCAGCAGCCACTTCCCATTTTCTGACAAGAAGTCTGTAAAATGTCGTTCTTTATCAGCTCCAGATGATAAAATGTTCCCTATAGTCAAGGAAGAATGATGCAAGCCTCCTCATTTTTCAAAATTGCAATGGCATTTCTAAAAAGAAAAAAACCTGAGAAATAGACATGGAAACCTAGTTGTGGGGAGGCAATGGAGCAGTTAGACATTGTTCTTCTCTTTAGAAATCTCCTGCTATTACTGATTCACAAAGGCAGTAAAGATGGAGTTATCATGTTTAAAGCTGCTTGGAAAGAAAAACATATCACTGTAAATGCATCCGGACATTAATATGCCCCCTTCATAAGACAAGTGTGCTAGTCATTAGAAATGATGTAGACTCTGGCAACCAACAAGAGAGATTACAATTCATATGGATGTGTGTAAATAATCAGTGCTAATCAATTGCCCTGATATTTTCAAGAGAAATGCCGTATGTTCCGGTGTATAAGATGACTTTTTAACCCAGGAAAATCACCCCAAAAGTCGGGGGTCATCTTATACGCCGGGTATACATGGAGCCACCTGTTGGGAAGGAGGAGAGGGAGCCGGTGAGCAGAGGCGCCCCTTCTGCCATCACTCCTCCTTCCTCCCCATGGAAGGGGACGCAGCCTCCTGTGACACAGCACGAGGCCCCGCCTCTTCTGTACCGGCACAGTGCATGTTCGTTGGCTTCTGCTCTCTCCTCACCACGGAAAGTCCTTCTTAGCATGGCACTCATCCACCCGCCCGCCCGCCTGCTGCTGCCGTCGTGGGAGCCGGATCCGGCCTCCCCCGTGGCCGCACAGGGTTTCGCTCAGCTCGCGGGTGCCATGAAGAGCCTGCCGCGGCAAGGTGGTATACGGCCGGGGCTCCAAGGAGCTGGGCATCCCCACAGGTGAGGGCGGTGGAGGCTGAGGCAGGCGCTCGCGGCCTTTTCCCGGAGGGAGGGAGGGAGCTGGACCAGGCCAGGCCTCTCTCCCTCCGGGTGGCAGGTTTCAGTTTCGTTCCGCCCACCAAACGCCTCACTTCAGGCTGCTACTGCTGCGACAGCAGAGGCAGCGGAAGGCTGCGCGCTCTGCCCCTGGCGGCGCTTGGTGGGCGGCCAAACTCTGTAATTTAACAGCAAAAGTGGGGGGGGGGGTCGTCTTATACGCCCAGTCGCCTAATACGCCGGAACATGCGGTAGTTTGAGGGAATCTCATTATTGCTTCAGTACTCTCCAAAATGTACTGGGTCATGCTCTAATTTGGACCTTTTAAGTGACATATTACAATCCTAGAAGTACACTAGATTAGAGAGTAACTCCTACTGAATTGATGATTCCCATCAGTGACTGCTTAAACGCCTTTCAGGGGGAAAGAGTCATCCTACAACAAAATAGGATTAAGGATAGAATACCCTGAACACAGTGTCAGAAGTGAACACGTAGAAATGCACTAAAACGATGGGCAAATAGACCCTGTGTTATCTTCAGAAAGAGACCCCATCACTTTCTACTGAGCTATTTATTTATGGTGTGTCAACGTATGGTTCAGAGCCTCCCAAAGCATCTTCTGGCTTAAGATGCTTTCTGCATCTTCCCCTTTAGTCTACAGTTGACATGTGGGGTCAAAAGACATCAAGGATGCAATTCTAAGCATATTTCGACTGTGTTCCTTCCTTTCAAATTCTTTCCGCTTATGTAAAAAATTTTTCCTTCCTTGCCAGCTCCTCTCCTTGGGTGGGTGGGTGGGATGTTGCTTTTTATTATTGCATTTTGTATTTTGTGTTTTTATGTTGTAAACCGCCCTATGATCTTCGGGTGAAGGGCAGTATATAAATTTAATATTTATTTAAGTACACTCCTACTATGTCATTGTTGTTGTTAGAATTTATATACCGCCCTATACCCAGAGGTGTCAGGGCAGTTCACAGAAAGAATAAAATCAAAATATAAAACCACAAAATACATAATCAAAATAAAAACAAACCCCCCTCCAAAAAAACCCCAGATTTTAAAAGGGCATAGGATGTCAATCAAATCAACCAAAGGCCTGGTTAAAAAGGAACATTTTCCCCTGGTGCCTAAAGGTGTATAATGAAGGCGCCAGATGAACATCCCTGTGAGGAACATTCCACAGACGGGGAGCCACTACAGAAAAGACCTGTTCTCACGTTGCCACCCTCCAACCTCTCGAGGAGGAGGCACACAAAGAAGGACCTCAGAAGATGATCTCAGGGTCCGGGTAGGTTCATATGGAAAGAGGCACAATACCTTGAGGTATTGTGGTCCTGAGCTGTTTAAGGTTTTATAGGTCAAAACCAGCACTGTGAATTGAGCCTAGAAGCTAACTGGTAGCCAGTGCAGTCGGACCAGGATCGGTGTAATATGCTCAAACCGTCTTGCTTCGGTGAGCAACCTGGCTGCTGAATTCTGCACTAGCTGAAGTTTCCAAACCATCTTCAGATGCAGCCCTACGTATAGCGCATTGCAGTAATCTAACCTTGAGGTTACCAGAGCACAGACAACAGTAGTTAGGCTGTCCCTGTCCAGATAGGGGCGTAGCTGGGCCACCAGCCGAAGCTGATGGAAGGCACTCTGGGCCACTGAGGCCACCTGAGCCTCAAGCAACAGCAAAGGAAACAGGAGTACCCCCAAGCTACAAACCTGCTCCTTCAGAGGAAGTGTAACCCCATCCAGAGCAGGCAATCTCCCACCCATCCTGTCTAGGGAACCACCCACTAACAGTGCCTCAGTCTTATCTGGATTGAATTTCAGTTTGTTGGCTCTCATCCAGTCCATTACCTACAGATGTAAAGGAGAAATAGAGCTGAGTGTCATCAGCATACTGCTGACAACATACTCCAAACCTCCCGATAACCCCACCCAGCTGTTTCATGTAGATGTTAAACAACATAGGGGATAGGACTGAGCCCTGCAGAACCCCACATTGAAGGTTCCATGGGGCTGAAAAGCATTCCCCAAGCAACACCATCTGGGAATGACCATCCAAGTAGGACTGGAAACACCGCAAAGTGGTGCTACCCACCCCTAGTTCTGACACTTGCTCCAGAAGGATACCATGGTTAATGGTATCGAAAGCCAATGGGAGCTCAAGGAGAATTTACAGGGAAGTTTACCTTGTCTCTCTCTTGACAGAGGTCATCATACAGGGCAACCAAAGCAGTTTCTGTGCCAAAACTGGGCCTAAAGCCCGGTTGAAATGGATCCAGAAAATCAGTTTCTTTCAGAAGTGCCTGGATCTGGTCTACGATCATTTGCTCCAGAACCTTGCTCGCTCAGCAAAGGGAGATTAGCAACTGGCCGGTAGTTAGTTAGGTTTTCCAAATTCTTAAGGAGTGGTTTTACCACTGCCTCCTTCGAACAGGCAGGGACCACCCCCTCTCATAAAGAGGCACTGGCCACCTGCCTGGTCTAGTCAGCTGTTCCCTCCTTGCTGGTTTTCATCAGTCAAGAGGGGCAAGGGTCTAAAGCGCAAGTGGTTACCCTAACTGATCCGAGCACCATGTCCACATCCTTGAGCCTTACCAACTGAAACTCATCCAACACAACAGGACTAGACTGTGCTCTGGACACCCCAAGAGATTCATCTCCTATAACAGCAGAGTCAAGGTCTTGGTGGATGCAAGCAATTATATCCTCAAAATGCTTTACAAACAAGTCACAGCAAGGTACTGTTGGTTCTACCACCTCCTTTGGGTCTGCATGTAAAAGACCCCGTACAGCTTTGGCCAGCCCTTTCCAGGTAGCTTACAATTAGGGATGCTGGAGAATTCTGTTTGAAACAGGAGTGGCAGCGACATTGTCGTACGCACAAGATGGAAAGATACAGCCCTACCTACTATGGAGGAATGCTTGATAAAATTATTGGACTTAGCTGAGATGGAAAAGTTAACCTGCTTAATCAGAGAAAAATCTTTTTGACATTTATTAGGGATTGGAAACTTCTTATGGACTTTTTGCGTGAAAGAGAAAATGAACTTGTAATATGTGGATCTAAAGATTGAAAAAATATTGGCTTATAGAAAATAGGATAGTTGGCTGTCAAGGAGTGAACAAGTTACTATATATAGCTGACAGATGGAGAATCAGAAGTCTTTTCATCTTCCTTTTCTCCCTCGCTCCTTTTTCTTTTTTTACTTTTCTCCTCTTTCCTCAATTTTGAAAGTATTTCTTTTATTCAGGTGTATTATAAATATATATTTTGTATTGGATATAAACTTTTGTATATCTTGTGGTTTCCAGCAACTAGTATTTAGAAAGGAACTGATGCTGACTGAGGAAGTAGAGCATATCCATCAGGGACAGTAGTTATTAAATGATTACTTGAATAATTGCATAATTAATCATATTTGTTTCTGGCATAGTGGACAGTGAGATTAAAAATAAGCTGTAATTTGATACACACCTAGTTCAACACATGGTGATAACAGAAAAACCTGAAAACAGGATGGAACCTTGCCATGTAGCAGGGAAAAGCCAGCTACCGTAATTCCTATTTGCAGTTGCAGCACTTTCTCCAAGTTTAGTAAAAATCAATGGTGTGGCAAAATTCACTGGGCAGAATCAGTGGCAACTTGTGAGCTTGTCGTTTTCATTCTAAAGAAAGAGCTATGTAGTCTATATTTCCTTTGGGCAGATCACTGCAAATGTGTGTGCTGAAACTTGATCTGGGAGGAGTTCCATGCATGTACTCGGCCACTTTCAATCTGACATGCTGGAGAACCTGGCATGCACTTGCTGTCCTTTACTACCACATGTTGAGCTGGTTATAAGAGGCCCTTTAGCCCCGCAGTTATCAGAACAAGTTGACGTATGGCTGCTTGGTAATACAATCTTTTTAAAAAGGAGGGTATTAACGTTTCATAAAATAGGATAGCAACTGCCAAGCCAATGAAATGAGCACTCAGCTGTTAGGAATGATTGTCACTTAAATATATCCTTTTTAAGGCACACGATAAGCATCTAATAGCATATCACTCCAGACGAGAGTAGTGGCAATTTCTCTGCTGTTACTTATATATGTCTTTCCCCCTTGCTTCTGACAGGAAGGAATATGCTATTACATTCCAGTACGTCAGATTATTATCATTTTTGTGAACATATAAAATATCATCAGTAACGTTTATTTCACACCATATGCTGAGTTTTACCATGGTTCTATTTTAACAATAAAACACAGAATAAAGATGTTAAAGAAGGCATTAAAACAGAGGTGGGAAAACTCAGGCTTGAGGGTCAAATGAAGCCTCTCCCAGCCCTCTGGCCCTCCCCCTGCCCCCGGGATTCTCCCCAGGCCACACCCCTCCCTGGTTCTGGTCCACACTCTCATTCCTGGGAAATAAAATATTGCTCAAAGGGATTGTACAATAAAGGAATTTCCTTAGGGGATTTCCAGACAAAAAGAGAAATGGCAACAACAAACATTTGGGATCATCAAAGGGAGTGTTAAAGCAATGTTTATCCAATGAGGCATAGTAATAGAACTTCAGGCATTTTCACTCTGGATTTGGGTGCAAACAGCATGGTTGCAGAAGGAAGATGTTACAAGGGGACAAAAATACAAAGTGTGTGTATTTTTCAATCCTGAAAAAAAGTAATGTACAGCCTATAAGACTTTTTAATTTTAAGACATACAGTGTAAATGGCGGGGTGGGGTGGAGAAAACAGATGAGGGACAAGCAAATGATGGAGCAAAGCTATGACAGAGAAAGGGTAGTCATGTGCTCAACCTCTAAAAGTCACAGGCAGAAAAACTGGATCATTTTCAAAGACTAGATGTTAACCAGTAGGGGCAGACTTTGGTCTTTCAAATTTCAGAGGTGCTCTGTGCAAGGCCAAAATTTGGCACCCGCTTAGTTCTTGCCTTCTGCTTAGTTCACTACGTCATAGTTGTAATGCCCTGTAGGTGTGGTGCCCAGTGTGGCAGAACAGTCATGCTGCCCTAAATCCACCTCTGTAACCAGGAGATTTCTACCTTAGAGTCTCCACTGTCCATAAATCCCCACTGAAAGTCCACTTCCAATATGCCATCCCTTCCCATTATGAAGCAGTTAGGTGTCCCGAGGCAATTGAGGAGGCAAATTCTGCCTAGCCCTCAGACAACATTTCCCACTATCTGCCTATCTATATTTCATCCCTACATGGAACATACCCTCACCCATTTTTGTTGAATATAAATCCTGCAGAAATAAATTCCTATTGATTCCTTTTTTGAAAAAAAGATGCTACAGCTCAACAATGACCAAGTATCACACTAAGAGGAAAGCAAGTTACTACATGTACAGAAATGATGTCTTTTGCCTTTTTCTGTTTCTTTTGTTTTGTTTTCTCACCCTTTTCTTCAGGTTATTTTTTTATCGTTTCTGAACTTTAGTGAACATGTGACCCTGTGAACAAAAAGACTGAAAACTGAGGACCACCAACAGAAAAAGAAAAGAGAGATACCATAGCTCAAGCTTCTCTGAAGGTCACATGGAAACTCTGTCTCGCATTCCAGCAGTGGGGCAGGCTGTACTTTTTCAGGTTTTAGGGACATGCATTCTGCATGTGTTAGACAGCACTCTCAGCAGCTATTACTTTAAAACTTTTGGGACACTGAAAGCAACTTTGGGGCCTGAATCCTGGCTCCAAGACAGACATAAAGGCAAATGTGATTTATATGGCTCTCTAGCTTGCATAAAGCTGCTAAGTGTTAATTTATCCAAACCCAAAACTCATGAGCAGTTGCTTAGCCAGTGCCAATAGCAGTTTAACACCACATCTTTCACGCAGTGAGAATTCTGAATCTCTAAAATGTGAATATATTTAGGCTTACATATCCAAGCATTAAAAGCACCACTTTGGCTTGAATTGCAGTCATCAAAAATCCTTGATTCAGAAGTCACAGTGAGGTAATAAAACATGACATTACATAAGATAGCCTGATAAATCAAGGATGCTGTGCATACTGCAGTGGAGAAAGAAATACACTGAAAGGGCTTGTATTCTATATAGCATCAATGAAGTTAGTTGGACTTGACACAAGTTCAAAAAGGGTTCTAGGGACGCAGGACATTCAGCTGGCTATCTAAGTAAACTTTATAACAGCAGAGACACAGACACGTTTTACTGTATTGGTTTTTTAGATTTCAGAAAAATGCTTTTCTTATCAGGTGAGAATCTCATGATCCTGCCAAGAAGTATCTTTCATCCTCCAGAAGCTGGAGCTCACTTTGAATGAATGAATTCTGTGCATTCCAAGTGGACCCGATTTTGCCATAACCTCAAGTCACTGCTATGTGTATTTTGTGCTGTGTAATAAACAGTTCCTTCAAACAAACAAAAAACACATTGCCTGGTGACAGAATGTGGAGTGATCTTTGTGAAGCAAGTCAACACCAAACCCAGAATTTAGTTTGGAAACTAATCTAGCTACAGAAATCATAGTAAAGCTTGTTGTATATGATGCCATTTAAAGAAGCATTATTGAGACTAGTGTCTTTACATATAAAGCAACTAGAAAGGTGCTGCATGAGTTTAAGTGGAGTTGATTTTTGATAACCTAAAAATAATCCTGAGTATTATTTCTAGAAAGACAGGTTGAGATAAAAGCAGTATATATTGCTGTGGTGCCAGCTGTCTGAAACACTTACTATCAAACTTCTGGCATATCCTTAGAACAGTGTTGATATTTAAGAAATATGTTATTGTACTTAGGAGATGTAAAATGTCAGTGCTGTAGCATATACCGCCACATCACATGAATGCCAAAAGAGACCACATGCAATTTCCTTTGAAAATGCAAATCTGCATACACACATACTTCAACTTCTGCGCTTGGCTTTTAACAAGCAAAAAAATAAAACTGAAGCTCAGCTTAAAAAAAATAAAAAATCCACTAAACTTTATATGCTCTCTCCAACTCCAGATCTCTCTTAACAGCTTTTCAGAATGACAGTTTAAATCAAGAAAATGTCACACATTGTATAGTAACAGCCCTAATCTTTCCTGTAAATTGCTGCTTGTGGTTTTCAAAAACATAGGAAATTGCTGGCAATTGACAATGTGTCGCACTGCAAGGATAACTTGACTTTTGCACATTTAAACAAAACAGTCTTAAATTATTCATGCATATCATTCAACACTTAGGCAGTTCTCAGAATCATTGATTTCAGAAACCTTGAGCCTTCCTTTTATACTAGACTCTCTTCTTCTGCACTCAATAAATAAAAGAAATTCAAAACATTTCAGGGCTCACTCATCATATTTATGTGGTCAATTTTACAACAACCCTAACAATTATAAGAGAGCACAATAAGAGAGGTTTTGTTTAAGTGCCAACCTCAAATGGGAAAAGAGTCTCAAGAAGCAAGCATTTTACAAGTGAGTTTCCACCTGAATTTTAAAGAATACAAAAACCAAAGGCATCTATTGTAGTATCCAACAAAGGCCATTCATCTCATTTTAAATAGGGTTTGAATAGGAGCTGCAGATAATTGTATCACACATACTTTCTTTATCTTAACTGTAAGATATATCTGCAAAATGTGCACTCTCCTTCCTTGGAGGTTTTTGAGCAGAGGTTGAATCTGACAGGTATGCTTTAGCTGAGATCCCTGCACTGCAGGGGGTTATACTAGATGACCCTTGGGGTCCCTTCCAAATCTACAATTCTATGATTATATAGTACAAAAGTATTTACGATTGGCTGAAATATGTTTCGGACAGCACTAGACAGCAAGGAAGTAAGGCAGAACTGCATTCAAAAGCAACATCCCTGCTTTGAGTTCTCCCTCTGCTGGCATGGGTACCCACAGAGATTTTTCCCAGGAGGTGGGGTGGTAAAAACTGTAAAAGGGTAACTAGCACAACCTGGTCAACCTGGTAAAAGACTGGTGATGGGGCATGAACATACCTGGCCTCTGGGAAACTTTCATCCCAGGTCTACCTCTCAGTTGATTCTCAATAGGTGGAACTGCTAAGAGAGGCAGATTTAGGGTAGTGTGACTGGTTCCACCATACTGCGTGCCAAGCCTAGGGAGCACTACAAGGTGCCACAACTATGATGTAAGTGAACTGAGCAGAATGGAAGGTGACAGGTGGGGTGGCACCAGTGGTGGAGTGGGGGGGGGTACAAGGGTGCAAAATTGTTTGGGGCACAAAACGTCAACACTTGGTGCTGCCTCGGTACAGCTGTACACTTCCGTTGCTGGGTTTCATTGAAAATGGTTTCTCCATGAGAGCCAGGAAATGACCTCTCCAGACAATGGAATGACTCCTCTTTTCTTATCTCTGTGGCTGCAATCTCCTGGGTGACACAGACGCTGTTAGGCAGTTGAATGTGCATGCATATTTCCCTCCCACCATCCCTCACCTCCACACAGCCCTGGGCACTGGCAACCCATGTTAAATTTTGGCCTTCTGAAGACCGAAGTCCACCCCTGCTGCTATCCATCTACAGATAGATCCTGAATCCAGGTAATGTTTTTCTATCCACCATCAAAACCCTCAGTTCTTTCCCTTGCAGTTGCAGAATGGGATACTGTGGTATAATAAAAGAAAATGAATTTCCTACTTAAAACAATATTGCTGTTTTATGATCCTGTTTTTATGCAATTCTATGAAACCACTGTAAATGTCACCTGGGAAAATACAAAACTATTTTTGGCACTATCTGGAAAGGCTTTCTAATTAAGGCCGCAGGAATGCAGTTGTATGAGTGAAGCATACCTACAAAAAGTTATTCTGAAGCTTGCAGGGAGTAGAGAAAGACTTTGAGGGACTCTTGTTCCATACAGTAGGGAACCAGTTGAGCCATGGGCTGGATGCTCCTCATGTGGCCTCGCCATCTCGCTCACAGCAGCCCCTCCTGAGTTAGCCTCTCCACTAGTTAGATATTTTCTAATGCCTAACTGCAGCGTGAGGTTGTTTTTTGGAGGGTGGGGGTCACTGCTGGGACAGGAAGGGTTAAGCATCCACATCCTGTGTGCAGTGACTGTATGTGGGGAGGGGAGATATGCTGGGGGTGGGGGTGCAATGTGTGTTGGTTTGCGTGTGGTGTAGCACACCCATTCTTGCTTTGACCTCACTCACCACTAGCCCAGCAGCATCATAGTCCGCAACACTGAAACAGATGCAAGCCAGCATCTCTGATAGTGAGCCTGGTTGAGAATGGAGGCAATGATTGAGATTGGAGGAAATGATGTGACTTTCGGCTTCTGAAACTCAACCATCTCTTTCCATCACCGCTCTTGGTCCTGGCTACAGCATATACTTCTAGCTCAGCCACTGGTTTAGCCTCACCAGTGTGTTTTGTTTGAAATAATAGTAAAAACATAACCTCACCTCTTCCAATACTCATCAACTATCAGTGAATAGCAGAGCATTACAAAGCTTTGTTTTAAAAAAACTAGCATGCTGGTCTGTTCTTGTTCCACTGAGGAGCCTACAGGGCAAGGCAGCAAGGGAGGTTGGCTACTGCAGTACCATGGACAGTTCCTAGTGAGCAACTTTCTCTGACTAGATCAGAATTGTAGAGGCCTTTTGAGCCATGCACATATTAACACCTTTCCCACTTTGAAGTTTTCATACCTTATTGCCAAACTACTGATTGAACTCTGACAACTTCTGAAAACAGAACTCTGGTTGTGCATGCACGGAACAAGCATAAAATCTCCCCTCAACACTGGATCTTGCCTAAAAAGTTTATATTTTCAATACAAACAAAAAATCATTCAAAAGTGCCTGAAACGGAAAAGAGTGAATATAATAAAGAACATCAGAAAGAAAGGCTAACTCAGATATCTTAGAGACTTTTCCTCCAAAATAAAATTTATAATCAAAACTGTGATGTAATAAAAGAAAATGAAGTTTCACTTTGAAAGTCTACCTTGAAAAAAACAGACTTAAAAAAGACAACGCTGTAGAAAAAAATGATCAGACTAACAATAAACCTTCAGGACCAGAAATACAAATACACCAAAACAACATCAGGATGTTATTTAGTTATGATGATTAAAATAGTCAGAAAACCCAGAATGAACTTTATTACCATGAAATACTATAGGGCTTGTGGGGTCTATGATGTAGCAGAAAGATTAGGAGAAACCACATGAGCAGAAGAAACAGGGGACCCACCAGGTCAGCTGACATTGTGTGTGTAAGAAACTTGCATAGATATTTTAATGCTTTAGACACCGCTTAGAACAAGTTCTTCTCTGTTACTATGCCATGTACTTGCTGATTTCATTAAATATATGCAAATTTACTTTTTTATTATAATTCTTCTGTGCCAACTCACCCTGCCCACCCAGTACCATGCTACTGAATAGGTGACAGAATAATTATTGGGATTTATATTAATATTTACTTTTGAGTTTGTTTATTATTAACTTAAAAATACTACTGTATTTCCTTTATTGGGCATTCTCAGAGGCCTATTCAAACTACTGAGCTGATGTGAGATGGTTTGGATTTTACAAAAAAGCTTTGGGGGTGGGGTCCCAGTACCCCAAGCAGTCACAGATTCTGAAAGTAGAGATACTGCTGTTAACTCTCCAGGGAACCAAAATAACATGTAGGCTCTCATCTGTGATTTTTATTTAATATTGTGAAATAGAAATAGAATTATAGTCATGAAACAGCATTAGGCTGTTTTTGCATAATGGTGCTCCAAACAGCTGTTGGTACTTGTTTTCATGCTGTTATGTGTTAAAATGCCACACTATTTAAAATGTTACTTATATATTTAAAACATTTTTAGCCCACTCTTATTTGCAAAATGCAATTCCAGAGCAACCAATAACCAGTGCTATTTTTCTAGGGGGGAAAAAGGTGCCGGAACTCACAATGAACACCTCTCTCATAATGCAATGGCACCCACCAGAGAGGTGCCAGAACTGAGTTCCATTGAGTTCCAGCTGAAAAGAAAGCCCTGATAGTAACTAATATGTTTCCCATGTCCAGCTGCACTCAGTGATCACCCTCTACAAGAAAAAATAGGTGAGGCAGCCCAAACATTTACTATAACAGACAGACTGGCAAATGACCAGCAAAGCAACCCAATGATGTCTGATGGTTTTGTTTTGTTTTCAAAAAAATAATATTCCTTCTATAATGTTATTATCAAAACACCATTGTCCTATCCTCCCCAAAACCAGGATTTACATGGAACCTACCTTAGAAAGCCCACCTACTTCCAAATAGAAGCAGATAATGAAAACATTCCATGTGACCCAGATAGCAGTCCATACCGAGTACTAGGGTGGAGAAAAAGAGAAAAAGAGAAGATGAAAACACTGTACACAAGGTGTAGATCAATAATATAAAAAGATCAATAGGTACAGCACTTCTGGGAACCATGAGCAGGAGATTTCTCTTGGCAGAAAGCCCCTAGAACTGTAGCCAATTGCAAATCCAATATTCTTTCCTTGTGTAACGAAACACAAGGAAAAGCTAGATTTATTATTTATGGTGCTAGATTAACCTATTGACACCAGTAAATTCCAAAATGTTGAGTGATTTACAGTTTTTGTACTCTTCATCTTCACAATATATCTATATTTAGAAATGCACTGAAATAATCGCAAACAGTCAAACCTCAGATCCCGAATGCCTCTGTTTTAGAATGTTTCGGCTCCCAAAAGCTGAAAACCCGGAAGTAGATGTTCTGGTTTTCGAACGTTTTTCAGAAGCCGAACATCTGACGTGGCTTCTGCTTGAGTGCAGGAAGCTCCTGTAACCAATCAGAAGCCACACCTCAGTTGTCAAACATTTTGGAAGCTGAACGGGCTTCTGGAAAGGATTACGTTCGACAACCGAGGTTTGACTGTATAGCCTTATTCTGCTAAATGGCCTGAAAAGTTGGGAATCAGATGCTGGGATAAATTTTGCTAAAGAATTGCCAGCATTAGATTACACTAACTTCAAATCACATGGAGAACATATGTGCAGATATAAAAGTGCAAATAAAAAAGGGGGGAGCCTGTATTTTGGTAGGTTGTATCTTTTATATCCTACCATATCATGAGTGTTTATTATGGTAAGGCGCACACACATGCATCCATACATATATGCCTGAAGGCTGGGGGGAGGAAGTTAAAGGTGGAAAAAAATGCTTGGTAGAAGTGAGGGATGCTACACTTGGAAGCACAAAAACTACCATTGGAAAACGCAGGCTGCACTTAGATATCGAAATGTGCTTTTGATCTTATTTTGTGCTGGTTTGCAAAATTCAAAGTTAATTTGCAGGATAGAAAGCATTGTCAATGGAAAATCTTTGTTGTATAATAGGAATGGTTTGGAGCAAACAATCCAAATGTACTAGTTCAGAAGCAGTGAAGCAAGGTTGAAAAAACACCCAAATGCATAATGTAATGAAATGATAGTTTCATGGTGCTCACTGATCACATCCTCTGCACATTCAAATGAAGCTGTGAACCAAATCAACATACAGTTGGGAACTTTACCCCCCCCCCCCAAAAAAAAGCATCACTACTCTGTGTGCATTTAGGAATCTGTTCACAAGCCAGTTGAAAGCACAATGGCTTCAGCTTGCAGCCAAGAGGTGCAAACCCACTCCACCCTCCACATGTGATGATAGTCATTTAAAAAGTAGCAGGTGGGTTTAGCCTTGTTAAAAGGTAAAGGGACCCCTGACCATTAGGTCCAGTCGTGGATGACTCTGGGGTTGCGGCGCTCATCTTGCTTTATTGGCCAAGGGAGCCGGCGTACAGCTTCTGGGTCATGTGGCCAGCATGACTAATTTGCTTCTGGCGAACCAGAGCAACGCACGGAAACACCATTTACCTTCCCGCTGGAGCGGTACCTATTTATCTACTTGCACTTCATGCTTTCGAGCTGCTAGATTGGCAGGAGCAGGGAATGAGCAACGGGAGCTCACCCCATTATGGGGATTAGAACCGCCGACCTTCTGATCGGCAAGCCCTAGGCTCTTGGTTTAACCCTCAGCCCCACCTGTGTCCCAAAAGCCTTGTTAGACCAATCAAAATCCAGCTCTACACATAATTTCACCTTTTGCTGTAGCGAAGTCACATCTGAGATAGGGCAATGAAACAGTGTAAGCACCCTGAAGTTCAATAAATATCTGATAGGAAATCAAGAACTCATATAGTGGGACTATGCCAATTGTAGACTATGCAGGGAGCATCAGAGCATGTGGAATTCTGTGGAGTGGCTGATAAGAAATCTATCCAGTCACACTGTCTTTGTAGCTGTTCAATCAATCGTTGCCTTCAGCAAAGCACCAAGAATGCCAGCTCCAGGCTCTTGCACCTTCGAAATGCCTTTTGCAATAATCCCTGACCCAGGCTTGTGATTGACCAAGGAAATTACAGGACAAGACAATAAGACAGAAAATTCCTCAAAACCACTTTTTCCACAGAAAAGCTCTGCCTTACCAAACATATTTTTGAAGTCAGTGTGGAATTGCCTTTCTTGTTGCTCTCCGCTGTCCAAGCTGGCTTAAATCCAAGTAATCTGGTTTCACTCCTTGTACGTATTGCATTTATTACTCCCAAAAGATTTGGTTTCTTTCCCGCCCTAATCTAACTCTTTCTCTGTAGGCATTTATATTACATACATTCCGACTTTGCAAGAGCACACTAGGTAGCATAAAATTATCTATGCAACTATTAAATCCCTCTGTGCTCCCCTGGAGGGAAAACATGTCCTATTTTCATTTCTTGGAGAAACGTGTAAATTGATTTTATTTCATTCCCCCACCCCCCGGACTATATTTGGCCAATTTTAGCTATGTGAAGCATCACTTCACAGATGTAAAACACCAGTGGTACTAAGAGAAAACTGAGCAAATACACTCTTATCATCCTTAATCAGTAACAGCTTGGGAATCTCCCATGCTATGAGAAAATGTGGAAGGAATATATAAAAAAATGTGAACTGAAAAGCACTTTCTTGAAACAGCTGAAGCTTTGCTATATATCAAACAAAGAAATTGGGGGGGGGGGTAGTTTTGCAAAAGTGTGCTTGTAGGGATAATTACAGGTGAAACTCGGAAAATTAGAATATCATGGAAAAGTTCATTTATTTCAGTAATTCAACTTAAAAGGTGAAACTAATATATGAGATAGACTCACGACATGCAAAGCGAGATATGTCAAGCCTTTATTTGCTATAATTGTGATGATCATGGCGTACAGCTGATGAAAACCCCAAATTAACAATCTCAGAAAATTAGAATACTAAATGAAATCAGCAAAACAAGGATTGCAAATATAGCAATATTGGACCTCTGAGAAGTAGAAGCATGCATATGTACTCGGTTTGGGCCCCTTTTGCATCAATTACTGCCTCAATGCGGCGTGGCATGGATGCTATCAGCCTGTGGGACTGCTGAGGTGTTATGGAAGACCAGGAAGCTTCAATAGCAGCCTTCAGCTCTTCTGCATTGCTCGGTCTCTTGGCAATGCCCATAGATTATCTATGGGGTTCAGGTCAGGCAAGTTTGCTGGCCAATCAAGCACAGTAATCCCATAGGATTTTGGTACTTTTGGCAGTGTGGGCAGGTGCCAAAGTCCTGCTGGAAAATGAAGTCAGCATCCCTCATAAAGCTGCGGAAGGAAGCATGAAGTGCTCCAAAATCTCCTGGTAGACGGCTGCATTGACCCTGGACTTAATGAAGCACAGTGAACCAACACCAGCTGATGACATGGCTCCCCAAATCTCTTTTCTGATGAGAGCAGCTTTTGCATCTCATTTGGAAACCAAGGCCCCAGAGTCTGGAGGAACAATGCCAGATGCTTGAAGTCCAGTGTGAAGTTTCCACAGTCTGTGTTGATTTGGGGAGCCATGTCATCAGCTGGTGTTGGTTCACTGTCCTTAAAGAACACACATATGGCTCCCAAAATACTGTATACACTCGAATATAAGCTGACGTTTTCAGCATATTTTTTATGCTTGAAAAAGCCTGCCTCGGCGTATACTCGAGTGAGGCGGGTGGCTGCAGAGGGACAAGTGGCGAGAAAGGAGCCCTTTATCATTGCTTGTCCCTTCACTGCTGCGCTGCACTGTGCCTCTCCCAACCGGGTTCCTATGCCTGCTCTTATGAGTGGCAGAGGTGGTGGCGGAGGGACGAGTGGCTGCTCCTTCCTCCTCCTCCGCCTTTTCCGCTGTCGGGGGCAGTGGAGGGGGAAGCAGCAGCCCAAAAGGAGCCCTTTCGCCTGCTCCTTCCTCCGCCGCCGCCTCTGCCGGTGGTGGAGGAGGAGCGAGCAGCCCAAAAGCAGCCCTTGTTCTTCCTCCTCTGCTGCCGCCACCACCAGGTTTGCGGTGTGGTGAACCAGCTTATACTCGAGTCAATAAGTTTTCCCAGTTTTCTGTCCTAAAATTAGGTGCCTCAGCTTATATTTCGGTCAGCTTATACTGGAGTATATACCATACATGAAGCATCCTTAAGTTTTCTATGTTGTTGTTTAGTCATTTAGTCGTGTCCGACTCTTCGTGACCCCATGGACTAGAGCACGCCAGGCACTCCTGTCTTCCACTGCCTCCAGCAGTTTGGTCAGGGTCATGTTTGTAGCTTCAAGAACACTGTCCAACCATCTCGTCCTCTGCCGTCCCCTTCTCCTTGTGCCCTCCATCTTTCCCAACATCAGGGTGTTTTCCAGGGAGTCTTCTCTTCTCATGAGGTGGCCAAAGTATTGGAGCCTCAACTTCACGATCTGTCCTTCCAGTGGGTACTCAGGGCTGATTTCCTTCAGAATGGAGAGGTTTGATCTTCTTGCAGTCCATGGGACTCTCAAGAGTCTCCTCCAGCACCATAATTCAAAAGCATCAATTCTTCGGAGATCAGCCTTCTTGATGGTCCAGCTCTCACTTCCATACATCACTACTGGGAAAACCATGGCTTTAACTATACAGACCTTTGTTGGCAAGGTGATTTCTCTGCTTTTTAAGATGCTGTCTAGGTTTGCCATCGCTTTTCTCCCAAGAAGCAGGCGTCTTTTAATTTCGTGGCTGCTGTCACCATCTGCAGTGATCATGGAGACCCAAAAAGTAAAATCTCTCACTGCCTCCATTTCTTCCCCTTCTATTTGCCAGGAGGTGATGGGACCAGTGGCCATGATCTTCGTTTTTTTGATGTTGAGCTTCAGACCATATTTTGCGCTCTCCTCTTTCGCCCTCATTAAAAGGTTCTTTAATTCCTCCTCACTTTCTGCCATCAAGGTTGTGTCATCTGCATATCTGAGGTTGTTGATATTTCTTCCGACGCGGCTTGGGATTCATCCAGTCCAGCCTTTCGCATGATGAATTCTGCATATAAGTTAAATAACCAGGGAGACAATAGACAGCCTTGCCGTACTCCTTTCCCAATTTTGAACCAATCAGTTGTTCCATATCCAGTTCTAACTGTAGCTTCTTGTCCCACATAGAGATTTCTCAGGAGACAGATGAGGTGATCAGGAACTCCCATTTCTTTAAGAACTTGCCATAGTTTACTGTGGTCGACACAGTCAAAAGCTTTTGCGTAGTCAATGAAGCAGAAGTAGATGTCTTTCTGGAACTCTCTAGCTTTCTCCATAATCCAGCGCATGTTTGCAATTTGGTCTCTGATTCCTCTGCCCCTTTGAAATCCAGCTTGCACTTTTGGGAGTTCTCGGTCCACATACTGCTTAAGCCTGCCTTGTAGAATTTTAAGCATAACCTTGCTAGCGTGTGAAATAAGTGCAATTGTGCGGTAGTTGGAGCATTCTTTGGCACTGCCCTTCTTTGGGATTGGGATGTAGACTGATCTTCTCCAATCCTCTGGCCACTGCTGAGTTTTCCAAATTTGCTGGCATATTGAGTGTAGCACCTTGACAGCATCATCGTTTAAAATTTTAAATAGTTCAGCTGGAATATCATCACTTCCACTGGCCTTGTTATTAGCAGTGCTTTCTAAGGCCCATTTGACTTCATTCTCCAGGATGTCTGGCTCAAGGTCAGCAACCACACTACCTGGGGTGTACGAGACATCCATTTCTTTCTGGTATAATTCCTCTGTGTATTCTTGCCACCTCTTCTTGATGTCTTCTGCTTCTGTTAGGTCCTTTCCTCTTTTGTCTTTTATTATGGTAATCTTTGTACGAAATGTTCCTTTCATATCTCCAATTTTCTTGAACAGATCTCTGGTTCTTCCCATTCTGTTGTTTTCTTCTATTTCTTTGCACTGATCGTTTAAAAGGCCTTCTTGTCTCTCCTTGCTATTTTTTGGAAGTCTGCATTCAATTTCCTGTATCTTTCACTATCTCCCTCGCATTTTGCTTGCCTTCTCTCCCCCGCTATTTGTAAGGCCTCGTTGGACAGCCACTTTGCTTTCTTGCATTTACTTTTCATTGGGATGGTTTTAGTTGCTGCCTCCTGTATAATGTTACGAGCCTCCATCCATAGTTCTTCAGGCATTCTGTCCACCAAATCTAAATCCTTAAACCTGTTCCTCACTTCCACTGTGTATTCATAAGGGATTTGACTTAGATTGTATCTTACCGGCCCAGTGGTTTTTCCTACTTTCTTCAGTTTAAGCTTGAATTTTGCTATAAGAAGCTGATGATCTGAGCCACAGTCAGCTCCAGGTCTTGTTTTTGCTGACTGTATAGAGCTTCTCCATCTTTGGCTGCAGATAATATAATCAATCTGATTTTGATGCTGCCCATCTGGTGATGTCCATGTGTAGAGTCGTCTCTTGTGTTGTTGGAAAAGAGTGTTTGTGATGACCAGCTTGTTCTCTTGGCAGAACTCTATTAGCCTTTGCCCTGCTTTGTTTTGAATTCCAAGGCCAAACTTGCCAGTTGTTCCTTTTAACTCTTGACTCCCTACTTTAGCATTCCAATCCCCTATAATGAGAAGAACATCCTTCTTTGGTGTCATTTCTATAAGGTCTTGTAAGTCTTCATAGAATTGGTCAATTTCAGTTTCTTCAGCACCAGTGGTTGGTGCATAAACTTGGATTACTGTGATGTTAAAAGGTCTGCCTTAGATTCGTATCAAAATCATTCTATCATTTTTGAGATTGCATCCCAGTACAGCTTTCGCCACTCTTTTGTTGACTATGAGGGCCACTCCACTTCTTTTACGGGATTCTTGCCCACAGTAGTAGATATGATGGTCATCCGAACTGAATTTGCCCATTCCCGTCCATTTTAGTTCACTGATGCCCAGGATGTCAATATTTATTCTTGCCATCTCATTTTTGACCACATCCAACTTACCAAGGTTCATGGTTCTTACATTCCAGGTTCCTATGCAATATTTTTCTTTACAGCATTGGACTTTCCTTTCGCTTCCAGGCATATCCGCAACTGAGTGTCCTTTTGGCTTTGGCCCAGCCGCTTCATCAGCTCTGAATCTACTTGTACTTGTCCTCCGCTCTTCCTCAGTAGCATGTTGAACGCCTTCCGACCTGAGGGGCTCATCTTCCAGCGTCATAACTTTTATATGCCTGTTGCCTTTGTCCATGGAGTTTTCTTGGCAGGGATACTGGAGTGGCTTGCCGGTTTCTGCTCCAGGTAGATCACGTTTGGTCAAAACTCTCCACTACAACCTGTCCATCTTGGGGGGCCCTGCACGGCATAGCTCATAGCTTCTCTGAGTTATTAAAGCCCCTTCGCCACGGCAAGGCAGTGATCCATGAAGGGGCAAGTTTTCTATAGCCTTGGTATAAGAAATAGGAATCAGAAATTCAGGCTGACTGGCCCCCTTCTGAAGCTGAGTGAATTAATTTGTGGAATTCTGTACCTGCGCAAGTATTATGTCAGCTACTTAACACACTATTCACCAAGACTGTACTTACTACAAGATGTCTCTGTATAATGACTTACAGTAATTAGGAAGTTCAAGAGTAAAGCCTTTCCAGTCTTATTTGCACCCATTTCTACCCACTTTGGGGAGGAGTGGGCAGTGGTGGGACAGGGGTCAGTGGTGGGGGGGTGGGGGGTGGAGAAAGAATGTTGAATTTCATGGTAATGCACAGAAGGCAATTAGGACCATTTCAAATGTTTTCCATCTGAGAAGGTAAAGCTGATTTTTCAAAAGCACAGCCAACCACATGAAAATTATGCCTCCCCCCAAAAACCCCTTAAGGTCCTCTGACAAAGGGCTAGTCTTCATCAAGACTTTCATTCTGAAGGTCTCTGCGGTGTCACCATACTTAAAGAACTACAGGACTCAAATCATCAATACAGAAATAAACTTTAAAAGCATGTTTTATAAAAATTCTCCAATAGATATCCTTTAAAAAAGAAGTAGTGATCTTTATACCTCAAAAGCCATTACTGATAAAATTACAGAGAGATCCCAAATGCTGACATTTTCAGGGGGAAAGCAATAAGCATTCAACCTTTCCAGCCAGCGAGGGGTCAGCAGTATGTGAAGGAAGCTAGTTTTTCAGATGGCTTCAGAATGCTTGATTTCTGGATAGGTTAAGCTGTAAAGATCCCCTGTTCTTTCCCTTTTGTTCCAGTGGAAAACTATGCAGCTGAAAGTTATACACGGCCTGCGCTTAGAATTGTGGAAGTTTACATAATTGATGTAAAAGCCTATGGGCACTCCAGTGTTATTTATTTTTTTACATTCCTATCTTTCATTGCCTTCAGGCTCAGTCACTAAAGTCTGCAGGAATTCAAAGCAGTCTCACGTGACCTCCAGAACTCAATTAATTGGTTGGGGAAGGGAGTGTGAATTGCAGAAAGAGTGAATTCACTGTGGAGGAGGTTCTCTCCTGAGTGTATTAATAGGTCATGATAAAAATCAGAAATGGTAAACAAGTGAAGGGCAGAACAATCCAAATTGCTTGGCGGCCGGGGGGGGGGAGAGAAATGGTGGATATAGAGCTATATCCCAAAACCTAGAGGTCCATGCCAGCTAGGAAAGTAGGTTAAGTTTTTCTTGCCCCACTCCTTTTCATTCCATCAGCTCCAGGCTAGTGTAGCTGGCCAGCCCAAGGATCTGTGGGGCTTTACATCCATAAGGAATTCTTGTCACATAACAAGGAATTTATTTTGTTTTAGTTCATGACTGCAAAAATTACTTTAAAATGGGTCTAAAGCTGCTGGTGTCCCACCCTTAGCTGTCAAATGTCATGTACTGGGCCTTCCTGTTGGCTTTCTGCCTGCTTGGACACAGCAGTGGTGGAGCTTCTCCATCCATGGGACTCCTCTCTGGTGGTAGGAAGGTATCAGCACTACATACTAGCTGCCTCCATTCATCAATACTGGCTAGGGGCAGGGAGTGTCATATCCTCTGGGACTGCTTCTCTTACCAATGCCCAGCCAGCTGTTGTTGTTATTGTTGTTTAGTCGTTTAGTCGTGTCCGACTCTTCGTGACCCCATGGACCAGAGCACGCCAGGCACTCCTGTCTTCCACTGCCTCCAGCAGTTTGGTCAGACTCATGTTTGTAGCTTCGAGCACACTGTCCAACCATCTCGTCCTCTGTCGTCCCCTTCTCCTTGTGCCCTCCATCTTTCCCAACATCAGGGTCTTTTCCAGAGAGTCTTCTCTTCTCATGAGGTGGCCAAAGTATTGGAGTCTCAGCTTCAGGATCTGTCCTTCCAGTGAGCACTCAGGGCTGATTTCCTGAAGAATGGAGAGGTTTGGTCTTCTTGCAGTCCATGGGACTCTCAAGAGTCTCCTCCAGCACCATAATTCAAAAGCATCAATTCTTCGGCGATCAGCCTTCTTGATGGTCCAGCTTTCACTTCCACACATCACTAAGCCAGCTGTTAGGGAGACCTGAATGCAGAACTGCTTGAGATGTCCTACAAGGTCAATTACCCCAACTAAGGTGTGACATTTTCAGAGGATACTCCTTGTAGAACATATTTGTATCTGTTTTACATTTTTGCAGACATATGATTTAATTCTAATATTCTACTCAGGTTTTAGTACTTATTTTCCTGCTCCAAAGGAGATTGACAATATTCATGGTTCAAATAGATGAAGCATACTGGAGAACTGAACAAAAATATAATATTGCATTTTTTAAAAAAACAAACCACCCACATTATTCAGATGTTTTAAATTATAACTGAGCTGAAATATTATATTATCCATTTTAATAAAAATCAATGAACTCAAAACTTACCACAACTATATACCGAGGTCTGTATTGTATGGTTCCAAACAAACCCAAAATGACAACTATTATGTGCAGGAAATTACCAAGGATAGGAGCCCACTGGAAGCCAAGAAAGTCAAAGATTTGTCTCTCCAGGGCAGCTAACTGTAAAGAAACAGAACATAAAAATACCTCAGTTAGGATTAAATCAGTCATTCACAGTGTAAGTATCACTCTTAAGACCTAATGAAAAAAGACTGGTAATTATTCCATTACTTTTGTTGCATAAGGAATTTATCTTGTTAACTGGCCATGCAGAAAATCAAGGCTAGAAAAGTTTTCACATCTCAAACTGTGTTGGCACCAGAGTGATAACTTTTTCAACAAAAACTGGGAACTCTCACATCCTAATACATGTACAAAAGCATACCCAGAAATAAAAGAATCACACTGGTTTAATGTTTCCAAATGGAAATCCTTCATATAGTATTTGCATCATGTGTTCTCCGTGTACCTGTTCACCTGCTTCTGTTTCTGTTTTCCAAATTGTTGTATAAACATGTCCAACGTGTGATGGGAACCTGACATTTTAGACAAGCTTACTGAAACCATGGAGGTAGCATCAAATGTCAGATTGCCTCAGAAACTCAGTTTCACCTAAGTCCTTCACTATTCAACATACTCAGCAGCCATCATGGGACAAGTAAAGATGGTGAAAATACAACTATTATTTCAATTTCTGCCATCATATCTGTCCTTCACAGAGTCAACTGGAGGCCAAAGTATGGCTTTTCTTGGGAATAAGACATGTTCTCTTGCCTTGGGCTCTTATCATTATCATCACCACCACACTGCTTCAAGGCACATGCCATAGCTTGAATTTTCACAACTACATATAGAAAAACAGCCCCACAGTGCTAGTGTAGAAGAGAGCTGTAATGGTTAAATGCTGGAAGGAAGCAAACCCCAGGAGTATCATCTGTCCTGCAGTTGATTTGTCAGTGAATTTCATAGAATCTCTTATTGGTAAAGAGCTACATGTTGAAATGGACTTGTAACTTACATTCCTAATAATTATTGATACAGCTCTCTTTTTAAAATACTCATGTGAATATAAAATCCTCAAAAATGTGTGTGCTCAGTGAATGATTGGGCAAAGTCTTTGCAAACAAAAAAGAAAAAATCAAGTGAAAATATATGCTTTTTCTGGAGGAGGGACATGTCAAAAGTAGATACATTGTTTGCCAAGATAACATTTACAAGTCATCTTTACGCCCATTAGTAACAAAATTCTACAATCTGACAGCTGACAGAATTTGGTGTCCTGAAAATCTTAAAAAACTAACACAGATACTTCTGGGAAATTTATTACTGAAAGGCCTTTAAGTTTGCACCACAGACTTCACCTGTCCCCAGTCCTCAACTCTCATTCTGCTACAGTCGAAAATAAAATTTGTGAGTTGGCACCATATATGCAAAACTGTACAATTTTTGCTTAATTTTGGTCACAGCCTTTGTGGGGGGGTGGATGCAAAATTTTAATTTCCTTGATACAATGATAGTGCTGTGGCCCACATGTTAGTAGTGCTGGCAGGCAGACTGGGTAGGGGCTGCAGCCAAATTCATCTTGTCATGCACATCTTGGGATATTACATAGATCAAGAATTGCTCGGTAATCACATGACACTAAAAATGTGAGAAATCAAAATCAATTCATGAATCAAATGAAGAATGCCATTACCTCACCTGTCAACGAATGCAAAATTGCAATTCAAGTTGAAACCATTAAAAGGCTGCTAAAGATCCAAGTATCAGAGGCAGCCTAAGAACTATAATCATCAAATGGCATTGCTCACATGTTCACACATTCCTGCTGAATCCTCACACTTCCTAATTCCCCTCTTCTACTATGTGTGTGTGTGTGTGTGCTGTTGTAATGAGAATAAAAATTAAAATTAAGCAAACATGCACATTTTCTTAAATGAATTCATGGTGCTGATGGGATTGAGGGGGTGTATATAATCTGCTGCATCTGAATTGCTTTATTGTCTGCCTTTAGTTGGTTTTAATAATCGTATTTTTAAAAGATTGAGCACCAGTTGTTGCTGGGGGGGAAGGTACATAAACATTTAAAAAGTGAAACTGCATGGTTTGTTTTGGCTAAACCCTTCTGTAGAGAGATCTTTGAGGAAAATGGATGCTCAGTGGACTATTGTGGTGTAATTGTCTTGGACTAGGGAAACCTGGTTCAAATCATGGCTGAAAAAGTGAAAGCAAATCTAATGACCAGGCCAGATGAAAAATGGGTATCCAAATGGAACTTTAGCTATCGCGTTCAAAAACATCATTGCTTAAAACTCTTTGTCAGCAAAAGGAAACATTTATCAAAATTATTTCCTAACACACATCTGTCAAAGACTATTTATGTTTTCTATTGCATTACTTTACAGATTGACTGCTGTATTTTCACTAAGCAAATATTTTAAAACTAAAGCTGCACTCTGTGAAAGAGATACTCTGGTCTAGTAGTAGTCTAGCTACTGTAATGAAGACCCAAAGGACCAACATACTGTGGAAAAAGGGTTTAAGATGCAGCTGCAACTGACCAAAAAACACTAGCATTGAGACTTTGGGCTGAATCCCACAAACACTTGGAATAATGCACATATAATGGAATTTCAGACAAAAAACATAATACTATTTAAATGCCAGCGCACCCCAAGCAGAGAACCATGAAATTTACAGCTTTTCCATCCCTGAAAGAATTGCTAGCTATACAAAAGTGTAGAGCACTGATCCAAAACCGACTCTAATTCTCTGTTTGTCATGGGCTACACATTATAAAGCACTAGATACAATTCATAGAAGTATCAAATCAATGCATTTTTCTATCCTAATAGACCACTCCTATCAGAACAGGCAAATATCCAGAGATGGCTATTGTGCTCAGCTGACAAGGAAAGTAAACCTTTTGAGTCAATGGAAAGTCTTCTGCTACTCAGTTAATAAAAACAAAGCTTCATGTGATGAAATGGTGAATAAAACCAGAGAGGCATTCTGCACATCCTCTGTGGAATCTCAGCATTGGATGACAGGAGCCAAAGGAGATCTAGTGAAATAACATAATCTGGGTTAGCACAGGGCATGGAGTTTCTCACCCAAGGAGATTCTTTTCCACTGCCCACTACAGGCTCTCACCCTGAGCTGGTCAAGTGGCTGCGTCCTGCACTCCATGCTGTACACACAACCGGTCTCTCACCCCAGCAAAAACTCATTCCAATGAATAGGCTACAGAGAGCCAACAAACAAATAAAAGCAAATACAGGTAGACTCCTCACCTTCAGAATGACACCCTTTGGAGCCAAATCTTCAGCAGTGGCTTGCAACTGGACAGCAGCAGGACTTATCCAGCTCCCCAGAGCACTAATTGAAGCCAAGCTTCCCTTTGGGACTTTTGCTGCTAGTGAATTGTGGGTCAGAATTTTCTGCCTCCCCTCCTATTCCACTCAATGGCAGATAGCAACCAGGTCAGCTATCTAGGAGAGTAAGTAAACACATCTTCATGCTATGGAAGTTGGTCCAGTATGTATAGACTGAAGTCAAGTGTGTGAAAGAATGGCCTCGGTCCAGTATACCTGAAGGAGCATCTCCACCCCCATCATTCAGCTGAGGTCCAGCTCCGAGGGCCTTCTGGTGATTCCCTCACTGTGAGAAGCAAAATTACAGGGAACCAGGCAGAAGGCCTCAGCAGGTGCCCACCCTGCGGAATGCCCTCCCATCAGATGTCAAGGAAATAAACAACTATCTGACTTTCAAAAGACATCTGAAGGCAGCCCTGTTTAGGGAAGCTTTTAATGTTTGATGTTTTATTGTATTTTTAATATTTTGTTGGAAGTTGCCCAGAGTGGCTGGGGAAACCCAGCCAGATGGGCGGGGTATAAATATTATTATTATTATTATTATTATTATTATTATTATTATTATTATTACACCTTGTTTGAAAGGCACTCATAATCTCAGGTTTGCACATAACTGCACCCTACCACTCTCCCAGGGAGAAAAGTACATATAAGGCATTGCAATATTGAATTTCCCTTTCTGTGGGATCTCTCCGAATTTGCTGTCTGTGTTCCTCATTCAAACATGAAACAGCCATAGCAAGACTTTTCTTAAGAGGTATGCGTACCTCAAAACCAGCTTGAATGAGTAGTTCTAGAGTCAAGAAAAAGGAGCAGCAAAGTGACCCCAAAATTTTTCTCCTTTTTTCACCTCAGTCTTTTTGAAACTCATTGAATTGCTGCTGAAGTCCCACAAGCTTGGAAGAAAAGAAAAGAAAGAAAGAAAATATATGGTGACCTTTCATTTTATGGGTTCAGGCACAAAGCTTTGTGCGGTGCAGTGATCTGTGCAATGTGTCCTTTGTACAGCAATATTTTTCATTTAGACAACTTTGGTTAAAAAACCCCCTGCTCTTCCAATTTTGACAGAAACCCAGAACCCTCCATGAACCTTTCTGTGGCCAACTGCTCTCCACTGTGGCAATTAGTACTGCAGAAAGAAAGGGAGGGGGGGAGAGAGAGGGAGAGATAAAAAATAAAATAAAATTAAGCATGGCATTCAGCTAAGTTTTACTTAGTGGAGCCCTATTGAAATTAATGTACCTAACCCAGTCCAACAGTTTCATTCAGTCTACACTGAGTAAAAGATAATTGAATACTACACTAAGTCAATAGCTACTAGTTACAATGGTTGTGTACTATCTCTGAAAACCAGTGGCTGGGGAATGCAAGTGAAGAGAGGCTTATTTGTGCTCACGTCAAGTTTATGGGTTTCCCATTTGCCTTTGGCTGACCACTGTGGGGAAAGAATACTGCACTAGGTGAATCTTTTATCTGATCCATTTGTGGGAATGCTGAGGGTGGCAGGAGATGATACATTGTTTATTAATATCCTTCCTAGCTTGCAGTAGCAAGTTCCTTCACTTAGCAGAGTGCATTCCCTTTCTTACGCAGCAGAAAGCTGGTTGCAAACTTGTGTGAGTTTCTTAAGACAACAAGCAATTCAATCTGGCTTGCCCAGACTGAGATATGGTCTAATATTCTAAGAATCCCTCCTAAAAGAATAAAGACGCCACAGTCTTATTCATAGTAATAAAAAGTAGTTTCACTCACAATCAGGCAGAGCACAGTGTGACCCCTTAAGGCAGGCTTTAAGCTTAAAGTTACAAACATGTACAAACAGGTTTGCCCCATATGGGGATAACCTGGGAAGACTACTTGGCTGGCAGCCAGCAGTTCAGTCCAGGAAGTTCGCAGGACAAAAGAGAAGATGGAAGAGAGAGAGGTGGCAGTGTGAGGTTCCTAATCCAGCAAGTACATCTTAAATAGATATCCATAGATGGGCAAATACCTTCTGCAGAAATTATATATAAAGATATGAAGCAAAACGAAACTGATGCATTGTAGGCTCATTAGCCAATTAAGAAGAGAAACGCACATGTTAATAATTTTCTAAGGTCAATGATCAAGCACCGTAATCTGGTTACTTCATTATTTTAGAAACATTAAGCATAAAGAGGATTTCAACAGCAGAGGTATTAAGAAAGAGTTTACCATGCCTCAGAATAGAATGGTGCATTCACACTTTTCTATAGCATATGTTAAAGACAAAGGGCAGACATAATTATTAATAAACAGCACCTTAATTCTCCCAGTGAATGGCACATGACTGTTTCAAGCAAACTTACAGCTGCCTCTTTGAGTTTAAAATACAGCAATATCTCATTAAAATATTTAGAAGCACTCTAGAGAAAACACTAATAAAGGGCAAAAGTCACAGTCAGAGAGGGGTGGTTAAGAAACACAGAAAGCTGTCAGAGCATTTGCTCCATCTAGTCCAATATTGTCTACTCTGGCAGCAGCTCACCAGGGTCTCAGTCAAGAGGCATTCCCAGCCCTACCCAGAGATTGAACCTAGAACCTTCTGCATGAAGCAGATGCTCTTACAGTGGTACCTCGGGTTAAGTACTTAATTCGTTCTGGGGGCCTGTTCTTAACCTGAAACTGTTCCTAACCTGAAGCACCACTTTAGCTTATGGGGCCTCCTGCTGCCGCAGCACAATTTCTGTTCTCATCCTGAAGCAACCTGAAACTGTTCTTAACCTGAAGCACTATTTCTGGGTTAGCAGAGTCTGTAACCTGATGCATATGTAACCTGAAGCGTATGTAACCCAAGGTACCACTGTATTCCACTTTTCCACAACAAGTTGTGCCCAAAATGACTTACAGCAAACATTTGAAACATCAAAATAGAAAACATTTGCAACACAAATACAGTGGTACCTTGGGTTACATATGCTTCAGGTTACAGACTCCGCTAACCCAGAAATAGTACCTCGGGTTAAGAACTTTGCTTCAGGATGAGAACAGAAATTGTGTTCTGGCAGTGTGGAAGCAGCGGGAGGCCCCATTAGCTAAAGTGGTGCTTCAGGTTAAGAACAGTTTCAGGTTAAGAATGGACCTCTGGAACAAATTAAGTACTTAACCCGAGGTACCACTGTATATAAAATACAGAACATGTCAGTACAGTTTTAGGACTCTCATTATTATTTCTATTAATGTTCACAGTTCTCCTTTCAAATACTTAGCACCCCTCCCCAATCTTTACAACAATATGAGCTGTATTGGTTTGGGGTTTTCATTTGTTATTATGAACCTCCCCTAGATCCTACTCTGTTCAACACAGATCTAGCAATTATCAGAAATTTCCTTGTTATTACCATCCACACTCAATTAGCCTTCTATTGCACTTTACCATTCATTGTTTGGAGAGGGTAGGTGGTGCTATTTAGCAGAATAATGCTTCAGCAGAATTCTCCATGATGTATCCCAGCAGTATTCCTACAGTCATATAATGCTCCTGCTGTTCTTTTGCCTGTTTATGACTCTAGCTGACAAAACATACCAATTTCTGTCAACTGCTGTTTCTAAAAAAACAATGTATACTGTAGCACTGAGACACTGCATCAATCAGTATGTGTGTGAAACACTGTGTGTGCATACATATGTATACAACATCCAGAGGGCAGCATGAAATTAGACTGGGGGTCACAGGTTCCCCATCACTACTCTAGATATCTAAACACACACATACACACAGACACGGTTCTAATATAAAATAGTAATTGGGCTTGCCAATCAGAAGTTTGACGGTTCAAATCTATGCAACTGGGAGAGATCCCATTGCTCTATCCCAGATTCTGCCAATCTAGCAGTTTGAAAGCATACCAGCGCAAGCAGATAAATAGGTACCACTGTGGTGGAAAGGAAAAGGTTTCCATGCACTCTGGCACTCGTCACAGTATCCCACTGCATCATGGTTTAGTCATGCTGGCCACATGATCCAGAAAGCAGTCTGTGGACAAACGCCGGCTCCCTTAGCCTGAAGTGAGATGAGTACTGCATCTCATATTCACCTTTGACCAGACTTAACCATCCAGGTGTCCTTAACCTTTTCACCTTTAATATAAAATACCCTGAAATTTTAATAGGACAATTTATTCCAGTGTTGTTTTCTTTCCCCATAAGGTGTGCTTCTTTCAAAATGTAAGTTATAATGTCTACCATCCACACTTTGGTACAAATTCTCTAAGCAGCACTTTTTAGTGCAATCAGCTCTCATTAGGAGGCCTTCTGGTAGAAATCTCCTTACAACACTCTCTATTAAAGCTAGGATTGATGACTTGATGGCCCACAGCCAAAACGATTATGCCAATGTTGATTGAAGAAGTTTACATGCATTTGCTCACTACTCCACCCTCCTGCCTTCCCTCTCTATATCACTTGTCTCATTGTAAACCAAGATGATATTAATGGATTGCTATTGAGTGAGCTCTGTTTTCCAAGGCCCTTCAGTCAGTGTTAATCACAAAGTGCAGTTAATACATTTTTAATACAACTGTATGCGTAGCTAGATTATGCACCTGCTGGATGTGAGCATAACACCCACCCTCTGGAGACCCGTGTTCGTTTTCAAAATGTCAAGATGTGCCTGGTAGCAAGCATGCAGCAGGCTGTACTTCATACAGAGCGGAAAGAATGCTCTTTAAATAAAAGACATTAAATATCACACTTGTTATGTTTTAAAGGAAAGCCAAATAACATGAGAATCCTGAAGACTTAACAGTGGCATGCTGGAGAAATACAGTATTTCCTCTACACAATATTGCACAGTCACAACTGCTTGAAACAGTAGAGGTTAATGAATGCTTATAGAGTGAAAGGCAACATAGACTGGAGGTTAATTTGTTCATATTGGCCCCATTTCCTACTTGAAACCATCACTTCCCCATTCCTTCAGCTAACACTGAAGAGAGGAATGCCCATCTCCTTTGAAACTGTTTTCTTTCAGCACAGTTATTTGCCACTCAATCAATAATTAACTGGAAGACTGACGGAATGGAGGCACCTACAACACAAAGCACTTTCCAAAGGGGCTGTGTCAAAAAATGGCAAGCAATTAAGAAACCCGTCATTAATTCACTGTGTTTGTTTTTGGGATTTTGTTCTTCTTTGCCTTGAAATAATACAATGATAAAATGTGTACAGCAAGTCAGAAGCAACTGTGAGACTTTATTAGCATGCTAATTCATAACTGCTGGGTAGTGCTCAGTAAAGATGTTATGGTGCTTCTTAAGTTCATAGCGGAAGTTTGGCTTTTTGTGGCTTTTAAAATGTACTTCTGAACCCTTCCGCTTCTTAGATACTCTGAAATTGGTAATTCATTTAGAACAATTTCTCAAAGCGATACTGTTTCTTCCAAGTTCCATTTTATTATACAAATAGCAATTACCTCAAATTGCCAATTTTCTCTCTCTCTTTAACATGAAAGCAGGAGACAAATTTCCACAGGCTAAAGCAAGAGCACAGAACTTGTGCCCACCCCACCCCTATTATTGTTGGACAACAACTCTCATCATCTCTGACTACTGGCCATGCTGGGGCTAATGGAAGCTGAGTCAAGCAGCAACTGGTGGGCCACAGGTTCCTCATCTGGACTGAAGGTTGGTCATTCCAGGCTTGAATCAAACCACAAGTGTTGATGGCTTGCAGAAAAATAAGCTTCCCCTTGGAAGGAAATAGATATTTGGGGACTGGGAAAGCTCCAGAATTTTATTCTATTACCTAACATCCCAAGGACAGAAAACAACCAACAACCTTGTTTATTACTATTATGCAGGACTCCTGAAATAAGCACCAAAAACTTACTCTGATATGGTAAGTGAGGAAAGTTAATAAATCTGGGCAGATAATCCAAAGCCCTGATCTTCCATACTAGAGGGAGTTTGGATGAGGCAAATTTGTTCCTGTACCCAGTCTTGTCCAGATCTGCTTGCCTCTTCCATCACGGGAGCTATGCTACCAGTAGATATGTACTACAAGTAGCATACAGAAACTACCTATGGTAGTATCCCTTCAGAGAGTACATGCCCTCTAAATTTCTCTGGTGAAAATAGGGACTTCCTATTTCATATCCTCCAACATTTCTCCAATGAAAATAGGGGTGTCCTAAGGAAAAGTGGGACATTACAGCATCAAATCAGAAACCAGGATGTAAATCTGGGACTGTCCCTGGGAAATAGGGACACTTGGAGGGTCTGAGCGTAGCCAATAGAAGCGTCAGAAACCATAGGATCCTGAGCTCACCCTACTACCTACCATCACTTGATGGCAATGGGCCCAATCCAGGCCTTTTCATTATACCATTCCAGGAGCTGGCACAGTGAAGAGACTTTTGCCCTGCCCTCCCTGCACCTTGTGTGGTGTGAGCAGCAGGGCTGTGGATGTAACAGTGGCTATTAAGTCCTGCCATAGCTGGCAAGGGGATGGGATTTTAGGCTTTGTTTCTCAGACAATGGGAAAAAATTGTTTCACTTCTGTAAAGTGATACAACCATGGTTATGGCAGGTTTTTGTAAAAAGCATAAAAGTGAGTGATTCTTTGTAGATCCTAATCCTTTGGAGCTTCAGAATACTGGACTGGGTAGTGCTCAGTAAAAATAATATTAAAATTATTATTGACTGCAAGTTTGAGGGTGCAAGTTAATAATAATAATAATAATAATAATAATAATAATAATAATAATAATAATCTTGAAGTACATTGAGCACTAGAATTTATTTATTTTTACATCTGTACTGCAGACATGGGATATTCAATCTTGAAAAATGAACAATGGAAATTTACAAAAAATAACCAATCTAATAATACCAAACCTTATTCAAAGGGACTAAAGTATAATACAGGAAGATGCATCTTCATTTACAATGATCATATTTAAAGCCAGAAAAGGAAATTAAAGCATCACTTTCAAGCAAATCTTTTTCTTTCTTTTTCTGGGTGGGACAGGGTCTTGAAACAAATGGGACAAAACCTATGGTATCACAGGGAAAAATATATGTTTACTTGCCATCACTGCTTGGTGGGGAAATTATACCTTTCCCCCAGTGAAACCACTGGATTTGCCCTGAGACACTGAAATGCTTTGTCTTTTCTGTATGATCAACAAGTAATCACCTCACGAAAATGCCAGTGTGTTATACTCCTGTTGCATGGTGAGAGGAATAATCAATCCTGATACTGTGACTAGAATACATATTTGCAGTTTAGCATGAGCTGGACTTTCCCGTTCTGTTGTGTATGTGAGTGAGGTGTGTACAGTGGAAGTTTGTGGTACCCTTAGCTCCCTTTCACTACAGATGTTTAGGGATGATAAAGATCTTCAGCTCTTATTACAGTCAACAGCAGCCCTACCAGAACATTATCAAAGATATTTGATAGTCCTGGAAACATGTTAAGATTTCCAATGACTACCTCTTAATTTGGCAGCTGCATTTTCCATATTCATGACCTCCAAGTGGGATTTGTAGAGTTTTTGTGTGGAATCAGAACATGGAAGGAAACACTATACAAGAGAAAGATACTGTGCAAGTATCTTCTGTTTCTGCCAATTCCACCCCTCAGTGCAGGCCCCCCACCATCACCACATTACGTGCCATTCCAGGGAACGCTCACAAACAACTTTCAATCAGGTGCGAGGGCCTGAAATAGGAAGGAGATTGTTGTGCAAGCCATAGACAGCATGTATGACAGAGAGAGCTAAACTCTTTTGTTCTTGCTAAAGGGATCTCTTCTCCATCAGAAAGAAGCGAGAAAAACACATACAGTAAGATGTCATGGTGTACTAACCGTGAGTAACTTAAGTGTCATTACTTTCAATGGATCTAGTTTGAGTTGGGCTTAGTCGAATACAACCCTTAAGATCTGGAAATTACAGTGGTACCTTGGTTCTTAAACACCTTGGAACTCAAACAACATGGAACCCAAACACTGCAAACCCAGAAGTAGGTTTTCTGGTTTGCAAACGTTTTTCAGAAGCCAAACATTCTCCGTTTTGAGTGTTACGCTGTCAAGTTGAGTGCCACACTTCTGTTTTGAATGCCACACTTCCGTTTTGAGTGCCACACTCCAGTTTTGAGTGTTATGCTGAGGTCTGTCTGTTTTTGCTATTTATTATGTGTGTGTTTTTGTGACTGTGTGGAACCCAGTTCAACTACTGATTGATTGATTGATTGATTGATTGATTGATTGACTGACTGACTGATTGTGTGACTGCAGTACATTGTTTATTGCTTTCATTTTATGGCTCAATGGTCTCGTTAGTAAAATCCATGTTAAACTGCTGTTTTAGGGGTTGTTTTTAAAAGTCTGGAATGGATTAATCCATTTTGCATTACTTTCTATGGGAAAGCGTGCCTTGGTTTTGGAACGCTTTGGTTTTGGAATGGACTTCCAGAACGGATTAAGTTTGAGAACCAAGGTATCACTGTATTTGTTTATTTTTATTATTGTTCCCACTTGCCTTCTTTTAAACTACTGTTTGTATATTATTAGACACCACATGCTTGCATATATATTTCTATGTACTGTACAACCAGGGCAGAATTTGTCTGCACATGTACAGGAAAAAGGGACGTGGGTGGCGCTGTGGGTTAAACCACAGAGCCTAGGAATTGCTGATCGGCGGTTCAAATCCCTGTGATGGGGTGAGCTCCCGTTGCTCGGTCTCTGCTCCTGCCAACCTAGCAGTTCGAAAGCACGTCAGAGTGCAAGTAGATAAATAGGTACTGCTCTGGCGGGAAGGTAAACGGCATTTCTGTGTGCTGCTCTGGTTCACCAGAAGTGGCTTAGTCATGCTGGCCACATGACCCAGAAGCTGTACGCCGGCTCCCTCGGCCAATAAAGCGAGATGAGCGCCCGCAACCCCAGAGTCGGTCACGACTGGACCTAACGGTCAGTGGTCCCTTTACCTTTATACAGAAAAAAGGGTGGCTAGTAAATGTGCATCTGAAAACATATAGCATTCAGGTGGTGGTGATGTAGATGTATTTTTCCATTAAACCTTTCTCTCCTCCAAGGAGCTTAAGGAGATGGGCATGTCTCCCCAGCCCCCACTCTTTTTATCCTGGTAAAAATAGTGTAGCAGTAGGTTGGGCTGAAAAATAGTGACTGGCTTCATGGCTAAATAGAGATTTGAACCCATCAATCCTAGCCCTCTGCTCTATCCAAAATACCACAGTGACTTTCAAGACTGAGATTAAGCATTAAAGAGGGATTCAAAGATATATTCCATATTCATAGCTCATTTTCACAGCAGGCTGGTTATGCAACTGAGTTCTCAGTTTCCTACCTATAAAATATCCTGTTCCTAGTGTGGCTTATTTCATCCATTTTCATGAAGCAGTAATGGGCTTTACCTAAAAAGCCTGAAGCCAAATTCCATGTATCTGCATTTCCCCGCACCCCACCCTGCAATTACCATTCCCGATACTCTAGGTTCATTGCCCACATAAAACAATACCTTTTCATTTAAAGATTTTATTCTACCACCATAAGACGTTGCTTTTAGTGCTTGGAATCATCATCAGCTCTGTCATGCCTAAGAAAAAAACAATTATTATCATTTGCTTCTGGCACAGCAATCCCCATTTTGTGAGTAATGAATTATGAATTTAATACTTGTAAGAGCATTACAAGATTAAATTAAAGTAATTAAATTCAAAATTACCTTTGAAAAAGAAAAGGAAGAGCTCTGCCAGAGCCCATCTAATTGTTTCCACAATTACACATTTAAACCAATGCAAAACATCATCTTCATCATCCCGCCTTTTAACCTAAGGTCCCAGGCAGATTACAACAATTTTAAAAACAACATTAAATACCATGCAAAACAACTCAGTCACAAAAGTAGGGTGGGCCCTAAAAAGAATATGGAGGCATCTGAAAAGCATCCATGAACATGGGGACGTTTAGGGACCAGCGATGTCCCTCTTCTTGCTCAGTGTGGCTGCCATCACCCTAAGCTTGAGAATGATTGCTTGGTGGACTGTGCTCTCATGACACCAAGGATTTAAAACCATTAAAAACTCCATTAAAAACCACTGGGTGTTTGACCACAGAATTAGTAAATCCTGAATTGGGGACACTTATCAGCCTTCCAGTGAGCCACATTCTTCAGCAGAACAGAGGGCATAAAGGCAGACAAGCCCCCAACCCCAAAAAAGTCTGAAACATTGACCCATCTCCAAGCAATTTATTGATCCTTCTGATCTGGTTTGGTTATAACAACTTCCAGATCAAGCCTGGGTCTTCTCTTTACTTGGCCTGACCTGACTGTCTTCCTTTCCTCCTGCTGCATTTGACTCCAGCCTGCCCTTTTCCCCAAACTATTTGCCATCTCTACAATGCTGGCTTCTGTTCTCCTTGGATGGGTCCCTGGCTGGTGAAGATAAGCAACTCTGACATAAACAAAAACTTTTTTAAAAAAAAGAGAGAAAAGGCATTTTAGTAATATCTATTTCTTGCTATGGCATTGAAGCCTTGTTGGTTTAATCCTGCAAACAGAACTGCTCATTTCTAAACAGGAACAATTTTAGTTAGTCTCAGTTCAGGAGAGTGTATTACCTTCTCAAAAAAAGAGATCAGATAGATATGTTTAATGACTTTAGGTCAGTGTTTAAGGTGAGAATAAAGACTGTTTACCCACTTTTTGAAGACACAGCCACATATGCAGAGCACCACATTTAGCAAGTATGGGTTGCATTAATGGTGTCCATGTGCAGATAGAATGGGATGCTTGGGGAACGAAAGGAAGGTGAAGTACTATTGCATGAATGAAAACCCATTCATGCATTGTTGGATTCCATCGTATGTTTTTTTGGACACTTGGGATTGCCAGTGTTTACAATCAAATGCTGATATTCATTAAAATCTGCACTAGAAAGACTCATCCATTTAGCCCCTACTTTGATGAGATACACCTAGGAAAATTCATGGGAACTTTCTGACCCTGTGCAGGAGACTCTCTTGCACCAAGGAGTGTCTGTATGGGAGAACCTTAGAGCTGCAGTCAGGGGAAACTGAGCAAATTCAGATTGATTCAGAGCTTAGCTGAGCTGCTTCTCAGGGGTTTTTGTGAGGGGGGAATTAGCTCATTTCTTGAGTACACCTTGTCTTCACCCACAGGTTGTCCTAGCTCAAAACATTCCAGGAAACAAGCCAAACAATGAGCTTTATGGACAGTCTAGGATAGGCAGAGGCAAACTCAGCCCTCCAGATGTTTTGGGACTACAACTCCCATCATCCCTGACCACTGGTCCTGTTAGCTAGGGATGATGGGAGTTATAGTCCCAAAACATCTGGAGGGCCGAGTTTGCCTATGCCTAGTCTAGGACCAGCACTTAATCGCTTCCTATCAAGGGTTAAAATACTGCCAGAATCCCTCCTCCAACCAGACTTGATGATGGGTCAGTAAGGCCTCAATTCTGGCAATGAAAAGTCCAAACTTCCAGGAATAGTGGGTGATGCCAGCAGTGTTAGAAACTGAGATATGAGAGCTAGGAGCAAAATGACCCCTTAAACCTAGGTTATGGGAGCAACAACGGAATGCCTAGGCATGCTTTTTTATAACAAGATTAAAAAGGTAAAGGGACCCCTGACCATTAGGTCCAGTCGTGACTGACTCTGGGGTTGCGGCGCTCATCTCACTTTATTGGCCGAGGGAGCCGGTGTACAGCTTCCAGGTCATGTGGCCAGCATGACTAAGCCGCTTCTGGCGAACAGAGCAGCGCACGGAAACGCCATTTACCTTCCTGCTGGAGCAGTACCTATTTATCTACTTACACTTTGGCGTGCTTTTGAACTGCTAGGTTGGCAGGAGCAGGGACCGAGCAACAGGAGCTCACCCCGTCACGGGGTTTCGAACCACTGACCTTCTGATCGGCAAGTCCTAGGATCTGTGGTTTAACGCACAGTGTCACCCATAACAAGATTACAAAGCTGAAAATGAATGAACTGCAGCTAAAATATTATGTTCATTTTCCCCATAATATTCCCCTGCCCACCCCCATAATATTCTTAAGAGGGTCTCTTCTCCATTCTTCAGAGAGTAGCTGGAAATGGGGAGACAGAAAAAGGTCCTCCTTCCTTTCCACTCTGCAGTTTTAATCTAAAATATTAGTCACAGTGCTGCACCCAGAGCTCAGAAATTGCTCGCCCTAATGAAATTTCCTATCGCAAAATGTGTCTAGAACAATGGGAGTTTTGAACACTGAATGCCAGGTAACTTGAAAAACACATAGTCAAAGTACTGGACAGTTTCTGAGCCACTATTCTTGTGGCCTGTAGGAGGCAGTGCCCTGGAAGCAAAAGGGTAACTTTAGGGGACTAGTGTTGTATGTGGGGAGGGTAGGAGTTCATATGTTGCCCAGACAATGCGTGACATCTGGACCTCACTGGGAACTATAATAATCATAATCATAATCATAATCATAATTTATTATTTGTACCCCGCCCATGTGGCTGGGTTTCCCCAGCCACTCTGGGCGGCTTCCTTAGAAACAAAAAATACACTAAAATATCACACATTAAAAACTTCCCTGAACTATAAGTGCTTCCTTGGAGAACATTTTTCCTGCTTCCAATGGGGCAAGTAGCTGTCCTCCCTCTTAAGTCTAGACTCAGACTTTGCCCAAGTCCAGGAAAAGTGCTCTGTTGTAAAACCTGATACAAGGTGGCTATGTAAGGCTGGATTGTGCAGCCATAGATTCCTGCAAGCTCCCCATGAAAGGGAACCATTTTCAACATTCAACAGAACTGTATTTCAGTATTTATGAGCTCTATTGAAGGTTCACCATTGCCAGGGGCTCCCTGGGACTTCACACAAGTTTTGAGGAGTCATCTTTTCTACCTATTACTTTTATTCCCTGTTACTAGATGGCTCCCAGGGTTGGAAAAACATGGTGACAGAAAACAAACATATTCCAGTCTTTCTTTCAATATACCCAGTAAACAATTTAAAGTGTGGGAGACAGATTTCACTTCTTTATTTAAAAAGCTCCCAAGCTGAATACCAACTTTATGAAACAGACCACAGTCACTGACAAGTAGATACTGAAAAGAATACCCTCCTTCATAAAAAGTTTGTCAGTGTGAGCTGATAAAGAGGTAAACAATACAACATTATTGGAAGTGGCAATTGTGCATTTCTTATATAATTATAAGTATTAACAGTTCACTGGCAGCTTGCTTTTCTCACAGCCAAGGGAGGGGCAGTCAAATGAAGTGAGCCAGAAATGATTCTATAAGAGACAATGAGCAAAACAACAAACCGGCTAGTAGATTTCAGTGTTTTATTTCCAATCTGTTTTTTCATTTCAGCTAGGTCTAGAATGTGCAATAATTTTTTTAAAAAAATGTTTACGCCATCAGTGTTGTTGGAGAGCCTTTTGTGCTGTTAGCCTAATTATATGTCACAATCGTTGCAGTACAATAAAATTTTGCATTAACAAGGCACTTGGCAACCTCTGTTGTAGATACATAATGGATCCAGAAGACTGAGCATTTGGTAAACAACAAAAAGCTGAGCTTTAGGACAAATATTACTTGTAATTGTATTCTTACATCTAGGAATGTAAAACTTGGGGACTTGGATGATGGGCAGTGCAATCCAGAAGGGATAGGATGGGGGTGGGGAGAAATGAAGGGGAATACGCTGTTCTTGCCAACAGGGCAGAAGGGATGTGTGTTCCCCTTTCTCCTTTTTTTGTGTGTTTTTTTGGCGTAAGGAAGTTTCTCTGCCATAAATTTGAATGGAAAGGAAATAATCCAGTTCCAAAGGTGTGTCAGACAAATCATGGGGCTGTAGATCCTGCAAATCCACAGCTTCTTCTGACATGCCCTCAGATTGTCTCCTTTTTGTCCTCTCTGATAGCAGTTGAACATTGGAGAGGAATAGGCCATGGAACTTTTCACAGCCTCATGGAAAATGCATCTGATGTCAGATCTCCTTGTCCAAGGGCAGATCTGTCTCTCTATCAATTGCTGGAGAGGAAAAATCTAGTGCTTCTCCTGGGAGTACTGCACTGCAACCTACATTTCCTGGCTGCAACACCAGCTACAAAGCAGAGACAGGGCCAATGTAGCATGGGCCCAGGGACCAAAAAACTGCTATTTGGAGACTTCCGGGTTGGCGCGATCAGCTAATGGCGGATTCCCTCCGAGCTCCGGAGGGAATCGGCTCTGTGGAAGAGGGGTCCTGCCGCGGCAGTGACGCGGGGACCCTTAGAAACCACAGGTGCGGAAGCCTGTGGACTTGGTGACTCGGTGGGCACCATTAGCGCACTCCCTGACCCGAGAAGAAGCCTTTTTAAAGGCTTTGGAGCGGGTGACAGAGAGTGGTGTGGTGCTGTGAGTAGACCGCTTCTTCCACGGAGTGAAGTCGCAAGCCATGGCTGGAGAGCGCTGACTTCTTTCCTTGACTATTCGGACTACAAAGTAACAACCCGTGAGTAATACGGAAATTGGAATTAAAAATTCTTTTTAACTGAATTCGGCACGACCGGGGGAGGTGCTAAAAGGAAGTCCGCCTCCCCCCCCCCTTGCAGGCATTTTAAAGCAAAGAATTTGGATAACTGAGGTCGAGAGACTGTTCTTCTCTCGCTGAGATAAAAACTTTTAATTTCATGATTTGACTACATAAGTTTGGTGCTGGAGGATTAGAATTGACTGGGAGAGTTGAAGTTTAACCCCCTGGATCCGGGAGTGAACCGAGAGAGAGCCTGTGGAGGTTTTAAATAGAGTTTGACAGCTGTCAAATAAGCTGTCAAAGTCAGGAAACTTGGCTTTGTGCTATTTTCACCGGTTATTTTTGTTACATTGGACTATAAGCTTTGGAAAATTAAGAAGAAATAAGAACAAAATAACAAAATAACCTGATTGTTGGAGAAAGAATATCGTAACCAGAATCCCTCTAGAGGGGGTTCTGAGATACTACAATGGCTGTAGATGGAAAAGTACAGGCAGAGTTGGATAGAGTGTTTCATTTCCTGGGAATATTGCAAGAGTTGAGTGATGTTATGGCTACAAATCTTACAACCTTGAACTCTAAAGTAAACAATTCTGTCGAAACCGTTGAGGATTTGATTCAAGAAGAATCTGCAGCTGGAGAAGAAGAAATTTGTTTTGTTTTAGAGGAGTCGAATGGAGGAGCTGAAATGTGGCATGTGGAAAAGGACAACCAGAGGCCTGTCAGGATGGGATATAAGGAAAGCAAGGTTTGGATGAAGAAAACTTGGTATAAAATGGAGAATGAAGATTGGGGACTCTCCCCTATGGGGAGTCCGGAAGACCCTTGGATTACAAATTCGATGGAAGACCCTTAGATTACAAATTTGATAAAGGTGAAAATTGAAGTATTTGGGACTTTTGGGACATTGGTATCTGAAAAGACTAAGAAACAGAATCTGGACTTTTTCTTCAAATATGGAGGCCTGGTTGGAAAAAATATAGACCCTAGTGGGTCAAAGCTGCTCCGAGACTGGATGTTCAACATGAAGGATTGTCAACAAAACCGGCTGAGAGGGACTGAAAGAGACTTAAGGGCCTCGGACGTGATAGACCCAGGCTGAGAACTGATAGATTGAAAGACAATTTTGGGGGATCAAAACCGGGGAAGGGGGGGGGGAATTTTGGAATCCAAAAGGGTATAATTATATGTTTTTATTGGATAAGTTGCTTGGTAATAATTATAAAAATTGGGAAACTCGTGAAAGGGAACTTGGGTCGACCTTAGAAAAAGGGGTGAATGTTATGTTTTAAAATGAGGTTTAGAAGTTTAAATTTGGTTAATTAAGATGATTTAAGTAAAATGTTAATAAGGGATAATTTGGGGATAAGAACTTGCTGAGTTAATTATTGGAATAGGGATGCAAGAAGGGGAGGTGGGGGAAGTCCGGGAAAGTGGTTAAGAAATTAAGGTTTTTAAGATTATATCTGTTATGTGTGTGTTGTGTGTTGTGTTTGTATGTTTTTGTGTTTGTCAAAAATCTTTTGAAAACCCTAATAAAAATTTTATAAAAAAACCACAAGAAACTGCTATTTGGGGGCAAACAGGAGATAGAGACTCTCAGCCCAGCCATCCCCCTCTGAAGGGGTGGGGGGAAAGGCCAAAAAAGCTAGTTCCTGACCAGACTGCTGCACAAGTTGTGTTGGTGCATCTGGCAGCTTTACTGCTACAATTGTTTTAACTGTTTTTAATTTGCGTGGGGTTGTTGTTGATTGTTTTCATGGAGGGAGGGGAGATATGCCTGAGAGGAGACGAGCTGGGGAGAGCAGGGGAACCCAATCACAGTGGTTCAGGGTAGGGGCGGAGGTGTGGCATGGGAGGTGGGGCAGCCTGGGTAAGGGGCACACAGCACAAGCAGTTAGTGACAGGGTTACCCCCTTCTCCAATCTGGGGAACTGCGGTGAATTGCATTCTGCCCAGTCTTCTAACTCTCACTTCTCTAACAGTGGGCTGTGATAGGAGGACATCCTTCTCTTTCCTTTCCCCTTGGCTGAGGAACATTCTAGCAACCACTTACTCCCTGAAATGAAAATGTAAGCGGTTTAAGCCAGACCCTCCCAATGGTTTTCTGGGTGCAGCATTAGCCAGACACAGCTGCCTCTTTACCCAAAAAGCAGGCCAACCAAGAATCTCCCACCAGGTGGGCAACACTGCAGCAGGCAAAGGGTGGCAAGCCATATTCTCCCAGCGAGTCTCTGCTATTTGTAGGGGAGCACCACTTCAGGCTTTATCTGGACTTCTGAGTTCCATCTGGGAGTTTAAACCTGTCTTTTGCTCCGCTAGCTCCTTTGCAATACAATGGTATTGCTGAGAAACATTTCATGCCAGAGATCTTCTAAGAGGTGTTAGTTTTGGTGTATAAAGTCCCAACCAGCTTGAGACAAGGGTATCTGACACCACCTTCTTCTGTAGAAAGCTGCCCAAGTCACTGCAATCTGTGATCCTGAATTACACAGTCTCTGCTTAGTGTGGTGGTGCTGGTGGGTGGTTTTCTCTGTTGTGGTGCCTATCATGTGGAATGTTCTCTCTTCTGAGCAATGGACACGGAGCAATGGATCCAAACTACAAGAAAGAAGATTCCACCTAAACATTAGGAAGAACTTCCTGACAGTAAGAGCTGTTTGACAGTGGAATTTGCTGCCAAGGAGTGTGGTGGAGTCTCCTTCTTTGGAGGTCTTTAAGCAGAGGCTTGACAACCATATGTCAGGAGTGCTCTGATGGTGTCTCCTGCTTGGCAGGGGGTTGGACTCGATGGCCCTTGTGGTCTATTCCAACTCTATGATTCTATGATTCTGAGATCAGGCAAGCACCAACAGGTAGGTCTTCAACTGATATTTCCACCATCAGTTGAAGACCTACCTGTTCCCCCAGGCTTTCAGTGATCCTTAACATTATTAGTTCTGGTTCCCAATGCCCTCATTCACTGTGGTGATTTGACTAATTCTATTGATGATAATTTTTATTCGTTGTTGCTATGCTTTATTATTGTGTGAGCTGCTTTGGTATTTCTTTTTGTAAATGAAAAGTGGTACAGAAATATTTTAAAGAATAATTAAGCTGTAAATAGGAGGATCCACTTCATTTGCCAATTTGCACTACAAAATTCCCGTTTCTTTATTTTTACAACCTTGTGTTTTGTGATTTGGCTATGCTGAGGTAAAGGTATAGATACAGGGTCCATAATTATTTTTCCATTAAGATAACCAAACAAATATTTCAATTTCTTGTAGATAAAATGAATAATAAGTTGAATAGAAATACACTTCTCCAGCAAATGAGTACCACTGTGATTGTCGGGTGTTTTTTTAAAAGTGCTGCTACTTCAGTGAACACATCATTTCTGCAATCTCTTCAGACACCCAGGCATGCCAAGAGCTAATTAACTAGATGACAACTGCAAGAAGTGGAAACATAATTCACAAGGTTTTTTTGAATAACTGCAAGGTGTTTAATTTGAATAAAAGAAGAATTAAGCATCAGTAGTTAGAAATGATAGCAGCAGGTAGCATGCCTATATCTGAAAAGGGGTGTTGTTGTTTTTTACAGAAAGTGCAGGCAGTCTGAAAGCTGTAGATTGAAACTGGAAATTAGATTTAATTGGCGGGAGCAGTTTTAAAAGGCATTTTCACATAGCCTAGAGTGTGGCATTTTATTACCAAGCTCAGCCATGCGTAAAGAACTACTTGATTAAGTCAGGTACAACAGGTGCCCTGATCCTCAGACCCAGAGGAGGGCCTGGTTTGGTGCAGGGATACCAAAGAAGGATGTCAAAAATGCCTGAATGGCCAGTTCTACTACTTTATCAAAGAAAGATGTAAACTTGCAACACAACCCGTGAAGTCCTGCTACCTTTACAGATTTGGGGTGGACGCCGAAGCAGCAAGCAGTCATCATGACTTGTCTGCACCTGGGGAAGCATTTAGGCATTACTTATAATATAAAAGCCAGCTATGTAAGCTGGCACCAAAAGCCCCATTAACCCACTTCCTGGCCTGGAGTTCCCTTCCTAACTCTCATCCATCTCCCACTTAGGGGAGTAGCTGGCTGGTAGCCAGTGTGAGAAGCCTCCCCTCTCCTGACATGGTAAGTGTCCCAAGCCCATAGATAAACATAGCATCAAAGCAAGCCAATTAGCTTGACATACCAAGATGACATTTACAGGCTTTCTGAAACACTTCCATCATTTGGTTCTACGCAACAGGCTTCATATATTCAATACTGTCGATTTTGGGTCAAGTACTGTATTTTTCGCTCTATAAGACGCACCAGACCACAAGACGCACCTAGTTTTTAGAGGAGGAAAACAAGAAAAAAAATATTCTGACTCTCAGAAGCCAGAACAGCAAGAGGGATCACTGTGCAGTGAAAGTAGCAATCCCTCTTGCTGTTCTGGCTTCTGTGATAGCTGTGAAGCCTGCATTCGCTCCATAAGACGCACACACATTTCCCCTTACTTTTTAGGAGGAAAAAAGTGAGTCTTATAGAGCAAAAAATACGGTATTTTGTGAAACAAGGTTTCACAATAAAACAACAAGGTTTCACTATAAAACAACAAGGACAAGTATTTTGTGAAACAAGGTTTTAACAATAAAACATTGTTAAAATTAACAGCAGTTAGTTAGTTTATTATTTATATACCACCTCTATCTTCCAATAATCTCAGGGTGGCATACATGGTTCTCTTCTTCACAACAACCTTGTGAGTTTGGTTAGGCTAAGAGATGGCGACTGGCCCAAGATCACCAAGTGGAGGTGATCTCGGCTGTGCGGAGATTCAAACCCTACTCTCCCAGGTCCTAGACCAGCACACTAACAATTATACCACACTTGTTCTTTCCAATTTAGACATACAAATAATTAAGATTTCCTCTTCATGGCCATATTAAAGAAAGAGAGGGGACAAGACAGCATACATTGCCCAAGGTCTCAGCAGCTCATTTCCATGATGCTAAGCTATTGTTTAGTGCTACATCCAAACCCTGCTAGTGTTGTGAGTCCATAGTTAGCCCCCACCTGCTGGGTTGACAGAATGAGCTAAATTACATGAGCATGAGCAGATCTGGGGTCATAGAGTCATAGTAATGGTTCCACATATTACTGCGTGTTAGCTGCCATATTTATTACAGGAGAAATTGTTGTTTTTATTATATTAACTTGTAGCACAAGTACCGTACATTCTAAAATTAAAATTGTTTAATTTGAGGAAATCAAAAGATTTTCAGACACCATGGCCTTTCACCTATTGAGTATTAGCATCTTATGGCTCTAATGCCAACAGTAGGAGTACTGCACATTTAAACAGCATCTCAAAAAAATGAAATGAAAAGGCTACTTTTAGTTATCTTTTACATTTATGTGTGATAAAAATGGGATTGTTAAGATGCTGTCTGTGTCAAGAGTTATTTTCAGCTTTTTGTATTCCATCATCACACTTTGATTTTGCAATGCACATTGCAATCAGATGAAAGATAGTTAAAACCAACACAGATAAGAATAGAAACCTATTCATAGTAAGGCATAGGAAAGAAAATTGTATCACATATTGATACAATTGTTTAGAAAAAGCTTGTAATGGGGTAAATAATAGTAATAGTAATAATAGACTTATTAGTCACTTATTACAAAAAAAATCTATATGACTCTCTGTCACCCAGTAGCATTTCTCTGTCTTCTACATTTTCTTGTTCTTCCTCTTATTTCAGACATAGCTATAGAAACCTTTATTATTATTATTTTTAACCTCTCTTGCAAGCCTGAGCTCATTCAGAGCTTTGGCCCATCTGACATTCATCCTGCAACTGTTTGCTACATATTCCTCCTTCATGAGCTCTGTTTCTTCCATTTCTTATACATGCTCTTCTTAAATCTCTGCTCATCTGTAAGCTTTGTATGCAGCCACACTAGTTTCTTTAGATATCTCCCACTTTTCTTTCTTGTTTGAATTGTCTGCATTTGTGCCTTCAATAGTTCACCTTTAAGAAATTCCCATCTGTCTTGGACTGTCTTCTGACCATGGGATCTCACCAGCAGTTCCTTAAGCTTTTTGAAATTGGCCTTCAGAGCGCACGTCTTACTACACTCAGTTTTCCCTTGCTTTTGTATCATGAAACCCAGGAGGACATGACTGTTTCCTCCCAAGTTTCCCAGAGATGGAAATGGCTAGGCTGCAATATGCTGGCATGCAAGAAGAAATGATCACAAATGACAGTGAGACAAGCATACAGAGAGCAAGAATTATACAGACTCTTATTTTCAAGGTATCTGGTAACAGGAGGAAGTAATCCCACTTGCTGTTAATCTCTGATCATTTCCTAAAGAGACGCCCTAATTGAAAAACAAAACAAAAACCTTTTGGTAATCAATGATTAAATTGTTACAGCCACTTTGGCAATTCCGACCACAAGTTTAATATGTGAGAAAAATAGAAATCATCTAAATGCCACCTAAATAGAAATTAATTGAACATTAAGCAACTCCTAATGATTATGCTGAGACAAAATGATTTGCTAGATACTGCAGGTTATGAACAATAACTGTCTCTCTGACAGGATCCCACTTCAAGTGTAAATTAGAATCAGTGATAAATTCTTCACTCAGCTGCCTTATCGATTACACTCTGAATGTATTTCTGAAATACATGCATAGGGTTTTGTTATGTCACCTTCTCTGCTTAATTATTTAGAATAATACTAGAATGCTTTTAAAAAAATAATTTAATTTTTTTAAATTTACTCAGCATTGCCACTATTAGCATTTCTAGTGCGTGTCCTGGGGGTGTGGCGTGCATTTCTAGTGTGGAAGGAAACCATTCACAGGAAATACAGCACAAATAACCTGGCAGTGGAAAACTGGCATACATACAGTGTGATAAAATCTCTTGTCTAGATTTGACCCACAAGTGATCACATTGAACTGGATAAGCAAGAAAAAGAGAATTTTTAAAAAAAGTTTGAAAAGGTGCTTTAATTGTAGGGGAAAAACAACCTTATATGAAGGATACTTTCTACCATTTCTCTAGTTGATATTATTTCATAATAAGTTATCATTATGTGTTTAAAAACATTATTGCACATGCACCTCTCCTTTTTGCCCAATTCTCTCCAATCATTTTGCTCAGGTGGCAAAGCATAGCATGGAAGGCCCACATACAGAGAGTACTAATGGGTTTTCTTGAGCCCAAAGAGAAGTTTCATAACAAATCACATAAATTATTCTGCTCTAAACTTCAATACTGTCAAGATCAGTTCATGCTGTCAAATTGGCAAGGTAAAATGTAAGGTGTAGATTTACTTTTAAAAACAAACCACACAAACAGTCGGCTCATCTAGCCCAAGTTAATTTCCATTTCCACATTATGAATACCCTCCAACTGCGATAAGCAATTCCTTTTTTTAAAAGAAATAAGTTTTTTCAGTTTTATGATGCAGTTCACTGAGAAGAAAACAGTGGTTCCAGCTACTGTGCACTGTCATTCAATGCAATGGGGTGGTGATGCATGTACAGAAGGGAGCATGTCGGCAATTCACAGGGCTTTAAATATTTTATACCTTCACCATTTATTAACTCTCTCAGTCAGCTATGGAAAGAAATCAGGATGCAGTCATCTGAGTGGAGCAGTCATTGATGAAGTTAAATTGCATGCGGAATGTATCAGCGAATGCTGCTGAGTTTTCTGTGAAAATGTAAACCCAAAGTAAGCCGGAATTTCATAGAACTTGGCATTCAGCCCCAGGAGTGTCACCACTGACCAGTCTCCACCAGAAACACCACAAACCCTTCACTACATCTCAGCTGGAAGCAGCTCTCCTCTTTTATGAAATTGTCATCCACACAGTCATGCACTTTCAGGATGAAAAAAAAAATTGAAGATCTTGCTTGAGGTGCTAAGGAAATTTTGCTACTGATTTTTCCAAAGCTTATTGAAATAAACAGTAAGATAAGAACAGATTAAAACAAGACAGGTCCCTGCTAAAGCTTTTTGTAATATAAGATATATATTTTTTCATTTCAGTAGGCAATTAGTGCATAGTTTTTGAGCTCACTATTTGGGATTCTTACTGTGTTAATGTCATGAACTGGCAGGACTAATGCGGAGGAGCAAGAGGATCCTGGCCAGGGGTGTAGCTGGGACTGGGACACACCAGAGCAAGCAGGGGATAGGGATGAAAATATGGGGTGATGGAGGATGGCGAGTGGATGGGGGTCAGTGCACAGGAACCAGAGCAGCAGGACCCATCACCAGAGCCAGAGGAGTCCCTGTCCCAAGAACATGGCAGGTTATGAGGTGTAGGGAGCAGGGGGAGGGGTTCTCTAGGAGGCTGAGGCCGGCAAGGGCCCAGAGCCCAGCTCTCTAGTAGCTGGACAGGTGGGGCTCACTAGCTCGGCGAGGATGTGTGATTCCTCATCTGGAGTAGGCTCTGTACAGGTGAGGGTCACATGCCTCATCAAGCCCTGATGCTGCAATCAGCAGGTAAGGCAGACCTGAGATCTTGTGTCTGTTCAACTGCCCATGTTGATAGACCTTAGATGCTCCTGGACTGTATCCTGATTGCTGGACTTAACTTGACTACTTGGATTGACCCTGGATTGCATTTCCTGACTGTTAGACTTTGGACTTGACACACTGACTGGCTGGACCTGTGTGGATTGACCCCTGGACTTTGGACTTGGCATACTGACTTGCTGCCAGGTAGGCCAGGGGGTCAGGAGAATTAATGTTATCATCCATTACTATTTTTAGTAACTTGTTTCATCATTTTTTATGATTTCTGGATTTTTAAAAATGAGTGCTGTTAGCCACTCTTTCTCAGTAGAGAAGCAGAATAAAAAACAAACAAATATACTTTAAGATGCCCAAGTTAAAATGTCACTCCAATGTTGAGGGTGTCTCATAGTTTAGAAGCTCCAGATGCCTTATGTTGGCAGGATCATTGCTCTTTATTCAAAATTAGTAAGTTTTTTCACTCAATTTATTAATGAAGACTGAAAATTCACCTGCTCAAGAGTAGTTTCAGTAGTGATCTACTCTAGACAAAGTAGTGTCAAGATGAGGCATCACAATGTCAGCGGAAGATGTTTCATGTTTTCAAACCCAAAGGTAGTCCTAGAATAACTACTAATATTGTGTCAGTTCCATACTTTATACATTTTCTGCCAAGAGGACATTAATAGCTCCAGGCATTCGACAATGGCCTTTGCAAGCTGAGCTGCTTTATAACAGTTACAGCTTTTTGCTGTCTTTTGTCATGAATGCAACCAGGCATTAGAGGAGAGGCCAATACAATAACAACAGGCATGACACTGTTGTATTTTTAACACTCATGTGTTTGTTTGTTTGTTTGTTTGTTTGTTTTAAAATCTCTTTATTGTGAACATGTTGGTCCTCCAGATGTGGCATTTGTTTCTGTGTGTATGTTGGTGTCCGCACACATTCGAAGTTGCACATATATTAAACACTATGCATGTTCCTTCCTACTGACATTGGCATACTTCCCCTCACAGCCCAGGGATTGCTGAACTATATGAATTCCTCCACTTCTACCTAAGACGGTATTTATGGCTGTCACGGCATAGCCACCCCTCCCTGATCTAGGGTATCTTCAATTATGGGTTGAGGGCCCCTCCTACATGTATGCATTCCTTCTACGCTTGGCTTGGGTGGAAGACTGGCCTCTGTTACAAGATCAAATGTGTGAACTAAATTTCAACTTTTTACCTGCTATACAAGTACTTGAACAATTTTCATAAAATGAGTCAATCAATGCCTGAATCTATATATACACGTAAAGGAGTTGCACTGTGTGTATGCACACCCACTTTAAAAACACCTTTTAAAGGCTGCAATCCTAAAAGTACTTGCAAGCCCTACTAAACACAATGGGTCTTACTTCTGAGTAAGCATACATAGGCATGCAGTGTTTCTGTTTTCATTTTGCAGGGTATCTTGGCTATTTTGCCAATTGCCACGTGAGCTCTTGAACTGAGGATTGTCTGGATTTAGGCCCCTCTCCTCAAAAGCCTTTGTCATTATTAATTATAGGTTGAATTCAACAGTAATTTGCCAGAATAACCTTCCTTTTCATTTGACAGTTATTGAGTCTCTGCTTTCCATGAAACTTTATTACTTCATATTGCAAATAGAATCAAATTAATCCTCCTGCACTATGTGCAAAAAATAAGAAAAATATCAAATAACATCCAGTTCAAATGCATCATTCATGATGGTTTTATCACATTCCTTTGTTTACAACAGAAATGAGCCTGAGTTTATTATTCCAATTATGACAATGACATGTCAACAAACGCTCAAGATGAGGAGCGCAATTGTGGACATTGAGCCACATCAATTTAATGCAAGTGCTGCCTTCTGATATGCCTGTCATTTAAACCAATATTCTGCAGTGTTATGCACTGCCTAGCATAGGTAAAGAGACTGAAAAACTTGGACCTGTTCTTCATCCCACTCTTCCAACACACAAAGGATTTTTTCAAAGAACTGGAATTTGTTTTTTGTCTCATGCCCTGATGATCGGTACCATCAGAGAACAAGATCTTGTTGCATGAAATTGGAGATTAAAACTGCCCCACTAAGCCTTCGTGTAGTTAATTTGGACAGTTGCATATAGCTCATCTGATAGCACTCCCTGCATCCCTAACTTTACAAACAGGCACTGAAGATAGGAAAATGATGGCATGGGAATGAATTATTCCTTTATCTCTGGTAAAGCCATCTTAGGAGGTGCTCTCACTTGCTCAGATTTAACTATGCCCTGAATAATAATATCTCTCATATTTTGAGATAAAACTGAGGCCATAAAAGAATAATAATCCACCTATGGCGGTATAAGAATTTAATACGGTACATTGGTTCTATCAGTATAGGACATGTAGTGTGTTGGCCACGGCATCAGCTTGTTTTTCCTCACTCCAGTTCAGTTTCTATCTAAAGCATGTCTAGAATCAACCCAAATGTTCAGGGACTCTTTGGTAAAATGAACTGAGGTAAAATGAAAGGCTGAGCTGCAATGAAACAAAAGAAATAAAAACAACTTTAAAAGCTGACAACTGTTCACAAATCCAGTATTATTGTTCTGTGTTCTGCCTGTCAAGTGGTATATTTGCTTCTGAAGATGAAGCAAATAACACTCACAGATCAAAGTTCAATGACCCAGCCTTGTCATTTTCAGAAGTTAAAAAAAGCATCTTAATTCTGACTTCTGTTATTCTCCAACATGTTGCACATATTTTCTTGGCTTGAAGAAATCTATTCCATGAGACAAATCTCATTTTCCTTCTCTAAATTATTCAGGTTACATTACAGTTTCCCCCTTTTTCAAATCAGGAAAGAGCACAAGAGAATCTATACTCTGTTTCCTAATGTTTCCCTGAAGACAGAGATAAAGCCTATCTAGGTCTTATCTGTTTTTCTGTTTTTCTTGGAATGACTGTACAGTTCATTATACAATTTGATGCTATTATCCTAGCTTTCCAGTATTCTCTATGGTCCGTTCACTCAGCTCAACAAGATATTAAACTCTGAGTAGTCAAATGAGGCTATTCTCATTTGTAAATCTGTGTGAGCTTTAAGTGTTGAAAATTTACACTCACAGCAATAATGATTAAAACAAATCCATTAAGGGCAACTTATTGAGATTAACCCCACATGAGTGGAAAGAAGCACTGGGTGTGTCAAACTCTGCCAAAGGGATAAATGAAAAGTTCTGGTATCTGCCAAGTAGAGATTTTAAAAGACAGAAGTTCTTTATACCAGAAGACACTGTATGTCCATCTAGCCCAATATTGTCTACTCAAGCTCATGGCAGCACTCCAAGTCTTTCAAGTCACCTGCTGCCCGATCCTTTCACCTTTATTGTCAATGTTCATGGCTTATCTCATGAACAATACTGAGATCTCTGGGCCCCTAGTTATAGCCTAAGTACCCCCTCTTGTATTCCTGATAAACCATACTTTGTTAATTGCTTGAAGGTCTCACACAATTAACAAAATATCCTAGCCTAGCCCCTAGATGCTATTGGACTGCAAGTCCCATCGTTCCCACCCAGCCTAGCTAATGTTCAGCAATGATGGGATTCCAACAGTAGCTAGGGACCCATTTTTAAAAAAACTATGTCATAACCTCTACACAACTACTATTTAGATATCAGTCAGGTCTTCCCTGCAACTCCAGAAAGTTCACGTTCATAGTAAAGGCATGAAACAGAGTTCATCTGGGTTCTTTTTAAATTTATGCCAACCATTTGCATTTTCTTCAAGGTGGTTATTCCTAGCACTGAACTCTACACTCCAAAAAAGAGGATCAAAGGCAGCATGCAAAAGTTCAAACATAAGCCCAACAAGACAGGACATCAAATATCATGCTAATATGCACTATGTGCTGCAGATTAATTTTAGTGCGCACGCCTTGGGGTCACATCAACAGCACAGAGAGTTTTCTGGATCACTAAACTAAAAGACATACAGCACTTGCATTTGACAGAGAGAGTTCATTAAGTAACTCACTTTGCTTTCAACTAAGAACCTTATCATGTTCAAAACAGATGTTTTCAAGACTGTATGTTCAAATTTAGCTGACCTAAAACAATGTCTCTGCTATCCAAGGAAGACAAGCAGTAAATTGGGAAATTAAACTAAATGGTATTTTAAAACTTAATCCTAAAATAAAGCAAGGGGAAAGCATTGGGCACAAATCCAGTGTGAGGGCAAAAGTTGGTGATGATAATGTATAAGTGCACTATCAAAGATCTGTCAGTTCTTTTGAGTTTTCTCAAATATACAAGACTGGAATAGCCCAGATTTATCAGAATAACATTTCTGTGGCTTATTTAGATGATTAAGTCCTCCATGTGAACAGTGCTGTATTCGAAATAGCAGTTTTGATAAATGGCCTGTCATGCAGATATACATGTACAGGACAGCTATAAAACTCTTATCATGTCACTACTTAGCTTACTTTAAATTCTCTTGTTTGCCTCAATTATGAGCAAAACTGTTAGATTTTTTAAAAAAAGAACTCCACTCTCAGACTCAGAAATTAATGTTTTTTATGGTAACTGTTAACACCTGTTCTTTGGATACCTTTAGAGCAAACAGAGTTACAGGTAGAGTTTTGTTGTGTGCAGCCTCTAGCCAATTTCAAACACTAAGCAGAACAAAACAGTTACATTTGTTTAAATTGCTGGAATACATTTTTAAAAGCTTTTATTAGTGGAGAATTCTTTGTCTCTGCAAGCAAATAATTACTTTTCAGTGCATTACAGTGGGAGGAATGAGGGTGAACAGAAAACCACAGCTACTAATAAATGATATGCATAATGTTTTGAAACTACTTACCAACACGTGTGCTAGACTCACATCCTAATTTTACCTAATAAAATGCACAATTATCAAACGTTGAGTTTAGCATTAGTCCTCAACATTCTGAATGAAAGCAGATGAAAATTAGGGCAAAAGATCAAGATGAGACAGAGCCAAAGCACATGCAACACAAGAGATGCATGATCAGGGATCCCAATTTATGGATTCCCATTCTTTGTTTAATTAAATCAGATGCAAAAGGTTCTGAATTTGATTGGATGGGTGGGTTGTGCCTGGCTGAAATATTCATCCCAGCAAATTATGCTAAACTGAAAAGAGTGCTAAGGTGAAAACAAAGACTGGGTTAATATTCAGAAGGCAAGCAAAAGTGAAGTATTCTATCTTAAATAGGAGAAGAGATTTCTTTCTCTTTCTTTGAACATCAAAAGGAGCCTTGTTACTGCTTCATGCTTGGAAAAACAGAAAATGACACAGGAAGGAAGGAAGGAAGGAAGGAAGGAAGGAAGGAAGGAAGGAAGGAAGGAGGTTGTAGGGTGGGGAGAAGGGGATGGAAATAGCTACCTTGCATTTAGTGGAAGTCAAAAATTCTGAAATCCCCACCTCTTCCCCCGTCACCTAATATTGTTGCATCCTTTTGCAGAAGACAAATGGTGTGGGTGTGTGGTATTCAGCCTAGCACTAATTTAACCTGTCCTTCAATCCAAACTACTGTATTTTTCGCCCTATAGGGTGCACCTAGTTTTTTTTTGGGGGGGGGAAATAAAGAAAAACAATTATTTCTCCCCCAGGCGCATGGTTGGGGCAGGGCTGCTATCCGCAAGCCATGGGAGCCCGACGGGAAGTCACGCCGGGCTCCCAAGGCTTGCGGAGAGCTGCCCGAAGCCTGGAGAGCGAGAGGGGTCAATGCGAACCGACCCCTCTTGCTCTCCAGGCTTCAGCAAAAGCCTGCATTTGCACCATAGGACGCACACACATTTCCCCTTCATTTTTGGAGGGGGAAAAGTGCGTTCTATAGGGCGGAGAATAGAGGAACAACATCTGCATATTAATTTAACTGCCTCCCCAACATGGAACTAAGGAAGCAGCATGACTAGGGGTAGAAAATTAAATACCCCATACCCTAGCATTATGGGATACAGGTGGTGCTGTGGGTTAAACCACAGAGCCTAGGACTTGCCGATCAGAAGGTCAGTGGTTCGAATCCCCACAATGGGGTGAGCTCCTGTTGCTCGGTTCCTGCTCCTGCCAACCTAGCAGTTCGAAAGCATGTCAAAGTGCAAGTAGATAAATAGTTACCAATCCGGCGGGAAGGTAAATGGTGTTTCCATGTGCTGCTCTGGTTCGCCAGAAGCGGCTTAGTCATGCTAGCCACATGACCTGGAAGCTGTACACCGGCTCCCTCGGCCAGTAAAGCGAGATGAGCGCCGCAACCCCAGAGTCGTCCGCGACTGGACGTAATGGTCAGGGGTACCTTTACCTTTACCCTAGCATTGTTGGCTCAGTAATACTCAAGACACCCTATTCCTTATGTTAAGATTTTTTAAAAGTCAGAAATTTCCTTGCATCATATGTAGATTGGTCTTCTTAGTCATTGACACTTTCTGAATATCATACTAATTGTTGAGCATCAAAGAGAAAATGTTAATTCCCCTGTTTATATTTTGTGTAGAAAGTAATCATGTTGTTATCGATACAGCTATGGCCTTTTTAAATAAAAAATGGATTTGTGTGAGAGTGTGCATTAAGGAATATTATATATATCATTGAACTCTCACTGCTATGTCTATTAAACATCTCTGGGAAGCTGAAAATTCCTCTTGAATAAGATTGGTTCGGGATATAGGAAAGATAAATGAACTGTCCTCATGAATCAGCCTTTTTGAAGCAGACAAAAAGTATCAAGAGACTCTGAGGCAGGCAGCAAATTGACAAGAAGTACATTTGTGCATAAACTTCAGTCAACTCGGACACAAAAAACTCGAAAGGACCTAAAATACAGATGCATCACTCTGATATATTTCACCAACAAAGCCATTCTGAGACAAACATTTTGTCATAGTATGGTCGGGAGGGGGGGTTGTTATTGAAGGAAATATTGTTGAAGGAGATGGGAATCTTATGTTAGTTTCTTGAGTGTTTTTGTCTTTTTAAATTCTACTTTGTCTCTTCGACTCCCACTGGACTTTGCCATCTAGTGGCAGGCAAGGAAAGCAGCAAAGGGGAGCTCTTCTTGCTATCTTTCTCATTTTCTTTCTTTTTAAAGTTATTTTAGTTCATTTCTACCCCACTCCAACGGCTCAAGGCAGGTTAAATATACAATAGAAGTGTAGATCCAAGCATATTCCCACTGAAAAAAGCTAAACTTTCCTTGAAGAAGCCCCATAATTCCTGGTGGTCTCACCTACATAACCTCATCTCATCTGCAGACATGCACAATTGTCTTCTTCATGGGGTTTCCCAGCAGCTCAACAACTTTGGCTCCCCCCCCCCCGAACAAAAACCCTGGCCATGGATATATATGCTCACTTAAGAAGTATGTAACATTCCCTTGAAGACTTTGAAATGGAGGCTAAAGGGAAGGATGGTATATATATGTATATTCTACATACCCTGCTTAATCCCTAAAGCCCATCTACACAACAAGTAACTGAAAAGAACATTTTTCATTCTGTTGGTTGGAGCCCTTTGATCTTGCTGCAATAATGTGCTTGGCTTTCAAGCTGAAAGGTTTGAAACCCACTGACCTGGCATGATTCAGTTTTATAAGACACAAGCACCTTGAGATTTCAGCTCACAGTCTGAAGTGAACATTTTAGTTGGATTGTTCAATATAAATTTGACTGCACCAATTTCTGAAACATATACTTTCAGCTGTTTTTTTTTTTTTAGGTTTAATGTGGATGTGAACAAACACTGTATCTAATAATGCCCTTCATGATGACCAAAGGATCATTGATACAGCATAAGAGAAACAGGAAGAAAAGCAATTTTGTCAATTTCTTCTATTCTATTTGTTTGTCTTCCATAAACCCTCCAAATCTTCACTAGAGAGTTGGGACACCCTTCAGAACAGCATAGGAGGTGGTAGGGAGAAAGAAAAATCAGAGGGGGAGAATCCTGTTCTACTGAATCAAAATAACCTTTCATCAACATGATATAACATAATATAATATCATAATATTCTGTATATGGAAATATTAGTTAAGATTAGATAAAACTCAAATTGGAAAGCACTAATAAAGTAGCAATAAAATTAAAGAAAGCAATAAAATATCTACTAAAAGCCTGACTAGATTAAAGTTCTCATCATATGAACTTGGAAATGATTTTAGAAATGAAGAAGTCCTCTTCCTCCAGTGAAAGCAAGTGATAGAGGTTGATGGAATTTGCTTGATTCCAGTACTGTAATTTCTACACTGACTTTGTTTTGTCTTGAATGTCTAATTGCCATTGAAAAACAAACAGCCATTGATATTGTTAACAAAATCCTAAGTTACAGATAGGTAGCCGTGTTGGTCTGCCATAGTCAAAATAAAAAAATTCCTTCCAGTAGCACCTTAAAGACCAACTAAGTTAGTTCTTGGTACGAGCTTACGTGTGCATGCACACTTTATCTGAAGAAGTGTGCATGCACACGAAAGCTCATACCAAGAACTAACTTAGTTGGTCTTTAAGGTGCTACTGGAAGGAATTTTTTTATTTTAAAATCCTAAGTATTATTCTTGTTTACAAAAATGACCAGGCACCAAATATAAGTTCCATCTGCCAAGGAACAATTGGGAGTACATTTAAAAAGCTTGTATTGACAAAAAAACCAGACTCACTCTACAGTATTTATCTGGTTGAACTTTTGATCTCTTATGGTATTAGAATTACACCACATTAACAATTTGCCTCTATCACCGAATTACTACTTCACAGAACTCTGAAGTTCACAGGTCACAGTCTCGCATGCTTATCGTTTTCTCAATTTAATCAGACATTCTTTCTTGCATTGCTTTGCTGTGCTTTAAAAAAAATGCCTCAGAACCTTGTTACGCTGCATCTCCTTAAGGAACAGAGTGCTTAAATTATCTGCTTTCCACTTCTCTACAAAACAGGTTTCTCACAAACAAAGGAAAAGTGACAAACTTCTTGAAGAACCGTATCTGAAGAAAATGGGGCTCAGAACATCAATCTGCTATTGTGAAAGCAAGCCTCTGAGGTTATGCAAGAAATATAATTGAACAGAATAAGAAACGTGTGTGAGAAAGCTCGAACTGCCATTTAGAGACATTTCAAAGAATGTGTCTTGCCTTCATACAATAGCTGCACAGGATAACTCATCCTAATTGGATTCTGCATTGTGTGAGCTAAATATATTTCCCACTTAGCCTAGCCTTTGAAAAACAAGCTACATTTTCATTTTTAAAAGCTAGAAAAGGAACTGAAGATTAAGACAGAGGAAAAATAAAAAAACTTTGTTCATGACTATTAAGGAGCTGATTCTGCAAGTGTTTCAGTTGCTTGCAACTGACGGAAGCACACATTCCTTAGCTTCAGCAAGTCTACATCCTCTCAACCTCCTGACCATCAAAAAACAGAAAACCCTAATCCCTTTGTGCTCCAGATGATAATGCAAAATATCAATGCAGATGCAAGGAGTTCATTGCCAGTATTGACCCTTGGAATGGCATTGTATGGTGTGAGTAGGCATGGCCCCAACAGTGTGCCTTTGTCTATGATGTCCCAGTCCCACACAGGGCTTGAAAGGACAGACAGGACAGAAATGTGAGCATAGAACAACCAGGGGAAAGTCTGACAGGTTGCAAACTTTGGGCTGAATAATCTGCCCAGAAGCAATGAAGTCCCTGAATAATTACTGTAGCTGCTTGGGGAGCTTTGGAGGAGGAGATGCCTGCATGAGAAGCATCTAACCACAGTGGCCAAGAGCTGCAATACCAGCATCCCAGCAGCAGGGGCACTGCCGTTTACTGGGAAGGAAAGGGAGGGAGGGAAGGGAGGAGTCTGTGCAGCACTGGAACTTCAGCTCTACTAGTGCAACTGCACTACCTCACTGCCACCTTACCCCTCCCCCTCCAAATATTGCCCCCACTGCTGGGACGCTAATACTGTGGCTCAGACAAAGTGGGCATCCTACTTCCCAACTGCCACTCAATTCAGGTACAGTGGTGCCCCGCAAGACGAATGCCTCGCAAGACGGAAAACTCACTAGATGAAAGAGTTTTCCGTTTTGGAGGTGCTTCGCAAAACAAATCTCCTATGGGCTTGCTTCGCAAGACGAAAATGTCTTGCGAGTTCCTGCGGGGTTTTTTTCCTTCCCCCCCTTTTTCTAAGCCGCTAAGCCACTTATCAGCTGATCCGATAAGCTGATAAGCCGCTAATAGCCGCTAATAGCACTAATCCTCTAATCCGTCAATGGGCTTGCTTCCCAAGACGAAAAAACCGCTAGACGAAGAGAATCACGGAACGGATTCTTTTCATCTTGCGAGGCACCACTGTACTCCATTTGCAAACCATTCACACTGCATGGGGTATTATTATTATTACTATTATTATTATTATTATTATTATTATTATTATTATTATTATTTATACCCCACCCATCTGGCTGGGTTTCCCCAGCCACTCTGGGTGGCTTCTAACAAAATATTAAAATACAATAGTCCGTCAAACATTAAAAATTTCCCGAAGCAGGGCTGCCTTCAGATGTCTTCTAAAAGTCTGGTAGTTGTTTTTCTCTTTGACATCTGGTTGGAAGGTGTTCTACAGGGCAGGCGCCACCACCAAGAAAGCCCTTTGCCTGGTTCCCTGTAACTTGGCTTCTCACAGCGAGGGAACTGCCAGAAGGCCCTCAGCGCTGGACCTCAGTGTCTGGGCAGAATGATGGGGGTGGAGATGCTCCTTCAGGTAAACTGGACAGAGGCCGTTTAGGGCTTTAAAGGTCAGCACCAACACTTTGAATTGTGCTTGGAAATGTACTGGGAGCCAGTGTAGTTCTTCACCCACTAATACCAATGTAGGCATTACTACTTATAGCTAAAAGACTCCAGTTGCAAGCCTCTGACACAAATCTGCATGCTAATTAATATGTATAGATCCCAATGTGGACAGCTGGAGCATGCTCAGCAACTCTGTAGGCAAAATGGGGGTGCCGGTTCAGGTTGTTTTGTAAGTCTAAAAGCAGGTGAGGGCAGGAGATCTGGGGCACAGCACAAAAGGGAAGGGCTTGAGCCCCTTGAGGCAGCCCCGCACATCTCATGGGGGCTGTCCTTCTGTGGATAATTATTATTATTATTATTATTATTATTATTATTATTATTATTTACATTTATAGACGGCGCATCATCCGTTGATCACAGGGTGGTTTACAATAAAAAGCCACAAATATATATACCATAGTAACAATAACTCCCCCCTACACCTACACACACACACACACACACACACACAGTTAAAAAGGCCATAGATTTGTTTAATTAGGCAAAGGCCTGCTCACAGCAGATTGCAGTTCAACTTGTGGTGAAAGCTCCCAGCCCCCAAGCTGTCCAGACAATAACCACATTCATTATTAGAACATGGCTGTCTAAACCCACCCCATCTCCTTTTCCAATTTGTTGCTTTTTGATGGCCATGAGCAGATGTACGGTATATCTAAATTATCTCTGCTCTTTGTTTAGAAGTCTTCAAACAGTCCTGCCTTTGACTTTCAAATATTTTTGCCTCTTAATCAGATTAAGAGTGATTTCCTGTTTTCATTTTTTCCGGTCTTCCTATAGATTCCACTCAAAATGTATTATTTCAGGAACTTGAGCTCGATAACCACACTCTTTAATAAAGTTAGCAGTCTCATGAAATGAAGGCTAATTTTCCTAACGTGATTAACCAAAGGGTGAGTATTTGGTCTCCTGTAATTACTCTTGTACCCAGCCTGCTAGCCAAATCAATTACCAATTTCAATTATCTCAATTATTGATATTACTGGATTAAGAGCAAATGGGATTAACGCTTCAACATCACTATTTCCTTCTACAATTAAGATGTGCAAATGAGATCTTATTATTTTGTCCTAGTTGCAACTGGGTATGTAAATAAATTTAGAAATCAGAATGTGTTGTTGAAACCTGCAGATAACAAACCTGCAAATATTCAAAGCGCTGCTATCAAAATATAAGTAGCATTTTACAAAGCTGATATAGTTTGTTAGGGTAGTGTCCAATTAAGTCATACTCTGAGTAGACAGATTGGGTGGAATTCAAAGTTGTGCTCTTCCAAGTGTTCCATCCGAACAAACATTTCAGCTTGTCAGACAAACATAAGTTCATTGATGGGTTCAACCCCGTGTGGATAGTTAGGGAAATCGCACTCACTGAAGACAATGGGTTAACTATAGTCCATTGATTTCTATGGGTCTCCTCTGAAGAGAAGAAGAGTTTGAATTTGATATCCCGCTTTATCACTACACGAAGGAATCTAAAAGCGGCTAACATTCTCCTTTCCCTTCCTCCCCACAACAAACACTCTGTGAGGTGAGTGGGGCTGAGAGACTTCAAAGAAGTATGACTGGCCCAAGGTCACCCAGCAGCTGCATGTGGAGGAGCAGGGAATCGAACCCGGTTCCCCAGATTACGAGTCTATCGCTCTATGGCTCTGAGTAAAAGGTAGTTGGATACTACCCCTGCTAATGAAGTGACAGAATTTATTTCTGTGTGAATTTGAGTGGAGTAATACCAAAAATCTAATTTTCTAGGACATCACTGATACTTTACAGATTTAAGGGGGAGGTGAACCTTCCTCTGAATTATGTTCTTTCTGATACCATCATATTACATCAACATCTTGTACATGCATGTTAATCCACTCTTTTTGTAGCTGCTATCCCCCAAAGTCAACATTCATGCATTTGTTTGTGTGTGAATAATTTATCCCCATCTTGGTCCACCAACCAATTTTACTGGCATCTAAATGTGGACCAGTCCCAATCACACAGTCATTAATATTGAAGAAATGTAAAACTAGGCCATGAGTCTCAAGTGCATCAATGAAATTCTTAGCTCAGACTGCAACAACTGCATCTTCCCTTCATACTCGTTCTACTCCTTTACTAAATTTAGGATTATAGGGAGTCTGACCCGCCCCTCAAATTCATTACAATATAAACAAGTAACTAGAATAGTCATGTGTGCTGAGTGATTTGCTTTTCTAGCTTTCACATGATGTGTGATGTTTCAGGCTTATTGAGAATTGAATAGTCTGTACATTTTTAGGAACTACCATATGCTTTTTGCCAAAGTTGTTGAATTAAAAACAGACGAAGGTCTGTTCCATACCTTTGCATGCAAAAATTGTTACAGGGTAGAGGAGTGTGGATCTGAATGTGTATTGTTTTCCTATGCATTCAGATTTTATTTACTATTACAGGCATGCCATATCCTGACCTAGTAGCTTTGACCCTTGACCTAAAGCAGAACATTTCTAGTTGGCCTGTCAGGATATTTAATCTGGCATTTCTAACAAGCACACAAGCTCTATTGGCTGGATGCAGCCTGCTAAACAGGGTTCCCCATCCCTGAATTAAGGGAAAGATGACAAGGAACAATAGGATTAAGGAAACTTTCATTCCATCATCAAGTTAAAAATACTGACACCAGAAAACATTGTCTAGGCTGCTTGCTCAAAATTAGCTTTTTATTAAGTGAAGTGATTTCCTGAACTCCACAAGGAAGGATCTGCTGAAAGATACCTTCACAGCCAACAGAGGATGCTTTGTATCAACTTTTCCCAGCATGTCACCCTCCAGAAGCTGTTGACACCAGCTTCCATCAGTTCCAGCCATTATGGTTAGTCAGCCATGCCGGGTATAGGGGGCAGAGGGGACTTCAACTCCCCCAATATTTTTGAGCAGGGGGAAGTGCACCCCAATATTGAGGGGGCCACCACTGTCACCAGGCCTCTGGGCAAGGGCTGACTTATGTGCTTTGTAATAATACTGAGCTATTTGTAAAAAGAAGAAGCTAATATCTGCTTTATCTATTGTACAGGCTGAAGTACTCAGAATAAACTCTCTTGTTATTTTACACACACACACCTTCCAAATTCTTAATCAATCATGTGGCTGATTGACTTTATAAAATGCTGACACAGAGATAGACAGCATGAACTATAAACCATGTGAGAACATAACATTTCAGAGCCACTCTCTCAGAAATGCAGGGACATATCAACATAGGGAAGCCATGGCTAATCACTGCCCTTCTGGAAATTTTAGAATAGCTGCAGAACTTATGGGGCTTCAGGAAAGAGATAGACACTTTGTTGCTCACATCAGGAACCGAGGGTCCTGAAGTTACATGAGTCCATATTGTGATACCTACCTAGCATGTGATGGTCACTTTTGTGTGGATAACTGTGTGAAGCAAGTGAAAGAATTCAGAACACTTAATTCACTCTTGCGTCAAATGGATTAAATTTTGGAAGGGAAAACATTTTGTACATTTTAAAAGTTAATTAATGAATTCCTTGTTAAAACTAAACTTCAAAGAGAGAGAAGTAAAGGAAAAAAGAAAAAAGCTTTGAAGATCAACCTGAGCAGATCAAATGGAAATTTAACTTCTTTCTCCTTCATTTGTTATTCTAAACAGTGTTTCTATGAGCAGAAGAACCAGAGATGGATCTTCACATTTCTTTAAATAAATAAAAAATACTTTTGAAAGTGCTAAGAAAAATATGCAGGCAGTGTCATTGCCTCTTTAATGAAAGTGAATGTCAGTACTTTCAATCCCTTATGTACATATCAGCAGGCTTAGCAGAACCTCAAAATTGCAGAAGTACAAAAAAATAACCCTTCCTGTACAAGCAAGAACTCAAGAGAAAGAGGGGGTGGGTGGGCGCAGGCCCATGCAAACCAGAGTATGGGCAAAGCTCCTCCCTTTGCTCCAAGCACCTGCCTGCAAGCTTCTTTGGCGAATTCAGAGGCAAAAACATCTCATAGCACTTCTAGCCTCTCCTTAAGTGCTTCTGCCTGTCTGGAACGTGTCCTGGGGCTGTGACAATGACCTTTGGTTGCCTGGATTGAGAGAGGGGTATAAAAACCTCTCAATTGTGCATGCCTTGAATGCAGCCTACCTTACAAAGGCAAAGGTCACATCATCCACCCATTTCTGGCACACCAGCAACATTTTCTTCTACCCAACTGCTCAGTTAGGAATACAACTCCTCAGAGTTTGTTCCAGAAATTTTGCTTTCCAAAGAGGAACAGAATTTTTGTTAACACCCCCCAAAAAAACCCCTCCCCAAGTCAAGGTGCCTCTAACCAAAGTCTGGCCAAGTAATTATTGAACCCAAGGCTGAATATTCCACAAATGCCACTTGCCATGGTGTAAACATTCAACAAAAAATGAAACAATATGCTACCCTTTCTTGCCAGCAGCTTCCTTCTGCCTAATGGTAGAGGTAGCCTTGCCTTTTCCATTGTTCCAACTGATGGAAGGCTCTGCTATTTATTGGCAAGCAAAGCAAAAGAAAGTCCCACCTCACTATCCTCTCAAGCAACATGTGGACCAATGGAGGGGAAAAAGGAAGGGGAAGGATTTCTGTTCTTTCTCCTCAATCACCAAAGCCTTTTTGTTGTCATTGTTGTCATTGGCTATTGATCCCTCATTTCCCTGGCTGGCAAGGTGGATATTAATTTGGGTTTCCTTGAGTCAGAAACAAATTGATGAACACCTGGCACTTTTTAATTTAATTAAATTTAACTGTCAATGACTATTATTTTGTGAGTTAAACCTCAATCCACCCCCAGTTTAAATGCCTCACTGTGTATATTCTGGAGACAGGGAAAATGTCCAGATACTGAGAAAAATATTGCTGTTTTGTATCATTCAACTGCTTTGTAAAGCTTTTCAAGCTCGTCTGGCAGAATGTACCTAGAGGGCGGGGGAGCTATTGACTTGAGTGTAACATTCATGGAACATGTGCATCTCAGCAGGTGTCATGAAGGGAAAGCAGTAAAAAGGATTGATTTTTAAAAAGAGTCGCAGCAGCAGACAAAGTCATCCTTTCCCCTCATGTTCAGCAAGACTCTTCCTATTCCAGAAGTCAGAATCCAAAGACTGTGCATGGACACACTTCCTGGATCTTGTCCATCACCAGCCAACCATGCTGTTGTGTGTGATGTACCTTCAGCTGCGTGATCTCTTTTCCTTTACTTCCTATGAAAAAAGGCATTTGTTTAAAGGATTCATGGAAAGTACAACTTTGTAATTGAACATCTACGTATCAGCTGAAGACACGTCTATTCCATCTGGCGTTGGGGATTTTGGAGATGGCTGGCTGTTCTGTTCACTGTGAAATTATATAGAGCTGAAGTTAAAATTTGTGGAAGCATTTTTGTGTTTATTTATAATTGTATAGCTTTAATGTCGATATTTTGATTTGGTGTTTTATTCTAGGCTTTGCACACCATGCTAAAAGCCTTGGTTGAAGGGTAGGTATAAAATGTTAATAATTATTTCCATGCTGGAACATTCTAAAGTGCCATATCAAGCTACAGAGGCTGGGTTTATTGTGATCTTCCTGTAAATCACTACATTCATTTATTATGGATGGCACATGCAGTTATGCTCTCCGTGATACAAATGTAAATTTGGAGCAACTGCACTTCCTTCTGAAGGGTTATTATTATTATTTATAAGATTTATATACACCACTTTTTATCAAGAAAAATTCATGAGCATTGTACAACGTTAAGAACACATTGTATGGAGCATTAATGATAAAAACGTAATAAAAAGCACAATGACAGACAGCATAATAAGAAAAGAATCATAATAACAGTCCCCACTCCCCACAGCTTTAACAGGCCATAGATTATTTAATGACTAAGGACCTGGGTAAATAGGAAAGTTTTTGCCTGGTGCCTAAAGACATGTAATGATGGAGGCAGGCAAGCCTCTCTGGGGAGAGCATTCCACAGTCAGGGAACCACTGCAGAAAATACCTTTTCTCTTGTTGCCACCCTCTAGGCCGCAGGGTCCGTTTGTATGGGGAGAGACGGTTTGAATTTTTACCTGCCCCTCACATTTCAAAACTGTCTGCTTATTATACACCACTGCCAGGTGGTAATTTTCTCTCTCTCAATCTGTGTGTGTGTGTGTGTGTACACACACACACACACACAAATGTGTAGCATGCAGCATGCAGAAGGTTGGCAGGCATTATCAAACACTTTACACTTGACTTGTGATTCGCTTTCCAGAACTGGCTGCTGGTTTCCCCAGGGGTGTTAAAAGACTACTGCACACATTCCCAAATGCATCTACACTTATCATACATAGTCAGGTACTTTAGAGGGATGGAACATCTTTGAAACCCACCTAAGAGGAATTATAAATCAAACTTTGACTCATCACCTATCCCTACTGATTTCCCTTCTGCTAATGCTAACACTTATTTCCATTAAAGATATGCAAATTAACATCCTTGCGAGCTGAAGGATCATACTGTTAAGAGGCTGGATGCTGATTCATCAATTATTGGCTTGCCCTAATTAGTTTGCTAATGCTGGAGTGCAATCAGAAGAAGGAAATGGTTCACATGTCTGTCTTTATTAATGAACACAACCAGCTGCCGTTACTATAAAGTATAGCCTGTTCCAATCATTTGTTTGGCACCTGAATTCTAGAGGGGAGAAAAATGAGTTCAGCAAATTAACTGCATCATTCCCATATAGTTTAATATGTGACATCTGTACCCTGTTGGATACACATGGCCCTCTTGGGCATATAGGTTTGTGTGCTAGAAGGTGCCATACTGGTATGGGTTATTGATAAATGGAAGAGCATGTGCTTTGCTTGGAAATGGTTCCAGGCTCAATTTCCAGTATTTCCAGATAGGGATGAGAAAGACTCATGCATGAAAACCTGAAGAGCTGCTATCTATCAATGCAGGTGACACTGAAGGAGGTGAGCCAATGGCCTGAATTTGGGAACGCGCAGGAGCAGCATGCTTTCCTTCTCTATTTTTAGCCTTTTCTATCTCTGAGGAGGTTACCCAAAGTAACTTGTGAAAAAACATATACAATGAACAATAGTTCTTTAAAAACAGCAGGTCCTGCATTTCAAGCTAGTTGAAATAATGAAGTTTTCAGAAGCCTTCTAAAAATGGAAAGAGAGATGCAGTGGATCACCACAGGGAGGGTATCCCACAATAATAATAAATAATAATGATGATGATGATGATGATAATTTATTATTTGTACCCCGCCCATCTGGCTGGGTTTCCCCAGCCACAAGATCCTGCCTTTTCTTCCTACCCATCTAATATCACAAAACAATGAAGCAGAGAACAGCGCCTCTGAGGCCAATTCCAAAATCTGGGTAGCTACATGTAGAAACTGACAGTTCCTGGTCTGAAGACATTTAGCATCTTAAAGGTTAACATGACCACTTCAGCATAAAACAAAGCTAAACCTAGAACAGCCTGTGAGACTGTAGATAGGATTATTTCAAGTGCAAGTCAATAGTGTTTCCTAGCCTAGTATGGATCCCAGCCAATCACCTAGCGTGGATCTTGTTGGTCCACCACCCAGCTACTGTTACCTTGATGAGCTAGATGTGCTTTCCCCACCATTTAGTGCTCACTTTGTCAATGCTGCAACCAGATTAATTCAAAACCTCTTTTTTTTCAGTAGCTATGGATGGAAGTGGGACAAAACTAGGTTTACAGTTAAAACCAAGAGACTGAAACTCAATTCTTAATAGTAATATGCTGTAATGTTTGTTTAAAGGATTGCTTACAAAGGCTTGTGGTTTTATTTAGTCACTGTTATTTGACATACCACTGCATAACCAGTATGGTTACTATCCCATTAAAATATGTGAGATTACTGTTTCACTCCCTACTTAAAATGTAGCAATTTCCCCTATCAGTCTCCTTCTCCAATTAACACACAACTCACTACATGAGAACTTCATGTACCATCTTCAACTCTGTCCACACTTCCTTCACTGAAGTCTTCCAGGCTTCCCTCAGAATTGCAGTTACTGTTTTCAAGCTGGTCCAGCAGTAACTGTCACCTCAAGTTCACAACAACCGGTTGTAACTTGGCAGTAGCTCTTTTGTGAAGTTTGCTAGAGGGCCTTGCTCTTTCCTTAGCAGAACTTCAGCTATTTGGCTCGGTGGTATCAGTTCCTGGGTTGGATGTTTAGCTCCATTGCTGCTTCTGGTTTCCTTCCTTCTGGCTTCCCCAAGCCTCTCCTAAGTGCCTTGCCATTTTATTCTACTTCAGCACCAACAGTTGCTCTTTCACCAGTACTCAAACTGGCTGCTTATTTACACCAGGCAGGCCCCTCTACCCAATCACTACAATTTCTGGTTGAGAGTTGTAGTTGCTGGAACAGGACCCCAGCAGTGGGTGAAATAGTAAGTGAGAAGAACAGTCTCATCTAACTCAGGAGGCTGCAGGGAGGACTTGAAGGCCAGGCACCCACCAGAAGACACCAAGTAGTTTGGCTACTTGATAGCTTTTTGCAAGAAACTACAGTGGAACCTTGGTTCCCAAACGGCTTAGTTGACAAACCCGGATGCTGAAAACCCAGAAGTAAGTGGTCCAGTTTGCGAATGTTTTTTGGAAGCCAGATGTCCAATGCAGCTTCTGCTTGAGTGCAGGAACCTCCTGCAGCCAATCAGAAGTCGTGCCTTGGTTTTCAAACGTTTTGGAAGTCAAACAGACTTCTGGAACGGATTACGTTCGAGAACCAAGGTACCACTGTATATTTAATTTTGCCTTCCAAGTCCAATTTTCATTCTGCACAGCCAGAAAAGTCAGACTACATGTTTAATTTCATTCTGCAATATATTCTACACCTTGCAAGTCAGTAACCATGCGACCAAGAGCCTCACGTGCTGTTTAGTAATAAATGTGATCCTGCCTACAATACTGCTGCCAAGGAGATGAGCAGCACTGAATATGAAACCAATTTTACCATTTCAGATTGTATTCTTCTTCCTTCTACTATTGTTGTGGAAGATGGGCATATGATCTACATTTAATTCTAATCTGTAACTTTAAAAAAGATGAAAAGCATATGGGAATTATAACAAAGAAGACTAGATGGACTATTAGAGGAAAAGTTGGGCTATGCCATTCAGCCTGACAAACAGAGGCAACATTCTGACAACTAATCACTGTGCGTTTCAAATAAAAAATATAAAAAATCTGCATCTACCCAAGTTCCAAGCTGACCTATTAATTTTAATAGGCCAGAGGACTCCCATTTAATGGTTCAATGGTTATAATATACCGGTGCTTTCCTTTGCATAATCAAGAGGCTCAGTAAGCAAAATAACTTTTTAAACTTAATATATCAAAAAGGTTTCTGAAAATGTTAAAAGCATTTCAATTTTTCTTTAGAATTATTAAACTCTTATCTAAATTCTTCTCAGAATGCTTTCAGTCCCATGAATACATTTTCCCCTTTCCCCACAATACCTTATCTGTAGGCACAGATATTACTAAAGATGCATATCCATAATAAAACTATGGAGTCTCATCATGCTGCCTTCAACCCCATTGGCAATCTACAGTGTCAGGCTCTTTTCCAAAGAGGCCCATAATCATTTTCAAGGTCAAATTCTTTGCTCTGTGAATGCTTGCCCAGTTTCAGAAACACGTGTGATGCTTCTCTTGCAGTTTTGGAGTAGACATATCTAATGCATGCCTGAGATCCAGGAATTCAAGTGGTTGAGAAAGCGTAAGAGTTGAAGTTGCTTAGTTTAGAATCACTGCAGGTCAGGTCATTTCAAAACCACATCCTTAAATCTCCCTGAGCTCTGTTGTATTTCAATGCATGTCAGTGTTTGGGGTGAAAAGTGAAAGGTCCATGCCACCTGAAGCCATGGAGGCAGGTGAAATCTGCCCCTGCCACCACCTGAGGGATTCATCTCTCTCTGAGACAAAGACTCTCTCACACAATCACCACCACCACCACCCTACTCAGGTTCCTGAAGGCACCATCCAGGAGTGCCAGCATCTTCTTAAGATCAACAGGTGAAAATATAGTTCCAGGGAAAGCAAGGCACCATAGGGGCTGCACAGAGAAGTCCTGCAGCCTAGACTTGCTTCCAGATTCAGGGTCCATAACAGAATACATAGGTATGACTTAGAAGTACTAGCAATTAAACTCTCAATAAAATGTGATCTCATGGAAAATAATATTTATATCGTTCATTGAATTAAATATGCTATTTCTTAAATCGTACCAATGTACAATGAAAATTTTCCAAATGTTACAGAAGAAAAGATCGCTCAGTTGCTACTGATTTATGCTGTTAAAAAAAAAAGTTGGATTGGAATCAGACAAAATGAGTTAATTTAGCTCCCATTCAAATAAATGATATTTGACTTCTGACACTGATTTCAAATGGAACAATACTGCAAAACTTACTCTGGATCTAATCCTTTGCTTTAACCATGTGTGCACAGCATCAGAGGGAAATAGATTGCATTAAGGTGCAGCATGAAGTTAAATCACTCAAAACACCCAATTTTAGTTTTCATTCTAGCGCTTGGGATTATTTGTATCTTCCTTGCCTCAAGCAACCTACTATTACCACACAAGAAACTTTTTAAAATAGAAAACAGCTTCCCTTTTTTGCTCCTTCTATTCCATCTGAAGAGAAAAACACTTTGAAAATTGTCACTTTGCATTGTGCAACCTGTCAAAACAACCACCTGAAAAGAGTAACATGCTTTTGGACACTGATGGCAAAATGTGTATATTCAGGTGTATCAAGGGAAGCACAATAGGGGAAATCCTAAATTACATTTATTTGCAGCCCATAACTTAAGGGCTGCCTATGAAGTTACTAAGAAATATATACTCAAGTTTTGAAGTGGTATGTATTGTTAATTCAGATAACTCCAATGCTATAACTGAGCTAATACTAGCTGACTGATAATATGCTTGGAAACCGATTATGACAAAATGCTTTTAAATTTCTACTCTTATTGTTCAGTCATCGTACAAATCCTTTATTAAGCTGCTAAGAACTTAAGGGAGTTTCTCTCCCTAGAGAAGTGCAAAATGATGCTGAAGCTCTGGTATTTAACCAAGGCTACATACAAACTTGTTGGTAGCACAAAAAATGCAGCAGTTGTTTGTGTTTCCCCCAATCTGGAATTGTTCATGCTCCTCATCTACAAGTCACTTTCGATCTGGATTGATTCTAGATCCTGCCCAGTGCTTTTCTTCTAGAAAAACAGGTGCCGGCGCTGAGTGCCCCTGAGTACCCCCAGGGGAGCACTGATCCTACCACAAGAGTGGGTGTGTGGTTACATGATACATGTTTTAAGATCCTCCCCTTGATTAGGTTATCTGTACCTTTTCCTCTCTGTACATGTCCCAAGTGAATGGAGATGGAAATGATAACTACAATCTTGGTATAGGCCCATCCACAGCATCATTGGGCAGATGTGGACACACACACAATTGTGTGGGGGCTACATAGAAAAAGCAAGTACTTAGTTCCCATGGATTTGGGGGGGAAATACCGTGTGTATACAGTGGTACCTCGGGTTACATACGCTTCAGGTTACATATACTTCAGGTTACAGACCCAGAAATAGTACCTCAGGTTAAGAACTTTGCTTCAGGATGAGAACAGAAATCGTGCTCCAGCGGCGTGGCGGCAGCAGGAGGCCCCATTAGCTAAAGTGGTGCTTCAGGTTAAGAACAGTTTCGGGTTAAGAATGGACCTCTGGAACAAATTAAGTACTTAACCCGAGATACCACTGTATAGCCCAAATCTGAGGGGCCTTGAGTTACCCAGAAAGGATACATTATTTCAGTATCATTCACAACAGCAACACATGTAGGGCAGAAGCGGCAACGCTTGTGTGTAAAGTAGGACTTATCCACACTTCTGCTTGCCCCATGGCTAGAAAATATGGGTCCAAGAAGTTTTCCTCTTGTCCCATGCTTTCTAGGCACAGGTCCAAGCAGTTTCCTGTTTACACTGCCACTTTCCCCAGGGAAAACTTGCTCTTTACTTTTTATTATTAATAATAATAATAATAATAATAATAATAATAATAATAATAAATATTTTCTTGATTTACAAAAGTGTGTGCAATGTCTCTCTCTCGTATTTTTTTCCCCATGTAACATTTTGGAGCAAATGTCAGTCCACAGTAAACCCAATTGACATTTGCTCTGATTCAGCAATAAAGAACATGTTTTCCCTGGGTGGAAAGCAGGGGGACAAGCAGAAATGTACATGGTTCTCCCCCTCAGCAATCCTATGTGTTAGGATTAGGCTGAGAAGTAGTGACTGGTCCAAAATCACCTAGTGAATATGTGCTGGGAAGCTGCAGCCAAGCAAACCCACAGTTTTTCACACTCCGTTGCATATAACCACAAGTACATGCACTGTGAGCTCCCTTAACACTGTAACGCATAGGAGGGGAAGGAACCTTTGGCCTTTTAGATGTTTTTGGACTACAACTCCCACCAGCCCTAGCTAGCATCTCCAACAAGATCTGGAGGGCCACTTTACAGTGGTTGCTGCTAGTGTGTATGCAATAACAGCATATGGAATGCAAAATTAGCATTTTAGTAACCAGTTCATTGTCCCATTTGATCCACAATCCAGGTCCCATTTGATCCACAATCCAGGTATGACTAGAGCTTCCATTAACACCACTCTCCTCTGAGATGTCTGGTTATTATCAAATCCCCGCTATTCAGATGCACATTTACTAATGCACCTCACATGTCCATCCAGTTTATCTATTCTCCTACCATTCATAGATAACAGACAACATTAGATTTAATGGCTCTAACTATTCTTTTAGCTTTTTACGGAATAAAAGCCAGAGACTTCAATAATTAGCTGAGAGGAAACATGAAGTGATTAGACACTGCAGTTGAAAGCTCTCTCATGCAGACAGAAATTAAATAGCTCTATAGATAGCACATACTGCAACGGCACATTGCTGCTCTGTTCACCCTCCCATTTGTCCATAGGTAGTGGGGAAAACACACTCCACCCATCAGGAAGAATTAGCCACACACAACCTCTAAGAGCAAAAGCACAAATCAAACAAGCTATGTTGCAGGTATCATTGTTAGTATCAAGCAGATAATATGAAGACAGGTCAAACAGAAAGATAGGGGTGGAAGGAAAGGTCATTCAAAACTTGTGAAAAGAGAGTGCTAATGTTGCAATCCTAAACACACAATTTTACAGCTTAAATGATAAAAAGTAAGTATCTGAACTTTTCAACACAGATATTTAATGCAAAACTACCGGGTGCCCAAAATAAGTTAAATGCACAATATATTTCCCCTTTTAAGGTTAAAATTGCCACCTAAACCCAACAGCAAAAGAAATCACCCCTCTCTCATCTCCACCAGATGCTGCACTGCCTAGAGAAACTAGAAAGCAGCTGTGTCAGTGTTAGAAACTGAGATATGATAGCTAGGAGCAAAATGGCACCTTAAACCTAGGTTATGCGTGCAACAACGGAATATCTAGGCACACTTTTTTATAAGAAAAATACAAAGCTGAAAGTGAGTGAACAGCTAAAATATTATGTTCATTTTTCATATGGTCTAGTCCTTCCCCTGCCTACCCCCTAATATTCTTAAGAGGGTCTTTTCTCCAGTCTTCAGAGAGTAGCTGGAAATGGGGAGGCAGTAAAAGGTCCTCCTTTCCTTCCACTCTGCAGTTTTAATCTGAAATCTTAGGCACAGTACTGCCCCCAGAACTCAGAAACTACTCTGCTAATGAAATTCCCTGTTGCAAAATGTGCCTAGAACAATGCGAGTTTCGAACACTGAGCTGTGCTTTCCTCTCTATATACTGCCGCAGCAATTCAGCAATACTTACTTCTTCCAGGGGAGCATCCAGGCAATAGTGTATCATCCCTGGCCTTGGTCAGAACTGAGGGTTGTGAGTTTTTATAGGAAAGGCTTTAATAACTTCATTGCACCATTATGGCAAAATATTATCTGTCATAAAAATTCTGATTTCTCTAACATTGTGCCATGACCTAGCAACAGCTGAGTGCACATGCCCAGGAGATAATGTGAACAGTCTAAGAATCTTCCTTCTTTCCTACCATGCTTCCCATAAGCCTATTCTCAAATTTAAAAGAGCAGTTTGGCAAGGCATTAACTGGAATAACTAGGAAGAAAGCCATAGCAGTTACACTGTTCTAGGGATCATACAAAGAACAGCAACAACAGTTCGCCTCACAGTAAATTTATAAATGTCTTTTTCCATGTCTGGGCTGGTATGATGCCTGCACTTCATGAAATAAAATTTGTGTATCTGTGTGCTCTCAGAAATGCAGTATTCTCTGTTGACCTGTCAGGAATGGCAATGGCCAGATGCTCTGCTTCTTTACAACAGGCATGGGATACCTTTTTTCAGCTTAAGGGCCATATTCTTTCATGTACAACTTTATGGGGGACACATGCCAGTGGTTGGTGGGGCCAGAGGAAAATTGGACAGAGCAACTAAAGCACATTTTACCTTTATATAGTAAGTTGAATTCTTACCATGCAAAACTCAGAGATTGACTTTCTCTCTCTCTCTCCTCCATTGTGGCAAAGGAGGCATTCTCGCAGTTCCAGCACACATTCTAGCCAGGCAAAAGCACTCAGGGATGCTGCAGAGCAGGGCCACTTAGGGATGTGGCCTGGGGAATAGCCCAAGAGCCAGAAAGAGCTTCTTGGAGAGCAGTATCCAATCAGAAAACACAAAGCACATCTTAACTGCCTGTCAAATCATGGAAACAGGAAATGTTACATCTACCACATAAATCAACTAGAATAGTCACCTTTCTAGGGACTATCATTCAACTTAAAAGATAGCTCTTGAATTATATCCTATATTTATCACACTTGTACTTTTTTCTTCCAAAAAAAATAATCTACTTAGCAGTACTATAGTGGATTCTTCCTTTGCATTTTAGGTGAATAATGGAATGGAAATCAATATGATTTATCAGATGGACTGCTAAAACATGATGACTCTTGGCACAGTTTTTATGCATTTTACAGGAATATCACTATGACAAAATGACTTGGGAAGCTTTCATTTGCACTGACCCATTCAATCAGAAGTGGTACCTCAAAGAACAATATATCAGGTCATACTCTCCAAATGTATTCACCAAATATTACTTTTACAGCTCCATTCTAAGCATGAAGCGATGAGGCACAACGGGATGGTTTAACTGAAGTAACTTTACCTCTTTTCCCTTTTAACTAGCTTCCAATGAACTTTAAAAGACCCATTCTGTCCAAACTTCTATCCCCACAGGAACCAACCAGATGGCCATGGGATGCTCACAAACAGGACATGAGCACAATAGCACTTTCCTACTCAACACTTCCAGCAACTGAAGTTTGGAGGCATGTTGTCTTTGATCCTGGAAGTAGTACATAGCCATCAAGTAGCATTGCTAGCAGCCATGAATTTAAAGCTATCCAGATTGGTGGTCATTACTAGATATTATGGTAGCAAAGTCAATAATTTCACTCAGTGTTGTGAGACGTACGTCCTTTAGTCTGTCCTGAATCCTCCAGCATTCAGTTTCAGCCCTGTTCCTAAGGGCTTATCAACACTTAACTTTGTTCCACACTTTCTAGGCACACACCCAGCATTCCAGGTCTGTATCCGAGTGTTTTTGTAGCAATTGTTGTCCCAGTGCATTTCCCTGGAAAACTAGTGTTTTACTTCTGAACCAGAGCAAATAGCAACCCGCTGAAAACATGATTGCAATTTGCTCTGATTCAGCAGTAAAACATGGGTTTTCCTAGGGAAATCTTTGGGATGGGGTAGTGGGGATGCTCAGACCTGGACAGTCTGGACCTGTGCGTAGAAACAACAGGTAAAAGGAAGTGTGGATGATCCTTAAACAAGACAAATTCTAATGGATTGTCAACAGAAAAAACCCTACCAAACCACATAGAAAAGCTTTTATGACCAGGAAGCATGTTTCACAGAAGAGTCTGTAAAAGACAAAATGTCAACCAGTTAAATAAAACCCCACACTTTTTCCTGGAAAATCCACATGTTGTTATGCAGTATATTTTGTACACTCATTCCCTTACCTTAACTTTTTAAAATAAAGAGACAAAACAACTCCCTCATCAGTGAATATGACCAAAATTCATAGTTGTTTACAAAGAGGGACACAGGGCGAAGCAGCAAAGAATTAGAGCAATGCCCTTGCTTTTAAACAGAGATGGCACAAAAACTAAAAGGTATCCTGTCTTCCTCACACATGAGGCAGAGCCGCTGAGACATTCCTAAATTGAGGTATATACTATTCTGTCAGAACAAGGATTCTGGAACCCTTCAAAAGTGACACAACAACAACAGTAACAACAACAAAACAATCCAATAGAAATATTTGTTCAACTTCTGCTAAAGATCTGAGGCATTGCACTGCACAGCCAAACTGATACATTCAGGGAATATTTTGTAGCAGGAGTCTTGAAGGTCTCTGAAAAAAACAAGATACAGTGGTACCTCGGGTTACATACACTTCAGGTTACATACGCTTCAGGTTACAGACTCTGCTAACCCAGAAATAGTACCTCGGGTTAAGAACTTTGCTTCAGGATGAGAACAGAAATCATGCTCCAGCAGCACAGCAGAAGCGGGAGGCCCCATTAGCTAAAGCGGTGCTTCAGGTTAAGAACAGTTTCAGGTTAAGAACAGACCTCTGGAATGAATTAAGTACTTAACCTGAGGTACCACTGTATGAAAACTACCCAATTTAAACACAAATCAATGGGAAGCTTAGAGAATATTACCTCTTTTTTAATTGATTTGTCTAATCTGTCTGGAAATGAGGAATTTTCCTCCCCAATGCCTTTGGGGAGTAAAATACCATCTGAAAAAATCTGAATGTGAAACAACATACTAGCCACTGTAATCAATGTAGAAATGAAATTAAATGAATCAAATGATAACAGCAGGGAAATGAAACAAATGAGACATTGAATGAAAAACAAATTCAAAGCGGATTCCTAAAGTGAAATGAAAAATTGGTGGAAAAACTTTTTACAGCTGAACATTCCTGTATTCCATCTTTTTATGGTACCTTCTGCTTGCTGCAAGCTTCAGCCACTGACTTCAGGAAACATGAACTACATAACACAAATACCGTGGTTCTGTTTGGTTACAGCTGCTCTTTTTTGCTCAGCCTGTCCTTAACAGAAATGGGATGTTAATTATGCAAAATGTATCATTAAATAATATTGCTCTAAGCCACCTGTCTATGTGCAGCTCCTCTGCGTGGAGCACCATTGAGCCACATGCTGGAGCTTCTCATTTAAGCACTTCCTGCCTCTGAACTTACTGCCTACCCAGACTGACCATTGGATTAGTCCAGGCAACAAGAGTATAAATAGAAAGCTTCTTGTTCCATTTCAGCATGCTGGAGCAACACAGTCTTTCTGAGCCATGAAGTGTTCTTGTATCATTGGTTTTTCAATATCATTGGCTCTATCTTGCACCTCAAACTGATCTCCTGGTTTGTCCTGACTTACAGTGTAATCCTAACCATGTCTACTCAAAAGTTTGTCCTATTGGCTGCAAAGAGATGTTCTTCCAGGAAAATAGGGTTAGGATTGTAACCTTATTCTTTGTTCCCAATGTTCCTGGCTAACCTCAGAAAGCCACCCATGGCTCAGCCCTCACACCTATGCATACATTTCTGGTCAATAAAATCAGATCTTTATTGTTACATTTCTGGTCATTCAACCATTATAATAATATACAGTATATTAATTGTTCCTCTTCCCCCTGCCTGCTGTGTGCAAACTTCTAGAACTCATGTTTGCAGCAAGTTGATTATTTCAATAAACATTAACAAAGTAACATACAACCTGGAAATCATGTAAACACTATGAAAAATGCTATATTGTATAGAATACAATTAATGAATGCGACTAAAATTGCAATAATTCAGATGGATGATCATGGATAATTTGAGCAATTATAATTTGGTCAACTATAATTTCATAGCCAATGAATTCTTGCATATAATAAAGTTTTCGTCTGGAGTGAGGAAAAGGGAAGTTCTCCCTAGGCAGAGAGTCCAGAGATAGATGCAGTCATGGAAAGGGTCCTCTCTTTGTGCCACATTCAGTAAGAACTAACACAAAGCAAGGCTTTTCATTCCAATCTGAGAGGTAATAGTAGGCATTCTTTATGGATCTCAATAGGTACTCAAGTGAAGAAGCAGAAAAACAAAAAAAAGTCATATTGGCATTACCTCTATATCTTAAGGAACAGGCAAAGAATAAGTTGTCTTTTCCAGTGAAGGCATTGCCTACACTACATCATCGTACTGCAGGACAAGAGCTAACACTATCAAATAATATAGCCAGATCACATAAGAAGGAGCATAATTTTACGATCAGCATTTTGCAGTTTACAATCTGTTAAATGTCAGCCTTAAAAAGTTATGACTGACATTGCACCCTAGCTTTGAATGGATGAGAACTGCTTCTCTAGCTTCAGATATGATACAATAATGCTTCCCATTCAACATTTCTATAGTAAAGAACTGATTTCTCAGAAGGTGTCAAAGAAATAAAGGACAGAGTACTGTATCACTCTCCTCCCCCTACAAAAGCCACATGACTTTGAATGGAAAGATGTTGGAGAGAGAGGAAGAGACTGAAGCAAGAGAGGGAACAGGATATGGATATGGATAACAATAAGGTGAATAATAGCTGTATCCTTTCTCCCTCCAAAACCACACTATCCAATCCATCAATTCAGCCTAATGCTATAATACAGGTGTCACTTTAATGCTGATCCAAATCCATTGCTTTGAATACTGGGAAGCTGGCACATTTGATTTTCTGAGTTCTTTTTAAAAACTGTTGTAATTCCCCTTTAAGGCACTACAGCAAATTTTATCTTGTTAATTGACTTTCCATATGCTAATCATGTTACATCACATTAAGTAATGCACTAATTGGCTTTAATGCTCGCACTTAGTGTGAAAAAAATGTGGCACACATAGGAACGTACAGACACATTTGTATAAGCAACAAACCTTCTGTACACGAAAGGTGTTAAACAGCAGTGAGGAGTGCCCATGGCTGTGGGACAGAAGTAACAGTAGGGAAAACACGAAAAAGTTGCATTATACTTCTTGGACAGTTCTCTACTGCTGGATTCTTTGGGTTCTTTTACTCCAGGGTACAGGGAAAGTTAGCACCTTAATTAGACATTAGAGGAAATACATTGGATGCCTGGGAGGAGTAATTATGGTTTGAATTTATACATAGCAATCATCTTTAGGTTGTGCCTACTATTACATTGGCACTTGGAGAGAGCTATAAAATGGAACAGCCATGCTACAGCACAGAACTCTGTGCACAGCCTGGTGACAATCAGAAACATGAAGGAAGCTGAGCATTTTCATGGATCTGGTTTCCAGTGGCCCCAAGACACTGTATCTGTATATCTAGCAGGTACTCCCAAAATCAAAATAGTAAGCTACCATGTGTGCACTCTTGACCAATAACCCATTTCCATCTTTTGCATCTTATCTTTCAACACATTTCCTTTTGTAAACCCAGGGAGTTGCAATAATTGTGAATCTCATCCTTAAACAACAACCCAGATTTGCATATCACCACACAGAATCAGGCTTTCACATGTCAGCTAAACAGCAGGCGGAGCGCATAAGTCTGAGCACACTGGATCAGGAATTGTGAGTGCAGCATCCAACAAATGAGCTATGTACATGGGGTACAGAGTTGTTGATGCACATACAATGCATGAGGTGTCCCTATGACCTTTCCATCTGACTTCTGATACAAGTGGGACTGTTTGTTCCCATATGGCATGAGGTCACACATAATGTTATGAACAGCAAAATTTGCAGCAAAATTTGGTGTTGTGCTCATTTATCTCTGGACTAAGACCTGAAATGTATCTGTATGAACCTGAACAACATTAAATGGAATTACTGTTATTGTATGCTTTGGGGTAATTCCAAGTATTTATCTTTGTGCCAAGTGACTTTTAAATTTCTTCCCAACAGAAGATACCATAGGAGTACACATAACAGCCTGTTATGTCAATTTTAAAACAGAATAGCTTACCAACTGGAGGGCTGAGAATCAGAAGAAACTTTTACTTCCTTTGTAAGTTTATCTGAGCTGAGCCCTGCAGCAAAGTTGAGAATTGGAATTTAAACAATCCTGCTTCTGATGTATGAGAATCATTCAAATGGGAAGCAAAAAATACTTTGGAAAAGAAATAACTTCACACAGCACCATAGCTGTCAAGTGTCCCTTATTTGAAGGGACAGTCCCTTATTCCAGCGCCATGTCCCGCTGCTGTCCCTTATTGATGGATGTCCCTTAAATGTCCCTTAAATGATGTCCCTTACATTTCAAAGGAAGCAGCTCCTCTCCCTCCCTCCCTGCCGGCCAGGGAGGAGGGAGGCTCCAACTGTGTTGCTTGGCTGTGTTACTCACCCAATAAGAAGTCTAAGAACGACTGCGGGGTGGAGCTTGCATGTCTTGTGTGTGGCTAGTTAATGCAAGCTGAGGGGGGGTTTGAATGCTGGACGCCATTTTGTTGCATGTGCTGCTGCAAACTCTGCAGTGCAAAGCCAGGCCGGGGAGCCATCTTAAGTTGAGGCTGCATAGGCCTTGTGGTGCATGTGATTCAGATTCTATTCAGTTGAACCTCTGGTTACAAAGTTGGTTGGACAGTGTTCTTGAAGCTACCAGCATGAGTTTGACCAGACTGCAGGAGGACAGACTGGAGTGCCTGGAACAGGTGAGGCTGCAGGTCCCTTATTTTGGCTGCTGGCCCCTTATTTTCCAAGGCTGCTGGTCCCTTATTTTCAAATCTGTAAGTTGACAGCTATGCACAGCACATAGTTAAATTATGGAACTTACTCCCCCAAGGTGCTATTTCCATATTTTAACATTAGTAACATGGTTTGTTTACATAGCTTGTAACGGTTTCAGATGGCCCGCTTGTCCAGGGCTGGTACCATTGTGGGGAAATCTAACAGCACCCCCAATGGCATCAGAAACCATTCAGAGAACAGGACACAAAACATTTTCCTTTTGCAGTGTGCCATTTCCTTTGTATTAAGATATCGTAAGCTTTAGTGTGCCTTCTTTTCTGTGTAAAATGGGTGGCAGCCAGAGATGGTGACAGTACTCTCTGATTAAAAGGTTTAGCAACAGAAGCTGTGCATCAAGGTAAATATAAACTGAATTAAACAACATCAACAACACCCCCCCCAACCATCTTTAATTGCTGTAGCAGCTTTATTTATGGAGAAAGTGTAAAAAGCACTTTCCCCCGTTGACATCATAGCATGAGCACAGTGTGTCAAATGATCTTGTGGAAAACTTAAGTCACCTAAACATTAAGGGTTGCTGGCATCAGCAGAAGTAATAGTATCCCAAACAATTACATTGTCTAGGTTCATGTGAGAACAAGCTTCAGTACTGGAATTCAAATGATAAAAAATGCAAATGTGGGACCCATTTGTGCCTACACATTTAATGCATAATGGAATAAAACATCTACTTTTGGCTTACATAGCACTTTGCACCTTATCTGCTACCATTAAAATGCATTAAATGGCACTAATAACGATGCACAATTGACCCGCATGGTGCTGCAGCATTTTCTAATCATCTCCACTTTCTCTCTAAATATGAAGAACAGTAATTATCAAACTACTACCTTCAGGCCTTCAGGGTATTAAGAACTAGAAACACATTAATTAGTTTCAACTACATGTTTCACAAACCTGGCCGCCAGTGGCTTCTGCAAAATATGTTAGCCCTTATTTAAAATGTATTTGCTACTGTTAGTTCTAGCTGTGAGAGATTAAAAAATGGCAGAAGAGAAAGAAAGGCCTTTGCTCCTGCTGGTTGTATATAACTTAACAGGTCAGAGATTGGTTTTACCAGTTCTAGTTGGCTTTGCAAAAGTAAGTTTTTTTTTAAAAAAATCTCCATCATAGCTGCATTAACACCCTCTCGTGAATAAAAGCAGTTTTCACACAGTGCAAGGTATTTCCACGTGGACTGTGGAGCAGGGATGCACTTTTAGACTCACCACTCCAAAAAATAGCAACTTCTTTCTGCAGCAACCACAAACTGCATGGTTCTCTGCATAAAGCCCCAATGCGCAAGCTCCTGGTTGTGTGAGGGGCTCCGTGCATTCAGGACTTCCAGTTATGCGGGGCACTTTCTGTTGTAGAGCACAGCTTCTATGGTGCTTTTGGGTGGTCTTTGACTAAGGGGTTGGGCCACTTCTAAAGTCTTTAAAAATTGTTACACACCTTCATGGGCGTAGCCAGTATTTCTTTGGGCAGGCCCTTTTGTTGGGGAGGGGAGCAGGCCCTCAGTTTGCTACATCCATGCACACCTTTGCTCTGGGTCCTCAAGATCTGCCTTGCTTTGACTGGTTCCTGCCTCCACTCATTCTTCGCTGACCAATAATGGACTTAGGAGATACTGGGTCCCTTGTTGAGGAGTTTGGCTTTAAAAGCCAACCCCAAATTTTTCTTATCTCACACCTAATGCAAGGGTGAACATAAGAACACTTGGAGAGAAGGGCACTTGTGAATGTCATCAAACAAACCCTGGCTTCAAATGTTCTGAACTAGAGGAAGCACATGTGAGTTCTAGTCGAAGATAGATATGCAAGCTCTGGACATGGACGCACTTTGCACATTTTTTATCTTGGATGGCAAACTGAAGCTGATAACCTCTCTCTTTTCAATAGGAATCTGCTTGCTCTTATCCTTTAGCAGGCCCCGCTCTGCATCTATCCTCCTCCCAAATAATCTTCAGCGATTAGGCAAGTTCCTTTTTAACACTGAAAGGCAAGGCCTCCTCTGTCAATCCAAGCTTTGGAAGTCTTTCAGATTATTTTTTTAATGGCATTGTGATGGAAATGAACAATCTTTACTAGAGGGCTTTTGGATGATTTAGTTTTACCTTATCTTTCGTGATGGTTTACAGGCAATGTCTCTGTTTCTGTGGGTTCTGCTATGATCATTTATTGTATCTGTATGTTCATGTGTGCACATGTGTGCATGTTACACTTTTTCAGGCTGCTCGGTGTGAAATGAACAGAAACCAGCAGATAACTTTTTCAGAATAAACAATTGCTACATGTACAGCAATGTTTCCTACAAGACACACACAGCACCTTTAAACACAAATTGTGTGCCTTCCCCCAAGTTCTCACATGTATCTGTGTTTACAGGAACACATCTCAGCCATATTTTATGGCTTTGCTGCAGGAAACAGCAGTAAGTGTAAAGTGGCTGGGGCAACCCAGTCAGCTAAGTGGGGCAAAAGTAATAATGCCACCAACAGTGTTGGGCAATTGCTGGCTATTTCTCTTAATGTAAATGAGAATGTTTACTTCTGTTGCCTAAGACAACGTATTAGCTGAGTAGCTCCCACAATTGCATACATTCTATTTTGGTTCTAAGTCAGGAGTCTGGAGTCAGGCCAACTGCAAGGCATCTTCTTGCTCTGAAAAACTGTTTTCTAATTTTAGAAATTTACATGCACCGATTAATTTTGAGATTCTGACTCTTGGGTTTTTGAGTCTCTGGTACAAAGAGAGAGGAGTAGCTCTCCATTCCTAGGTTCTGCCCTAAATTGTTTACAACTCAAACTAGCTGCTAGTTAGTGCATTATTACTTCCTTTGTGGTGGCAAAGACAGGAGCAGAACGGTTTAATGCACAAGATCCAAGAAGTGTATAGAGTTCAAAGGGGCTTCCTTCCCAATTATTGCATCTAGCACACCAAGCTTCAAGTGAATATTTTAGACTGAGATATGTTCATGGTCTGGCTCCTCAGCTTTCAATTTATTTGTGATAGATTCAAAGGCAAATAGTCCTACACTGTTACTCCTATTTTTAAGATGTACCAAGCTATCAGCTTTCATTCTTTTCCAGAATTATTTCCAGCTTCCTTCATTCTTTGATAGATAGCAACTGTAATACTGTGTTTGTGCACACGCACACACATATTTTGGCAAAAGATGGATGCTCTCCCCAGATTCTCATGCTACATTTACTGCATGATTGGTTTGTTTATGACTATCTTAAAGCATTTAAGCAGAGTTGGAAATAAAGAGAAACAATGTCTGAATCTGTACGCCTATTAAGCAAACAAATCAGAAATGCACACAATTCAGGAGATATTTCACTGTCGATGGGTTTGAAAATCCTTTAGAAGATAATGCTGAGCTTAGCGGAGTGCAATACAAAAACTCCATTAGTATAATAATAGGTTTGTCTGCTGGCACTGTATTCCCAGATACAGTGCATTAAATGTCATTTAACTGTTCCAATAAATTCAGGCTCATGGGTGCAATTGATAAGCATTTTCTCCCTGTTTAAGAATGGAAGAGGAAAGCGTAATAAGGTGGATCAATACACAATGCAAGGACATAATGAGCAGTTAATGTGTCAGGGACAGAACTAATATGAAAAACATTATTAACTTAATTGTTTTTGAATTATATTTTAGTAAAAAATGATCTTTGGAATTAATAGTTAATTTATTACATACAGTGTACAGTTAAAATTTCAAGAGAACGATTACCAGAGCTCAGTTTGCAAATGGGAAAAGAGCTCTTGCAACTAAACCAAAATGAATGTGCTCCAGTGACAGATCTGAACTCATAAACAAAGCTGTTAGCACTGTGTTTTAAAAGGAAAGCTCAATGTTTCCAGTGTTTTTGCAAGTTAGTGTGAAAGACATGAGTGCATTAAGAGGCTCCCTAAAGAATCATAACTTTTGGTTACGGAAGGGTGAGTTTTCAGAGGGATTGATGTTTTCACAACTCAGCTGCTTTCAACTAAACATTTCCAAGTGGAAGGTGTTTTTTAAGGGCATGGTTTAATTTACTTCCTACAGCTTTGGCTAAGCTGCAGCATTCCAGTTAAGTGGTATCTAAGTAAATTAAGTACAGAGTCCCAACATCCACCAGACTGAAACAGACAGAGGAATTCTGTTTGCCTGTTGAATTATCTGCAAGATAGCAGGCTCTCTGCAAAATTCTTATGGGGTACTATCACTTATCACAATTTTCAAAACTTCTCACTTCTGTGTTAGGGTTGCCTAACACTGCTTCCGACTGCAGTATTCCAGCTATGTCCGGGAAATTCCAGACATATGGCAACCCTTAATTTATGCACAGTGTTTCAGACTGCCCAGTGATACTTGTCCACATTGGAGTTTACTGTATGTTTGCAGCTGTTTACATTCCCATTTCATCTGCATAGTACCCATGGCGTTACACTCACATTATCAGTCTTGATGCCTTCTCCCTGCAAATTCAGATTTACCCGAATACAGCAATAATCTAATGAACTGGGGGAAATGGGCTCCAAACCTCTGCACTAGAGATAACAGACTATTTATTTTGCTATTTGGGGTGGGTTCAATCCCTCATATTTGTACAAAACCAGAAAGCTGCACAAGAAAACCACATTAAAAGTTTTTACAACAGATATTGCAATAATAAAATAGTGTGTGCTTTTCAATTTCCTCCCACCCATGCTGTGGTATGCCCTTGAATGGAAAATATTTGTGTGTGTGTTTATGTGTGTGTGTGTGTGTGTGTTTCTTTTGAACCCTCAGATTTGGACAAAACCAGAAAACTGCAAAAGTGTATGCTGAGCATTTACAATTGCCCAACTGTGTTTTTCAGCAATTCCTGAACAAGGTGATTTTTTTAAACAAATAAAGTGTGTGTACAGCTATCAGCACACATTGCATGCCAGTACTTAACTGGCATAATAGAACCAACAAATTAGAAGGTGGGGATAAACACAGCAGGGAACGCCTGTTGGCATGAGCAGGAAAGATTGAATTTGCTTTTCATATACAAATTCAAATATGGGTGGGTGTGGACCAATCAGGTCTCATTTGAATGCAGGGGAATGGATTGTCAACTGAATTATGCTCAAATGTAGACAAGCGTCTTGACTGAGATCCTATACCTCCATCTGGTTTGGTCGCGGGAAGTTAGCAGAAAAAGGCACATATTGCCTGTGGTACTTTTAACAGGGAATGGTGCAAGCAAGTCTATCCACATTATATGGGGCAAGTCAGCCAGATGGGCAGGGTACAAATACAACAGCAAAAAACAAACAACAGTTCCTTTCTTTTTTTTTACACTGTTATATACAGAGCTCATTCAGCTTTCTTTACTGAAGCAGGAGTTCTCCTTTCTTTGTTTTAACTTTCTCCTTCCTTTTCCATAAACCTCCTGTTCACCTTCATATACAGTATCTGTTCCTTCAATGAGTTCTCACAGTTCAAGGAACCACTCTTTTAAGCTCATTTGAAATTCAGTGCTCCTTTCCCTGTGCAACTGAGCCACTTTCTCCCTTTAAATCTTTCCTGGAAAGCTTCATTCCCTGTTGCTTACAAATGTATTCATTGTATATCATTTTCCAATACAGTGCATGATATAAGCCATGTGAAATAAATTGTATCTTTTTCTGTTTGCAGAAATCTCAGTCCAAGATTTCAAGCAGACGTACACAGCAAAATAAGAATTAATAGACACAAAATGTTTTTGCTGTGTTGCCTTCTGAACCAGAAAATATTCTTCACTGATTTCAACTGAGAGTCTGGCCCTTTCTTCTCTGGCCCTTTCTTCTCTCCCTCCTCCACCCATCTGTTAATAATGTTAACCTTTGAGCAACTACCTTATGTTAAAAGTCCAACAAAGTAAACAACAAGGAGCCAATCTGAGGAAGTATTGGAGAGCCATTGCCAGCAAGTGTAGATAGTATGCACTGAGTTAGGCAGATCACAATATTCACTCTGTACAAGGCAGCTTCCTTTGTTCCTATGGTCCAGGGGTCAGCAAACTTCTTCAGCAGGGGGCCGGTCCACTGTCCCTCAGACTTTGTGGGGGCTGGACTATATTTTGAAGAAGAAAAATGAATGACTTTGACGTGCTTTCGAACTGCTAGGTTGGCGGTTGGCAGGAGCAGGGATCAAGCAACAGGAGCTCACCCTGTCACAGGGATTCAAACCGTCGACCTTCCGATCGGCAAGCCCTAGGCTCAGTGGTTTAGACAACATCACCACCTGCGTCCCTATTCCTTAGGTTACATGTGCTAAATAGGGCTTCCCCATGAAACCCACAGGCTCCCTCCTGATCACATACCCCACACAGCAATAACCCTTGGCAGCAATTTTGGGCTTTTTTCAAGCGTAATTGCCATGTAGAGATGAGCTTTTCTGAGGAGTCTGCTCCTGTAGCCCAACCCTTTCTATGTGCTCCATGTTGCCCCACACGCTATTTATCCTTGAAAAACAGGTGTTTAGCATTCTGTGGCCACTGAGCATGCTTAGTCCTTGATGCGCTCAAGGTGGTTTTTCCCACCACCACCATTAACACATTTTATTCCTAAAGAAGTTTTGCACTTCTGCAAATCTTAAGGTTTCCCTGAGCCTTGCAATACCTCCCTGTGTGTATGGTGCCATTATGGCTGTATAAGGATCCACACATTATGTGGATCTATGGGTATAGATTTATCCTCTGTGAACATGCCCACCCCATTCTGAAAGCTATTTAAGGTAGTGGCTATTCACAACAAACATGACAGTGAATTTCATAAGTGAATTAAGTGTCTTGTGATGAAATATTTTATTTTGGGTGTCGTGATCAGAGTGTCAATCAACTTTTATTGGGAGAGAATGAATCAACCCACCATAAATGCCGCATCACCCATTTCATTGTCCCCCCCCCCACACACACACTCAAATGTGCAAGGCAGCAAGATGTAGTTGATTGCCTTCACATGGATTTGCAATTGGCAACCTTTCACTTTGATCTCCATAAGAACCTAAACTTAGCAATGAATAAACAATCATGTGTAAAATGCAAGGTTATGTGTATGGTTCTATAAAATTACTACTTTGGGGTTCCTTGACTCATTAACCTACAAATCCTGAAAAACAGCCACAGTTTTAAGGCAATCTTCTTCACAATAAAATAGAACGATCCCTGCTGTGGAAGCTCACCAGGACATTGTAAAATATAGTTAGGCTCTGCTAAAAAACTAATTTAATTTTTTTATTTGGTTCAGATTAAAAATGCATGAACTCTGGGCTAAGCAAGCTAGAAATTAGATCTGCAGGGTGAAAGGCTATATTTCATGGGTGTTATGATAACTTCTGCAAATTAAAAGGAAAAGATCTGTTTCCCACTAGAAATTGTCAACAATTTTACTGTGCTTCTACAGCGATAATTTGGCAGTTTCTCACATTTCATCTTAATTGTCACAGAATTACTCTGATAACTGACTACAGCGGCTTTCAGAAGAAACATTTACTCAACTAGAGTTTTGATTGTTTGAATATGTTTACTGAACAGCTAAAACATTTCAACTGAGGATACCTAATCCTGGAACACATCTGCTCAACAGCTATCATTTAATTCTACAAATATTCTTTTTCTAGGACATATTTATTTTCCAGGACACTGCTTACTGTTCTCAAAACAAGCTATTACACTTGCAAAGGTTATCTACACTGATTTTGCCATCGTTTTGAATCCTTGGACAAGTTTATGCCTTGACAACTTGAAAGGATGATGTATTTAAGGAACTAGAAAGAAACTCACAATAAACTGATAAATCTGCATTGTAAATATGAAAGACTGGGTAAATTTGACACACCGAGAAGACAGAAGAATACTTTTTTAATGGTGACTGTACTTTGAAACTGTATAAAGGCTTCTCAGGTTCAGCCTATCAATAAGCTGATTTGCATGTTTGTGAGCACTAAAAGCTGGGGTGGGGAACCTCTGACCCATGTTCCTTTGCTGGGCCAACAGTGCACCAGCTGATGGGTAGTAGGAGCAGGTAGGTATGAGTCATGCAGGGAGGTTTGCAAAGCATAGGGCCAACATTGTCCCTTGTGAACCCTACTCAAGGGATTTTAATAGGTGAATGGAACTCTAAGTGCACTCCCAACTCTCCCCTTGTTTGAATTCAAGCACTTTCCATCCTGTATCTTAGAAAGACAGCATGGTTTCCTCACTGTTAAAAGTAACACTTGCAAACCTTTGATTGTTTACACATTTTTTTAAATAAAATATACATTAGGGCAGAAGGGGAACTATGAACATCACAATGAATCCATAAGATGCTGTCAGGCTATTGCTCTTCCAAGCATAAACAATTTCTTTTGACAAAATGAAGGCAAAACAGAAATACAGGCAGAAAACAAACTGGAAGATACTTGTTACTGGCAGGTATTTTATGTTCAATTATGTTAAAATTATTGCTCGATAGCCAACTAAGTCATACTCAGAAGTCCAATGATTTCAATGAGTGTGTTCTTCTGGCAGAGATGAGGGATGCAGATTGCAGAAATCTTGAACTAAGGAGAACAAGGTATGGCACAGGGCACATCAAGATCCAGCAGGAAAGGGTCAAAAAAATCTCAAACCAATGTCTGAAGTAGAAAAATTATTATTAGAAAAGATTATTAATAGAAATGTGTCCAACTTATTTTGATGTACAGTGGTACCTCGGGTTAAGTACTGTATTTTTCGCTCTATAACACGCACCCGACCATAACACGCACGTAGTTTTTAGAGGAGGAAAATCCGTAGGCATGCCACCCGTAGGCATTTCCTCCATAACACGCACAGACATTTCCCCTTTCTTTCTAGGAGGAAAAAAGTGAGTGTTATGGTGCAAAAAATACGGTACTTAATTCGTTCCGGAGGTCCGTTCTTAACCTGAAACTGTTCTTAACCTGAAGCACCGCTTCAGCTAATGGGGCCTCCTGCTGCCGCCGCGCCGCCGGAGCACAATTTCTGTTCTCATCCTGAAGCAAAGTTCTTAACATGAAGCACAATTTCTGGGTTAGCGGAGTCGGTAACCTGAAGCGTATGTAACCTGAAGCGTATGTAACCTGAGGTACCACTGTATTGCCTTCTGGTGTTTGTATTCCATTTATTGTGGTATTTTACTTAATTATCTTGGCTAAATTTTCAAACCCCAAGAATATCTAGCTAATCATCTGTTAATCATCTGTTAACCCCTCCTCCTTTAGTAAGGTAATTTTCCCACCTTCTTAGGAAGTGGAAGGATTAAAAGGTAGCTGGAAAGGTGGTGATTATCAGGTTTTTCAAGTGTTCGGTTGGAGCACTTGGAAAGTGAAGTTCATTTTCAGGGTAAGCCTATCCCTGATCACCCGTAATTACTGTCCACTCAAAACAGATCAACCTTCTTTTTATGAAAGCTCAATAACTTTCATTATGTTTGCTAGAGCAGTGGGTAAAATAATAGTTAAGGAAACACTTTGGGTTCTTTTTTGCTTTCAAGTTCTTTGATTTACACCAATCAATACTTAACAGCAGCAAAAAATGAGAATAAATGCTCTCATCTTTAGGTAACTGGAAGTGGTGTCTTTCCAAAATATGAGAAAGGCAGTTTATTAAGGCAAAAGATTTCTCTAGCAAGCACTGCCAAGTCTCTTCAGTAGTTCACAAATGGCCACACTTCATTTTGCAGAAATTTTATGTGCTGGGGATGAAATTCTTAGAAAAATGCCATACAAATAAGGGTTTGATGTTGGAGGGGAACTGATGTTTGCAAAAGAACTGAAATGCAGAAGCAAGGAACCAAAGCAAAGCCTTTTCTTTATGCACAAGCCTATCACATGTCACATTAAATAAAAAATAAGCTATGAAAACCACACCAGCTCCTATTAAAAATAATTGGCATAAGCCAGATGACTGTTCTGAAGCACATGTGCAAATACATTTGCTCCTTTATTATACAGATTTGTGGAATCTGAGATATACTCTCTTATGTCTCAGAGAGCACAGCTGCAATTCCTTTTCTGCTAAGTGACCAAGGAATACATTGTATGACAAATTGCAGACTAACTGAATGACCCACATCCAGTTCTAGTGCTATATTTAAACAGCTTTAAAATATAAGCCAGAATCCATAGGCCTAAACACACATGCAAAGTAATTGCAAATGCATACATGCAGAGCAATTACATATGCATACTGTATGCATGCACACATGCTGATTTTCCATTTTAGAACAACCTAATATGTTCCAGATAGCCATCTAGCCTTGCTCTAGAAAGCAAGGTACAGTGGTACCTCGGGTTACAGACGCTTCAGGTTACAGACTCCGCTAACCCAGAAATAGTACCTCGGGCTAAGAACTTTGCTTCAGGATGAGAACAGAAATCGTGCTCCGGCGGCGTGGCAGCAGCAGGAGGCCCCATTAGCTAAAGTGGCGCTTCAGGTTAAGAACAGTTTCAGGTTAAGAACGGACCTCCGGAACGAATTAAGTACTTAACCCGAGGTACCACTGTACTGGGAAGGTTCTTGAACCAGGAGTCCCAGGAGTCAGCCTCCAGTGCCTTATATTCTGGACCATTAAATTGGTTTTGAAAACAGACCTGGGAGGCTTAGCTTTGAGCTTTGATACTCAAGTCTATAGTATCATGCAACCTGAGTCTCCAGTCAACTGACTCCAAAAGCATTTTTTTAAAAAAATTAATTGCACACGCAGAGCGCTGAAAAAGTGCTGGATAAGACAACTGTAGCAGCCATGGTCACCACCACCCTCCCTATTGCCCCTGAGCAACCCTGACATGTATCTCAAAGGTGAGGCACGATGATGCTGGAAACACCTCATCAAAGCAGAAGCCTGACCAAAAACTAAAGAAAAGGACCTCTCTTCTTTTGGGTGGGTGGCGATTACTGAAGTAATGAAGGGGATAGCTTGCCATAACCTCTAACCGCTTACTTTTAGGCCAACAGCTACAGGAGAAGTGGTCACTAGTCAGCATCAAAGGAGCACCACCACCTACAGTGCTCTGGGCATTCCATTTAAATTTTGTTGGGGGTGGGGAATTAAAGTTGCTAGAAGAATATGATGTGATACTCATCTTCTGTCAATGCCCACAGTACCACAAGCAAAAACAGCTTCCCAGCACCAGCTTCTACCTAATAAGACTGCAAGAAGAAGAGACAAGCCTCACAGGAAGCCATGAATAGCACCTTGCCAAGCACCCTCTTCAAAGCAGGACCCTGCCCTGAGCCGAGTGCCTCTCTATGCTCCATCAGATTGTTACTATTAATGTTTGATGTTTTATTATGTTTTTATGTGTTGGAAGCCACCCAGCGTGGCTGGGGCAACCCAGCCAGATGGGTGGGGTATAAATTAATAAATAATAATTGTCATCATCCTCATGTTTCCTCTTCCCTCCTTAATTCAACACTTTACATTAAATACAGGAAAGTGTGGTTACCAGGAGTAGAACAAACTAGCATGATAAACCATGGTTTGAAGTTGTTCAGGTCTTGGTTACCATAGTTTCCTGGATCAGATGTAATGGGAAACTATGGTCAATTAACCCAAGAAAAACTGAATCCTGGAATACTGAGAAGAGAATGGGCATTACAAATACAGATTGTGCAATCACATGGGTTTTGCAAGTTACAGCTGAAAACACTGAGATATATACATTCAAACCAGAACATACCCATGCGGTTATCAGAATTTTCCTGACAACTTGCTATTCAGCAGCTCCATCATTGAATATGCAGCACCAATATTATTTCTGTGGAACAACAACAAGTCAAACTAAAAGGCAAAGTAAAACTAATCTGAGTAGATCACTAGAGACAGTGCAAACTGAGTGAAGATTTTTTAAGGAGGTAGGCTCATTCACACCAGGTCATAATTGTTAGCCTAGTCAGCTTAATAGACATTGATGGGTACATCCCAGTTATATGAGGAAGAAATGTCAGCCATTAATAAATCCTAGGCTCCCGCTCTGACATCAGCACCAAACATGGCTTTAAGAAAATCACTTCTCTCATCTATAAAAGGAGCATAGTTATGATGCTTACTAGCCTGGTAGAGAGATGGGAGGATTAATTCATTAATATTTATAATGCAGCGAAGTATAAGCTACATAAACACAAACCATAACAAACAGATATCTTAAGTGGATGGCCTTTTCAATTATCTTAATACAAATGTGCTATATGAGGAAGCTGAGCAGCCCATGGTCCCTTCATTATCAATCATCTGCATGCAAATGGAGACTTAGTGCAATTTTCTACAGGACGTTCACTCTTAAGTCTTGTTAAGCAAGAGAGTTAACAATGCAATCCATCAAGCACAACCTCCATTCATTCAGGAGGAGGTAGCGGTGTCAGTTTGCTACAAACAAAAACAAAAAAAGAGTCTTGCAGTACCTTAAAGACTAAAAGAGTTATTGCATCATAAACTTTCATGGACTAGAATCCACTTGATCAGATGCATGAAGTGTTATACTCAGCTGGCAGATATATATTATATAGAGAGACTGTAAACAGTCAGGCCAAACACTTTGAAACGCAAGAGGCACAGTCCATGACATTACCATGCAAAGCTCAAATACAGACAAGATAAACATAGTAAAAATTAAGAGTGGCAACAATTAGCACTAACATTATCTTTCTACCTTCAGGAAGCTAATATAAAACCTGTATGTAGTGGGAAATAGGAGCAGCATGCATGAGCTTCATCCAAGTCTCAGCATTACCAGGCAATTCTCCCTACTGCACCTTGAAAAAATTTAAGGCACAAGCCACTAGAACGCCCTCACATATACAGTACAAGAGGACTTCTGTTGGGTAGTTTCCTTAGGCGACATAAATAAGAGATGCAGAATCGTATTTGCATTGGAAAGCTGCTTCCTTTTCCTTTCTCAACATTATTGTTTCATTTCTGCTATTGTTTTCTCTTTCCCCCCCTTCCACCCACCTCAAATCCGGCCTCTACAATTTCTGTTTCCATTCAAGCATTGATAATTACTTCCCAATGTGCTGTAACAAATGGCAACCATGATCTAGCCATTAAAATCTGTAATTGAAGTATTTCTGAGACATAGCAATTGCATGGTTTGCATTTATTTCCTGCCTGCATTTAATTAGATTGTTATCTGTCAATATGTACTAATATTTCATGTGTTATGTTTTAAAACGAACCATGCTGGTATGTGAAGGATAACATATGCCACTTAAGTGGAAAGACACTGACAAGTGTGGAGGGGGTGGGCAGCTGCAAGTTATAAACTTGGGCAAGTAGGGGTTGGAGGGGAGATCAGATGTTCTAGTAAACACGACCTCTCTCTGCCAAGACACATGGAATTTACCTTTATCTTATATGTAATTAAAACATTATTTTTAATACAATTAGAAACTCATCTATGGTAATTTTGATATAACTCACTTATTTGATGACATAGAAAGTCAACAAAGTTACACAACTTTTGCTTCTAATCTGTTTTCTTTCTCTCCCAACCATTTCCTGATCTTATCTATTTTATTTTACAGTACAGTGATACCTTGGGTTACATACGCTTCAGGTTACAGACTCCGCTAACCCAGAAATAGTACCTCGGGTTAAGAACTTTGCTTCAGGATGAGAACAGAAATTGTGTGGTGGCTGCGCAGCAGCAGCAGAAGGCCCCATTAGCTAAAGTGGTACCTCAGGTTAAGAACAGTTTCAGGTTAAGAACGGACCTCCAGAACGAATTAAGTTCTTAACCCGAGGTACCACTGTACTTAAAATATTTAAAAGCTTTCCAAACTTTTCATGTTGGTGACACACTTTTTAGACATGCATCATTTCTCAACACAGTAGTACTTCAGTTCCACATCATTTTGCGACACAGTAATTCAATTTTACCAGCAAAACAGAGGCTAAACTAACCACTTTCCAGCCCCGGAAGGAGCGTGGGGAGCATTCGCACGACACATAGTTTGGAAAGCTCTGCTCTCAAACAACCATAGACTGCCAGGCATTTTCAGTCCCCACACTATCCCAGTTTAATACAGGTGAGTGGCAACCGCTGAAAGCTGTGTGCCTATGTGTGATGGTATCTCAATTATTCTTTGTACAGTGCCATCAGTGAAGGAGCAGGAGACAAGAACATTCCCAAGCAAATCTGCCATTAACAGCTAGAAGTGATACCAGCTTTACAGAGCTGTGATAAAGCTGCTATAGCTCCTGGCTGTGAAAGGCAGATTTCCTTAGGAATATTCATACTTCCTGCTGAAAAGTTAAGTGTGTCACTAAAACAGCACCTGGTGCTCTTGCAAGAATCATTGAATAATGATTCTGGACAAATGTAGGTTCTGATTTTCTGAAAAAGAATGTTAACTATAAAGTCTGAGATTCTGATTGGATCAGAGAACACTAAACTGTGCTTCTCACAGTTTCTTTATAATGAAGCTCCCTAACAAAACTACAGCGTTAGCTGCCTACACCTACTTCCAATGTATATATTTCATCTACTTTAGTAGTCTATGAGACAAGACCAAAGGAGAACAGTAAAATCAGCATAATATGAGCAATAGGAAGATCTGGGAGCCTGAAGAGCTCTGTCACAGACATGCCCAGTTTTTGTTTTTGTTTTCAACAGATCTGAAGCTGAGCCGAAACAGCTATTGCCATTTCAGCTCTGTTAATTTTCTGAAAGATGACCAAGCCCTAAAGATTTTTAGATGCCCTACTAAAAGCTTCTAAAATAATTGCAGGCTAGTCTGGATGGCATAGCAACAGCAAGAAGACAATTCATAAGTCCAGCTCCCTCACCACAAAGTTGTCAGTGACAGATAACGTTCTAACACTAAAAGACTGGCACATATTATTAAAAGCAATCAAAGGTTTCTCTTTTTGACTTCTTAGACATTTTGCGGAAATGCTGGCCATTTAAAGATGAGAAAGTAAGGAGGGCCCTAGTGGGTCAACCCAAAAGGCCCACTTGTATTAGCATTCTGTTCTCACCAAATGCTATGCAAAGCCCACAAGCAGAAGATGAGCACAATCTCACTCTCCTCAGTTGTGATCCTCACCAACTGGTAACTAGGGACACATTGTTTTGGATACTGAACACTAGTAGATTTTTATTGTCGTTTTCCATGAATATTCCCTCCTGCCTAATGGCTAAATTTATTTGACTAGACTAATTGATCAAAACGTATTTTGTTGTGACCAATCAACTGAGAATCCTTTTTAATACAGGTATTTTTAAAGCTGCAAGTGGAAGGAATTCTCTTAAAATAACATTTCCCCTTTTGTCATGTGCATGAGAGAATGCCTTTTCTTTGGCACCTGCTATGACCCAGGTCCATAGATAGGCTGCCCCCTCAAAAAAAATAATACTGCTGTATTAGAGTTTTAAATAAATTCAATAGAGACAAATGCAGACTTCATCATTTAGCAGTAGAATGGGGAATCAAATGCACAGGTATAGCATGGGGGATACCTAGCTTGGCAGAAATGCATGTAAAAAAAGAATGTTGAAATTGTAGTTGGCACAATCACAACATGATGAGCAGTTTGCTGTTACTGAAATGAAGCCTACTATTAACATAATAAATGCATTAGTCTTTAAGGTTCCATGAAATTCTTGGGACAGGCAGATGAAAAAGTAAGGTGCTATCTGCACGTTGATGGCATTTCAGCCCCAAACCTCTGAATGACTTCTCCCAGCAGGTTCATTGTAGATGTTAAAAAGCATGGGCTTACTACCGATTAATGGTTCTTACTTGCTTGCAGTGATAGCAGGGGAAACCTCACTCAATATTTGTTTTACCATTAGGCGTGCAGAGTGCAACAAATCTGACAGGTGAACACAGAAATTATCTCTTTTTTTTGCAAAGGCAAGTTTACAGCAGTTACGGTATAAGCCTTTTCTGATTACAAGGCCGGATAGGATCAAAATCTGGGACACTTCTAGGAAAATCAATAGTGAGCTTGCTTTGTGTACATTCAAGATGATTTTGTATCCCGGGCATAAAAATAAATAGCAGCAGTAGGCAGCAGGAGTCTTCCAACAGCAGAGGGGGTTAAAAGAAGTATGAATAATGAGAACATACTTTTAGCCAGGCAAAATTGCTCGTATGTTAATAATAGATGACCCAAGATACGCAGCATGGTGTCAATATCTGTGAAACATTACAAAGTGAAACCCTCATAGTAGTGAAATGCTAGATAGTAGTGCTGGCAGGCTTGGTATGTTTGAAAGAAATCTTCCCCAGAGGATGATCCCAGTGTGTATGCTCAACCTCAACATTTTTAGATTAGAAAAAAACACAGTTCCTCCCCCACACCCAGCCTCCTGATGGTTCAATGACTTCATCTAATGGTCCTACCTAATAGTGCCTGCACTTACACAACCTATTCAGTGGCATGGTTACAGTAGTTAAGTGCCTTCTGAAAAGTACTAAACATTGCCATTTTCCATTGTTTCAAGTGAAGAGCTGCAAATGGAAGTTCTCTGAAGAATTAGGCTATAAGCCTCTCTGTTCCAGGCCCTTTATATACCGTAACTATGGGATATTATTTTGTGGGGCGGGGGACGCCTTAGACACTGGAAATAATGTGTAGCTATTTATGAAAGAAACAGAATTGCACTTGTAAACGGGCTGCTCCAGGTCTATCTGCATTCCTGGGGTTCAGTTCACTGCTTCAAAAAGCACTATTATTGTAATAATAATAATAATAATAATAATAATAATAATAATAATAATAATATTTATACCTTGCCCATCTGGCTGTGTTTCCCCAGTCACTCTGGGCGGCTTCCAACAAAATATTAAATATACAATAAAACATCAGCCCTAAACAGGGCTGCCTTCAGATCTCTTCTAAACATCAGATAGTTGCTTATTTCCTTGACATCTGGTGGGAGGGTGTTCCACAGGGCGGGCGCCACTACCGAGAAGGCCCTCTGCCTAGTTCCCTGTAAACTGCCCTGCGGTCATCAGATGAAGGGTGGTACAGTGGTACCTCAGGTTACATACGCTTCAGGTTACAGACTCCACAAACCCAGAAATAGTACCTTGGGTTAAGAACTTTGCTTCAGGATGAGAACAGAAATCGTGCTTTGGCGGCATGGCAGCAGCGGGAGGCCCCATTAGCTAAAGTGGTGCTTCAGGTTAAGAACAGTTTCAGGTTAAGAACGGACCTCCGGAACGAATTAAGTATGTAGCCAGAGGTACCACTGTATATGAATTTAATAAATAAGCGAACAAAAAATGAGTCCTCCTAATACATTCATTTTTTGAAAACCAAAAGAAGGCAAGAAACAACACTGTGGGCGAAAATGCCACAAAAGGCACATGAAGAGATATCATCACAACTAACCAGATACTGCCAAAAAAGTAGGGTCCAGCTCACAGAACACTCCTAAATGTGTCTACTCAGAAGCAAGTCCTACTTTCAATGGGGCTTTATCCAAGGTGAATGGATATAAGCAGGGCTGGGGAACTGACTTTCCAAGATGTTGCTGAACTACAGTTGCCACCTACCTTGACCACTGGCCATTCCTGCTGGGGCTGCTGGAATCCCACATCTGGAGGGCCATAGATTCCCTGTTTCTAGGATAAGGGAAATGTATCACACACTAGTTCTGATTGGCATGTTGCCCCATATGTATTGATTTCAGTAAGTCCAAATTGAGTTCTGCAAATAAAGGGGACTGCCTTGATTTATAGTGCATTAGCTTGGTTGGTAGAGCATGAGACTTTTCATCTCAGAGTCATGGGTCCAAGCTCCACACTGGGTAACAGATTCCTGCAGTTTAGGGGGGTTGGAATAGATGATTCTCGTAGTCTCTTCCAACTCTACAATTCTGTGTTTCTGTGGAAAAATAGTCCTTAAAATCAGCTAGTTGGTGGAAATCACATGTTTGGCACAGTTAAAATAATCCATGCATGTTGGTAACTATTTAATTCCAAGCAAAAAAATTAAAAAGGAAGCTTTTTCACATTCACTGTATCGTACATGATGCAGCATGACTTTAGCAATATGAACTAATAGTCTCCTCCTCCATGACTGTTCTGGATATGGTTACAGATAGGTAGCCGTGTTGGTCTGCCATAGTCAAAATAAAAAATTCCTTCCAGTAGCATTTTTGTTCTGGATATGTTGAATGTTTGGATTGGGCAATGCTGTAAATTTCTCAGATGTTAACTCCAGCATCTAATTTATTATTTGGCTTGTTTTATTATCCCTAACTGGGGTCACTGCATTCAGCAAATGGCTATTTTCTATGCATTCTCTGTTGATAAACAGCAGAACTGAGATATGTGCAATAAATCTTAACTATAGTTCCATATCTGAGAAAATAGTAAGGCATAATATGAGTGACAATGTTAGCAATTCTATCTTTAAAATGAGAATGAGCAACGTAATCACAGAGGAAGAGCTGCACCCAAAGTATATACTATACTCAATATGTTGAAGGTCCCTTGCGGGAGTGGGGGAGGGGGGTAGAGGATAGTTTCACAGAAACTGCCAAAAGGCACAGATTCCTAGCAAGATCATAAGGATATAACTGAGTGCAAGCAGCCAAGAAAGCAAATAAAAGATCACACTAAAAACTGTGATATTGCCTCTAGCATTGCTCTGGCATAGGGAATTGCAATTCGTGGTCAGAGAAACAGAATATAATTCTAAATTCTCTTATACCTCCTTGAGAAAAGAAAGCTTTAAATTAAGGTTACCAGATTTTTTTCCATGAATCCAGGGACACTTTTCAACTTCAATTGATTTTGTATGGGGCCTGATTTGTAAATCCGGGGATTGTAAATTCCCACCTACAGTCTAAAGCTTCTCAATTGGAATACAGGCTGGCCTCCTTCTCTGCTGGAAGTACAAGCCTGAAATTTGAATCAGTTCTCCAGATAACCTCCACCCAGAAAACGGGGACGTCTGGTAACTGGTAACCTTACTTTAAATTATTTTGATGTAATCAGATTCACAATTTCATCGAAGGGCTTGCTTGCATGCCCATTTAATGGAATAAAGAATAAATATCTCAAGAGTAATCACTTTCCATATTTTGGACAGAAATGCTTTGACTTGTCTTAGGGTAGAATTGCATATTCTAAGAAATATGGAGCTGATGCTGAAAACAGCAGCTCTAAGCTACCCTCTGCCCTTCTGTCATGAACAACAGCTTACCCTGGCAACACAAAGACATGACATTTCACCCCCTTCACAGGAGGGAGTCAGGGAATGGACAATCTACCATCAACTGACCTAGAACTTCCAACATCACATGGTTTAGTCAGATGATATTTATTGTTTTCTAATCAGACATTATAATATATATGAATGGAGGCAAAATAAAAAGTTTTAAACCCAGATTTTGTTTCTAGGTTCCCAAGACAGTGAAGTCAAACATCTTCAATTAACTCTCCTTACATTTCCTTGAAGCCCTTTGCATTTAAAAAAAAATGTAATTATTTAAATTTTGGTTACAGGGGAGTACAGCCATATCTCCTAGATATTCACAGCTGTGTCTGAATTTATGAATATAAATAAAACATTTAATGTACACTGTAAAGAAAGATTACCTCAATGGAGTGAATTATTCAGTGGCAAAAATTATTTGAAAAAGAAGCAAAGAGAGGTTACTTTTTGTAAATGCAGCACTACAATATATACACTTTTCTGCAACTCAGATGTAAATTAACAAGAATATGATCTAGTTCTTACATACAACACAGGAGTAATTCCTATTTCTCATCTGAGCTTTTTTAGGCTGACAAAGGTGCCATCTTCTGAAGCACATTGAGGGGACCCAACCATGCCTGGCTCCAGCAATGGGGGAGCCTGCCCCCCTCAAAAAACAACAACACTGAGGGGGTCTACAGCGCCTTCAACCCCCTGGAGCCAGCACCTTTGGTAGGTGGATCTCATGTGTAAAAGCTCCTCCATACAATAAGTCTTAGAATCTAGAAGTCAAGAAGAAAGCTCTTCTCCCTGGCATCTTGCTTTCAATGTAGAGGACTCTGTATATCTATTTCTTTAGCGTAGAGAACATTTAAGTCACACAAATTCCCACCTGCAGTCTAAAGCTTCTCAACTGGAATACAGGTTGGCCTCCTTCTCTGCTGGAAGTACAAGCCTGAAATTTGAATCAGTTCTCCAGATAACCTCCACCAGACACCCATTTGCACTTGAAGACACCCTGGTCCAAAGGGATGATTCCAACAGCAATTTGCAACACAGAAAGTTGACTATAGCAATTTACTCTGCACAACACACTAGGAACCATCTTTGGGCATATACAAGCCTGAAATCATGAAGGGAATGTAAAGTCTAAATTAACTCATCCACTGATACAGCTAGAGTGACAAAGCAGCGATTTCCATCAATTTTAAGCTATTGCAATTGAAGAAATTCCTGTCATATATATGGATGTGTCTGTTCAGAGGTTACATTTGCCACATTCCTGGAACAGTCAGTTTACCTCAAGTGGGCCCAATTTTAACTGAAAGCATAACTATGCATGTCTACTTAGAAGTAGTCCCATTGTGTGCATAGGTCTGCTATGTGTCTAAACCATATGCCGGGGGGGGGGCGGGGAGATGGGACAGATGAGGGAGAATATTAACTCCAGCTTGAAAAGAAAGAGGATGGCTACTAGCCGAATCTTAGCAAAGGATAGGTACTCCGGCAGATTTGCTTTTGCTTTCTACCCTACAGAAGTAAAGGAACCTTGGTGTTAAAACATTTATCCAAATAACACTTTGTAATTATGTTAAGAGAAATGTTGCCTTCAAGAGTTATTTGAACTGAGCTTTATTTGACAAGGAAATATGCTTAATTCACAAGTGCCTACTTTTTATAGGTTGTCATCAACATTTTTTCTTTTTCAGTGCATTTGCATGTATTGAACTGGACTTTTCAGATAGAAGAGAGAGGAAGAGCAAAAAGATACATCAACCCTGCACTGAGCAAATGCAGGGGAAATCATACCCAGCTGTTGTATGTACCAAATAATTAGCTGAGAGCAAAAGAAGGTGCTAGGTCAGAGGCAGACAACCATTCTGGCTCAAGGCCTGTAGTGGGCTCATGTGCTTGCACACAATAGAGGGCAATCCCTTCGCGCACACCCCCCCCCCCTCCCAGATGACTGGCACTGACAATCAAGATCTCCACAGCCTACCAAGCAGCTGCATGGTGGGCTAAAGGGAGCGAAACTGTGATGAGAAGACACAACAAGGAGAGAGTGTGTGTCACCCTTGTGTGCCTCACTTCCCATGGGAGCCACACTGCCTTCAGCCCAGGAAACAGATGCTTTGGCAGACTGGGGTTGGGGAGCAGGTGGCAAGGTGAAATTGGGCAATCTGCGGATACAGCCTCTGTGGGACACACGAAGCTGACATGTGCTAGGAATTCTAGTATTAACTATACATTATATTATATAGCTTACAAATGGACCAAGGCAGCAGTGGCATAGCGTGGGGGGTGCAGGGGGGGCCGGCCGCACCGGGCGCAACATCTGGGGGTTAGGGTTAGGGGGCGCAAATCCACAGGTTACGGGGCGCAAATCCACGGGTTAGGGGACGCAAATTACTTGCCTTGCCCTGGGTGCTGACAACCCACGCTACGCCACTGCAAGGCAGTAATACTGTGCTCCTTAGTCGTGACTGAGATTTGCCACTTCACCTCCAATTCTTGATTTCTGATCTGCCCTCTTCCAAATTACACAAATGTATGTTGACATTTGGGCTGATATGAAAACAACTGTTGTGGTTGGTTTTTTACATTCTGTTACCAAACACAAACATCTAGATCAATATTGTCTTTGAAGTAGCAAAGTGACTTTTAAAATTATGCCCTAAAAGACTGTAACAGTTCTCATTTGTACCTATACCTATACACAGTCTCAAAAACCACTACACAGTTGGAGAAATGAAGGTTTAGAGCAGCTGATCTCAATTCCCATCCCTACTTGAAAATTGTTGGGGGTCTTGACAGACCACTTAATAAACTTCTTTTTATTCAGCACCAACACTTACATTTAAAAAGTGCAATATTATGAAAACCGTCAGTCCTATCCCAGACTACTGAGAAATGCAAATGGTAATTTTTAATGAGAAAAATATTAGACTGCGCCAGCATTGTATTATGAAAGTCACAGGCCCTAGTTCAAGTTCTTGTTAGCCTGTTTGATAAATCCAGTCCTGTCAAAAGAGCCTTGATCTCCATTGTCACTAAATATTAAAGTAATACAGGGCCAAGTACACATATTATTAACAGCTCTGCAACTTTCCTGCAGACCAGTACAGTGGTACCTTGGGTTACATATGCTTCAGGTTACAGACTCCGCTAACCCAGAAATAGTACCTCAGGTTAAGAACTTTGCTTCAGGGTGAGAACAGAAATCGTGCTCCAGCGGCGTGGCGGCAGCGGGAGGCCCCATTAGCTAAAGTGGTGCTTCAGGTCAAGAACAGTTTCATGTTAAGAACGGACCTCCGGAGTGAATTAAGTATGTAACCAGAGGTACCTCTGTAGTCTCTGTGGACCATAATTTGAGGAGCTCTAGTTTAGAGAATTTACCACTCCATTTGCATTCACTTCCAACAGCTTGGATACACTTTCCACCCACATATGCCTATAATGTGAAGATAATAGATATGAAAGCAGCAAGGAAATTTTACTACTACATGTGAATGGAGACATTGTTTTCCCATTCTCAGCATAACTTAAAAGGAAAATTATAGAGTTGGGGCTTGTTAAAATCAAAAGGAGGGAGATGTAGAACTGGAGCAACAGAATCATGCTGAAATAAAGTTGGTTATCACATTAGAAATTATATTCTTCTTGTCCTTACATTGAACACTGAATACATATCTGTAGCTTAGTATGATTCAGTCTAAGTACAGAGTTCTCAATAGGAGAGCAATTGTACTACTTAAAACTGGTTTGAAGGGATTTCCATTCCAGACAATAGAAAAGTCTATACATGTGTATATCATTTTTGAAATAGACATTACCCATGGAGCTGTGAGTTGCACACAGCCATATGGCACACTTGCCCAATACACAATTGGCAATTCCGTGTTTACAAAGAATGGCAAACTGCCTGAATGCTCAGGTGATGTCTACATATTTTTGTTTCTAATAGTCACATAAAACTGTGGACTTTTTATATAGAATCTTCTTCATCTACATTGTTGATGATTTTGTTGCATTGGAAGGGATTCCAAGGGTCATCTAGTCCAACCCCTGGCGAACAGGCATTCTGTTATAGCAACTGTAACCAAGGCTTAAGGTGCCATTTGTCCCCTAGCTTGTGCATCTGGGTTTCTAACACTGCTGTATAATTCATTCCATTTTATGACAACATCCAGGGCACTTCAGATGTCAGCTACAGTTATGCCATACTCTCCTACTGCCTCTCTTGAAACAGCTCCAGCCGCCATTGGAAAATTAATACTAATCAGAGATAAATACACCACCTAGTACAAGTACAACCAACAGGAGCCATTTAGGGAAAGCACAGTTATCACCAATCAATTTTATCTGTATATTTTTATACTGTTTAATATGATAATACATATATACAAGCAGTTAAACAGAATCAATACAAAACAATATTCAATAGAACTTCTTAAAAATTAGATCAAAACATACCATGTGATTATTCCACAAGGACATTATGCTGTGCCACAACAAAAACTCATGAAATACTCTGCTTTTGTTTCCTTAACCCTGCCTATTTATTCCAGAGCAAGCACTTGAACCTTGTTAGCCCCTGCCTATTATCAAGAGGAAAACCGTACTGTGTGCACAAGCTATCAAGTTAATAGAACTGAAACAATGTTCTACAACAGGGATGGGGAACCTGTAGCCCTCCAGATGTTGCTGGACTCCAACTCCCATCCAGTCCAGCCAGTCATAGGTTGAACCACAAGATATCCACAATTGTTCCACAGCAGCTAAAGACCAATAAACTGTGGAAGGAGCCATGCTCTTTTAGGCTGCAATTCTATCAACTGACATAGGAGTAAGCCCCATTAGGGACATAGGAAGCTGCCTTACATGGAGCCAGAGCATTGGGTCCATTGAGCTTTGCACTGTCTGCATTGACACTGTCTTCAGGGTTTTAAGCAAGGTTCTCTCCCACCTCTATCCACTCAAGGAATGGAGCTTGGGACCTCCTGCATGCAGAGCAGATGCTCTACCAATGAGCTGTAGTCCCTTTCCATCTCAATGAGTCTGAGTTCAGAGTCAAATCTTTCGACAGATATTTGCACTCAGTGGCGTAGCGTGGGTTGTCAGCACCCGGGGCAAGGCAAGTAATTTGCGCCCCCTAACCCGTGGATTTGCGCCCCCTAACCCGTAAGCCCCAGATGCTGCGCCCGGTGCGGCCAGGCCCCCCTGCACCCCCCACGCTACCCCACTGTTTGCACTGGAATAGTTATATCAGCTTCAACAAGGAATGGAAACCCAACAAGTAGAAATGAAGCTATATGCCACAGAGGCGTGCACACACACAGTCAGGGCAAACCAAGGGTGAGACTGTATGCACCATACAGCATGAACCAGGTCCTTTGCCATGCAGCCACAGTGGACCTAGAGCAAAATATTCATCTCAGTGGTGCTATCAACCGAATACACAGAAAGCTCTCTTCATTTTATCTCGTTTGAAAGAAACAAAGCAGTGACTCTTGATAACATGAACACCAAGTGTCAAACCCAAACAAAAGCAGCCCTTTGACAACAGCCTTTAAATGATGTTACAAATTGCAACTTCAGTAGGGGGAGGAACATGTCTCAGCTGTGAGCAGAGGTAAGATTTCATATTTGAGCCACAAAGCCATCAAAAGGCATGCAGTACCCCCCATCAGGTGCTTCCGGAACACCTTGACCTCACATTGATCATGAAGTGGTTTTAATAGCCAGTTGTCAAGTTGATACAATGGGAACAAACAAGGTTTCCATAGAACTGTGCAACATTTAAATATCTGATTTAAGCACTCTGCAGGGGAGAGAGGAAATCTCTTCCTCCCGCCAGACAGACACTTCAAACTGCCTTGAAATGAAGCCAGAATGAAAATCCACCTTCAAAGTGCAGGATGTGCAGAAATAAAAAAACGGTACACAAGAGACAAAAAAAAAAAAAGAAAGGGATGGGTGGGGAATTAGACAGCATTACCTGGAGTCCTCCTTTACAATGGGAAAGCACTATCATCCAATGAACATAAAAACGGGGAGGGGGGACCTAGCATACTTCGTAGCGAACACAATTGACTACTTGCAAATATATACACGCTGTCTAACTCTAAGCGCAATGAGCACCAGAACTGTCATTGCTTTTGATCTTATGGGCAACACGCAGTGGCTTTTCTAGAAATCGTTATTCCCTAGGCGATGGAAAAGCTTTACGAGCCACGCGGCATGAAAAGGCCCTCGGTCCTCACATCGCTTGCCGAGGGCGGAGGGAGGCCGTGGCAGCTGCTAAAGAGCCGTGTGGCTCCAGGGGGCGATCCTGCGAGGCAACTCCGACATGCACGGGCGAATCAAGCGACTCTGCCAAGCGCGGGCAGCGGTAATTGACCTTCTGGGAGAGGGTTCGCGCTGCCGGACGGACTTCCCAGCTCCCCGGCCAGAGCGAGGCCAGCAGGAGGAGGGGCTGGGAAGGGAGCTGCCCCCCACACACCTGGGACAGCGGCTGCGAGGCTGGACTCGCCAGCCTCCCGGGGTCAGTTGCAGGAGAGTTGAGGCTGCTGGCGGAGCGCGAGGCAGATCAGCTCTCCAGCTGCAGCTTGCAGGAGGATCCGTCTCATCTGGGCTGCAGGGCGGGCGGGATTTAAGGGGAAATCGATACCAGACCTGGGTGGGTGGGAAGATAGAATAGGGAGGCGAGACACCGAGAGCGAGAGGGTCCCGCCCGCCCCCCGCGATCCTTCGCCAAAGGGCAGCTACTCACCAGCTGCAGCGTGCAGAGGAAGATCAGCGTGCAGCGCCCCGAGCAGCAGCCCATGGTGGAAGGCAAGGGGGCGAGACGCCGGCCGGCCGGCAGCGCCGCTCCCGCCTCGTTCCAGCGGCCCCTCGCGCTCAGCGCATCCGGACGGAGCCCCTCGCCGCCCTCGCCTCGTGCGCCGGCCAAATCCCTTTGTTCGCGCCTCAGGAGGAGGAGGAGGAACGCGAGGAAGAGGCGGCGGTCGTCCCCTCCGTCTCAGCCCCGGCGAAGGCGTTCAGGAGGGCAGCCTGGCCGCCGCCGCCGAGCGAAGCATCCGGCGCTGGCGAAAGCTGCGGGGCGGTGGGCGTGGGGCTGCTGCCGGGGCCGGCGACGCGCGCGCGCCTCTGGAAAGCCAGCCTATGAATGGGACTTCGGAACTGAGGCGCCCGCGGCGGGGGTGGGAGTGGGAATTGCCAATGCTTCCGCGAGTGAAGAAGCGGGAAGGGCTGGCAGCAGGTGCCCAGGGAGTGAGGGGAGCCGAGGGCGGGCAGCTGGCAAACGGCGAGGGGCGCTCGCCTCCTCGAGGGGGGCTCTTGTCGAGCGAGGCGGGGCTTCTCCAGTTTAGGGTCTCCGAGGGGAAAAGGCAGGAGCCGCAGCCGGGACTCGCGCGCCTCGCAGGCGGCGCGAGGAGCTAAAGCGGACACCGAGGTGCGCGGGGAAGCGGCGTGATTGGCGCGCTGCTCCTCCCAGGCTCCGAGCCAGCGCTCGCGCCCACCGCGGCTCTCCCCGGGAAAGTTGAACGGCGTGGCGAAGAAGAGAGCCGGATTGGCTCGGAGGGAGAGTGAGGGGCGGGGCGCTCCCTCCCTTTACCCTCGAGGAGAAAAGAAAGGAATGAAGGAAGGTGTCTTGGACAGTATTCGGAGGGCTCCGGGAAAGCGACGCCTTCGGAACGCAATAGCATCATTTTAAAAAGTGTGAATGAGCAAGAAAAAGTGAAAAGTAGCTCTCATCATTCTCTCGGCCCAGCCTATACTTTGTAGGACGGCGTGGTTTTGTTTCAGAAATAGATAAATTTCGTCACTCAGCAGTGCAATCCTATGCCCGCCTACTCAGAAGTAAGGGTCGTTGACTTCCATGGCGCTTTCTCCCAGGAAAGTGTGTCTAGGAATTCATCTTCAGCCAGGGAACATTAGATCAACTTCTAATATCCATTCTAACATGAACCCCCAAACGCAGGGAAAGTGTGGCAATCTTTATAGTAGAAAACTGGAGGTTGATTTTAGGAAGTCAGCCCAGCAGGGGTGCCAACTTGAATAAAATATTGGGGTGGTCCAAGTAAGTCCCACCCCTCCTAATCAATCCTATGACATGGTGGCTGTTTGGTGTTCATTCTTGTGTTGGGTTTTGGTGGATACTTTTATCTTTTTAGATGATTAAAACAACAACAATGCTGTCCCTATATGCCTATTGCATTCTTACTACTTTAAGAAATGCTTGGTTATATATTTTCCTTCCTTAATTTTATTTCTTGTCCTGTAAATCGCTTTGGGACTTCAGCTGGTTGAGAGAAGCAATCAACTAATTTAATACACCAAACTCAAATAAACTTCTGGGGCAGATGCCTCTGGGAACTGTTTGCTCATGTTTTTATGTGTGATATGCTGTAAACCAGATAAGGTGGCTAAATGTATACAGAGACTGATACGCTGTGTGCCTGCAGATCAATGCTTGGATGGTCTCACCTTGGGTAGGGTCTAGTTGGGCTATGGTCCCTTGGCAACCCTATCAATTTTAGAGTTTCCTATTGCATAAAATATGTGCTGCAAAATCCTCTCTCTCAGTAATTGCCTTTGCTGTCCTTTCATTCCTCTGAACTAATTATTCTGTTGTCGGTCCCGTCTGGATGCTCTGGGCTGGTGCTCCGATTCGTAACTCCTTCTCTTTAGCCATTTAGTGGGAGGAGGAGAGTGAGATGGGAAGTTGGGAATTTTTCCATGGCAACGCCTTTGTGCCGTCACCACCAGACGGATTAAGGCGATCACAGGTTCCCGTGTTCAGTTTTGAAAAGACCCCCGGGGAGAAGGGCTTAGCCCAATGAATAATTTAATTTGGCAAGGGTAAAATGAATTGGACTGCTGCCAAATCGAATGCCTGCATAAAAAGATGAGGGGTGACAACCTCTCCTGCCTGAGTCACAGTCCTGAGGGCCTGAACCTCAATCCATTCAAGTGAGGAGGAGCTTTTCCACCATATTCTAGTAGCTTTAGAACACAATCAGTGGCGTAGCGTGGGTTGTCAGCACCCGGGGCAAGGCAAGTAATTTGCGCCCCCTAACCCGTGGATTTGCGCCCCCTAACCCGTGAATTTGCGCCCCCTAACCCTAACCCCCAGATGTTGCGCCCGGTGCGGCCGGCCCCCCCTGCACCCCCACGCTACGCCACTGAACACAATGTAGGACTTCTGCATGGTGTGAAGAAAGTGGATAGGGAGACATTTTTATCTGTCTCCCATAATCAGTGGTGTAGCTAGCCGCTCGGGTGCCCGGTGTGGCACATGTGTCCTGTAGCCAGGGGGTGAGGCGAGCCAGGGTGTGCAGCCAGGGGTTGAGGGTGAGCCAAGGCAGGGCATGCTGCGTGGAGCCTCTCTGCAGTCCCCCCTCAGCTGTAGAGTGGCTGAGCCGGTGGGCAGACACAAGCCCCGCACAGCTCGAAAAAGCAGCACAGAGCTTGCAGGCAGTCCACCCGCCACCTCCCCCTCAGGAGAGACGCATGGCTCAGGCACGCTGGAGTGCCCCCCGCCTCACCTAGCTCCAGTGGCGTACGAAAGGGGTGTGTGTGGGAGTTGTTGTTTATTAAAGTGTTGTGAGCCCAATTTTTAAATTTGTTTTAAAAACATATATTTTCACCATTTTGTCACCCCCTCAGTGATGACACCAAGGGCAGCCTGCACCCACTGCACCCCCATTCCTACACCACTGATCATAATACTTGAGCTCAGGGCCATCCAGTAAAGATTCAGGCAAAAGGACAGAAGGAACTACTTCACACAGCACATATTTAAACTCTAAAATTGGCTCCCACAAGAGGCAATGATGACCACCAACTTGGATGGCTTTCAAAGAGGATTAGACAAATTGATGGAAGACAAGGCTATCAGTGGCTACTAACTGAAATAGCTATGATCTACCTCTGCAGTTGGGGACTGTGTGCCTCTGAATCTCACTTCCTAGGAACCACAAGCTGAGAGAATACTGTTGTGCTTATGTCCTGCTTGTGGGCTTCCCATAGGCCTCTGGTTGACCGCTGTGGGCATAGGATGCTAGATGAGCATCTTTGGCCTGATCCAGCAGGGCTTTTTTATGCTGGGGGTGAGAGTTTGATTGCAAGATTATGAGCCTCCAGCACACTGGCCTTCATTTACACCACCGTTAAAACAAAGTGGTGATCCACAGACCACCAAGCCATCAGCTGTTGGTCTCTGCTGACTCCACCCAATCCAGGTGGATTGCACATTGCACATTGGGGCAGGGGGAGGAATTGCCAGTCCATCGCATCAGAGAGTTTGAGAAGCACTGACTTATGTTATGCATTGCATTTAAGGCCATCACCAGGGACAAATGGTATGATGAATAGGGAATGATGGAGAAGATAAAAAATGGAAGGGAGGAGGAAAATTAAATGTTGCTAAGCTGCCACACTGTGATAGCGATGGTGAAAGGCTGCTTTTTTGAAGGGGAAGATCAGGTACAGAAGACCCTTTCTACAACCTGAATGGTCAAATGAGCTGATAAATATGGTTCTCTGTCCACCTGCCCTGTGCAAATATTTTATTTTATATTTTGTTTTGTTTATTAAATTTGTATACTGCCCTATACCCGCAGGTCTCGGGGAGGTTCACAGGATAAAATAGACTAAATAACACTGTTTTCCACACTCTTTTCATGTGGACACAGAAGCCTACCCCATAAAAGTGACATGAAGAAAAGCCATATAAAACTGCAACTTATACAGATATTCTATGATAGGTTCTTTCCATAGGCTTTCAAAATCCAATACTGTCCTTTAGATACCGATCTAAAGTTTGACAGCCATAATAAGCAGACATGCAAAAGGTATCAGGAACTTTCCAGCTCAGGAAATCATCTGTGTTTGCTGCACTAATTACTTAATTTGAAAACTACAAACTTTCCCAACTTCATAAGAAGCAATCACCTGTAAATCCCTCATCTCCAGAACCTCAAAATCCATTAGCTCTTCTACAACCATGCATGCACAGAGAAGATTTTGTGCCTTTCCTCATTATCCAGCTACAAACAAAAGTCAGGTACAATTCAACTGCCTCTTTGTATCTATTTTGATTGTATTTTTATATTTTGCTACTTTTCTTTCCTTCAAGGGTGATTGCAACATGAGAAATAGCCAGCTATACACTTCTCTCTCCCCCCGCCCCCGCTTTCCCTAGAATAAATGTTTTCTAAAGCATCTACAAATTATCATTAGGAGTGGAAGGTAGAGTATAATGATGTATACATAAGATAATTTCACTTTTACTCTCTATCCAATCTCTGAAATGAGTTTTGCATAAAGTAATTTAAAACAGACAGAGTAAACTTGAAGTACATAATTATATGTCACTCTGAAATAAATATATTTTCAGCATTCAATTTCTGTAACTGAGCACAACAAAAACAAATGTATCTCTTTTGTGTGTGTTTCTTTAATTTTTTTCCCTACAGGCCTGTTTTATATTTATATGGAGAGAAAAACTTCACAAGAAACCTCAGCAAAACAAAGTAGCAGTGAGCAGAAGTTAGCACTTAAAAGATTCAGACAGTCTGACCCAATATGGCAGAACTTGAGAGAGGTCTCAGGGATATCAAGAATCGATCCTGCAGTCAGAAGCTTAGTCGATTCCTATGCACCCAAACAGGGTCTTGCAACTGCCAGTGTGAAGTCACAATTCAAATAATGCAGCATCACTATATTGATTCAGATGTATGCCTTTTTTGTTCTCCAGCAAGAACTTAGAGAAGAAAAATTATGTTTATTTCAGTAGTATTTACACTAATTATATTAATTCATTGGAAGGCATATTATATAAAGTGCATACAGCTTGGAATTTCTCTAAGGTCCACAGCCATGCAGCCAGAAAGAAGCACACCAGAATTAGGCATTTAATGAGAAAGCATACATTTACATAAAATTCTCCATGCAAAATGCAAGCATTTTGATGTCAGCATATTTCTCGGAAATGCGGCCATTTGTCAAGCAAATTTGTTTTCATGTACATAGTTTGTTCAGTCTAATGATGAGTCTGGGCTTCCCCTATAAGGAAAATAAGCCAGGGATGTGTAGAAGCTGACTGCAAACTAGAAATAAATTTAATAGGGATTATGTGTTACAGTTAGATGTCACCTCTCCCTGGGCATTAAGATAGTCCCATAATGGTCTGCAAGTGGTCTTCCTCAAGAGCACCACAGCATCTAGTAAATATAGCTCAGCCAATGCTTCTCTGGCAGCTGACCTCAGTCTTCTCCTCAACCTTGCACAGGGCTTCTGCTAACCGGTGAATTCTGTCCAGAGTTGTTACATATGGCCAACTACAGGTGTTACCTGTAAGGGCTGTAGCTCACTGGAAGAGCACTTGCTTTGTACACCAGCAGTCCCAAGTTCAATCCCCAGTGTCTCCAGGGAGGGTGAGGAACATCCCAAGTCTGAAATTATGGAGAGCCACTGCCAGTAATGTCAACAATACTAAAATGATGGTGGTGGTAATTTATATGGTGCCCATCTGACTGGGTTGCCCCAGCCGCTCTGGGTGGCTTCCAACAAGTTAAACTCATTAAGCATAGTAAAAACCAACCATTAAAAGCTTCCCTATACAGGGCTGCCTTCATTTGACTTTTAGAAAAGTTAGATAGTTGTTGTTTTTTCTTGACATCTGATGGGAGGGTGTTCCACAGGGTGGGCGCGACCACCGAGAAGGCCCTCTGCCTGGTTTCCTGTAGCTTCACTTCTTGCAGAGAGGGAACCACCAGAAGGCCCTTGGAGCTGGATCTCAGTGTCTGGGCTGAACAATGGGGGCAAAGACACTCCTTCAGGTATACAAGACTTGGTATAAATTAGCTTCTTGTGTCTCTGCATATTCCCCCTAAACAATTTTACTCCCTCTCTGATACAGACTGCAACCACATTAAAAAATACAGTCATACCTTGGGTTACAGACTCTTCGGGTTGCGCCATTCAGGTTGGGCACCGCGCCAAACCCAGTAGTACCAGAATGGGTTACTTGTGGGTTTCGGCACTTGCGCATGTGCAGAAGCAGCAAATCGTGACCCGCGCATGCGCAGATGCACCGCTGCGGGTTGCAAACACTGCGGGTTGTGAACGTGCTTCCTGCACGGATCACATTCACAACCCGAGCGTCCACTGTATGGTTGGTTTTCAGTGAAAAGGCTCAATGTGGGTTTAGTTGTTTCAGTGTGTAGCAATGTGTTTATAAGGACAGGTGATTATGTGAAGAAATTACAGGGATTTCTCACCTTGTGGTGAAGAGTGTCAGTCTTTGTGATGTTCAAGCACAGACTTTATTTATTTATTTATTTATTTATTTATTTATTTATTTATATGATGCTGGGTAAAGCAACACTGTTCAGTCAGTTGTGCCCATTATCACTGGCTTTAATTAAGTCACAGCCAAGTTTTCATTATTTCTTCACAGAACAAGGGGAAAGGATACACCGCTAGCACATATTGCTGGCTGGAACATTTTCTCAGAAATAAATGCAACAAAGGGAAAAGGCATGATGTCATTTGTTTACTAAACTAACACATTTTTCAAAATAAATGTTCCATTTTGTACTTCTAAATGTCAGTATTTAATAGGAAATGTCACTTTTCCAAAAAAAACAACAACAACAAAAGAGGTTTGAAATATCATAATGAAACCACAATAAGACTCTGGATATGAGATTGACCCACAAGCTGCTTGTTCTTCTTGCAAGTGGAGAACTTTATTAGCCCAAGGAAGGGAGACTATGGTCTGGCCCAAGTAGCTACACACAGGGACCAATCAAAAGTCAATGCCAGAATGCCCTGGGCATGTTTCACATTTTGTGTTGGCCAGTGTGCTATGAGATTTGGTTCCTTTCGACTTCGTAAGAAAGGAAAATTTATAAAAAATGCAGTGGGCCAATTCTGTTTATTTGTAATCATGAAAGGAGCAGAGGAAGAAGGTTGCTTCACAATTTCAGTAAGGTATATTTTACAAGTCTTATTAGACTCTGCCTGTCCTCCTTTCCTAAGGAATATTGGAAATAGATCCTAAGGTATAAGAAGACAAGACATCCTCTTCCCATCCCTGTTGCTTTGATCTTGTTTAGTGCTGCTCCTTCCAACTGACATATGATGCACAGAACTGGAACGAGCATCTTTTGTGCTCTGAAGGTCAAGGGACATGACTTGACTGTTAACAGGGATCTATAAGGATGGAGAGGTGTGGGGAGAGAGAGACTCTATGCTCAGTGAAGACAGCAATTTATTGTAAGAAATGGGAGGTTTTCAGCTTGCAGAAGACTTAGTCAGGATTGGGCTGAGGAGGTTCAACTCCAGTCACCTCTGTCTAGCTGGCTGCACAGTGCTACCACTTTGAGCTTCAGCTAGAACAGCAAAAAAGTTGCCACCTGCTGTCCTTGACCTCGCATGCTGATTTGTGAGGAGCAGGACAGTATAAATCTGAGGCCCCTGCCCTTGCCACTGCTCTCCCAGCCAATCTTCATTCTGGCTGCTACCTCCTGGTTTCTTGATTTCGCATTGCAGCACAATGGCAATGGGAGAATTTTTTTCCCACCTGTAGGACCTGACAATGAAGTCTCAACATTTCCCTGTCTCAAAGTATGTGGTCTTTTGTTAATTGTCTGGGTGGTTGAATCAGGTACACTCAACAAAGTCTGACAACATAATATACTTTTGATTCCAGAGGTGCCTATTGACACACCAAGATTGCCGCACCACTATCAGAAGTAATAAACCACCCTCCGGCCCCATATTGGTTTACCTGTATCACTTCTTTGTCTGTTTGTTGGAGGCATTCCCTCTCTAGTACTGTCTCAAAACTAATTAAATCTAAAGAATTAACTATGCATTCTAAGAGCTGCACAAACAATACCACTGAAGTCAATAGATGAATTTCTGTTGGATGAACTACAAAGTTTGACAAACATATCAATGGGTCTACTGGCAGTTGTATCTCTGGCATTCAGAGGTGGCACCATACGAAAGAGGCACAGGAGGATCAAAGTATATTTCTGGGTGGGCAAGTTGTGTCCCACATGTTAAGATCTCTGAAAGAAGAAAAAACAGTATATATTAATAATAGGAGCCCCACAATGGGGTCAAGCAGAAGGGTGAGCTCCTTATTTGGCCTTAGTAAACATTTCCTAAAATGTTTTAGCTTATGTATAAAGCACTCCATTTCAATAAAGTTTCTTATCATAATGACAACCCTGTACTCAAATTTATATATTTTCCCTATTTTCCAAGGTGTGAAATGTGACTGCTTAGTCAATTTAAAAACAGCTCCCCCTTAATTTCAGTCCAATTCTAAATTGAGACATTCTAAACATAGAGGCCAACCTGAGGGATATTATATTCCCTTTTTGCACTTGTCTGTGCATTATTTAAGCCATGTTCTCTCAACAACTAATAATATTCGCCCTAATGATGCAGTCATGAGTTTTTCTGTTTCTGTGGGCTTATAAAACAATTCAAATTATGCATCATTAGGCAAGATATTTTTATGTTGATACAGGTCATGCTTTCCCCATGTATCAAAGCTACCTAAATGCTGTTCTCCCTTTAAATACAAAAGCCAGCAGGAAATAGCAAGTGCTAGTTTATTCCTGTTTACTTGTCCCAGAAGAACCATAAAGTACTATCAATATAGTTATATTTTTTCATAAATGATTCTCTATTTCCATTAGCTGTGGGCTCTTACTACAGGGTACTTAAAAAATAAAAAAAAATCCTATTCAATAATAATAATAATTTTATGTATTAATTTATTCTTATCTTCTTGAATCCAATCAAGGAAGCACACCAATTTAGCTAAATTATAAGAAAGGATGCTGCCCTCAGTGGAATGCCAATAACCCACCCCACTCATCCATAATCCTCTGCTCCATTATGTAAAAATGCTATTTGAAAGAAGTTTCCCCATCCAATGTAACTACCCTTCGAACATTTAAAAACTGCTGGCAAGATGTTAAAGATGTCGACTTTAAAACTCTAAAAACTATGTCATAACTAATAAAGCGGCTAAAATTTACTGAAAAGCATTGGAGGAAAAGATAGTGCATGATAATAATATGAATTCTTTTTCAGTTCAAAGGTCACATTCTCTTCTGGACAACCTTCCTGGGGTCACATGTCAGTGATGGGTGGGACCAGAGGTAAGAATTGCTTTATTTTTTCCCCTCCGTACCATAGGCTAGTTCCTATACAAACATACCCCACTCTATCCCCCATCCAAGGAAACAAGAGGCACTTTCCAACCAAGCCAAAACCCTCCAGAAGGGTGCCAAGCAGGGCCTGTGAGGAATGTGGCTGCAGAGGGCATGCAGCCTTGAAAATGTCTGGAGGGCTGCATTTGACTCTTGAGGATGAGTTACCCAATTGTTGTAATGCCTGATAATAAAGGGTAGGGTGCCAGGTGGCTATGAAGTGCCAGCTACACCACCATTTCCAAAGCTCTTCCAGCTCATGCCAGCCAAGGTGGGAGGTGTGGGTGGGTGGGTGGTGAGGCAAACAAACAAACAGGCTGGACTGGGCAGCCCCCCACGAGAGGAGGAGAGGTGTTAGACCATCCAGAGGACAAAGTGGTGGGTGGCACATTTAGGAGGTACTTGAAGGAGCAAGGATGGAGAAGGAGCAGCAGGAGGGTGGGAGTGGAAAGGACTAGGCAATGGGCCCATCTTGCCATAGCAACTTAGGTCACAGTGTGAGGAAAGGAAAGGCAGCAATTCTGGGGCTAGCTGCCCCAATGGTGAGTCAAGGAGGAAAGGGGAAAAGCAAAGGTAGGAAGAGGCTGCTTATATACCTGGTAATATGGGAATGAATGGAGAAGCAAGATAGCTTAAATAATCAGATGTAAGAAGGATTCTGGGGATGAGAATGGCTCTAAGCTCATCTGAGAAGAGAGCTCCCTGGATGCTTTCTGAAGGCACAAGAACCCCTGGGGCTCTGAACGCCCTTGGGATCCATAGTAGGAGGGCAGAAGCTCTCACAGATACATTCTTGGAGCTAGTTCATCTTGGAATTGAGCCAATTGCTTCAGGAAGAAGAACCTGAGTGTTTCCTAATGAGGCAGAAGTGTCGAACTACTACACTCAGGATAGATATATGAACAGAATGGCCACTCATGCTTTTCTACTTCTTTGAACATGCCTTAGAAAAGTGCTGCTTGTTGAGATCTCAGTGCTTATTTGCACAAGCATCACCGCAAAGGAAACATAAGTGCTCTATCTGGGCCCCGGCGGAGTGGATGGAAATGGCTAAACAACTTGCGCTTAAGCCCCCTTTAAAATATCTGGCTGTGACACAATGAAAACAAGTTATAATCAGTGATCTATTGTCTTTGGGAAGCTTTATCATGAAGGCGGGGCACATAAACAGCATAGCAAAATGAAAAGCTGTATAATCACAACTCTACGACACTTGGATTTTTCAAAGAAAAGGAAATCATTTATTCAGTTTGAATGTTTCCCTCTTGTCAAAAATGTTTTACTTCAAAGCCCGTGTGGGAGGCGCATGTCTCTGTACAGCATCAAAACGTCAAGAATTTTAGGAACCCTTGAATGCTCTCCCTATAAAGATGCACTAGTGTACAACTATAGCATGCTTGCAAGTGATGCGCCACTACCTGCAGATCTCCCTGCTCACAGAGGGTGCATCTAGCATCTTCATTGCATAACTGTTGCCTCCTGCTGAGGACACACCTCTTTGCACTGATGGTGTGTTTTGTTTTGTGGGATGCACCTCTTTTGCAGAACATGCCATATTTTTCTGTATACAACATGGCCCCATATATTAGATGAACCCTATTTTGGGGAGCTCAAAATGAAGAAATTTAAAAATTAAGAAAGTTGTTGAGGTTTTTTGGGGGGAACTTGCAAAAACAGTTGTTGAGCTTCTTTTGTAAGTTCACTGAGCTATTTTTCGACGACCCCCACTCTGGCTGATGGAACTGGTGCCATAATTCACCTCGTACTGGCATTCACCACATACTCTTCCTAAGTCGAGAACAGCGAGCAAGCGGCTTCCTCACTGACGTTCCCTGCTACTGCTTTGGCTCCAGCCCTCGCTTACTTACTGTATTAAACCATGTATAAGACGACCCCCAATTTATCACTACCCCCCCCCCCCCGGAAAAAAGGTCGTCTTATACATGGAAAAGTACAGTACATTGTTCTGGTCCATTTCTTAATTTCAATTGGGTTTGTTTGTTTTTGAAATTGTATATTCCATTGTTATAACCCACCCTGGGACCTTATGGTGAAATGCAGGTAAGAAAACTAATAAATAAATTGATAGAAAGATGAATCACCTGAGCTAGCAAAGAACAATTCCTTTACTACCATATGGTTCACAGAATCAGAAGTGTGTTGTGTCTGCCAAAAACTGAGCTTCCCTTTGTATGGGCACAAGTTCCTTTGTCTGTGTTGGGGATACTGCTCCCTGCTGTGAAACACTGTATTCCATGTAGCAAGGGAGGTAGTCATAGTAGTTAAATGTAACAAAAGGTGTTCTCCCTCTCTTTCTTGCCTGAGTAGAATGCTTTGTCCTGTCAAAGGAAGGGAGCCACATTTCCAGTATTAAAGAATGGATTGATCTGCATGTGCATCTGATGAAGTGAGCTTTAATCCATGAAAGCTTATGTCATCACAATCAATCTGTTCCACTTTAAAGGTGTCACAAGACTCCTCTGTGTGTACGTATTTGCTATAACAAACGATTGCCCACTGTGGGATTTCTGACAAATGGGTTCACATCATGTGTTAAAATATGTCTTTCTTTAGTTATATGAGTATTCTGAACATCATAAAAGGAAGTTGCATAAGTAGATGCATCCATGACATATGTGGATCTATCACTTGCTTCCTATGTCAACAAATTTCAGTATAATTGCTCCTAAAATATGGGCCTCTAAATTATTGTTATATTTCAGTGACAACAGTAAAAGCACTAGGGTAATATTACCGACATTTTCCAATCTTCTATTTAGAAATGAAATATACCTCCACTAGGACCAAGAACACTATTAACAAGTCATTCTTTCCCTTTGGGCCATGCATCAGATGTCTGGCATATATTTCTCAACCCGTTTCTATTCCCACAGCTTTAACTATGATTAATAATTGTGTCCATATCCTTGTTCTGTCTTAGAATGGACTGGCTTAACCATTCTAGTGGCAGAGGACTCCATTTAAACTGGGTTCACTAATATAGTGGTTCAAGTATATGAGTGCTTTCCTGCACAGCTATTGGGCCCACATTGAGTTTCCCCATATGGATCATGACTCAGATTCCCCATACAGGAAGTCATATGTTAGGTGGGGTCCAACTCAGCACATTGGAGCAAAAGCCAGTCACTGAAATTGGAAATAACACAAGCTTTTTGCCTAACATTAAGGAGGGAAATGGTCATCTTCTTTCTACTTCTTTACAACACATTTCTATCCCTGGCTATTCAGATGATACATTGTTATTTTTCTGACCCATTATCGTCTCTCACTAAGATGGGTTTTTAAAAAATAGGATATAAAAACCTGCAAAACCTGTTTGATAACAGGCCATACTGTTATAGAACCACTGGCAATGAAAGCTCTGTCATATCTCCTTTAATTCTCTGAAGAGGACAATAGAGGGTGGAATTCCATGTTGCACGATTACAGATGTTCCATATGTGCAAGCAATTCCACTTGCAAGATGGAATGATTCCCCCTCTACTTCACCCACATACTGTTCTGGGGCTTCTCCTGACGCACACCCACCCCACCTATTTCTGATGTGCAGTGGACACACAGGAAGGAAAGGGGCGGGATTCTTAACTCCTCAAGCTGGGGGCTTTCTCCATGTCCAGGTTAGCCCATCTGTCAAATGTTGTGCCAGACCTTCCTGCCCCATCTCCTTTTAACAGCAAAAAATGAACCAAATAAATGCCCACCAGGAATGGGAATGGGAACAACATTCCATTCTAACACCAAATCAAGTCAGGCAGTGGGGGAGGGGGGAGTATTTCCAGCTTACAGAAGAGGAAAAGGTTCATTTCCTACACATCACAAAAATTTACAGGATCTTGACCACTTATTATTATATTTACGCAACTTTATTGAGGCAAAGTATAACAGATGGAGTAGAGAGCAGACCCAGCACACACCCCTTACTCCACTTCTTTCCCTTTGAGATCATATCTAGATTTATTCATACCTGCCTTTGAATACTGCTGGAAATATTGTACTAACAGCATTTTCATTGGCAGTCAGTCATAGTTCGTTCTTTTGCCAGGCTAGAATGTGTCCTTGAAGTGTAATAATGTCCTGATTGGATGGAGTGATCTTTGCGGAGGAAGGCGTGTAGAAACCTTTGCCTTTTGCCTGGCAAGAGTCACACCTGTTGTGGCACCCATTTTGCCTCTGGCCCCTCCCACCACTGGCACGCTGCAGGCCCTTGGTGATGCTAGTTATTTGCTCTTGGGTCACGGCTATAAATTCAGAGCTGGATGCTTAATGATTCAGGATGAAGATCAGCAGCCCAAAGGATCTTCTTATCAAGCCAAATACTTTTTCAGATGTAGCTGTATTTCTTGTATGGTACAGATGCCAACAGAGCAACATAAAACTTAACATAAACCTGGTATGCTCGTGATTTATTTGACAGATCACCAAACAGCTATTACACAGAACACAAATCTGCAACAGAAGTCCCCTTTTGTTGGCACAGCCTTGTGGAAACAGAGACCACACTGTACACTATACATGGGTCTACAATGGTATTAAGGTGGAAACTTTTCAAGACAGTAAATTTGCCTTCATGGCTTAATATGGCACAATGAAATGTGATCAACTTTTTCCTAGAGTAGGGATGGTGATCCTGTGACCTAACAGATATTGTTGGACTATATTTTCCACAATCTTTTATCACTGGTCACCCTGGCCAAATTCTGTGGCCTGTGTGTACTATGAAACTTTAGTAACTAGGGATACAGGGGAAATTTGTACTTTCCAAAACAATATCCTTACCAATATCCTTTGATATTTACATTTCTCTGAATTTTGCAACGCAGTTCTTCAGCCAAGTAATGTGTACAGAAATGCATATTCCAGGGTAATGGATATGTTAGTGAAAACAACTCTTTGGTGATATATGATTTCCAAAAATGTGCAAATCAGGCAAAATGGAAATCAAAATGTGAACTTTAGGATAGATGCTGGTGAATTTTCATGAGGACTTAAAAAAAAATACAAACTGACATGGAAATGAGGAGAACTGAAGAATGTAAAAATGAGAAACCAAATGTGTCAGACTGGCCTATCCCAGTAGCAAGTGCACATTTAGTTGCTGATTTTGCATGATTAATTCTCTTTTTGTTAGTCATAGAAAGTGGCTTCCATGGAAGTCAGCAAATGTGTTCCCCCTTTTGCTCTTCAGAATATGGTAATCCTATTAGAACCCTTAACAAAAATGAAGTCTGAAAGCCCAACCTACATGCAGTTTAGCTCTGAGATTCTCCAGTTTCTTGATTTTGTAGCCAGTATCAAATTCAGATGTGGCTTTACCTTCACATTTACACAGAATCTCCCAAATAAACACAGCCCTGACAGCAGGGGGAGGGGGAAATCACTGAACCACTTAGTGCTTTTGTTAACTGACACTGTCAAACCAGATGATTAAACAAATCCCAGAGCTATATATTTAAAGGACACAAAGCCACCTGAGATAGTTGCTTCAAAGCCACCATTCATTTTAAGGATTGTGTAGGAATCTCCTGCAAACCCCACTGAAATGAATGCAAGACTGTGCAGCAACAATGGTTGCTGGAAGGCACCTTGAATTTCTAACATGATCAGCTTCAATTACACTGAAGTCTTTTCTAGATGATTCCAAAATACTGCTTTTATGTGAAACTTTATTCTCCATATACAATTAATAGAAAGCGAAGCAAGGATTCTTTCCTTGACACACCCTAAAATAAAACAATCCCCCTTTTCTGGTTTGCACTTAAAGACACCCCCTTTAATTCATTAATTCATTCACTCATTCACTTCCAATTCCCTCCAATTTCCTCTAGACTTGAATTCTATCCAACCTTTACTCCTTGCCGGGAAGCAAAATCCTTCTGCAGTCAATGACAATCTGAAGAAACCTGAAGAACAATGGGAAGAAGGTTATCCCCCCCCCCCATGGCTGATGAGACAGTCACACACAGTACATGATGATTTGGAACTAATATGAAAGCTGAAAATTCTTCCATTTAGGGGAAAAATGGGTTTGATAGAAATAGGCTGCTACTTAAATAATAGAGCAGACCATCAATAAGAATTCTGCTCTGCCTGGCACATCAGGAAATGAGATTATTATACACTTCTGCTGGATGAAAAAAGGAGTAGCATATGCACAGGATTTCAATGGGCTTAATTTTTCTGGTGATGAAAGTCACACAATTCAGGGTTTTTTTGACATTTTATTGCTGTACAAATGATATCTAAAAAGCCGTCCTCAAGGGTGGCCATGGCTTTGTTTATTTGTTTGTTTATTGTTTGGATTAGTGGCATTTTCAGGCTGTTCCTTCACAGAAAGTTCACTGAGTAGTTTATTATATGATGATTAATTAAATCAGTTTCCCCCAGTCTTGGGTTACCAACTGCTGTTGAACTCCAACTCCCATCTTTCCCAGTAAGGATAGCCATAGTATACCCTCCAACACTTCTCCGATGGAAATAGGGATGTCCCATTCCATAATTATAATTTTATTATTTATACCCCACACATCTTACTGGGTTGCCCCAGCCACTCTGGGAAGTTTCCAAAATATATAAAAACATAATAAAACATTAAACATTTTTTTAAAAAACTTCTCTATACAGGATTGCCTTCAGGCAGCTTGGGGTTTGGATAATTCCATACCCTCCAACATTTCTCCAATGAAAATTGGGACATCCTAAGGAAAATTGGGACCTTCCAGGATCAAATAAGAAACTGGGATGGCTTCTCTAAATCAGGGATGTCCTTGGAAAATAGGGACACTTGGAGGGTCTGCCAGAGGTGATGGGCTATGTGATCCTTCAACATCTGAGGATCCAAATCTGGGGAAGGGTAGAGTAAATGGTGGCATAGATATGGGCCATGAGTGAGAAACAGACAAAGAAGGGATTAATCAGTTGATCTGTGGCAGTGTGGCTCCTCTGGTTGCAAAACTCTAGAAATGCTGACAGCCTTGCTAGTCCCCTATGAAACATAGGAAACTGCCTTTTATGGCATCAAGCCATTGGTCCATCTACCTCTACATTGTCTACATTGACTGACAGCAGCTCTCAGGAGTCCTTCTGAGTCTTCCTTGGAGATCCAAAACATGAGTTCTACCAGAGCTACAGCCCTTCCCCAAGAAAGGACTCCTTACCGTGTTTTTCCAATAATGGAAGACTATAAAAGTAATATGAGGAAAATTGGATTGCATCTCTTTTGCACTATTTAGCTCAATGCTAGAAAAAGTTTTGCTTGGTATTTCCCTGGCAACTAAATAAAGCAAAGCAAAGGGGGCAGTAATAGAGAAAAAGCAGTGCAACTCTAAAGGCATATGATTTAATGCTGCTCCTTTCCTTTTCTCAGCAAAGGTGCTAAAAAGATTGCTGTGCGGAACACACAGGTGCCATCCCGAGCATGGAAATAAAGGCTGTGTTCTCACCTTTCACTTGTATTCAATATAATTACCCTTCATTCTACTCTTCTATTGCACTCTGTGTTAACTGGCATCACCATGGCACTCTTCCCACACACCTATTGAACAGTAATGCTCCTCTTTGAAAATATGCTTATGAAAACCAGGTCCCAAATTACATGTTATAGGGAGAGGCGTGAGTGCTGCTGACCTGCATCTGTGCCTACATGACCCCTGGCACTATGTAGCTGAAAATGTCCTTCTAATTCCATGTTACTGGGGAGATGGAGGTGAGGATAAAGTGCCAGTGTGTGTCTTCATAAGGTGTAGCTTGGACTTTAGGAAGCGCTGAAGGAGATATTCCTCCTGAGACAAACTCTGAATAAAAGGACTGCTGGAAGTTATCAAAAGATGATATATATATATATGTGAGTCCATTGGCTGAACAATGATTTATGCTGGTATGAATAAGCGTTGTCTTCTTAACAGCCAGTTTCCTTATGCTACCATATGCTGCAATCTATTTATAGTTCCATGTTTATGATATCATCATGGATTGATACAAAAATGCAAACGCAAATATTGTGCTGTTAGTGTGAAGCTGTAAGAGAACTATGCTAAGGAACAACAAATTCAAATCAAGGTCACCCCCATTTCCCCTTCTCTTCCCTAATCATAAAGTCTGAAATACTTCTGAGATTCGTCCAGAAAACTATAGCCCTAAAGTTATTTTGCTTGTATTTTATATAGGAACCCATCTGCAGAATATTAGAAGACAGAACTGGGGGGACAGAATACAGATACCCTGTTGGAAAAGATACCCTGTTGCATTTGCAAAATAGCTCCAGTGTTTTGGCGCTAGTGAAAGAGACTCACAGGACTAAACCCTCTATTGGCTAGAGACAGACAATAGTTTTTTCAGACAAATGACAGCATCATTTTTCATTGTGTTTATATTTATATTACTATCACCTCTGCTGCTGCCTGTTTGATGATCTATATTTGGAAACCTGAGTCTTTGGCAACAGCAGCAAAACCAGTGTGTGGGAAGGAGAAATGGCAGCTGGAACTCAGCTCCTTACATCTTTGGGGACTCCAGTGGCATCTGGTGCTCATAGGGACTGGTATGGTGGAAGGCATAGGGACCAACTGCATCATTGGTCAGGGCCAATGATAGGCACAGCCAACTCCTTCTAGTTTTGTCTCAGTCCTTCTCCCTGCTGAATTGTAGAAGGGGAGGGGGAGGAGGAAGCTGTCAGACAGCTCCACCTCCTAGAAGGCTTGTGAATAAAAAGGCAGGCAGGCAGGGTTGGGCAGAGGGCAGACTGAGGTTGGAATGGCAGTCCCTTATTTGCCCAACCAAATAATCCTCCACTGTTCCATTATCTGCTTCTGCCTCTCTGGGTAGGCTGGGAAAGACCCCTTCTTGAAATCTGAGAGAGCTGCTGACAATCACTGTCAACATATCTAGCCTAAACGGACCACTGACCCAACTCAGTGTAAGACAGCTTCCTGTTCTGGTTGGTGGGGAGGGTGACTGCCTTTTTCTTGGAGGGGATGTTGTCTCCTTTTTCTCTGTGTTATTTTTGATGATTTTTAAAAAAATCATTTATACCCCAGCCACTCTGATTTGTGTATTTAGGTAGATTGTTTGGGGGTTGGAGGGAGGTGGGTTTCTGAGCATTCCCAGATTTTCTTCTGTGAAATTGATATTTTGTAGTGCCCACAGCAGTTTACTAGATTTCCAAATGTGTTCCTGAGCCCCTGCCTTATTCAGTCACCACCCAAGGCAAGCAAATCCCACAATTCAGTGTGAGGGAAAGAAAGGATTATATTTATTTATTGTGTGCATGAGTCACTCTATAGACAAACAAAATCAAACAGCTTAACAAAACCATAAAATACAAACAATAATACAAAGAAATAGCAAAATCAGAACAATAAATATATAATAATACATGCTGACACAAAATTTAAGCATGCAAGAAGCTTCCTTCCATATATCTAAGAAATTTCACCAGTTATCCAAAACCTTTAGCTTTCCATTGAAATTCCCCAAACATTTTGAACAAACGCAGCAGAAGCAATGTGAAGAAAGCTAATTGACAGTACATGGATAGAATACAGTCTGGTGAAATTGTCTAAATACGGTGTTTTTTTACTAAAGTCTACGGCTGAAGAAGTCACCACCCTTTTCTGGGATCAGCTCTATGATTCTTCCAGTGGAATTCTAAATGAATATTGGCAGATTCATTCAGGGTCAGCCCAAGACATTTTGCTGCCTGAGGTGAAGGATACAATGGCACCTCCCTCTGTTATTTCATAGGTTGAGGCCAACTGGATCTTACTTTCACATTGATGATAGAAAAGAGCTCAACTAAGGACTGGTCCACCTCATACAGTTAAAAACATGAACTCCACCCCCCTCAAATCCTAGGAACTACATTCCCCCTCCAGATCTACAATTCCTAGTACCCTGGGGGAAAGGGCCACAGTCCCCAGCCTACCTCTGATGTTGGGGTGCTGTGTGGCCAGCTGTGCATGCATAAGAACATAAGAGCTTGCTAGATTGGGCAGTGGCCCATTCATTCCAGCATCCTGTTCTCACAGTGGCCAACCAGGTGATTGTGGGAAACGGGCAAGCAGGACCCAAGCACAAATGCCCTCTCTCTTCCTGTGGTTTCCAGCAAATGATATTTGCATTGCAGCCTCCAACTGTGTAGTCAGAGCATAGCCATCGATAGCCCTCTCTTCCATGAATTTGTCTAATCCTCTTTGAAAGTCATCTAGGTGGGTGACTATCACTGCCTCCTGTGGGAGTGAGCACCATAGTTTAACTGTGGACTGCATAGTCATGCAGGCTTTTTCTTTGCAGATGACCACACTAGCACATGGGCATGTGGAGGCAGGGTGTCCTGAGCACTCCCAGCCCCCCAATGAGGACACACAATTGGAAGTCTAGTTTTTTTATTGGCAAAGCACTCAATTGTGTCATCTCCTAAGGGGAAAGAATTGCGTGCATCATTGCTGCTAAATGGCTAGTTTTGCAAGCAACTGACAGCTTCTCCTGCAAGGCATCTCTAGCTGCTCCTGTACTTTAAGCCCCTTTTCATCCTTGGATACAATGGGGGATGGGACAGAGGAGATCCTAACAGGCCAACTCTCTGGGAGCTTCTCTTTCACCTCTGCACCTCTCTGCGGCTTTTTCCCTGCCTCCCCTTCTCCCATCTCTGACTGCCCAGCCTCTTCCTCTTCCCCCACATAACAGGTGGCACAGAACCCCACAAATCTCTGGCCCCTTCCCTGGATCATCGTCCTGCCTCTTCTGTTCACCCTCTCAACTCCTGCCTGCACCTGACATTGGGTCAGGCAGTGTGTCTGATTCCAGGGGCAGGAGCACAGCGCCACTCCCCAGTACTTGTGGGATGCTGATGAAGTGAACTAGGGAAGAAAACAACAGAGATTACTGTGTATATACTTGAATGTAATGCACCATCAAATTGAATGTGCACCCTAATTTGGAAAAAAAGATGTGCATTACATTCAAGTAAATATGGCAGATTACAATGATCCAGTCTCAGCAATCCTAAACACCTTTTTATCTCCCTGGAATTTACATTTTAATTATGCATTTTTAGGATCAGACTGCTGCACTCAGAACAATAGCAAACCTTGGGGGATCAGGCACAGCTTTCAAACTGAATGTTGAATGGAAATGGTTGTTTATGATGCCTACTTCAGTGCAATACAAAGCAGCAATATATTCCAAGTATTGGCTTTCAAATAAAAGTTCCAGATTGGGGAGATTTTTATTACTTTTCACACAAAACCTGTGTGCAGCTTCAGACTTAAAGAATCATGGCTTTTATGGACAATCCTATGTGGTTTCCAGAGCTGGGCAGAGGAGTCCATTTTCATAAATGATGCCTTTGCAGAATGGAAATGGAAACAGTTTCGAGAAAGCCCAAGTTGTCTATTTATCACAGAGGGAGGCAGCATAAGTGAGCATCTGAGCTTCAAGGTCAGAGATACAGAAAAGCCACAGAGTTTCTGCATTGTTAGTGCAGAAAGTGAGCAGCATTATGCCAACCAATCAGCCAAAGGAACCAAACACTGATGTGACAATTCAGATGCTGACTAGAATGTGTAGCAGTGAGCACCAGTTTGGAATGTGAGAAGTTGTTTTATACCAAGTTGGTCTAGCTCAGTATTGCCTATGCTAATGGATAGTGGTGCTCTAGGATTTCAGAAAGTGGGCTCTCCCAGTCCTACCTGGAGATGGATGCCAGTCCTTGCTCAAAGGAGCACACCGAAGGAGCAATGGCCGATGGATGGTGTGGAGTAATTCACAATGAATTCAGGCAATGTAGTGTTACAAAGAAAGGGCCCAGCAGCAGAGGTGACACTGAAGAAGGGCAGTGGCTGCTTGCCATGTACTAGGCAGGATATATAAATGTCTTGTTCTGTGATTAGGTTTTGGTATTCTGTAGGGTTTTCAAATTTTATGGGCACTTAGCTGCCTAATTAAAAAGGATCATGGAGCCCACCAAACAGGGAGCGCATATTGTAAGCATGCCTGAGGGGGAAGAGATAATTGTGGCTACTAATGGCTTCTGTGAGATACTCTCATAGGACTGCGCAATATGGTGCAATGTGCTACCATATTCCAAGGTTGTGATGGCCTGGGAATCCAATTCAGAGGCCGAACCGGAGGAACTCCAGCCTGCACAGGAGTCCCCGCCTCCAGGGCCGGCTGAGCTGGGGCAGGGCCTTGACTCTGAGGCCCCTGCACCTGTGCTGGATCCTCAAGAGCAGGCACCAGGTGAATCCACTCTGGCTCCGGAGGTGGTTGAGGACTCAGTGCCTACAGGTGAGTCTCCCCCTGGGTCCAGTAACCCTTCAGCTGAACTGCAGAGGCTCAGGGCAGAGAGGTGAAGGGAACTGGTTTCTTCCAGGAAGAGTGCTCGCCTTAAGGCCAGGAGAGGCGGGTCTCCTGGGGGCCGGGACCGCCCCTGGCCTCAGAGAAGATAAAGGCCAGTCAGCCTGGTCCCAGGTTGCGGGAGCAACGTCATTGAAGAGCTGTTTCGGCCAGCACCCAGTCCGGTTCCCCCAGAGTTCCTGTCCTTGCCCGGCTCCTCGCTGTGGACCCCGCTTTGCCCGTGGAGGACTGTCTGCCGACCCTCGACTCAGGTCCTGGACCTCGCCCCACGGTAACTTCACCCCTCCCAGACCAGCACAAAGGTTCTGGTCTCATATGGGATTCCTAAAGCTCATTAAAGGGAGAAGTTAATGGCAAAAGCAGTAAACTGTTGCTGAATTCTTTAAATGGCAAGATGGACACATACTATCCTAACTGATTGGTACAGGAGAACTAAAGTTCAGGACAGGATCTTATTTTAATTTGTCTTTAGCAAAACTCTACTAACTGGACAGAAAGGAGTAGAGAAAATTTTCAGGTATTCTTCCTTCCCCTTCACACAAAATCTGCTCAGAGAGTTCAGAGTCCCTCTGGGGCCACTGTGGGAAGTGACACGGAGAACTGCAGGGGAAAGGAGAGATAGACAATAACCTATTTCTGCCCCTTCCCATAGGAAGCATCCAGTTGACGGATTTAAAGCCATTGCTGGATTGGAGCTCCATCCATGAATAGAAAGAGTCCTTCTGCTCATGGAGGGAGATGTCTGGATCCAACCAGTGCTATTTTTCTAGAAAAAGAGGTGCTGGAACTCACCATGAGTGCCTCCTTTGCTCTCTTATAATGACAATGGCGCCCATTGCCAGAACTGAGTTCTGGCTGAAAAAAAGCCCTGGATCCAACCCAACATTTTTTCCCCTTTCCCAGTTTTGTAGTGTTGACTACATTTCAAAATGAAAGCATGGGAATATCCTTTAAATCGTCCTTTGGGATGAAAACAAACAGAAGCATATTACCCAAATGACAAGACATGCATTTGAAGCTAAGCTAGATATGGGGAAGAGCCATAGCTCAGTGGGAGAGTGTCTGCCTAGCATGCACAAGGTCCCGGGTTCAATCCCTAGCATCTCCAGGTAGGGCTGAGAATGGCCCCTGTTGGAAACCCTGGAGAGCCTCTGCCAGTCACTGTAGACAGTTCTGAGCCAGGAGGACCATTGGTCTGACTCAGTGTAAGGCAGCTTCCTGTATGGTGGCAGCAGGTTCATGTCCCCACTTCATTTCAGTCTAATGACCCCCCCCTACTTTTTGTACTTATGGATGAAGAGCAGGAGAGAGAAACGTAGGAATGATGGCATATACATATATTAAATAAAACATCTTGATTTGGGGCACATTTTAACCCCCCAAGTTGCTCTTTCTGAAACAATAGGCGAACTGAAGCTTGGCTTCTTTTGAAACCCACACTTCTCTGAATTTTGTGATGCAGTTCTCCAGCTTGCTCCCCCACACTGTGTGACCCTTGCCCCCTCAATTGGCTTGGGGGTGGTCAAGGGAACCCCTGGGACAGCAAACAAGGGGAGGAGGGCACAGATCATCCCATCAGGCAAGCTTATGCTGATGGAGCAATCTGCTTAGCACTATGTTGAATTTCTCCAATAAACTATAGCAAGGTAAGCTATGAACTGGCAAGGAAGAGTTCTGCATTCCTCTCTTATGCATACTTCCACACCCATTTCCTCTCTGAGGCAATTCTGTCTTTTGTCTATATCTAGTCTGGCCTTTAGTTCAAGTGTGGGTCCAGGGTCAGCCAAAGACATTTTGCTGCTTGAGGCAAAACAGAAAATGCCCCCACACCACCACCTCCTAAGGCAAATGGCAGTGACCCACGGAAGCCATGGTGCACTGAAGGTAGCAGGGGTGGGAAACAGAGGCTGGAGAGTAGCAGGCACTGCTTTTCAGAGGAGGCAGTGAGTGGCATGATCCTCAGGGGGTTTCAGAGCTGCACAGAGAAGCAGAGGAGGAGGAAGAGAGTCTGGGCGGGCAGGCAGCTGTTGAGGCTCCTTAGATCTGCCCCACCTCCATTGTGTCCCCAGCCTGCTCCCTAAACTGACTGCCTCAGTGGGACTAATGGGCCCGTCTGGCTTGGCTGGTCTTGCTTTATGACTAGCACCATAACTTGTCATTGAGATAATATGGTCCCATGTACACACTCAAATGCTTCTTCTTGTTCTTCTTCTTCACAAACAACAACAACAACCCATCTTTTTCCCTGGCAGGACTCAAGGCAATTTACAGATAAATATAAGAACTAAAAAAAATATCATTAAAAGACAATTAAACATTGATATAACTGAAGCATGATAGTACTTAATGGTGTGTACATTCTTGGCAGCAGATAACCAAACAAACACCTATGCCTGAGATCTTAGAAAATCACAGCACCATTTAAACTGAAGAATCAAAATAGCATATGATAAGATTTATAGGCATGACCCATTCATCTCATCAAGTACCGTATTTTTCGCTCTATAACACGCACCTGACCATAACACGCACATCATTTTTAGAGGAGGAAAACAAGGGAAAAAATATTCTGAATGAAACAGTGGAAGTATCATTTTTGTGCTTCATGCTGTGGCCACAGACATGTGATCTGATGGTGAATTTGGGGTGACCCAATGCAAAAATCCTGAGAATCCCTGTGGATCCATGCTTTGTAACCACGTTTTTGCACCATTGCAGCCCCAGGCAACAGTGGGTGCGTGATTTTTGGGGGGCAGGCTGTAGCCATGGACATGCTATGTGCTCTGATGGTGAATTTTGGCTGACCCAATGCAAAGATCCTGAGGATCCATGTGGACCCATACTTTTAAACCACGTTTTTGCACCATTGCAGCCCCAGGCAACAGTGGGTGCGTGATTTTTTTGGGGGGGCAGGCTGTAGCCATGGACATGCTGTGTGCTCTGATGGTGAATTTGGGGTGACCCAATGCAAAAATCCTGAGAATCCCTGTGGATCCATGCTTTGTAACCACATTTTTGCACCATTGCAGCCCCAGGCAACAGTGGGTGTGTGATTTTTTTGGGGGGGCAGGCTGTAGCCATGGACATGCTGTGTGCTCTGATGGTGAATTTGGGGTGACCCAATGCAAAGATCCTGAGGATCCATGTGGATCCATGCTTTGTAACCACATTTTAAGTGGGGAGGGAAAAACACAGAAGGCTAAGAATGCAGGAGAGGGCTATAACGTGAGGAAAGGAAAGCAAAAGTTTCCCCCCACACAAGCCAGCCAGCGTGCTCTCTCTCTCTCTCTCTCTCTCTCTCTCCCTCTCTCTCCCTCTCCCTCTCCCTCTCCCTCCCAGCTGCATGTTTTCCGGCTGCCTGATATATACGTATTTTTTTTTAACTGCCTTGACAGAAGAAAGCATTTTAACTGCATTAAGAACTATTTAGCAGCGAAACCTAAGCTTTGCCATCCCTTAAGAGGTACAGACACTGTAATCTTCCAGATCGCATGAATTTACAGGCAAAACACTGTTTAAGGATTTCATCCTTTTAAATGGAAGAAAGCATATTTGAATGCTGTGTGTCTCCAAAAACAAAAAGCAGGAAGTCAAATCAGAATTTTAAGCCGAACCTGTAATCTCTCTTCCCTTCACAAACATTGTTCCCTCCGGAGCAGGGAGAGGATAGAACGAAGGACGCTCTGCTTTCCCCCCCTCTTCTTGCCTGGAGGGGAGGGGCTTTCCCTGCTCTTTGTTCCGTTTGAGCAAACACAGTAACGAAACAGAGAGGGTGGGCAGTAAGACCCTGAGGCAGAATGCAGGAAAGCCACCACTTCCTCTTTTCAGGTTTCCCTTCTCACTGAAGCGCGGTTTGAGTTTTGCCTGATTTTTCGGCTCCAGGGACCACACATTCGCTGCATAACACGCACAGACATTTCCCCTTCCTTTTTAGGAGAAAAAAATCTGCGTGTTATAGAGCGAAAAATACGGTAAATATCAAGAAATGGGATTACTTAAAAGCTCCAAAGGATGTGCTTTGAAAACAGGAAAGAATAATGAATTTAGCAAGGCTTTCCCCATGAGCTGAATAATGTGCCACAAACTGTCTGCATTCCCCTTTAGGATTCTGTGGTGATGGTCTGATTCATGAGTCTTCCTAATGGCTCTGCAGTGCTATTTAGAGGCTGAGAACTGCAAAGGAAAGCTAGTGCTGAACATTCAGAAATGGCAGCTGTTGCTAATGCCAGCCAAAGAAGTCACACTGGCACAGAGCTTGTAGATTTCAAAAAGAAGCTAGAACCCCAGTTTTGGTCAGAGAAGAACCCCCAAGTGGTCAAAACTCAGCTCCACTCCCTGAATTCACCCCACATCACTGTTTAGGAGAATGTTGTTTCTGAGTGCTCAGAAATATTACAGGACATTACTGCTGTGATTGCCTTTAATTGTATTACTTCTCTCCTAGGAAAGAGAGCACTCTCTAAAAGAGAAAAAAAAGACAGATCAATCATGAGCACTGTTTGACTGCTTTTAGCAGTTCTGTCTTGGGCTCCTGCTCCTGAATGCTAGCTTCTTAAAATTAGATTCCCTGCCTTTCACATAATCTTTTGCTGCTCTAGAAAGGGGAAATTAGCAGAAGGGGAAACTACCGATTTGGTTATTGTTTTGTTATTGGACATGAACATTAGAGTAAGATGCAGAAGAGGATCATATCCAATTATTTAAAAATTCTAACAGTTCCATGTGTTCTGATAATGCAGTTACCTAATGACAAGTGTAGAATGAAGCCTAATACAGAATAAATTGGTAGAGTTACATTAGAAAGTAACCCCTCAGTCGTCCAATAGATTAATTGCACACACTGAAGTAGGGATGAACAACCTGGACATTCCAGTTGTTGTTGTTGGACTCCAAATCCCATCAGCCTCAGTCAACATAACCAATGGTCAGGGATTATGGGATCTGGAGTCCAACAACATCTGGAGGGTAAGAAGTCAGTCACCCTTGCATTAAAGGAAAATACTTGGCCCACAACAGACTTGAACATCCAAAAAGTTCAATAGTTTTACTTTTGATTAAGACAAAGTGGCCTGACAAGTTAAAACAGCCTACAACCAGGGGTAGCCAACATGGTGTAATCCAGATGTTTCTAGATTACAATTCCCATCAATGGTAGCCCACATGGTCAATGGTCAGGCATGCTGGGGAATGGATTACTATATTCCCATTCAGTATCAGAGCTCCCATGCCTGCAATTTGCATGGGACAAACATTTCCATCCAGTTCCATTGTATTGGACAACAGTTCATGGTGGGCAAAGGTTAAAGCCTACCAAGACTACACAGTAAGGTCTTGATCAGGGTTGGATCTCTGTGCTGGCAATTTATTGCGGAAATCATCACTTTAGTTTGGCCCGTAGGACCGGGCAGTCAGTGGGGAAAAGACTATGATGTACTTGCATGCATGGCCTTTCACCTGAGAAACTGATATGCATCCACTCAAATTGGGTGAAAACACATTGTTGTTCCAGAGACTCTTTGTATATTTCAGTGAGACACAGGCTGCAAGGCAACACAACACCAGACCTTGAGCTTATAAGCTGCCACTTCTTCCGCACAATTTAAAATAAAACTCAATTTTTTTACCCTCTGAGTGCTCATAAACAAGTTTTATAGTGCCTTCAACTAGAGTCTATTGTATATTGCTGGTGAATTACAAGTGGCTTGGGTTTAAACCTCTCTCCTAAGTCATCAAACAGAAACAGAAAATGTTGCAGTTTTTATCTTTACTGAAAAGCTTCCCAAACTTCTTAAAACTGAGAGTCAGCCCCCCCATGTAATTCTGTACTTACATATAGGCATACAAACACAACACCTTGTAACGGAGAAAGATTGAGAAGTGCATGTTTTGCCTAATCATCCATCTACCGTACATTCCATTTAGCTCAGATACACAACACAAAATTCAGATCAAATTTTTAGTTTTCAGGGCCCCCCTTTCCTTCAGTTAATTCAGTGTTACAGATTAGTAACACTGACTGACAGCAGCTCTCCAGGATTTCAGACAGAGAAGTGTTTCCAGCCCTACCTGCAGGGATTAAACCTGAGACCTTCTACATTTTTATTTAGTTATTGAATTTATATACAACCCCGAGGTCTCAGGGCAGTTCACAGAATGCAATACATGCAATACAGATGCTCTACCACTGAACTATAGCTTTCTCTGTGGTGTTCCTGAGGAGATTTCACCCCTCCCATACCCAAGAATCTCCTGACCATCTCCTGATGGTCTCTGCTGACTCTCCAGAGAGAAGAGGAGGCGTGTCCTGCCTATTTACTTATTCTGCCCAGCAACATATCTGTGTGTGAGAGAGAGAGTCAGTCAGTCAGTGTATCGGAGAGAGTGAGAGTGTTAGAGATCCTAGAGATAAGATTGCTGCTAAGAGCAGCTGCAGACTCTCAGTGTAGCATTGATCTATGCTTAGAATGTTCAGCTCTGTATATAGTTTTGTACCATAGTTGTAGTTACAGAATAAAAGGAAGATATTCTACAGAGCTGCTCTCCGAGTGGTTTATACTCTGCAAGACTCTGCAAAACTCTGCTGCGCAACGACTGAATTATTGAGACAGTGAATCCAGTGCTCTCAGCTCTAAGCTGTGAGTCCACAGCACTGTGACCTGTTCCTGTGAGAAAGGAGGTCTCTGGCGGTGCTACCCAGCTCACCTAGGCCAGTCGGGGTTGAGGTGCAAGAGTCCAGTTGGTGCACTGGCTCTAGGGCGATGCTGACAGTTCCTTTGTTATATTTGCCTCTGTCCTTCATCCCCTCCATCTCCTCTGTTGTCTCCACCCTCAGTTAAAACTGCCCTAGGTCTTTCTGCTTACATTATGTGGGTAATGCTAGAAGCTGCTTGTCTGGTGAGGTGGTTACAATGGTAGCTTCCTGGCAGCGTTGTTGCTGTCACTTACCCAAGAGGAGGAGAACCAAAGTGGTGAGGAGGACAGTATGTCATGGGCATACTGGTGGGGGAACACAATTTTGTTGTGTGATTTAACATTATTTTCTGTTTTTCCACAACAATCTCTATATTATTTGTGTTCCTTAGTTTTGCCCTGAGGGTTCAGTACTTTTGCTTATGCTGATATAAATCTTCTGCTCAGGATATGAACAATTACCCTTAGTTAATAAGTAAGTGATTACTACATGACCAGCCCTTTGGATAGCTCAGTTGCTAAGAGCACAAGACTCTTAATCTCAGGATTGTGAGTTTGAGCCCCAATACGGCCACAGATTCCTGCATTGCAGGGAGGTAGACAGGGTGACTCTTGTGGTCCCTTCCAACTCTATGATTCCGTGACCATTTTCTGTTCTACTTTTGTATGGCCAAAGCTTTGTTCAGAAGAAGTGTCTGGATTTGATATCCTGCTTTATCACTACCCGAAGGAGTCTCAAAGCAGCTAACATTCTCCTTCCCCTTCCTCCCCCACAACAAACACTCTGTGAGGTGAGTGGGGCTGAGAGACTTCAGAGAAGTGTGACTGGCCCAAGGTCACCCAGCAGCTGCATGTGGAGGAGCAGGGAATCAAACCCAGTTCACCAGATTATGTGTCTGCTGCTCTTAACCACTACACCACACTGGCTCTTTGTGAATGGAACTAGTTAGCTCATCTAAACTGGAATATCAGAAGTAGGAGTTCAAAGATGAGGGGAAAACAACTGATGCTGCAAAGGCTTTTGTAAACACTTGCCTTCCCAAAGCAACTTGAGGATTGGGGGGGAGCTTCTCTGAACCATTTATCCTGTTTCACAGTTTTAAAAACCAATCTGTTTGTGATCAACTATTTCAGAGGGCTGCCTAATCGATGCTACTTACTTGAGGCCTCACATTTTCTACAGTTTATGCTTACACCATCAGTGCTGCCAGCTCAGACCTTAACATCCCCCCATTCACTTCTGTGATGCCTCATCTTAAATATAAAAGAGCCTTTCTCAAAGCAGCCTTCCTGACAGGGTTGCCAATGGTAAAACTTTTCCGAGGGAGCATGTCTTTTTGACTTCACTGCTTCTCCCATATGTACGTTCAGGTTTTGTAGGAGCTTCAGCACGAGGGAGTCTGCTTGCAGACAAGAAGCAAAAGGAATCAGAATCAGAGGGTCGTGGGGAAAAGCGAAAGAACGGTCAGTTTGTGTCTGCCTGCTGCAAGTCTTATAAGGCAAAGTGCTAGGAGAAGAGGCAGATTCAACAACCTTCCAAGCTGAAGAGCTAATTCAAATGTACAAGCATTCATGTGGTATATGCCTGTACAAGCATTCATGTGGTATATGCCTCTGACTGTAATGCTTCTGGGATGTACATAAGAGATCAGAGTGGTGGTGTTTTGTTTTGTTTTTTGAATCACATCCTGTTCAAGCTCTCTTCTCTGACATGGACATCCTCCAGACTTCATTTTTATTGCTGAAACCCTGACACAGAATGCCACAAGCATTCTGCTCTTGCTGTTTTTCACCCTCCTCTTGTTAACACAAGTGTCCCCCTTAAGATGGCAGTAATGCAATAACATTGGGGAAATGTCTCAGAACAACTAATAAAGCAGAATGTGGACGGCCCAGTATAAATCCACCACTAATGTACTAGTATTGCATCAATGGCACGTTGTAAAATATATCTGCAAGAAACTCCGCTCTGAAGGAGCTGATGTAGGATGAATATTTCCTTCTAGGTATATATTTGCTCAAAATCACAGGAAGAGCATCTACTTTGCATACAAAAGGTCCCAAGTTCAATCCTTGATATCTTCCGGTAGGGCTGGGAGAGAAACCTGCCTGAAACCCTAAAGAGGCACAGCCTATAGATCAGAGGTGGCCAACTCCCAAGAGACTGCGATTTACTCACAGAGTTAAAAACTGGCAGTGATCTACTCCCTTTCTGGGGGATTCAGGTCAAAGTTGTTGAGCTTTTTTTAGGGGAGCCAAACTTGTTGAGCTTCTTTGGGGGGAGCCAGTGATCTACCAGTGATCCAACACAGACATCCAGTGATCTACCAGTAGATCATGATCTACCTGTTGGACATGCCTGCTATAGACAATACTAAGCTAGATGGACCATTGGTATGACTTTGCATAAGAGAGATTCCTAGGTTCTTGAATTCCCTATTGCATCCCCCACAAGCTGCTTGTCTCCCTAAGAATTGAAGTATCTTTTTCCATTAGGAAAAAAAGCAACTGGGTTTAAATTTGAGTAGAGAAATGGCTGATAAGGATAGGGCTGAACAGGCTCTCCATCTCCCTACATTGGTCCTGTCCTCAGTGTGATGTCATATGGAGTTGTTTTACCTGATAAAAAGGAACCCTATGGGTATATATGTTGGATCAATCCATTAACCTCTGATGGATGATTGAGAAGGATTGGGTCCAGCATCACTCTTGCTCTGTGTGTGTGCCAGTATCCATATCTAGCAGAGTTACATTTCATCACAGCTCCTTCCTTGGAAGTGTATTCAGGGTAACACAGTAGGCAATAAACACTCATGGACACCATAAAGATTCAGTCAAGTGTGGAAGTTTACTTGACAGGCATACAAGCATATTGGTAGCAAATATATACAGACATTCAGCCTGCCATGGCCAAGGCATGCTTAGAGTCCAATAAGAGCCCAAGACACACACTCTCTCTCTGCTTCTCCCACTGCAACACACGAGCAAGAGACTCACAACAAGTTACAACAAGTTACACAGAACTGTTATCAGTACTTCCTGTCACACCGCACATGTCCAAAGAACAGTTCCCACAGAAAATTTCATTGCATAGACAAAACAATCTCAGCCTGCTGCTGCTGCTGCTTGAAACATCTTCTCTGTTTCTGGAACAAATGATTCTCTCTCACACAGAGAGAATATCCAACAATACACCAAAGCTGGTGAACCTGTGGCCCTCTGGATGCTGTTGGGCTCCAACTCCCATAAGCTCCAGCTAACATGGGCAATGGTCAGAGGTGGTGGAAGTTGTTGTCCTACGTCACCTGGAATGTGATGTGGATTTCCATCCCTGGCATAGACCTCTCGAATCACATGTAGCATGTAGTTCCATTCTCTGAGCCAGTATGAGCCAGTTCTGTTTGCATGTCCCACCTTTTCATGCTTAAAGGAGCCTTGTGAAGGCATCCTGCCCAAGACCTCGAGAATCCTGGAGGAGGCACTGCACATTAGAGGTCAGTAAGAAATCAATGATTTGTTTGTTTCCTGTATTCAGTGCTCATTACAGTGGCTGCATGGAAGCAGCTCGCTTTTAATTATGGCCGAGGCAGATTTATTTTGTAGCATCATTGAGTGATAAGTCAGCCTTTGCCTTTCAAAATGTGAAACTGTTTATTGTTGGCAATGAAACCACTGAACAGAGAAGCAAGTCTGAAAATGGATTTGTGTATTATTTTGCCCAGATCTTTTGTGGGCAGATGATGAAAGAGAAATTAATGTGGACTTCAAAACTTGTTCCGTCTAAAGATGCAGTTCAATAGTTGTGTGATATAACTGGCCACATGCCATTGCTCCATTCAGTTCTACCATCAATCCACAGGGAAGAAGTATATAATAACAATAACAATATAAAGCAGGACATCTGGTGACATGCAGGTAAACAATTTCATTTCACAGTTTTGGTAGTGTGATCCTTGCCCTGTGTAGGTCTCTACACAGATCTGATTTGAATGGTAAGTAGAATAAAAGTACATTTATAAGTATCATGGCTACAAGACCCCCCCATCAAGCTTCTTCTTCTTTTAATTGCAAATTTCACAGTTCCAATAACATTTAACGTTGGCCAGGGCATTTATATTTAATGGCAAACCTAAATTTTTGGGGAAGGACTTTTGTAGGAAGATTACATTGTCCCCGGGATAAGTGAAGCAGTCCTAGGAGGAAAACACTGGCACCCAAAGCACACCCAACCTGTCAATCTGTTCTTCTCAAACAAGGATAACCACCATTTCATTCTCTCATTTCCCAAATACCCTTGGCTGCAATAATCACTGATGAAAGGAAAATAGAGCATATGTTGCTCATGAGGTTTGCTTAAGTTAATGGTGCAATTGGTCATTAGTGTGACTAATGGCAATGGGCCCCCTCTGATGAATTATTTGTTCAAAAGGCTCCAGCTGCTTCAGCTTGGCATTAGTCCGTCAGGTGCTTCCTGGTGTTTTAGAAAGTGATATTTGTATAAATGACAAATATTTGAGCTAAGTTGGCCTTGCGGATATTTCAGTGTTCTGAGCCCCCCGCTCCCTGCTCAACAGGGGAGGCAAATGTCTGATAGTTAAGTCTTCACTGACAAAGAAGCACTTACAGCAATTCCCATGGTGCTCTGGACACACACATACACACACACACACACACACACACACATTCTAGATTCTAGGCAGCTGTCCTCAGATTTGGGCTCAGCTCTGTGGAGCAGTTGCAGCAACTGGAGGACCATGCCCCCCACCAGCTTAAGTACCCTCAACTGATGGAGGGGTTTGTGTGTAACCTGAGGCTCCTCCTACATGGAAACTGTCACTGCTTTTTCCTCTTCAAGCCCCTCCTATTTCTAGGAGACGGTGGAGTAGGGAGTGGCAGGGAGTCTACTGGTTCATCCCTTGCCTGAACAGTCTCTTTCTCATCTGACACATCCTGCACGCCTCCTTCCATCTCAGACTGTCCTGCCCCCTCTTCCTCTTCCTCTTCCTCCTCCGGCTCATGCCTTGCAGGCAGCATCAAACCCCATAAAATAAACCACTGACCCATTCTCCTGGGTCACTGTCCTGGCCCCTGCCTCCACCACACATTCTTCTGAGCCCTGCCAATTCCTTACACACAGCCATTATAAATGTGCTTGTATTCTAGAGGTACTGGATAGCAGTTACCCCAGGAGCACCCTATAATGTCTACTCCAGGCATAGGCAAACTCGGCCCTCCAGATGTTTTGGGACTACAACTCCCATTATCCCTAGCTAACAGGACCAGTGGTCAGGGATGATGGGAATTGTAGTCCCAAAACACAGAGTTTGCCTATGCCTGGTCTACTCCCAGGGATGGGCCACAACTCAGTGGTAGATCATCTACCTTGCACGCAGAAGGTTTTTTTAAGAAACCATAGTGCCAGTTATAGTAATATAGTAATATATTTAAATTTTTCCCTCCCCCCCCCAATAAATTCTAATTGTTATTGATACAAAATGCCTTTCATTTATGGTCACCAATCTAAGCAACACACACTATAATGCATCATTTCATAAATGTGATGATTGTAATTATTTTGGAATATACACTTTGACACAGCTTTGTTAATATATTCAAAAACATTTGAGCTTTCGTTGTTGTTTTCTTTTCATTTTCATGTGAGTGCTGCATGTCACATGCTCTCATATAAACCAAGATATATTTCAATGCAACCATGTTAAACAGTATAAAGAAGAAAATGAATAAAGAATATGTTACAGACACACATCCCAGTCACAACTGAAATGCTGGAAAGCGGCTGCCAGTAAGTGCAGACAGTATTGTACTAGATAGACCAGTGGTTGGACATTGCTTGGAAGCCATTCCCCTTGCATTCAAGTGGGACATACACTATTTTTTTTTTTTTTGCTTAGGATCACAATCTTAAAGCAATACATCTTAATCCTGTGCACATTTACTTAGGACTCATCCGCACTCCTGCTTGTCTCATTCCCAGAAAATACAGGTCTGAGCACTTTTCTGCTTGTCCCATGCTTTGTGGGCACAATTCTGAGTGGTTTTGCCTTTGCTTCGCCACTCCCCGACGCCCTCACAGAAAACCTGAACTTTAGTGCCAACTTGGAACAAACAGCAATCTTTGGAAAACTCAGTTGTTGTTTGTTCCAATTAAGCACTAACCACATAGGTAAAGTTAAAGGGACCCCTGACCATTAGGTCCATCATGACCAACTCTGGGGTTGCAGCGCTCATCTCGCTTTATTGGTTGAGGGAGCCGGCGTACAGCTTCCGGGTCATGTGGCCAGCATGACTGGAGAACCAGAGCAGCGCATGGAAACGCCGTTTACCTTCCTGCTGGAGCGGTACCTATTTATCTACATGCACTTTGACGTGCTTTTGAACTGTTAGGTGGGCAGGAGCAGGGACCAAGCAATGGGAGCTCACCCCGTCATGGGGATTCGAACCGCCAACCTTCTGATTGGCAAGTCCTAGGCTCTGTGGTTTAACCCACAGTGCCACTAACCACATGCAAGCATACAAATTGACACCACACGTCTCCATTGCAATGGCTGGCAGTGGCAGCAGCTCCTCTTCCTCCTCCTCTCTGCAGCCAGCGAGGCACCCTTTTCCACTAGGAGGGCCCCCATGAAAAGGGTGCCTCGCTCCCTGGCTGTGGAGAGCGGAGCTGAACTGCTTCTCTCTCAGAGGCAGCGCTAAATTGTGAGCTCTAAATTGTGGGTTTTTCCAGGGAAAAGAGGCAGAGCAAATGGAGGTGTGGCTAAGCCCTCAGAAGTAAATCTATGTTCAGCAATGCTTGGTCCTAGTTAAGTGGGAACGGGATCCCATTTTAATCTATGTAGCTTAGGGGTTTTTGGGGAAAGGTATTAAATATTTTTTAGGGTGGTCTTCTTATAAAGGCAGAAATAGGTACCATATATTTGGTTCACTGCTTTCTAAATCACAAGGACCACCTAAATTCAGTGACAGTACTATGAACATCGGCTATGTAGCAACAAGGTGGCTGTAAACATACAATTAATATAACAGTTCAACAATTTGATTGCTTTGAGTTACCAGATCTATTTCATCTTTGTATGAGAACATAGGAGAGATTATTCTCTCCCACCATCATTGTTGGGAGTTATTCTTGTATAGAGCTATTTCTGTGAGGAAATACAGAGTAAAACATCAAGAAGTCTCTTTTGCTTAAGAATTAATGATCAGCAGAATCTGCCACTGAGGTTATGAATAAAACACCCACACAACTCTGTAAGAGCTTGGGGCATTGGCATCAAACTGTAAGGTCAAGTTTATCAACCTGACACGCAAAGTCTTCAGAAAAATGAGCTTGATCTGAAAAGAAAGATGTTTGGGGATCTGCACAGTAGCTTTTTGGGCACAAGGCAGTCCCTGAAGCATTCATTTAAAAAAGAAAAGAAAATTACAATTTCTCAAAAGTGAAAGCTGACATTGTTACGCTCTGTAACAATGTGGACATTTTTTTTTATTTATACCAGTGCAAGCCTTTAAACAGGTCACCTAAAACTGTAAGATCTTTAAGTAAGAGAAATGATTTGGTTTCCAAGTTACAATATTTGCCCACAAGAATGCTCTGCAAATAATTTATTGATGAAATAATATACAGTAGGTTGGGATCCAGGAAGCTATTGGTGACTTTATTTCTTGGAACGACAGACCTTCATGCCATGTCACAACTGGCCTTTGAAAGTCCTTTTTAAAAAAACCATTCAATAGGCTGCTTTTGTGAACAAGAACTCCAAAGCCTCCTTAGTTGCATAGTACTAGTTGTGCAGTTAGTTGGGTCCCAGCTGTGTGCTCACAAATCAGGTGCACAAACAAGTCCTTTAGGCCCTTGGGTGACTATCATGTAATGTACAATATGCTGTGATACCTCAGGTTACAGATGCTTCAGGTTACAGACGCTTCAAGTTACAGACTCCGCTAACCCAGAAATAGTACCTCGGGTTAAGAACTTTGCTCCAGGATGAGAACAGAAATCGCACGACAGCGGCGCGGCGGCAGTGGGAGGCCCCATTAGCTAAAGTGGTGCTTCAGGTTAAGAACAGTTTCAGGTTAAGAACGGACCTCCGGAACAAATTAAGTTCTCAACCCGAGGTACCACTGCAGCACACTTTCAGCCAGAAGACTGGAAAAAATTACCAAACCCTGAAGATATTTTTAACCCAGGAGATTTGGCAGGTCAGAGGGCTCCGAGAACCCAAATGATGCATAGGACTGGGTGGGATGTGTCTGTTCTCAGAGACATTTTCAAAGCAGTAGTACTAGTGAGAATTATTACAGCAGAAGTAGAATGTTTAAAATCAAGAACTGATTAGCCATATTGGCATTCATATTGTAAATATCCAGGGATCAAAAAAAAAAAAAAGACTTGGTTTTAAGGGAAGAGTTAAGGTGCTTATAGATTTTCTTATGTGTCAAAAAAGCACCACTGCTTACTTTCCATGCCATGCAAGCAGGAAGAGGTGCTCGTTCTATGCATAGCCTGTCATTACCTGGCAGGACAACAGAGAGGAGTAAGAGAATCCCAGAGAAGGGTGCAGCCAGGACTGGGATACACTGGGGCAAGCTGGGGATGGGGAAGGAGGGGTTGGTGTAGGAGGTACTCACAGGGTGACAGAGGACGAGGAGGGGATGGGGGCCAGTGCACAGGAGCCAGAGCAGCAGGACCCATCAGCAGATGGGTCATTCAAAAGTGGCATTGATACAGAAACGGACAGCAGTGGTCTAAAATTTATGTCAATCAAAAATAATATCTCGAGTAGAACTACAAGCATACCTTGTCTTAAAGAATAATTTTATAATGCAGAAATTATAATCACTACTGCCCCAATTACTTTTATTTTGTATGCTTTACAGGAATTGCATATAGTTATTTTCATAGATAATACTTATCAGGTGGCCCTGTGTGCAATCCTACGCATGTCTTGAATTAATTTTCCCAGTCAGAAATTTATGGAGAGACTCTTGCTAACAGAGTAATATTTGGTATGATCTCATGAGCTTGTCACTTGGTTTTGTACTTGCCCTGTGTCTTCTGCAGTGAAACTGATAAGCAATTAACATCAACTGTGAACATCAACTCCAAGCTAAAATACAAGTTCTAAAAGTGGGGTTTGATAAAGAATGGTCATCTCAGAGAGGGTGACTGTAAACAGCTTCAACTAAAGATGACTGATGGCAACAGAAGACTCGAGACTGTGTTACTTCAGTCTCTAAATTGAAATCCTATGTATGTTTACTTAGAGACAACCCATGTTGGATTCAGGGTACTTTGTTCTCTCTCGCTTCCTAAATACAGTATGAAAGCTAGTTTTCTGCTGCAACACTGACCTCTGGTGAGCAGCTTCAATATTCTGCAGATTCCAACTGCAATCCAACCTTTCCAAAATGGAAAATCACAGCAGGATTACAATGACAAACTCTTACAAAAATTTCAATTCAGTGAGCATCAGATTCCCAGTAAATGAGAAGCTATACACAGGGAGCTGGTATCAGTAGCAATCAAAATGTTGATAAAGGCAGCATAATTCTGGACTCCAGACCACTTCCCATATGCAACATTTCCATATAAAGGCAGACTTCCACACATCAAGTATTCTTCACCGCCACCTGCCTATAAAGTTGTATTCTGCTTGTGCTGGCTAACCTCCAGCAGACCATATATTTCACAGAAAATTGCTGCTATATTATTGTGATGGGGAAAAAATGTCATTACCCCCCACTTCAGGACAAAGCTCACCAGCTTCATATTTGATATTTCCCAGATTAATAGACCACCACAACAGATGCTTTAATTTGGTTGAGGCTGCGAGAAGTGAAGCTACAAGGAACCAGGCAGAGGGCCTTCTTGGTGGTGGCGCCCGCCCTGTGGAACACCCTCCCATCAGATGTCAAGGAAATAAACAACTATCTGACTTTTAGAAGACATCTGAAGGCAGCCCTGTTTAGGGAAGATTTAATGTTTGACATTTTATCATTTTATTTATTTATTATTATTTTCTGCTGGAAGCCGCCCAGAGTGGCTGGGTGGGGTATAAATAATAAATTATTATTAATACAAGTTCAGTGTGGAAGTAACAAACCTGCACATCTATGGGCCAAACTACCTGTGATACTAAACCCTGCCCTCAGCCAGTCCCCATCTGTCTGCCTTTCTTACAGCTAGTCCAGCAGGTAGCACAGGCCATCAGCTTCCTCCTTGTGAAAATAAGCAAGGGGGAAGAAGGGTTCAACACCAGAAAGAGTTAACTCTGCCTATCATTGGCTCTGGTTCTACCTACTATTGGCCTCCCTGCCCTACCTGTCTGAATGTGTAATCCATACTTTTGTGTTGGGTTTTTTGTAAATACAGTTGCAGAGTTTGCAAGACCTGAACAGGAGAGCTAGGCAGAGTACTACCCATATGTTTTCCACCATGGATGATGAAAAAACAGCTTGGTGGGGAACAATTAATTTTTAAAAAATGACTGGGACAAAAAAGGTTAAGAAGCTCCCCACTCTAAGTGGATCTTTCACTTCAGTATCAGTGGCTTGTTTGCAAACTGAAAGCCCCCCTACAGTTCTGAGAGGAAAACTGCAACCCATTCAGCATCACATGTAGATCGGTCAACATTGTGTGTTTAGTTTCCATATTTGACTATCAATCTGAAAGCGTCTATTAAAATATTCACTTAAAATAATGAAAATCAATAAAATTTGCAAATGAAATTCATGAGTTACAGTTTATACCTCTTTGGTCGATGAAAAACTTTTTACCCATCATACTTTCCCATATGTGTTGTTTAATATAAACAGTTATTTGCTAGGATTAACAGGACTGTAAACTCTTCCAGACATGTACAATAATATTCTTGTGGCATCTACAGTACTTCTGATGGTGGCAAATGTTTGCTTTGCACAAAATCCTCTTCACCAAAAAGGAAAAGTTTTTACGTCACAAAGTAGGAAGCAAAGTAATCCATATCACTACCTATTCAAGGTACTGTAAAGGTTCTAACAAAATATTTGCATAAGATATAATCTCTTCCTTCTGAGAGTGAGACTAGGCCTAACTGATAGTTTGATGTAACCTTTGACAGGTGGTTATGATATACTGAGTTAGACTTTACAACTGGCCAAACAACCCAAATCTGGACTGTTCAGATCAAATGTCAGTGCCTGATAAGTCAAAGTATTGCAGCATGATGCTGTCAAATGAAGCTTGGGGCAAGGTAAGTGCTATTGCCCATCCTGTTTAAGCAGAGTTAAGCAAACATGTTGACAAGTTACGAAGGTTGCCAAAAATGAAAGAATCTTATAAAATATTGCTGTTACTTAACCAGTAAAGAGGATTTCTGACTTTGAATACTTTAGTAACAAAGCAGGTTTTTTTTTTACCATATCTCTCCTTATGACCCAAATGTAAATTAAACTGGTTCCTGCAAAATTTAATACTTGCTCACATAATTTGGGGGGGGGGGGGTCTCATGTACCATAGTAGTTAACAGTAAAAACTGTTCAACTATACACTTCCATGAAATTCAAATAAATGATTGATCTATCTTTTAAAGGGCTGAAAGATTTTGTGATTATTTAAATGCACCTACAGCAAAGCAAGGTTTGAACATGAGAACAGCTAACTTGCATAAGATTATAAGCTCGAGGGCAGAAGCTGATTACCTACTGAGATCAGGATGGAAATTTCCTTAAAGTTACAGAGATGTCGGAATACATTATAGTTTTCTTTTTGGTTTCAATAACTCTTAAGAGCAAAATCCTCACAGCATTTTTCCAGGAGCAAATTATTCTGACTATAATGGCTTTGCTGGCTTGTGCTACAAAGCTTAATTTAGGAACTACTGGATATTTCTGCACCCAAGATGCTGGATTTCAAGGAACTATGACCCATGTTTGTATTCCAAAATGTTTTCCCCATAATCATCCAATCTCAGTATACCAGATGTCATGCTTTTAGAAGATCTTTTTACACATCATCAACTTGACCCACCAACTCCAGCTGTTAAAATGGTGGGTTATGATTTATGTTACTCTCACTAAAATCTGTGCTTTTTTTCCAAAAAAAATTGCTGCTGAAACTCACCATGAAGTTGGTCCAGTAAGTCACTGGGCAACTTGGGACAGCTCTAAATGGATGCTGGTTTAACAACAGCTGCATTCACCACTTGCAGAGGTGCTAAAAACTCTGACAAGCTGTTTTCCTAGTTGGTTTGGGGGTCGCCACTGGTTCTGGTGCAGGTCAAATAAATATACCCTCACTTTCCTTAATTCTCTTAGATTCAGGAAGATGTCTAGGGTAGCTTGGAAGGGCCTTTGTGAAAACATGCAACTGTAGAGGCCTGGCCCTGGAGATTGACCAGTTGCAGCTAGGAGTGGCTAGGTACAATCATACATATATGTGTGTGTGTGTGTGTAGGCACACACACGCTGGCCAGCTTTCGCTTTGACTTGAAATGTTCGTTTTGGGCTTTTCAGAAGTACATACATGCAAAGAGTGCCAGGCTGCAATGACACCCACTTTAGAGGTGCTGGACCTGTCCTCCAGCATGCTGTGGCTGAAAAGAAGCACTGATTAAAATTCACTTCTGCTGTCAATGCAGTTGCACTGGTTAAAATTCAAATATTCAGTCAATAATGCTGAAGATAAAACTTAAAAGTTCCACAAAGGGTACTTGATTGAATTCCAACTGTACTTTCCAGCAATCTTCACATATCACTAGATAATTCATTCTTACAGGGGTTTTGAGATCAACCTTTTGTTTAGTTATCAGCAACAGTTTCAGTAGCTTGCGCTAGAAGGTCACAACACTTTATAATTAAGTGTGGGTGAGGCAAATCTATTCCTTCACACTGAAGACAGATGAGGCTTCTTATTGAGTTTGCTATAATTCCTCATTATGCTTTACATTTTAAATATTAATAAGAAGGGTGTCATTGGAGAACAAAATACATTATTCCCATTCATCAAAGTTAATAGTGATGTATATGTGTCAATTTATCAAGGTTAACAGTGATTTATATGCATTGTTTCCAACCTATACGACAGTTTATCCTCAGAAAATTAACTTAAGGACATTGTTTTTCTTGTACACTGTAGAACATTTTACAGCAGTGAAGAGCCTATTAAGCTCACTGATAACTGAGGAATGTCATTATCAAAATGAAAGAAAACTATTGTCTTCTAATGGTAGGAAGCCAACTTTGCAAAACAGGCTGAACAAAAATAAACAGAAACAATGGGACTTCAGAATCAAGGTAGCTGATTTGCTCGTTTGGACATTAACTCTAAGCCAGCTGCTCCATGGTTTGTTTCCATACTGGGCTAAGGCAGGAGCAAAGCGGAAGCACTAGAGATGTGCGCACTAGCATGTAGCTCAGGCATATTAAGGGTGAAACAAACTGTACTTTGTGGCTTCTCATGATGCTAAAATGCAACCAGTATTAAATAAGTTGATTGAGTTGCAGTGGTCTTCAGTGAGTGTACTGGAATGCTAAACAACAGCCTCCCCCTACTTGGGCTCTCCAGATGTTTTGACAACTCCCATCAGTTCAAGGCTGGGAAAGACTGAGATAAAGTCTTGTAAACCTACATACTGCTTTACTGTACTGCAGTTACAAGCAAAACAGCTTTCAAAGGCTGGTGTACAACTAAGTTCTACTCAGAGTAGACTCACTGAATTTAATGAACACAGCTAAGTTGGTCCATTAATTTAAATGGGTTTACTCTGAGTAAAACTTAATTGAAAACCACTAATATGTCTAATGGCCTATAGCCACAGCTGTCTCCTACCTCTTTCTTTTGGGTGACTCAGAGTAGACCAACTAACACTAATGGAATAAATTAAGTCATGACTAATTTGACTGCTTTCAATGGGGTTTCTATTAATGTGGGTCAGCCATAACCCCACCCCCATTCAAAATTATTTCATTTTTACTGTTTTCCCCTCAGTATTCTAGATAGTGGTAAATTTCCCAGCTTTATATGCTGTAAACATTCCAGAATTCTAAAAGTCACAATTTATTTTGAGAAGTCCCACAATATACACTCTCACAAACTGATTTAATCTCCAAGAACAAGATCAGCATACTTCAAGTTTCCAGAAAATTCACGTTCTCATTTAAACCAATATTGAACAGTTTCTCAGAACATTTTAAACTTTAAAAAATTCAAAATATTCAGGATTTAACTGAAATATTTGCTGTTCAGCTACTGAAAGTTAAGAAGCCGAAGAAGCCATTGACGAGTGTATGAGCTAGACACTTGCACAAAATTTTTGTACAAGAATGCACACCCAAGTTTTCTTCTTAGTAAATTATTAACATTACTATTTTTTTTTTGTTGAGAAAAAACTCTACCCTGTTACTTATCAAACCTTCTTGTTAAGGGAGAGAAATTCTCAAATGAGTGTGCAAAAAATACATTTATTCCTCTTAGATTTTCAAAGCGTTTACTGTATCCTGGTGGAAAGAAATGTTGCAAAGATATTTCCTGCCTGATTTCAATAACTTTGAAACATTTATGCAACATTACTGAGTTTTTATTTGTTTATTTATTAAATTTATACAGTATCCTCCTAAAGGTTCCCAGGTTTGCAATGACCTTGGTCATTCATTAAAACATATTCAATGAATGTCTCTGGATTATATACAGTAATAGTTAGAAACTTTTAACCCAGCTACATCTTTTTAAAATCAGCAATGAACTGATTGGGGATAATATGCAGTCTTCTCTGCATTTCTCAAGAAAAGCTGACTGATTTTTAGCTGAAGGTACATAAGCATGTATGTCATAGTCAATACAAAATATACATGTGTACAAATCAAATGAAACAAATAAGACTTTGATGGTATCAAAGTATCATTAGGATTACAGTGCTATTTTGTAACATGAAACTTGCAGGATCAGACTTGACTGCATCACACCAAAGATATTTCAGAGGAGCAGATATACTGTAATATGCTATGCAATGCACTTCAGCAATGATTGCAAAGGGACCCAGGATGCATTACGGTGCACTTTGCCCTACAGTTAAGCTCACTGAACAGAAATGTAGTTCTACAGGCCTAAGTAAATGAGATGCTAGGCATGTGATTTGAGTTTCTGCTCACTAAAACAAAGACACCTGTGGGGCGGGGAGTGATTCTGATGGGAACCACAGTATGGGAGGCGAACGGATGCAATCTGACCTGAATCTCCACCGTGCAACTGATAAATTGACCCAGCGGTGGGGGGGGGGGGGAAACCTCGGCAGCAAATCCCGCTGAATGGAATAGGGTGGGAATTAATTCCATCTGGAATGTGCGCAGGGCAATGGGAGCTCCTGCAAGCTGAACAAATGGTTCCGGGGCTGCACTGACGAGACACAGAACCAGAAGCAGTCGCTCCCAGGCAGACTCTCTCCCGCCCTCCACGTGCCCCCTCGCTCTCCCTTCCCTCTCCTCCTGCGTTGCCACGTTCCAATCGATGCGTTCCCAAGCACGGTCCCCGCCGCCGACGCAACGGGCGCGCGCGCGCGCGAGAACGTCGGGGAGGCGTTCCCCGCGGCCCGTACCTGCCAATCACGTTCGAGCGGCTCCTCCCCCTCCCCCTCGCGATTTGCTAGGAGCAGCTGCCAGTCGGGCAATAGGGGCTCCCGCCCAAGGGTCAGCTCGGCGTTCGGAGCGAAGAGAGGAGCCGCGGGCGTCCGCCTAGCCCCGCCCCCCATCGCGAACGAGCTCCCCCCCCCGTCGCGCGCTCCCGCCTCTCTCACTCTCCTCGGTGGCGTTACCTGACAGGAGGCGACATGGCCCCGCGCAAGAGCCCCAAGAGCGGCAGCCCCGGCCCCGGAGCCAGGAGAGGTCAGTAGTGGCCGCCCTGTTATGGAGGGCGCGCGGGCGAAGAGGTGCCTTCCTGGGTCTCCGTTCCCGGCGGTCCTCCGGAGGCGGTGTTGCCGGGCGGGGAGGGTGGGGGTGGGAGCGGGGCCTCTCCTCTCCTGTCAGCGCCGCGCTTTTCGAAACTGGCGCCCTGAAGTCCTCTTGCAGCCGCCTCGCTGCCGGTCCCGAGGCGGCCCCTCAGGAATGCCTGCCCTGGTTTCTGAGGAGGAGGAGGCTCCCTCCCGTTGGGGAAGGGAATGAGGGGCCTGGACGGTGCTGCTGGGACCAGGGGCGGCGAGGGGAATAAAATGGAGCCCGGGATTTCCTCAGGCGGCCCTCCTTCTGAATACAGTGGTACCTCGGGTTACATTCGCCTCAGGTTACAGACTCTGCTAACCCAGAAATATTACCTCGGGTCAGTGGCGTAGCGTGGGTTGTCAGCACCCGGGGCAAGGCAAGTAATTTGCGCCCCCTAACCCGTGGATTTGCGCCCCCTAACCCTAACCCCCAGATGTTGCGCCCGGTGCGGCCGGCCCCCCCCGCACCCCCCACGCTACGCCACTGCCTCGGGTTAAGAACTTTGCTTCAGGATGAGAACAGAAATCATTCTCCGGCGGCACGGCAGCAGCAGGAGGCCCCATTAGCTAAAGTGGTGCTTCAGGTTAAGAACAGTTTCAGGTTAAGAACGGACCTCCGGAACGAATTAAGTACTTAACCCGAGGTACCACTGTACCAGTCGCTGGCTAAACCGCGGGAGGCGAGAGGGCTCTTGTGTCCGCGAGAGCAAGAGGCGGGACTCAGTGGGCCGTTGGTCCCGATCCGGCCCCGGGCTCTCCTTGCGCTGCTCGGCTGCAGGTTGTGAAAGTGCTCTCGAAATCCCTTCGCTTCTGAGCTCCTCCTTGAGCACACAGACTCCGAGACAAGGAGGCGAGGAGCCTGGCTTCGTTTATTTCCCCTTCCACTTGTGTACACAGGTCACACCTCTCAGCTGGGTAGATCCGATTTAAAGAGGCTGCCATCCTGCGCGCACCTTCGGAGCTGGTGGTCTTTCTTGCTCTTTTGAAAATGTGTGGTTTTTGAAGGCATGGGAATATAGAATTGTAGAGTTGGAAGGAACCCCCGAGGATTAACCCCCCTTGCAAGGCAGGCATATGCAACTGTCCCATATGGGGATTGAACCTGCAACCTTGGCATTATCAGCATCAAGTTCTAACCAACTAAGTGATCCAGGCCGACTCTTGTGGAAGACAGTGGGCCTCAATTCCATATAGAGAGACATAGGATTGTGCTGCAGGGTTGCAAACCAATGTATTCTGGAGTGAAATGCCATGGCATTCAATGAGGCTTGCTTCTGAGTAAACATGCACCAATTCTTGATGATAAACACTTGGGGCTGAAATAGCTACTTCATGCACAAACTGGCACAGATCAAGTGTTGACTGACTAGGTTGATGTGCAGGCCCCTGTGAAATATCCCTAACTCTGAATTCTTTCTATCCCTTTCCTTTTCCCACGCCAGCTTTTTGTTGTTCAATTGCCATTGCTTTCTGTAATGCCAGAATTTTGTTCCATTCACAGCCCATTTGGGGACCATCTTCAGGACACATGAGGAGAGGCTAGCTAATGTGGCCTTTTCTTGGGGGATTATCATCCTGCAAGGGTATCTGCATTGTCCATAAAGTGCGAGTTACTGTGTGTAAGCAGAATAAAATTCTGTTCCATTCTGTATTGAATCTATTTCAAAGTGGTATGGTGGCACACCTTTCTCTTGAAGTGGATGTTGTTAACCTTGTTGTTAACTGGTGGTGTTGCATAAACCCACAATAAAGCAAAACTATTGTATCAGAATGGAATCCTTAAGATATTTATCTGAAAGTCCCGTTGATTTTAGTTAGACTTACATGCAAATAAAAGGGCTGGTTTTATACAAAGTGCTGAGGCACTTTTCTAGCACAGTTATCTTTGGGAATCTGTAGTGGATAATCTGGTTGTTGGTCAGAGGTTTTTTTGTTTGTTCAACACCTCTGTTCTGCTGGACACTAAACTGAATTACACAGATGAATTTTGCTGTGATTTGTCCAAAACTCTGTGTAATTAAGTTTAGTACAGCTTTGTGAGGCTGCAATGGTGGGAAACATAGATTTTTCTACATCATTAAATTAGCTGGCTAAGTGCATTTTCTAGGACTTGACACATGGCAGCCTAACCCACAATCTATCTCATTAAATCACCATTGTAGTTTGTTGCCTGTAATCTGGCATCAAGTTTCATGTGTGAGTATAAAATGCTTTCTCTTGATTGTGTGGCAAGACTTGTATCCCTTGCCAGTAAGGTATTTTCACTCCTTCTGTTTGGTTACTCCCTCATCTCTTCCAAAGTGTTTACGTGTCAACTGCCCATTAAAAAAGGGTGAGGTATGACCAGATGGTTTACATTTGCTCTTGTACTGTATTTAAATCAATGTCCCCTCCTTTTCCTTCTCTACTGGCATTTTTAGTGACAGAGAAATGTCTTAACTTGCAGAAGAACACATGCATAAGTGAATGGAAAACTTCATATAATAAAACCTAGTTAGTGATAAGAGGTCAGATGAATGTGTGGCTGGTGTTGGTATGAATGTCTTTAGGGTTTATTTTTCTTTTTTTGCCAAGCTTAAAATACCCTGCTTTTTAAATGTTCCAAGTAGAAAATATCAGTTCTCAAAATATTACTTTCTTCCAACTAAATATACTCTAGATTGGTATACAGATTTTGTGAAAATTAGGATTTTTTTTTTCATTTTTTTACTTAGCTAGTAAAGTGGAGTGTTAGCTGGCAGGTTTTTCTTTTCTTTCATTTTCATTGATTTCATTTCATTTTCTCAACATGGAAAGTGTGCTTTCCTCCACAGATTTTTGTTAAGTAGCTCAGAATTCATAAGGTTATTATCTCTTTCCTTCTGTGACAAGGGAGAATATCCTTACCTAAAGCCCAACCCTAAATGTGTTCCTTCAGAAGCAGGTCCTAAAGGGTTCAGTGGCACTTCCATGCAAGTAAGTGTAGTTAGAATGGTGGCTACCTCATATGCATGTTTCAGAGTTTGTTCTGTTTAGATCAGGCTTCCTCAACCTCGGCTCTCCAGATGTTTTGGCCTACAACTCCCATGATCCTTAGCTAGCAGGACCAGTGGTCAGGGATGATGGGAATTGTAGTCTCAAAACATCTGGAGGGCCGAGGTTGAAGAAGCCTGCTTTAGATCAATTGTACATATATTTACTTAGAAATAAATCCAACCTGTAGCATTAATGTATAGTTAGCATAACATGGCCAAAATTTGGTGGCATTCAGGGCATTCAGGCATATTCCACCCATCCATCCTATACCTGCCTTCCTCAGTTTTCCCACATTGATGATACTTTTGTGTGCCTGTATGTGTTGGTAACAAGCTATATTGAAGATTTTAGAATATAATTGAGTAAACTGCTTTATGTCATATTATCATTCTGTTATATAGACACACACACACACACAACTGTTCACAATCTCTGTGAGCTTACAGGTCTAACTGAAAAACGGCCATGGCTTCCACAAAGATATGTCCTGTCCCACTAACCTTTTAGTGTTTTTTTGAGTATGTCAACAAGTCAACATGAATAAGGATGACTAAGTAGACATTGGGTTTTATTCAGTGTTAGTCCTACTCAGAGTAAACCCTATCCAGAGTAGACCCATTGAAGTGTATGATAAAGGAAACTTCAATACTGTATGTTAATTTTAATGAGTCCTCTGAGTAGAACTTAGATACAATCTGTATTTAGAGTTTCAAACACCTAGGTAGCCTGAGTAAGTTTAGCAGTCATGGGATAAGAGGACAGGTCTTTATGCACAGAGTAGGGGTAAATTGACAGTTTGTACAATGGAGGGACATAAGAAGCAGAAATGCCTGCACTTCTTAATTCTTTGCGCTTTCTATTCTCCTCTACTCTCTCTGGTCTCCACACCCACCCACCACTTAACTCCTTGCAAGGCTTCTCCTCATCCGGTCCCACCATGTAGTTAGCTAGTAAAGTATATCAAGTTTCTCTGCAATATAATGTGGCATTCTCACAGTTTACTTTGTTAAAGCAAGACTAAGACCAACATTCATTAAATATAATGGTGGCATACAGCTTTATTGTGCTCAGTTTTGCCTTTACCTTTAGAACAAACATGCTATGCAAGGAGGAAGGGCCGCTTGGAGTTTAGACAAAACATTGTATCTTTTCTTGGCAATTTCTTACACCCCTTCTGAAACAATGTACACTTTGATATTTCTCTGATTTTTTACTTCTGAAGAAATACTATAGAATATACATTATTATTATTTATTATTTCTGAACAATGAAGTATATCTCATGCTAATGGTTTATTGGATTCTTCATTATAGGCCATTTGTGCAATGTTTTCCTTGCACCAAGGTGATTGTTCCCCGATGAACATCATATACTGGTAAAGTGTGACGATTGCTGTGACTGATAACACTGTTTATTTTGTAACCACACTCATGGATTGATTTGCTGCATGAGAAGTTTTTGTTTGTGTGCTTTAAAATGCTGTGAAATGAGAGATCTAGGGCTGGGAAATCATTCAAATTCATAAATGCTACCTCCAGAGGCTCTAGCCATGAAAAAGATTCAAATTTCTAATCACCAACACATTTTTTCAAACAACTTTAGGCACATGATGATTGCTTTATCTGATTTTCCAGCCCTGGAGAAAAGAAAAGCATCATTTTATAATTCTTTTTAAACCTATGTTGAAGTAGTTGTATTAGTTTTCCTGAAAATATTACTTGCAGTGTTAAATATTTGTTAAATTGTTAAATGCTTGCATTGAAAGAAAACTACTAATGAGTGGTGTGGTTTCGGAATGAACAAGAAAATAACCAACAATAGAATTCTACTTTTAACTTATTTTGAAGATTTATACTCTGCCTTTTAATCAAATGATTTTCAAGGCACTTATTACAATAAACAATCACCATCACCAAAAAGTCACAAATATACACACCGCCCAGCACATAGCTGTCTTACGTTCTGCAATCTCAGTACAACTAGCTGTTGAAGCAGAGTGTTCTTTTGTGGTAGAGTGGGGAAGCAAACTCACTACTGCAGCTGCTCCTCCTCTAGTTGACACTTGGGCTCAAACTGTGTCTTCTAGCCATGGTATTCTACTGGTAGGGCTGGGAGGGTGTACTGCCTCCTAGTGGCCCTTGGCTCCCTGACCAGTGACAAAGGTCAGAGTGCTTCCTGTCTGCTCTGCAGTCCCAAGTAACTGGAGATAATCACTGAAATGCAGCATAGACTGCATTTTACTAGGTCAGACAATTCGTTCATCTCACCCATAATTGTCTACTCTGATAGGCCATGGCTTTGGCTTGCCAGAGTCTCATCCCCATTCCTATCACCTGCTACCTGATCCTTTTATCATAGCAAGGAAGGCCTGGGGGAGGGGGTTGAAAAGAGGCAGGTCTCTCTCCCCCCCCACTCCTGAAACTCCTCCCATGCTCTTGCTTGAGCAGGAGTTCAAAGCTCCTGTTTCAGGTTGTATAAGCACACCTTCGCAACTGAAAATTGCAGAGTGCACACATTTTGTTCTTGTGAAATGAATAGGTTTGAACATATCTACAGTCTCCTTGCATGCCACGCAATCATGGTGATATGTTAGAAATAAGGCATTAAAAGCTTTGACCGGATTGAGCAAACTTTTATGTCTGACAAAAGTCAAACCTATAGGCTGTTTATGCAATTTACCCCTTTTCTCCCTTAAGCAAGGATTTGGAAATATTATTTAATTATATGATCAGACAGGACTCTTATCTCATAGAGCTATTTAGGATTGCAGCTTTTACTCATGTTGCAACAATGGGAAACAGATAGTGAATGCAAAAGAGCATAGAAAGAAAATAATGGTAGTGTTAAAATGCCCTTTTAAGTTTTATGTGTGTCCCTGTCTTTCCCGCTTGGCCTTCTTTTAAGCAGGCTGCCTGAACAGGCTTTCTTGGTATTCATAGTGTGATAATGATGAATATATCACACCCACACCCACTGTACAGTGGAATGAAATATTGCAGGGATGTCCAACCATTAGATCGCGATCTACTCGTAGATTCCTGGCTGATCCTGGTAGATTGTGGCAATTCACTCACCCCATGCACACTCCTCCTCCCTCCAGTGACAATGGGTAGATCACTGCCAGTTTTTTAATACTGGGAGTATGTTATAGTCTCTTGGGAGTTGGACGTTCTTGAAATATTGGCTACAAAAATATCTTATGTATTCTTCCTTGGTGGTGTTGCCATTAGTTGAGGCACAGTATGCAACATGCAGAGGGAAGGCATTTTATGTGCTGGTGCTTACTCTATAGAGCTCCATCTCATCTGAAAGGAGCTTCCAGTATCTGTTCCAGACCTTCCTATTTACTCAGGCCTTTGCATGTGATTAATTCCTAGCTTGGAATAATATATATTGCTGGCTACAGTGAGTGAAAGTTTACAGTAGTTTATTGTTTTAAAGTGTTGTTTTATTATATTTTGTATTTTGGTGAACTGCTCTTATATTCTGTCTACCTTTAAAGAAAATATTTATATACCACTTCATCTGTAATATATGTGCTTTTGCATTCAATTGGAGGATGAGGCCCATTGTGAAGCTAAACTGCTCTACTAACATGAATATGTACTAAAACTGGACGACTGAGATCTGATGTCTCAATAAAACTCATCTAGTTACTACCTAGAGATTTTAACTAAAACAAGAATTCTGTAAAGCCATGTGCTGGGGTATTTTTTGAGGCCTACATTGCTCTCCACTTTTAAAGCACGCTATACAGTACTAGGAGTACTTGGGTTTCAGTGTTAAGTGCAAATTATTCTTCAGCTTCTTCATAGTCTGTGGCAGTGGCGTAGCGTGGGTTGTCAGCACCCGGGGCAAGGCAAGTAATTTGCGCCCCCTAACCCGTGGATTTGTGCCCCCTAACCCTAACCCCCAGATGTTGCGCCCGGTGCGGTTGGACCCCCCTGCACCCCCCACGCTACGCCACTGGTCTGTGGTGCCAGTTTTGTCCTGGCATCTTTGTAGAGTATGTGGAGTTTGTGTAGCTGTTTCAGTTCCATTTATAGATAGAATAGGAAACATGGCTTCATAAGAATGGAAATAGCAGCAGGAGCAGAAAAACTACTTGAATATAGCACCTGTTGCACCCTCAATCTATTCTTCAATACCCACTATCTCACATCTACAAACATAGTCTTGCATCTGTAATCACCTGTATTCCATCCATATAGTTTACTCTGTTAATTTTCTTAAAATGAATTGTGTGACTGGTTGGTACAGATTATACTTGGCCTTGAATCAATGTTTGGTAGTAACAGTAGTACTTCTATCCTGCTTGAGACTTGTTTAAATTATCACTATACCATCTCCTTAAAAAAATGAAATGAAATGTGTTATTATATTTATATCATAGCTTTCCTCCAAAGAGCTCCCCATTTTACTCTTACAACAGTCCTGCAAGGTGTATTAGATTAAGAGACAGCAATTGGCTCAAGGTAATGTAGTGAGCCTTATGTTTGAGTGGTAATTTGAACCCTGGATTCCCTGGCCCAGTTCCAGTACTCTGAATACTACAAACGCCACATTGGCTCTCATCTGATTTTTCTCCCTTGTAATCTATTGACTAAGTACAACTTTTCAAACAAGTGTATGTATTTTATGAACTGGAACGAGTGATAAAATTGAGATAAAATGATTTTTAGAGTGTTGTTACTAATTAATTTTCCAGCCTTTTGCCTGAATTACTTCTCTGGATTAATTGATGAACAAATACCACAAGAGGTGAGCAGTTATGTGATTAGGGGTTATTGTGTCATTTATTCTCTTCAAAGAGCTGCTTTTATACAACTAATTTGTAATCACTATGTTCCATTGACAGTGATGCTTTGTCCCATGAAATGCAAGTAGTCTTTATGATAACATCTATAACCACTTTTAAAGTACTTTTTAAGATGACGCAACGAGGGTGGATAATCTGTGGACCGTACCCTGCCCCCAAGAGTTTTTGTTACTGCCAAGGACCCCTCCCTAAACATACCAATAAAAAGAATCTGAAAATTTCTGTAGGAGGTCCCCTGCTTTTATTCTTTGATGGACAGATTTCAGTGGAGGATGGGAAGTTTAATTGCATGAGGAAGAGTCATTTCACTAATGCAATGCATTCTTTGGATACAAACCTGTTCTGGAAAATGTCATGAAATTTCATTTCATTGGGTGACCTTGAGTTCTTTGTCAGTCTTTCTCCATTCTATACTATTATACAGTGGTGCCTCGCAAGATGAAATTAATTCGTTCCGCAAGTTTTTTCTTCTTGCGAGTTTTTCGTCTTGCGAAGCACGGTTTCCCATAGGAATGCATTGAAAATCAATGAATGCGTTCCTATGGAAACTGCCTTCAGACCAGGTCCGGGGACAGTCTGTCCCCCGACCTCTTCTGAAGGCTGGGGGGGGGGACAAGGGCTTTTCTTCCCACTGCCAGCCTTCAGAAGGCTGTTCTGAAGGCTGGCAGTGGGAAGAAAAGCCCTTCTCCCCACCTCCCACCCCGCAGGCTCCGGGGACAGGAGCGCTTTGCTGCCGACCGCCAGCATTTTAAAAGCCCCCGCAGTCCCGGGGCAATTTTAAAATGCTGGCGGGCGGCAGCGAAGCCTCCGCTGTCCCGGGGCAATTTTAAAATGCTGGCGGGCGGCAGCGAAGCCTCCGCTGTCCCAGGGCGATTTAAAAATGCTGGCGGGCGGCAGCGAAGCCTCCGCTGTCCCAGGGCGATTTTAAAATGCTGGGGGTCGGCGGTGAAGGCTTCACTGCCGCCCGCCAGCATTTTAAGATCGCCCGGGACTGCGGAGAAGTCTCCGCTGTCCCGGGAAGGCAGGCGGGGGGGGGGAGCAAAGACTTTTGCCCCCCCGCCGGCCTTCAGAAGAGGTCCAGGACCTCTTCTGAAGGCTGGCGGTGGGCGAAAGTCTTTGCTCCCGACCGCCAGCATTTTAAAAGAGGTCCCCGGAGATTTCCCTATGGGCTTTCTTCTTGCGAAGCAAGCCCATAGGGAAATTCATCTTGCAGAACGACTCAAAAACGGAAAACTCTTTCGTCTTGCAAGTTTTTCGTTTTGCGAGGTGTTCGTCTTGCGAGGCACCACTGTATGAATAATTCTCCCTTAGATCTGCTTTTTCCCCTAACAAAAAAGGTTCCATAGGAACGCATTCTGGCCAGTTTTTTATTGTGTGAGTTGGGTTATCTTGACAATATTCTAAAATGAAAGCTATTCAGAAACTCCTGCCTATTCAGGAACTCTAGGAGTCACAGTTTCTCATAGGAAAACTTGATAATTTTACTTGCTTTGAGACATCTATGGGGGAATGGCTGTTTGACTTTTACGTGCCATGTCTATAGGATCCTCTCTTCCCATATATGAGGGGTGGCTAAAGGTTCAGAGCTGCCTCTAGTATTTGCTTGCTTTAAATTGTGGCATCTCAGAGAATATATAGAGATCATGTCTTTGTAACCATCCTCAGCTTAAATGTTTCATTCCTGTAGAAAGCCAGCATTTAGGATCCTCAATGTTGCAGTAGAAGTTACAGGTGCTTCAAATGAGGGGTACCACTGTACTTGAACTATCCCCAAGATAACTCCCAAGGTCAAAATGTAATTCTATATTGATTATGAATTGTAAAGGTAGAACCCGTAAAATATACAGTGGTACCTCAGGTTAAGTACTTAATTCATTCTGGAGGTCCGTACTTAACCTGAAACTGTTCTTAACCTGAAGCACCACTTTAGCTAATGGGGCCTCCCACTGCTGCCGCGCCGCTGGAGCCCGATTTCTGTTCTCATCCTGAAGCAAAGTTCTTAACCCAAGGTACTATTTCTGGGTTAGCAGAGTCTGTAACCTGAAGCGTCTGTAACCCAAGGTACCACTGTAGTTGCATGCCCCTAGTTAAGTTTTTGTAGAAAGTGTTAGAGCCATGGAAAACCTTTATGGTTGTTCTCTGTGTAGCAGGTGTAATTTTTGAAAATACGGTACTAATTGTGGTTGCCCAGTTGTATGAGGCATTTTTCTATTAGCATTGCACATTCCTAAGTGATGAAGTGCTGCACAATGTGAGCTGACAGATGTGGTAAAGAGTTTTCAGATGTTTTGGATATCATGTAGAACAGCACCATGTTGAAAGTTTCCTGCAGCTTACACAGGGTGGTTATAAAACTTACACCAGCTTCATGTACAGAAACCAGTGAGATTCACATGATATTTTTAAAGCAGTAGTTTGTCTGGATATTCTCCTGTGTAATGACTAGACTAGGCCATACCTGATTCTAGACTTGCAGGTTGTGCCCTTCTGCTGGGGGGAGGGGAATCAAAAGCCATCAGCTGGAGCTAAAGTCAGGCAAGTTGGAAGCTGGTTCCCCAAATGCAAAACAAAGGTGTTGACCAGTCAAGAGAGTTTATGCTGTCTTTGAGTTTCAGGGGCCAGTGTTGGTCTTGAATTTTTCCTTCTCTGCCTGAAGAGGGCTTTGAGGCCTGAATAAGGTATGGGAGAGAAATTCAGTTTCGTTCACATTTAATGTGACTCTACCTAATTTCCACTCTCTGAAACAATACGTGAACCTAAACGCAGCTTTCTTTTGAAATTTACACTTCTCTGGATTCTGCAGCAAAAAAGAAAAGTGTGTAAAAATGTATATATTTTGGGAACATGTGCATAATAATAATAGGGAAATTGCTTAGCAAAGTGCATTTTAGGAGAAATGCACATTAAAATGTTGATTTGCATTTTCATGACTTTAACATAAAAAATTGCAAACTGTTACTGAAATGTGGTGAGCTGAACTTAAGATTTAAAAATTGACAGACTCATCCATCCCTAGGCCTGAGTTTAGGAACGAACCATGGAAAGCTGGAGTCCCTGATATCCTTGGATGTTTGCTGCTTGGTTCTGCATTGGGAGCAGAACTAACCTGTTATAAAGGACCTTGTGAAAACTGTATAGTTGCCAGCTAGCTATCTCAATATTTTTTTCTTTACAAGGAGTAGCATTTAATAAATGAAGTTATTTGGCTCACCCTGTGACCTATATTATCGTTAACTACTCTATTGTACTTAATGATTCAATTAAATTAACTGAGCCATTTATTAATTTATTCATAATAAATTGATTTATTGCCTGTTTCCTTGTGTATGCATAGCCAAATCACACTAGTTAAGGTCTAACGTTTTACTCAGTTTGTACCAAAAAAACATGCTGCAGCCGTATAGTGCAGTTGCTTCAACTGATTTTCTTGCTGTTCTTCCCTATAAAATTGTTCTGAACTTCACATTGATGACGGGTCCAATTTATCTACAGTCAATAAATATATGCATGTATGGATTATAGTTTTATTGTTGAGGTAGATTTGCTAAATGGGATTTTTGTACCTTTTTTTCTAACATATTTAGATTTGGCTGTTAGAAAACAAATGCCATAGCTTCCTGAGGAGAGAATTGTTGAGGCATTAGCAGGCAGGTTTTGCCTCAGAGCTATTGCACCCTGCCCTACAGGAAGCTGGGTTGGTCCCATGGTGCTGTCACTTTTGAACTACTCAGCTGTGTACTGGAATGTAGTTTCTTTGAGAATGAAAGGGTTTTTTATAGGCATTCTTTGGCTGCTCTTTACCATTAGCATGTAGGCAAATTATTCACTCCTTAGTTGTGAAACACTCTTCTCCTAAAGCACGTCGGAATTCAAGCCTGCAAATCTTCCAAAAATGCCAACAGTCTTTATTATTTGGGCTAGAATTCAACAAGTTAGCTGGGGGGGGGGTAGTGTGTGTGTGTGTGTGTGTGTGTGTGTGTGTAATCTAATGTTTACACAATGCTTTCTAAAAAGCTATCAGAAGGAAGTTTTCAAAAAATTGAAAAGGGGCTATTGACAATATTTCCTGCTTGAGGAGAGCTACAAACTAAAGCATGTTTATAAATATTAGTCTTTCACCAAACGCCATTACCTTCCAGTTCAAAGCTTGGTTTGCATATGTTGAATCAGAAGGCAGCCTAGCTGCATGTGCCTTTTTTTCTTGCCAGTGACACACAATCCTTAGTAGTACATAATACGTGTGTTAGTGCCATTCTGTAATTGTGGACTACAATTGTGTCAAGTTTATAGCTAGAAATGCACCCAAAAGTCATCCGATGGCTGACTGTCAGCATCATGTAAATGTGTGTGGCTGTTGCCCAAATTGCACAGACAAGCTTTGTGTCCTGACTTTTGTTTGAGTTTGTACAGAAGGTTTAATGCTCTTAGAATTTAGTCAGTGAGGCATGCTTTCCTGCAATCATTTTTTAAAATCTGTTCTGTTTTGCGTCTCTGGTATGTTGGTGTTTAGAGATTAAATGAGACAGAAAAGATCCAGGATGCTTTGTTAGTAGGAGGGGGCAAATTTGATTGTCGTCAGCACTGGGTTTCCATATGGGTACTTAAAAGCATTTGGCTTGCAGATGATTGCACTAAAAATAGCTTTTGAGCAGTTTGCAGCAGGGTCCGATTTCGTGCCTTAGCTGAGTTGGCTGTAAGAAACTTTCTTTGTGGCTGTAGGAAGGCTTACATGAGGGACATTTTTTGCTGATTCTATCTGGACACTTGTTTTTTATATTAAGATTTATTTAATTCATGGATAAAGGACACTGATGCCATGGCTGAAGATTCAGGTATACTTCTAGCAGCTTGGAATACCTACTGTATTTGTGACTCTGGGGGTGAGCAGCAAAACTGTAAATGTATTGTGGTATAACTTTAATCTGAACATTAAATAGTTTAAAAATTATTAATATTTGGGATTTCCTCTTCCTAGCTGTATAACTTTATGAAATAGATACAATGCAAACAATGAGATTTATTTTTGACTAGATATATACAGTATTTATGACTTCATGTCTAATTAGAAGCATATCTCAATTTTGTTCAGTAGGGCTTAATCTCATGTAATAAATGGATTACATTTTGTCTTCAGATTTTGACAGTGGGTGCCATTTTTTCTACTTGAATCTAGAAAATGAACAGAGATCCCTTTATAGAAAATGGGGCATATTAAACCTGAGGTGAATGAATATTCACGAAGACCTAGTTCTTCACATTATTTTATGAGCTTTGAAAGTGCAGCACTGTATTTTACATGACTATGGGATCTGTATAGACATATGGTAGGTGAAAGTAAAGGCTTACCAGATTTGGAAATTGACCTACTTTCTACATGGCTGGCAGTTTTTGCGTGCAGGGCTGCATCCTTGATTTCGTTTTCTGGAATGAGTTTAAATTGGTATATAAAATATGCTTTTAGCTCTCAATTGGCTCTTAATTATAAAATGTCATATGATAAAACTTAAAGGAAAAAAAGATAAGGTTCTGATTAGCATAGCTCAGAGGAGTCTAGCTGCTGCTTGCAGTAAAATATTCACATCATAAATTGTTTCACATTGGTTCTTGAGTGGTATGTGTTCTTGAGTGGTATGTGCTTGCTTCACAATTTCAAAAATAAATGTTTATAATGTGGCATTTTCCATGAAACTGACTTTAAGTTTTTGCTAAATCTCAGGGGGAACTATCTGCTGCTGAGATCATTTTTACTTATATAGACTATGAAATATCAGTTGCTAAATACTATATTTATCTCTGCTTTGGACTCCACATTGTAAGTGGCTTCACTATCCACGAAGCTGCTGGATCCAGTAGTGTGCTATATTATATTCCCATGACTTGTGCTACGGAAATATTTAAATATATTCATCTGTAACATGAGCAACTACTGTATATAATACTTGATGCTGCCCCTAATGACTGTTTAAGGCCAGGCTGAATGTGGAGAAGCTACTTCCTTGATTCAGTGCTAAATTTCTTAGTGTGCTTTAAAGACTGAGGATTTTTTTTTTTTGTAGTTTTTCTTCTGGACCCAAGACTCTAGAGTAGAGTGCAATCCTATACATTAGTGACAGCCAACCCGTGGCTCTCCAGATGTTGGACCTCAACCTCAGTCATCCCTGGCCATTGGCCAGACTGGCTGGGGCTGAAGTTGGCATCCACAAATAGCTTGAAGGCTTGGCTACTTCTGCTATACATGTTTACACAGAAGTAAGTCTCAATGTGTTAATGAGTCTGATTATTTATTTGTTTGTTTATTCATTTGATTTATATCTCACCATTCCTCACAAAGGAGCCCAGGGCAGCAAATAACTGTACCGAAATTTTAGCTTTATTTCCACAAGTGAGTTAATAACTAACTCTCTTCTGAAACTAATGGACCTATGAAAAATGGGAGCTGATAAAGTAATGATTACATTTCTTTGCTAAGTAGCCAAACCTAGGGGTCACCAGTTCTTCATTTTTAAACATCCCCCCCATGGTCCATAAATTTACTAACGTTCTTAGTTGAGTATCTTGACATCTCTGTGATCATACTTATAATTTCCAGTTTAAACACCATGAAAATCAATAATCTTGCACATAATAAAGAATTATGAGATCTGTTCTAAACAAAATAATAATATAGTATTTACTATTCTGGCTTGGGTTGGGTCCCCAAAAGGTGTGTATTACATTCAAGTTAATATGGTAGTCTTTTGCCCAATACCTTAAAAAAAAGAAGATTTAGGGGTGACACAGAGCTGCAGAGGGATGGAAGAGGCATGAGCATAATGGAAAACAGTTCAAATAATGAATTACAAAATGGGAAACAGGATTTAAATAAAGGATAAGTTTTATCTTTTTATGTTTGATAATTTTAAATGACTTTGATTTAAATTAACCCACCAGGCTTGAATCAGTAGACAGCCTTTTAAATAATTGCATGAAACCCTTCATTCTGAATTTTATGTAATCAAATAATATATTTGCAGGAATGTATAATTGTAAGCCTTGCCTTCTAGTAGTAATTTCACTTGCTTTATTTTACAGAAACAAGACATGGAGGGAACAAGAATGGGAAGAAAGAAGGAATTTCTGGAAGTTCATTTTTTACTTGGTTTATGGTAATTGCACTGCTGGGAGTGTGGACATCAGTAGCTGTGGTTTGGTTTGAACTTGTTGATTACGAGGAAGTGCTAGGTAAGCATTCCAACAGCATTTGAAATGAAGTAATTTTAATATTTCACATTTCCAAATGTCATTCTTTTGCAACTTCAGGATTTTGATTAAGAACCTTGGATCATATCCAGCTCTGTGGCTCCACTGGCACAAGGGACTTTTGTAATACACTTGAACTTCCTCTACCTCTCCTGTCTCCTCTAGCTCCCCCTTCACAAAATCAGCTGCAAAGAGTTGAGGGACCCTCAAGAGCAAATTTTAAGGGGGCACAGGGGGAGGAGAGGAAACCCAAGTCTCATTTCCTAAGTGAAACCTCACTAGTGCAACATTGGATTTAACCTTTCAACAATTACGGGTGCTTATTCATTGTTCACTATCAAGCACCAGATATTCATGAAAGTGTTGATTTAAAGAGTAAATCATGTAGTTCATCTGTTCAGGTTTTGACAATGTGAATAATGGTTTCTATATTTTTACCACGCATGCAGCCAAAGCAAAGGACTTCCGTTATAACTTGTCAGAGGTACTCCAAGGTAGGATTATAGAGAAATAAACTATGCTTATACTTCTTGGGATTGAAATACCTGACTGTTGGCATACTGCTGGAGTAAAAAAAAATATGCTTCATTATTTTATCTTCTGCTACACCCTTCAATCTTTGCTTTCTTTAAGTGGTTTTCAGATTTTTAACCTTATTCAGCTGCTACTCTTTCTTTTAGGGTTGAGTGTTGGTACTTCTTTATTAAGCAAATTTATGAACCACTTGATAGATAAACAAATTCTCCAAGTGTACAAATAATAAAAAGCTCAGGAGTAGGAGTTGGATCGCCTGAACTCCATGTTCTTTGGGGGAAGTGTATGGGCTAAGTTGACTTTCCCATTTTCCTATGGGAGTGGAAAGCTGATATAGGTATCACCTGGCATGCAGTCTGTTCTCTGCTTATCTCTATATGAAGCTGCTTTGGGGCATTTTGCTTCATTTGATTTGATTCTAGAGACTGTTGGAGCTCAGAGCAAATAGAAATGGTGTAACCATTTTCACTTCATGCCAAAATTATCTATAGGATTGAAGTCGGAGGGATGCAGGTGAGTGAGAAGACATTTCAATTGCCTGCCTTTCCCACAACTACCATTAATTTGGTTAAAGTCCACATGTAGTTGTGAAATGGAAGGTAGAGGATTTGGCTATGTGTAAAAGTGTAATCCATCCAATATCCAGACTACAAATATTTTTAAAGCGGTGAGCCTTAAGAAGAAAATGTGACTTTTCAAAGCTCAGAATTGCAGATTTTAGCAGATTTATTACAGTGTTTTGACATCATGTGGAAATGAGTAATTGTTTCCAACTGAAATGTAGCCATGAAAATATTAGTATCTGGGAAGGTTAAATAATTATAAAGATTCCATAATAAATTCATTAAAATAAATTATGCAGGGTTGTGTTTAACCAAGTTATACTTTCAGTATACTCTTTGAAATTTATGGGCCCAAGTTAGATAGGTCCAGTAATTACAGTGGGTCTATGCTGAGTAGGATTAACACTAGCTGCAACCCACAATCACTATCTGTTCTGTTTAGGCAAGATTCCAAATCTTATGGTTTGCATAGCTGAGAGCATAGCATAGCTGCACTCAAAGAATCAATCAAACTGGTTTAGAGCTGTTTGCCTGCTTTTGTCACCTGTCTGCTCTGCTTTCTTGTCTCTGGCTATATTGGGCTTTGGAAGCAGAACAATCTCCTTAATTATGGCTTGTCAACTCAGACATCAAGCCAAACCATAGCTAGATTTCCTTTCTTATAGTGCTGGTTTATTATATTGTTTTCAGTATAACAATTGAATGTGTTGCTAGAATTTTCAGTTTCATTCTGGGATATTTTGATTTTTGTTGTTTGGGATAAAACAAATATGCCCTTTGAGCAACCACCTTGGCAGGACTCTGTTTTAGCTTCTTCTCTGCATGACTGTTGCTTCTGCCTTGTTCAATAAGCCGTGGCAAAAAATGAGCTCAAACTATGCTCTCCAGTTTTTAGGATTTTCTAGCAATTAATCTGCTGTATCAGCCAGCTTGGCATGCATTTCTCTGATTGAAATTGCTTCTGCCTAAATTTCTTTTGAGTGTTTAGGGCTATGGCTCTGCCAGTATCTCAAATGCAGCAATTGCAAATTTCCATAGCAGCAGGAATATTTCTATGTTGCATGCATCTGCATTATTCCTGAGTACACCAATTTACTGTCTGAAACAGATGCATTTAACTTTGTGTTTGATATGCTGCTTATGAAGTATTGTACCTTTGACATTAGATAGGCAATTTTATTAATATGCAATCATCATGTAGCACTTAGCAGTAGATTTTTGAGTTCTTTCTTTCTTTTTCTAAAAATACTATTCCAGTAATCTAGATAAATACTATTTAGTGAACTGGTAGGTGCAATTCTTTTCCTATTAAAAGCCAATACCATAACTTCCATTAATGTGAATGGAGCAGGATTACAGCCATTGTGTCACTTGACTTGCATAGTCATTTCAGATACAAAATTGTTACAGTTCCTTAAACACTAACAAGTAATGAAGTGCTGATTTAGCAATCCAAAAGGATTTCAGATTTGCAGAAAGGTACGCTATCTTTTAAGGAGTTTGGTTTGTTTATTTGGAAAAAATGTATATCATCTCAAAACAGTTAGTAAGCTTGCATTTGTGTTTTGGAATGACATCTTTTATAAAATGTTGAGGCTCATGATTTCTTGCTACATTCCATCACACATTCAACAGATTAATATAGAAATAGATTACTAAATTAGTTTCTTTCTCTCCCTGCTCCAGGAAAACTTGGGATCTATGATGCTGATGGAGATGGAGATTTTGATGTGGAAGATGCCAAGGCTTTGCTAGGCAAGTAGACACTTCTAAAACTGTCTTAAACGTTACCTTCTGTTGCAGCATTAAAATAATGAATCTGGTTTCCAAAACTTCACAATATCATTATTTATTATATATATTTAAACAAAAAGTAACCCAAAGTGTTAAAATAATCACAGTAATTGCTTAATATTGGTGAAATTACATTGCACAGCACAGTGTATTCCTGTAGTCCTGTTGTTTTCTTATACAGTATGAAACATTTAATACGATAAATGTTTAAAGTGATAATATATTTTAAACTTTTTAAGGTACCTGTATAAAAGATTCCTGAGAAACATTGGTCAGAAATCCTAAAGTCCTTAAGCCTATTAAGCCGCCTTGAGTTCCACCAGGGAAAAAGGTGTAAAAGAGCACTGGAACCATTTTATATAGAGAAACAGTCATATTATACAATGAAAATGAAAACAGAAGAGAAAAGCATAAGATTTAAGAGGGATGAGAACTGATGTAAAGTGTGGTTTGATTGTCAAACATACTGAAGCACATAACCTAAGATACAATTGAAGTAAAACTGGAAAGAAGACCTATATAAGGCAAATCAAGAGGAAAAAGTAGCAAGACGTATCTAAAAAGCCAGAAGATTGACAAGACAGAAAAGGATGAGGACTTTGCAAAGTCTACAGAGTGAGACGTGAGGGAAAAGGGCACTTAGGACAGTGCACCTGATTTGAATAGCTAGGTTGTAAAGGTGAATAGTATAATACTAGATTAGTAAGAGGAATTGCATAGGTTGGAAGTGGAATGGGATGTTAAGTCTAGAAGTGGAGAAAAGACTAAAAGAAGAAGAGAACAAGTCCTGGGACCTTTCTCAAATAAAAATAATTATCTATATCTTGGCATTTTTATGCTATATTGACATGCTGTTTAAAGGCTCTGTGTTGCTTCCTTACATACAGGGATATTGATTTAACATTCAGATGTTCTTTAAGATCTTCAGCTTGTCTGGGAAACTTAATAAATTTAGTTTGTGTCGCTGCACTGGTCAAATATATTCCTGTGTCTTCAGATACCTAATTCATTTGATCATGTACAACCTTTAACCCAAATTGCTTTTATGTATTCTGACTACTTGTGATTTAACAATGTAGAAATCTACTGTATTTTTTGCTCTATAAGACTCATTTTTTTCCCTCCTAAAAAGTAAGGGGAAATGTATGTGCATCTTATGGAGCGAATGCAGGCTGCGCAGCTATCCCAGAAACCAGAGCAGCAAGAGGGATTGCTGCTTTGCTTTCACTGCACAGCGATCCCTCTTGCTGTTCTGGCTTCTGAGATTCAGAATATTTTTTTCCCTTGTTTTTCTCCTCCAAAAACTAGGTGCGTCTTGTGGTCTGGTGTGTCTTATAGAGCGAAAAATACGGTATATATTCAGGCACACCCCGAATCTCCTCCATTCATGAGTCGACTAATTACCTATACAGCATAAACAGCTCCACCCCCCAAAAAAACCCTTGAGGGGTGATGGAGTGATAATAGGCAGGTGCTATCATTGTTATTTGTGATTAATTCTTTCCCCAGTTTCAAGGTTTACATTGCAGAACTTTGTCTATTAAATATGAATAATATGAACAATACTGATTTAGTCGTTCACCAAGATGCTTACCCAATACCTTTACATGCCAAACTTTGGCTTTATGTTAAAAAAAAAAATACATAAACTTTGAGTAGCAGACCATTGGACAATAAGATGAGCTGTGTGTGTGTGTGTGTGTGAGAGAGAGAGAGAGAGAGAGAGAGAGAGAGAGAGAAGGAGAGAGAATGCATATTGATTTGTTTGGGCAGGTGTCAGTAATTTACTGGTTCAGGAGCCTAGTCTTTAGTGGTAACATTATTTTGAAACTGACATAAAAAAGACAAGATCATGCTACTGTTTCATAGATGTACATGTAATTAGAAATCAGATACTCCCCAGTCCATGACCATGACTGGTTCATATGAGCAGGATAACGAAAGCTTTGCCTCCCTCACAAGGTACGTCTATCTCTTCATCTCCTAAAACAGCCTTGCTGGTGTGATTTTAGGGGTGTTACCCTTACTTTATTAATTGCTCATTTTTGTAGTAGTAATAATAATAATTTTATTATTTATACCCCGTCCATCTGGCTCGGTTTCCCCAGCCACTCTGGGTGGCTTACAGCATATATCGAAACATAATAAAACATAAAGCTTTGGGTTACAGACACCCATTTGCTTTCTTCTTTTCTTTCTTCTTCAGTCTGTAGTTCCAAGATATGCAATCTGACAGCAGTGTTTTCCCAGTAAAGGGAATAAGCAGCTATAATGGGGATCAAGGTTTTTCTAATTCTCAATCACTGCTTTATATAATTCTGCAAGGAAAAAAACAACAACAAAACCACCCTTTAGAAAGGACTCATTTCTTGGTTACTGAACCAATATGCTTTTGCGCTTAGGATATGTTTCCAGAAATGGGGGATCTTTGGCAGTGCTAGACTTGCAAATTAAGGGTATGGGGAGAGGAGTTTGTGATGGGTTTGCACCTGCCTGATATGAATGGTTTGCCATATAAATAATGGCTAGAAGATGGCAGTTTTCTACACCAATAACAAACTGTTAAAAGTGGTTATGAGATGCTCTAATAAAACCTAGCTTGCTAGGTAGAATGTTGAAGTGCAGGAACATGGCATTTTCAGAAATGCTACCTGTTTCATGCAGAAGGCCAGCAACATGGAAAGATGGGAGGGGTTTGAATGACACGGTAATGTCAGGAAGAATTATTTAGATTTATTAAACATTGGGGAAAACTTTCGGAGAAGCCATGCATGCAAAAGAGAGGGGCTATAGTTGAATTACGTTGAAACCAGGCTGCTAGTGTTTGAAGTGGTGCTCATAAAGATTGTAGAATTTCCCCAAATTTCTTAGGGAAATTGGTCAGGCTGGAGCGCATCCAGTTTGGGATAAAACTTACCTTAAAGGTAAAGGTAAAGGTACCCCTGCCCGAACGGGCCAGTCTTGACAGACTCTGGGGTTTGTGCGCCCATCTCACATCTATTGGCCGGGGGCCAGCGCTGTCCGAAGACACTTCCGGGTCACGTGGCCAGCGTGACAACGCTGCTCTGGCGAGCCAGAGCCGCACACGGAACGCCGTTTACCTTCCCGCTGGTAAGCGGTACCTATTTATCTACTTGCCCCCGGGGGTGCTTTCGAACTGCTAGGTGGGCAGGCGCTGGGACCGAGCAGCGGGAGCGCACCCCGCCGCGGGGATTCGAACCGCCGACCTTTCGATCGGCAAGCCCTAGGCGCTGAGGCTTTAGCCCACAGCGCCACCCGCGAGCTGCTATATCAAGAAATCACAATCTCTTTATATAATTCTGTGGCAATTTATGAACTACTATGTACAGTTCTAGATACTCAGTATCAATATAATATAATGCTTGAAAAGGTGAGGAAAGGGTTAGAACCAAAATGATACAAGTTGTTGAGGCACCTTTTCTGTGAGGAAAGGTTACAGCTTTTGTTGCTTTTTGCATAAGCATGTGTTTAATCCTCACCCCATTAGTGGCCTCTAATAATCAACCATCTTGGCAAGGTCAGTAGTAGGAATATGTCTTTGTCAGTATTTTTTAAATTTCTTCAAATGGTTTGTTTCTTGGGTGCTTATTAAAACTTTCAGATTTCTTTTTTACTAATTTTCTTAACCATACTGTTTTAGATTGCTGATCATGAAACAGGCTCTCTTAAATCCTTCTACTTCAGTTTCTTTTTTTCCACCTAACTGCTACCTTCTCTCTCTCTCTCTCTTTCCTTTTATTCTTGTGTAGGCTTGACCAAAGATGGCAATAATGAAAATATTGATTCTCTTGAGGAAGTCCTTAATATTTTAGCAGAGGAAAGTTCTGATTGGTTTTATGGTTTCCTCTCATTTCTCTATGATGTAATGACTCCTTTTGAAATCATAGAAGAAGAAGAGAGCGATGCTGCAGATGATGTTGATGGTACGTCACAGAATGAAGGGGTTCAGGGAAAAAAGACATGTGTTATTGTGGATTTACAGAACCAATGACTTTAGTTCAGGGATCAAGTTCAATTATCAAAATGCAACAGGCTACTGGGGTAAAACCTGATGTAACCCCTTACCCTCAATGGACATATCAGCCATGTGATGTAATTCACTTGTCAAAAAGCCTTTTTGAGAGAGAGACTGGGGTAAGACAAAAGTGTCTTCAGTAGTATGATTGGTTTCTGTATGGCTTTGTGTCAGTTTGTGCTTTCTTACACTAACTTGTGCTGTGTATTCTTAGCACTAACCCGCACAAGCTCTATGGTAGTAACCTACACTATTAACCCTTAAATGATTCACCTTTCTAATAAAGTGTTAAATTACTATAGACTATTCTGGCATGATTGACAAATTATGTATATATTTATATTTTATATTTTAAGATTCTGCCTACTATTGCATTAAATAAGAAAACTATTACTGAAATTATTTGAATTTGCTACCGATGAGTATTCCTTAATTTTATAATTTATTACATGCTTTTACAGACTTATACAGCAGAATACTGAGGTTACTCAAATTTGTTATGTTAGTAAATCCATTTACTATATGAAAGAAATAGCATGCAATTGTTGTATATTTTGAAATGAAGCTTTCATTCTTATTTTCTTTATATACTATTTTATCTCTTAAAGGCAGATTTGTTTGTAAAAATTTAGTGGACATTTTTTGAAAGCGAGAACCTGTAAATATGTATTTCTCCTGTAATATTCAACTAATTAAAGCTGATAAATGCAAACTGTCTTTTATGTCTTGCTAAACTGAATGGCTGACTCAGATTTGCTTTTTGATTTTTCTGCTCCGCCGCACCCTCCCCCCATCTCATAGTGAAGGGACTGATTATACAAATGCCTGAGTTCAGCAAGTTTCCATGCCCAGCTTTGTATGGAGCAAATTAACCTTCTGGAACAGATATGTGTGCAAAATTTTGTGGTGTGTGTGTGTGTGTGTGTGTGTGTATGGTAAAATCTAGTGCCTGTATTTCATGCACACTGCTGAATAATACTTAGGCTTGTTTGATCTGATATTGCTGATCAAACCTTAGACTGCAGTCCTTTACACACTTTTCTATAAGTAGAAACCATTGAACTCAATGGAGCTTACATCTGAATAAATATGTATAGAATTGCACTGTTTGTCTCAGAATTAGCACATTTGATAGAAACTTTCATGACTCATAAATGTGAGTGTTTAAGTAAAGTGTTCAAGTAAAGTCTACAGCCTGAGGAAGAATTCTATGCATTTTCAAAGCTTGCCTGACATAATATTGAGCACATAATGTGAAAAAGCTACTTTACATTTTGCACAAACTTCTGCTTTCTTTGCTATGGCAGCAATGTGTAAATAATTTGCAGAAGATGTACTTTGCATTTTATTTGTTCCAAATAAAAATACCTGAGCTGAACCCTGGATTTCTGTGACCATCCTCAACTGTATCTGATGCAAAGCAAGTCCATATCTTGTAAAATGGTTGGGCATAACTGTTGTAGAAATATATTAAAACAGTGGTTTTTTTAATTGATAAATGATATATACTTTGTATGTTTAGCCACAGTGGAATAAATTAATGATAACTTTTGGATACCACAGTATTGTAGGAAAAGAACTTGAAAATCTTGAAGAGCTTGCAAGGAATGTACCTTCGTTTGTTTGGAGTTATCTAAAAATAGTTTTGTATACCTGAGAGTATGAGTTAGAAGTTATTTAGTTGAGACTGATGAAAAGGGCAGTTACTCATAAAATGGCAACCAATAATTTGGGGCTTTGTGGGGCAAAACATAGCCTTTGTCCTTTTGTCACCAGATGTTCAGCAAGAAATTTCATTTTCTTTTCAGTTGCCTTTTCTGTTCTTTGCGGTGGGGTGGGGTACGTAATTTGAACAATTGTCTGAGGTTTTAAAGCAAAGGTGAGGAAGTGGAGATTTCATTGGTTTTATTTATTTTGCTAAACTTCAGGCTCTTCTAAAATAATAGACTGCTATAGCTGACCCAAGGCTATAATATAACAGATTTCACACCCTTTATTATTGGTGGCTAAAATTTAATTCTTATTGGAAACGGGTTTCACAGTTATAAACATCTGAGCAGGACCATATAAATAAATGTTAGACAAAATTTGTATTCTATTATGTAATAACAGCAATAATGGTTCAGCTGTGGAGTTTATTTCAGGGACTAGATTAGTGATTGTCTTTTTAAAAAATGTATTCGTAAGATTTGCTTGTCTGAATGTTTTGTTAACAAGTTTGTTTTTTTATTGCCCAATGTTTTTAAAACTTCTGGACCTTTAATACCACTTCCACATTCCTTTGGTGATGAAATGGTAAAACTTCAATCATGTTTGAGGTAACCTTGTTTATGATCTGATCTAAAGTTCATTTGTTTTTTGCTTTTTGTATAAAAAGGAAATAAAGGGAAATCATATAGGTTTGAATCCAGAGCAATGCTGGTGAAAGAGGATGGGTGAAAGGTGACTTCTCTCTCTCTTTGTCCCTACAAAAGTTTTTCCTGAGGTGTACATTGCTGAATGGAGTAGGCTGTGACACGCCAGATTAAGTGGGAAGAGGGGGATTACTGAAAATTGGGAGGAGGCATCTTCTGTGAGGCTATTTTTCCTTTGCACCCAGCATAAAAATAAGCAGGTGGGCAGAGGAGGCTATGTTAGCCTGCTATATTACTAGCCTACATTTATTGCTTGCCCGCTTCTTATTCATAAAAAAGGACTAGAAGAGGTGGGACCAGAGTGCTACTCCTATGAATAAAAAACAGACTTAGTAATTATTTTTGTAGGCTATTAACTTTTATGGGCTTATCTTCACAGCTTGCTAAGGTCTTTGAGAGCATGATATTCAAAAGAAACCAGTAACTTAATAGTATATCACTGGATCTTTTCAGTTTAGATCTACAGTTTATATCTAGTACAGTATTTTGAAATCTTCTTTCAATCACCATGCTTATTATTTTATTTTATCTTTATGCTCCACCTTCCTACCAAAGCACTCAAGATGGTTTTCAGTTTAAAATAATGTCTTCAGTCTCAGGTGCATGTTTCAAAAGGAAGGAAGAAGAAAACAGGCAAACTCAAATATCAACCCATTCACACTCTTGCGCTCTGTAATTTGAGAACTGGTTGAATAATGAAGTTATGCGGTGACAAGGTAGAATGGTCATTGCAGTAGGCACTTTGGGGAAGGAAGGAGCCGAATGGTAGTTCCCAGTCAGCTAAGGCAGGGAGCCAAGCTGCCTCACTTTAGCAACTAAGACAGCCAGGTGGCATGTTTAGGAGTAGACGTTAGTATTCAGAAGTAATAGTTCTTGTTCATTTGGAAAACCAGTCCCAAATCTCCTTTTATATGGTCAGTACCTGCATTTGTTCATGACCCACTTCACTATAGCATTTTGAACTTTTGTCTACCTCAGCAGCAGTTACACATGGCTTTCTGTTGCATCTGAGTTTAGAAAGTTTTAACTAGCTTTAGTTTCCTACCAAGCCAGGATATAAATACATGTTTTAAGGTTTAAATACATGTTTTAAGGTTTGCTCAATATGAGGTTAACCATTGTTTCTTAGTTTGGACATAATAGAAATCTTCCTAGCTTGCTTCCCCACTTGCACAAAGGAAAGAGTGAAGTGGCTCTGTGCAAGTGTGTGAACCTTGTTCAATTTTGGATTATTAAACTGAGGTATGATATTCCAAATGCATCAATTGTGGTCGTTTGTCAAGTAATATATGTGGAATACAAATATCATTCATAAAATAAGTAAGAGTAAAGGATATTCATACTGGGGGAAAACAAGCTTTCATTTTTGTGATGTATCAATTTTTTAAACATCATGTTTCTTTATCTGCAAAGTGAAGTCATTTAAAAAGTTTTGTGACTCAAGTGTTCCTTAATTTAAGTCTTATAGTAACATGGCCACAAAATGTTCCACTAAACTAATGTATGCCATTCTTAGGTACGGAAGATTCTTTCACATGAATCCATATGTTTGGAAACAGATAAAATATTAAAGCATAAGATAGCATCCTTTTAGTTTATGCTTTCCCATACTTGGTGTTACATAATCCAAACAGCACTTTTTCATAATTGATAGTTTAGCTTATGAGCCAATTACCAATGAAAAAATCCTATTTGGAATTCTCTTTGTTTTTGCGATACATCTTTCACTTTCTCTTTAAGAACCACCAGTTAGAAAACCCATACAACAGTATTACTGATTTTTTTCCATTAGACACACACACAGAGAGAGAGAGAGAGAGAGAGAGAGAGAGAGAGAGATGCTGTTCTCGGATCAATTGAGATGGTGATGACTAATAGAGCTCCCCAAACTGGAGAGCTTTAAAAGCCAGAATAAAAGCAAATAAAATAAGACCATAGATAACAAGATTGCAATACACTAAAAGTCTAATGGAATAAAATGTATTTACCACCCTCTCATCAGAATGGAATTTCGTTACTGGGGTATTGCTATAGAAAATGTCCTTTCCTGTGACCTTACCAATTATAGCTTTCATATTTGATGAAATGAGAGAGACTGGGCCTATTATACCTGTGTATGGCTTATTTTGAAAGCTTTGTTTAATGGAACACTTCCAGAAAACAGAACAGTCAGGTATAAGTATTTTTTAAGGTCTGATGTAATTTTGGTGCTGTTTTATACTGGGTCATCTCTCTCTCCCCCCCCATGTGTATAGCACCTTAAAGACTTAAAATAATGTTTGTAACTTGTTTTCATCTTATGATAATCAGGGGAGCCACCAGGAGGGGTTGCCAAGAGAAAGGCTAAAGTCAAAGGTACTTTGCTACTGGAGCATTAGTGACCTCTTGTGCACACTGATTATGAATGCCTGAATTGCATGTGTTTTACCATCTTGTTAAATGTGTCTACTAATTCTGGATGCAGTTCGTACCAGTGTGATTTCACATTCAAAATGTACTGAACAAAAAAAAAAAAGCATTAGTTTTGGGTGCTCTTCAGCATCCTACATAATTAGATCTACAGTACTTTAAAATTTTAATTTCTAATCCAGCTGCAGGCTGTGTGTGTGTGTGGATCTGCATATTTCTCCTGCTGGATGAGGAATCCTGTGTGCAAATTGATGCAGTGCATGTGATTCTGTAGGATTTGGTACAAGGCATGTGCAACCAGGGGCAAATATAAAGATTGGATTCCTACTAGTCAACTGTCTGGGAAGGAAAAATAGGATGCTACATTCAGTCTTTCTTATCAAATATCTAACTAGCAGAATTCTAGCTGAATTTTCCCAGTGATGCATGAGAATTTCTGATCACTGAGTGCACGCCTTTGGATCAAGGCCTTTGGGCAAAGAATTCAATCATTTGGATAGATTAGGCTTCTACAATGTGCATGGCATATGAAATACTATATAGTTTACATATTGTTACCCCAAGCATTCTGCTCAAAATATGCTGGGCCTTTCTTAATTAGAGTTCGTGTCTTCCTGTTGAAGGAGAAATGCTCCTTTTTATGTTTCATTGTAATATCATAGTCTTTTTATTCTCAGGGCTTTATTTATTTATTTCTAAATTTTATACACTGTGAAATATCTTAAAGCAGTGTACAAAAAGAATAAAAGAATAAAATTATTGGTTAAACCAGTTAACAACAACTATTAAGAAGAACTTTTTTAAAAAGCAAAATCAGCAATAAACTAAAAACATCCACCACAGTCCTCTCCACCACCTTCCTTCAAAAAGGAGGTATTTGCAACTGGTCAGTAGTTGTTCCAGTCTAAGGGACCCAGAGCCAGTTTCTTTAGAAGCGGTTGTACCACTGCCTCTTTCAAGGCAGGAGAAACCATTTCCTCATGCAATGAAGCATTAACCATGCTCTGAACCCAACAAGTTAGTAATGCTAATCTTAAAAGATTTTTATTCCAAATGCATTGCTCCTATTTCCATTCACGGTAGAGGGATTGCAGATCACTCGATATTTTATTGTAATCACCTTTTGCAATTTTTTTTAAAAAAAACAGGTGTAGAAGAAAAGGCCTTGTTGGGAAGAGTGGACTAAATAACGTTTAGCACATGTTTGTTCTCTATCTCACAATTGCTGGAGAATGTGAGCTGGAGAACATATTGGAAGGAAAGGCCAGCTAGAAGGGTGCTTTTACCCCACCTGAACCTCCTGAATCCTCCCTTTCCCCGAAATTACTTCTGACATTAGAGTTTGGCTGCAAGAGGAGATGTAATTACCTAATGGGGAAATTTTTGGCAGGTTCTTAATTCTTGCCCCAGTCTGCAGATCCTCCCTCCCCCATGTTTCCCCATAATTTCCTGAATATTTAATTCAGAAATGCCTGCATGTGTGTTGGTGGTTTTCTTTTCCATATTAGCTAGTACTTGATTGGATTTGAGTTTTACCTGAAGTGGCATTTTTGTCATGTAATTAAAACACTAATTATGGTATCAGCATATTTTTTTTAATTAAAGGCAGCTACAATACTTCAGATCTATTTCAGTATTAATCTATTGAAATAATATTGTCAGTTTTAATTGCAAATTGTATGCACAATTGTGTGACTCAATCATTTTCATAAGTCTCTGCATATATAACTTTCTATTTTAAAACCATTTTATAACGATATAGTATTTTCGGCCTCTAATAAAAAATCGTCTACATGATGGTCATCATTAAAATCAGGTGTTTTCAGTAGGATCTTATTTTTATCTTGTGTTTACAGCACAATGGAAATACTCCATGCAGTGTCTTCTTTACAAATCATGACCTCTGGAGTCAGTTTAACATTTCTAAAATTAGCCTATAAAACGGGTGGAGGAAGCTGTCATCCTCCAAATGTTGATGGATTTTAGTTCCAATCACCTCCAACCAGCATGCCCCAAGGGTCAGGGATGATGGGAGTTGTGGGCATGCACAAATTCCTCATTCCTGTTTTATGGGGTCACAGCCATTTAACTTCAAATGAGTTGCAGTACTCGCCTAGGGGTGCCTAACTTTGTTTTTCACTTATCTTTTTCAAATATATGTAACATCATGCATAGTTTTAGCCAGTGTTTTTTTTTCTGGGGGGACGCAGGGGTATGCATACCCCTAAACATTTTGTGAATCTAAGTTTGGCCTCATTGAGGGGCAGTATTTCAATATGAGTAGGAAAATGAGAATACCCCTAAACATTTTTTAAAGGAAAAAAAGCACTGGTTTTAGCATTTGTGAATTGAGATTAGTCATGTTTTCTGTTAGTTCAATGATCCAGCCCTATGAGTACAGGATAGCAGATAGCACTGCCCTTTGCATAAGGGCAGAGGTCAAGGAGATCTTAAGAGAAAAGACCAAGCAGATGTAAAAAGTACAGTAGCAGAATGATTGAAGTAGGGATGGGGAATCTGTGGCCCTCCAGAAATTGTTGAACTACAGCTTCCATCATTCCAGCCACAGCTTCCCCACCCCTGACTTTAAAGTATGCAAATTTAATTCAGTGTATGTTTGAACTGCTTCCTCTCTTTTATGATATCCCCAACCCCTCAAAATCCATGGATTGTATAAAAGCTGAGTGAACACAGTTCTGCTTGCACAGTGGGACTTTTACTTGCCTCTCCTTTCCCTGTGCACCCCCAAAATGTGCTTTGGAGGGTCCCCCAATCCTCTCAAACAGATTTTGAGGGAGCTACAGGAGAGGAAGGGGAAGTTTCACTGTACAAGCCAAAGTCTGTAGCATGAGCAAGATGGCAGTGTTGGATATGCAAATTTTAGATACATTATAAGGAGGTTATGCCAGTTATAGACCTCTTGTAAAATAGGCGAATACATTTTATAGTCATTGATTTCTATTTAACAGTGTGTCTCTTTTCTAATTTTATTTAGTAGCTCATCAGGTAGCATGATGTTTTTTAAAAAGCTGGCAGCCGAATCATTTTTCAGGCAATTGAAAATTCTTTTAACATATTTAATTAAGAAATGTATACGTCAGTTTCTCTAAGGCCACTTACAATACATAAACCCCTTGAAATAGGAGAACTAGTTTAGATACTGTTAAAGTTGGGGAAATAGAACAGTTTTCATCTGATGCTGAAGAATAAGTTTGGGGAAGCCCTATAAAATAGAAAGTTATTTCCCTTGGCACATCCCAAGTAAGGATTGCTACCTGCAATTCTTTTGACAGTACTAATACTGTGTGATCAAGTTCTTTTGAATTGCAACTATGAATTTGTGATGTGAAGTTGGAATGTGAGTTTGGTTTACTAATATCCAGTGTCTTGATGTGTGTTCCTTAATGAACATTTCCCCTTTTTTAAATGGGAAAATAGAAAAAATAAAAGAGATCAAAGAACCAGCCAAGAAATTGAAAGAGAAGCAAGAAGGAAAGAAGGAAACCAAAGATGAAGAGAGGAAGAAAACCAAGAAGAAAGTTGATGACTTGGAGAGAAAGGATAAGAAAGTTGCTGATGATAAATCCAAAAAAGAATCTGAAAAGGTTAAGCGAGACAGGAGAGGTGAAAAGGAGAGATCAGGGTTAGATAAGAATCTTAAAAATAAAGAGATAAAAGAATCAGCTAGTGGCAAAGAGAAAGAAATTAAAAAAATAGTTAAAGCCCTTTCTAAAGCATCTGATAGCTCAGCAAAGGATGAAGAGAAGAGGAAAAAAGTAAAATGATACTATTTTCATATCTGAATGTTGCTTCAGTTAGAACTGATAGCACAAGAATGTAATATAGCACCACTAAGGCAATTTGTCTTTAGCTTGTTAGAGTAAACAAGATGACAGAATCATTTGCACAAACAGCCTTAGAATATGTATGAAATTGTAAGCATGAAATAAGATAGACTGCTATGAAATTCCAATTTGTACATAGTATGTCTGATAATGTCTTGTACATTCTTATTGTACTGAGATCATTTATATAATGGAATGTTTTTGGTACTCAGTATGTCACACATAAGGCTAATACAAAAATAAAACACTGAAATATTTGTAAGTGTTGTTTTACACCGGGAAGCAGAAGTATTAGGGGGAAATAAGGTAGACTAGTTTTCAATTTTTTGTGTGTTCAATGAACATGATCCAATTTATACACTTGGAACGATGGAAAATCTTATCAATATGCATATCACTCTAGAAAGTGCAACAAAACACATCTTTTTCAACTATTCAGAAAATAAATACATGGAAGAATGAAAGCTCAAATGGAGCAATGAAAAAAAGTGAAGAACAGGTGTAAAATAAGTAAGAACATTTCCTACAAATTATACCTTCATTGCTACCCCCCCCTGTTTGCATTTTACAGACGGCACTGGTTTTGTTTCCTGTTGGGTAGAAAGTAGAACATACTATTATATATGTTTTAAATAAACCTTGAATATAATCTTTTCCAAAATGATATTTGGAATAAGTCCATTTGCTGTTTTAATCTTGACATGGAGAATACTGTGTCAAAAAGCATTTGGGGCGAGGGGGAAATCTAGGAAATCTAGGGCTGAACAGACATTGGTATATGTGCTATGATCAGTGCAAGGTTTGAAAATATATGGTTGTGTAGCTCTTTGTGTCTCTGGTCTTACCACAAGAAGTACTCATATATGGGTGACAAAGTACAATTTTGACACAAAAATAAAAGCAACATATTTTAGCCTTGTTTTTCAGTAATACAACACATTTAGAATTCTCATGAGATATAATGCTTTACTTGATCACGTGAAAAAACCTATGAAATTTAAATTTTAGACATCTGTGTGGGTCTTTCTGGGACCATCTCTTCCATGTTTTCTGAAATGTACATTGGATTATGTATTTGCATCCCATTGTCAAATTTTCACTTTTGTGTGAACTATTGCATGAAATAGTGGATACACGCTATAGTAACATACTTGAATGGCAGAGAGATGAGTGGGGAACAAAGCGTAGGATACAATAATAAAATACCAGCACTTCCCTAATACCAGGGGTTATATATTTGGGTTGATCAGTTTATAGCTAGATATTTTTTTTAAGGGTGGTGGAAGTTGGAAATTAATCTCCCAATGTAAATGGCTTCTATCCTTTCGTTTTGAGCCAACCCAACCCTATTCTGTCGCTTCTCACCCCTTAGCTTATAATGCTCTGCATGAGTAATCAAATTTAGGTAGAGCCCTTGGGTTTTGCAAATTTCAGGTGCTGCTGTTTTCCCTTCCACCTCCAGCTTACATTTTGGGAAAGCTTTTAGGAAAGAGAAGAGACTGGCAAATGAGCTGGTGATTGGGGAGCTTTTAGATGTTTCCAAGCTTTGAATGATGTTTATTAGAAGCCTGAGTTTTTAAAAAAAGAAAATCCAGAAAAGTGTAGGTGGACTCAGCCCATTCACAATCAAGGCAAGTTTCTCTCCAAACTGATATGAGTGGGTCTAACCATTTCTCATTCAGCTGAGATTGATATTCCGTCAGCAAAGGTCAGACTGTCACTTTTCCGTATAGCAAAGGGGATTTGTGCCTATAGCACACATAGGTAGTACATAAACGCATTGATTAGTGTTACAAACAATTTGTCCACAAAGACAGGTTCCTGCAAAGCAGTATTATAGGGCCTGAGGACCAGGGTGGACATGGAACTTCTGGCTTATTTATATGTTTCTGAGAATGAAAAACTCCATGTGGCGTGAGACCTTCCTGCTTACCTCAACATCTGTACATTTGGTACTGCATCTGAATGGTGTGGATGTACAGAATTTATGGTTACAGACATTATGGGCTGCCTCTCCCCCATATGAACTGACCTGGACCCTGTAATAATCATCTAAGGCCCTTCTTTATGTGCCTTCTCCACAAAAGGTCAGAAGAGTGACAACATGAGAACAGGCCTTTTCCTTGCAGTCTTCCTGTTTGTGGAATGCTCTTTGAGGAAGGCTCATCTGGCACCTTCATTACATATCTTTAGGTGCAAGGTGAAAACATTTCTCTACAACCAGGCCTCTGGCTGATCAGCATTCCATGGCCTTTTAAATGTGTTTGTGGGAGGGGTTTTGTTTTGTTATTTGGTTTTTGTTTTGATTTGTGCGTGTTGTGAACTGCCCTGTGATCTTTGGATGAAAGGTGGTATACCAATTTAATAAATAATAATAATAATTTGATCTTTACCTCTAACAAATGAAGATTCAGCAACATGAAGACTGAGTGTGTACCATTTAGATGCTACATCTAGTTCATGGCAACTTTTAGGGTAGTTCATATTTTACCTTATTTTGGATTGAAATATACAGGTTGAATTTTTTGAGAAACTATTTTGCAATTCTACATACAGAAAATCATCAAAACCATGCACATTCTTGTATGAAATGAGTTTACAGTAATATTCCCTTTCCAATAAAGTTTAATGTACCAGTTTGTTCTGAAAGAAGAATGAAGAAACTGACAGTGCAATTCTATATACATTTACTCAGAAGTAAAGCTCTTTATGCTCAAAGGGAATTACTCTAACATGGGTGTGAGTAGGATTGCAACCTTAGTGTCCATTTAGTAAAATCACAGAGTGCCCTGTTCTCTATGACATAATCCACCAGAACATTATGGATGTTCTTTTATACCGCTTCTGTTTACTGCAGTAAGGGTTGCACCAAAGATTTTGGTGGACTATACTAGCAGTTTGTAAACTTATAAATGCTACAGAAGATATGTTAAAAACACTGCTCAGAAATGCTTCCGTTTACTTTAAAATTGCAATGGATAAAAATGAGTCCATCAAATTCCATTTTCTTGAAGTGGACAATGATCACTGTAGATGTGCAGGCCTTTCCTACTGAGCCCACTCATGATTTTCTTTGCTTTGTTGTGCAGTATTGATGGAATATTGCCAATGTGGTCAAGTTCATGCCGAATATGAATTTTGAGGAATTGTCTTGACCAAAGATGCTAAATGATAAGATTGTAGCATGGTATTTGGATTTGACAGGTCAAGTGGCTCGATTTGTAACCTGTCTCCCATTTGAAAAATGTTTACATCCATTATTTAGATCAGGGAAAGGAAACTGTGGTCCCCCCACAACTATTAGCCATATTGATTAGAACTTAAAGGAACTACAATGCAACATTTGGAGAGCCACAGGTTCTCTTATCACTGGTTTAGTCATTTGATGGAAATGCCACTAATTTATACCACTTCTAGCTAGAAAAACATGTTTGTTTTTAGTGGTGCAAAATCTATTAATTGTATGTCAGGAGCATTTTACATGTGGAAGCATTCAAAATATATTGCCTCCTTTTTTCTGCCTGTAATCTGAAGTAGTACAATCCAGAATTCTATTTGTATGCTGCCTTATTCTGTATAATGTATAGATTAGCTCTTCCTATCAAAAGTGTGCCATGGAGAAGGTCCTCAGAAACAGTTTAGGGGAAAGAGAGGTTGAGACATTGTTTTCACTCTTCCCCCTGAGCCCCTCAGTCTAGAATCTTAACCTTGGAAAGATACCTTCCTCCTTCTCTACCCATGAGCTGGCTTTGAGTGGGAGGCAGTATTTTCATTAGACATACATTGCTTTACTTCATTCTTCTTCCCTTTACCCCAAGCCAGTTCTTCTTGTTTCATCAATGGTAATGATCTTTATACTGGATAGGGGAGGTGTTGGTGTGTGGGGGGTGGGGGTTTAAATAAGGAATGAAGCAAGGGTGAAGGGTTAGGAACAGAGAAGAGCTTCAACCTTCATTTGGAAACAGCTACTATCCCAAATCCACCTTTGGCTTCTGCTTAACAACTAAATACCGTATATATTTTAGAAGAAGTGGCCCTGATGTACTATCTTTTGATGCTCTAAGTAATTAAAATTTAAGAGTGCCATCCAGAGACACATATAAGTTCACAGCAGCATTTGGAGAGATTTCCTTGAAGCAGCCCATAACCCCATATTTACAGAGCAACTTTGGGTTTTGGTAAAAGGAAACTGATTTAAAGGCAGCTGGAAATGAAACCAGTTCATACAGAGAAGTTTACCTTTAAGAAGATGCTGCAACAGGCTCCAAAAACTGGTTTTAAAAAATGTTGGACTTTGAAATACAATGTGGTACTTCTGTAGGCTGTGTGTAGTGTGTACTCTCCTTTTTGGTAGTCTTTAGATTTGTGGGCTTGGATCCAGACTTTGCTCTCTGTGGTGGGAGACTCCTTTGAGTAGAGTTCTGATCAGGGGACTCCTTCACAGACAGAAGGGGAAGGTGGCAATTCCTCTTTCCTTAAAGCCCTCTGAAAAAATATTATTGTGTGGGGTTACAGGGAAATCAGGGATGAGTGGACGTTTCCTCTTCCCTCTTCCCTCAGCATGATCCCTCCACTGGATCAAAAGCGTAAATGGAAGGAGCCGTTACAGTCTTTCTAAGTTTGGATTCAACCCCTTGTCATTATCTCAGTGATACCTAAGAAAGCCAAAATGTTGAATCAGAAAGGCTAAAGTTAACTTTATAACTAAACAATGCAGGACTTAAAGAAAGATCTGTCCCAGAACAGCAAAAGCCAAGAGATGCTGAAGAGGTTATCCAACCTACAGAGGAGCCACATGGGAGAGCAGGTAGGTTCTCATGCAAACTAAGTCATAGAAAAATAAACTCCAGTCTTGCCTATCTTTTTGTATGGTAGAAGCTTTACACCATCTGCTCTACAGCAACTTGTCCTCAATGAGAGGTTTGCAGATCTTGTTGTATTGAAATTCCTCTTCCATAATGTTAACACTATGGGAGTGCTTTCAGAATGGTTCCATTGAGGTAGCGATATGCATAATGTCACATTGAATTTCTTTCTATTTAGATATTTCATGAAAGATTAGTCAGCAGGACAAACCTAGTTTCATTTCTGGTTCATGAATTGTTGTGTGTACTTCACCAGCACATTTACACAAAATCATTCTGAACTCATCTCTCAGGGAAGTAAACATTATATGAAAATATTCCCCAAATCAGAAAAGATAAAAACAGGGGGTGGCATCCAATGTCATGTGAGTGGACTTCTCCTTCCTTGCTTCTTCCCTGAAGCACCATGCCCATACCCCAACTTCTCTGCAGCCCTCCAGAACAGATTTGGGGGGGTATAGGAGGAAGGGTGTATATGTTCCACCAGCAGTTTAGGTTCCCCCTGGCAAATGAACACTGTTGGACTGCACCCCAAAATGAAATAGCTATTGAAATCATCTTTGGATGTATATTCATTTGATAGATTCTCCATATAACCTTTAAATCTTTTCAAATAAAATATTAATTAGCTTAAATAATAAAAGTAGTTTCTTTACTAGAGTTCTTTATATCAGGGATTGAACTGTAGAAACACCCTAAACAGCTATCTGTTACACTGTATACATATGCCAGTGCAATCATTTATTTTGTTTTTGTTTTTTGCCACTCTTAGCATGACAAATATTTTTCTTTGTTTCAGGCACTGAGTATTGTAAAAATAAATGAGTAGTTTCTATAATGGGGTGGGTCTAGGTTAAATATTTTAAAGACACTTAAAACAATATGCAAGTTTCCTAGTACTTGGAAGTCTTCTTGCAATATGTACATGCCACTGATTAGTGCTACATTCATTATGTGCAATGTAAAATTTCATCATTACATTGGCATACATCTGTGCGGAAAATAGTCAATCACTTTACACGGTTAGCTTTACAAACGTTCAGGACTTGTAATTAGCTGTTTTCACTTGGTCACTATTCAAAATCACATTATATGAATCTGTGTTCCTTTTTTTAGAATTATGGAAACTTTAAACATGTTATTTATTTATATATTTGAGAGATTTCTATACTGCCCAGTATAAAAAATGGCCACAGGGCAATGTGCAACAAAACAATACAATGCAGTACATAGTAAGCAACATAAATATCAAAAATCCCAGATCCATATTAACTTGGCTGTAGATTTGTATTTCTCTGTGTTGGTTTTACCAATATATTGCTCTTGTGGTACAGTAAGTAATTGGTTCTGCTTCATAAGCTCCCATTGTTGCTCTAATTCCAGGTTGTGGACCTTGAGTTCCAATAAAAACAATGTAGATTCCACAAGCCTAAAGTCTGCCTTTGTACGTATGATAAAACCTTGCAGGCTGTGCTTGCTTATATTCAAACATTTTCATTGTCATGAGGGCTGCAAAAGTGCTTTGTGTAAAAAGGAAAGCTAAGATCCTCAGGAGTCTAGATAGTTCAGCATAGCAGATTCTACCCCATACTCCCAGCTCATGGAAGATGCACTGTTAATCATGATGGATAGTTTCAAATTATTTAAACTTAGAGGTGACTAACCTGTGTCCTTCAGATGTTGGATTCCAACCCACATTCACTCATGGACAGTGATGTGATGCGGAATGCTTCGTTCATCTCTACTAGATTTATTTTATTTTACAAAACGTATACACTGTTTGACTGTAAAACAGCAACAACCCCCCTCAAAGTTCTGTACTATAGCCTTGTGCTTAACTATAGTCTCATACTGTTAATTTATGGAATCACAGAATCATAGATAACCAATAGTTATCTAGTCCAATGCTCTGCAATGCAGGAATCACAGCTCAAAAAATCCCTGACAGATAGCCATCCAATCTCTGTTTAAAAACCTTCAATGAAGGAGAGTCCACCAGCTTCTGTGGGTACATGTTTGTGAAATGTACAGGCACCACCCCACTTATGCATGTTCACGTCATGTGTGACTGCACATATGCATTGTATCAGGAACCCAGAAGTAGGGGAAGAGACCTGAAGGGCCTCAACAAAGCCCTGCTGTGCTTCCAGCTTGCAGGGAGACCTTCCCCAGAGCCCAAAAAGGATGTCCTCTTTGAGCTCTGGGAGGGTCTCCTGGTGAGTCAGAGGTGCAGTGGGGTGCTTCTCACTTAGGGGCATTTCACTTATGTGTGCAGAGGGCCAGCACAGGCTCCCCTGTGTAAGTGGGGAGTCACCTGTATATGAAAAAAGCCTGAATAAAAATGCCATATATCATGTTTACCAAGTCTATAGGGAAACATGCTCACTTTCCCTAAAAGTATTTGTTTTCTGGTTTTTGAGCTCAGTCTCTTCTTTCTGCTGACCTTTGATGTATTCTCTAAAATAATGTAGAACACAAGAGTGCTGAAGCAGAACCAGAAGAGGAAGATGAAATGGACACTTTGCTACGTCAAGTTCTTGAATCAGAGTTTGGTATGAATGAATACTTTGTCCATGAACTTCTAAAAAGAAATTTTAGAAGTAACCAATTATTTTGATCAGTTAAAAATTGTATGTAGCTAGTTACCGATCTTTCAAAACATTCTTGCTGCTTGTTGGAAATAACTGTTTGCTTTCCAAAACGCAATAATGACTGTAGTGGCTAATGACTGCCTCTCATGTGTTTGGCCAATGATACCAGTTTATAGAATTATCCCATAATAACAGTAAATGCTTGAGCGCAATATCAGAGCTAAGCACTCTTAAGATCCACTGATTTCTGTGAAAGGAGTAATTTTAAACTTGTGGGTTGGATGTGCACATTTCCCTCCACAAACAGAAGGGCTCCAGTCCAGCAGAGGCTTTCATCCCACTTTACTGGATGCTCCTGCTGGTAAAAGGGGAAGAAGACGATTTTTGGCAGGACCTAGAGGATCAGGGTTCAAATCCCCACTATGCTATGAAGCTCACTGGAGGATCTCGGACCAGTCACTGTCTCTCAGCATAGCCTACTACACAGGGTTGTTGTGAGGATAGCATGAAGAGGGGGAGAACTGTGTAGCTTTCTTGAGTTCCTTGAAGGAAATAAATGTAATAATAATAATAATAATAATAATAATAATAATAATAATAATAATAATTAAAAAAAAATGACCCAGGAGTCCCCTGTGCAACTTCCCATACTGTTCTTCAGGGTCTCCTAATACTCTGGGACAGATTTTCAAGGTGCACAGAGAGCTGTCTGAGGAAGGGGGGGTCTCCAAAAATGGTGTCCCCTTCCTCCAGTGGAAGCATCCAGTTAGCAAAATTCCATCTGGATTCAACCCAGTGGGCCTTAAGTGTGTTTGGATTGTACCAATGATCTGTTTAGAAGGGCGGTGATTACAGAATGCAATTGAGACTGTTCTGTTGATATGCTGCTTTTCTAACATTTTAAGAAAAAATAAATGAAGCGGATGAAGAAACAGATTTTCAGGAGGAGAATAGTGAAATACCTGAAGTTCCCACAGAACAGGATGTCTATGATGGAGACCTTGAAGATAAAGTGCCAGAAGTATTAGAAACACCAGAATCTTTCTATGAAGGTACCTGAAATATTAAGAGTATTCAGCATGTTTTTCTTTTCTTTTTCTTTTTTTGAAAGAGATTAAGAAGGTGGTGAGATATTTTACTTAGACTTTTATGGAATAAATATATGTCTTTGAGTTCATTCAGTTCAGTCAAACATGGTATGTCATCAAGTCTGTTTTAAATGACTTGTATACTGTATTGTGACCCAGTTTGGACGTAATTGGAAGGAGAGTTTAGTGAATGGAAGAAGACTGCAGCACCATGTGTGCCCTTCCTTCTGCCTTCCCCCTCTCATGCATGAATTCCTCCCATGTTCTTGTATTTAGGCATACATCTAACCTGAAGCCTAAGATTCTGAAAATTGTGGTTTTATCAGGATGTTCAAAATATTTAGAAGTATGCTTGGATTCATTTTAACCTGAATTGATGATGCTCAAACCAAGATGCAAGGAGGCATGAGGAAATTCACTTGCAATAAAAGAAGTGTTGGAAGACAGCACAAATGGTTCTGTGGTCTACTCCAGTCCTTACATTCTATTTCCAGGATTATGTCTACTCCAAGCATATGTGTCTAAAAACTGTTAGATTAATTGGGCACTTTTCTGAAAATTGACAGTATTTTCACATAGCAGTAGGTGGTATTCAACAAAGTATTTGCAATAGCATAATGGGATTTACTTGCTCTATTCCCTCCCCCACCTCCCACAAGCCCTGCCCTGTCCCCAAATGTGCTCTGGAAGGTTGGGGGAAATCCCCGAACAGCTTTTGGAGACATAGAGGGGGAGAAGAAGTGCACTGATGAAATGTTCTTCCCAGTACTACACTGAATACAATCTTTTATGTACCTTCAAAAACCAAATATTTCCCTTATTTTTCATTTCAGAACCTGCAAGTGACTATCAACCAGGAGAGTCAGACACAGATGACGGTCATGGTATGTCTGCTTTTCATAATAGCTTTGAGATGTTGTGAAGTGATACATCAGGTGATGAACATGTGAACTGTGAACTGATCCTAAATATTTGCAAATTTAATGGGAGAGATGGTTTATATGATGGAATTTTCTAAAGTGTTGGTTTTCAGCCTCACCTAAGTGGATCACAACTCTACCTATTGTATCTGAAGAAGTGTGGATGCACACGAAAACTTATATCCAGAACAAACTTAGCTGGTCTCTAAGGTGCTACTGGACAATTTTTTATTTATTTAAACTGCGTCAGACCAACACTTCTACCTACCTGGAACTTTACCTAAGACAGATTGCCATGATTCAATGCCATTTCACATTTTATGTTATTTAAATAATGCATCTTCTAAGCCAGGTGATGATAACTTATGTGTGGAGAAATATTAGTCAGGGCAAAGATGCCATACATAGGAGACTCACTCGACATTTGAGGGAAGCATGGTTCATGTACTTTCACAGTCTATAATCCTAATAAGTCTTAACTAGAAAGACCAATGTTAAAGTGGCTATGGCAAACTGCCTTTTTTGGATTTGGCAAATCTGAAGATAAGATTCCATCAGGGTTGAGGTCTTTGTAAGGTCCTTTTGGGAGATAAATGACAGATAAGTGACAGATAAATTTCTGTTTCAGTGCTAACATTTGAGGCAGCAGTTATGTGAAGCTCTGCGCAGAGGAACATGATTATTGCGCCTGTCTGTAGTTTGGGTAGAGGCAATCCAGTAAAAGGAAGACCCACAAGTGGGGATGAAATGCCCATACATAGAGAATAAAGATCAATAGAGCAAAGGGGAGAAAGGAAAAGAAAGATAGAGAATCAGAGAGAAAATATATAAGTGGGTCCCATTTTAGAGGGGTTTAATGAAATGCCAGATCAAAATATTTGAAGATAGCTGTTCTGATCAAAATATATTGTATTTCATAATACTTGTTGAAATCTATGTGCATTCATTAGTTCATATATGCTTAAATTCTATACACAAACTGCACTGGAGTTCAAGTCCCATTAAATGCAAAGGGACTTGCTTCTGAATTGACATGCACAGAATCCTTCTGTTAACTAGTTATTAAATGTTTTGAGGTAATATCTATTATTACTTTATTTGACAGTCTGTTCCTGGGGGAAAATTTTCTACTCCAAACTTTTCATGGCTAGTTTTGATAAAAGCTGGGCCTTCCCAATTATAGTTGTGTGACTTTCTTTCCCATCAATCTTGAGTTAAAGGTAAAGGGACCCCTGACCCCTGACTCTGGGGTTGTGGTGCTCATCTCACTTTACTGGCCGAGGGAGCCAGCGTACAGCTTCCGGGTCATGTGGCCAACATGACTAAGCCACTTCTGGCAAACCAGAGCAGTGCACGGAAACGCTGTTTACCTTCCCGCCGGAGCGGTACCTATTTATCTACTTGCACTGCGTGCTTGTGAACTGCTAGGTTGGCAGGAGCAGGGACCAAGCAACTAGTTAGTCTAACTCATTTAAACCCTCCAGCCTTGACAACAGTATTAATAGCTATTTGTGATTTAATGTAATTTTCAGATACATATGAATATCATGCACATACGGAAGAAGCTACATATGAACCAGAAGGCCAAGGTTTGTCTGGTTATTATTCACATAGAAGTAATAGGTTATATAGAATGTGTCTGTTTCTCTATGCTTAACCAACCTTGTGAGCAATGGAACTGCAAATGTGCACATAGTTTAGATCAAGGAAAGCTTGTCTTTTGTCTTGGTAGGCTGTTGATCTTGCATTCCTGTTATCTTTAAAATAAATGCACAATGTGCATTTAAAATGCCCCATCTGTGAAACAAAAAAGCATCCCAGAAGAGGGTTAAAAATAATGCTTATTGTAATATAGCAGTGAAAGCTCCTTGTGCTCCTATAAATTATTATTTTAATTTGTGTATATATTTATTTGTGAAATACATTGCAGTGCAGCAGTTACAGTTAATACCAAAAGATTAATGAAATACTATAATACATTTTTAATATTTTTATATACTCACATTCTCAAACTGTTAAATATTTTTATAAATGCTAAAGAAAAAGAAAAGTTAGAATCTTATGTTGCTTATTAACTATTTCACCTATACTTCATACCATTAACTTTTCCTCAGCAAACAATATGCATTCACTGAGTCTTATATTTTTACTTTGTTCCAATAAGAAATAAACAAATTCAGTTTCTTCCATAAAAACATTTTCTTCTTGACTCTTTCACTTCAAATCAGATTTGTGAACTTCTATCATGCATTCGATATCCCAGACTTTGACTACCCAAGAATATTTTTTTGTGCTTTTCCAGTTCTGACATATTGTAATTCTGTCTGTTAGAAAATGAGTAGACATTTATGTATCTTCCCCTAGTATACTATGTTTAAGGAAACCAAATAGTATTACTACTGTATCTTTGGTGAGATCACAGGCAAAAATGTTTTTTAGAGAGCCAGTGTGGTGTAGTGGTTAAGAGCGGTAGTCTCGTAATCTGGGGAACCGGGTTTGCGTCTCCGCTCCTCCACATGCAGCTGCTGGGTGACCTTGGGCCAGTCACACTTCTCTGAAGTCTCTCAGCCCCACTCACCTCACAGAGTGTTTGTTGTGGGGGAGGAAGGGAAAGGAGAATGTTAGCCTTTGAGACTCCTTAAAGGGAGTGAAAGGTGGGATATCAAATCCAAACTCTTCTTCTTCTTCTTCTTTATTCCCATCAATGACTAAGGACTTTGATTGAAAGACTGACTCCAACTATAAATAATATCCTTAAAATAATAACTGGCAGCCTAATTGCTGTAATAAGAAACAAGGGGAAGAAGGATGATTAATATCTGTTTTAAGAAAGGTTTTTAATTGAAACTAATGAAAAGAGGAAATGGCTTCTGACTGTCAGATGGTCAGGGCATGTGCTTGTCGTAAGTGATGTGTGATGCATGAAGCCTGTTCTTTAATACTCATTTCTGTTTTGCTTTGGAACAATTTGTACAATAAAAATACTGATTTAGTATGCTAAGAAAATGGTGATGTATGGGGGCATAATACAAATTATACACTATGATGCTAAAATGGTATATGCATCAATATATTAATAATAATAATAATAATAAGTAGTAGTAGTTGGTTTATATATCACATTTGTATCCTATAATGCCTATATGCAGAGGGCCATATCCAACTAAGTAGTTATAAGTAGAAACTTAGAATGGAACTCTTCCATTGAATTCTGCCGTATGAGGCTAACACGTAGACTCAAACACATAATCCTCAAAACATGAATTTAGAAGTGCAGGCCTCTTTGCAAATATGATCAATATGTTAAATTGACTGTAGGAGACCTAGTGCACTCCTGATTCCTTCCTCTTTCATCCAATCAGTCAACCAGCTGTATAGAAACATGTACTTTGATTTGCACAAATTAAAACATATTTTTGTCTGACTTCCACAGATGACACAGAACTAAATCTAGAGGATGCTCTGGATCATAACACAGGTATTACACAGAAGTCTAAATACCTGCATTTTACAGTTGGATTCTACTTAATTTAAAAGTCAGGTTATGTTACCCAACAGAGCAGGGGTTGCCGACATTTTTGGGCCTGTGGCACATCTGGAAAGAGTGCTGTAGGTACTGTCCCTTCTGGTTGCTTTTTCACCCCTCTTCCTGGGTCAGACCTGCCCCCAACAGACAAATTGAAAGAAAGCACATGCATACACACAGCCAAACATACTTTTCTTTTACGTGTGAGTAAAAAAAATCAGATCCAGTAGAATTAAAACAGATCCTCTTGAATTTGTATGATTTTACCAAGGGTCCCTGAAAAACCACAATCAAATTAATGCTTACAGTAATACCGCCAACAAATCACATAACACATCTATGTATAGAGAGGCAACTTGTGATATGATGGGTACTTTTGAGGTAATCCCTGGTATAAATTATGAGGATCCATAAGTATCAGTGTCTCAGATCCCTGGCAATGCTGGACAGCCCTAGATCCATGTCTTTTCCAGTTCAGTCGATAGAAAAGATGTGATCTCTGATTTGATGGCTGATAGGGGAGGGGAACCAGAAGTGGTGGTGGTGATTTTAATGGATTATTCTTCTCTTTCTTTTCTAACGAATGTGGCACACTGCTCTCCTATCTGGCTATTCAATTTTCTTCCTCCCACACTGGTCCCCTTTCCCTACCCGTTCTATTAATACCTCCACCATTGCCTGTACACATGCACCTTGACCTACACAAAGACACATATCCAAGCCCTCTGGGACATTGTGGGCTACTCAGTTTGCCCTTGCCTTCCATGTTGCTTGCTATATCGGCTTCTCAGTTAAATGCTGATTAAATGCGGTAAGATGTGAATTCTTAGGAATAATATGTGACAGTAAATTTATTTCACGCATTAACCATCTCTTTACTTGCAGAACCTTATTCACATGACACAGAAAAGCAGGACTATGTGGATGAACATGGTATGTTGTGTGACTTTATAGTAACTGTGATTAAGAGCAGGACATTTGTTTTTATACTTTAGTTGTAATATCGTTTGAAAGTCCTCACATTTATAACATGTTGCTGTAACAGTATGGCTGTACTGTGTGTATAAATATTGCAATTATGGGTTGGAGTTTATCTCATGTCTTTCTCAGCTGATTAATGCCTGCATTTCTGGATTGGGTTGTGGGGAAAGCTTTCTGCTTCCCTACCCACATGTGTGGTATTTATGTGTGACTCAGCCATATTTTACTGTGTATAGTGGCTGAACAGTTTTATATTTATATTATATCATTTTTACGATTATTTTCTATTTCTCACCTCTTGGATATTTTATGATTAAATTATATATGAATGGGTAAATAAGTAAGTAAGTAAGTAAGTAAGTAAGTTAATAAATACAATGCACATAGAATGTCACCTCAAAGAAGCAGCAGACAGCTTGGCTTGTGTGAAAGGGCCATAGCTGAATCAGTTTTTCTAGCTGTATTTTAAAGTTTTGAAAAACTGACAACGAAATGCAAATCATTCCTTGTTTGCTCAGCAGCAAGGCCTGGTGCCTTCAGTAGCTTTATCTCTAGTAAGTGTGTTTAGGATTGCAATCTTAGTTTCTTTCCCTTTCCTCCATCTGATCCACCTATCTGAAGGGGCCCTCTACAAGCTTTGCCAGCCCATTGAGATCTTCTTGATTCAAGCACCGGGAACTATTTGATGATGTCCCAGTGTTTGAAAACACGAGGCCATAGTTTCTAGATTGTCCAGTGCTGTTTCACACCAGAGAAGGGGGCATTCCAGTCACCATAAATTTGTGAGTGCATCTCTCCCCCTCTCAGTGTGCTTCCAACTTCATTTGAGATCCCTACTCTTATCCAGGCAGCTAGTCCACTTCACTAAAACTTAGATGATTAAGACAAACTGCTTTGCATATCACAGTCCTTTAAAAACTTATGTATTCAAGTCTTTTTCTGGCATATATGCTAATTAATCTGACAAAGGAAATTGTGATTTTGTTACTTTTTTCTTTATTAACTCATAACCATTGTAGCATTTCAATTTTAAAATTTTAATTATGTATTTTATTTTATTTTAGAATTGGAAAATGAAGAATTTATTGAAGCACAGAATACAGGTAAATTGACTGTGACTATGAAAAATAATGACTTGGCAGTAATGGTTTTCCTTAGCTGTTTCTTTGCTGTTTTAGCGCTCACACTGAGCAAGTCATGTCCTGCATGAGTTACGTATAGGCGAACATATCTAATGAGTTATTCTGCACTTTTGAACATATAAATAATAGCAAATTATCTTTGCTCTGTAACTGAACTGACAGCAAGGAAAGTTCTCTTCTCAAACAGTCATGGGGAAATGGATCTAAACAGTGCTCTACCTTAGTTGTTGTGGACAAAGTTGCAACAGTGACATTGGGTGACATTTTTGCCCACATGGTCTTGCAGAGCCCCTTGCAAAGCTGAGCCCAGGCTTTTACCTGCTGCATTCCTTATATATAATATCAAGTATAGGGTAGATGGATATGGCTGGGCCAAATGGGGAGCTCTGGCAGCCTAATGCAGAGGCTTGGCAAGCATAATTAGGCCTGCAGGCTATATAGAATCATAGAATTGTAGGGTTCCCCAGGCCTGTCCTAGAAGCTGAAAGAATCTGCAATTTCAGGAAAAACTGAATGCTGTCAACACGAGTCTGGTTAGTGATAGACATTGATTCCTTTGATGCAACTCCTATAATAGATACTCTCTAAGGGTCTAGCTACACATTATGTATAAACATGTAGAAAAGAACCCTAGTGACAGGTTTTGTATCTTTCCCCCCCTTTTGTTGTTGTTGACAAAATGCAGCCTTGGGTGGCTTCTCTACTCTATCAACCTATTCTGTCCCCAGACCCCTGAGTTCCAACCACATTTTTGTGAAAATCTGGAGTCATTCTCTTTAATTTACATAGCATGGACCTGGATTCTTTTTTTTTCTTAAGCAGAGAGACCTGCAACAATATTTTGTTTGTTTCATAAAATTTATTTACCATTTTATTGTAGAAAAAACTCACCTCGAAGTGGTTTTTAAAAAAGACAAAACCATAAAATTATCACTTTTTACAACCATAATTTAAAACACACAGAAAGTTAAAACTATAATAAAATAGACTAAAACAAATAAAAACTCATACTAACTTTCTAAACATCTGGTTAGGTTTATCTAAGAATGTTTTCAGCAGTTGCCAAAAAATATATATACATTTTCTTGTGAACTATATTACAACATTGTTCTTTTTTCAGATGGAGAACTGTTATCCGAACATTATTATGAAAACATGCAAGGTAAGCATATATTCATTTTATCATCATTTATCTATAAATGAATATATTCATTTATTAACTAGGGGTGGTGGTGGTGGTGATGAGAAGAATTATGCTGCAAAACTAATGCTTATTGCTGGATTAAATAAACATGCCCATCTTAGCAGCAGCTGCAATATTGGCATCTCACGTCTGCTTGAAATATGAAAACAATGTTGTAGAAAAAGCACAGCCAAGTAGGAAATGTTTGAAAGAAACTGTGATAAAAATGATGTATAGGTGGTATATTACTCCTGTGAAATTAGCTAAAATGTATAAAATAAGTAATAAATGTTGGAAATGTAAAGAAAAAGAAGGAACTTTTTATCACATGTGGTGGGAATGTAAGAAAGTGAAAAACTTCTGGGAAGTGATATATAATGAGATGAAAAAGGTGGTTATTGTATTTTTATTATTTGCTGTACATTGTGTACAGTATCTGCATTGTATGGAGGCACAGTCAGTTATGGTTTCTGTATTCATACACAAAGAGAAATAAAGAAGTGTGCATGTGATGACCAAACCACATCTAACTTTATTGTTTCCTAAATAGCAATACTTTCCACATAAGCATTTTGTCACATTTGAAGGGATTTTCAGTTGTGTTGTCTGAATAGGTATTTTGGAGTCTGAGAACTAAAGGTTTCTTTCTCCTGCTTATAAAGGCCCTAGCTCTGTCTTAAATTACAATTCTTGTACACATTACTCTTTATATTGTTAGCTTTGGTCTTATAAAGGCTGTGATATATTTATTATATTTATTATATATCTAACAGAGCCAATTGAGAGCACTGATCAAACACATGAAAGTGAGTATAAAAAATGGTTCATTCCATCTTATTACGAATCAGTCCTAAGAATCCTTTTTAAATCCAAAGTTTATGATTTCATGATTTCTATAAATTCCCCATATTTGTGTATAATTACCTTTATAAATTAGCAGCTTCTGCTGTTAATGATAATCATAATCATTACCACCATTATAATTATTAAAGAACATAAGAAGAGCCTGCTTCTACTGGATCAGGCCAATGGCCCATCTAGTCCAGCATCCTTGTCTCATCATCATCATCATCATCATCATCAAACCTTTATCGACATCACATACAAACATTCAGAATAAATAGGCCAGTGCGATCTCATCGCCATTTCAACAGTACAGTCATTTGCCAAAGGGAAGAAGAGGTGAGCAATCTATTATCCTCTTCTCACAGTGGCCAGTCAGATGCCTTTGGGAAACCCACAAGCATGATTCAAGCACAATAGTCCCATTTTAGGATGTTGCGAATCCACAAGGTATCTTTTAGAGCTAAAAGCTCTTTCAGCAGTACTCAGTTGCCAGGATCCAATTTGTTATAATGTCATTTTGTCTTTGACCTGTTTCTTCTTTTCTCAAAAGTATGTCAGTTTAATAATTAAAGCAAATTCCCATACCTTACCTATCCACTCATTAGTAACGGCTGCTACTTAGGCCCTCCATTTCTGTGCAAACATTATTCGTCCTGCAGCTGTCATACAAGGGAATAATTGTGTGTGCTCTTTCTTTGTGAGGTGTTGTTTTTGTTAGTTTAAGTTGGTTGCTACTCTAACAGCATGTTATCTAATTCATTTTTATGTGCCCATAGATGAAGCAGATGTTCCACATTCTGCTACTGAACAAATTCAGTCAGGTACGTTTGCATGAATTAACCAAGGTGGGAGAAATTAATTTGAGTATAACTTTTATTAAAGTTATTTTTCTCTAATGAATGAAAGCACTTTTTACCTGCTGTTTATGTGTGGAATAAAAGGAATACTGGACAGAGAACTGCTGAGAAACTTCATTGTACAAGATGATGGTTTTTAACCACTGAATGTATTGATAAAAATTTAGACATCTGGATCTTAAAGGCTCTGAATGTATTTACATACTACATATTTGCATGTCACTTTGACATTTGCTTCTGTGAATTCAAATAATCACAAATCAGTGTGGACTCATACGGTGTCCTGTGAGAAGTACTGAGAAATGTATTAAGGCTATTTTTGCTAGTACCTCTTTGCTGTCCTGGGAAAAGTGAGTATTAAGTTTCTCTGTCAGGAGGAGATAGAAGAGATCAAACCTGTCCCCCATTTTTAAAGCTACCTGTCTCAAGTGTGGCAAGGAAGGTTACTAGGATATTTGTGAACCTGATTTCCTTTTGCCTTCTCTTACCATATAACATAGCCATCTAGACTCTGAATTATGCTAATAGCAGGGATTCATACTGGAATTCAAGAATGACCACCTACATAGTGGCTATGGAGGGTGCAATTAAAAGTAGGAAAAGGACTCTTTGCCACCTCTCTTTTTACCCTGTAACACACTCCTCTCACCCATTTTTTACCCAGCCATGTTTCTAGATGTGCTTGTATGTCACTGGGGAAAAGCAGCAAGTGGGAAGAAAGTTAATCATTTCATTGTACACACCATTTTACTGTTTCAAATAACACCTACCCACCCCTGCTGCTTTGCAGCTATTTTGTGGAGACCCAGGTTACTCCTAAATGTGAAGTGCCAGCTGAAGTTGAGGATTCTGTGAACTAATTGGTCAGCTACCTAGCTTTCTTAAGCTTTTTGGTTCCTGGATGTCTGCTGGGCAATCCTCTGTTGCATTTGATATACTCCATAGTTAGGGGAAATCACAGAGTCCACTCTACCAGCCAGCTTAGCAAATTTGTTTTGACATCCTCTGCACTTGAACATGCTTTAGTACAGCCTTTTCTTGTCTTATGGAAGCTCACTATTTCAAAGTTACTTTAAGGAGACATGCATGGATATCACTGGAAGAGGGTATACATCTTTAAGAATGGAGTACACTGCCAAACCATAGCTGTTATGTTGAATCTGCCCTGCCTTTGCAACAAACATATGTTTGTTTTTAAGGACTCAAGTGTTTGTATATGTCTCCATTAAACCACTCATTTTCTTTGGTTTGCTCATTTCGAAAGTCAAAATTATTTTAAAGGAAATACTGTAGCTGAAATATCCAGCTATGATAGCTCAAAGCTCATAAATATTTAGATATTTGGCTTAAAAAATAAGAGTATTTTATGATGTATGTGTTAAAAGTAAAATGCTTGGGGAAAACAAGAGGGAAGAGAATGCTGTATTTTATATCTGTGTCACACACTTATGCTGTAATGTACAATTTGACAACCTATGTGCTCTGTATCATCCTTAAAGTTCATACAATCATTGCTGATTTTTAAAAAAGAATTTAAGCTTGTATTTATCTTATTTCTTTAATTATGTCTGTATAACTACAAAATCAGCCTGAATATATTTTGGTTTATATAAAATGTATCAATTTGTTTAGTAGAAATTATTATTAGTAATAATAATAATAATAATAGCACAGGCACACACAGTATAAGATAACATAAGTTTTTCCAATTTGTTAACCATAGATGACAGAGAACATACAGAAGATCATGTGACTGCTCAACCCCATGAGACAGGTTTGTACATTATTTTGTCATACTATGCTAAAACCTGTTTATGTAATGGTGCTTATATATGAGTGTGCCCAGCATTGTTCACCAGGGCACATACTTTTTCTGATTACTTCTGTTCCATTATATAACAATATGTTGTGAGCAGAACTATTTTATTAATTCAGTTTCTTAGAAACTGAAATGCACATCATAGTTCATTAGCCTATATTCATTTATCTACTTATTTATTTTATCATAAATTAAAAGCTTTTAAAAATGCTTTTAAAAGCCAGCCCTAACTTGGGGTCACCTGGCTCCTGGTATGATTATAGTGCCAGAGCCCTTGCTACATTCAAAGTTCTACTAGTACCACCCATCCAGAGCAAAGGGCAAAAAGCTCTGGAGTTTGGGGTTGGTTTTTTTGCTTTGCTGTGCCAGCTCAAGCTGGCTCCTCACCTGACAGTGGGCTGGCTTAGGTTCTAGCAAATCCTTGGCCGAGCCTTTTTTTTTAATCCCTACTCTGCCCAGTTTTGAGGCCATGCATGGGTTATCAGTGGTGGGTACTCTTGGTAGCTTTCCAGCTGTGCCTACAACAGGCACAGTGGTGACTTCTGTGATAATGGAGCTCTTACTCCAGCAGAGCCAGTGGATGTGGCACCTTCAACTAGTCCTTGGTTTAGGATATCCCCTTAGATATCAGGGCAGTGTACAAAATAGCTTGATACAGTACAGTGTTAACGGATACCCATTTCTATAGCCTAGTCTAGCGGAGTGGTCAGACTATCCCTTTTGAAGTTACCATTTGAGCAAACCCAACTAACTTTTCCAAGGAAAACCATAATAGTTAAAGAAAGTGAATAAGCAGCAATTTACTAAGGGTGTAGTTATCATTTCTCATACATATGTGTATATAGATAAATATATAGATAGATATAGATAGTTGTACCTTGGTTGCCTTGTGACTCGAATGTTTTGGGTCCTGAACACCGCAAACTCAGAAGTGAGTGTTCTGGTTTGCAAGCATTCTTTGGAACCCAAACGTCCAATGCAGCTTCTGTGGCTTCCGATTGGCTGCAGGAGCTTCCAATAAGATCCAATAAAGGTGTAGAAAACAACAGTGAGTGACTCACATCCACAATGAATGTCTTCTCAAGCCCTGTCTCTGGCATTGTGAGAAGAAAGCTTCAGCTATACATATCTCTGTCGCAGAGTTTGTTTATAACCACCAAGGAGATGCATGTGGTGGCTGCTACTGTTTCTGGAAGTCTCTGGCTCACATGGGTAAGGCTCCTTTAACAGCAACACGACAGAAAAGGTCATATGTTGACATTTGACCTTACGAAAGCTTCTGAGTCGGGCTTCTTTTCTGTTTAGGGCAAAAAAGGGACTTTGCAACCACTGCTGTATCTTGCTCATATCACAGACCCACCATGTGTTGCGTCTGCTTTGCCTTCACCTTGCTTTATCTAGTATTGCCTTACTCCCAGAATGTGGTATCATGACTTGGCAGGATCTGGATTCAGGAACACGTTGCAGGCAATAGAGACCTATAGCCTGCAACTTGGAATAAACAGTCAGCTTTCCAGGTACATCTTCAGTCAAATGGAGTTGACACAAAGGCACAAGTCTAAACTTCCTGGCAAAGAGGGACATGATCTTTTGATGTGAAAAGAATGCCAACAACACAGCTGCAGTGACTGCTTATCAACACCAAATGTGGGAGAAATTTGATTTTGTATTTCATGCCTCTCACACACTAAACTGATACTTTGCATCCCATAAAATGATGGCATTAGATTAGCACCAAAGCATTATTACATGTGCTAACATTTTCATTTCCATTCTCAGTATGTTTTTAGTGAGTCAGAATGAGTAAATACAAAGGGATTTGATCTCAGCTGCAAATTTCCAGATTCTTAAGTGGTAGATGGAAATATTCATAGCTTTGGGCTTCTGTAAAGCACATTGCTCTCTGTTTATTTTTTGTTTTTATTTCAGCGTTTTTTGGGAAATGGAATATTCTAAAAACTATTCCAAGGCACTGTTGAGATAATAAAAGTCTTTGCCTGCAGGGCTCAGGTTAAATTTTAAAAGAGCATTATGGAAAAAATACCTCTGAGTCCCAGTTTTGGGGAATCACAGTGGTGAGAGTGCCTTTGTGTGCAGTTCATGCTTTTGGGCATCCCATAGGCATCTGGTTGGTTACTGCAACAAAAGAATGCTTGGCTACATGAGCTTGATCCATCTGGCATTTCTAAAGAAATGTCAGTGGTGGATTAATGAGTAGCATGTGGTAAATACTCTAGAAATAAATGTTGCTGCTGCAAAATAGAGTTGAGATGATCAGGTAACATTAGATTTGCAGATATGGTGAACTCATGGATGACTGCAAGGGAAGTAGGAAAGTCTACAGAAGTGCCATAATCATCAGAGTTCCAGTTTTCATTGACTAAAAAAGAAGGCTACCGCTGTTGAACCAGAAATATGAGTCAAAATATGTAAGCACTGTTTTCCTTGTTTTGTAAACTAGCATGATTGCCAGTGAATGAAATCATAGCAATGAGTGGCATTAAGAAAACAGATCTAGCCAATTACACAAAGATATGGCTAGAGGAGGGGGAGCCAGCATGGTATCCCCATATGTTGTTTGACTACAATTCCTATCAGCTGCAGCCAGCATGCCAAATAGTTGAGAATGATGGTAGTTACTGTCCAGCAACATCTGGAGGATACTACGTTGACTACTCCTGGGCTAGAGTCTAGTGAAGAAACTTGTTGGTTGGTTTTTAAGGCTTTTATGCTGGTCTCCTATGATGTAAAAAAGGGACGCGGGTGGCGCTGTGGGCTAAAGCCTCAGCGCCTAGGGCTTGCCGATCGAAAGGTCGGCGGTTCGAATCCCCGCGGTGGGGTGTGCTCCCGCTGCTCGGTCCCAGCGCCTGCCAACCTAGCAGTTCGAAAGCACCCCCGGGGGCAAGTAGATAAATAGGTACCGCTTACCAGCGGGAAGGTAAACGGCGTTCCGTGTGCGGCTCTGGCTCGCCAGAGCAGCGTTGTCACGCTGGCCACGTGACCCGGAAGTGTCTCCGGACAGCGCTGGCCCCCGGCCAATAGATGTGAGATGGGCGCATAAACCCCAGAGTCTGTCAAGACTGGCCCGTTCGGGCAGGGGTACCTTTACCTTTACCTTTATGATGTAAAAAATGATTGCTGCTTCATAGAGAGCCATTCATGTATCCAGGATTTTAGTGTAGCTGAGTTTGGGGAGTCAACTCAAAAAAGAAAAGATAGCAACAAAGAGGAGTTCGTGATCTTTCTAACTCAGGTTTTATTTAATACCAAAAAAGTGCCCCTCCCCATTTGTCAGCATTAAAAAAGAAATCTTAATGCAGCTAAAACCTATCGTTATTTTATCCTTACTGCAAGCCGGGGGAGGGGACGCAGAACACTATGGCTGAGTGTATGCACAATGTAATCCAGTGTTTATATCAATATGCTGAAAAGTATGGGGAGTTATAGTACTTTATAACAACCCTGAAATATAGACCTTTGTTGTTACTCTGACGTGCTGGTGTTTGTGTGTGTGTGTGTGTGTGTGTGTGTGTGTGAGAGAGAGAGAGAGAGAGAGAGAGAGAGAGAGAGAGAATTAAGGCTTGATGGGGGTTAGTTGAGCCAGGGAAATAATTGTTGGTTTGAGTGGTCATCAAAAGGTGTTTGGGATGCCAGGTCTACCCATCAGAAGCAACAGATGGAATATATGGAATATAAGTTCATCAGATGCAGGCCTAGGTCTTCTAGAAATTGTAGACCTGTTCTCTCATACTAGTTACATTTGTTTGGAGTATTTGCTTTGCTGCTGCCTCTGGGGGGGGGGGATCCTTTGTATGCCCGTGGATGAGCTTAAAGTGAATCAAGAATGGATTGGAAATCAAGGCTTGGCTGTTGAGAAGAGAGTTGAAAAGGAGAGAGAAGCAGTAGAGAAGGAAAGGTTGTTTCTGGTAGGAAGGTAGAAATGGAAGGAGAATATAGAATCATAGAATCATAGAATCATAGAGTTGGAAGAGACCACAAGGGCCATCGAGTCCAACCCCCTGCCAAGCAGGAAACACATATGAAGAGGACAAGTTTGAAATATCTAACAGAAAGTGAGAGAGTACAAAAAATTGTGATTGCAGCAAAGTTATGAATGTGTAAGCAGCAGAGAATGCATCTTGAAAATAAAAAGACTTTGGCAACTGTGGATACTTGATGGAGTCAAACATAAGGCTAAGATTGTGATGGCGAAGATAAGGGCAACATTAACAGAATAGAGATTCATCCAGTTAAATTTATATTGGGTGTGGTGGTCATGGCACTCTCCTGCAGCATGTGAAGTAGCAGTTCTATAGGCACAGCAAGTCAGATGACCAATTAATTGGGGCAAGCAGCACCTGCTCGTATGCGAGCGGCATAGTAGTAAAGCACACTGTAGCTCCCATTTTGTTGTAAGTGGCTACCGCTGCCTTCAAATTCAGTGCCTTTTCTTTATCCATACTGTTGCGTCTAATCAGTGAAACAGGCCACAACTGTGTGTGTGTTTGGCCCACCCAATGTGCAATAACTACAATTGATCCCACAGAATTGCACAGGATGTTATATCAGATGCATCAGCATAAATTTTCCTCTGCCCTGTTCCAAATACATACATATAACAACCCATGATGGAACCATGTAGATGAAGAGGTATGCAGACAGATAACGCTTGGTTTAGCCTCCACCCTGGGGTTATCTCCATGTTATGTCTTCGCTTTTTCCCATATAAGTGAATGGTTGCCAGTTACCCTTCTTGCAAGGCAGAGAAGTAAAATACTGCAATTGTAGAGTGTGTGTGGGGGAGCAAATCTGCCCTTCCATCCTTAACACTGAATGGCCGAACCCTCATTGTAGAGAGTTCTTACTCTACAAGTATGTTTTCATTATAGTAATGCATTTTTCTCAGAATATGCATGTATGGTCAGAGGCGTACCTAGGCTCCTTGTGCCCTTGGCAAGGAGAGTGGGCAGACTCCTAACCACTCTGAGCCAGAGTGGAGAGGTATGATTTATGCGCTTCCTTGGACCTGCACCTTTGGCAGGGGCCAATCTGGCCGTCCCCTAGGTACATCCTCGTATATGGTGTGCATGTGTGCGTATGTGTGTAGTGGGGGAAGATATTTTTGTTTTCTTGCTCAAAAAGGCTGTCCTTCAAGGTCTGCTGTTGCTTGCCCTCTTTAATAGATAGCAACTTTGTGTCTAAAACTAATACAGTTTTAATAAAAGGTACAACCAAATTCATTTGCTACAAAGTTGCATATTAGTAATAAAGAATATTTTTAAAAATAATTTGTATCATGGTTGGTCCTCTAATTTAGATCTCCCCTTATTTTTTCAGATACTTAAAGCTTCAAAAAGACTGTCCCTACAGCAGGAGGACCAGCCTAAACCATTCTCTACACAATGGGAACAGATGTTTGTTATAGACTTTATGCGATAATTAACTAAGCAGTTGAGAAACTTGTGGTGGAGGGAGAAACACTAAAGGTGTCTCACAAGTGATGCTAGGAGACTTTCCCATTTGAGTTGCATCTCATGTAGATGTTGTTAATATGGTATTAGCCAGAAATAGAACACTATTTTTAAACTGAATATATATTCTGGTCAATGCAGACTTTTCATTCAATTTGTAGATGCAAAAAAACACACCTATTTACGCATCACTTGTGAGACTCTCTGAAAATGTGTAGCACTCAGTTCACATTTTAGTATAGCTTTAGCATATATTTAGAACCCCAATATACATTTTTAACATTTTGTAGCTTTTAATATACATGTTTTTATTTTCTCCCGTATTAGTGACCAAGAGGTTGTAGTATCTGAATTTTACATGTGTCGTTCACATAATTGTAATATGCTATTTATAATGTAGCAACAAATGATTTAAGATTTTAATATATATATATCTGTGGATACATTAAAATTTGGAAGCAATCTTAGTTAGCAAAGTTTTAAAATGTGATCAAATAGCATTGTGATATATTTACATTCTTTTATGGCAAACACTACTAAAATAGAGCTGTGAAATTTTGGCTTGGACGTATACTTGTTGGTTAGTAATTATTCTAGCTGAGCTCAGCTCACTTTAATCTATGTTCAGCTGTAGCAAACACCTTAATGATGGACATATCTACAGAATTACTTAAATAATTACACTACACACAAACATTCTTGTTGTAACCACCACTTCTGATGAACACTGAAGAATTCCATAGCAGTCTGAAAGTTTGCAGAGCTTACATTGAAAATCCACTTGGGCTTTATTGTATTTTTTTTTTTTTCATTTGCCCTTAGACCTGCCATTGTAATGCACTGTTTGTCAGCAGTTATATTGGCATAAGTACCTAAACTGTATTCCCACAACTGCTTAATCAACAGTAGCCCCTCTGAAATAAATGGGATTATTGTGAGGCAAGGGTTGTAGTTATCTGATGAGTCTATCTAATGAGTCAGAATATGATTGATTTCAACAAATATTCTTTACCAAAAATTACTTATTATAAATATAAATCAGTATTTATTAATAAAATCCTTATTTTGCTCACAAATGAAGGTAAACTTTTTTTAAAAAGTTAGGGCTATAGATAACTATTGCATGGTGCTGTTGCATTACAATAGATCCACATTACTTTAATTATTTTATCCTTTTTTGGCTCAGGAATAGTTCTCATTTTAATGCTCTGAGAAAGATAATCTCAGTTTAATCTGAGATATCAGTAGGAAACACTAAGTAGCATTGAAGTCAATAGGAATTCACTAGGATTATTGTGGAATCTTTGACTTGTGAACTGTAGCCAGCACTTGGAAATAATTAGATTTATTTTTTTTTAATGTAGAAACATGAGTAAGGAGAAATGTGATGCATTTTTCTTGGGTTGGAATCCAATATATTGAGAGGTCTACATAGTTTGTATGTAGCATATATCCTAGATTTCTGTGAGCATATTCCCTTCCCACATGGGTACTGCATCTGTGCATGAATGATTCCCATAAAATATAACAGAGCCTTGTTCTCACCACCACAAGCGCTGCACCCACAGGCATTACACCAGGCCAATGCAGGGAATGGGAGACTGTACAGGAAGGATCATGCCATTCATACTTTTCAGGAAGCAATAGTCCTCTAGTTCTGTTAATACCGATTGAGGCAAAGTATTGTTTTATCATTGATGTGTTTGCCACCCTGGACTCCTTGGGGAGGAAGGGTGGTATATAAATTTAAGTAATAAATAAAATGAAAGTGTTATTCTTCATTGAATGAAAAATTGCATATTTCTAAGTGGAAGAGCAATAATTTTTTATAAAGCCATATTTTTAAGGACAAGAAAAATAGGATTGTGTTTTTGTACAATAGCGACAATATATTTTTAGACTGCTGGAGTGAGAAAATTATTATGCTGTGATCAAGTTCTTAAAATGCTTATAATTACATAATTTTCATGTTTACACAAGTGTGCCATGGGGGCAAGGTAATGGGGACTTTTAAAAGATGAACTTTTTCTTCTGTGTAATGATTGGTTGCAATAAAGTACAAAAGAACCTTTTCACTGGTGCAGTCATTATTTTCCAAAACGCTGACAAAACATCTCTCTTCAATAACACTTTTGTGTCTTCTTTATACCATTTGAAATCACTAGTTATTTTATTATGCAGAACTGGTGGTTAAAACCAGCTTAATGTGAATTCATGTACGTCCTATATCTGCATATAAACTTCTACAGTTTATATGCTTGCAATCTTTTTTTATTCTGAAGTGTTCACCAGTTTTATCATAACTTCTTACCCTTTCACTATGAAACAGAAGCGGGCTAGTATCCTCCTTAGTCTGTAGGTTCACAATGTATGTGCTAAGGCAATATCTGGAGCTGATGGTGGATTTTGTTTCAATACAGCAGCTTGTACCAATAACTGTTCCTAGATGTTCCTAAATGCTTTAGTGATTGGGAGGTTTATAAAGTGGTACCTCGGGTTACATGCGCTTCAGGTTACATACGTTTCAGGTTGCAGACTCTGCTAACCCAGAAATAGTACCTCAGGTTAAGAACTTTGCTTCAGGATGAGAACAGAAATTGCGCTCCGGCAGCATGGCAGCAGCAGGAGGCCCCATTAGCTAAAGTGATGCTTCAGGTTAAGAACAGTTTCAGGTTAAGAACGGCCCTCCGGAACGAATTAAGTACTTAACCCGAGGTACCACTGTAGTGAGCCAGGAGAAGAGGAAAACTAGATCTGATTCATGAGCCATCATGAAATCTTTTAAGGCACCATGGTGCTGGTTATATTACTTCCACCACATCCCTCTGTTATACTATGGATAGAACTGAAACAGATAATTTAACATAACCAGAGGAATTTACTTCACATGAGCAAAACAGAGTCTTTTGGCATCTTAAAGACTAAAATCTATATTATGACATAGTAAATATGTTAGTTTTTAAGGTACCACAAGGCTCCCTGTTTTTATTGTAGCAAATGAATGTGACTAACCTGCTGAATTTGCTTCACAGGATGCTAGATGTTACAATGGAACTGAAAAGCGGTTAGCACCAAAACTCAAAGCAAAAAAGAGGCAAAGTCCCAAAATGTATGGGGGTGGGGGGTGGGACTAAGATTCTTTTGTCACACATGCCATATAATGCAAATTAATTAATAGGCTAAAGGTAGTTGGGAAATAACACATTACATATTTGTCTTGAACATAAAAAGGTTATTGAGTCCTAACAGGGTTGGAATACTCTAAGTTACACCTGACCTTAATTTTGCATATATATTTAAAAAACTCTAAATAACAACTTTTTGGACCACTTGCACAGGATTTGAACTGCAATGGATACGGTGCTGGAGTTTAATCCTCACTATGATCCTGAAGAAAATCACTCCATAGAAGCTATTATTAGCATCAGGAAGGGCGTTCCCACTGGTGCTCAAATCACATATGATAGCTCAGATCATGGCAGTTCATACAGTTGGAGACTGCACATGAACTTGACCAAGTATTGCGCACATCAATTGCCCAACATTCTACCAGAAGCAATCACACTGGGGTGGAGGGGACTGGCACCTATTAGTCTTCCCCAACCTGATGTCCGCCTTCCATGTTGGTAGTACCACTTCCATCTTGGACCATTGGCCATACTGGTTAATTGTAGTTCAAGACACCTGGGAAGGTATAAGGCTAGAGAAGGTTGGCATGGCATAAACCAGGTGTAAGGCATAGTGTAAAGGGAGCTGAAATGTTGGGTAAACTGAATTAAACCACCACCACACTGTTGTCTATATATAGAAGTCTGAAAGTTCTATACATAAATTACCAGTATATTCAAGAGAGAACTAGTTATGTTAATCTGAAATGCAGGAAGATGAAAAATATAATTGGTTTATTAAGTTAAGAGTCTAACTTCCATTAGACAGGGCAAAAACTTCCATTCATTTGAATGAAGTGGATTGAGAATGAATAGATACGATCTTTAGTCCTTACCTTTCCCACCACAACCGAAACAATTATTCTTAACTCTCTGCATATTATATTATATTATATTATATTATATTATATTATATTATATTATATTATATTATATTATATTATATTATATTATATTATATTATATTATATTATATTATATTATTATTGTATTGTATTTGGACATTGATAGATTTAAAAACCTGACAATGTTGCAAAATGAAGATATACCCATTATTTTGTGGGTATTATTCCAGTTGTATGCATTTTAAAAATAGTACTGCGGTGATGATACAAAACTTTTTTTCTTTTTTTTACATATTCCAGGACAAAGTGAAAAAGAAACTCAGCAAAAAGAAAAAGGTAAGATAATGTGAATGTTTAGTTTTTGCCTTGGTGCATGGAACAGAGAAAATGTTCAATTATTCTGTTGCACAAGTTTTGGAAGTTCCTTTTGGAGACTGTTTGCTTGGAGACCTTTGAGTAGCAAGTGACATATTCACCATTTTCCTTAAGTTAGGACCCAAAGCATTGAGTTTAATTCAAATCAGCAGCCACTAGGCCCTTGACCACCTTCAAAAACCTTCTCCTGACAGGTGAGGGACACAGCAAAGAGATGGAATCCGCAATATACAAAATACTGCTCCAAAATCCCACAAATCCCCTTGATGCAATCAAAGAACAATGGGAGGATGACATAGGCTATAAAATTAACCCCACACATTGGACTAGAATGTGGTCTAAACCTCCCTTTAAGTCCATATCAGCCCAAAGAAAGTTTCACTCTGAAACTCACCTCCAGGTGGTACTTAACACCATGGAAACTGGTGCTGATCCGCCCAGGAACCTCACCAAGATGTTGGAGAGGTTGCACCTCCACAGGCACATGCCTCCACATGTGGTGGGAATGCCTTAAAATCCAACCTTCTGGACAGCAGTCCTACAAGAGATATGCAAAATAACTAAACAAGTATTAGAAGTCATGCCAGAACTGGCCCTACTGAACACCTTCCAACATCATAATGACCACTCACATTATACACCTTGCTACATTTTGTGTCCCTATTATACAGCACTAGCAGAAGCAGGGGCCTTTCATTTACTTGGATAGTTCAGGAACATGATACCATATGGTGGATTGCCGACGCAGTGTCCTGAAGCATATGGGTGTTCTTGGAAAGAGTCCATGAAAGCATGCCTTCCAGGTCTTGGAAAATAAGATCAAATGATTCTAATGGCCTGTTCTGCACATTTGTTCCTTATGCTGATCATTTGTCATATTGTGGTAATAACCATAAGACTATGATGTTCATATATTTAGCCAAATCCTTTAAAACAGGGATAAGGAACCTATTGTGCTCCAGATGTTGTTGAACTGCAACTCCTGTCATTCCTGACCATTGGCCATGCTGGATGAAGGTGGTGAGAGTTGGAATCTAACAGCATCTGTGAGGGTGGGTTCCCAAGGTTCCCAATTCCTGCTTTAAAATCAGGCATAGAGGTTCTTTGTTATTTGATCCTTAATCGTACTATCCTGTTACCCCTCCCTCCGATACAGGGAAATGGAGTTGCTGGCAAACCCAGTGGCTGAATGACTTTGAATAGCTCAGTGACTAGCAATGGCTTCAGAGAGAGTTGTGATCTTTCAGATAGTTTGTAACTACTCTGGGCTGCGATGAGGGCACCGTTGCCTTTTCGGGTGCTGGCCAGATGCTACTGCAACCTGCAGGAAGCAGGGATAGCCACCATCTTAGATGACTTTAGGCAAATTCATGGAGGAGAAGGCTATCAATGACTACTAGCCATGTTGGCTATATTCTGCTTCCACAGTTGGAGGCAGTAATACCAGTTACCAAAAACCACAGGAGGGGAGATGGCTCTGGTGCCCAGATCTTGTTTGCTGGTTTCCCACCAGCATCTGGTTGGCCACTAAGAAAGCAGAATGCCGACTACATGGACCATTGTCCTGAGTCAGTAGACTCTATGTTCTTGCATTCTTAACAATTTGGACTGGAAGACAAGAAATTTTAAAAAGAAAAGGAAATGTTTATAATGTATATACAAAAGTAATGCAAACAGATCAAAACATTAGCAGGATTCTAAATACACTAAATGAAATAGAGAGTATGGATAACTTAGGAAGATGGAATAATTGGAGAAATGTCAATATGCAGTTAAAATAGAATTAAGAGGACTCATGGTTGGGATGGGGGGGAAGTCAAGAGGGTAATCTCAATATGTGGAATTGTAAGATTTTTTGATGTAAGTTTATCTTTCTCTTGTGTTCTTTTCTTCTTTTCATTCTTTTCTCTCTCCCCCCCCCCCGCCTTTATTTTTGGAAATTCAATTACACACACACACACACCAGTTTGTACTGGTCATAGTATTATTGTAACTGTGTAAATACAAAAACACTAGTTTTGCTCCATATTGTTAGATATCCTTCAGCATGCATTAAGGTGTTAAAGAAGTTCACAAATAGTCAATTCTGAATTCTGGGAAGAATTCTGCAGTTCTTTTTAATCTCTTTTTTTTCTAGTGAAGAAAAAGAAACCAAAATTGCTCAATAAATTTGATAAACAGATTAAAGCTGAACTTGATGCTGCAGAGAAGCTGCGCAAAAAGGTAACGATGAAATTTGACTGAGCTTAAATTGGCTGTTGCTGGAGAGAACATAAAGATGGGCAGTAGCACCATGCATAAAATTCTAGGCATAGAGAACCTTAGAAGGTGCTGATAAACACTGCAAATGGTTGTGAACCCATCTATTGGCAATGCTAGTGAATCATAATATAGGCTTATGTCTGTTGTAAGGGATGGATGGACAAAGACAGCGATTCAGTACTTTTAAAATGTATAGACTGTAGCTCAGTGGTAGAGCATCTGCTTTGAATGCAGAAGGTCCCAGGTTCAGCAACTCCGGGTGAGGCTAGGAAAAGACTTGTCTGAAATCCTGGAGAACTGCCGTCAGTCAGTGTAGACAAAACTGAGCTTGGTGGAATAATGGTCTGATTCAGTGTATGGTTGCTTCCTATGACATTTTATGCAACTGAACCTGGGAAGTAGGCCAGCCCAATAAAGTAAAACTTGCAGTTCTTCCAGATGTGATGGCAGCCTTGAGTTTTAAAATCTATATATTTTTCTCATATTTGCATACCTCTTCATAACCGATGCTTTCAAGGATTTCACAGCTGTGAAATAGCCCATAAGAAGGTACCTAAATAATTTCACTTTGATGCCTTAAATTGTGTATTTAATTTCAGTAGGATTACTCTGAGTAAAACTCAAATGAATACCACCCATCATATTCAATCAATTTTTTTCTTATGTGTATTAATAGCCCCCAATATGCTTTCATTTCTCCCCCTCAAGATGTTCACTTTAAGGCATTTCATAACAAAAAGGGAAATTTCAGGGATGGCCCCAGATGTTTCCCTCCCTGAGGAAGAGCAGTAAATACCACCTTCTCCCTCTCCCTCTCTTCTGTCTCCTCTCCCCCCCCCCACCCTAAGCCCAAACCTAGCTGGTTTATTTTAGCATCTAAGACATAAAATCCCACAAGCACTTTTCCCTGGGTACAAAAATATAATAAATAATAACTTGTTGCTCTTCCATGACACTCAAAATCCACTTCCTGTGGTCATCAACCCACTCTAGTGCTGATATTTTAGATTCCCCTGCCATTCCCTTCCACAATCATTTAATAATGTTAATATTTTATTTTTATTTAAGCAACAATCCTGACCTCATACACTGTGTTTATTTAAAAGGTGTATTATACATTACCAAAGTATAACAGATAGCTTCCCTAGCTGTCACTGTAAGTGTTGTGTGCCTACTTCCTTTTCCCACAAAAAATGTTTTATAAATGACCGAATTATTTTAGCCGCTTTGTTAGCTGGTGACTTCTCAGCACTTTTATTGGAAATGTAAATAATAATGAATGTTAATATTTTTCCTACACATGATATTTTGCAAATTACTTCAGATAACAATGGCTTTCTTTAGGGAAAAGCTGAGGAAGCTTTGAAGGCGTTTGAAGCATTAGTCAACAAGTATCCCCAAAGCCCACGGGCAAGATATGGAAAAGCGCAGGTAAAAAATGAGCAAGCAATGTATGGAAAGACAAATTGTCTAGTTGTGTGTGTCTCTATTTGTCCTAGACTATAAATCCAGTCATCTCCAGGATGAACACAATGGGAAATGTGAATGATCTTGCAAAAGGCGGCTCTTATTCAGTGAGGCCAGGACATTTCCCCCAGAGCTGTGAAACTTGCAGGTGGTTTACTGAATGTTCCTTAATCCTAGCACTGGGGTTTTTTTTCATGCTCCTGTAACTGCCAATTTCTTCTGAAAGAAGGGAGCAGGTGACACTTCCTTTCATGAATAGAAGAGGCTTGGTAGCTCCTGTCTTTTCTCCTTTGGATGTCTCTCAGCTTCTTGTGTTACATACAATTAAGCAATGGCATTCCCAGTGATTTGTGCTTATACCCCATATTTTGTAGCCTTAAAATAACTTGCACAACACTATAATCAGCTTGCTTGACATTACACGATGGAAATATGGAGGTCTTAACTGTGTCAGTTCTTCAATTGACAGCCATCTTAAAATAAATAAATAAACCAAAGCCAGAAAAGCCAGCAAAATTCACCATATTAACCCTTTGTTAAAACAACTTTCTATTACAACTTTACATTCAGCAAAGTCATTCTGAAGTGAAAACAGATTTATAACTACCTCTGAACAAATACTCATGATTTGGTGAATGAATTCCAGAATAAAACAAAACAAAGCTGCAGGCATTTCAAAAGATGAGCACGGAAACAAAATACCTGTTTATTTTTTCAAGTCAGTGTTGTGGTTGGCTATGTAGAGGCTGTTCGCTAGCTATTAAAATACTTTTTTCCCATTTTCCTTGCTGCACATTTTGGTGTATGTAGCCACCAAAATTCCATTTGTACAATCAGGAATTCTTCTTCTTCTTTAAAATGAAAGCAGTTTGTCTCCTTTTCCCAATGACATTTACCAATCTCAAACAACTACCAATTGAGTAAAAACATGTTTTTAACAAACAAAAAAGTTAAGTGGTGACTTGGGCACTGATGAATGATTTATGGTCACACACAGAGTGAGGATGACTTGGCAGAGAAAGCGAGAAGCAATGAAATACTACAGCGATCCATCAGTACCTATGGTGAAGTTGCTAGTCTACCAAATGTCCCTGATGATCTGGTAAAACTCACATTGAAAAGAAGGGCAGATCGGCAACAATTTCTTGGTAAGGATCTTAAATCTGTACTTACTGCAGGTCAAATGTTCAAAAATGCCCAGGGGTTTTTTTAAAGACTTTGTTGTTTTATTAAATGGATGATACATACAGCATATGTTTGTAAAGTTACATGAACGATAAACAACAAAAGAACTGTTTGTGCAATGTAGCTTAAAGGGTAAGTACACACTAGAGATGTATATCATATAATGCCAAGAAGATTTTGAAGGAGACAAGTTTTGTTTACTGCAACTGAAACCTATTTGGTCTCAAAAAATCCTCCTTGTGAATTTTAACATCATTTTTTCTACAGATACTGCTCAGTTGCTTGAATATTCTTCCAAATGATTTCTATCTGGATTTGACATTGATACTTGGTTTTAATATCCTGATAGGGGTGGGGGTTTTTTGCCAGTATTTGATAATGCATATTCAACAGTATACAGCTGTGTTACCTCTACAGTGGCACCTCAGGTTAAGTACTTAATTCGTTCCGGAGGTCCGTTCTTAACCTTAAACTGTTCTTAACCTGAAGCACCACTTTAGCTAATGGGGCTTCCCACTGATGCCGTGCCGCCGGAGCATGATTTCTGTTCTCATCCTGAAGCAAAGTTCTTAACCTGAAGCACTATTTCTGGGTTTCATTGTGCCAGTTGGGTCTGTAACCTGAAACGTATGTAATCCGAGGTACCACTGTATACAGCTTCACAGAGTCAAATCATATTGTACAGACCACAGATATGCTTGTACAAAAAAACCCAAAACCCTGTGTACATCACTGCATTTGTGTTTTAAACTGTTGGTCTCTTTCCAGTGGCATTAAATCACAGGCATGACTTGAAATGAACAGAAGTAGATAGAAACAGGGGTCTCCCAGATTCATGGAAAGGACAAATGTTAAGCAAATATTGTGAGCAACTGTCTTCCTGTGAGCCAGGAGGTCTGAACATTCCCCCCCCCCACTTGAATTAATTGCAGTTTATTTATACCCTTAATTAATGTAGTTGAAAAATAGCAGCAGCTTTAAACATGCACTTTAAAGAACTGGAGATTAATTGCTGGCATATCTATCCACACTGTGAACCCCCTTATTACCACTGTCCAATGAAAGCTGTGATATGAGGAATGCCACAGTTGTCCACAAGAGGTCTCCATAAGACTGACTGATACAACCCACCAGCTTGCTTTCCTAAGGCATAACTGTTAAAATTAGTAGTAAAAGAGATCAGTGGGAAAAATACTCATATATTTTTACGTGCATATTTACATTTTGAGTTATCGGTCTTTAGTAATGTACACTTTTTATATATTTAATCACTTGAGCCCATTTAACAGCTGAACATACTGTATTGCAGGCATGAGCAACGTGATGCTCTCCAGATGTTGCTGGACTCCCATCAACCTCAGTCAGGATGGCCAATAAGCAGAGATGATGGGAGTCCAACCACATCTGGACGGCACTGGATTGGCTACCTCCTCTGCTATATCCCAGACTACTCCTACTTGTAACCAAGCTGTTGTTGTTGTTGTTTGTCCAATTCAATTAGGTCGCATGAGAGGCTCCTTGGTTACACTGCAAAAACTTGTTAGCCTGTTTCCCAATGATACTTCATTCAAGAACGATCTAGGAGTGGGTTACCTTTTGATTGGCGACAACAGCAATGCCAAGAGGGTTTATGAGGAGGTGAGCTTCTATTAAGAATATGTAAACTTTTTTTTTAAAGTACCACAGGTTGATCAAGGCTTAAGAACATTACAATTTTGAAAACAATAAAAGTATGCATCTGCCTCTTTATAGCATAGGTGGTGAACCAGTGGGCTGAAAGGTGATTGCCGCAGCCCCACCATCCCACAGCAAAATCAGACACATCTCCCTCTGCAAAGGCTCCATTGCTGGGTGGTCTTACCAGACAGGAACCAGGAAGGAGCATTCTGTGCTGTTTCCCCATAGTAACGATTCCCGGCAAGAGGGAGTATGACTTTGCAAATTATGCAGATGGGGGCTTTCTTTTCCATTGTGCCAGTTGGGCCTGAACTTCTCTTCATTACTGCAGTGGCAAAATCTGTACATCACAGTCCTGGGCTGAGAGGAAAGGGTTAAACCTCTTCATGCAGCCCAATACTGTGATGCCCAATACTGCCCATGACAGGGATGAGCTGAGGAGAGTGGTTTAAACTTCCCTGCCCGGCCTAGTGATGGACTTTCAAAGCCCTGTGGTGAGGATGAGTGTGTGTGCAGAGTGTGTGTGTTTTGTATGTGGTGCATGTGTGATAAATATGTGTTGGCAACGACTACCACAGGCATGGATGAGTGTGTGTGCAGAGTGTGTGTGTTTTGTATGTGGTGCATGTGTGATAAATATGTGTTGGCAACACCTACCACAAGCATGCAGTCCTTGGATTAGTTGACTATCAGGGTAGCCCTTCAGCTGAAAAAGGGTAGCCACCCCTGCCTTTTAGGCCATGGTACCCTCATTTTGACCAGTCCAAACACTGCAAATGTTTCCTCTTACGGTTGCGCTAAAGTGTGCATAGGCTATGTGTTGTTTCCCTGTTGTGTAGCTTCTTGTTCAAACTACAAGATACTTGCCTTTTCCTCTTCTAACTCTTCATTCCTTCGCATGGGAAAACTTGGCCTACTAAAAAGCATGTGAACAGGATTGTACCATGACTCTAGGTCCTGCTTGGACTTCTGCAATGTGCTCTACGTGGGGCTACCTTTGAAGGTGACCCAGAAACTGCAATTAATCTAGAATGTGGCAGCTAGACTGGTGACTGGGAGTGGCCGCCGGGACACATAACACCGGTCCTGAGAAATCTGCATTGGCTCCCAGTATGTTTCCGAGCACAATTCAGAGTGTTGGTGCTGACCTTTAAAGCCCTAAACGGCCTCAGTCTTGTATACCTGAAGGAGCGTTTCCACCCCCATCGTTCAGCCCGGACACTGAGATCCAGCGCTGAAGGCCTTCTGGCGGTTCCCTCATTGCGAGAAGTGAGGTTACAGGAAACCAGGCAGAGGGCCTTCTCGGTAGCAGCACCCACCCTGTGGAACACCCTCCCTTCATATGTGAAGGAAATAAGCAGCTATCCTATCTTTAAAAGACATCTGAAGGCAGCCCTGTTTAGGGAAGTTTTTAATATTTAATGCTGTATTGTTTTTAACACTCGATTGGGAGCCACCCAGAGTGGCTGGGGAAACTCAGCCAGATGGGCAAGGTATAAATAAATTATTATTATTATTATTATTATTATTATTATTATTATTATTATTATTATTATTGGTAGACATTAAAATCTGACTGTATGATAATGCCACTGAAGGCAACTGAACCTCATTGAAAGTGAGGGCATTGCTTCCTGAAGCAGTCACTTACATAATTCCAGCCAGCTGCAGTTGTACATCAATTTAAAAGCATATCTCATTTACAAAATGCTCAAAGATGTTACATTTTAAAAGTTAAAGAATACATGTGAAATGGACTGATGAAGAAACAAAGTTAGGTATCCCAGGCGGAGTATCATAACTCATTTCAAGTTTAAATATAAAGTATAAAGTAGCTAGTTCTGTACCCTATAAAATAGGGATGAGGAATGTGTGGTGCTTTGGATGTTGTTCACTACAACTCCTGTCATTTTCTTTGCCATGCTGGTTGGGGCTGATGGGTCTTGGCACCAAACAACTTCTGGAGGACCTCAGGTTCTCCACTGCTGTTATGAATAGAGTCTTGAAATCTGACTAGAGGCATTGCAATGTGGTTGAAGACCCATGAAGCACCGTCTGCTGATGCCCAACGAGAATCAGAAAATCCCTGCACCCTCTCTTCACCTCCCTTCTGTTGGCAAAAGGGTAGCACTAGAATGAGAAGTTGTGGGTCAGCAGTAGGAATAACTTCTAGGAAATCTCTGTGTTCATGGTTGACCTAAATTCTGTTTTCAGCAGTTTGGTCATGTTGAATCTTTTTTCCTATTTCCCCTGCCACACACACCTTCAGCAATGAACCTAAACAGTGAACTTTGAATCAAAGAATTTTATTCCTATAGTTGGAATTCAACCCGATGGGAAACTTGTCCATTCTTGGCAAACAATTTTTTTAAGATCTTCCATTGTATCACAGCTTGAGGGCAGTGTCAAGAAAGGGATAGCATTTCATTTTTCTCCGATTAGCTATTTCCCCTTTGAATCTAGTAGTCTGGCACTGAGACACAATACATTAAATATAGGCTTTGTAAAAATCAAAGCTGCTTTTGTTTTCAAAGCGCAATAGATCTTGGTTTAACTTTCTTCAAGGGATTTCTCTAGTTCAAGAAATTTGAAGGCAAACGCTCTGTCTCCCAATCTGTGCCACAGATAGACGAGTGTTTTGAGGTCAGTCCTGAACTCTGCATTAATTATAGTTAAATGGCTGAAGGAGACACAGTAGCAGGAAGAATTCCCTTCCTTCTCTGCTCCCACAGTTCTGTGTACAGTGGTACCTCAGGTTAAGTACTTAATTCGTTCCGGAGGTCCGTTCTTAACCTGAAACTGTTCTTAACCTGAAGCACCACTTTAGCTAATGGGGCCTCCTGCAGCTGCTGCTGCGCTGCCGCACGATTTCTGTTCTCATCTTGAAGCAAAGTTCTTAACCCGAGGTACTATTTCTGGGTTAACGGAGTCTGTAACCTGAAGCATATGTAACCTGAGGTACCACTGTACTAATTAAACATTCTTTTCATAAAAATCCATTGTGCAAATGTCAAAGCTGATGTTTGGTATGTTGTTTAAAAATGAAGGTCATACCATGAATATCAGCACAGCTTCTTGTCCATGGCTGAGGATGGAACGGCACCTTACATGCAGCATGGAAGTATTGCCAAAAATGGCTCCCGTCCTGTTTGAGTTTCCCCCCTCTACTCCATAACATTTAGGCTCACTTAACCCAGCAGGTGCCCGCCACATATTTTTTTTAACTACAACTCCCATCCGCCTTGGCTATTGACCATGTTGTCTGGGACTGATGGGAGTTCTAGTCCAAAATATCAAGGGGGGCACCAAATTGGGGAAGCCTGATTCAGTCTATATCACGATATCACCAAGTTGTGAGTTTCCCTGCCTTTAGCAATGGAAGCCAATAATATGGAGTGAGACATGAAGTCTCATGACTTGATAAAAACACATCACAGGGTATGTTCCTTATTTTCTTATTTCTTTCTTTCCTTCATTATTTCATCTTTCTCTTCTCCTGTCTCCTAATTTATCCCTTCTCTATCTTCTTTTCTCTTTCTCTTTTCTTTTTAGTTTTTGGTTTTATTTAGATTAACATTTTAATGTTGATAAAAAATATAATAAATAATATTTGTGTTCCTTTTTCCAAACTCTAATAATTTTTTTAATGCAGTTTTGAAGCATCTCCATGTGACACACAATATGTAATTCCAGCCTATATGACTGTGCTGAATTAATCCAAGAAGTCTGCTGCATGACCTTGCAGGCAAGAGAAAAGGCAGGGACAATTCCAATTAGACATACATGTTCAATAATGCATAGTCAAAACCCTTAGCCAGTGGTCTGCTTGTGGACTACTAATGGAAATAAATCCTTATTTTGAGCCAAGAACTAATATATAGCTATGTCTCTGTAAACAATTCAAAATCACTGCAGAGGTAAAGCCCTAATTATTTTTTGTTTTGCTTTTTCACAGGTTTTGAGCCTGGCTCCTAATGACGGCTTTGCTAAAGTGCATTATGGCTTCATCCTGAAGGCAGAGAACAAGATTGCAGAAAGCATTCCCTATTTAAAAGTAATATTTACATTAGGTTCTCCTTCTTTTGGAAAGCACAATAAATGGAGGAAATTATATGTGAAGGGTCAAAATTGTACTATTTAATATTAGAGGGCCGTGAAAACCTCCTTTCCCCATATGAACTGACCCAGATCCTGTGATCACCATCTGAGACCCTTTTTCATGTGCCTCCTCCACGAGAGGTTCAGAAGGTGGCAACACGAGAATGGGCCTTTTTTGCAGTGACTCTCCAGTTGCAAAATGCTCTCCCCAGGGCACCAGGTGCCTTTGCTACTTATCTTTAGGCACAAGGCAAAACAGTCCTCTTCTCCCATACCTTTGGCTAATTAAACAATCAATGGACTTTTTAACTGTGGGGGGTCTTGGGGTTTTTTGTTACAAAAATGGTATACATTTTTGTGTTTTTATATTGTAAACTGCCCTGTGATCCTTGGATGAATGGTGGTATAGGATGATGATGGTTATTGTTATTACTACTGCTGCTGCTATCACTACTATGTTGATCCATCCCCTGGATGAAAGATCTCTTTTCCAGGATGGGGCTTCAGGTCAGTTATTTAGCACTGCAACTTACTCCCTGCCCAGTTCACACAACCACGTTTGAGATGGTTCTTCTGAAGCAAGTTCCCATGTAGAGACATTTTCACAAGTCCATATAATCATGTGAACATTTGTGGGGGAAACACACCATGGCCACTCTCCACCTCCATTAGAAATAGTAGAGTTGACACACAATAGCAGAGAAGACATGGGGAAAAGAGAGTGGTAGATAATTGATTATGCATCCTTTGAAGGAACAGAAAGCGTGCACACTATAATACATTATAGGAATTTTAAGATAATATGTCTTTGAGAAAGAATTATATAAATACAAGTATACTATATAGTAGTAATTGACTTACTGTCTGCATGTGGGTCTTTAGGCAGCCCAAATGACAGTACAATTTAATGTATAAGCAGCCTTGGGGGATCCTTAAAGTTTTCAGAAGTACAAGAAATCTTTATGGTGGAGGAGACTCAAAACAACTTGATGGACATGGAATGATGGAAAAATTGAAAGCTGAGGAAATGGAATAGAGTTTCCTAGTAAAGGGCATAGCTGGCTCAAATCCTGAATAGCAGCTATCCACACTGCTACATTTTGTTAGCTGTGGAACTGAAAAGCTTTTTTAAAACACAAAAATGAATAACTGGTATTCTTTTCTGATCCCTCTAGGAAGGTCTAGAATCAGGAGACCCAGGCACTGACGATGGGCGCTTTTATTTCCATTTGGGTGATGCCATGCAGAGAGTTGGAAACAAAGAGGTAGAGTTTAATGGAGGTTCAATGAGTTTCATCTGAAAAGGCAAATAAGATCTGAGTTGAATTTGACCCTAATGTGTCCAGAGTGTGAGATTGGTCAGGAACCTGAAGCACGAAGCACAGCAAAGAGCCAAACTCCAAATGTCATCAGAGGCTATGATGAAATTGCAGGTTGTTAAGCACACAGAAGGGTTCAAGGGAAGACTTGGAAATAAATAGGGCTGTGGTCCTAGTCAAACCAATTAGAAGAAGCTGACTCTACTAGGGAGCAAGAGCTGGGTATAAATCCAATTCAGTTTTTGCATTAATTCACACAGCCAAAATTCCTAAAGCTTTTTACGTGGACCATAACAAAAGGCTGAATGGTCGGAGGCACCCTGCATAAAGAAGTGGGAAATTCCCAGTGCAGTGTTGTCTGAGATGGCATTGCAGTGGGTGAAATCCAATATAAGCTACGTTTATTTATGAATACACTTAGCTGGATCACACCAAACTGCTTCCTAGTTACTGATGTTTAAGTAGGATTCCCCCACCTCATTTCTTCTGTAAGGAAGTGCATAGAAATGGCTACAGAGAAGAAGCTTAGTTAATTGCCTTTGTTAAAAAAAAATTCTAGCAGCATTGCTGCAAAGACAGCTTAAAACCTATTTCTCTGTACCTCTGTGTCTTTAGAGTCCAGTATATTGAGTTCCTTTCTTTGTGATGTAGTTGAGCGGGTTACTGGTTATAGGATTGTGGATTGACATTAGGGACAAAATTTTAAAGAAAACTTTCAGCATATGCTTTTTGATTAATTTCTGCACTTCTGGTTATTTACTGAAGTAAGGATGAGGAATCAGATTCAGCTGCAAGGCCAGACCCTGGCATCCCACAACTCTCGTGGGCCACTGTGGGTGTGGTTTTGCAAAATGGCCTCACCACTTAACTGCCAATACTGGTATCTTCCCTGCAGATATTATCCATGGAAGGCAGATAGATTTTTTTTTTTACAGGAGGTGACAAGAGAACACTGTATGCTGGTAGAGAAGCTGTCTTTGTTTTTTGTGTTTTATTACAAGATGGGCAGAACTGGAGCAGCATCCTAGTAGGAATTTCTATAGGCACATCCATATTCCACGTGGATGGTGGGTATGCTTGAGTGCCCCTGAATTCTTTGGTGCTGCAGGTTTTCATGGAAAAGATCTGAAATTGTTTGTACAGTGGTGCCCCGCAAGACGAATGCCTCACAAGACGGAAAACCCGCTAGACGAAAGGGTTTTCCGTTTTTGAGCTGCTTCGCAAGACGAATTTCCCTATGGGCTTGCTTCGCAAGACGAAAACGTCTTGCGAGTCTTGTGATTTTTTTCTGCTTCCCCCCCTTTTTCTAAGCCGCTAAGCCACTAATAGCCTTTTAGCCGCTAATCCGCTAAACCGCTAATAGCGCTAAGCCGCTAAGCCGCTAATAGGGTTGCTTCGCAAGACGAAAAAACCGCTAGATGAAGAGACTCACGGAACGGATTATTTTCGTCTTGCGAGGCACCACTGTATCCACCTCTATTCTCTTTTCCCAAATCACTGCATCTCAGCTGGTTATTTGTGATGATGCTATAGGGGAACAATCACTAAGCAGGCTGATAGCATCATTAGCATGCACAGAGGAATTTGCTAGCATATGATATTTGTTATTGATTTATCCTTTTCTGCTGAAGTGTAACAAATGTAAATGAGCTGTTAACAAATTAAAATCTTCTAGGCATACAAGTGGTATGAACTTGGGCACCAGCGGGGTCACTTTGCATCTGTCTGGCAGCGCTCTCTCTACAATGTCAAGGGTTTAAAGGCTCAGCCATGGTGGACAGCAAAGGAAACAGGTTATACAGACCTGGTCAAGGTGAGCAGTATTACTTTATAGATTGTTATCAGCAGAAATTTCTGCATATTGCATGATGCCAAAAAGAAAACTGAGATCATTTGCAAGCACAATGCATACATAGAAAAATGCAAGAGGGAAAATATAGGAGATAAAAATACAAAATAATAATAATCAGGATAAAAATCTACATTTCATTAATTCTCCTATATAGATTTTTGTCTGAAGTAGATTCCACAGCTCCAGTTCTCTGAATACATACCTGGAATTAAATCTCATTAAACACAGTGGAACTTACTTCTCAGTAAGCATGCATAAGATCAGACTTCAGCAGATAGAACAATATGCTGCTTTATTCCTTGTGACTGACACCTAAGCTTGGTTCCAGACTTGAGTCATACTTAGAGTAGACCAACTGAAATCAGCAGGACCTAAGTAAGTCATGTGACTAACTTGATTTCAGTGGGAGCCATAGTCCATTGTGTGGCATTCCTTCTTCTGCTAAGGGAATGAGTTGTGGAAGTGAGCGAACACAAAAAAATGTACATGCTGGACCACTTGAGTTTTTATGGCCATAGTAAGTCTGTAATTTACACTAATTACTGGGAGGCAAGCCTTAAATTGCTGAATGTTGTAATTAGTGGATAACATGCCGGTTTGTTTTCCCTTGTGCTCTCATAACTCTTAGAGGCTTCACTGGGACGTTTAATTGCAGAAGGTAGACAACATCAGACCAACTGAATAAATACAAAACTCAGACGACAGAGAAGAAATTCATCACTGTTTGTAGCCCTTGAGATAGACAGCTAAATTATTTATAATCACTATTCTCTGCTATTGTTAAAATACAATTTAGACTCTGTTATTAAATCATCAATTATTGTTCTTTTTTCAAAACGTCAGTGAGATTTCCATTTCTAGAACAGATTATAGAGGAACTTTAGAGGCTGCCATCTATTTTACTTGTTTGCTTTTTTTTCTTAATGCTCCATGTTAATAAGAAGAAGACTTATTCTCCCTCCCCATTTTAACAGGATCACACACATTATTAAATTTTGTTGTCCCTGTAAAAGGCTAAAACATCTGGTTTTACTGAACATGCTTTAATGTTAGCATGGATAATGTTCCCTTACAAGAAATGTTCTCAAGCATGAATATCCTCATTCATTTTGACCATCACCATGCTTTCTTATAGGAAAGCCCTGTTGAAATCAAAGGTCCGTAGGGTAAGTTTGCACACTCAAAGCTCAGGTGGGCTTCTTAAATCTGCATCCCATGATGGAATAGTCTGGCTATTTTGGAGACTAAATGAACCTTGATTTATTTATTTTTGTTCCCCCTGAGAGAGCTAATGCTTGTGTTTGGCCATAAGGTGCTACATCTAGTTGCACCTAGTGGCACAATGTAATCATGACTAGTTACAGGATGCCAGTCAGAAAAGGGGAAAGACACCCACATCTTCTCATTCAGACACAGATCATGAAACAGAACCCATGGGTGCCTGCTTCCAAGCTGTAGGCTCATAAGCATGTATATTCCAAGATGCTCATTATCAGCCTTTTCTTTCCCAAGAAATATTTATAAGACTAAGGCACCTGCCTTATTCAAGAAGTAGCACACAGACCTGAAAATAACTCAGTTTCAGAGCAGCAGACATAATCCTATTTCTTTGGAAGTGATTCATTTTTGTTCACTTCTACCCACATATATTTATAGGTACCGTATTTTTCGCCCTATAGGACGCACTTTTCCCATCCAAAAATGAAGAGGAAATGTGTGTGCGTCCTTTGGGGCGAATGCAGGCTTTCGCTGAAGCCTGGAGAGCGAGAGGGGTCGGTGCGCACCGACCCCTCTCTCTCTCCAGGCTTCAGGAAGCTCTGCGCAACCCACGGGAGACCGGCTCCGAGGGTTGCGCAGAGCTGCCTGCCGCCCCAGGATCAGCGCAGCTCTGCACGGCCACCGGGAGCCGGGGCGAAGTCCCGCCCCGCTCCGGATGGCGGCGCAGAGCTGCCTGCAGTCCCGGGATCAGCGCACTTCTCCCCATCGCCAGCCCCACAAGCTCTGGGGACAGCGGGGAGGCAGAGCGTGCCTTCCCACTGTTCCCCGACCTGGTTCTTCCAGCCCCGCACCTGGGGGGGGAAATAATTTTTTCCCCCTTTATTTTCCCCCAAAAAAACTAGGAGTGTCCTATGGGGCGCAAAATACGGTACATACAGAGAGAATGAAATTCTTGCCCTGTCTGGAAAAGATTTGAGCTACCTTAAAATACTTGTTGCTTTGAATCTTCACAGGTTTTTTTTTTTTTTTTTTTGCTAACAAATATATCCACAAAAGCCCAAAACTTCTAGAAGCAGAGGTAACAAAAACATTGTCTTGGATCAAGGAAACTTTAAAGAGCCATTTCCCACTCCCACCTGCTCCCTTTTGCTCCCATTGTGGGTATGTTAACTTTTTGTAGACATACTTTTGAACACTTGGGTCCATTACATACAAAACTTACATAGACAAAGACGCAAAGCATTGGAGTACTTGGAAGATTTTTTTTTTAAAAAAAAAATCAGTATATCATTTTCACAAAGACAGACCAACTGCGTGTGGGGGCACTTTCTTCTTTCGTTGCTGATTTTGGTAACTTAGTTTGAGCCAGGTGGGGTCTCATTGTCCAAATTCAGTCTCCCCAAGTCTTCATGATTGTAATTTTCTATTAATTTGTATATGCACCCCCAAAAAATCTTTCTGGAGAAAGTACCAAATAATGCCTTACATCTCCCAGCTCAGATTTTATTTTAAATGAGGGAATTGGACATTATCTTCAGGTATCCTGGTATTCTTTGCAATGTTGCATATTTCATGTTGTTCTATTTTTAGTCAGAAGAGCAAAAAGCTTTTCTCCATGTGGAATCACAGCTTTGTAATCAGTCTAGCTAATATTTGCTAACTATAAAAAAGAGAAATCTGAGTGAGATGCATGAAGCATCATGATGAAGCAGTGCAGTGATATAGTACTAGAGGGGCTGTTCCTTGGGTAATACTGTCAACTGATGTTTATCTGTGCTGTTTTGTATGCATAACAGCCTATGCTTCTGCTGATGCACGTATATATTTTGCTCTAATTGGTGTTATGTTTTAGATGCCTGAAGTAGCTTGCACAGTTGGAAGTTTGCCTAAGGAATTAGAAATATAAGTTGCAAAGACATATGAGAAGAACATTTGTAGTCCTCATGCTTCCATGTTAATGCTGTATAAAATTATTTCAATATTTGAAAAAAGGTAATTCTAGTAATGAGCTGTGTTTTTGCTGCAAGCGAAAAGTGCCATAACGTTCTCAGGAGAGTAGTAACAAGCTTAATAAAGACAGCTGTTTCAGTCATTTGTGCTTCTATTCCTTCTTACTTATTAAAACTGAGAAATCCAGACAAGTTTTCTCTCTGAAGCCCATGCAATCCAAATTTGTGAATTTGTTTGCAGAAAAGGTGCTCAAAACAAACTGACTTGGCGGCCTTTGACCTTATGTACAGTGCAAAGTATTTGTCTTATTCATATTCAGTCTATTCAGTGTTGAGCCCGGTTTATAGACTAATGTTAAAAATGTATTTTAATGTGAGTCTGTCCTATTTGTATGTAAATCTGGCTGTGGAGTGTAAGATGCAAAGCATTGAAGAGGCATAACAGTGCTGACCCTTCCTTGAAGCTCCCACACTCACTTCCAATTGCTTTCTTCCCAGCTGGCCCTACTTCCAGTATCAAAGCCCACTTTGGAGCAAAGCGATTCAAAGGATGGACTTTGAGAGTAGCAGTGGTGGATTCATCACTCCATGATCATATGCCTGTTTGGTCTTCTGAATCACACTCTCCATGCTAGCTTTCCATCTAAATAGGGTGGGTCTGTGTTTGGAAACACAGTTTTGCTCACATCACATGCTTTTTGTGCCTCCGTTTAACATCATGGAAGTTAATATTGCTTAATAGGGGCTTAGGCACAGACTAGATGCCATGGTTTGCACATGACGGGCCCTTATGTGCTTGATTTCTGGGACCAGGATTATTCCTTTCATGGTCCTAAGACAGGTCACTCCTCCCAAGCTATTTAGTAAAACAAAAACCCCCCAAAAAATGCAAGGGAGAAGCATGGGCATACTGTGCTGTCTAGTTTGGCTTTTGACTATGGTTACTGTTTAGCCAAGACTAAACCATTTCACCTGTGCTTCAGTTCAGGTGTATCTGACAGTACTGGTGAGTGTGTTCTGAGAATAATCAACTTGAACCCACTTTGCCCCACATCCAGCCCTTCAAGGGATACATGTCCCAGCCCCAGTGTGCTGTGTATGCCTGCTCCACTCCTGACCAAGCCCCACTGATGTGCTGATGTGAAAAGAAATGCTGCCTTTTACTTTGCCCAAAATGATATGTAAAAAGCAAAGTTTTCAGCCACCCCTCATGGCAGCACTGGAGTGGGGAGAGCTGGAAATGCTGGGTGTGTGTGTGTTTGTAATATATTTGTATACACACATACCTAGCCCACACCCACCGCTATCATGCAGCTCTCAGAAAGGAAGCTGACCATCGGTGAGGCTCTCAGGCTGAAAAAGTTCAGCCACCCTTTGTCTGCACAGACTGGCACCAGCTCCCCAAATTTCTCTGCGAGTGCTGTCTGGAGATGGTTCCTGAGAGCTTTTGCAAGTGAAGTATGTGCATTTTGTTTTCGTATGTTCAGGCTAAATACTTGAAGACGGCTAGCTATTTCATTTATTTTTCTTAAATTCCTTAGAAGTTCAAAGTGCCAACGATTCAAAAAAACAGTAATATAAAACAATCACACCTAATAATGAAATATTAGCATGAGAAACTAGGACCACAATAACAATTACAAGGCAGCCATCAGAATTAAAACATCAGCATACCAAACATACCCCAAAGGAGGAAGTCTTCAGCCAAAGGCCACCCAAAACAGTTACACCCGAGGGAGCCTGGCACAACACGCTTGGCAAGGCAGTCCAGGATTCATCCTTATTGAATCGCAGCACTGCACAGGCCATAAGGAAATCACCATCCTTATCTGTGTTTCAGATAAGGAAAGCTTGCGTTTAACTTGAGTAAAGCTGTTCCCTGTGTTGGTGAATTGATATTCCCTTACCTGATCCTTTCAGCTTCTGTTCTGACATCCTATAGTACATTATTATTGATTCAAGCAAATCAAGTGGTACCTTTGTCAGTCCTCAGTATATTGTTTAGATTACATACAGATCATTAAAAGTACCGTCAGTTTATTCTAGTGTCATCAGAAATATTGTTGGCAGCAAAAAGAAAGCAATAAGGCAGGTAACTTTGTACATTTTCCTAATAATGCTGCTTTGACATTTAGGAAGGATCACAGCAGTGCCATTCTTAGATAATAACCAAGTAACTGGAAATGATTGATTAAACAATGTCCTATATTGTCAGTTTGCAAAGCAATCTGGAATGTCTTTGACCTGTGTGATTGAGTTAGTTACCATGCAGATTTCTTTCTACACTTGAGGAAGGCTCAATAATGGTGCACATATTTCACACAAATGAGGATACCTGAGCTTTCCCCAAGCTTTTCAGGGAATGAATCTCAAGTGACTGAATAACTAGTATCCATGTAGAACTGAAATTCATATCTGTTGACCACCAGAGTTGACCATTCTGCATAAGAGAGACCATGATTCAGTTCCCTTTTCTCCAACACCTTGTTACGTTGGGCATTGCCAGGTGCTGGTATCAGTCATTAACCACAATATATTTGCATGCTCTTTGGAAATGAAAGCAGTGCCCAATTAATTGCATGGCGCATAATCTGGCTTTGCAAGTGCCTCTGTGATGTTAAATAGCAAAAGAATTGCTTGGCAGACTGATGCACAAATTAAATCATTTAGGCAACAGAAGATAAAGATTCTGTTTTGCTGATGAAATTAAGTTGTAAATTAAGAGGATTAACTCTGCTTAACATCAATAAGTACATAGAGAATCTGTGGAAAGCTTTGTCTGGGAAAATGTGATGGTGGCAAGTGCTACTGGTTGCTTGAGTTAAGTTTGTGGACTAAAAACAATGCCATTACCCTTTCTTTAGGGAATTCCTGTAATGCCATTAAACAGTATGTGGGTGAGATAGAGGTGGGAAGGCCTTGGGATCTCAACATTTGTTGAAGTCATATTGCTGTAGGAGTTACTCCTTCTTGATGCTTTAGCAGCAAATCAGAAATTTGAGGGAAGTGCTCTGGAAAAGAGGTGCTCCTCTAACTTTGCACCTTGGGCTATGGGAATGTTCTGCTCTCTCAACTTGTCTGGGGCAAACTCTTGCAACAGAGTGAAGTGGGGGGAGCACTGAGGATTTCACATGTCATTACAGACTTAAAAGACATGTGTACATTGTGCTGTATTTATTTCTGGAATTCAAAGTATTGTTCTCAATGCTCTGTTAGCTCTCTTGGTATTGAAAACTTTGGTGCGCTGTGACTGTGAAGATCGATACTCTTGTTAGCGCATAGTATAAAATGATCTGCTGAACACCCCCCTTGGCTAATCAAAAGCAAATTAAAGTGGAGGCCACTTTGGTAGGTGGCTGGGGATTATTGAAATTTTTATGATGCGAAGGTAATTGAAACTAAGAAACTACATGGATCGTTTTGTTTTAAACCCTTAACTGAATGGAAAATGGAAAATGGAAAGCTTGTTAACGATGCTAAATGCTTTCTTACTGCTGCTGTGTATTTTTAAGGTAAAAATAAATAAATCAGAATGCTCTTTAAATACTAAATTAATGTATTATTTGGTATTTTTTGCCTTTTCAGTCCTTAGAGAGAAATTGGAAGGTGATTCGAGATGAAGGACTTGCTGTGATGGATAAAGGAAAGGGGCTCTTTCTGCCTGAAGATGAGAACTTGCGGGAGAAAGGTGACTGGAGCCAGTTTACTCTCTGGCAGCAAGGTTTGTAAGCGCTAATTTCCCCCTCTCTCCGGTCACTCAGTTTCCATTCTGCAATTTGAATAAAAGCTGTCATTTTAATGGAAATGGGTTTGTTCCTGTGAAGTCAGACTGCAATAAAATGAAAATGCATGGCTGTTCTACAGCAAGTGCTGGATCCAATCTATTTGGACAAGGTGGCCTCAGTGGGCCCACATCCCCCTTGACACTATCACCACTTTTGGTTCACCTGTCCTTTCTCTCTGTGGCCAATACATTCAGCCTCACAAAGGGAGGGGATGAGGCAAGTGGAAGCTGCTTACCCCTTTCATTCTTGCCATTGCCCACTTTTGTGCAAGGACTGGGGGAAAGGGACTGACAGCAAAAAAGAGGAACAGCAAGTCCAATAGGCACTCGAGACTTCCTGATACAAGGATCATGCTTGTCCATATGGCAGCAAAAAGTTAGAAATTGTCCTATGCATGTGACTGTTGTGACATATTTTATAGAGACATAAGAAACAGTCTTCTTTTTCCCTTGATCACTTCCTTTCCAGCAGAGTGATGTACTGACTGTCTCCTCCCCCAGTAGCATCAAGGATCAAAGAAGAAACAAGAAAGTTCATATTTGTGGTTTTATTCAGTAATCGTGGAGCAAGGAAAGCAATCCAGTCCTTAACTCCATGGTGACGTTGCTCACTCTGAGCCCGTCCCCTTCTTTCTCCAGCAACAGCCTGTGGCTCTATGGGAGGCTTCAGGAGTCAAATGTCGTTGAGCCCTTTGCTCTTGAATTCTAAGTGAGTGACGAGTACGCGGTGGTGGAGGAGCTTCTGTTCTCTCCAAGGAAGTCTCTGCTGGCATTTCTCCAACTCCTCCTCCTTCTCCTAAGATCTCATAACTTGGAAGCTCTGCATTCTGCTGTAATATAATCCTGTATCCCTCTTCTCTTGAAACTACTGGAAAAGGAGGGGCGATCCCCCCACTACCTACCCCTCCTCCGCCAAGGGAAGCAGAGGAGGAGGAGGAGGCAATTTCCAAACCTCTTCTTCAGTCCAGTCCCTGACATGTACATAATAACATTAGAAGATTGGGCCCGAGGCCCATCTAGTCCAACAACCTGCTGTTTGCACAGTGGCCAACCAGCCACCTGTGGGATGCCTGCAAGCAAGATATGAGTGCAACAGAACTCTGCCCACCAGTCTTCCTGGTGTACACACACACACACACACACACACGTAACTGAATCAGTTGCAAACTTTGTATACCAAGCTATTTAGATTTATAAGAAACTTGTACAGAATTTACAGAGATACTATGTTTTTGTCCTACTATGTTTTTTGTTCAAATTATTAACAATGAAAAATGTACTGTGGATGGGCTTTCTCATAATTTGGAAGGCTTTTCCCATCAATCCCTCTTTGCGTAGAATCAATATTTGTTTTTGGAATTAGAAGGTCTGTGGACTTGTAATAGACTTAAATAAACTTATGAATTTTACAGAGAGAGAATTTTCAAGTGTTTGAATAACTTTGAAGGTTAACGAAGGATAATTTAAAGGTTGATTAATCTTTTGTTTTAAGAATTCAGATTCCTGGTGCTTAAGTTGTGTTTCCCCCCCTTCTTCTAGGAAGAAAAAATGAAAATGCATGCAAGAGTGTTCCCAAAACATGTGCCTTATTGGAACGATTTCCAGAGGCCACTGGATGCAGAAGAGGACAGGTACTAACTGATATAGAGGGGAAGAGAGAGGTGGAGTGTTATAGGGAATGTTGAGTGTTTAATGTGCATAACAGGCCATTGTGCATATTCCCCAGGCCTCATTGAGAATGTGCACATTATACTTCAGTGAAGAGGGGATTGTGCACATTTCCTGGTTATTATGCATCTTGGGAAATGTGCATATTGTGGCTTAATTTTTAACATTCTTTTGCCATTATGCATAATCCCCAACAGGCCTTGGGGAATGTACATATATTGACTGCATTTTGTACGTTCCCAGGACAATATGCACATTATCTGATCTGTATGCATAGGCTCCAAGAAACCTGCCTTTTTTTCTATTTCTTGTTCAGAAGTGTGCAATCTACACTCCCCAGGTTGCTTCTGGCCCACTGCGTGGCATCTACCTGGGTCACAACACTACTGATCACCTAAGTCCCCTCCCCCATGTAGTTCTCCTTTCCACCACTCTCAGCTGTTTCTCAGTCAGCTGAGCAGCACAAGGGGGGGGGGTCATATAGAGATGCAAGTTTTAAACTTTCCTTCCCACTCCTACAATTCTGATAGAAATACAATCCCCCCACCCCTTATTAAGTGTGCTCCTGCACACTGCAACAAACCGTTTTTGGTGTGACCTGAGGGTGGGATTGTATTGGAGCTCTAAAGTAACTCTAGGAGATTCAGCTCTAATTAAAGCTCCTATCATGTGCTTTGGAGAAGTTAAAGAACCTTTATATCAAGGTTCCTGGACATAGTCATGAACAGGCTTGCTAACACAAGATGACATAGCAGTGCTGGCTTGTCAGCCTGAATTGGTGGTTTGAACACAGTCCTATACTCTCTGCAAGTTAGAGTAATTGAACTGATTTATTTTTAAAAAACAAAAAACCCACAAACTATGCCTCTCTCTGCAGATCAAATATTCTGTCATGCACCCAGGGACTCATGTCTGGCCTCACACAGGGCCTACAAATTGTAGGCTGAGGATGCATCTAGGCTTGGTGATTCCAAAAGAAGGGTGCCAGATTCGGTGTGCTGAAGAAACAAGGTATCGCCCTCCTCCCTTATCCTCCGGTCTGGGGTTTATGGTGGGCACGTTCATGTACTATAAGAGTGGGGACAGGAGCCAAAGGGGAAGAGCTCCCTAGCAAACAGAGTCAGTACTCTGTTTAGGGAAGCTTTTAATGTTTAATAGATTATTGTATTTTAATATTCTGTTGGAAGCCGCCCAGAGTGCCTGGGGAAACCAAGCCAGATGGGCAGGGTATTAATAATAATAATAATAATAATAATAATAATAATAATACAGAACCTGGTGAGTCAGGGCAGAACCAGGTTTTTTTTTGGGGGGGGCTGGATTAAATCTGGAAGACAAATCTGGGCAAAGTTGTCAGCATTTGGTTACTAGACAGAACACACACAAGTTAAAAGCACTGGCTGGTTGACATGCCCTATCATCCATCTATCTATCATCTATCTATCTATCTATCTATCTATCATCTACCTATCATCTACCTATCTCTATCATCTAGCTATCATCTCTTTATTGCAATCAATGACCTCTTTCTTCAATTTTCTCTCCCTCCCTCCTTTCCAAAACCAGCACGTGTATAATTATCATTCATTTATAAATATCAGTCAGCAAATAAACCTTTTGAGGCCTCTCATTCCAGAGAAATTTCTAAACAATGTCACAGTTATGTCTCTAGGCACTGAAGGAGTCCTGAGAGGTGGTAAATATAATACTAGCTCATATGATACAAAGAAGTTATAAAAGCATACAGGTGAGAGCACCAAGAGAAACTGGACCTTTCTTTTGAGGTTTTTCCAGCTGCAGCTCCTAATGCCCCCAAAGGTAATCAATTGGCCATTAAACCTTAAAAATGGCTTCCCTCCTCAGCTCTTGGAAATGCTGATCCAGTTGTGTGTATGATTCTGAACTGCTGACCCGGTGTATGGAAATTGTGAAAAAGGCAAATTCCATCCTAGGGATTATTAGAAAAGGACTTGAAAACAAAGTTGCCGACATCATAATGCCATCACACAAATCTATGGTGCAACCACTTTTGGAATACCATGTACAGTTCTGATCACCTCACCTCAAAAATTATATGCTAGAGTTGGAAAAGGTTCAGAAAAGGACAACCAAAGTGATCAATAGGAAGGAGTAGGACCTCAGCGGGATTTGTTCCGTGGAAAGTGAGCCTAGGATTGCAATTTAAGGCAGTATACAGGGAAAAATCTGAAAAAGCTAGTGTTGTTTTCCAGTCTGCCAATCATGTTTTGGAACTGTTACTATTGTAGAAACCCAGTTAGTGGTTTTTGTGGGGTGGGATGGGGAGGGAATCACATGTGCCAATCATCTTCCTAACATGTAAAAATAAAAATACATTTTCTGGGGGACATGTATTTTGAAGGCAGGATTTTTTTTCATCAATTAATAATGTGATTGCAGCTACTTCCACCAGAAATTTGGGACACTTGCCAGCATATACCTAATTTAAATACTGCACCACACATGTCAGTTTGTGGCAGCCGTTAGCTCCTATTGACTAGTCATTGACAATAATATTTGTTTCCAGGAGTTTGAGCTGAGTTAGGTGCAAAGGGATGTTGCTCAGAAATTTGATAATGAGAAATTTAATGAATGTTTAGCTTCTCCTAGTCATTGTTTGTCATTTCCATTCCAAGTTTTTACTTATTACAAAAGAGAAAGCCATTACACAATCATAATATATTACTGCAGAAAAGCCCTCCAAAAACCCTACCCAGCCCTTTTACAGGGATAAACATGATCTAGATCAGATGCTGCAATTCAAAATGTAATATGAAATATGACAATACAAATAATTTAAACTTAATAAGCTGTCAAAGGAGAGTTCCGTATAATACAGGAGTGTCTAGTGCTACGAGATGGGCATTAGTTGATGCAACCAACATAGCCCAGTGTTGACATAATTCTAATTGTACGATATCATGTTGTGATGATCACATTATGGTACTTTTCATTCACAATATAGTGTGGCATACACACACAAAAACCCACATTTATTTGCATTTCAGTGGTAGGTCCAATTAACGGCCCTGGCAATTCTGTAGCTGTTTTGTTTTGATTGTGTGTGTAGCAATCTCTTTCAAGGCTATGTAAATGACAGAATCCTCTTCAAATTTTCGACAGCAACACTTCCCTTGCACTAGTGTTTTTCTCAAGAATCAGAACTTTTGGTGGCTAATTAATGCAATTTTTAAAATAAAAACAAACAAACCTCCCCCCTTAAAATAGAGTCACTTTCTTACGCAAGTTTGTCTCTTGCTTTCCACCAGAATTAGACAGAAGCTAAATTTAAGACCTGGCATGGTGTTGCCTATAATCCTGCAAACCAGTTTACAGGACTGACTATTTTAATCCTTGGGTTTCGTATATCTGCATTAGAATTAACATTTATTCCCACTTTTCTATTAAAACAACACTTGAAGCAGCTATCCAAAGTTCTGGTGTGTAAATTTAGGATCGTGGTTCCTCATAGCCATCACTTTTTAAAATCAGTTTAAATAAATGAGTTTTCTTTCTTGATTATGACACTTCCACTGTATTGTATTTTCCATTAGTCAAAGTATCAGCCAAAATGTTCAGTGCTATGAATTTAGTTGAAAGAAGGTCCCTTTTAAGTAGGGTGAACAAAACACTTCTGAACATCTTTCCAATTGTGAAGCTTAAATCCTTTCCTCTAATTGCGTCCTCTGTTTATTGCTCTCTCTTGAATTTTCTTCTCTTTAAATCTTTATGGTAATGTGATGTCCAGGGCTGTTTGCAGTATTTAAAGCTCAGTCTTGTTCTCATCAGAGATTAATTATGAGAAGACTGTGGCCTGCTCTCATTGTAGAACTAGGGCAATGTTGGAGTGAGGTGAGCGATGGATATTCTTGCCTATTGCTCTCTGCTTCCATAGGATAATCCTGAAGTTGAGAGCTGGGGTACAAACTCTACTTTCAGAGTACTAATCAGAGACTTTGCCAGTCGCAGACTTTGGAGGACTTAAGAGATCGTCAGGATGCTCCTAAGGTTTCCTGTTCACAGAATCATGAAAAAAGGAGGAAATGGTGGTTAGAAATATAATGTGTTCTGTGTAAACTTGAACCTTATGGGGGAAGCCTTGCAGTGTCCCATCAAGAGGCCCAATTAATGGTGTGAATCAGGTATCAAAGAGAAAACTCATCTGACCCAAAAAGGTCTGTCATTCTTGTGTATGGTAGAACCAGCGAGGCAAGGCAGCATCTCTTTCCAAGAAGGTCGGTATCACTGGAGAATTATTATTTCAAAGAGGTCCAAGGTTGTCACGTCCCGCAAACTGAAATTGGGGGATGGGGAAAGGAAAAGTGGGCCTCAGTGGCAGCTAGATTAGACAACACTGGGCCAAGCTCAGGAAATATGCTATGAACTGATATAATGCAACTCTGCAAAGGGCACGATGAGACCTCTGCAAATACTAAAAAGCCGGTCATATTTGCACTGATCTTCACCATGGTGTAAGAAACTGTTTTCAGAAATAGTGCTTCTTGAATGACTCAATCAACATATATCTCACAGACTGAACACATGTCATAAGCCAAGTTTTAGGTTTCTAGTTGATTTTAAAAAATAGGTAGATGATGACCGTATTTTTGTCACATAGAGGTGACAGACTTTTATTGGAAGTTTTTAAGTAGAAGTTGGATATGATTTAGTTGAAATTCCTGTGTAGCAGAGGGTTGGACTAGATGGCCCTTGGGATACCTTCCAACTCTACAGTTCGATGATTCTATGAAATAATAGCTTCATTGCTCCATTATAGCCCCATCCACATTAGATAAGTACCTCTTGATATTTCCATGAGCCAACTGGAAACAAAGTTAGGATAGAAGCCATATTCCCATTTGAACACTTTTCACTCTAGCTCTGCCCATCATTGACTCTGGCTCCTGTGACACCTGGCATGCAGCCTATGACAGATTACCTTTGAGGACATGTGACCCTCATCGTAGAAAAGGAAAATTATTCATTGGTGGATTATAAGTTTATTAACTTCTGCTTCGGGTTTTGCTAGTAAGATGGTTTCATAAAAGTGAGACAAAGTGAGTCTTGTGTGTTCATTTGCTCTTCTAAGAATTAATTTGTACATATTGCTTTATTAGACTAGATTTGCTTTGGAAAATTACCATACTTGTTTTCTTTTTCCTTGATATTGATCTTTCCTCTCAATGTTTTTCACTATGATGCTTAAACAGATGAACAGTTCTTCAGACTTACCGAACTTGGTTGCTGAATATATTACATTTGCACCCTACCTTTTCTCAGCATATATGACACTATCTCCATTTCATCCTACCCAAACCCCTGTGTAGTAGGTTAGCTTGAAAGACAGGGGCAGATTTGTGAGGGGCACAGCAGAAGAAAGGGGAGATTTTGTGAAGAGCCTTAAGTTAGAATCTAACCCAATCAAACAATAGGTAAACACAGTGTAGAGAATCTGTTACAGATTCTGGATCAATGTGGATGTGCATTCTACCACATATTTTATATCATACATCTGCCTTTATGGAGTAGTGCAATTCTCATTTTTGTATGGAAGAGCTAATATCAAGCTATTCCAGAGTAAAGCTACTAGCTCCAGGGTAGTTTGGTCATCTGTGCATGGTTTTCATCTAGAATGGAGATGTGGTTCTTGAGGCAGCAAATAAAGGATGGCTTCTCTGTCTTTCAGGTTCTGGGAAGAAGGGAAAATCCTTATCTTTGATGACTCTTTTGAACATGAAGTGTGGCAGGATGCTGATGCTTATCGCCTGATATTCATTGTGGATGTTTGGCATCCAGAGTTAACATCGCAACAGCGGCGCTCCCTTCCAGCCATTTGAAGGATGCTTGAGGCCTTCCCTGTTGAGGTCTACATTTTATGTTTGGAAGTGCTGGTCTCATTGAAAAAGAAAGAAACCTGAATTTGTATGTATGAAGTAACCTGGGCATGGACTTTAAAGCATCCTATTCTGTGCTTTATAAGGCACTGATCTGATAGCTCTGTATTCATGCTGCAAGTACAGATTCCTATTCTTTTGTCAGCCAAAGAATATCCTGTGCCATATATCAAAATAAGACCTATGCTAATATTTGTTATGCCAGCATTATGTTTACCACTGCTAAGCACACACTTGGTGTACTAGTCACATAACTACTAATGCTTGTGTGTAAACATAAAGGACACAGATTTTCAGACACTGTGAGTATGCAATTTCTGTTCACATGAAGGAAAGTTGTGCAGCTACAGTACTTGGTGAATTGCATCTCACATCAGTGCTTCTATATCCTTCTAAGGACACTCATAACCAGATACTCGCAAGCATCTTGGAAATTTGTCATACTAGAATGTGTAGAAATGAATTTAGATTTAAGTGAATGAACTGATAGTGTGAGCTGTAGATAATGTGAGTGGATGATTTGGTATTGTATTTTTTAAAAGATCATAGTATTTTTGTATCGTATATGGATACCATTTTCTTTATGAACCACTTTCCTTTTGTAAATTTCTTTTGTAATAATGGCAATCCATGTTAATTTTGCAGAGATGATGCCTTATGGAGCCGCTCTTCATTTTATTGAGTTCGGCCTTTGTCTTTCAAGTGAGAAGGCACAATATGCATTTGCCTTGCTCAGTTTCTGCTGAACAGTACTTATAACCCAGCTCTGATATGTCTGTGTCTTCCTCATAATAAAGGTTTGGTGGCCCTTTCCAATACAGCAAAAAGAATTTCACTTAAATGGGAAGCACATTTTCTTATTAAGGGACTGTGCAGGTTGTGAGGAGGATCACATTTGGAACCAATTTGCTTCCAGTCTATTGTTATGGCATTTCTATTCTCAAGTGCGGTCAGTTTCTTATTGTACAGTGGCGTATGTAGTAGAAGCATTCAGTTTGGATACAGGTATCGTCACATGAAGTGACACCCACATTGTTGTTTCAATCCACCTGAGGGGGGGAAGTGGGGGCTGACCTCCCTTTCATATTCACTTCTCAGTTTTGCCTTTGAATTAGTGAAGTGCGGTGCACAGGATCAGCACCAAAGCAGCTTTGGTTAGACTTTTTACAATTACGACCAACAACAAGACAGTTCACACTCTCTGACCAAAATATACATTACAGTTTTAATTTCATGAGCAGAAACGTGCCAATGTATACATGTGCTGGGTTTTATAGTGCTATACTTTTGAAATTATAGAAGCCGAAGTTCTGAGATGTTACCTAAACTGATGACATGAAAATAAATATTTGCCACGGCCTTGACGGAGTAATATTTTCAAATAGAATGGTCAGTATTTTGTACAGATTGAATCCAGGGCCCTGTTGTTGTCATTTGTTTCATTGAATGGAAAGATTCCTATGTATAATGTTTATAAATAGCTGCCTTTTCTTTCCTAAGTGCAGGTGGAAGGCCTAAAATGAAAGTGTGAACAAGTATGCGTTGTTCCATCTGGGAAACCACAGGCTACATTTTTCTGTAGCCCTCATTAGCTCAGCATTGTTCAGTGTTACCTTATCTCAGTTTTGCCTGAAAACAATTACTGCACGTGGAAGGCAAATGGAATATAGCAATCTACTCTAAATGTGCACCTACAAGCTAATGGTTGCCCATTACGTGCTGTGGTATATTGTGCATTAAACAAGTGCCTTCTTTGTGGCAGTGTGGATTTTTTTTATATATGTTAGTAGCTTCAGCCCTGAAAGTTTCTAATTTTTGCATTGATGGCAAAAATTGCTGTTGCTGCTGGAATAAATGAAGCTTACATAAAAACAAATGTTGTGTTGGCCTTCTTCTGTGTTTTTTCTACCATTCCTCACCAGTGAGAAAAGGAACTGCATTAAAAAAAAATTATCAAAGGAGAGAGGAAATTCTGTTTAAATTCTCATGGGTAGAGTTGGTGGGGGGGTGTTCTCACACTTATTTACTTTTGAAGTAGCAGGAGGTTTTCTGAGTCATTTGTTTCATTCTACATGTCATCTTTCTACAGGTCTGCACTGTACAGACTTGCAAGGGGCCCACACTTCCTGAAAACCTCATGAGGAGTTGTTGTTTTTAAGAATTATTTTTGCTTTGAAAGAAATCAGTGTGCTAAGTTTGTGCTTAATAATAATATAGCAAAAATAAGGAATTTACTTAAAAACAAAACCAGCAAGTACTCCCATCTCAGGTGCTTGGCAGCTACCCTCTCAAGCTTCCTGTACTTCATTTAAACTTCAGGGGAAGGTGCCATGCGGTAACTTCTCCTATGGGCCTTTTTTCAAATCAGGAAACACTGGCAGCCAAGGAGGCTGAGGAACACAGGTGAAATGTTTTAATGGAGGGGGGACCTCCCCCACTGCCATCTGCCATTCAGTGGTGTGCAGTCAGTGGACTAGGGGGACTAGACTAGTCCCCTAAATGCTCCTGGTAAATTAGAGTATTAAATTATTAAAGCCTGGCACCTCCTTCCCAAAGCCCGGGAAACTTCTGCCCAGTTTAGGGAGGGAGGTGCGATGCTCATGCGCACGATGTCAGGACGTTCCGACATCACGAGCACAGCGTCAGTCCCCCCATTGTCCTCGCAAGCTGGCACCTCTGGCCCTAAGTCTTCTCCTATGAAATAATCACTGCATGCCACTACTGCCATTGTACAATGAGCACTGTGCAAGTTCACCTCCAGCTGAAATTATCCAACATGCTGTCAGTGAGGCAGGAAAATGAAAGCTTTCATGGGGGGGAAAAACATTTGAAATTTTGGAGGAGAGGTTTTGGCACTATACTAAAAAAACACCAAATAAAGCCCTGCAGAACACACAAATATACAGTGTATACATGAGTCAACCTTGACCTTTCCTTGTTACCATTGTACGCTTCCTAGTTCTGCATCATGCTGCTAATGGAAGAAGCACTTTCAAAAGCCACATGTCCAACTAACACTGCCAGAAATAACCTTTTAAGCACTATCCTTATGCTAACCTTGGCAGTTGCAAAAAAACTTCCTGTTATGTTCTGTCCTGGCCTTTTGGGTACATTTACAATCCACACAAAGGTCTACTTATTTATTTTTCCATTTTAAGGTTTATTATCTGAGTTGAAATTGCTTGTTTGGGTACCCATGGATGCTATTCCATAATGCTTCTTTTAATACTCTTGGGCTATAAAAATAAATTACATGGATCTTTAGCTAAGATTTTAATACTTGTTGCAACCTTCCCCAAAATTTACAATGCATTTGGTCATCATTTCCAGAGGGTACAAAGTCCATGGTGGTAAGAGTGAGAGTTAAGTACAGCAAACTTTTCTGAAAACAGATACAGTGGTAAAAGCTCAGTTTTTCTGTTATGAATAATAAACAGCTTTTTTATGTTGGCCCCTGTGACAAAGGATTAGTAAACAATCTGGACTTTACCAGCAGAAGCAACAGTCCAAAGTAAACCTGTAATAAAGGTGGAGACCCTGTATTTCACTGAGAAACAATAAAAGGCTGACTTGATAATTACTGATTTGATAGAACTTTGATTTTACAAAAGATACCAAGTTCATTTTTTTATTTGGCCCTCTGGAGCAATAGAATCTGCAACTAAATTATATCTGCTGCAACTCTGTACAAGCATCTTAGCTCTACACAATAGATAAAACAGTTTCTGAATGATATCCCTAACAATGAAACATTATGCCAGTAACATATCATGGCTTTATTCATTACATGTGACTTCTACTAAATGACTGCAATTGTTTCTCAGCTTCACCGAAGGCAGGGATGAAGGATGTGGCCCTCCAGATGTTGTTGTACTCCAGTTCCCATCATCCTTGGCTATTAGCTATGGTGACTGAGGCTTCTGGGACTTGGAGTCTAATGACATCTAGAAGGTCACAGGTTCCCCATCCTTGACTTTAGAGTTACTTGGCCATCCTTGAGATAGCGAGCAAATCCTTCAGGGCATATGGCATAAATGTACTGTTTGGCTAAGGATTGCTAACTGGCTGTTACATACTATTGCAAAATGTCAACAAACATGTTTCCAGCTCTTTGAGGAAATAAAGCCACAGATATATATATATATCTGCTCTGTTCCAGTAACAAGAAGCCGAAAGCACCAGCCTGAAGATGACGAGTGAGACCTTGTCGAAACGTCGCACAGACACCCCGACTCTTACACAGGAAGACACCCGAAGACACCAAAACCTGCATTCCTGTACCCGTGAAAATCTACGAAAGCATATATATATATATATATATATATATATATATATATATATATATATATATATATAGTGGAGTCCCCCCCCTTTACTATTTTCGATGCAAGAATGGGATTTGCTTTTGCAAGTAGAGCAAAGACGGGAATAGCAAAATGATCTTTGGCATTTCAGTTCTATGTTTTTCTGTTCTTCCATGGTTCCTTCTAATGGAGGCACATTGAATAATTCATTCCAAGTTTTCCCTTTCCATTATAAGCATAGCGTATATCTGCAGTCAGCCAGGCCCTCTGGCTACACCTTTAACTGATTGCTGGAGAAAAGATGGTTAAACAGCTCTGCTGAGCTTTCATTTGCCGGAATGACCTAAATGAAAGGACCTGGAGTGGAACATTAATCACCAGTAAGTATTCTCATTGAGCTCAGACACCTCCTCCCCCCCCCCCAACCAACATATCTACCCCACATACTGTACGTAGTTGCCTTGGGGGGGGTGGATCCCACACTGTTAAAATTAAATAATTGCTTTTCAAATTGCCTGTGTCTGTTTCCAACTCCAGTCATTACATTGAGCTGACAGGTTTATAAGGACTTTTAAAAGTTAAGAATTTATTTTCCAGGGGACTGTAATAAGTGACCCCTGCAAATAGCTGAGGTGATGAGATCACATATTGCAGAGTTGAACAATTTTCTGCTGGTGATTGCTTAGTGTGTGCGTGTATGTGTGTTGTGTGTAGATAAAACGCAGAGGAGGCAGCTTTGTAAGGACTTACGGGTTTCAAGGTGTTCTCTCCATGCTGCAAACTAAATTATGCCTGTTGCTGCAATATTTAAACTCAAGACACCTTTACTTGAAATGTATATATATATATTTGTGTGTGTACTGCATCTAAATTTCATTTTAATAAAACTGGAGAATATCCCTGCTTAAACAGTATGGGAAAACCTCAACTGATGTATCTTTGAGTGCATGAACATACAAAGTCATCCCTAACATTTCAACCATTGTTAATATCATAAACCATAAAATTACAAAGGGGGGGCTCTGCTTTGCAATCAGGCTCATTAGCTTAAAACTTGGGCTGCAGGGCATCTCCCCATTGGCTTTGGCCACACATACAGATGGCTGGTGATGATCATTTACTTGCTCTGCAAAGACCGAGAGCCTTGTTTCAAGCTGAATGTGTGTTAATGTGTATTAAACCTGTCTTCATGGGTATCTTGTACCATTGAAGTCTGATGGTGCAGTTGTGCGCTTTGCGGTGAATTCAGACTCAGTCCAGAGCCAGCAGTGGCTGGGTGTTCTCATTCTCATGCTGATCCTCGTGTTTCAACGTTCCAGATTCCACCACGGACTGAGACCTGAAAACAAAGAACAGCGGTTAGCATTGCTTAGGCTTTAAGGCTTCAGCTGCCATTTGTCTTTCCAAGAATGTACCGAGTCTTAGTATTTTATTGACTTTCTCAATATAATCTCAAGGCCATTAACATTTCCAAAAACATCTGGCTTGGTATAAAAAAGGTAGTGGGCTTTGTGTTGATGATTGTGAAATTATTTTGCAAATTCCAACATTTGCAAAGTGCTGATTTCTATCAGCACATTGGTGGGAGTCAGACTGGAGGAGGTCATAGGCAAAATTGGTAGGTTCCTGGTAGTTTACCTGATGTCAGGTAGTGATGTTCCAATTAACACTAAGCCTCTGAGTTAATATGCTATTTTAAGATGAAGTGGACTCTTACTTTGGGGGTATGACAGGTGGGTGTTCCTGCCCACCTGTTAAAATTGACCTGCAGGGACTGGAAACAAGGATCCGACCCACTTGTCAGATCCAGTTTCCAATCCCGGCTTTAAACATACAAGCTGGTGCCCACATGTGCAGCACTGGATTTATTTGTTTATTTTAGACAGTTGTTGACTGCCCATTAGCAACATATTCTGGTCAGTTCACACAAAATTTAAAACAATAATATCGATTTTGAAATATCAAAAAATGTGAAAGCACTAAAATCAATACAATTCCTCCAGCAGCAGCAGCATGAAATAATTCTATAACAGGATTTAAAGCTCAGCTAAAAATAATTTCTCCCAGGTACTAAAATACACTATAACATGGTTCTAAATGGCAAGTGGCACTAAAAAGGACTTTGAGTGAAAGTCCTTAACTCAAGCACCAGGCAAGCCCCTCTGGGGAGGACATTCCGTAATTGGAGCAACAACTCTGAAAAGGCCCCTCCCTAGTGCCTCACCCATCAAACCTCGCCAGATGAAAAAAACCTGAGAATATCTTCCAGCAAAGATCTTTAGGTCTGGGCAGGTACATACAGGAAGATGCTATCCTTTAGGTAACCTAGCCCCAAGTTATTTAGGGCTTTAAAGATTTAATGCAGTACTGATTTCCCCCCTCCCCCCTCATCCTCCAGAATCTCCAAACTGTGTTTAAATTTCTCTCAAATCCAGGAGGAGTTCAAAGACATGGTTTGTGAATTTTTGAGAAAGGAAACATTGGAGCGCAAATGCACCGTCTGCTACCCTCATCCCATTCAATATCTAAAGCATTTGAAGCAGCCTGAGTCACCAAAGAACAAAAGAATTGATGGATGAACGTTACGGAAGAGTAATATTTTAAATGCAGCCCTTTAGATTTCAGGTATCGTCTGTCGCAGGAGCTGAGCACCATGTTCCAGCTTCACTGTGGGATTTGGAACATGCCTTTGAGTTAATATTAGTTAGTGATTCATTCAGACTGGATGCCATCTAAGCATTAGCTGGATTTAGAAAGTACAAATTATGTTCCTCATAAAAATCACCAGCAGTTCCTTCAGCAACACTGCAGTGTAAAAATAGAACAGCTAATCAGAACACTAATGGGAACAGTGTTCTCTCTTCCTGAAACCCCTAATCTAAAAGAGATTAGTATTCGGAATTGAGTTCTAGCTGGCGGTTTCTTTCCAAGGGCAAGTATATGCTTCAGTGAGAGAAAATAAAAAGCTTTTTTTTTTTTCATTCTGGAAGGTTCTGTCTCTCAAAGTAAGCTTGTACCATACGCCATGAACTGAGGGCACCTTTAGCTGGTTTATAAAAGTATCAGGCTTAAACCTGAGTTAGCGGCATTCCAGTAAAAACATGATGGTTGGACAGGAGAACTGGGCTTGCATCCATTGCAGAGCTAACTAGCTGTCTTGACATACAAGGATTTACACCCCCATCCCTTCATAATCCTCCATCACCCTGTATCAGGAAGACTCCCCTGTGGTGAGTGCCTGAGGGCCCTGCTCTTGCCGCTTACCATCTGGCTTGGGGCGGGGCCTGGGGCCTCACAAGGACTGCTCTGCTGCCCAGGAAGACTCCCCTGTGGTGAGTGCCTGAGGGCCCTGCTCTTGCCGCTTACCATCTGGCTTGGGGCGGGGCCTGGGGCCTCACAAGGACTGCTCTGCTGCCCAGGAAGACTCCCCTGTGGTGAGTGCCTGAGGGCCCTGCTCTTGCCGCTTACCATCTGGCTTGGGGCGGGGCCTGGGGCCTCACAAGGACTGCTCTGCTGCCCAGGAAGACTCCCCTGTGGTGAGTGCCTGAGGGCCCTGCTCTTGCCGCTTACCATCTGGCTTGGGGCGGGGCCTGGGGCCTCACAAGGACTGCTCTGCTGCCCAGGAAGACTCCCCTGTGGTGAGTGCCTGAGGGCCCTGCTCTTGCCACTTACCATCTGGCTTGGGGCGGGGCCTGGGGCCTCACAAGGACTGCTCTGCTGCCCAGGAAGACTCCCCTGTGGTGAGTGCCTGAGGGCCCTGCTCTTGCCACTTACCATCTGGCTTGGGGCGGGGCCTGGGGCCTCACAAGGACTGCTCTGCTGCCCAGGAAGACTCTCCTGCGTGAGTGCCTGAGGGCCCTGCTCCTTCTTGCCACTTACCATCTGGCTTGGGGCGGGGCCTGGGGACTCACAAGGACTGCTCTGCTGCCCAGGAAGACTCCCCTGTGGTGAGTGCCTGAGGGCCCTGCTCCTTCTTGCCACTTACCATCTGGCTTGGGGCGGGGCCTGGGGCCTCACAAGGACTGCTCTGCTGCCCAGGAAGACTCTCCTGCGTGAGTGCCTGAGGGCCCTGCTCCTTCTTGCCACTTACCATCTGGCTTGGGGCGGGGCCTGGGGACTCACAAGGACTGCTCTGCTGCCCAGGAAGACTCCCCTGTGGTGAGTGCCTGAGGGCCCTGCTCTTGCCACTTACCATCTGGCTTGGGGCGGGGCCTGGGGCCTCACAAGGACTGCTCTGCTGCCCAGGAAGACTCTCCTGCGTGAGTGCCTGAGGGCCCTGCTCCTTCTTGCCACTTACCACCTGGCCTAGGGAGGGCCTGACAGGCCTCACAAGGACTGCTCCTGCCACTTACTATCTGGCCCAGGGTGGGGCCTCACAAGGATGGTTGTTGCCATTGATGCTGCTACTGCCCAGGAGGACCCGGAGGAGTGCAGAGCCCTTTTTAACATGTTTTGTTTTGTTTTTGTTTTTTAATATTTCCTTTCCTTTTCGATTCTATATATGGGGTGGGATGGATGTTTGGGTGGGCTGGGGAATTTGTTAGATTTTGATGAATTTGTAATTTTAGCAGTTTTTGTTTGTATTGTTGTATTGTTTTCTGGGTTGTTTTTGTTTTTTGTTTTTACTGTTTTAAGGTTTTATTGTTCTAGGCTGCGAAAGAATAATATTAATTGCCATCAATGGAGGCCACTATGAGGCCTGGGATTGCTACCGTGGAGGGGCGAGGGAGGTATGGCGGTGGGGGCAGATGTTACAGGCGAAGGGGATCGAGATATGGATACGCTCGTACCCTTTCCAATCTGCGCCCCATCCCGAGGGACGAGGGTAGGGTGAGCAAGGATTACTCACCTCCGTCACTGGTGCTGTGCAATGCCAGGTCTATAGGCAATAAAACCGCCACCCTGCGAGATTTCTTTATCTCGCAGGGGGTCGACCTGGCTTGTGTGACGGAGACCTGGGTGCGCGAAGGGGCAACAGTTACCTTACGAGAGATGGCGCCCCCGGGTTTCTCTGTCCTCCACCAGTCGCGGACTGTGGGCCGGGGGGGAGGGGTGGCATTATTAATCCGGGAAGATTGTCCTTTCAGGGCTCTACCATCGCCATCGATCCCCGGCATTGAATGTGTTGGCCTAGTGTGGGGCTCCGAGGAGAGCTTGGCTGTCTGGCTGGTGTACCGGCCACCTAGCGCACCAGCAGCCACCCTGTCAGGCCTGCTGGAGGCGGTGGCCGGCTGGGCCTTGGAGTTCCCTAACCTATTGGTATTGGGGGACTTCAACATCCATGCCGATGCCACTCCCTCCTCACAGGCTCTGGACCTGGTGTCTTCCATGGCGACACTAGGGCTCTCCCAGTTTGTTTCGGGCCCCACACATCAAGCAGGCCACACGCTCGATTTGATCTTTGGCGTCGGTATAGATGTGATCATGTCTCCTCCGACGAAGGTGCCATGGTCTGATCACTACGCTCTGAAAGCCAGGATTGACTTTCCACCCCCACCCTGCTTAGGTGGCGAGCCAATTTGGGCTCGCCCGCAGAGGCTGATGGACCCCGAGAGATTCCGCCAAGCCTTGCGGGACCTTGCTCCCCCTGGCGACTCATTGACTGAGCTTGTTGAGGGCTGGAATGCCCAGCTCCAGGCAGCCATCGATGAGATCGCACCTAAGCGCCCTCTGCGACCCCGCAGAAACCGGGCTCCCTGGTTTACCGAGGAGCTTCGGAAAATGAAGCGGGACCTCAGACGGCTAGAGCGAGTATGGCGGGGTGCCCGTGACGGAGCCTCAAGAACATCTTATAGGGCTTTTATGAAAACCTACGAGATGGCGGTGAAGGCTGCTAAGAAGTCATACTTCTCGGCCTCCATTGCATCCGCTAGCTCTCGCCCAGCGCAATTATTTAGCATAATCAGGTCTTTAACGTCCCTTGAGGGACAGCCAAATTTAAATAACAAATTGACACACGGCTGTGAGGCATTTGCGAGCTTTTTTGCGGAGAAGGTCTTGTCGCTCCGCCATGACCTCCCTGCCAATTTGTTTTTTTTTTGTTTTTTTTTGTTTTTTTTTTTTTTGCATTTTAAAATTTTATTGGTTTCCAACCAATTATACATTTTATCCATGTTACAACATTCTTATCCATTTTTGACTTCCTTCAGCGTTACTGACAATCGTTCGTAGTTATCCTTTCTTACACATTCCATTCTTACATATTGCCATTTTTCCTCCCTTCATTCATTATTTCTAATAGACAATACTTATTAAATCTTTACAGTGCCTCTTTAAAACCCACTAGCGTTGTATTTACATCACAGTTATTTTCCAGATAACCCACAAATTTCCCCCAGTCTTGAATAAACTTTTGGTCTTTAGTATATCTAATTTTCCCTGTTAACCTGTCAAGTTCTACATATTCTGTCAATTTTTCTCTCCACTCTTCCACAGTTGGGATTTCCTCCTGCTTCCATCTCTGAGCTAATACAATTCTAGCAGCCGTTACCGCATACTGGAAAAGCTTGCGATCTTTCTTTTCAATATCCTTTCTTACAATACCCAGTAGGAAGGTTTCTGGTTTTTTAGCAAAGGTGTATCTCAGCATCTTTTTCATTTCGTTGTAAATCTCCTCCCAAAAACTTTTAATTTTTTTACATTCCCACCATTGATGGTAGAATGTCCCTTCTTTCTGTCTACACTTCCAACATTTATTGTCTACCTTATACATCTTTGCCAGCTTCACTGGTGTCATATACCACCTGTAAAGCATCTTCATCATGTTTTCTTTCAGTAGGGTACACGCCGTGAATTTTATATTCGCCTTCCATAATCTAACCCAGTCTTCCAATTGGATACTGTATCCAAAGTCCCTCGCCCACTGAACCATCACTGATTTCACTTCTTCGTCCTTTGTATTCCATTCCAGTAGTATTTTATACATTTTTGACAGATTTTTATGTTCATTATTTATTATCTCTTTTTGGTATCTAGATTCTTTTTCCTCATAACCCCTTTCCTTCACCTCTTTTTTAAACATTTCATTAATCTGAAAATAGTGCAGCCAATCGTATGTAAAACCTTTGACTTGGTCGTATGATTTTATTTTCCACTTTCCTCCTTCGTTGGTCACCATTTCTTCGTATTTTCCCCACTTTCCTCTCATATTGATTTTCTTTACCCCCATTATCTCTAACGGGGATAGCCAGTGGGGGGTTTTTGGTTCTAGTATATTTTTATATCTATCCCAGACCTCTATTAACGCGCCTCTGAAAACATGATCACCAAACCCCTTGTGGATCTTCTTTTTGTCGCACCATAGGTACGCGTGCCACCCGAATCTGTTATTATATCCTTCCAAATCTAGAAGTTCTTTATTTTCCAACTTTACCCACTCTTTCAACCAGCACAAACATGCTGCCTCGTAATACAGTCTCATGTCCGGTAGGGAGAAGCCACCTCTTTCTTTTATTTCTGTCAATAATTTAAATTTAATTCTGGGCTTCTTCCCTTCCCAGACGTATCTTGAAATCCTCTTTTGCCAATCTCTGAAATCTTTTGTACCTTTTATAATGGGTATAGTTTGAAATAAAAATAACAACTTAGGGAGCACCATCATCTTAACCATTGATATTCGTCCCCAGAATGATAATTTCATTCTGGCCCAGGTCTCCATGTCTTTTTTTATTCTATTCCAAACTGGGGTGTAGTTGTTTTGATATAAATCAATATTCTTTCCAGAGAGCCATATTCCCAAGTACTTAACCTTTCTAACTACCTCAATCCCTGTTCTTTGCTGCAGTAATTCAATCTTATCCTGATCCAAATTCTTAGCAATCATTTTTGTTTTCCCTTTATTTAATTTAAACCCTGCTATATTACCGAATTTCCCCATCTCGTCCAAGATCTCCTTTATACTTTCTATCGGTTCTTCCACCGTCAGGACCACATCGTCTGCATAAGCTTTGACTTTATATTCATTAGCACCTAATGTCACCCCTTTAATTTGTTTGTTTTGTCTTATTGCATTTAATAGGGTTTCCAGAATTACTATAAATAGCAGTGGCGAAAGCGGGCACCCCTGTCTTGTTCCCTTAGCTATTCTAATATCATCAGATATAACATTATTGACTATCAATCTTGCTCTTTGTTCTGTGTAGATTGCCCTTATGCCATTCAAAAATTCCTGGCCCACCTCCATAACCTCTAAGTTTTTCATCATAAAATCCCAGACCACATTATCGAACGCTTTCTCCGCGTCTACAAAAATTAAACATGCTGGTTTATCACACCTACTGGATAGAAATTCGATGATGTTAACTATATTTCTTGTGTTGTCACTTATTTGTCTTCCCGGCAAAAACCCAGCTTGGTCTTTGTGTATGATTTTTGATAATATCTTTTTTATTCTTTTAGCTAAGACACCAGCAAAGATCTTATAATCTGTGTTTAATAAAGAAATGGGTCTGTAGTTCTTAATTTGTGTTGGGTCCGAATCTTGTTTTGGAATTATTGTAATAAATGCCTCTTTCCATGTATCTGGAATATCCCTTTCTTTTAATATGTTGTTCATTACTTCAATCAGCGGGGCTATCAGCGTATCTTTCATTTCTTTGTAATAACTTGATGTAAACCCATCAGGGCCCGGTGCCTTCCCTCTTTTTAGTTCTTTTATCACTTCTTCTACCTCTTCTCTACATATTGAGGCATTTAATTGTTCTTTTTGATCTATCGGAATCTTCCTCAACATCTTCCCTTCCAGATATCTTTCTATTTTTTCTTTGTTGTTCCTTTCACATTTCCTGTATAGTTGTTTATAGTAGTCCACAAACCCTTTCCTAATTTCTTTCGGGTCGGTAATTTCTTCTCCATTTAGTTCAATTTTGTTAATCAGTTTTTGTTCTTTTCTTCTTTTTACCTGCCAGGCAAGCCATTTTCCAGATTTATTTGCAAATTCGAAATTTTTTTGTCTTAACATTTTTATATTCCATTCGACCTCTTTGTTTATTAACATAGCAAATTGAGTTTGTAGAGCCTTTATTTCCTGCTTTATCTTCTCATTATTGGGCTTTTTAATCAGCTTTTGTTCGTTATCCGTAATCTGTCTCAAAATCTCTCTTGTATTTTTTTCTTTATTTTTTCTTTTCCATGCATTTTGTTGGATACATAGGCCCCTCACCACTGCCTTGCTTGCGTCCCATACAGTACTCAATTTTGTCCCTTTATCTAAGTTATCCTGAAAATATTCTACCAGTTTTTTCTGTATTTTTTCAGCAAATTTTTGGTCGGCCCATAAGTTATCGTTCAGTCTCCATCTGAAAGTTCGCTCTTCAAATCCTTTTAACTCCATCTTAATCGGATTGTGGTCTGAGATAACTTTAGCCTGTATTTCAATGTTTTGGATTCTTGGTATAAGTTCACTCGACACCCATATTTGGTCTATTCTTGACATTGATTGGTTTGGTTCCGAGTGGTACGTAAATTGTTTTTCTAGAGGGTGCCTGAATCTCCAAATGTCAATTAGGTTACAGTTCTTAATCATCGTAAAAAAAGTCTTAGGCAACTTCCCTTCTGTACTCTTTACTTTCCTTAATCTGTCCATTTCTATTGAAACCACCCCGTTCATGTCTCCCATTATTATAATTTTTTTATCCAAGTGTTCAAATAGTTTTTCTTCCAGTAGTCTAAAGAATTCTGTCTTATTCCCATTTGGAGCATAAATTCCGATAATTATTAATTCTTCGCCTTGCCATTTAATTTGGACCGCTATTATTCTTCCTTCTTCATCTTTAAATAATTGACGGGATTCAATTTTATTTTTAATATATAGGACAACGCCTCTTTTTTTCTTTTTATCCGAAGATATAAATTCATTCCCAAACCTTTTATTAATCAGGATTTTCCTATGTTTTTTGGCCACGTGCGTTTCTTGAAGGCATATGATGTCCAGGTTCTTTTTCTTTAGAATATGTCCGATTCGGTTCCGTTTCTTCTTATCGTTCATTCCATTGATGTTCCAGTTCCATAGTTTTAGCGTCATTCTCCTTACCACTATCTGGATTTAGAGATTTAAACTTAAAACTTTTCTGTCTCCTCTCCTTCTTCTTCTTCTCCCTCCTCTTCCGACTCTCTTTCGGTCTGCTCTTCTTCTTCGCCTAATTCAAATTCTTCCCTCCTTCTTGTTCCTCCTTCTGCTCCTCTGCTCTCTTCCTCCCCTTGTTGTAGTTCTTTATATCTTCTTGTGAATTTTCCAATTTCCTCAGGACTTAGCAATCTTCTTTTTACTCCTTTATAGAAGAATGAGACACCTTCCGGAAATTCCCATCTGAAATCAATCTTGTTTTTCTTGAGTAATTGTACCAGTGGCTTGTAGGCTTCTCTTCGTTTCAACAACCTTATTGGAATATCTTTGAATATAATTATATAATTCCCATCAATATAGAGTCTCTTCTCTCTGTTCCTTTGCAAAATCAAGTTTCTCATCTCTCTGTCTTTAAAGGTAATTAAACAATCACCTGGAAATTTCTTTACCCTACTTGATCTGATTTTAATTCTGTATGCATTGTGTATTGTCTTTGCCAGTTCTTCTTCCGATACCTCCATCCACTGCGCCATTTCCTTTATTAGTCTTTCCCTTATATTCTCATTTTGCATTTCCGGTACTTGTCTCAACCTTAAATTAACTTCTCTCTGTTTCAGTTCATTCATTGCGATAGAGTCTTTTATTTCCTCTTGTATTTTATTTAAGTCTGCAATCTCATTTCTCATCTTCTCCTCTTCTCGCTTCATCTCTTTCATTTCCTGCTTTGTCTTCTTAAATCCCTCATCCACTCTCCTAGAAACCTCCTTAATCTGTCCTTTCAGTTCACTAACTGTCTCCTCAATCTTTTTATCCATTTTCCCTATTTTATTGTCTACCTGTTCTAACTTTGTCTCCAAATTCTTTTCACTTTGTTTTATTTCTGCAAACATCCTCAATATTTCTGTTCTAAATTCCGTTTCCTGCTTTGAGGCTCTCCTGTCTGTTGGTGTCCCCCCTTCTGTCCCTTTTTTCTGTGTATGCGACATATTTCTCTGTGCCTCAATATCCAATATATACTGTGTATACACTTGTAATTTTGTGTTTGCGTTGCTATTAAATACTCTCAAACGCTATTAAATTAAACCCCCAAAATATCTCCTATATAAGGGGAAGGGGAAAAGGAATAGCAAGAAAAAGAACAAAATTACAAAGACGCAGTTTCCTTAAGCTTTCTTCTCAATGTCCTAGATATTGTCGCTTCCCCTACCCATATGGGAGGGGGTAGTTATTGATCCTCGTTCTTCTTGCCCCTGTCTGGGCTAATCCAGTTCAAACTGGTCAAGGTACTCTTCTTGCCCCTATTCGGGCTAAATCCCACCGAAACGTTAGACAGGTAGAACTGTGCTTTATATTGCTGAATAGTCCCAAAGACAATATCTAAGTTTAGGGAGTGGGTCAGTTTAAATCTTCCAAAATAGTTTTTGAATTGGTATTAATATTAATACTAGTCCCAAGATTGTAGTTCAATGGTAGGGGAGGTGTCTCACTTGCGTAGTATTATATTACTTGCGTAGTTGTCACCTAAGTATTTCACCGAACCTAAGACACCTCCACCTGTTTTTCCAAATTAGTGTTTAGCTTAAACCAAGCCAAACCAAGAGGGTAGTTCCTTCGACCTAGATCACAAAAAGAGTGGTTCGTCCACCTTGGGGAAGGGGAGTCTTTAAATAATCTTCCGTATTGCCTTTTTTCTAGCTGTTCATCTTAGTTTGTTTTTAAATTCAGTTCACATTGATTGAACATTCCTTGGCAGAGTTTCAAGCAAGGGGGGGTCTGGGGGGCCTCCAAATAGTTCCCTTTTTATTTAACGATGCTTTAGAGTGATCTGGAATGGCGTCGGAAATCCTTCTAATCCTCCAGTTAATATGGCGCCGGAGTTTCTTTCTGACTTAATAGCTTCTTCACAGAGGTTTGACCAATAATCCTCTCTATTCTCCTGTAACCTCAATTGCAGTTGTTACTGGGTCTCTTTTACTCACGAAGCTTCTCTGTTCCCCCTTTAATTTCTTCTTTTCTCCTCTTTCTTTACCGAAAGTTACTTTTTTACTTAGTTAAACTCAAGTCCAAAAAGTTTCGGGGGAAACAGAAACAGTAACCGCTAGCGGCAACTTACTTTCTCTTTTGGCTCTGCCGACAATGCTGCGTCTTTTTCAATGATGTCAGACCAGCCGCTGAACTCGGAATTCTTCTCTTATTTTAGCCGGGAGCTTTCTTGTTATTTATCACTAACTCTCAAGTTTCTTGATAGCAAATCCGGCTTTCTTCGTGTCGAGGGCGAAGCGCTATTCTCTGCAGGCTCGGAGCTTCGCTAGTTAGCCGCTGCAATGGCTGCCCGATTGTCCGCTGCTCGTTCCGTCGCTCTCTTCGCCTCCTTTCAGGGGTTACCTGGCGAACCGGACGAGCGGCTTTGATACCGCCGGGAACCTAGACCTCTAGACACCCTCCAGAGGTTTATTGGGGGGTCTTTGCGCCCTAAGAACCCCCCTTTTCGGCCAAAATAGCTAGGGCTTTCTCGCCGGAAAAAACCCTCGCCTGCAACGGGAGCCGCGCTCACACCGGAAGTCCGACCTCCCTGCCAATTTGGATACAATAAAGGAACTGGAGGCCCCTCGACTGTCCTCGGGTCCAGTATTGGACCACTTCGACCAGATATCCCCAGCCGATGTGGACAGACTCCTCCGAGCTGGAAAGCCCACCACTTGTTCTCTCGACCCGTGCCCGTCTTGGCTGATTAGAGCGTGTCCAGACGAGGTGCGGGCCCTCCTGGGGAATATCATCAATTTGTCCCTTGGCACGGGGACATTCCCAGGGGAACTGAAGGAGGCAGTGGTGCGCCCGCTCTTAAAGAAAACATCATTAGATCCTTTAGATCTATCCAATTACCGCCCGGTTTCGAATCTTCCGTTCCTGGGTAAGGTGATTGAGAGAGCGGTTGCTGAACAGCTTGGTGGGTTTCTGGATGAAACATTGGCTCTGGATCCATTCCAGTCTGGCTTCCGCGCTGGTCATGGGACCGAGACGGCTCTGGTCGCCCTAACAGATGACCTTCGTAGACAGCTGGATCGAGGCGGGTCAGGGCTGCTGATTCTTTTAGATCTATCAGCAGCTTTCGACATGGTCGATCACGAACTTTTGGACCACCGCCTTACCGACGTGGGGATCCAGGGCACAGTCCTTCAATGGCTGCGCTCGTTTCTCTCTGGTCGGGGACAGAGGGTGGCGCTTGGGGGGGAATTGTCATCGCGCCACTCCTTGGTGTGTGGAGTACCTCAGGGCGCGATACTCTCCCCGATGCTTTTCAACATCTTTATGCGCCCCCTCGCCCAGCTTGTTCGGAGTTTTGGGCTGGGTTGTCATCAGTATGCCGATGACACCCAACTCTATCTGTTGATGGATGGCCATCCTGACTCGGCCCCAGACACACTGACCAGATGTTTGGAAGCTGTGGCTGGATGGTTACGTGGGAGCCGGTTGAAGCTAAATCCTTCGAAGACAGAGGTCCTGTGGCTGGGACGGGGCGATATGGGATTGGGGGGGCAACTCCCATCTCTTGCGGGGGCGCAATTAGTGCCAGCACCGTCCGTTAAGAGTTTGGGTGTAATCTTCGACACCTCCCTTTCCATGGAGGCGCAGATTGCAGCTATAACAAAGGCGGCATTTTTCCATCTCCGCCAAGCTAAGCAGTTGGCTCCTTACCTCTCTCGCCCTGACCTAGCCACTGTGATCCACGCGACGGTCACCTCCAGACTGGATTATTGTAACTCGCTCTACGTGGGGCTGCCCTTGAGACTGACCCAGAAACTCCAGCGGGTGCAGAATGCTGCAGCGAGACTCCTTACGAGGTCTTCGCTGCGAGATCACATTCACCCGGTGCTATACCAGCTGCACTGGCTCCCGGTGGAGTACAGGATCAGGTTTAAGGTGCTGGTTTTAACCTTTAAAGCCCTATATGGCCTAGGACCCTCGTACCTACGGGACCGCCTCTCCTGGTATGCCCCACAGAGAAACCTACGGTCTTCAAATAAAAACATCTTGAAGGTCCCAGGCCACAGAGAAGTTAGGCTGGCCTCAACTAGAGCCAGGGCCTTTTCGGCTGTGGCTCCGATCTGGTGGAACACTCTGTCACAAGAGACCAGGGCCCTGCGGGACTTGACATCCTTCCGCAGGGCCTGCAAGACAGAGCTGTTCCACCAGGCCTTTGGCCAGGGCACAGCCTGACTCCCTCCCTCGGCAATCTTCGCAGAGCTCTGGCCCAATGGTTGCTAGTGGCTTGAATTAATTAATTTTTATAATGAATGATTTTAGAATGTTGTTTATGTTGTACCTTTGTACTGTTTTATTGTTGTTAGCCGCCCTGAGCCCGGCTTCGGCTGGGGAGGGCGGGATATAAATAAAATTTATTATTATTATTATTATTATTACACTTGCATAACAGGATTTTACCCCGTTCTGCATCCCCATAACAATTCTAGGCCCCTGCATCCTTCTGGAGCAGATTTGGGGAGGGCTAGCGACATGCAGGGGAGGAGAGTTGGGGAAGTCCCATTGCACCAGCGTAAATCCTTACAGGAAAGTTACTTGGAACTGCATTGGATAGAAGCCCTGAGCTCCACCCCTATTTGAATGGAGCTCCAACCCTATTTGAATCACTCTTCATCTTGCAGAAGGGGACTGTTTAAAAAAGGGAGTCTCTTGCATCCCACAAGTGATAGGTTTGGAACCCTGAGGTTCCAAACAAATACTTGAAGAGGGCTCGGGCCGCGTGTGATTTGTTGGTCCACTATAAATCAAAGGAAACAGTTTCCCTGTAATGGTGAAACTCATTTCAGCAGCAGCAAGACACCTCCCCCTCTTGTACAGCCAGTTCACAGATGCCCCGGGCAAATCCAAAACATTTTCCTGCCTATGGCAACGAGGAAAATAGTGCATTTCCCCACTTATTTCAAAGTGCGTTTCACCCAGGGTCAGTTGAGTGCTTTTGGCACCTGAGAATGAAAATCCCATGAGTGTCATGTCGTCTCCTTGGCAGCAGGCCAAATGACTGACAGTTTGCTACCTTTTCAAAATCAGCTGCCTCAGGTAGCTTCCTCACACTATCTAATGGTAGGGCCAGACCTGGGTTGCCATTTTGTAATCCTGGCCAATCATTTGTATGTCTTAACGAAACATCTAAAACTGCTCCTGATTCTTTGGAATCTCTTCCTCTATATTTAGACCAAATATATCCTTTAGGCTCTCTCTTTCTTCACTATTTTTAACAATGTAAACCACAATTATGGGGTGTATGTGATCCAGAAGCAGCAACGTGTTAGCTCTCTGTTCCATTTGATCCTCAGAATGGAACACAGGATTGGTATTTTGGAGGCTAAGGAAATGCGGCTGCAGGCAAAAGTACACATAGGTCAGCATGCCAGGGGTGGCTGAGGCCACAGGTAAAAAGGGGCAGAACAGTATATACAAATTTTACCTTTGTACTGTAGGTTATTTTCTAAAAACACTCACATACCCCCAGTGGGCATAGCATGGGTTGCTGGTGTCCGGAGCAGGGCAAGTATTACGTTCCCTGGAGAACAGGGCAGCTGGGGTAGAGGTGCACACCGGGGGGGGGGGCACACAGAGCCTGTGAGACACATGGCTACCAATGCTGCCACTGATGGCGGTGGTGGCCATATGCCTTCTCGGCTTGGTGGCTATCCCTCCCGGCTTGGCCAGCCCTGAGGCTGGGCGTGTGGGTGTTTTTTGCCAGCCATGAGTAGAAGGAGCTCCAAGGGCCCAGTCAGGTCACGGCTTGCCTCCCCACAGATCCAGAAGGCAGCAGGAGCTCAGCAATGTAGCCTAGATGAGCATGTCTGTCATGGAGGCACCTGGTTGCACCCCCTCAGAATTTTGTGCCTGGGGCTGCTGCTCCTCTGCCCTCTGCACGCTATTCTACTACATACCCCTCTCAACCCTTCACCCAAATAAGCAAGCAGCATTATTGGAGTTCAAGGACACAATCCAGTCAGTCAAAAATACTTCACAGACAGGGGTGTGAAGCAAGGCCCAGTGAGGGGTGTTTCCTGGGGAGATTTCTGAGAGGCAGATGGAGAGGCCTGGATGAGGCATTTGGCTCCCAGGCCTGTCCTCCGTCTCTGGTAAAGCCATGATGATGGCATCTGCTCTGCAGATGTGTTTCGGGGGCAGGGAGCATTTCACACCAAATATTCTGCAACACACACACCATCTATCTTTATCTCCATCTTTCTATATATACATCTGTACAGACTCAGCCATCACACCCACATTCCCCTTCCAGTGCACTCCTATAGGAAACATGAAGGTGCCTTAAGGCTCTGATTTAACCTGTCAGCTGTAGTCTTGAACTATGAGCCACATTTTTTTTCTTACCTGTGAAAGCTTATAAAAAGATCTATTCAAACATGAAACAATCCCAACTCCACTTTAATATTAGGCTGTATGGGGGGGGGGAGACAACACAATGAAAGCAACCCACATGCTCTCATTCCCAGTCTTTTACTTCTCGTCTTTTATTCTTCCTTTGCGTTATTAACAACCTTATTTGCTGAAATCCATGTGTGGGTGGGGGAAACCCATGACTATCCTGCTGAGCTTTCCCCCTTGAGCTGAGCTTTGTGCCTTTCAAATTGGTGCACTGTAACCAATCAATCCAGCCACACTGCAAAAGATCTATTCACTGGGGCCTCACCTCCCATCTGCACATTTCCCTCTAATTCTTTGCCCATTATACCGGCTCCTCTAGGCTATTATCTTCCAATGATTCATTCCTGCTGCAGAAAATAATAAGGGAAAATGTTTCCTTCCAACAAGCCGCTATTGATTTACTTATTGATAACACGCAAAGCCTTTTTGGTTTCAGTAGCATTCTGGGTTTGTTGCTTTTCAGTATTCAAGCCCTGTCACCTCCACCAGGTGGAGAGGAGGGACTGTAGCTCAGGGGCAAAGCATCTGCTTTGGATGCACAAGGTCCCGTCTTCAACCCCCAGCAACTCCAGGCAGGGCTGGGAGAGAAATCCTGAAGAGCTGCTGCCAGCCAGTGTAAGACGAAATGGAGCAATGGTCTGAGTCGATAAAAGGTGTGCCTGTCCGTGCGGTAGCAAAGAGCTGGATCACCACTTCAGTCCTCAACATTTCTAGGTAGGGCTGGGGAAGACTGCCTGCCTGAAACCCTGGAGAGCCGCTGCCAATTCAGAGTTGACAGCACAAGGCTTTCGTCGATCGTGAGAGAGCTGCCTTAGACTTGCTTCTGCTCTTTTATACATAGAATCATAGAATTGCAGAGTTGGAAGGGACCCTGGGGATCATCTAGTCGAGGCATAGGCAAACTCGGCCCTCCAGATGTTTTGAGACTACAATTCCCATCATCCCTGACCACTGGTCCTGTTAGCTAGGAATGATGGGAGTTGTAGTCCCAAAACATCTGGAGGGCCGAGTTTGCCTATGCCTGATCTAGTCCCGTGGTTCCCACAAAGGGGGAAATTGATTTTAAGGGGGGCAATTCAAGCTTGTTTAGACCAAGTTAACGGCCTTTTAGGCTTCCTCCATGTGAATAGTAGTTCACTTTTTGAATAATAAGAATTATATGTCACAGGGGGGAGAGGGGATCAGGATTTTAGAAATGCTTGGGTGGGGCATGGCCAAAAAAAGGTTGGAACCACTCATCTAGTCCCACCCACCTGCAATGCAGGGAAATGCAGCTGTCCCATAGGGAGATTGAACCTGCAACCTTGGCGTTATCGGCACCATGCTTTAGCCAACTGAGCTACCCAGACTCATACAGGAGCCTTTAAAGTTGTTTTTACTCATGCTTCTATACTTGTTTTTGATGTTTGTTTTTGTAGGTTGCTTTGAGCTCACCTTTCTGTGGGGAAAATGACTAATAATAATAATAATAATAATGTTCATCTTGCTGTTTTCAGCTTTCTAGTGTGACTAGCTTCCCTTGCATTTTCCATATGTGTGGCATACACAGAGGGAAATGGTGTCGCCATAGTAACTTACATCCATTTCTCGAGCTGCAAAGCATATCTCCTTGAGACAGAATAGAAATGCAGAGCACATTTTCCCATTCCTTTAGAATGCATTTTGTCTTCTCGTAACAAACTTATCCTATTGGGCCAAACTCCCAGTGTCCTACATCTCTAATTCTGTGATTGGAATCCCACTCCATTTACATTTTCTATCAGAGACAAACCACAGTACATGATTTGGTATGTGCTTAAAACTACATACCAAACTGCAGCCATGTCTATTCTGTATCACCAACTATACAGCTATAATACCAGACCTGTGTTTATTATGAAGGGGTGGGGGGAGGAGAGCAACCACACAATACAGGCAACATAAAATATGTGTAAATAATGTGTATTGGGTTGTTACTCAACTACAGATTTTTCAATAATATTCATATGTATTTATGGTTACAGGTAAAAAAATACCCCATAGAGTGCAATATTTACTCAAAAGTAATTCTCACTGAGTTCAGGCTAGCTTCCTTCCATGTAAATGTGCATAAGATTGCAACCTAAATCTACTCAAGATTGTGTTTGTGAGTCTGCATGGACCAGTATATAGATTTAGTCAACTTTACCTTTCATAAGCTCATTAGTTTGTGTGAACTGTTTTCCAGACCTGTGAAAAGAGACGACAAAGTGGGGATGGCAGCCACTGGATCAGCTGGCCTCAGTTCTTGAAAAATAGCCAAATTTGACATGACATTTTCCCCACAATGCGTCCTTGGCCTCATTTGTTTCTAAGGGTAACCCAAACTATGACTTACCATGATGTATGACCCAGGCTCTGGTTTGTCTTCTCAAACAAACCATTAGCGATAAACCAAGAAAAAACCTTGGTTGCAGTTCATGTGTTGGATGAGACAAACTGCATGCCTGGGCTCACTTGTAATGCTTAGTATAAGGTAGCAAGGCAGCAGTAGGATGTGGGGGCGGGGTAAAGGAGCCACAATTTTCTCTCCAGGCATCAGCACACTTGCTTGTTCATGGCAAACCATAACTTGGTAATGTTACATGCAAACCGGCCCCATATTTTGCTCTTTTCTTTGCACAGGTTATTCTTTTTCCATTTTGCTGAACAAGTGTGACAGGATGTGCCAAAATCAACGATCATTAATGAGGCCCAGAACAGCCATAATCCTGTTACTGCCTCATGAAAGAGCATTTTACTATGAAATATTTTCATTTCATACACTGGTGAGACATCTTTCCTTTCAACTTGCTCATCTTCATCAGGCCAGTAACTGCTATTATTATTTATAGGGATCCTGTGCCTCTAGATATTGTTGGCCACCGGTTCCCATCACCCCTGGTCATTAGGCATGCTGGCTGGGGCTGATGGGAGTTGGAGTCTAACCACAAGTTCCTCATCCTTTGTATATAGATGCTGTTCTTCCATTGTCATTATCCTCTCTTGAAGGCAAAGCAATCCTTGCATTTCCAGTTTGGCATTATTTCCTTTTCCTGTTTTAAAGCAGATAATTTTTCATTTCCTCTAAATATGTGCTCCGAGGCTGAACCTTACCTTTTCATGAGTTTGGGTGAGCATTCTCTCTCCAAGTTGGACGATGAGTGCTTCACATGCATGGTGTTGTAGGAAGTGTGCGTGTATTCGTTTTCATCATTGTAGTCTGGACCAAGTAAAGTCCGAGCCCAAGTGCCCATGTCATAAGGAGGAAGTGTCCCTCCAAACTCTGAGGGCAAGCAGTCAGGGTGTATAAGCTGGTGAAGGCTATTCAGATTGTTACCATGAAGAAAGATCTTTGAAAAAAGAAAAACAGACAAGAACACAGTTCATTGGCTCTCAGTTTTTCATGGCTGTTAAAATATTAAGGATTCTTAATATTTAAACTTTTTCAAGGTTTGCCGAAGTACAAAAAATATTAGGGGGAGGGAATCTTTGAGGTGGGAGTGGAAAGTCCAAAGCTGTGAGTTTGGAGCATGCTACATGTTCATGGAATGCTGAGTGATTGATAGAGTAGCAGAAATGGAAAACCCGGCTATGTTGAGGGAGGAATGGCAGGGTCAGTCAGCTACAATGGCAGTCAATCAGCTACAAACGGAGCGATCCATACTCCAACATTTTGCTGCAGGTCTGTTGTAGACACTAACACAGCAAAAATAAGGTGATGAGCAGCAACTGTGTTGGCTTTTGGCGGTAATTTTCTAGGTTATTCAAAGCTACTGGTTTTGATATCTGAAGGTTTTCACTTCCTATGAACTTTATCAGAGCATAGGGCTTCGCATAGGATAAATCCCTTCATGTCTTAAGATGGGAAGGAGAATGTCTGATGAAAATTCTGTTTCGAAGGCTATGAAAACTGCTGCCTGCTGATGTGTGGTCTTCACACAGCCATTGCCCCCAACACTATGGCATGGGCTTTCTGGCTGCTGAGATCATAAAGCACACCTTGCTAGCTCTTTTGATTAAAAAAAAGGCAAGCCTTTTCTGTTTCAACATGCTGATGGGGCATTCATTTATTTTATTATTTATCATGGATACTTATTAAGGGTGTGCATCTGCTCTGCATGAACATAGCAAGGGGAACAGGGGGGATTTGAGGGTCTCCCCCCTGAGTTGAAGCATAATGTCAATTATTCCAGCTCCCCGCTGAGTCAGATTGGGATTCTCACAAAAGCTTCATGTCTGTCACTCTGTTTCTATCCTTTTCAACAATCAATGTTTCCCATATATCTCTGTGTTTCTCTAGCTCCAAGGCTTTGCAAGAAGTGGGGCTGCCCAAAATTGAAAGAGCTCTTGGTTGTTGTTTTTTGTTAAAACCCACTCTGGAGGGACTCCTGTGCCTATAAATTTCATTTACTTTGGCCAAAAGGCTAAAAAACCTGTAGTCGTTTTTAGGTTCCCCGTTGTACTAAGTGGAGAAGCACAGGATTTTGTTTTATACAGATCTGTTGAGAACTCGAAAATAGATCAAAGTAGAAAGTGCACAGAGCAACTCAGAAACACACTGCAATGAAAACACACAGACACACAAATGCAGATCTGAGATGACACTTGGGGCTTGTGCATGCCACTCACATTTATATCCTTCAATAGAATTCCAAGGGGAGGGGGGCACTAAAAACATTGGGAAAGCACATTTAAGATGGATGGATGGAATAGAAATTTTAATTGAGGATGATGATGATGATGATGACAATAATGTCTGCAGGAGATGCATTTAAATGCATCTAAGGGAGACTGGTACATTCAAATGCCATAACTTGCTTTGAGCCCCTTATCAATATTCTTTAGCGGTCTGTTATTGCTCATCTTATAATCCATGTAAATGATTCCCTTACTACTGTCTGGGCTTTTTATGTCAGTGTCCTTTCCTGTCCTTTCACTTTTATTCTTTTCCCTACATCTATAGTTTTTTGCAACATCAACCCTGCTATGTGGGAATCCCATGCTGATGACTACAGTGCAGATCATGTCATGTATCCACAGCATTGACCAGAGGAGGAATGACCACTAGGAAGAGTGCAGAGAAGAGAAATGCTTAATTCAGCACCAGTGCCGGATTTACGTATAAGCTGAACAAGCTACAGCTTAGGGCCCCACTCTCTTGGGCTCCCCAAAAAATGTAAAGGAAAAAGCCCACTGGATGTACATTTCCAAAATATAAGATAAAAAACAAATAAAATAAAACCTACATACAGCAACAGTGTTTTGTGTTGTGTAGGCTCCTATGATGTAAGTATTGGGCCCCGCCTGCTAGCCTGTTTCCTAAAATATCACTGGTTTGCTCATTTCTATATATAGGATGCCTACATTCTGCATGTGCAAATGGCTTTCGATACCTATTAGGTCCATAAATGACCATATAGCATATATTCAACACAAAAAACAGCGACAATTTGTTGTTGACAAAGGACAGCTGGACATATAAAGGGCCCCATTACTTTCAGTAGTTTATGGCCTCATCAAACCTAAATCCAGCCCTGATCAGCACAACAGGATGCCTTCATTTTCCACAGCTGCAATAAAACATATCTCTCCCTTATTGGTCTCTACAGCCACAGCAAGTGCTGTAACTCCAACAGCTTGACTTTACCCCTGATGGTGCACTCTTCCCTTTTCTCTTGAGACAGACAGATGGCAAAGTTGATGGTTGTTTGGGTGTATTCTATCAATTACATTTCTCCACTTATCTCACTGTAACAAAACAGGTTTTTTTTGGGGGGTGGAGTGTCAATTTGGAAAGCTTCTCTTTGCATTTCTGTTTGGTACCAAAAGTGTTGCTCTTTGCAGTTTTTCTCCTGGATTGGGAGTATGAAGCTCTGTCTGTAGAGACTTTCTTTGACTCCATCCACACTCCTTTCCTACGTCAATCAAGCATGCCTCTTCAGCTAGTTTTCTAGCCATTAGAGGAATTGCATAGAAAAGTACCTTCTTCAAGCATAGTTTTATGAAGGCTGTAGTAAAAATGGTATATAGTAGGAATCAATATTCCCAAGTCCTTTGCTTCTTCTCCAGCAGTGCTTGGAATTTGAATTATTTGGGTGACATCAGTTATTCCCCCACCCACCCTTTTACAAGAAAAGCAATCTGCTGAGGAAGCAAAATGGGAGACTTCTCTCAAGATGTCTGTAATACAGGGATGAAATGCCTTGTGGGGAAACATCTGGGAGCAGAGGCAGCACATGTCAGGAAGGGGCAGAAGGGGTGCAGCAATGTGTGTGACTCTAACAATTGTATGGGAGGCTTTGTGCCAGCCACATAAAAACCAGAGGTTTCCTTACATACCTTCCCATCCTCTGTCCAGGCAAGCAAGAGGCATTATCACAGTTCAAAGACACATTCCAGCCAGACAAATTCACTTGAGGAAGGTACAGAGCACAGCTAGTTAAGGATGTGGTCTGAGGAGCTGGGGGGAGAAATGTCCACATTCACACCATACATTTAAAGTGCTATGGCAGCACTTTAAACAGTCATGTCTCCCCCCAGGAATTATGGGAGCTGTAGTTTGTTACGGGTGCTGAAAGTTGTAAGGAGACCCCGTTCCCTTCAGAGAGCGACAATTCACAGGGTGGTTTAAGAATCAATCTCTCTTCCCAGGGAACTCTGGGAACTGTAGCTTGGGGGGGTAGGGGGTCTCCTAACAGCTCCTAGTGCCCTTAGTAAACTACAGCTCACAGAATTCTTAGTAAGAAGCCATGACTATGGCACATTAAATGTATTGGGTGAATGTGGCCAGAGAGGCCCCATAGCATGAGGTTCCTCTGCTCATCTGTAATGAGTAGGGCTCTTCAAACAGTTTCTGTGGGTTCCCCACCCCCAGTACTCTACTGTAGCTGTGTGTGTTTATACTATAAAATGGTGTCTTTTTTTGTACACAATGAAAGGTGTGTTTTTCCCCCCTTCTGGTGCCTGGCTTAGATTCTGAAAATAACTGTCTCCTGCTGAAATATTGATTGCATACAGGCTGTTGGCAAACTCCAACTGAGGCGTCAGCTTGTGCTGCCGTCCTGAGGCCATGCAAAGCAAAACCACACAAAGACAAAAGGAGGAGGCGCAGAAAGCAGGGACCCCCTTGTGCCACTGGGGGTGGGGGGTGGGCTTGGGGCTTGCTTCGTTTTCTAATTACCCTTTTCCTTGTCTTGTCTTTGAGGAAGGGCTTGATGAGCGTGTACAGGGCATGGATGTACCAAGGCTGGTTCACAAAATGGACTCCTCCAAAGCGAGCAGGAAAGCTGTCCTGTGAAGAAGAAAGAAACGGAAGCCAATTAACAGAGGCAGCCAGGAGCGGGTCTGCAGGCTGGGATGTTAATTGATGCATTAGGATCGACTACTTTGCAGCACAAACACACACACAAAGCTTCTGCCTTAACAATCTCTTAGCACTTGCACAGTGGGGCAGCTGCAGGGATGTGGGTGTGTGGTTTAAAGTCTCAGACTCATCCCTAGTTCTGTGTGTGTGTGCGCGCGCGCACGCATGTGCGTGCATGTGCATGTATCTTTCTTTGCAAGCAGCGCAGCATGAATGCGGGAGAGAGTGTGTTTTCTAATTCCCCATTGTGTCACAGAGCCAAGTTCCCATACACCTCTGTGAACACGGCTCACCTCTTCACCCCGGATGCCTTCCCTTCCCCCCTCTGCCCTCCCCCCAAGCCATCATTACAATAGCTGAACTTTCTGGGTGAATGAACTGCACATTATGAAGAAGAAGACGGGTGGAAAATGTTGATAAGTGAAGCTGTTGAGTGGGAGCGGCGTGACAGCACCATGGAAACTGACGCAGACAAGTGCTTGCTTTTGGAGGTTTTGTACAGATACCCAGCAAATTAGCATGCAGGTAGAGTCCTTTCTCCCAGAGTTGTCTGCAGTGGTGGATCCTATTTCAGGTATGCAGAATAACATGGATGAAAGACAGGGCAGACTTTTTCCGGGGTCATTTTCTATCATGAATTCTATTTAATCTCAACATTAGATTCATACAGAATAGACAGGGAATAGACTGGTGTCCTCTGTCATTTTGAAACACTGATGCCTGAGTATATGTTGTAATTACACCCACAAAGAAAAAGAAGTTGCCTGCTGTTGGAGAGCATTAGAGGAGCCTTTTTAGTGTTGTTGTTGTTGTTGTTGTTGTCGTCATTGTTTTTTTTAAAAAAGCTGACTGGCAAGGAACTGCCCCTAAAGCATGTTGTCAACTAAAATGCAACAGTGTTGTGACAATGGAGGAGCTGTGCATCAGAGCAAAGTGCGATGAGGGTGAGTTTAAAAGGTTTTTAAATTGCAGCATTCTTTGTGAATATTCCCATCATTACCCCTGAGGGAAGAGGAGAGTATTTCTACGTAAATTACTGTGGCATCTCTCATTGGCAGGAACAGGGCTTTGCTAGAGTCCCAGTGGGAGTAAATCAGCACAGTTTTGCAAAGAGTCAACGGTAAGTTACATTTTGCTTGGAAGGCTGCAGCTCTCTATCACCTGAGAGCCAGGGACAGAGAAACTGCCACACACATTCATTTGTGTATCCCAAGCATAGGCAAACTCCGTCCCTCCAGATGTTTGGGACTACAATTCCCATCACCCCTAGCTAACAGGATCAGTGGTCAGGGATGATGGGAATTGTAGTCCCAAACATCCCGAACCAGAGCAGCTATAGAGAGGTTTTCAGCTGCCTTCTGCTCTTCCTACCACTGCTGGCAGCCAGGGGCTGCCTCCCTGCTCCTTCCCTTCCATAGCAGCAGCAGGAGGAGCTGGTCACAGAAGCTATACTGTGCTTGGCTCTGGGCTTGGTCTCCTCTGCCTCCTTATTTTTTTTAACATTGGGGCAGCCCCCCAAAAAAAATATTTGGGGGGGGGGGGAGCTTGGCTCCCAGGAGTTGGCACCCATACAGGTATTGAATCTGGGACCCTATGCATGCAAACCATGTGACTTACCTGAAGGAGCATCTCCACCCCCATCATTCAGCCCAGACACTGAGGTCCAGCTCCATGGGCCTTCTGGTGGTTTCCTCCCTTCGAGAAGTGAGGTTACAGGGAAACAAGCAGAAGGCCTTCTCGGTAGCCGTGTCCACCCTTTGGAAAACCCTTCTGTCAGATGTCAAGGAAATAATAATAAACAACTATTGACTTTTCTAAAAGTCATCTGAAGGCAGCCCTGTATAGGGAAGTTTTTAATGTTTGATGTCTTACTGTGCTTTTATATTTGATGGAAGCTGCCTGGAATGTCTGAGGCAACCCAGTCAGATGGGTAGGGCAGAAATAATAAAATTATTATTATTACCATGTGAGTAACAGGTCCCTTCTGCAGCTGGATGCCCAATGGGCAGCTTACAGGCAATTTCACATGGATTCCAAGAGTTTCATAACACTACAGTAAAAGCCAACAGGGTGCTCTGGATACCTTACAACAATTTTAAAACACTCCCAAACTCCAGACATACTTCTGCTATCTCTCTCCTCACATAGGCTATCATACAAGGAAACCAAGGCAGTCTCAGTGCCTAAAATGTGCCTGAACCACAACTGGATCCAGAAAAGAAGACTTATTAAAGAGTGCCTGGAGTTGGTCAGTCACCTCTCTCTCTAGAGACTTGCACAGGAAAGGGACATGTGCAACCAGCCTACAGTTGTTAAGATCTTCTGGGTCCAAAGAAAGTTTCTTAAGGAATGGTCCCACTACTGCCTCAGAGGGACATTTATTATCTCATTGGCCCAGCTGGTGGTCCCATCCCTACAAAATGTTATCAGCCACAAGGGAAAAGATCAAGAACACAACGGTTCCCTGCACTTATCAAAGTACCTTATCCACATTCTTGAATCTTATCAATTGAAATTCATCTACCAACACTTGACCAGGCAGCACTCTGCACACTACTGGAAACTGGCCTGCTAGGTTCTTATAGATATAAGCAATTTCATCCTGAAAATGCCTTGCAAATCAGCCACAGTGAGCTGCTGAGGTTTCTACCAATCCACCTCCAATATGTAAAAAGTCCTGTACCAGAATGGAGAGAGTCTTCACTGCCATCACCACTGAATAATAGACTTTCCTTTTAATAAAACATGCAGACATGTTACACCACTGTTAGACTAAAACACAGCAAAAAAAGGTAAAGGTAAAGGGACCCCTGACCATTAGGTCCAGTCATGACCGACTCTGGGGTTGCGGCACTCATCTCGCTTTATTGGCCAAGGGAGCCGGCATACAGCTTCTGGGTCACGTGGCCAGCATGACTAAGCGAACCAGAGCAGTGCACGGAAACGCCGTTTACCTTCCTGCCGGAGCGGTACCTATTTATCTACTTGCACTTTGATATGCTTTTGAACTGCTAGGTTGGCAGGAGAAAACACAGCAAACCATTTCCCAAATAACACAGTAAAAATGGAGAAATCTTTACAGAAATGCCACCCCAGTAAAGTCTGTGGAAATATTTCTAACTATAAGCCTTAGAACACGCATGGGCAAACTCTGGCCCTCCAGATGTTTGGGACTACAATTCCCACCATCCCTGACCACTGGTTCTGTTAGCTAGGAATGATTGGAATTGTAGTCCCAAACATCTGGAGGGCTGGAGTTTGTCTATGCCTGCCTTAGAACCTACATCTCCCCTTCCTAGTTTCTCATTATAATGGCATAATGTGATTTAGCCAACTCACCGTTAACAGGTGTAATTAATTTTCTTGCCTGATTGTTTTGAAAAAACTTTGAACTTGTGTCTTGTTCTATCATGGAGGTTCAGGGCAAGAAACAACAGGTTCAATTAATTAAGTAAGTAAAATGTATTCATCGAAAAGAGTTACTCCACCTTTATTGAAAAGGCAGGTAGCAACACCAGCATTAAAAACATCTTTCTTTCTTTTTAATATGATATTTATTGAAAAAAATTTAGAATTACAAAAGAAAACAAAGCAGAAAAAGAAAAAGAAAAAACAAGAAAAAACAAACCACATCAAACAATACAAGTTCAAAAAACAAAAATACACCACAAACACTCAAAAACAAATCCATCATTCTCAAATCCTCAACTGTCATTACCTTCTTTCTTTGACCTCCTCCTCCTCCTCCCTTTTTTTGTATCCTGGTTATTAATTGTCGCAGCAAATCCTTTCCATATTTCATAATATTCTGTCATTACATTACCTTAATCTATTTTAATCTTATCTTACTATAAAAAACCTTAAAGCTTAAAACTTAAGTCTTATTTTTACCAACTTCTCATAACCCTAATATTCTTACATAATTCTTAAAAAAAAATAAAAAATAAAAACATCAAAGCATTAGCTAAACAAAAAAAACCCTAAACAGTTAAAAAAATGGCAGGATAAAACCTAACCTATAAAAGTATAATTGTAAAGGCAACAGCTGAAAACCAAGCATAACTTCTGGTGGATATTTTAGTAGATATTTAACCAAGTGGATCTTTAGAGGAGGAAAAATATAATGTGGTCACCAACTAGGTTTTATCTCAAGTAAACCTACTGAAATTAATAGAACAAAACTTGGTAAATCACCAATCAAAAAGTGGCTAAATTATACTCAAGAGTTAAACCCGCTGACTTCAATGCTTCTATCCTGAGAATGACTTGGTCAGATACTAGTTAATTAAAATAAGCATTTGTTTGAAGTAGACCTAGATATAATTTTTGGATGTCATTATGAGGTTCTGATTCTGCAGTGGTATATAGAATACATCGACAAATTACCGTAGTTGAAGGCAAAAAAGCTTTTGCTTCATGTGTGTGAACTATGTAGACCTTTCTTTGTGATTTGAGCCTGCCCCACTCTCTCCCTCTTCTCAGAGAGAATGTGAGATGGGCACATTGTATCTCAGTAGGGAAAAAAAGAATTAAGGCACAGGGAGGTGGATGGTGGGGAGGAAGGACCCTGCAAACGCAGTAATTTGTTATTTCACTGTCTAGGAGCCATGGAGGTTTGCTGCTCACATTACTCATTTGTTTTCTGATTTCCCCAAGGTTCTTTTTGTTAACTTGGGAAGTAAAGCCATTACGTGTCAGTATTTCTCTATTCTCCCCACTGCCTCCAGCAGCACGTTCTCTTTCTTGTAGAAGCATGCCGCAGAAACCTAATGCATCTTTGCTGCCAAATGCTAAATATACTACCATGCAAAGCAAGAAAGGTATTTCTTAAAAGCTGAATTAGAGCCAGTATACGTATTGCATCTTCAGATAGTCCCTGAACAAAATCTACAATAGTATAGCTGAACCAAAACTATTTAGGGCCAAGCAACAGACTGGGTTAAACGTACTGTTTGGTGCTCTCTGTTTGGTGATGTTCAATTTTTAATTAGCAGCTGAAGGTGGGCCTGACCCCAAGCAGATGGCAGTCCACATGGAGGGGGCATTTAACCTTTTCTTCCTGTGCTGTAGCCTTTGCAAAGCAAAATTGCTAACTGAAGCGCTAATGATTGAAGCATATTCCCAGGAAATGCCGCAGTGCAATACCGCTGGTATTAGTATAACAGTGATAAAAGTACCATCCTCCAAGATCGAATGCAATCGAAACAATAACTTTTAAAGATTAAAGTTCTTCTATATTTAGGAAGGCATTAAAATCACAAATTAAAATAAATCCCAAAAGATCGTCTTGCTCAACACACAAAAACACGAAAGGCAAAGCTTCTTGCCTTTAAACACAACATGCAATCTTTTCATTTTAAGGATTTATAGCTTTCTAAGGCTAGTAAGTATTATATCAGGCATAGGCAAACTTGGCCCTCCAGATGTTTTGGGACTACAACTCCCATCATCCGTAGCTAACAGGACCAGTGGTCAGGAGCAATGGGAGTTGTAGTCCCATAACATCTGGAGGGCTGAGTTTCCCTATGCCTGTATTATATCCATACAGTTTCTCAAAAAGTTCCTCTTGGTTAGTGGATTCACTTGCCGCCATATGATCCCAGTGCATGCTGACTGCCTTGGTTCCAGCTGATTTATTTCCAGGACATGTGGTGATAAAACATTTCTAGATTGTTCCTCCTTGACCCAGTAAATCCCCATGCCATTCTTTATGTGCATGAAGTCCATTTGTGTAAAGAACAGCACAAGAATCACTTGCAGTGATGTGAGCAATTGCCCCAGACCCAAACTTTTTCTGTCAGCAGATTTATTTTCAGGCTCCAGTTTGCTGCCAAACAATGCAGGCTGGAGCTTTGCTCTACAGGCGCAGGACCTGGTAGTGCAGTTGAGCTGGTACCTTGCCATTTAAAAGGGCAAATCCAGGATACAAATGAATTTGTTTATAGGTGTCACCAGATTGCCATTTTGAACAGGATACTTGGGTGAACGTTCATGTTTTTGTTTTAAATATATCTGCACTTTGGGGTGTTTTTCTACACATCACCTTGAGACGTGTGTGTAGGAGGTGATTAATAATAATAAACAGTAATAAACAATAATATGACTAATTTTAGCTTAAAATTGCTGCAGAGAGCTGGATTCCCTCCCCTTTAAAAACTTAACATTGCACACCATGCCTTGTCCTTTAAAAAATATAGCGTGACTCCAGTGTAAACCTACATACCTTGGCTTGCACCCAAAGTGAGGCAGCAAGTAGGAAACGTTCAGACCAAGAGTGAAATCTAGCTGTCGAATATATCCCTCTGTATCCCTGTATGAACCAGTATATACAGTCTCTGTATCCCTATATGAACCAGTGCTGCAGATGTAATAGTAGAATCATAGAATCATAGAATCATAGAGTTGGAAGAGACCACAAGGGCCATCGAGTCCAACCCCCTGCCAAGCAGGAAACACTTCTAATTACACTGAGAAAAGAATCCTACACCATTTTGAGCCCGGGTTCATTTTTGACACCCTAGGTTAGTTGGTTAGGTGATTGTAGCTGGTATAGTTCAGTGCTGACAATCTGGAAGCATCTGTCCATTAAAAAAAATGTAGTAGTCAGAACTAAAATCAGTACTCAGAACTGAATTTTCACTTTGCTAGTCTCCAAGCATAACCACTATCTTCAATCTCCCTCCTTGCTTAGAAAACAGATTAAATAATAGAGAGCTATAGCAGAATCTGTGTTGTTATTTTTCTACTTCACAAACTCCGCTGGAATAAGTTGGCTCGCACCAGAGAATTATCATATTTAATCCTTTAGCAGACACACCCTATAGATTTTTCCAATGTGTTTGTTTTCTTGTAGTGTTCAGTACATAATAAACTAGCAATTAACAATTGTTTCCCATAATCATTCTTGCAATATAATGAGACGTCCATGCCTTCTGTTTATTTTGCAGTTGACAGATGAGTTAAATAAAGTGAGTTGCAGAGCCAAAGTACTTGCTCAGGAAGTTTTGATCTGCCTTTGCAAAATAACAGTGTCCTATTTTATGATCCATCAAAATAAATCATAGCCTTGAGATTTCTATAGCTCTCTCTAGAAATCATAAATACTGTGTGTGTATATATATATATATATATATATATATATATATATATATATATATATATATATAATGCTAAGTGTGCCACTTTGGAGCTCTCTACATCAGGGGTGGAGAAAATGTAGGCCTTGACCTAATTTCAGGGTGCGGGGGGGGAGCCTAGAGGGAGAAGCGGGGAATGTCAGGGAGATAATGGGAGGAGGAATGGAAGGAGGAAAAGGGAGAAGTGTTTGCCAATAAAGCCCTAAATGACTTAAGTTAGGATATCTGGAAGACTGGCTCCTCTGTACAACCCTGCCTAGAGGTTGGGGGGGGTCATTTACAGAGATCCTGTTAAATCCCCTACCAGCAAAATATGTTTTGTCGGTGGGAATGTGAGGTGTGGCTTTTTCCATGTCAGCCCCCTGCTGGTGGTTCATCCAGTTGAAGGAGATGAGCCTAGCCCTGCCCCAATGCCTGGTGCCATTTTGGCAGGCAGTGAAAACTTTCTTATTCTGTGTGACTATTTAATAGCTTTTAATATATATGAGAAGGTTGAACTCTGCCACTTTTGGTTTTCAAGGTTTTGGTTTTAATTTTTGTAACTGGGTGGTGTTTGGTTTGGTTCTTTCATTCTTGTGGGCCTTTGTTAGGCCCCAAAGTAGTATTAAAATCTCAAAAATAAAATGCTGTATATCAGAAAGGCGTCTGCAAGCGATCAGTTCAGATCTTTAGCGAAAGGGATATTTCCAGGCAGCCCAGTGAGTGGAGAAGAAAAGGGGGCGGGGAGAAAGAGTGAGAGAGAACATAAGAAGAGCTTGCTAGATGGGACACTGGCCCATCTAGTCCAGCAACCTGTTTTCACAGTGGCCAATCGGATGCCTGTGGGAAACTGGCAAGCAAGACCTGGGCACAAGAGCACTCGCCCCTCCTGAGCTTTCCAGAAACTGGTATTCAGAAAAGAACGTGACCCCACCAACATTTAGATTCTGTTTCAGCAGTGCATATTTTCTTTAACCTCCACAGTCAGAGGCAGTATGCTTCTGAGCACCAGATGTAGCAGTTACAATCCCACCGATCCTCCGGTACATATCCTTGTATTCAAGGACACATGGACCAAGGCCAATATACAAAACAATGTCAAAGGCACTCCTTTAGAAGTAAGGCTCAGGCTTGAGAGATGCACAACCTGAAATGGTGTTGCAGAAAAAAAATCCATTCTGAATATTCTCCACTGTTGCCTTCACTAACGGCCACCAACCTGAATGGTTTTAAAAGGGTTACTCTGTGTGCTGCCAACAGCAATGGAGGAGATATTTCTCTCAATATCAGCTGCTGGGGAACAGAAGTCCTGATGCACTTAGGTCCTGGTTCTGGTGGGCCACTGCAAGAACAGGAAGCTGAACCAGATAGCTTGATCCAGCAGGTCTCTTCTTCTTAGGCTTCCTAACAGAATTATAGAACTGGAAATCATCTTGGAATGATGGCTATCCACATTGTCCTCATTCAGAGAAGGCTGTGAAATGAATGCTACTGTTGATTCAGGATCTCGAGTCTTCTTTTAATTTTAACCTCACAATGTCTGCAAGCTAGTAAGCTTCAGGGTCATTGTAACCTATTAGCTTTCCATTGCTCATTTAAAGTCATCAGACCAGCAGCAGATAATTATCTCGGAGAAGTGACGTTTCTAAGCCAAATCAGACTATCCAGGGAATACCAACAACCCTGGAGCAGATTTTGCTTTTCTAATTTACTCCTTGTTTGCGCTGTCATCTTGTATTGTGCAGCATTAAGGACAAGGAGAAAAGTATTAGTGTGGAAAGGGAAGAGACAGTTCCACAGCTACCATGTATCTTGTTCTCTGCTAAATTAATAGAAAGAGTGCAATCAATAGACCGAATCTCTTGGGGCTGATTTGATGCCCAAATTAAGTTTTGGTTGTTGTTGTTCTAAAAAAAAAATCATTTTAGTTCAATCCACTGTTCATGCATTCACATTTCAATCCTACTTTTATACTCATTTATGTTGCCGCATAACCAGCAATGGCTGGCACCAAATACCCCCTACACCCCAAAGAAAAGCAGGGTTACTGCTGTTCCCTGGAATGATCCAAAGGTAGGGACAGGTGGTTCTGAGGTCAGGGCTGCACAAGCACACCGACAGAGCCAATCCAATTCTTACCTGATGGTAATAACATTTTGGTACATGAGTGATTAACAACCCCAAGATACAAAGTAGCTGACAGGGAGTACTCCTGATGTTCTTGGACTCCAACTGACACCACCCCAGACCACCGGCCACTTTGCCTGGGGCTGATGGGAGCTGTAGTCCAATAACATCTGGGGTGCACCAGCCTTGAGACCCTGGTGCAAAGGGTAGCAGCCAGGTTGAGTCAGAGAGAATGAAGGTGTGCAACCAACTAAGGGTCACATTTTGCATGCAACTGGAAGGATAAAAGCAAAAGCTGTGTTTAAAATGCTTTCTCGATCATTTGCCAGTCTCTTTCAAAATGCACTGTGCACTTGAGGCATCTTATCAAGGGGATCCATGCCATTTCTATGCCATTTCTACACCACTTCTATTGTGCATTTTCATGACCCTGGGCCTGGCAGTATCTGTACATCCAAGCATAGGAAAGTGAGCAGCCAGGGACTTCTCCCAAAATGTCACAGAGAGGATAAATGCCCCCAGCTTTGGTTAACATGGATAAGTACAACAAAACAGAACATAATTATGGAAGGCCTAGTGGCACTTGCCTTTCATTTCACAAAAGCCGGCTGACTTAAAAGCAACAGTCTCTCTCCTCCTCTTCTTGGTTCATGCACACGCATTATACAGTATTGACTGATGGAATGGGGCTTGTGTAGTAATCCATTACATTCAGAATTAATTGAACTACATACTCATGGGCAAATTGATTCAAGTTAAATAGAAATTCATCTGAACCATTCTGTGCCAACCAAACTGGGGGGGGGGGAGGACAGAGCAAAAAAAATCAGCAGCTCTAAATGATTGCTGCAAGAAACTTGGGTGGTAAATAGGAAATATGCAGGTACCCTACATACGTGCACACAATTTTCGAACACCCAGTTACATGTATATGGGGAAGCTGGCTAGATCAGGTGTCCAGATGTGCAAACGCTGCTATTTACATGGTATTTACATTTATATGCACACAGGGAAGTGTTTGCCCTACTAAGCAGTGGTGGCTTCAATCTTTAAACTACTGCCTAATATGCAAGACCCTTCCAAACCTCTTCCTCCCCAGAGAGCTAAAAGTATCCATCTTGAAGATACGAGAGTAAGGACAGGAAGCATCGTTTCTTAGGGAATGGCTCTAACTCCATGATAGAGCACATGCTTTTATTCTGTTTGAAGCCCTGATGAGCTGCCAGTCCCTGAAGATACTGGGCTGAATGGTCCAATGATCAGACTTATACCAAGCTTCCCATTTACTAAATTCTGCTCTCATTTCAACTTGGCTTCAATATGGACAGCATCAGAGCTTGGTCTCAGCAAATCCTAGGAGTGCTTAGTTTACTATCCACCTTTGGTGTGTATACTATTGAACTTTCTATGCCAATTCATCACCAGTGGCCACTAGCTGGAAATGGGCCACACCCTGGCAGATTAGATCATCTATTGATTGGACTGGATTCTGTCTTTGTGTGCTGCAGAATTTTATGACACCTACAGCTATCTGTTTCTATTGCATGACCGCCTTGTCTCATTATTTAAAAAATATTGTTCTTTCTCTCTAGTAAGGGTAGCTCTGCTCACCCATGTATGAAAAACTTCAAGCATATGATATACTGGAGTCTGATGCACGATATCTTAACCCTGTCAGGGCCAGCTCTACCATTAGGCAGAGAAGGACAACTAATTTTGAATGTCATGAAAGAGCAGCCAATTGTGATCTATTTGTAGTTGTATTGGTGGTGGTGGTAGTAGTTGCATTTACAAGAAGGAAGAGAGGTGCATGTAAGATTTTCTGCGCCACTTCCCCAAATAACTTGGCGAGCCTGGGGTACTATGTACATTGACATGGGCATAGGCGAATGCTGTTCTGCTTTAAGCAGCAAAATGTCTTCAGCTAAGCCTTTTGTCTCACAATAACTTTGTTATATGTTAAGAGGCCCCAGGATTCCTTGTTGTCTTGCTGAAACTGACAGAGGGAGCCTTCTGATTTTGTAGGAAGATTCAAGTGCATACCTGGAAATTGAGGCTCACACCACAAAAGTAGGTTAAAGTGTTTTGTTGCCCTGGTGCTTCAGAAAAGAAAGAGCCTTTTGGAAGATAGAAAAGTCATGGGAAAATGCCCTGAAAATGAACGAATGATTAACAGGAAGACATCTAAACACCCCAAAGCAAATCAGGATGAATGCTGGTTGTCATATAAACTCCCCACAAACAAATCAGAATAAAAACCAAACATAATCCAACATAATACAAGTGATGAGTGCTCAATAAATAGGTCATCTATTCTAAAGGAACTCTAACACCATCACCCCTCTGTAATTTACAACAGAAAGAGGTACACTGAACAGTGATGCCTGAAATTCTGTCTTTCTGAAATGTAGAAAGCTATGCTTTTAACAAAAGAAATCCCTGTGGTAATAAGCAATATCCTGGGTTCTTTCATATTGCAAAGATAGGAACATTCTTCTGAGCCCTTTGACTCCTCTGAGAGGCAGAGGACAGCAAGCTGTGTTCCATCATTATAACAAAATTCACCTTCATAACCCAAGGGCATGACTTGTGTTTGGATACTAGAAGAACAACCTGTCCCTTTGCACTGAAGATTTCAGGCAGAGATTTAGAACCTGCTTGAAATGTCTGCAAGGAGAGGCTCACTGTGACTAGTGTGATTCCATATGATTCCATTTCCACCCTTTGCTATGATGTTTAATATGGATGTATAAACTTGACAGCTCCTTACTGTGCTTGTAGTTGCAGTTACAATGCTGGCCAGTGAGTTCATTCAACTGATGAGACTTCCAGTGGTGATGGCATAGCAATAGACAGAGGGAAGGTGCCTTCCTATACCTTCCTTTCAGTACTGGAAGGGGAGGGCCTCACAACATATCCCTCAGGGAAGACTTCCCCTGCTGATGACCTTCAGATGTTTTGGACTGCAAGTCCCTTCATCCCTGGCCATGGGCTGTACTGTTTGAGACTGATGGAAGCTGTAACCCAAAATCTGAAAGTAACCAGGTTGGAGAAGGGACTCAGTGAATTCCACCTCACACATCTTGGTTCACACTATTCCACAGTGTGAAGGTTCTACATGGGGGGTGGGGGTGGTGTAGGCTGGTGTTAGTCTATCTTCAAGAAATCCCCCCCCCCAATGAATTTTCATCATAGAAAGTTTGGAAGAGAAAACTGCAGCAAATCTGCCAATATACACACCATCCTTACTGCTTTTGTGACATCAGTATCCCTCCCCTTCCTCTTCTCACACCTCTTTGCATGATTGCAGATGGCTCACTGGCAAGCTGCTGATATGCACTCCATGCTGGTAAATCATACACTGTTTGACCATTCCCTCTGATTGCCGTATTCATGTACCACAACCTTTGAGCATTTGTTTAGAACTCAGAGAACTACGTGCTCCTTTTCACTGACATTTGCAGAACAATATCAAATCAGCATCTACTATATATTTTGACTGTTCGCTATGCATTTGGACACTTTTAAAGATATGGTAACCAAATCAAGGAGCAGGTTTTTGTCTGTGTTTGGATACAACTGGACACCATTTTGAATCAAGATTGTGGACTGAGCCTTTGAAAACTGCAATGGTTTTTTTCATTTCTTAGAATTCCTGAGCAGCAGCAGGTACAATTTTGTGGTGGCTGGTCAAAAAATAAATGGTTATACATGATTGTTAATCAATATTCCAAGAGGTCATGGAGGTGGAAACAGGAGAGCAAGCACCCATGCTTTGACTGGGCCTCAGCAAAAGACAGCAACTGCCAGGAAATAAACTGGGGGGAATGGAGAGCATTAAATATATTTATAACTTTTTGCCTTTTTAGTTTAATCTGAACAAACCTCTGTTGTCATTGTTCATTTTTGATTCCCTGGTTCTTGTCTACCCCAAAGTTCCTGGACATGCGTCATTTTTGTGGTCAACTTTGTTTTGAACAAATAAACATGACATATTAACACATGAAGGGCATCTGGTATTTGGACTTTTGACACACACTCTTTTGCCCATTCAAAATGCCAGTGAGTAACTATGCCACCTTTGCAATCACATCTCCAATGTTTTGTTAAACAAAAAAGGTGTGCCCAATATTCATATCAGCATTCAGGTTGATGAACAAAACTACTGGTCAAAGAACCCAGCTCTTTCTCTTAGCTTAAAAGTTGAAGGCAAAAATACAAAGAACAAATGCATCAGATAAGTATGCAGCGGGTACTTTCTGGTTGTTTGGTCTTAAAATCACTTTGGAGCTGTTGGCAACCATATGCAGTGACCTTAATCTTTCACCAAAGTAACTGTGCATACTCAAAGAACCATGTAGCTGATGCAATTGAACAGTATGACTCATTCCCTTTTCTGACTCAGAAATGACTTTGCAATGAATTAGATAAACTTTTTTTAAGGACACTTAATAGAACAAGAACCTACTGTAACAGGGGTTATTAATATGGTGCCTGCAGGCACACATGTGCCCCACAGAGGTCTTCTCTAGTATCCTGAGTGTCCAGGTCTATCGCCCAAAATTAGGCTTGACAGATACATCCCATTGTAGCAGGGTATGCTTGGTTGCCGAGTGTGTGTGGTGCCCACAAAAGTTAGGAGCATAGAATTGTAGAGTTACAAGGGACTTCAAGGCTCATCAAGCCCAATCCCCTGCAATGCAGGAATCACAGTTAAAGAATCTTGACAGATGGCCATCCAATCTGTTTTAAAACCTCCAATGTAGAAGAGTCACCACCTGAAGGAGTCCGTTCCACCATCCAATGATTTCTTTCTCCATCTTGCAAATGTGTTGTGGATTTGCATCTCCTTCTGTCCTCAATTTCTGCCTTGTAATTCCTGCTGGGTTCTGGCATTCCAATTGCCTCTGATCCTTTAACCCTCATCTGCTTGATTCGTTGCCTCACCTCCAGTCCATCTATGACTGTCTCTATTGCCCTTCTGATCCTTGGATCCCAACAGCAATCTGAAAGCTAGGCCAAGGCTGCACAACTACTCCGATAAGGTGTCATTTCAGACATGAAGTCTCTATAGCCTTTCCTAGGAAGGTCCAATAGCCAGCCAAAGGAAATAGTCCGTAGCCTGAAATGGTCCACTGACAAGAAGACGTTCCAAGCTGAAATTCAGATAGTTCACTACACAGACCTGATATTTCCTGCTCCCTGCAATCCCCATGTAGTTGGACTGCTTGGGGAAAGAAAATTTGTGAATTTTTGATCTGATCTGATCTGCACCTCTCAGACTAATGTGCAGATCAGAACTTAGTTTCCACCAGCAACAGAAACACAGTACATTAAGAAATAGGTCTTTGGGGAGAAAATAGGTTGAGATATAAGTATTGAAATATGTATTTATGAACTCATGTGATAGTGGCATGGACCTGATCTGTCTATCCCTGACAATCATCTCCACCACCAGTAGAAGCCTGTGCAAGAGGAATCTGGTAAGTCAGCAATTCCATGCTTGCTTGGTACTGAGACAAACCAGGCATCCATCACTGCCTCCTAATAGGAACAGATCAGGGTGGTAATTCTTCTTTCCTTTCAGCTTGCCACCACTTCCCACTAGCAAATTATTCCACTGGTTGTGGCTTTAATACCCATTTATTTTGTAGCTATGGAATTTCCTTTCCCAAAGAGTAAGTGAGGGGGAAAGCTGAGGCCTTTCAGGTGTTGGGATAGAAGTCCCATCACCATGCTGGTTGGGGCTGATTGGAGTCAAACAACATTTAAACCATTTTATTTGTTGGGCGATATGATTGGCATCAGCTTGGCTGCAGGAGTTGCCAGAAGGAGGCATACAAGATGCCATCCAACTGCCTTAGGGACTCCACTCCAAATTTGTGTGGGGTTTACTCCTTAGCCTTTTCATCTCCCGAAGATATCCTGCAATGCAGCAGAATTTTCCTTCTCCTAGATGGGCTATCTTTCCAGGTTCCCTCTGCCCCTCACGTTCCTCTTCAGGACATTCAGAAACCACCTTATTGACCTTTGGACCCACTGCTGGTCTTGTCCGCTCAATCCACCTGAGCCTGTCTTCGCATGAAGAGGAAGCCCCTTATCTGCCAGGTTATTAATGTTAAATATAACGGACCAAACGACCCTGTTGTTTGTGTGACACAATTTTCTTTCTATTTTCTGCTTCTGCAGTAGAGTTTGTATTGTTGTGGAGCTTTTCCTTTATCTTTAAATTGAACCAATTTTATCCGAAAGTTATTTGAGAAGGAAGAAACAATTATGGTTACGCTACCATTTGGGGAGTTCCTTTTCAAGGTGCTATCGCAGCAGAACAATTGCAGGCTGCTCTTTGCCGCCCACACACTGCAACCCCTTCTCAAGTACGTCTTTATAAAGAGAAGGCCTTGTTGTTTTGTATGGGGAAATGCGGCATTATTAGAGCATTTTAATGTACTGCCTGTGCAGTATCTTGATGAAAAGAGAGTAGCAAATGCTCTTGAAGAACTTTACCCCTTTTTTGGTTTCTGTTTTTGAGCTCTGTCTCTAGGGAAACAAATGTAGCATCCAGAAAGTATATTATAAATGCCACCTACACTCTGTTTCAGCCTTGGGAAGAACAAAATAATCATCCATTGAAATGGAAATGACACTGAAGGCTGATCTTGTATTGCCTGAAGTCCACAAGAGAGGATTGTGCAGGCAGGGAGACCACCAGAGTCAGATACTACAGTGAACCGTACAACAGCTGAAGCCAGCAAGCTCTTTCTAGTCTGGGTGAACTCAATTAAACTAGGACCCTAAGAACTAAGAATATGCCCTGTTTTTACATTGCTGCTGCTGCTGCTGCTGCTGCTGCTGCTGCTGCTGCTGCTGCTTCCAAATATACTGCTTTTCCCTGTGGTACCTTGGTTTACGAACTTAATCCATTCCGGAAGTCCGTTCTTAAACCAAAGCATTCTTAAACCAAGGTGTGCTTTCCCATAGCAGTGGGGTACTCAATTTACAAATGGAACACACTCAACAGGAAGCGGAATATGTTCTGCTTCCAAGGCAAAGTTCACAAATCAGAACACCTACTTCTTAGTTTGCAGCGTTTTTAATCCAAGTTGTTCGTAAACTAAGCTGTTCTTAAACCAAGGTACCACTCTATACAAAAATGCGCAGATTTACCCAGTGACATAGTCTAGGGTCCTAGAAACAAATATCCACTGAAGACATTAGTGATTTCTCACAAAACTAATAGTCTGTGCATGACTTGGCTATCTAATATACAATTTTCTTTTATATCTACTTTATTACTGCAGTGAGCACTGTAGCTTCATTTTCCTCAGTGGTGATCAGAGTGCCTCAGAAGATCCAGTGGTACTTAGAAGAAGAAAGGTTTTCCTCACTACCTCCTTTTAAGCATTAAAAGCACACAATTTCCCTTAGGAACTAAATTACTTCAGGCTATTTACTTTGTATGTCCATTCTACAGCACACCCACTCAGCCATGAAGTTCACTGGGAGATCTTGGGCCAGTCACTGCTGGCACTGTTGTGAGGGAAAAAATGAGGAGGAGAACCATGTATGTCACACTGAGCTCCTGAGAGGAAAGGTGGGTTATAAATGCAATAATTCATTTATTATAAATATTTTGGAGATCCACTTTTACCTCACTCTGATTTAGGAACATTTCTCCTTATTAGCCTTTCTGTCTTTTTGCCCATCAAATACAGAAGTTTCATATTTCTATCATGTATGGCGCATACTAACCTTCAAAGCAAAGGGAAAGGACACTGTGAACAACAAATGTCCCGTGGCAAACAGATCTATCCTCACTGGATCAATGGTAAAAAGAAGCTATTATCCATTTAGAACAAATGCCAAAGCTAAGCAATTCTGTGGCTACCCATTCATAAATTATAAGGAAAATTCAATCCACTCTTGAAACCAACAGCGCAGAGGGCATGGTCATGACTATGGTTCTCCCAGGCAAAAGAGGGTGAACATTTTCCCACCACAGTCGTCTTATCCCATCTTCCAATTTTATTAGGAATTCTGCTTCAGGACTTTGATCCATGTGGCCTCCATTTAATCATAGCATCTGTGGATCATGAGCATGTAAGTAGCAGCAGTTGCGCGCACAGAGGCAGACTGTGCAGGCAGACTAGAAGTGCACATAAATAGACAATTTGTGAAGGACCTCTCTCTTGTTGCACCCTTTCTTCACCACACATCAAAGCCTCAACGAGGTGGGAAACAAGTCAAGGCCTCAGCAAGGTTAGGGCTAGGCATCTGTTGAGACTGAAGAGGATGCCCTCTGGTCATAGTGATGTCCTGCTGGTTCAGAACAAGGCTTATGTAGTCACGGCAACCTATACCCTGTAGCAGCCAACCAGATGCCTCCAGGAAGCCCACTAACAAGACAGAAGGGAAATGGTGCTCTCATGCTATTGATCCCCAGGCCAGCCATTGGCATTCAGAGGCTGCTATACCTCCATGATCAGGATAACTCTGACCATGGAGGTATAATTTAGTCATCAGTAGTAGTCACTGACAGCCTTATCCTGAAGGCTATTTAGTGCAAACTTGTCTATCTGAACACCTGGGTGCTGTCACTTGTACAAAGGTTTCCTCCATGTTTGCCTCTCACCACACCCACGTCTGGAAGGCTGCCCACAGGGGAATGTGGTCCTCAGGCTGATAAAAGCCTCCCCTCCCCTCGCTCTCCAATAATATAAGTCAGTTGTTGGGCAACGGATGGGGAAATGTTTAAAATATGCAGGCATGAAATGAAATCCAGGCTGCGAGGGAGTGGAGGAGTGAATGAAGCAAATGCCTTATGGCCTGAAGAAGTTTCAGTGTAATCCTCAGCTTTAGCAAACATAAAACACAAAGCTGTTCTTATTCAACGACAATAATGTTGACTAATCTGGAAACTGATTGGAGTGACATTTGGAAAATGTTATGCGAATGTCTGCTACCCCATTAGCATTAGAAATCCCATTAGCATTTCATCTCATCTCAGGAGCAAAATTCTGGAATTCTGACTCAAGCAAAGATTTCATTAGACACATAGGAGGCTTTCATAGAATCACAGAACTGTAGAGTTGGAAGAGACCATGAGGGCCATCTATACCAAACCCCTGCAATGCAGGAATCTTTTGCCCAACGTGGGGCTCAAACCCACGACCCAGATTAAAAGCCTCATGCTCTACTGACTGAGCTATCAGTAGTTAGGATCAGTAAAACATGGTCAATGAGGATACACTTTCCCCTGACCTGGGCTGAGTGGGGTTGACAGGCATGGTTTCCCTAATGGCTGCTTGCCATATGGTTTCCACAAGCGTTGTAGAATATTAGATTATTAGCAGCCATTGATAAGGGGGTGTAGGCTGAGCTATACTTTTTTTTAATCGTCTTAATTTGTGTGCACCTTTATTTTCCCTTTGTCATTTAAAAATTATAACTTTTCAACATTCAAATGTCCTCTCTCCCAACAGTTTATATGTAAAGAGAAGCCCTTGGAAGGTGTCAACCTTTTAGAAAGGAACACTTAAGAGTAGTACTTAAGCACTGAAATATTATGTCGAGAAAGTGACAGGTACAGCAATAAAACACACAAAACAGTATGTTTTCCTGGGCCTTTAGCAAAGCAAACTACCATAAATTTCCTTCAAGTGCTGTCTCCTGACAGGAAGCTTATTAATATTTAACACCTCAATAGGAGGAAATCTGCATAATTTGATGGTTGAAAGAAATAGTGGTGCCACGAACCGTTCTGCTCCATGACGCTTTTGCCTTTAAAGGGTGTGTTCGCAAGACTGCTCATTTTGTGTCATGTGAGAAATGCAAGACTTTTACGCCTTCTTCAAAACAGTGATTCCAAAACTTCCTATAGCTCAAGCACAGGGCTCCCCACCACCCCACTTCCAGAATTTAAATTGAGGCATGGTTCACTCTTACACCTGAAAATGTTTATCTGGCAGCATAAAGCTGAGCCAACATATGTATCAGAACGAAGTGAAGTGGTAAAATGGAATGCTTCCTTGGGGAACAAGAGTTCCCGGCAAGTAGAAAGTCAGCATAGCGGTCACATGACTCCCAATGTATTCATTTCATATTTGCACATTCAAAAGCACGGGACTGTATGCAACTCAAAAGACACCCACTGAAATCAATGGACCTATGATAATCATGTTCGTTCAATTCAACAGGTCTAGTCTGAGAATGATGAACACTGGATGTGCTCAGCAGAGCAAAGGATTCCGATGTTGCTACTATGGAATAAGCTGGTGTGTTTTGGGGTGCTGAGGCTCACATTGTATATACGTGTAAATAAAACCATATATCTTAAAGACACTACAGTCTCTGTTGTGCCTGGTTTTCTGAAGAAAACACAAACCCTGAGTGAGCACCAGGAACCCCTGAAGTCTCATGTACTGCTCTGTGGAGATTGGTGTGGTGTGTAACACTATATTTGCTTGATGGTTGTTGCTGCAGGAGGAAAGAAGATTCCTCTCCTTTTGGGTGCCTGGAACACTAAGGATGCCACATACTCTTGGGAGTTGTAGCTTTCCTCCAGGGCTTCTGTGGATCCCAGTACAGATGCCAAATCTCGTTAAAACAAATGTCTGTGCTACAAACACACAAGTTGCTCAAAGGGGATCATGAGCTCAGGTCTGGATATTTTCAGGGCTTTTTGTCAGCTGGAACTTGCAGGAACTCAGTTCCGGCACCTCTCGGGGGGGGTGCTATTACCATTATAAGAGAATAAGGGAGGGTGTTCACAGCGAGTTCCAGCACCTCCTTACCTAGAAAAATAGCACTTAATATTTTTATGGGATTTGTCATTGAATGAGTTAAGTGTGTGCCTGATATCAGCAACACACTTTCATGTGTAAGCATTTTTATTTTTATTTTTGACATGAATGCACTCCAGCCATTTTCCAGAGTCGACTCCCAGTAAACATGCATGTTACAAATTAATGCTGAGATTCACTTCTACATGGTAGAGTTGCAAGCTTGAAAATGACCTCTGATTTTTGCAGGTTGATTGATATTGTTAAGTTAACAAATGCCCTTGCAAAAGTAACCAAATCATACCTTTCTGATTCTTGAAAACTGCAAAAGAAATTGTTGTTCTTTCTGTTCAAAGACCTCAGGACTCTCATTAATATTCATACAGCATTTCTAATATACTGGAAGCATTAGATTTATGTAATAAGCTAATCAGGTTAGACCACAGGTATTAATCTGAATTGGGCTTCATTAAACCATTTATTCTTTTATATTAACAGTTCTCTTGTATAATTCTATACAATTGTGCCAATGGGCATTTTCAAATACAGCTTTGGAAGAAAGTGATAAAGTAGGAAAGAGGGAAATGAAAGTTTGACCATATAAACATCAGGAAAAAGCTTTTCACAGGAAAAACTGTTTGAATGGACTTCCTAGGTGCTTCTGAAGTCCCTCTGCTGCCCCCAATAAAATATTTTGGGGGGTTGCCCCTCCAATGGGCATTGCCATTCAAATGGTGTGCATGTGCTTTCTCAAGTAAAGGAGCCAGCAGCAGAGATACTGTTGGTGTCCAGTAACTTGCCAAGCACCTAAGCTGGGGAAAGAGGATGGGGTAGAATTTTGTTAAAATTCAGCAATTAAATTTGTGGTCCTGAATTATGTTCCACACATATTCAGCCTAGGATCAGGGCTGTGTGTTTGAGAGTGTGTGCAAATTTTCTAAGTAGTTTGCCCCAATCTCCAAGGAACAAAAGCGAATCTATTGTCTGAAATCTTTTCTTTTTTTCTTCGTTTCATCTTGGTTCCATGCAGTGGCAGATGGATAACCAACATGGACCTTCTCTTGGTGAAAACAAAGTCTGTTCCTACTCCTTTATTCTCTACATAAAGAGTAGATCCTTAGTTTCCTTTCAAAGGTCACTTTGACTGACAGCTCAGAGAGAGCTCCACTCTACCTTACAATACAACAGCTGCTGGAAACAGACGGCTCAAGTGTCTGGGGAATATGTCAAACTGACCTTGTTTCAGCTGGTACCACAACACTCTCCACAATAGCTTTAACTAGTTTCAAGTCTACGTTTATCTCTTCAATACAATTGGCTTCAGAAATGCTTTGAAACAATGCTGACATAGCAAACAAATATTTCAGAATACTTAGGATATCTTCTTGGAACTTATGCATGCAAAAGATATATATCTGTATAGAATGGACTCTGTAGGCCATGGGTAGGGAAACTAAGGCCTAGGGGCTGGATCCAGCCCAATCTAAATTCGGCCTTCTAAATCTGGCCCATGGATGGTCTGAGAATCAGCGTGTTTTTACATGAGTAGAAGGTGTCCTTTTATTTAAAATGCATCTCTGGGTTATTTGTGGGGCCTGCCTGGTGTTTTTGCATGAGTAGAATGTGTGCTTTTATTCAAAATGCATATCTGGGTTATTTGTGGGGCATAGGAATTCATTCATTCCCCCCCCCCCAAAAAAAATATAGTCCGGCCCCCCACAAGGTCTGAGGGACAGTGGATTGGCCCCCTGCTGAAAAAGTTTGCTGACCCCTGCTGTAGGCAGAGAAATGGATTGCAATGAGCAACATTGTGACTGATTAGATATATTTGTCTGATTGCCTGGCGTGCTCTGGTCCATTGGGTCACGAAGAGTCGGACACGACTAAACAACAACAAAGTTTCAAATAGTTTGCTTTCAAACCAGCTAACCAAGTTGCTCTGATAATTAACCTAGTAATGTGAGGTTCATATGGAACATCTTGAGAGCCAGCGTGGTGTAGTGGTTCAGAGCAGTAGATTTGTAATCTGGTGAACTGGGTTTGATTCCCTGCTCCTCCACATGCAGCTGCTGGGTGACCTTGGGCCAGTCACACTTCTCTGAAGTCTCTCAGCCTCACTCACCTCACAGCATGTTTGTTGTGGGGGAGGAAGGGAAAGGAGAATGTTAGCCACTTCGAGACTCCTTCGGGTAGTGGTAAAGCGGGGTATCAAATCCAAATCCAAACTCTGAAAAGTATAGAATTCTCTGAACACAGCCAGCTTTTTTAAAAAATACATAGGCATGTTATATTCCAGAAACAAGAGCAGGGAGGACCAAATGGCCACATTCCAATACCTAAAAGATTATCTCACTCCTTATGTACAGCACAGCTAAGGGCTTCCTTCAGATACTATCAGGATGTCCATTTTATAAAATGTAAGAATCAAGCCTTTTGTGTGGTGGCACCCATCCTTTGGAACTGCCTCCCCTTGAAGAGTACATTGAATTGCATTTGCCATTTTACCAACCATTCACTCAGGGGTCCTTTTGGAGCTCTTCACACAATCTCTTTTTGTTTCAATTACCCTGAACAATTTAGTACCATCAGCAAACTTGGCCACCTCACTGCTCACTCCAAACTGTAGATCATTTGTGGCCGGTCCTTGAGGGATTCCACTTTCTACATCTCTCCATTCAGAGAATGGCCTGATCCTGTCTAGAGTCTATGTCATTCCTAGTAGCTATGTTGAACACTGAATGGAATGATCCAGATTTGGTGTGTGCTATTAGTAGTATGTGGATGCCACCAAACTCAGTTTCTCTTTTTCATCAAAGCCAGTTGAGGAAGTGGAAATGCTAGTCTTTTACTAGCTGCAGTAACAGACTCAATGAGGGCCCAAAACCTGAAGCAAGAATGAGGTCGTGTTAATGGGAGGTTTATCTACCTAGATGAATGGTGTTCAACCAGGCCTTTGGCTATTTAATATTCTATGGCCTTTTAAATGTGTTTGTGGGAGGGGGGTGTTATTGTTTCATTTTGTGTTTGTTCTATCTATTTATTTATCTTGTATTTTTATCTTGCAAACCTTCCTGAGATGTTTGGATGAAGGGCAAGTTAATAAATAAAACAAATAAATCCTGTTCTGGAGGCGATGCACTCCACCTAAAGGATTAGTTAGGTTCGTAATTTGAGGGTACTCAATGATCCATCTCTGCCAGTAGAGACACAAGTGACCCCTGTGGCTTGAATTGCATTTTACCAGCCTAGTTTGTGAGGCCAGCTACTGCCTAACTTGACAGTTAGTGAACTATGCCTCTCACAACCCATTGCACATGCAGTTGCATTTGAAAATAGTCCAAAAATTTCAGTTGGGGCAGAACATGGATGCAAACTGGTATAAACATATTATGCCAGTATTTTGCCATCTTCACTGACTACCAGTTCATTTACAGGCCCAATTAAAAGTGCTGTTCAGTCTTTTCCCCTTGAAAGCCCTTCCTTGTTGGGACCTCAGTACCTGAAGAGTTGCCACTTCCCATATGTAGCTTGACATAATCATCTATGGCCCTTGGTGGCTATGAGTAAAAGGACCTTTTCAGTAGTGGCTCCCATTTGTGGAATGCCACCCGGGGGGTGGAGAGCAGGCGGGGGCGAGGCTGGCATACTGGGGGCATGGCGCCCAGCGTGGGTGGGGGGCCCCCGCGATGGCACCCCACCAGGATCACCCAAGAGCCTTGTCTGGCATCTACTCTGATGCCTTTTTGGCCCCAGGAAAACCCTTTTCGTTCTCCATTTTAATTTAAATTGTGGCTGTTATTATTGTTTACGGCCTGTAGATTTTACTCATTGACTCTCTGCTTTGAATTTATCTGCTTTGATCCTAATCAGTGTCTTATTATTCCCTACATTTTGTCTACTGTGGTCTTTAATAATTTCCTGTTATGGGACTGCCTATAAATAGTTGAAAATGTAATGAATAAATAAGCATTTTGTTGACTTCTATAAACAGCTAGGAAAAGTTATTCTGGAGACATGGAATTCTAAACATCAAAAGAAAGTGAATTTCTTAGTGTAAAGGTCTTGAATAGTAGCACTTCCAGGTAATTGCCTATTATGATGTGAGAGCACTTAACCAATAAAGCAGAGTCTTAGCTATTCCATTGTCTGAAGCCAAGAGAGGTTGTAATAATAAATTTAAACCCATCGCTTGCTATTACATCTTGAGTTATCTTCAAAGCTCAATTCAAGCATTGCGAACAGTTAGGGGTGGACAAATATGTTAGCTTTGTTTTCTCATTGGCTCATTTTTCTAATGCCAAGTTCAGTTTGCAAGACTTCTGGATCAGTTTACATTTTTAGAAGTACAACATATTTCTGCAATGTTTTAATACCCAGTATACCAATTTTTCCCCAAGCAATCTTCCATAATATAGTGCATTTGTATATGTCATTTTCTACTAGTATATCCATTTTGAAGCATATTTTCCCCTAATATATGCATTTACATGCATATTTTGGGCTTGAAGAGCACTGCAGAATTCAAAGCAGTGTGCATTTTGGAGGATGGCTACATATCAGGAAATGTACATTACCTAAGTTCACATTAACATGCATCTTGAACCAATATCACCTCTATGGGTAGTGGGGTTGGCATACACTTTGGAACTTCCTTCCTATTGACATTTAGCAGGTGCCTTCACTGCCCTCTTTTTGGTGCCAGCTAAAAACATTGATTGATTGATTGATTGATTGATTGATTGATTGATTGTTTAAACAAGCCTACCCAGATATGTGCTGATGTGTGTTTTAATCTGTTGTTAGATTATAGCTGATTTTAATCTTTTCAAATATTACAAATGGTTGTTTTAAACTGTTTTTGCCAGTAATTTTACTCTTTTATTCTTTGTGTAAGCGGGTTTTTACAATCAAGCAGTGTACACAGGAGAGGACCTGGTGTGCTTCACTTCCTTAGCCCTTGAAAGGCCTCCACATTCCAAAATACAATCAATCCTGGAATTTAGTCTTTGTTCCCAGGATGAGTAGATAGCTCTACATCAGAGGTGGCAGCCTGTACCCTTCCAGATATTGGTCTACAACTCCCATCATTCCTGGCCATGTTGTTTGCGGCTGATGGGAGCTGGAGTTCAACAACATCTGGAGGGCAATGGGTGCTGACCTTTAAAGCCCTAAATGGCCTCGTCCCAGTATACCTGAAGGAGCGTCTCCACCCCCATCGTTCAGCTTGGACATTGAGGTCCAGGGCCTTATAGCTATTCCCTCACTATGAGAAATGAGGCTACAGGGAACCAGGCAGAGGGCCTTCTCGGTAGTGGTGCCCGCCCTGTGAAATGCCCTGCCATCAGATGTCAAGGAAATAAACAACTATCTGACTTTTAGAAGACATCTGAATGCAACTATGTTTAGGGAAGTTTTTAATGTTGTTTTAAAGTGTTTTTAATATTCTGCTGCGAGCCGCTCAGAGTAGCTGGGGAAACCCAGCCAGATATGCAGGTTATAAATAATCCATAAAATTATTATTATTATTATTACCATCCCCATGGGTAAGCAGAGCTCACTGGGTCATACTTTGCTCTGAAAAACTTACAGAACATTTCTGTTCATGCCTGTTCAGAAGCAAATGTACACATTCAAACTTAAATTCCACACTGAGAGAAATTGCCTACAAAAAAACAAATAACTACAGTAGTGGAACCCATTTTAGAGAGTTCAAACCTGAGGTGAGGTATAAACCACAAGATCTATTCCCAGTATTTTCAGTTTGCCCATAAATCTCCCACTTCAGACATTAGCAACATACCCTATTCTGCTCTGATTTTAATAGTCTGTATTAACTAACACACAAACACACACACAACTGGGCTTTTGGCTATGCAGGCAAAGTGTCTGGTGCTCAGCTGTGTCTCTGTGGGCTTATTAATCCACATTCAGTACATATGCATAGGCCCCGCATGTGCTTGGCGTGTGTTTCATCAGGCAGATGTTGCAGGTTTTTAATCTCCAGGAAGTATCATGTGGATTAAATCACAAATCTCTAAACATTATTCTTAATTGCTGCAGTAAGTAGGACAGGCCTGTGGTAAGAATAGCTCACCATTTAAATGAAAGCAATAAACAAACATTTGAAATTCTGACTGGCTTTAAGCTCATTTACTCAAATGATTATTCTTTTCTTACTGATTTTTCCTTCTTCTCTCCATGCTATATAAAACACAGTACGCCTCCGGCAATCAGCATATCCACATGGCAAGGGAACTCCCAGGGGAAGAAGGCTCAGAGCCTGGGGAGTGGTGGTGGGATGATGCTGAGTGTTCAGCGAGAGAAGAGGGAGCAGACTGGGAGGAGGAAATTTTGGAAGCTGAAGACATAACAGGGTTTAGTGAGCAGGAAGTGGCTGTGGCAGAGAGCAGTCCAGAATTAAAGGCAGAAGCAGAGGGTGGAGAGGAGGGGTGGGGCCAAGAGACAGAGATCAGACAAGCTGTTGAAGAAGCCAGGGGGTCTCCCTGTCTGCTGCAACCAGATCCCCCACCCTTTGGTCTCCCAGGATCAGAAGAGGTGTGAAGAGGATGGAGCAGAGACACATTGTTGGAGTCTCAGATTGCTTGGAAAGGACCTGGGGGAGGAGGAGGCTTAGGCAACTGTGGAAAGGTGGGGACCTTCAGTCCTCCCAACTGCCTCATTGGGGCAAGATCTACTGGGAAGAGTTGCCTTGCTCACTAGGTCTGTCCACCTGAGCTGTTTGTTTCTTTGAATAAGGAGTCAATGTCACTGACACCGTGTGTGTTATTACTGACCAGTTCCTGGTACCCACCCTGATGCTACATTATTCACAGGACATTGTGTACACAATATCCCCATTCCACATACCTGTAACCCTTCAATGGCCAGTTTGAGGATAGAAGGTGTTAATTTGGAAGCTTGCTTGAAGGAGAAATTACTCCAGTCTATAATTAGAACGAAGCCATTTATCTGAAGCTCTTGGTCTTCAATGAGAACTTCTAAGGACAGCAGAATAGCCCGTAAAATGTCTATGAAAGAATTCCTAGGGATGGAATAAAAGAGAGGAGAAAATAATTGTAGTTATCAACAAATCACAAGCCATGAATGAATGAATGAATGAATGAATGAATGAATGAATAAAATTATTAATATTATTCTGGTGAAAGAAGCAACATTTCATGATTTGGATTAATGTTTTCTGAAACGGCAGATATTTCAAAATATTCCAATAAACATTTCTCAAAGAAAATGGTGCTGGTTCCCTGCGGCGTGTTCTGCTTCACCACCTGAGATGAGGAAGGAACTGCCCCCACCAACTTGCTGCCCCCACCACCTCACTCTTACTGAAGCACCCACAAAGCAATGGTGTTAGTGATGGGTTCTAGTGTGAACTTGTGAGATCTTACAGAGCTTGGTGAGATCTCACTGGAAGCCAGCGCTGCTTCTCTACCAGCAGGGGAGGTAGAGAGGTGAGCAGGGCACCCACAGTGGCACTGCCTCCTGGATTTCTGCCATCTGAAGCACTACCTTAGCCCACCTTATGGGCAGGTCAGCCCTCTTGGTTCCTCCTCTGGTTATGAAACATAATCCATCTTGTGTTTCCAAATTCTGGCTTCTTTCCACAAAACAAGAGTCCTCTATGGGACAGCTGGAGCTGATCAACTTATCCAGACTTTTAGAAATTCAATAAAGAACTAACAAATTTAAGACATTTTTAAATTACAACATTACTCCTAAGTCATTCCTGGGGAACAAAAGTCTGCACCTATCCTTGAAAATCTTCCAGCAAATAGATTACTTGGCAGTTTATCTCACTGAAGAAATTCTTCTGCTGTGCAGCATTGCTTTCCTAATGATGAAGATAAATCTATGTTTTGTAATGTAATCCTATTGTTGCATTTATTATCCACAAAGGGGATAGTGACCAATTGTTTTCTGCCTTCTTTTCACAAGCTCTTTTCATTTGAGCTAAGCACCCACCCTATTCTCACCCCATATTATATTGCTTCTGTATGATTTCCAATTTGTTCATCTTTTCACTTCCCTCTATCTGGAACAAATTAGTTTATTTGAGCTTCTTTGGATATTTCTGTTTCTTTTTGGCTTTTGGCTTTTCCAGATCAGATATTGAAAATATGAAGTATTAAAAGTGATAATAATATATAAGTGTGCATAATTGCTCTCATGTTCTCTTTTTCACACTTTGAATTGTTCTTTCTTAATTCAGCCTTGTATCTTATTAACTTCTCTGACCACCATTGTACATTGAGTACAATTCTTAATTGTCTGGCTGACAATGCCTAGACCTTTCCTTTCCTTGTGAGGTTGCAAGTAATACAAAACTGACTGATGCTTATAAGTATGTGGAAACTGTAGCTCTGTATCGCTAATATGATTAGATAAATAACCTAGCGTTTTTCATTGCTGATAACTGTAATACTCTGTTTTAGGACTCCCTGCATTTTATCCTGAAGACCTTGGCCTTTCTTCTTAATACTCTACTGTATCAATCTTTAGTTAAGGCATATTCTACCAATTTTCAAAGCACAGAAATTAGTCCTTCTAGGGTAGTCCAATATGAACCTCTACTGAAGTTTTTAAAGGTTGATGTTTTATCGTTTTTTTATCATTATATATATATATATATATATATATATATATATATATATATATAGTCCAGTAGCCCTTTAGAGACCAACTAAGTTTGTTCTTGGTATGGGCTTTCGTGTGCATGCAAGAATCTTGTCTTTAAGGTGCTACTGGACAATTTATATATATATATATATATATATATATATATATATATATATATTTGCTTTCGTAGATTTTCACGGGTACAGGAATGCAGGTTTTGGTGTCTTCGGGTGTCTTCCCGTGTAAGAGTCGGGGTGTCTGTGCGACGTTTCGACGAGGTCTCACTCGTCATCTTCAGGCTGGTGCTTAACAAGAAGCCGAAAGCACCAGCCTGAAGATATATATATATATCTACTGCATCAGACCAACACAGCTACCTACATGAAATAATAATAATAATTATACCTGATTATGTGCAGCTAGACTTACAGCTATGACTTTGCTATTTCTGTTTCTTTCCTACATTTATAGAATTGTAGAGCTCGAAAGTGACTGCATATGGATGCAACACTAAACCACAGTCGGAGTCTTAACAAGACTTACACATCCCCCCCATCACACATCCCCCCAATCCCTGCTTAAACTGTATCACAGCTGCAAGAAGATCAGAGCCTTTCACATCTGTTTTCAACTAACACCATTTACTCATTATGTCCAAACCTTGGTTGGTGTTCAAACAATGGTTAGTGATCCTGGTTTGTTACTCTAATCCAGGAATGAGTAACTTTTTTTCAATGCAAGGGCCACATGCCCTCATATATACCCTTCCTGGGGCCACATGTCAGTGGTCAGTGAATGTGGCAAATATGGATGATGGGGCAAAGGATATGACTCTTACCATAGGCGATAGTGCAGCCACACAAAAGTCACCGGTTCCTAACTACCACCATCCCACAAAATCTTTCATTCTCCATCAAGGTAAAGTATTATCAGAGTTCAAGGCACATTCCAGACTGGCAAATGCATTCCAGGAGGGCACAGAGCAAAGCTAGAGTGTGAGCTGGAACAGTTCTGAGATCCAGCAATGCCTGCCATGAAACATAGTTGACACTAACCACAGTTTACAGTTCAGGCAAACAAATTCTGTGGTTAGTTGAAAGCTTTTGCTTCTAATCTTGTCCTAAAGGCCACACCAAAGAATGGGAAGGGAAAGGGGAGCACATGAACCTGAAGCTTGTATATGCGATACAAAACTACCAGACGAGGCCACTTTTTAGCCCAGCACCTGCCCTGATTTCCTCCATACATAACAAGATTGAAAGTTTATGTTAATGCCACAAGCAGATTGCACGAGTAGCCAAGGCATACTGTGATAGGATTATTTTAACATACGAAATAATATTCAAGATGATGATTTAAGTAAGGAAGGGGAAAGAGGGAAAACACTGGGATTCATGTGCTAGTATGGGAGAATTTATGTCTCATCCCCATTAACCAATTGTATCTGCAAAACCCATCAGAAGAGTTCCCCCCCCCTTTGTGCTATAACACAATTCCAATATTTCTGTCTTTTATTGCACTAAAGACTGCTATCATAGATATTTCTGTCTTTGTTAAAGTAAATGCTGCAATCTAAAATATTAATATTCATATTCTTGATCTTGATCTTTGTGGAACTTACTTTATTATTATTATTAATTGAATTTATATACCGTCCCATACCCACAGGTCTCAGGGCAGTTCACAGAATAAAATCAGAATATAAAACCACAAAATACATAATCAAAATAAAAACAAGAACCCAATAAGCCCCCCCCCCCAACCCCCATTTTAAAAGAGCATGGGATGTCAATCAAATCAACCAAAGGCCTGGTTAAAAGGGAACGTTTTTGCCTGGTGCCTAAAGGTGTATAATGAAGGTGCCAGGCAAACTTCCCTGGGGAGAGCATTCCACAGATGGGGAGCCACTGCAGAAAAGGCCTATTCTTGTGTTGCCACCCTCCAGATCTCTCAAGGAGGAGGCGGCACACAAAGAAATGTCTCAGAAGATGATCTCAGGGTCTGGGTAGCTTCATATGGAAAGAGGTGGTCCTTGAGGTATTGTGGTCCTGAGCTGTTTAAGGCTTTATAGGTCAAAACCAACACTTTGAATTGGGCCCAGAAACTAATTGGTAGCCAGTGCAATCTGACCAGGATCGGTGTAATATGCTCAAACCATCTTGCTCAGGTGAGCAACCTGGCTGCTGAATTCTGCACTAGCTGAATTCAGATAGGGGTGTAGCTGGGCCACCAGCCAAAGCTGATTAAAGGTACTTCATGCCACTGAGGCCTCCTGAGCCTCAAGCGACAGCAAGGGATCCAGGAGCACTCCCAAGCTACAAACCTGCTCCTTCAGAAGAAGTGTAACCCCATCAAAAGCAGGCGATCTCCCACCCATCCTGTCTAGGGAACCACCCACTAAAAGTGCCTCAGTCTTATCTGGATTGAGCTTCAGTTTGTTGGCTCTCATCCAGTCCATTACCAAGGCAAGACACTGGTCTAGCACTTCCACTGCCTCACCTGCAGATGTAAAGGAGAAATAGAGCTGAGTGTCATCAGCATACTGCTGACAATGTACTCCAAACCTCCGGATGACCCCAACCAGTGATTTCATGTAGATGTTAAACACATTGAAGCTTCCATAGCTTCCCCAAGCAACACCCTCTGGGAATGACCATTCAAGTAGGACTGGAACCACCACAAAGCGATGCCACCCACCCCTAGTTCAGACAGTTGCTCCAGAAGGATACCATGGTCGATGGTATCGAAAACCGCTGAGAGGTTGAGGAGAATTGACAGGGACATGTTTCCCTTGTGTCTATCTCGACAGAGGTCATCATACAGGGTGGCCAAAGCAGTTTCTGTGCCAAAACCATGCCTAAACCCCAGTTGAATTCACACATTTAGGACCCAGCAGCAGAAGCAATATAAGCAACCACACCTAATGTTGATATAATCTAACATACATGTTATACATTAAGGACGCATAACTGGGAATGCCTTAGAGAAAGGGAGAAAACATTTCCCTTTTATGGATCAGAGTGTCTTGATGACAGAAAATGATTGTTGTTTGTTGCTTTGATCAGAGGGACTTGGTGCCACTTTTTATGTAATCTGACTTGTCAAGGCTGTATTGCTTTGGAAGCTATATTTTGTACAATCAGGGCAAAGTACTGGCAAAAAATATAGAACAAGCACAGGACCCTTCAGTTACAACGAAATGAACCAGATCTTCACAAGACTTAATTTACAAAGACTGTAATTTGACTTCAAGATGCTCTTGATCAAATTGGAGGATAGTAATGGTACTATTTTTCCCTGTTCCTGACCTGTCAATACCATTCGGTTGAAATTTTAAAATGACAATTGGGGATTTGATTGCTACTGAATTTAGTACCTGCTAATTTCACATCAAAGCAGAGGTTAAAAATTTCAGAGCAACCACGATATCAACTAGTTTTCACCACTTCAAGAAATTGCAACTTCTCTGAGATACTGTTAAGGTGGAAGGGCAAATTTCAAGCCTAGGGTATCATTGGGAAATGAATTGAAGACAAAATTGACAATATGATAATACAAACCTATGGGCTACATTGGGAATACTACATACAGCTCTGGTTGCCACATCTCAAAAGGGATACTGTAGAACTGGGAAAGGTGCAGGAATTATCAGAATTATCAACTGGCTGTGCCAATTCCTGATGAGGAAAAGTTGCAGTATTGTGTTACCTGGCTTCACAATGTGAAGGGAGGCAGATAAGGGTGATGATGTAAGAGCAGCGGCTGCAGTGGCATAGCCAATCTACTACCCACTCTGAAATCCCCACTGCTTCACCTCTCTCCATCTTGGTTCATGGAAGTGAGCACTGCATTAGGAAACCAGGTAAGCAATGCCACCGTGCCCCACCCCTCCCCACTGGCTGCTACTGGGCTGCGTACTCTCTCCAATATTTGAGATCCCCAGTTGCTGGGGAACAATGCTGGGAGATGACTACTGCATTGTGGGTTTCCCATGGACTGGTCACTGTAGGAAACAGGACACTGGACTAGATAGGCCTTTGGTCTACTCCATCAGGGCTCTATTTACATTTTCATGCAGTGGTTCCCAACTTTGTTTAACCATGGATGATTTAAACATTGCTGATGGTTTTTGTAGATCCTGCTGTAGCAATCGCAATATGTGTGCTATATGCTGTAGGCTTTCCAACTGTATTCACACACACACACACACACACACACACACACACCACCCCTTTCCTTTCTTTTTCATTATTACAGTTAACCTTGCTTATAATTCAAACAGTACTACAATATAGGAAACAAAGGAAGCAATAAAAACACTATCATTTCCCAAACCAGCAGCAGGAATGCAATGCTTACACATTTCTGTTTACAGTGGTGCCCTGCAAGACGAATGCCTCGCAAGACGGAAAACTCGCTAGACGAAAGAGTTTTCCATTCTGGAGGTGCTTCACAAAACGAATTTCCTATGGGCTTGCTTCGCAAGACGACAATGTCTTGCGAGTTCCTGCTGGTTTTTCTTCCTCCCCCCCCCTTTTCTAAGCCACTAAGCCGCTTATCAGCTGATCCGATCAGCAGATAAGCCGCTTAAAGCCACTAAAAGCCGCTAATAGCGCTAATCGGCTAATCCGTCAATGGGCTTACTTCGCAAGACGAAAAAACCGCTAGACGAAGAGAATCACAGAACGGATTCTTTTCATCTTGCGAGGCACCACTGTACTGTGCATCCATTGCATTCCTGCTGCTGGTTTGGGAAGCAGCGTATACAAGATGTTAGTAAAATCCACATCTACCCTGTCATTTCTTATGAATTACTGAGTTTTGATGCATTTTCCTCCAAAGCAGCTTTGATCCGAATTGAGGGGGAAAACAATCTAGCTCTGTTCGAAGGTGGCGATCTATACACAGCCATGGGGAGCTGAACTCCTAGGGCTGAGACCTTTTAGGGGCCCCAATATTTTGGAAGGAAGGGGAGGCCAAGCGCAGAGCCAAGTACAGTGTGGCTTCTTGCCATGGAGAGGAAGGAGCAGGGAAGCAGCCCCCAGCCAGTGGCAGTGACAGGAGAAGTAGCAGTCACCGGCCATTGAAGCTGCGCTGCTCAACTCCCTGGCTCCTCCTGATGTCCTGACATCATACGCATGACTTCGGGATGTCATTGTTAAGAGCTCATCCTACACTCGAGCTCATCCTACACTAGCAGAGACACATGCCCGACTGGTATGTTCTCTCCCTCCTGGTCGATTGTTCAGGAGCTTCTTTCTTCTGCCCGAACATCACAGCGACCGATGCCAACAGACACCAGCACACTTAGGGATCTGCAGAGTCTTTGCAGCTTGCATAACAGACCTCAGCAACTCAACTTAGCATTTTGGCTAATCTACTTTATTTACGTATAAACACACACGGAGCACTGCAACATGGCTCCCTCTCTCTCTAGCATCAGACAGCAAAGAGAAAAAGAACAAAGGACAATAGTCCCACTTTACAGAACACAGTAACACAAACATCCTGTCTCCGTCACTTCCCACTCTGTGGAGTCAAAACATATACTGTCATGTGATAGACAAAAATCCCATGACTGCAATCATGGAGAGGAATTCTAACAGTCACACGGATGTCAGCCACCCCTTTCTCCCTTAGAAGTTGGTGCCTCTGACACAGCCGCTATCTCTCATCCTAACCAACCCCACAGAGGCGTTGTGAGTATCCCTGGAAGGGCTTCTCATATCCTGCCCAGAGCAACTTGGACGAAGAGTGGGATAAAATGGAATTGTTGGGAGCTGCTGGGGCTCCAACCAGGGCAGCTCCCTCATGCGGTGAGCCACTGAATTGCAAGATGGAAGTTGCAACATCTGCCTAAGCAGTGAAGTACTCTTGGGCCCTAGCTTGACTTCATCCACCCATGCCAGTCACTGGATCCTTCTGGACAGGAAGGAACACATGAGAGGATTCCCTGCTCCATTTGAGACTTGTTTGAGCAACATGATCTGCTTGAATTTTGGTGTGCTCTAAAATTGGGCTGAAGTATTCAGAGAACAAGGAGCGAGTAAGGAAGGACTGTGAGCTGATGATTCCAAGAAAGGAGTGGGGTATACAATTGCTCTCTGTATCTAATTGACCTGCTGCTTAGTAAAAGTGCATATGCAATTTGCCTCTACTAATACTTGCATACTGTAAATAAACCGATTATTACAAATGTGCTGTGAGTCTCCAGTGTCTCCTCTCCTTAAGAAAGCCAAAACTCAGGTAGTGCTTCCCCTAAAACTTCTCACGGCTCTGGAAGGTGGGAGCATGTGAAAATGCAACAGCTTTAAATACGAACCAGACATATTAAGCTAATATTTTCTCATTTCAGTTATCCTGTCATGTGTGATGTCTTCTGTTATTGCTCTCCTAGGATGTAAACAGAAGCCATCGAAACCAACTTCTGATAGCCACAAATGTCTTTAATAATTTATTCTTTGCGGTTAAACCCTCCATGAGTTAACACCTCGTGTTATTTATAGATTAAACCAAGCACTGGGTTTGTACCGCAAAAGAAACAAAGGAGACTGCTGATTGATCTGAACGGTAATGAACCAAGTTCATTTAGTTACACAGCCAGAGTTCTTCAGATTGCAGCTTTGACTGGAAGTCTGAAGGAGGCAGAGAAGTGCAGAGGAGAGGATGCAAGACAGGCTGCGAAACTGAACAAACGGGAAAAACTGTTGTAGAAAGTGTTTTTGCCCTCATCTTGGGAATTGTTCTCTTAATCAGGTATTCTTTGTGCAAATATCACTGTTCATGTTCATGCAAAAGGGCAATCATTTATTTATTTTTAACCTTTGGCGCAATATTGAATTTTTCAGGGCTTTCGGGCAGAGTAGAACCTTGATTCTTCCAAACTGTCCCAGGTGTTGTTGTTTTTTAACATTTGATCTTTCACACTTTTAGCCTTGGTTTGTCCATTTCCAGGAACAGTTTGGATTCAAATCATGCTGCAAACTGACTTCAGAGAGGATCTCTGTAAAAAACCTTTTGAACCAAATTGACTCACAGGTGGAGGAAGTAGATCAGTTTCTAGTCCAAACGTCAGTTCCACATATATACTGATACACAGCTATCATGACTGGTAGCAATTGATAGCCTTGTCCTCCAAGAATTTGCCTAACCCTCTTTTAAAGTTGCTATCACTGCCTCTTGTGGGAGCAAGTTCCATAATTCCATAGGTCACAGTCTTCTTCACTATACTGAGATGATGCAACTTTTATGTCTCCTTCCCTTTCACCGATGTGTAAGTGGCCTCCATAGAAGTATGAAAGCAGGGTTGGTAGAATACACTTTGTGTTTGAAAATGAATAATAGAAATATGCTGGCCTACATAGAAAACACCATTTCCCATCTCATTTCAACAATCTAGGGCAATCTCAAACCACTTTTTCTTTCCCTTATACAATTTCAGCATGTGTAAAGAATTAGTTATGTCATCATGATGAAATTGATTTGAGATTGCAGCAGAGAGCTAGAAATGCTTAGCATCAAAATGTGGACTCAAAATCCAGAGGTTTGTTTAGAGCTTTTCTATTAAATTAGAAATTGTTCCCTCTGTTACATTGAGTTGCATTTTATTGACCACATCCTAAATATTTCTGATTTGCTTTTGTAACTTAAAAAAAAATCTACAGTAAAGCCATCCATCAATAGAAGCAGCAAAATATCAGTTGCCTAAAAGCCTGGCTTGCAGAAGTTCCTAAATATAAGCCAAGATAGGCTAAACCAGATTTCTTTAGGTGAATGGGGCCACAACCAAACAGTCCCTGCCTTGAATCTTAGCAATAACAGCAAGTCAAGGAACAATCGAAGATAGCTGTTCAGAACTGGAAGGAAGATTGTCCCAAGCCAAGAGCTGTGGCCTTGGTAACAGTAAAACTACCATTTGTTTCAATACAGATGGCGTATGGGAAGGATACATTTGGTCAAAGTATTATCCATAAATCCAGCTTTTTCTGTCATTCATTGGTCCATTTCTCAGGAACACGAATATGAGCCCATTTTATAGTATGTTTCCACTGAAATCACTACACTACATCAGTCGAAAGGTGCAGAATTGCCATGTTCACAGGCAGCACACCACTGACTTCCCCAAATGCTTGCTTGGGTTGCTTGTGTAATCATTCAGTTAATTAATAAAATGTATTTATAACCTGCCTTTCTCCAAAGTTGGGACTCAGCTGTTGCCATACTATTGAAGGAACAGGTTACCCAAACCTGACTGTGCAGTCACCTGAACCAGGCCCTAAATACCAAGACATTCAAGAACCAAGGTTTCACTGTATAGTAAAAGTTTGGGGACATCTTCTCTAAGGGAGGAATTCAATGCCATGCTCTTCTGCTCATTCTGTCAGAGCAAGCATTTCAGCTTGTTGGATAAAACAATCCCCCTTCTCCTCCACCCACATGCTATTTGATGTGTTATCCCGACCCTCCAGAGTGGATTTGGGAGAGGCGGGGGAAGGGGGTACACATTATGCTCCTGGGAGTCCTTGCACTGGCTTCCACTAGTGTGCCAGATTTGTTGAATTGGGGTTCCATTTTTTAAAAAAATGGAATTCTTATTGGATCCATTTAAAACTGTAATGTAAGTGGTCAGATGACAGCTCATTTAGATTTGTAGCTCTCACACAGGGAGAAAGTCTATAAAATGATTTTTGGATATTTGCAGGCCATATGATTCATAAGCTTGTGAACTTAGTGCAAATGACACTAAGAATGAACTCCTTCCATTCATTTAAGACTGGAACTTTTGTCATCATAAGATAGGAATGGAAGAATAGTCTATTCCAAGACATGACTGACCCCTCTTGACCTGTATGAAGGAAGAACCTTGAATGAATGTTCATGATCTGAAAGTCACCATAGGGTAAGAACAAAAAAATAGTTATATACAATTTTTTTTTTTTACCAAAAAATAAAATAAAATAGAAACTTGTCCTATGAGCATTCCCTTAGAGGTATTTTCAGTAGTGCTCAGCAATTTCCTTATCCTGGTACTTGTCAGTTAAATACACTGATTTTCTAATACTTACAAAATGCAGGGCTCAGGTACATGCTAGGTTTTTGTTGTTTAAGAATTTTCTGGTTGAAATCCACAAAACAGTTACCTGGGAATAAGTCTCATTGAACTCAGCAAGGCTTACTTCTGAATAGACATGTGTAGAATTATGAATTAGCTTTCTTTCCTCCCCATTCTGAACACAGAACTTCCCTGTTCAGAATACTTCAAGAGCATCTACAACACATGAGCAACCATTTTAGAAAACTGAATTTCCTTGTTGAATACAGGTGGCCATTCCAGTCACTGTCAGACTCCAACTCCCATCAGCCCCATCTGGAGGACCACAGGTTCTGCATTACAGAACAAGGCTTGGCTCACTTGCCTGAGCCAAGCAATGCACTCTGTTGGAATTTGCCAGGATGGTGTTTAGCAGTTTGCTCCTGAATTCCCTTGTACTGGATTATGTGGGGAAACATTACAGAGGATTGTTTACAGGTACATCAGGGTTCAATCCTAACCCCACTTACATGAAAGTAAGCCCCACTGAACTCAGTGGGACTTACTTTTCAGTATACATTATTAGGATTGTGCTGTTGGCTTCTGAGATCTTTTAGTCTTTCCCTCTCTCCTAGTTTAGTGAGATACCTCTTTGTCACAGCTGTCTGGTAGGGGGGAGCATAAGGAGCCATCTGTCTGTCTGTGCCATTGAGGACTGTACAAAAGCAGGACAGCAGCATCTGTCTTAAGGGACCAACGACAACTGTCACAACTTGGGCCAAAGGCCCCTACAGGCAGGGAAAGACAAGAGATTATAAGCATATTGCATGCTCCCTTAAACTGCTTTCTCCATATGCTTCTGCCGCTGGCCTGTTAGAACTACCTGTGATTCATTAAAGCAGGACAGGGACAGGTTTAATTTGGATTGAATCAAGTGCATTATCTCATATCTCCTACATTATCCACCTGCACCCCTTCACATGTCATTGCACCAGTCTATTGTTCAGCTTAAAGCTCTCTTTTCTAACCCACAAGAAATTAATATGATGAACTGAAAAATGTAATTGTTTGAAGTGTAATTGGTCTGAACTAATGACTTCAATCTGTCATATGTAACTTCTGTGCTGATGCTGCCGACAACAGTCTTGGCAGCCCTGCATTTAATAGCATATTGCAGAAATAAAAGATGGTCAATGAGGGTTTGGAAAGCTCTTTTACCACTAACATGCCGGAAGCTGGAAAGGAATGGCAATTATTTCTTGGCAGTGCCTTGTAACTTCATTTTACCAGCCATTTACTGGCCTGTATTAAACGCCAAAGATTGTCAAAGAAATGCATGGGAACATTTAAAAATATCCTTCTATTTTGACAGAAGGATGTGCTGGCAATTACACTTCCCAAATTAGAACATCTTGGCAAGCATGTGCGTTTGTCTTGATCAATATCTTTTAAAAGAATTTACACTGATTTTTGTAATCTCACATAGCAGTAATGCTCTGCCCTTTAAATCTGAGTCTCTGTACACTTGCAGTTAAGTGTCTGACATTTACAACTCTTGGGTTAATAAAGCAGAATTTATGGGCACCAGCTGGTATGGAAAGATTGGTTGTGAGCAAAGAAACATTCATCCCCCCTGATTCTTTAGATTATTCAGTTTAAAAGTCTCTGCTTTTGTGATCACATTGCATTTACCAGCATTATGGCATTAAAAACAACAACACACACACGGTCTTGTAACTGTGGCCACAGTTATCATATCACATATCAAGATATGGCCAACTGTGTAATATAATAGGCACTGAAGCACTTCCTGCAAATATTTTTGTTTGAAGCCTGCTGTATGTACAGGAAAATGGGAACTCCATATCGGAAGCAAAAAGGAAGGAAATTCTTAACACACATCTTTGACTATCAGATTCATCAGATCAACTCAGGATTTGAAAACAATTCAAAATAATTATTTCCCCATGTGTGTTGCTATTAACAATCAGTTAATGGTTTGTGTATTATTATTTTTTAAAAAAGATAAGTACACTATCTACATTTACCTACTCTGATCCCAGTTGGCTGCAAAAAGCAAAAGTATCTTCCTGCCGTAGTGATCACGGTTTTCCAGCACTCCCGGGAATCCATCAGTCAGAGCTCGTTTGATCCCAGGATCATCAGCCTTAAAATTTTTGAACATATCCAGGTTCAGCTGACGGTACTGGAAGTACTGAGCCAGTAATCTGAAGGCATCTGCTTGGTGAAACTTTCTGGCTCGGAGAAATCTCAGGATGAAGGGATCATCTGTACGTAAAAACCCAATGTCAGGCCTTGTGATGATCATGTCCCTGACCTGCTGGATGTCCTGGTGCAAAACATCTGGGTTTTCATTGAGTTCAAGGCGGGCTTTCTCTATCGTCTCTGGGCTGAGACCAGCATGTAAATGGGTCATCTTTGCAAAAGTCTCTTTTCCAAATCCTTAACTTCAGCAATTTCCTTAGAAGATATTCTGGTCCCATTCAACTAACAGTCTGTGGTGATCCATCCAAGTGCAATTTGTATTATATTTTGTAATATATTGAAGAATACAACAATGAGGAGTTTTCCATACCCATCCAAGGACTCTCACATTCAGTTCATATCCTTAGATATCCATCCGTAGAAATGAATCACTCGTATCACCGTCATTCTCTGAAAAATACATATATAACAACCACAGATTATATTTGTTTGTAAACAGACTGTACACATTTCCAAGCATGTGTATTTCCCCCTTTTTCTTTAAATTGCTACTGCAGATCTGATTAAAATTTAAAGGCCCAAACAGTTTTAGAATGAGCTACTTAGTACAATGTTATCATTATATATCTTGCATACATAATATAGAAGCCTCATGAACACAGCTTGATGAATTTATAATTGAACCGAGCCTTTAGCAATGCTGAAATTGCACTGATTTAACATTATATTACAATTCCTTATTTAATTAGAATACAAATAACAATGGCACTGAGAGCTCAGTCAATGTCTTCCCAGATAGAGTTATACCCGTTTCCCTTAAGGAAGGCCCCTTCTAGGCCAACCTTAAGAAATGATGCCCCAAATAGTGGCTGTTCCTTACTTATTAGTTGGAGCTCCATTCCAGATGAGCCCACCATTTCCAAGTAGCCTCAGGGCAGCTTCACATATTAAAAAGGAGTTGCCACCAGTCAATGATATGGTAGTAGACTAGTGGTGCTTCTTTGTAGCATATAAAGACATGTGCAGGGTGAACATACATCCGCTGCATGAGCTGGGAACCTTTTCTAGGTCAAGGCCCATATTCCCTCAGGGCCAATTTTTCTGAGACACATGCCAGTGGTGGGTGGGGTCAGAGGCAGCAAGAGTCCAGAGTGGGCAGAGCAATAGATGTGAATCTTGCTATTATATATTAAGCTCCTTTTCAGCCACGAGAAAGCCAGAGGTTTTGACACACATCTACACATCTCCCCATTCCCCTGTCCTTCATTCAGGCAAGCAAAAAAGCATGATTGTAGTTCAAGGATACAGTCCAGTGAGGCAAAAGCACTTCAGCAGGGCCTGGGAGAGTCTTGAGGGCCCTACCCCTGATCTACAAATTGCACATGTCCTCTGTACAAATGTCACCAGCTGAAGATGCAAAAGCCCTTGCACACCAGGCTTAACTTCTTTGCCCAATTACTGCTCCTAATTTTTTTAACCAACCTACCACTGTTACACTGGTGCCTGCTGTGGCAAACATGCAAAATACAAAAAGCAGACCACCTTTTCTAGTCACACAGTGTGCATGCATGCCCCAGCAATGGCTTCTCAGAGCATCAACCTGCAACAGGTCTACAGTTTGTATGTAGATGTGCACCTCTCTTTCATAACATACACATTCATTGCAGAAAGCAAAGGTATAACCTTACTAAAGATAAACTACCATGCCGTTTGAAGCATCAGCCTTATAGGTTATTCCAGTTCCCTGTGCTGGCCTAGATACTAAAATTGATGGAGAGGTTTGGTTTGGTAAAGCCGAGAACTAGTTTTGTGCTGCATCCTTTACTGTATGGATGGAGGAGCATTTTTCAGCCTGATGGCAACCTTCTCTCAGGGACTGGGAGGACCAGAGGAAAAAGTGGGCAGAAGAATGGACCTGACTCTTCCTTTGTACATAAGGCTACATTCCAGCCACAGAAAAACGTGCTTCTACACATATGCTCCAGCACACATTTCATCCTCTGTCCAGGCAAGCAAGCAGTTCAAGGGCATGGAAATCAAGCCCGGAAAATCACTTGAGAAGGGCATGGGGCAGGACCAGTGAGTGGGGTGAATGGTCTGCAAGAAATCCTTTGGCAGGATAGAGAGGTGTGGAGGACCCCACTTGGCCACCAGGTGTGAGGTCTCATTCCCTGGTATAATGCATGGATCAGGAGACTGTCTTGCTCCAATGAGAGTGTTTTTGCCACTTTTATAAAGTAATGGGAGATGTGTGCTCCAGCACTGGAGACTGGTGCCCCAAAATAAAGACTGCAAAATTGCCAAGACTTCCTGCAATGGGCACATGGTGTGGTAGCTGTGCATTTCGGCTTGCAAGAGGGAACGACCCCCTCTCTGCAACCCCTGCATGCTTCCACCCACAAGTCTGTTTAGCGGGTGGGACACATGAGGGGGAGGAGAGGGGAGAAACTCCATTGCACATGTGGAAGTCCTAGTGCAGGACTTCTGCTGATGGGACTCACTAGTTGAATCTGGCCCAGTGGACTATGCACATGGTATATACTATTTCTTAGGGGTGAATACATAGTGGTGCATTGCTGAATGAGAGCCTTGGTGGGTTTTTCTTTAAGTAAGTCTCAAGGGAAGACTTCAGTAGAATTTATCTGCAGATCATGGTTGTTGAGGTTTACAGTTCCTGTGAAATATCCCACATTACATGTGCATACTGTGGTAACTAGACCACAATGAGTATTAGAAAGAGATTCTATTGTACACACTGGTGCATAATTCATTTTTATAAGCCTTCTTTCATTCTAACATCTGGCTTTAAAGCAATATGCAGGCAGCCAGAATAATCAATATTGCTTTGAACAGCAGGGCTGTTTCCTGGAAGCATTACCAGGTGTTAACTACTATTGCTCCATTGAGATATTCTTACCTAGTGGCTGAAGACTTGCCTGTCATGGTGTTTTCATTTATAAAAATGTTTCCATGCCCAGTAGACCATTTCTCACACAACCTTCCCCAGTTAATCCTTTAATTCTATTTTCAAAAAGCTTGTTCAGTCCACTAAGGGGCACATTGCCAAGGTATGGAAGGATTTCCAGGGATAGCCCTCCAGATGTTGTTGCTTGCTTGCTACCATCAGCCCCAAGCAGGATTGTCAGTGGTCGGAGATTATGGGAGTTGTAGTCTGGCACCATCTGGAGGGCACCACTTTAGGTGGAGCCTTCTAGGTAAAGGATGGTGTAGTTTCAGGGGGCATCTCCAGCTGCCCTGTAAACTGATGTACATTCATAGACTTGGAACAAATTCCAGAAGTGCTCCAGAAGTTTGCACAAAAAGGAAAGTCTCTCCACTTCCCAGTCATCATAGAGCAGCCTACATAATCCAAATCAAAGTGCCCTAGAAATAATATTCCCAGGACAAGTAACTCCAAGGTTGTAAACCTATTTATAGGTTGCTTCCAGACTGTTGTGGGATGCCATTGGTTGTCCCCAGCACCCACACAATATCACTGTCATCAAAATGTATTTCCCCCCTCAGATTTAATCTGGATTTACCTTTTGCAGGGGAAAGCCAGGTAATATTTTTTTTAAAATTTGCCGATGATTGCAGTATTAAACTGCTGTCTGGAAGCATCCACAGTTATCTAGGATTAATGTCACTGAACTCAATGGAACTTGCTTTTGAGTTTACATCCATAGGTTTGCAGCATCAATGACTTAATAAAAAACAAAAATTATATTTTAAAAGTCTTTGGAACTATTTATGAAGTGCAGACTGTCTTAGGATACTTGGAATATTGAAACAGTCTGGGCCTCTTTTCCAGAGGCAGTGCAGGTTGTAATTGCAGGGATAAGGTGATATTGGAGGATCATTTTTTTAAAAAACCCAGCCTATGTTTGCTTGGCCAAGAAACATCTTGGTGGCACCATCTTAAAATATCTTCTGGACCATTGGTACTACTTTCCTCTCTTCGGATTATGATCCCACATGTGCTGCTGCTTCCCTGCTGCCCTTCCCACCTGATCATTTTCATTTCTTTTCTGGTTTCCTCTGCCAGAGCTAACAACACGACACAATGCTCTTCCTTTTCTCTGTGGTGTGAGCAATGCATTGAATCATTTTAAACTTCTAGTTGTGGTATGAGCAAGACATTGGGTGTGTGTTTTTTTAAAAAACCCACTAGTCTGCAATTCTACCTGGAATAATAAGTACAGTGGATTATATTAATTAATTAATTATTTTTTAAAAAATAGCATAGACCATAGGTGGCCAATTTAATTCCTTCCCTTTTGTTGTAGACTACAACTCCAATCACCTCTGAGCATTGGTCATGCCGGGCATGGCCATGTACCACATCACTGGGCTTGCTGGGAAGAAGAGGGGGAGGGCTAGGTTTCAGGTAGGCTGGTTCAGTGCAGGTGCAGGAGCAAGAACAGAAGAGTGTCTCCACCACTGCATACATGCACACTTACAACATTTTCTTAGCATGCAGCATTTCCATAGTTAAAACCATGCTCAAGACAGCTTACAACATGAAGAAAAGCGCACAATTAAAAATATAACAAAAGTCACAAATGATAAATAAAATGCATCAAAAAGTACACAGCCAAACTGAGCAATGTCCACCCCATGCCACCCAGCCCATTATCCCTCCCCATCTCCCGCCCAGAAAGCGGAGAAATATGGCTGATGGGAGGCCAGGTGCATAGCACTGGCTGCCCCTAGGGCATGCTGGCTGGGGCTGATGGGAGCTGGAGTCAAACGATACCTGGAGAGATGGATTTCCCTGATATATATGGTGGTGGTGGTTCTTAATGGAAGGAGCATAGCCAAAGAGGCAAGGAAAAAGCATTAAATGACTCTGGTCCTTGGCCCAGCTGAAGCCCAGCGCCAAGGGCCTCCTGGCGTTTCCCCCACTGTGAGAAGCAAAGCTACAGGGAACCAGGCAGAGGGCCTTCTTGGTGGTGGCGCCCGCCCTGTGGAACGCCCTCCCATCAGATGTCAAGGAAATAAACAACCACCTGACATTTAGAAGACTTCTGAAGGCAGTCCTGTTCAGGGAAGTTGTTAATGTGTGACATTTTAATGTATTTTAAATCTGTGTTGGGAGCCGCCCAGAATGGCTGGGGAAACCAAGCCAGATCAGTAAATTTGGAGCAATAATATACTGGAATTTTCAACAGTGAACAACCATTCGCACTACATAAAAGAGCAAGCAACACACACAGAGAGAATGATCTTTTTACCCAAGTCCGAAACAAAATCTCAGAGCAGCTTCTTAGGAGATAATTTTGTAATGAGCTTCAATATTTGAATCCTAAAGATAAGATTGCTGCATAAGAGGTGAAATGCACACATACCGATATGTTTTATTTGGTGCTTGCTTAAAGCTTAACATTTAAAGCGCATGTGAGAAGGCAAGGTATGTCCTCACCTTTGCTTTAAAGGTTGCCAACCAAAAAGAACATACGTACACGCCCTGTACATGGGGTACAGCATGCATATCCATTTGTTAGGATATTGTGTCCCCATTTAGAATTTGTCATATGAGAAATGTGATGACCCACAACTAGTGTAAGTTCAGGTGACTCCAATTAATATAATGAAATTTCATCACTGAGTGGTGCCAGCCAAGCACTTGCAAGTGTGGTTGTTCAACAGGACGTTGCCAGAAAGGAAGTGTGTGGGCACGAAGGAAAACCAGACGGTACTGTAGGGTGACTCAGTATTACAGTATATAGTTCCAGTGGGGGCATTATGTTAATAAATTACTTTTAAGCTCTTTTGATTTGAATTGTATGAAGTATGCAAGACAAAAAGCATCTGTAATTACTTTGCAAAGGAATATGTATGTTATTCTCTGTGGTTAAGAGACCACAAATACTACAAACACTAGAGAGAAAAGCCAGAAAATTCTAACACATGCAGAGCATAATACAAATTTTGCACATGTTTCCATACTTAACTAGTGAATTGTTTAGTGGTAAATGTCTGAAACAAACCATGATGCAAACATTTCTAACATTTACTGGTAAATCTCTAGGCCAACAATCAAAGATCATCATCATGTCCATCCTTAACCTGCACATGTGGTATTTACCAAGGTACAACTCAAAATCTCTCAAATGAATTTTGCAATACAGCCATGTCTAACATTTACCAGTGAATTTCAAGAACTACCAAGCAAATGCTATGACTTCACCCTCAGTTCCTCAGTTGTCTCTTCTTTTCCATAGTAAGCATGTGTCTTGTGAAAAATTAACAATTGCATACACAAAATAAAGACTTTGCAGTGGCTGACATGGCTAATATTTCAGTCTTTATTTACATGGAAGTAATGACTACTGATTTCAGGATAACTTACTTTCATTAAGTGCTTTAAAGAAGAAATTGTACTATGTTTCTTTGTGATGGGGATAGGGGATAAACTACTTATCAACAAAGCAAACAAACCTTTCTGTATTAAAGACATAACTTCAAATTACATTTGGAATTTTCCTGAATATGTATCATTGTGTGAACCACTGATCTGCAAGCCTAATTCTGCACTTTCTAGTTACTGAACACAATACTTAATTAGAGTACATAGATGAGCACTGCAAATAAGTGAAAGCTGGAGAGCAAAGACTCTTTGAAAAGTGAAAACAATGTTTTGTGATCACACATTCAACCATCATAATGCCTATTTGAGAGTAGCAGAGAGCTTTATCATTCCTTTGAAAGCTCTGGTTCCTATAAATTATCTGTGATTTTTAGAGCAGGGATGAGTCAACAAAACTGGGAGGATTATAAACGAAACTGTCTAAAATGACTAATTTCTTTCTTTTCTTTTTTAAAGAAAACTTACTAAACTGTGACTTAGGCCCCTGCAAGCAAGTCAGCAAAAGATTTTCAAAATGATAAACAACCTACTACCAGCTGAAAGAGAAAAGTCATACCTTTGCTGTTTGGTGCATGACATCATGCTGTTACATAACGTCATTTTACTTGTTGGCACTGCACTAACTTTTAATGTACCAGACCAGAAAAATCTGTGTTATCATCTGATTAGACCACGAAATCCCAGGAAATCTCTCTCTGATCTGCCCTTTCCTTCCAAATATAAACCAATCACTGTCTACTTATGAACAAAGAACAGCCATCTGTTCTTTAACTTTAATAATATTTTCTCTCCACCCCCCCCACCCGCCCCCATTCCCAGTGATATATCGAGCCACTGGCAGAGGCCATTAGAAAATATTTTCAGCAGCAGAAATTGCTTGTGAAACAACGCCAATATAACACTTAGATGTGTTGGGAATGGGTGTGTATGTTAAAATCCTTCCATTTGCTTCGTAGATAGATGATAGAAGCACTTCCTTACTTTCTGCAGTAAATGCTACAGAGAGGAATGGGTGGAAGTGAATCACTCTCCATCCTCCCTGTCCCATATTAATAGGAATGCTTTCTCGTCGAGAAGGAAATTCTACTGACCCTGTTTGATTTCCCCAGTACATCCTTCAGCTTCTGTTTTAATATGCCTGAAGGAAGCAGACGACGATTTGCTTAGGCATCTCTGCAACTACCCCGGGGAGGCACCGCGCTATCCTACCCCTCGCAACTCTCTCAGGCTTTGCTTTCCCTTCTCTAAATGGGTAACCTTCACCTGAACTTCCCCTCCTCAACTTGTGCCTTCTCTGAGGTTTGGGGGTGGGAGGGCGGCCGATAAGGATTCTTCATCCCCTCCAGCCCTGTTTTTCAGTTGATCCCTTGAGAATTGCGGGATGCTCAGTTTAAGCAGATTTTTTTTTTTTGCTGGGGGGGGGGCGTTAAAAAGCAGGAAAGGGTAGCCGAAAGGCAGGGAAGAAAAATGGGTGGGGGGAAGGGACGTTAAGCGCAGATGGGTTGCAGGCGAGCGCTGTCCACGCAGGATAGTGCTGAAACGCCGCAGCCATAGTATTGCAACAAAAAAGAAGGGAGAAAACAGAAGCTACTGCAGACACAAGAAAGATCGTCCCAAATACCTTTAGAGAGCCGTAAGGAAAAACGAAGCCCCGCCTTGAGTGAGGTTGTCTGCAGGAACCCTTGCCTCCAAGATGGGTGGGTGAGAAGGTAGCTGACTGTCCGCCTCAGCCTAGGATCTCTCTCCAAAGAACTGTGAATGAGTGAGCTCCGGCTCCACGGGGCGATGCATTTTTGGGTAGCATGCGCGCGTGTGCGCCTTCTCCACGCAGTGGCCTGCCGCCCCCCTGGGTCCTAAAGACCTTCTCCGTTCAACCCAATATTGTAACGAGAAAGCACAATGTGGGAACACTCACATAGACGCAGAGACCCCCTTTTGTGACAGATGCTTCCACGAATGTTCTTCACAAAGCGTTGACTGCAGATTTGACCAAATCAAAAACAGGCTCCCTAAAGGGGGGGGGGAGGTAAGCCACCTGATGCATCGCCCGGGGCAGAGCTCCTGAAAAACCCACCATTTCCAGGTGTTTGTAGTTAAAGCGGTAGCGGAGGGGGGGGAGTGGAAACGGCAACCGAAAACCCACCTTTGTTTTCCTGTGATTTCATGGAAGAAACGGCACACACACCTCCTAAACCTTGAATGTAAAAAGAAAGGAGGGAAATAAAGAATGGCAGCCTGCATAGGAGCTGTAAGAGATGATTGCTGCTCCGCACCAGCAGCTTAAGATGTTGTCACTATTAAGCACTGTTGTTGTAACATAAAATCTTCATTGAACATCTTCCCTGTTTTCCAGTCAGCAGGGACTTAGAGGCCTTCTAGTTATAATTTCTGTGCACATATGGACTGGGGAGCTGCTGCCTGTTAAGTGTTTTCTGATCTGTGCAAATAGATGGAATCCTGAGGTTTTGAGACATACATGGAGCTTGCAAGCTACAAAGAGCCTTGGGTCTGCTTTTCATTGCTGGGGAGTAGTGCTGTGTCATCATTTTCTCTTCTTTGTGTGTGTGTGTTTTATTATTCTCCACCAGTTATTAAGAAAATAAATTGCATTTGAAAATTATTAAAGGAGAGAACATTTGAGCTAAATTCTCGTGCCCAGGGTGCAAGGGTTTTGTTGTGTTTGCCTTGCTTTCAAGGTAATCGAGGGGTCTTTGTGGGTGCCCTTTCCTTCATTCTACAAATAAGCCCAACAGTTAGTTGCAGCCTTGCCAGGCGCCTACACTTCAGCTAAAACCCAGGAGAGAAGATCATGAGATACCTTCTGCCATAGAGCTTTTTCAGAACAGGAAGGATGGGCAATCAGGGAAGCTATGGGCTACTGGATGAACATTTACTCAAATAAAACACACACAATGCTTCCAGCCATTTCACAATACTAAAGTAAGCACAAACCCCACACCAACATACTTTTTAAAAAACCAAAAAAAGAAGCTCATTTCATGGGGAAAGATAATGTCTGAAAAACTGGAGGATAGATTTCAGGACAGCACTGTTTGGAAATCTAGACTAGGGCTCACTTGCAATTAGGGATGTGCCCCCAGAACCTGTATCCAGTGCTAGATCTCAACTCATTAATGTGGAATAATAACCACAGAAGAAAGCAGGTTTCATGAATGTTATGAGGTTCCATCACTATGAGTAACCATAGCATTCCTAAATATCTGGGGTGGAGAATCTATACGTTAGTGTTGTTGGACTCCCACCTTCCGTCATCCCTGATCATTGGCCATACTGACTGGGGATGTTGAGTCCAACATCTTGAGACCCGCAGGTTCCCCATTGCTGCTCTATGACATAATGTGTGAAACTGAGTGAATTTGAGCCTCGGTGACATCAGTCCTTTTAGAAACAGACAACATATGTACATATATCAAGCATCAGAAGGCCTTTGATTTAACCACAGCACCTGAGCGAAATGCAGTGGTGCCTTTTTTTAACCAATGCATACTACTGAGAGCCAAAATATATTAGGCCTTGCCAAGTAGGAAACCAAGGCAGCATCTGCATTCCTTTCTTTCTTTTCCATGCAAGAATCTGAATAAGAGCTGGGAAAAGTATGTTTTCCCAAAATGATTCCTTTCCATAGATTATAAAAACTGATATTGACTCTGTTCAGCCATTGTCTTGTAGATTGTACAACACAGGCAAAACCTGTACCAGTCCTCAATACTCTGGGTCCAATGTTTTACTTTTTTTACAAAATGTATATACTAATTGATTATAATAAAATCTCTAGGCAGTTTGCAATAAATATTACAATTATCAATAAAAATATTATTAAACAATTTAAAACATCTACGATGACACTTTGCATGACTGACCACACCAATGGAAGAGTTTATTTGTCCATTTCTGTCCCTAATCTCCAATAATGCAAGGGGTGTTACAATACTTGAAACAATAAACAACAATAACAGCAAGTCTCACATGACACAACTATCCTTTCCTTTTCCACCCTCCCATATACTCCTTCCACTGATCCATATTATCCTTGTTATATATGAAGATATGAGTGGGCTTCATAAGTATACACCATGTGTATATACTGAAATACTCCATTTACAGAAATAAATTTTTAAAATTTCCAAATCCTGAACAACCCTTAACTACTCCAAGTAACCAAGGCCTACACAACCATCTTGAACAGACTCATCCTGATCTGAAATATAAATTGATATAATCTAATATATAAATTAAAAGTCAATGCAACGTTTATTTCTTATTACATATCATTTCAATGGGCAGCTTCATAGCCACTGATGTCATGTGAAAGAAAGTAACTTTAACTTACAATTGTAACTATACTACTAATTTTATTGATTTTCTTAATACTGACGTTATATGTCAAATTCTGCTCTCATGTGGCTTTTTCACAGCATGGATGAGGCACTAGAAACTCACAATGTCTTTAAAATATCCACTTGGCAGACACCACCCTATTCCATGAGCATACACAGAAGATACAAAGCAGCAACTCAGAAACTTGCAAAAAGTTAGTATTACACACTATATGATACACACCACTATATCATACACCCCTTTAGATCAGGGATAGGGCACCTCTAGCTCACAGGTTGAATGCAGCCCCAAGACTTCTCCAAATAGCCCACCTCCCTCTATCCAGGCTACACCCTCACCAAGTCTCCCTGAGTGCCCTGTGATCAGCCTGGTGAAGCAGAGTATCCAGCATTGTCCTGTGAACCAAAAGATACTCCCAATCTTTCTTCTCCTTTACTGAAGTGATGCTAGGGCAGTTTTAAAAGGAGATCTGCAACAGAGTTAAGTGTGTGCGCGCAGAGGGGAAACTACAGCAATAAATACCAATCTACCATCCTCCTGTATCTTTCAGCGTTTGTTCACAAATGATGAGCAGTGAGAATCTGAAACTAATGACTGCATGCTATTAATTAACTAGAGTATTCTTCTTCCCTAATGTACAGTTGTCACTTGGAATAATTTCCTTTCCAATTAACTCCTTTGAAGGGTTAGATTTAAAAGGACACTCACAAGTGTTTAGGAATCAATAACCGATTCTTCTTCAAAGAAGTAAGACTTTCAGCCACCTTTTACAGTTCCAAATCCCTACCTGTTTTTCATTATTGAAAAAAATAGTCTTTCGTATAATGGGGAAAATACATGTTAATGTCAGGATGCACTGATTAAATTTAAAAGCAGAGGACCTTATTCCTCCATTTTTACTCAAGATGAAGCAGGCTGGACAATGGCAAATGTGCAGTTGGTGAAAGACACACTACAGAGCCAACCAAACACAAGTGAGAGCACATAATTATGGCAGTGAGGGTGTCAAAGAAGGCCAACTTCTCTGCTTCCATTGTATCACCAAGTAACCATCTAACCATCCAACATTTTTTGTTTTGTCTGGGGTCAGTTAACATCAACTCCAGGAAATGTAACTTGGGTCTCTTCAGAAGCCCTGCATGAAATTTTGAATGCACTTTAAAGGAATAGTCACTCACTTCCACAGCTGACATTAGGCCACATCCACATTCACTGCAGCCTTTAGTGAGGTATCCAGCACAATGTCAGCTACAAAATGGTGGCATCAGTTTCTGCTGCTGTGGCCCAATGATGTGGACAAGGTATTTGTGATGATGTGGCCAACGATATGTTCCCTTGCTCTTCTTGGTTTATTAAAGTATGCTTTATTATTGTTATCATTATTATTGATTAAATTTATATAGTGTCCTTCATCCAAAGATCACAAGGCAGTTCACAACATAAAAATACAACATGACCACACAAAATGCATAATAAAAGGAAGAACAAAAGCAAATCAATACACACATTTAAAAGGACATAGAATGTTAATCAGTCAAAGGCCTGGTTAAAGAAAAATGTTTTCACCTGGTATCCAAAGATATGCAATGAAGGCACCAGGTGAGCCTCCCTCACAAATGGGGAGCCAGTGCAGAAAAGGCCCGTTCTCATATTGCCACCCTCCAGACCTCTCATGAAGGCAGCACAGAAAGAAGGGCTCCAGTTGATGATTGCAGGGTCCGGGTCAATTCATATGGGAAGAGGCCATACTTGAGGTATTGCAGCCATTTACGACTGATAAGGGATGCCTGGCAGATCCAAGGTATGGTCAATGCATCCTTGCAGGTGAGACTGGTCCTGGCCATCTTGAAAGAGGCAGTGATCCAATCACTCATGAAAAAGCCCACCCTTGACCCACTGGTTTGTGACAACTACCACCTGGTTGCAAATACTCTCTTTGGGGGGAAAGGAGATGAAGACTATTTCATTATGAAATTCCTCACAGTAGAAATGAAAGTGTCTCAGAAGAACTGTACCTACCAAAGTGGTATATTTGTGTGGTGGTGTGTCTAGCTCAACCCCAAGAGGAACATGATTGCCTTTCAGGGCCAATGCATTTCCCCAACATCCCACCCTCATTTTGAATTTCAATAGTTGCAAGAAAGCTGTACCACGTCTTTCTGAATGCATACACCTGCTTTTCATCAAAAATAAAATTCACAAATAACCAGCTGGTTGTGGATTTGTTGCAGGGCAGAGATTCTTAGGGGATGTTTCCTAGAATTTTGTATGCCTTGTAAAATTCATCAAGCTTTGGCTGGAAACATCATAACTGCATGATGCTTACTCCACAAAGATCTTGTGTGTACATGCAATGTAACTTCAATTTCTGTGAATGCCCTTGAGGATACTAAATAATTTTGCCTATTTGAGGAACTGCATTGAGGAATTATGTCACTGAAATAAGCAGATGGAGGACATGATCCTATTTGAGAAAGCTGTAGTTTGTGTAATTGAGGTTGTACAGCCTGTTTGCTGTACTCCAGCACCAGTTTTTAACGTGTGAATCATAGAAAATCAATACAGCTCTACTGATTTACCCCTCCCAAGGACTGATTTATTTTGCTTGCCCTCCTCTGGGGAGAAATAAAGTCACCACTACAGCAGCTCATACGATAGGAGCTGAAGGGGACAGCAAACTATTCAAACTAATTATTTTCATTCTTCAAGTATACAAATTAGAAGCAAAGCATATAAGACATTAAGAGCAGCACTGTGTTCATGAAGCTGAATGGCTTTCAAGAACCCCCTTGTGTCCCCTCCATACAGTATAGGAGATATAAAACCTGGTCGCCTGCACAAGTACATCTCATTGATTTTGATTGTATTAACTTCCAGGCAAGTGCACTTAGGATCATGGCCTCAGGGGCCAACAAAATGGCAAGGGTCTCTTTATGCTCCCCCCGGTTGTAGAAGGGACATTTCCACATTTGACAAGCCTGGCAAGTCCCTCTAGAGCTCAGGCTACAGCCATTCCTGATTCAGGCGCATGCTGATTCAGCCATTAAAATGGGCATTCATCTTCCTTGCGGCTGACATAATGCTGCACAGTGGCTTTAACTAAATTGCCAAAAAGAAACTGACTTAAATCATCTGGAGTCCTGACTTGCAGCACTGCCAAGCCACACACTAGTAGATCCCAAGCCATATGGGCTGCGGATGGAGGGGGGATTATTCAGCGACACAATGGGCTTTATATCGTTTGTAAAACAACAGACATCACCGCCCACCCCCATTATAGATAAGCAAACAGGGAACTAAGGGAGACTAGGGAGCTGTCAAAACAGATCTAAAAGCATTATGAGTCTGCAGGAAAATATCTGACTGCTTAGTTCAACTCCATATGTGAAATTTTCCTTTAAATTCTGTGTCTTTTGCTTCCTTGGCCCACAGTCCTTGAACCCCAAAACTCAGTTCCCATCCACTCATATCCAGGGAGCAAAACAAAGCCCTTTTAACCACACCATCCAAACTGGCTTCTCCCACTGGTTCCTCTGACCATTGGCCATTGTGGCTGGGGCTGATGGGAGGTGGAGTCCAACAGCAGCTGGAGGGCGCCACGTTGGCTACCCCTGATCATCTGTCCTGTAACACAAGCAAACGATACAAGCACAGCCTGACACTTTGATCTGGAAATGCACCTTATTGACTCAAACACCAGCACTTTGATCAGAATTTACTTGTTAATTTGCTTTATGGATCAGGTTGCTTCCCTTTATGCATAAACTACAACAAAATAAGGGAAAATCCAATAACAGCATATTTCCTGAAAACCTCTAATTATATGCTTAGATGCCTCTAACATATTATTTACCAAGCTCGCTCATTGTTGGCTTGTTCCTGTGGGCTGTGATTTTCCCTCTGGATTACCTTGCCACCTGTCTGACTAGCTGTTGGCATAAGAGACCGCAGTCATTGAAAGGTATTGGGTGTCAGTGAGTTTTAATTCATTCTTTAGAAAATTCATCAGGAGAGATTTGCTTTTATTCACAAAGGCCAATTAATTGGGGTTGGGGTGAACAAACAGATCCAGAGATGACAGATCTTGAAAGCTGGAATAGGCAACATGTTTTGCATAGGATGTGCATTTCTGCAGCGCATTGCCACAATGCTGAGTGTTCATGCTATAGATGGACAGAAGTTCTACAGCAGAACTTTCATTCCCAGCAGTTAGGAAGGAGGCTGGTGATACATGGTATTAGTACACAGCCATAGAACAATGCTAGGAAGATCAACTAGAAGTATATATACAGGTACATCTTAATATCACTTCTGATGTTACCGGCTTACAATAAAATCCCATACATGTCTATGCAGAAGCACCATTAAGTCAGTGGGGCTGAGTCCCATGTAGGGAAAGGTGGATCTTTCAATTTTGGTTCTCTAAGTTCCTCATTTTCCCCCAGTTTGTTTTCAATTATCCACATTTCTTCAGAAATCTTTGATTTCACACACACACACAAATTAAAACCCTCATTAAAATTATTCAGCATCTGAGTGCATATTTCTCCTAATAAACACATTTTTGTATGCAATGTTGCCTCATATGCACAAACATTTAATACATTTTATTAAATATGAGACATTTTTGCATATTATTTCCACAAATACATGTGGTTTTATGCATACGTTACCATAGAATGTGCATTTTTGAATGGCGGCTGTGTTTTGGTCTGTGTATTGTTTTAGAAAATGTGGACTTGGTAGGTTCACCTTTAAATGTGAACTCAATAAAACATTTCTCTTCCATCCCTATCCAGAGATAGGTGGGTACAGGATTGCTGAATACTTAAACACACACATACCCAGATTCCATCATGTTTCCTGGGGTTTTTAGCACCTCCCAGCAGTTGCATCAAGTGTTCCTATAAGTGAAAACAGGCTGCAATCACCTTCTGAAATTTCAAAATGAGTTGGCTCTTTAAAGCAGTAAAGCAATTATTTCCTGCACTCATTAATCTACTTATCATGAAAAGGATTGGTTTTCCTTTCATAATTGTGACAAGACTGCTTAGTGGCCAACAACTACCCAAGAATATTAATCAATTATTACTGTAGTGTGGAAGCTGCTGTAATTTACAATTTAAAGCAGCTGGAAAGAGAATACACTAAAGGCCAAATTCATTGCTGTATTAGTACGGGAGATATTAATTCCAGTGGAGGAACATCATCCTAAAATGTTAATGGTATGGTGGGTAGGTAGAAATATGTGGGAACGCACAAATCAGCCTTTTAGCTTTATTTTAACCTTGAATTATTTCCCTGGCAGATTCACAGTTGTGGAACTGGTCAAAGGGAAACCAAAACTCTGCTGCCCAAAAGCAAAATATATCTAGAACTGGGAAAATGTTAAAGGAAAAGTCACTAGCTTGGATTCCCAGCAGTAAAATTTCATGTGAATTTGAGCTTAATAGCTTGGTTTGCATTTCTAAAATGCTGTATTTCCCCCCAGGTTTTCCAAGAGGAGTTTCCAAAATTCTTGAAATACAGTGCCTCATTTAAAAGATCTGTAATGCCCAAATGCTTGCATGTACCAAACTAGTCTGAATAAATACTGATGATTTTGAAAGGGATAGCCAAAAATAAGCTCTCTTTCCGTGTGTGTGTGTGTGTGTGTGTGTGCGCCACACTTGTGCGTGAGGGTAGGGTGGTGGGAATGCCAGAGTTTGTGTGACAGTAATTCAGAGGCAAGATATGGTCCAACAGAGTTTTCAATAGAGGGAAGATGCAGCCTCTCAATTAATGTTATTTTTGTTTTCAGCCCAGGAGCTATTCTTGGATAAATGTCAGGAACTGGTCAATATTCAAGGGTGAACAATTCTTAGTAAGTACTATTAGTTTATGTCTTTGTTCATGTGCATTATAATTTTCGTCCATCATCCATGCTCCTGGAGAACTAATATCCTCTCCTTTGTGACAGGCTGGATGAGAAGGGCAGTTTTTGACAAATACCTCCCAATCAGTGTCGGGGAGGGGCAGGCATTGATTTCAGTGTGAGGAAATTCATTTTGAAAATGATAATCAAGATTTTGAGAGGGGAAAGCAGCGCAAACAAACATTTCAAAAGCAGTGGAGTTTCTTTTGTAGGAAACGTCACACCGCATTAAGCTCACTTTGAAACTTATATGAAGAGGAGATGCTTTAGATCATGAACAGCCAAGCCTTTGGCTAATTAAGCCATCTATGGCCTTTTAAACTGTGGGGGGTATTGTTTTTGTTTGTTACTATGTGATGTATTTTGTGTTTTGTAAACAGACATGTGATCGTCGGATGAAGGGTAGTATAGAAATTTAAGAAAATAAATGAACGAATAATTCTACAGTGATTTCTACAAGATCTACAGTGATCTTGTAGAACAGAATATATGAAACATCTGTTTGTGTAAAAGCAATTTTGAAAAGAAAATAGGGTGAAAGTTTTTTTAAAAAACACTACTAATCGACTCGATCTTAATCGACTCAGTTATTTATTACTGTGATTTTATAAGGTCAAAAGGTGAACATGCATATTTCCCATTGATTTTTCTCTCCCCACTTTCAAGGATTTATTGATAGCACATTGCCTGGTCACTTCACCATGGAAGCTAAGTAGCAATCTAGCATGATGGTGTTGGCCTGCTTATTGTTCCATAGGTTACATGCCTATGATAAGGCTATGTCCATAAATATTGAATCACACGTTCTTCATTGTTATCAGTGTACATGATACATCAGTAGAAGAAACTGCCTTTGTCAATGGGTGTGATAATTTGGAAGGACATGGTGATATAGCCTATCTCCTGTTAAACTAATTAAGGAATCGCCTCATTGCCGCCACCCAGTGGTTTGTATCCCTATTGTGTGTTTGTCTGCTTTAAAAAATTTTAATTAATACAGTGGTACCTCAGGTTACATACACTTCAGGTTACATACACTTCAGGTTACAGACTCCGCTAACACAGAAATAGTGCTTCAGGTTAAGAACTTTGCTTCAGCATGAGAACAGAAATCATGTCCCAGCAGCGCGGCGGCAGCAGGAGGCCCCATTAGCTAAAGTGGTGCTTCAGGTTAAGAACAGTTTCAGGCTAAGAACGGACCTCTGGAACGAATTAAGTACTTAACCCGAGGTACCACTGTACCACATTTTATTGTGTTCAGAGTTCAGAGCACAGGTGTTATATGCTTACAAGGCCTCACTGCTGTCAGCAATTGTGCTGCAGCATATTATACTAACTGCACCTTCCTGATCAAGCACAGAGTGCATTGCAGTAATCTAGTATTGAAGTAACCAATGCATGAACTTACTGTGGCATCTAAGATGGTAGGCTTCACACCAGCAGCATGGGAAACACTCTGTAAAAAAGACAAAAGGGAATTTTGTCTCTCCAATCACTTCATCTTCTTTTCCGTGGGGGAGAAGGGGGAATTAATCTAAGGTAAATATCTGGAAAGGGTGAAAGAAGTAACGCAGAACAAGTGACACATCTAAGAAGAAGAACAATGTAATATATTTTATTGCATCTTTAAAAAAAGCTTTAAAAGTTTGTTCTAAGTGAAAATGCTTGATCCTTTACCAGATGCAGTTGTGCTTAATATTGTACTGTGACCTTGTGCAACCTTTATCTTTCTGTTAGCTGTCCTTTGAAAAACTGTAAAGAAGGTGATGCACCATAATGCGGTTAGCTTTTTCCATGTCTATTTGAGCTGGCCACCTTCATGTATCCGTAGACATATCTGAAATAATCTTAGCAGTCTCCTGTGGAGAAATACAGTCCTTTGAGAGCTTTATGATGTACAAATGCCATTTTGGAACTACTCAAAGCAAGCTTGCCATGTTGCTCTCATTCACAGCCATCTGCCTCTTGAATCATACATGCTGCTGCAATTTAGCATTAACAGGCATGGGTTGCGTCTTCTAAGAAGTGAATAAATTTGCTTCATAGGCCTTTGTTCCATACAGGAGATGGAGCTTTTACTGCCATTTTCCATTTGTATGGCCTTCTGCTGCTCTCTTTGCATCTTCCCACGTCATTTTGATGAAGTTCATTTTGTTTCATGTCACTGCTTGATCTCTTTGACTTTCCTCGTCCCTTCTCATCTTTGGGTTTTCTTTGAAAGCTTGCTCTGTTATAGAAGTCATGGTTTGCCACTGCTTTCGTGTCTTTGACATTTCTCTTTACATCCTATAGGGATTCTCTTGGTGTTAAATTTTGCACGATTAATGTAGATTCACCATAGATGCTCCAGACATCATTCTGTAAGGGATGGCTTCTATTGTGCACATTAGCATTCAAATATTCTCTATCTTCATTTCCTCCTTCCTTTTTTTATGAGAAAATGTGAATTTTTCGGCAGCTCACAGATCCATTATGGCTGCTAATGCATGAGTATCACAGGAAGGCACAGATGGGTTAGTGCATGTGACGCTGCTGATTAATGAAAAATCTGTACCTTCATGGATTTGTGATTTATTTGTTTGTTTTCTTGCTGGTTTAGATGCTGAGCAAGACCTTGCTGTACTACTTCAGGATGGGAGCACTCATTGTATGAGCAAATGGAAGATTTTAGTTTAACTTGCCCATTCAGTATTTCATTTGTTTATAGCATGGTATCTTCCTTGAACATTGGAATGCACCAAGTGAAATGAAAGTAAGCACGCATATTCAGGACATAATTCCAGGATTCATGTTTGAACACTTGACAGCTTCACCACTTTTCCAGAGGGGACTTATGTGATGCAAACTATAATGAGATATAGATGGATTGCGTCTAAATACCAGTTATAGTTACAAGTTGTAAAACTATTCTAGATACTGCAGATAATTACTCAGTTACTTTTCACATTCTGGAAATTTAAATTAGAAATTCCATATTCTGTTTCAAGGAGCTGTCTTGAAACTCACTAGCTAGTTTCAGTTTTACACAGCTGCTGCATTGCTGACTTGTCTCTGTGTTGAACTTATTTTCCCCTGTCCTCCATGGTTGATATAGTTTATTCCCTCTAACACCTCCTCCCAAACTATTGACTAAACAAGTACATTGATGTATTCAGTAATCTTCTGCATGCACAATTAATTAATTAAATCACCTAACATAGATCCCTTGTAAATTATTTATTGATTTCATCTTTTTCTTCTTCGCTGTATCCACCCCAAAAACTGCTGTAGTTCACCCCCTTTAAATATATATGTATATTATTGTATCATGATTTAACTCCAATAGATTTCAGCTGCTGTGGTTTCTACTGGCTCCCATTCTTTAATTATGTAGCAAGTTTCTCTATTAAAGGGAAAGGAAAGGAAAGGAAGACACCAATAACCGTCATAAAAAGAAGTCACAGACTGATTAAAAAGGATCACGACATACAAAGGTAAGCATTAAGACCAGTGTTGCGGGGGGGGGGGAAGGTTAGTTCCAACCCTTTCTGATCAAATGTCCCAGCAGACTGACATTGACAGCCAGCCAATATAACTCCCCCACCCACCCAACCTTCTTGGACCAATTCAGACCACCCCAGGCTGGTGGGCTGACAAATGTATCTGTCCTCTTGCAAGGTAGAGATAGTTCTGAGGTAGGTTCTCCATTAGACCTATTGACAAACCTTGTCGGTGGCCACCTGCATTATGACCACATTCAGCTGTTTCAGTTCTAAAACCTTCCAGATTTATGAACATCCAGCTGTACTTCTTCTAAGGTGATATGAGCACAATTTGGTTTTGATGAGATGGTTGCAAATATTGCTCCTGTTTGGTGTGCTCCTTTAGGTTATATTAGTTCTTGTTTAATATTTGGTGTTTTGCTTTGATGACAGAATAATCTAAATTGGATCCAGGCAGCTGTGAAGCAGAGCCAAGCCCTGCAACCTCACACAGGTCAGAGCAGAAGGTCGGGAAATGGACTTTTTAGTTTTTTTCCATGCCTGCTCCAGGCTGACACAGCTGAAGGCACCAGAAATTGGGCTTCTTGGAGAATCTGGGGGCATTTGATCCAGTGGATCAAAAACTACAGGTACTCCACCTCTACATCCCTCAAATACCAAATTCCAGGGATTTTGACTGGCTACCACTGGCAGAAGAATCATCACCAGTATATTTCTGTCTGACTGGACAATGCTGACTTTTCCACATAGTGGAGCCTCCACTACACACCATCCAACCTGCCCAAGTCATCAGTGTGTGTACGGTGGGGGGTGGGATTGGGTTGTGCTGTGGGTTTTTCTCGTGTTGCTTTTTAATTGACTTTTAAATTCTATTCATGTATGCTGCTTAGGAGGGACAGAAAAGACGCCAGGAAATTTCAGTATAAATGAATAAACATTGAGTTTTCAATTTTGTGGAACGAGAACACGCTGTGAACATTTGAGCTGCAAGGCAAAAATCAGCACCAGTTTTGCTTTCATGGCCCACCAGTGATAGAAGCGAAGGGGAACTGAATGGGGAGTTAGAAGGCCATTCCTAATCTTTACCTCTCCCTTTGCAGCAGAGGCCACAAACCAACACAGTATTAGGTGTGCTTGTGCCTTTTGATATCAGTGTACTTATGGCTCTAATCTGTGGCAACAGCAGTGTTATGTGTTCACAATAGTTTGTGAATTCTTGGCCAAGGGGAAAAGACGCTTTCCATTGCCTTTGTTACCTGCATCACAAGTAGGGATGTCAGAGAATTCAGACAGAAACTGAAACAGGAGCAGGAAATCCTGGTGTTCGTTTATTTGTCCCATGTCCGGAACAGAAATTAATCTGCTGTTGTGCCTTTCCACCTACAAACAACATGTAATGGTGGCTTCCCCTCTCCCATTCGTACCATGTCTCCTTTGTGTTGGAATGCATGGTGTTGAAAAAACATAACAATACTGCAATTAATTGCATAATCAATTGTGTAAAATTCTGCCACAGCAGAATGCAAGTGGAATAACATAGATTTTGTTGGAAGTCAAACGTCAGCACTGAAGGCGACCAACATGGGTGGTAATGGAAATCAATGCTTCCTTACACCTCTGAGTACAAACAGAAATTCAGCAGGTGCTCAGCTTAATATGATGCCATAGTAATTTCAAGGCTAGTGTCTTTATCACCCTAGCCCTGGTTTATATACTTCTTTGATGATAGATTGCCAGGCCAAAAATGTTTCCTATGAATTTAATTGCTTTCTACATGCAGCCCACCACAATCTTTCCCTCACCTGCCCAGCATCCTGATTCAGTATATTACAAATGCAGGCTGAATGTGCAAAAAAAGCCACAGCACACAACAAAGGGAAATGATGCTGCAGTGTTATTAACACCCTGCTGGTTATGAACAAAATAAGCAAGTCAGAGCCAATGTCTGGATGCCCTGATGGGCTGGATGAAGGCCAATAAACAGAGGCTGGATCCTGGCAAGATGAAGGCCCTATGGGCGACGAGTTTGACTGTCTGAGATAGTAAGACGGTCAAATGGCCTAACTGAATGCCCCCAAGAAAAAACAGTGCCAAAAGACTGTCCACAGATGAGGATGGAGGAGTACCTGGAACAGGGCTTGAGAAAATGACCTGGATTTGTCTTTTCAAATGAGTCAGTTCACATAACCAACAGTTGTGACAAAGTGATAAGTCTTTGAGCAATGCCAAGTATGGTTTATGTATATCTGAATCTGTCCTCAAAGAAGTTAGAACTGTTACAGATAGCAGTGGGGAGGTATGTAATAAAAACATAGCCACTTTCTGTTGTGTATCTTAAGCTGGAGTGTTTTTGTCTGTTTTATGCTAATTGTGCTCAGCTTTCTATAGTTTTGTGCTGGGAGGTTGCATTGGGACCATTTTTTCTCTCTTGTGTTGTATGCATATTTTGAGCCTCTTTGATAGAGAATGCCATCTAATTAAATCAATTAAATCAATAGTAGCATTTCCCACCTTATAACACAAAACCTTCGCTGTTTCAGTGGAGTGTAGCACTGGATTAATTCTAATGGAAGAACATACTGGTGGAGGAAGGATAAAATGGAACCAGCACAATGTAGTTTACAGTTGTGGAAAGGAATAGAAAATCAAGTCTGACATTTCACACCCCTAGAGGTCTTTGTCAGAGATATGAGTATGGTTTTCCTTCTGCTGTATCCTTGAGAAGAGTGAAATAGAGGTCATTCGCTGTTCTCCCATAAATTAAGCATGTGAAAATTTGTCTTGTTTTTAACTGATGTCTGCATTGCTGGTACTTGGAGTCCTTAGGGTTTTTTTTTAATATTTGATAAAATTCTTGGGTAGATTTAAATATTAAGCATTATTTCCTTCTCTGAGGCCTTCTTCCCTCTTATTTCTTTTTTTAAAGCCGCTGATTCTAAAAGTGGAAAGTTTAAATTTAGGCCATGGATTAAATCCAGTTGAAGTGCCATCCTGTTAAACTGGAGACAGCCGAGGATGTAATCTCTCTATTGTTATGATGATGACATACCCTCCAACATTTCTCCGATGAAAATAGGGATGTCCAATTCCATAATAATAATAATTATACCTCACACATCTGACTGGGTTGCCCCAGCCGCTCTGGGCAGCTTGCAACATATATAAAACAATAAACATTAAGAAACTTCCCTATACTTTTAGATGGCTTGGGGGGTTAGATAACCCCATACCCTCCAACATTTCTCTGATGGAAGTAGGGATGCAGAAATGTGTGGTTTTTCCAAGACTGTATTTGTATTCAGAATCATCCCGTCAGCTGCTTTCCCCTCATAGAAGGAAAAGTAGCTGAGCAGAAAAAAATGGCAGATCAAGGAAAAGGTTAAGCTTGTTTTCTGCCACTACTCCTTCCACCAACCTACTGAGACAACTTTGTATTTTAAAATGTTGCAAGTGGCCCCGGGACTCTCCACCATACCTTCTCCAGTTCTAGTAGTCATTTAGCCCTCTGCACCATGAATTCTTCTCTTGAATTCTTCTCTGTGAATTTTGTTCTTGAAAGATGATGCCACTCCCATCTGTCATTTTTCTTGATATCAGAAATTCGAAATTGTTGATACCTAAGATATTTGCATTGTTTTGTAATTTTAAAAATGCAGGGTTATGTTCTGAGGGGAGACATAGGCATGGCGAAACCACAAGAATGAGCCCAAGGCATGTAAACTCTGCCCTGATGCTGATTGGTGGGTGAGCATCCTTCCTCAATAATTTCCGTTTCTCAGTGCCAAACATTGTTCATCGGGGATGCATTTTGTAAAATTTGAAGCTGACATTTATGGTGATTGACATTCTCCAAACAGTTGTTTAAAATGAAAAAATATGAGGGCAGCAAGAGAAAGCAATCAATTTCACTTGCAGTGACATCAAGAATCAGAAAGAACTCAAGAAAGAAATTTCATGATCACTCACCTACAGTAGCAGCCAGCAGCAGATTCAGTGCTATTGGGATGATATACCTGTACCATGTTACTCTAGTTTGGATATCTTAAAGCCTGCAACATGAGGCATGCTGTTCTTGAAAGGGAAGGTAGGAAAACGTCATTGCAAAATATTGCAAGCCTAAAACTGTGAAATAAGAAGATAATAAGAGCTTGCTGGATCAGGGTGAGGGCCCATGTAGTCCACCATCCTGTTTGCACAGTGGCTAATAAGATGGTTGCGGGGAACCCAGTAAGCAGGATTCAGGCATCATAGCACCTCCCCTCCTGTAGTTTCCAGCAACTGGTATTCGGAAGCATTACTACCCCCGAATATGGAAGCAGAGCACAGGTATCAAGGCTAGTAGCCTTTAGTAGCTCTTTCCTCCATCACTGCCTCCTGTGGGAGAGAGTTCCATAGTTTAACTATGCACTGGGTGGAGAAAGACTTTCTTTTGTCTGTCCCGAATCCTCCAAAATTCAGCTTTCTTGGAAGTCCACAAGTTTTAGTGTGATGATGTGGTAGGCTCTTTTCTAAATCCACTTTCTCCATGCATAATTTTGTAGACCTCTGTCATGTCGCCTCTTCCTCACTTTTCCTATAAATTAAGAAGTCCCAAATGCTGCAACATGGGAGCCATTCCATCCCCTGGATCATTTTTGTTACCCTTTTCTGAACTTTTTCCAACCCGACAATATCCTTTTTGAGGCGAGGCAGCCAGAACTGTACACAGCAGTCATTATACTATAGATTTGTATAATGGCATTATAAATCTATTACTGCTACCTTGTTAAAGCAGGGGGGTGTACCTCTTTCAGCCCATGAGCTCCATTTTCTTATGGACAACATATAACATTTGGGGACCAGGTGGGTGGGGTGAGAGACAGCAGTGGGAGGGGTCAAAGGCAAAGCTGGGCAGGCCTGAGACTTACCTTATCTCCAGTGGCTGCAACCCCCACCCCCCACTGGCCACACCCACCCTTGGCATAATGTTCACAAGGAAATGTGGACATGGGGCTGAAAAACAGACCCTGTTTTACACAAATCTTCTTGGCATTCTTTACAGTAGTACCTCTGGTTGTGAACTGGATCCATTCCCGAGGCCCGTTCGCAACCTGAAAGGAACGCAACCCTTGTCTGCGCACGCTTGGGTTGTGATTCACTGCTTCTACACATGCGTGTGACGTCATTTTGCATGTCTGCGTATGTGCGAGCTGCGAAACCCGGAAGTAACCTTTTCCGGTACTTCCAGGTCGCCGTGGGACGCAACCTGAAAACGCTCAACCTGAAGCAAACGTAACATGAGGTATGACTGTAATTAGATTGACACTTTAAGTTGTGTTGCATTAGAAGAGGGTTTTTTACAAAAACAAGCAAGCTCCATTAAAGTATATTTTTAATTAAAGCATCTGCTTTGCTGCAGTGGAAAATATAAATCTAGCTTACTTTTCCTTAATGTGCAAGTGATGGGTAGGATTATCTCATTGGTGGATGAAACTTCAAAGGCATCTGTGCTGTTTCTGATTACCGGTAATCATGTGCTGGGTCAGCACTTCTGCTTCCATTTCCCTTCTGGAAGGAAGAGAGAGAGAGAGAAAGAGAGAGCATGTGCAAAGCATGAAAATAACATTCAACAAGATATTTAAAAATAACACCTTTTGGGGTCCATAAGATGAGGCAATTTGCATTTCATTGCAACATTTAGATTAAAAACTGGCTATTCTCTTTATGCAGTTTTTAATCTAACTGCAGCACCCCCCCCATCTGTGTGAAATGATGTGGACTGTTTCTCTTTCCGAGATACCAACAGAGGCATGAGGCAGCTTTCCTTTGGTGTGAAGCATGCCTGTGTTCCCTGAGGTTAAATGATTTATTATACCAGGCATACTTTCTGCAAAATGATGCATGAGGCCAGGTTTCCTTAATGAAAAGTGATGCCTGAAGCAAAGGGTCCCTGGTGAAAAGCCTATAGGATGCTACTCGGGGTTTTCACTATCTGCATTGATGCATGAAGCACAGTTCCTCCCATATCTAGTGATGCATGGAGCTGCGTTCCCCCAAAGTAAAGGTTTTCGTTTTCTTTCGTTTTCGTCCCTATTGATAACATCAGGATATTTGTCTTTTTCTAAAAAAAGGTTTTAAAAGGCAGAGAAACTATCAAGATAAAACAGCAATACATGATGTCAGTGGAATTAGCTGGTAGCTTTAAGAAGCTGGGCGGGTCCCAGGAGTGATTAATTCTTCATTGGAGAAGGAGGAAAAACCATCTAACTTTTTTCATAATATTTTATTAAAGCTTTTTCATAATACAAGCTAAAATAAACTAATCTGAACAAAAACAAAGAGAGAAAGAGAAAAGAAAACACAAAGTCCTCTCTTAAATGTAGCTCTGAACCCTTGTCACGCACAAAGTGGTGTACACTTCCAGCTATCACCTGAAAGCTATCCTTTCATCTCCTGGTCTCTCACCCTGGGAGACCTTCCCTTCCCTGCCTCAAGGTACCATCTAACTTGAATAAGGTAGAGGTGTGGGCCCCATCCTTAAGAAGACCTCCCTGGACCTAGAAGTTTTAAACAGCTATCATACAGTAGCAAATATCCCCATTCTGGGCAAGGTGCTTGTGAATGTGGTGGCCGTTCAACTTCAGGTATGCTTGGAGGAAGCGGATTGCTTGGAGCCATTCCAACCTGGCTTCAAGCCTGGTCATGGCACTGGAACTGCTTTGATAAGAGATGAGCCTGAGACCCTGCTCATTCTCCTTGAGCTCTCAGCGGCTTTTGATGCTATTGACCATGGTATCCTTCAAGGAGCATCTCTGGGAGGCGGGAGATTGCTCCCCATATTTCAGTGGTTCCGCTCCTACTTCCAGGGCTGTGTGCAGAAAGTAGTCATGGAAGGCTACTGCTCAATGCCTTGGGAGTTGTCTTGTGGTGTCTCCCAGGGTTCCATCATGACCCTCATGCTATTTAACACACACACACATATATATATATGAAGACTCTGGGGTCTGTCCTCAGGAGATTTGGAGTGAAGTTTCATTGATATGCAGTTGACACCCAGGTCTGTCTCTCCATTCCATCTAACACAACAGAAACAGTTGAGGTGTTAGACCAGTGCTTGGAGGTGGTGATGGGCTGGATGTGGGCAAATACATTGAAGCTGAATCCTGAAAAGACTGGGATGTTCTGTATCCCAAGTTCTTGCATCCAGGGGGTGAGGAGGCAGCCTGTTCTGAAGGGGTTTGCACTCCTCTAGAAGGAGCAAGTTGAAGGTGTTCCTGGGTTGAACACTGCCATTGGAGGCTCAGGTGGCCTCCATGGTGCACCAGCTATGGTCCCTTTTAGATGGAGATGACTTGGCCACTATACTCCATGTTCTGGTAACTTCCAGGCTGGATTGTTGCAACATGCTTCAAAAAGGGTTGCCTTTGTAGACAACTCAGAAACTTCAGTTGGCCCCAAATGCAGTAGCTAGGGTTCCATTTAGATCTCATACAACCCCTGTTTTGAAACAGCTGCTCTGGAGTCAAACTTATTTCCAGGCCCAATTCAAGGTTCTTGTGTTAGTGTTCAAAGCCCTAAATACCTGGAAGACCACCCCCTTTCCATCAACCCACCTTGGGTGATAAGATTGGCAGGCAGTCCTCCTGGTAGGTCTTCTACCTTACAAACCTTGGATGGAGGCCTCCAGGGAGAAATCTTTGTGGCAGCCCCTAAGCTGTGGAACTTCCCACAGAGATACATCTGGCACCTTCATTACACAGCAGCCAACAAATACCGAAGATGCGCTTTACCCTGGCTTGTGACACCTGAAGTGTATATTTTCAGGAACCATCTTATCTGTTCAATTGTGGATTGTTTTAAACAGTTTCTAATATTGTAATGTTGTATTTTAATTTGGTAAAGCACCTTATAGTGAATGAAGAAGTAGAAGACTCAAACCATGGGGGGAGTGGGTGCAAGCTTCTTGTTTGTGAAGGGTGCTTGTTCTCCTGGACCCCCCCCCCCCGAAACCACCCCTGCCTCTCATCTATCTTTAGCAGCAGGTCAAGCTTCTTTCTGATCATATAGGAGGACACTTGGGAGGGTGCTCAGGAGAAGGGGCCTGGGGCCACCCAGCACATGGCAACTTAGATGGATGCCTGGCCAGGTCAAGCTCTAAAATCGTACCTCTTTAGTTACCAGACTTTTATCCCTTTATATCAGACAAACCTAGCTATTTTTATTATAGTCAATGTTTCTTGCATCCTACTTTATATACCCTTTAACATCTGTTCTGTTTAGTCATTTGTGCCAATGAAATTCAACAACAAGCATCACTTTGGTTTGATGATCAACCACAATCAAATCCTATACATCATTTACATCCTATAAATGCCACTTTATGTTTACTAAAATGTATAAATCCTACTCTAAACAGATTTAAAAGGGAAAGTGCTGCTGATTAAACCCGATTAATGATGTTGTGTATAATGTAATTGTAAATGTAAGGCAAGGCAAATTATTATATCTCGGGAAAGCAGATGGGACTGTGTTTCTTACACACAAGCATATGATGGATGTGGTGCTGGTTGTATTGTTTTATTCACATCTTCATTTTTCTTGGATATAAGGCACAGCCGGATCTTAGATGGATGTGTATCCTATGCTGTGGTTTATTGGTGCATGCATCTTAAGGAAATGGATGCAGAATGTGAAATGACAATTGGCAAGGGTTTCTATCTGGGTTGAATGGGTTTTTGTACTTTGAACTGAGTTTTGTATTTAACTCATTTACCTGAAAAATACTGACCTCTGGTGGTTTTGTAAGCATGTTCAATTTCTAAATTATTATTAGCTCATGGATTACATTAACATGGATTACAAGCCAGTATATTACTTTTTACAGCCATTCTCTCCCACCTGTTAAATTATTTGCAGGAAAATAAGCACTGCATTAAAAGAAAGGAAAAAAATGGAAATGACAGCTTTTTTCAGTGTTTAACAGCCTCCCCATGTCAATCAAATCTCCCTGCTGGTTTATCAGATATAAATTATTGGAATTTTAGAATCATCACTATTACCACTGTTTCTTTGTATGCCGCCATTCCACAGTTAAACCATGTACATGGCACTTTACAACATGAAAAGGTTGTCCCAAAATCCAACTCTTCTGGACATCAATTATACAAGAAATATGCAAAATAACTAAGCAAGTATTAGAAGTCACCCTACTAAACATCTTCCAAGATAATAATGCCCACTCACATTATAAAGAGCTCATAGGCCAACTACTCTAAGCAGCCAGAAGCATCGTAGCCAGACACTGGAGAGACCTGTCAGGAGTAAGCATGGACCAACGATATCAAATAGCCTGGTGTATGGGAAATGCATCCGGAAAACAAAATGTATTGAGGAGCTAGTGATCTGACACGGAGCCCTCCCTGCCTTCTCTGTTCCTTCCCCCTCTTTTGCTTTTGTTAAGTTTTTTGATGGTTTGAGAAAGTATTTAATGTGCTGAGAACGTTGGGAGGAGGTGAAGCCCCATGCACAGCTGCCTTAATCAGTTGTGGAGGATAGTGCAATAGTGCCTTCTTTGATGTTGGACATTGTTCTGAGAAAGTGAGGCATTGGGAGGAGGTAGCTAATGGATGATCTACATGTAGCCAGTCTTGAAAGCATCACAGGCTATCTATAAAATCGGACTGTTTGGGCAGAGTTTCTTTGAAGCTTGTGCATGGACTGATCGGCTGCAGGGCCGTGCAAACTGAGGCTACCTGGGAGAGTCACTTTGCCACTTCTTGAGGGCTTCCAAGTGGCAGACTGAAGTGCTTGATTGGTGTGTATACATTGCTTGCTGTTTTAGAATAAAATCTTTAATCTTCTCACTCACTTGTGTATTTTGTATCGCTTCTGAATCTCATTTTAGAAGAACCGCCTTGCCTTTGGCAAGACGTAAGGGAAACAGCCTTATTAGAAAAACTAACCAATAAACTGAAACTGACACAGGGACAATTAGAAGAAGATGCCTTCACCCTGATATGGTTCCCCTTTATTACATACATAGCCAAACAAGACAACAACAAGAATCCACCGACAGCATACGAATCAATCTGGCTAAACTGATCCAAAAACACACATACCCCACTCTCACACAAAAACAAATCTCACTACAGCCAACCAAATACAACCAACCACATCTTAGGCCACCCTCTACCTCTCTCACTACCAAGAAAATACAACAAGCAAATAGTAAGAGAACCCATACAAGTGACTTGTCCAGAGGAGGGCAACCAAAATGGTCAAAGGCCTGGAAACGATGCCTTATGAGGAACAGCTAAGGGAGCTGGGCATGTTTAGCCTGGAGAAGAGGAGGTTAAGGGGTGATATGATAGCCATGTTCAAATATATAAAAGGATGTCACATAGAGGAGGGAGAAAGGTTGTTTTCTGCTGCTCCAGAGAAGCGGACACGGAGCAATGGATCCAAACTACAAGAAAGAAGATTCCACCTAAACATTAGGAAGAACTTCCTGACAGTAAGAGCTGTTCGACAGTGGAATTTGCTGCCAAGGAGTGTGGTGGAGTCTCCTTCTTTGGAGGTCTTTAAGCAGAGGCTTGACAACCATATGTCAGGAGTGCTCTGATGGTGTTTCCTGCTTGGCAGGGGGTTGGACTCGATGGCCCTTGTGGTCTCTTCCAACTCTATGATTCTGTGATTCTATGATTCTATGACTTTGACACAAAACCCCACACTAAGTAGAAGAATAGAAGCATTGCCATCCGACCCCACCCCACTCACCATTCCCCCCTTTCTTCCTTTCTTCCCCCCTCTTTTCTTCCTGACCTAACACTGTATGCAACACTAATGTCTCACAACAAATGAAACTGATCTGAAGAAAACACAACTTGGTAAAGAGACAATGCACGTATTTTTGTAAACTAAGAAATCTTTAATAAAAATGTATTTTTAAGAAACTACAATAACATGAAAAGGTTTCTGTACTTACAAAAATATAACAAAAGTAAACAACACCAATAAATAAAAAGGTATCAATTAGTATACGATAGAATTAAAGAATTCCCACGTTTGCCCTGCATTTTCTAGACACAGGTCCATGCTTTCAGGGAATAATAGAGTCATAGACTCATAGAATTGTAGAGTTGCAGGAATCTCAGCTAACAAATCCATGGGGTTTTTGCAACAATGGAGATTTAGAAGAAGAAGAAGAAGAAGAAGAAGAAGAAGAAGAGGAGGAGGAGGAGGAGGAGGAGGAGGAGGAGGAGTTTGGATTTGATATCCCGCTTTATCACTACCCGAAGGAGTCTCAAAGCGGCTAACATTCTCCTTTCCCTTCCTCCCCCACAACAAACACTCTGTGAGGTAAGTGGGGCTGAGAGACTTCAGAGAAGTGTGACTAGCCCAAGGTCACCCAGCAGCTGCATGTGGAGGAGCAGGGAATCAAACCCAGTTCACCAGATTGCAAGACTACCGCTCTTAACCACTACACCACACTGGCTCTGTATAAGGCAATGGGAGGAGCCAGATAAAGGCCAGTGGAGTGAATTGCTACTTGCCTACCTCTTACGATTTATACACCTTTTCTTCATGGATTCTCCTGCATTTGACTTGTAACTAAAGAACAGGGAGGCTTTTCCTGGAGTCGTGGGTATGAACTTACTCCTTCTCTAGAATTGCCTGCCCACCCTAGGGAGGCATCCCTCACACAGTTTGACTCCTGATCCTAAAATCTGGCTTTTAATGAAATACTCATGACTCCTAATTATCCATAATCTAATTAACACAGGCTGCTTTCGCAAGCAGTGCTAAAACACTGATTTGCCTCTAATGTGTCTTTTTAATTAACTTATTTCTACGGTTCATGCAGCATGTAACAAGAGAACCCACAAAGTTTAATTTGGGCGATATCCGCTGGAAACGTAGCTCCTGAAAGGAATCGCATGGGTCAGGAGCAGTTTGCCCAGTGGGGCTGCACCACAACAAGGGCTAGGAAGGAGAGGGTAAGCTGGTGGCAAGATCAAGACTGCATGGGCCCAAAAGGGGTGTTGCTCCTGGCTATGCATTAGTGCAGCTCCCATTCTAGCCCCACTGCATCCCTCCCTGGAAGCTTCAGCAATCCTGCTGCTGGGAGGCTATTGCTCCAAGCTATTCCTGGCATGGGTTTATATACCTTTTCCTATTCCTTTGAACAGAGGAGCTTTTAGGAAGTGTGTGCACCAATGTGTCCCGACTCAGAAAGAGTTGGTGCAAGCTATACCACATCCCCAGGAGAGCCAGTTTGTCACCCAAGAGGCAGCAGCATTTGTAAGATGTTCCTGAAGATGATATCTGAACACCACCTAGTCATGGAATTCTACTCAGTATTGATCCGGAGTAGATTCCAATGTATAGTTAGCAGAGTAACAACTTAAACACGTTGCAGGATTCCCCCAAAAATAGACCAGAGGCAATTGTATTTCATCCAGCTGAGCTTTACTGCTACTGAACGCAAATGAGCATAATGGTCACAAATCCAATACATTCAGGATTGGCATGTCCATAAGAAATCCAGTTGTGGCAGATTTAACTTAAACTTACAATAACTCATAATAAGTCTAAACCTTAATACTAAGCATACTATGTACAGAACACCACACCAGAAAGAAAGAGATAGAAAGAGAAAGGTGAAACTCAGGCTCCTTCTGGCCCTACTTTTATAGTCAACATGACCTTGACAGAAAGAGATAAGAGAAGCAGTTTAAGCCAACTGTACTCAGCTTCTCTGAAGGAATAACCCAAACATCATGAAACTTCTGCTTGTTTCTTTCACACAGAGAAGCTTCCAGAAGCTTCCAGAACCCTCTTGAATTAATTAGAATAGGAAAGATCTCTGCACATCAGATCAAGACTTTCTGCACCAAGAAATGCAAACTGACACATCTCTGAAAGTTTTCTGTGCAAAGATCCTGGCTTACATTAGGCTAGTTCTCAGTTTCATCCCCCCAACCCCAGAAATAGACTTTTTGGCATTTCACAAAGCTGAAGCTCAAGCAAGAGGAACCTATGACCCTCCAGAGGTTGAACTACAACTTGCACCATGTTTGACTGTTGGCCATGTTCTGTGGGGACAGTGGAGGCTTGCATTCAACAACATCAGGAGAGCCAGAGGTTTCCCATCCCTGCTGTACTCTGTTCCATTCACAAAGCCTCTGAACCTCCTTTCCCAGCTTGGTCTACCCACTGCCTCCTTTGTCATGAGGGCTCAATGGGGGCTGCATAGAGATGAAGGGGGAAGTATGAAGAGTGGTGCTCTCTCCAACTTCCAGCTCTGTGTGCCCCTGAGCTGCTGATCTGAATCTTGAAAAGTACATCAACGCAAAAGAGGAAGTGGGAAGAGTGTCATTCTCACCCACTTCCTCTTTTACCTCTGTGCTTTTTAAGACTGGTCCGCCTGAGCAGCAGAGCAGAAAGTGAGCTGTAAGACTGGGGGGAGGAAGGCAGAGTAGCTGGGGGAGGGGAGGAGGGTGTCATAGGAGTCGGAAGAAAGAAAATGGACAGCCAGAAAGAGAGAGAAGGTGCCTGTGTGCGTGCACGCACGCATGCACACATGTGCACACACACAGCAACACATGCTGGATCCAGAAAAACAGATCCTCTTGCATCTGCAGCTGTGATTCGTCAATGGCTATTTTGCCATCCCATCTAAAAAAACACAAAGATCCATAAGGATCCATGGTTTGGATTCATGCTTATGTGGTGTCAATAAACACCAGATCTGTGGTTTTTCATTATGTGGTCTACACAAATACTCTGGTTTCTCTTTCAGCTTTTCATTGTGTGGTGTACCACTGTAAGTTTTAATTTGATGGTGATTTGGGGCGGGGAGCCCATGCAAAATCATGCAAATTAAAGAGTATCTGTTTTATTTCTATTGGATCAAACATTTACCCTGATCCCTTTGAGAGCCAGTGTGGTGTAGTGGTTAAGAGTGGTAGTCTTGTAATCTGGGGAACTAGGTTCACTTCCCTGCTCCTCCACATGCAGCTGCTGGGTGACCTTGGGCTAGTCACACTTCTCTGAAGTCTCTCAGCCCCACTCACCTCACAGAGTGTTTGTTGTGGGGGAGGAAGGGAAAGGAGAATGTTAGCCGCTTTGAGACTCCTTCGGGTAGTGATAAAGCAGGATATCAAATCCAAATCCAAACTCTTTGAAAAGCAAAGGAAGTGTGTTTGGGTCACTGTGATCCAATGTGTGTTATCTTTTTGCATCTTCAGGCAGCGGGGCTGATCTGGGAGAAGAGAGAAAAGATTGTGTCCACGACAGCCTCTCAAAATTCCAAATGTGCCCACAAACCTAAACAAAAAGTTGGATGCATAAAAGCATAATAGTGAACGATAGTTTTGTTACTTTGTTTTTGTGTGCTATACTGGGAGAACAACAGTCACAGAGAATTGTAAGCAACAGGAAGAAAAGATAGAAGAATAGAATGAGGAAAATATAAAACACATAACTGTTCATTGCTCTTAAGTCTCAGGGAACCAAGATGACTTATTAATGTTTGCATTATTTCCAGCTGATTCCTACCTAAAATACATACCTGTCCTGAAATTTTCTGAAATGTGCCAGATAATGAAATGGCAAGCCAATTCTTTATGATTAATTATCATAAGAAGCAAGTCATTATTTGGGTCTCCAGAGAGAACACATTATTTGATTAGTTGTTTGCCATTAAACACCAACAAGAATTAGTTTTACCAACATCATTCTAAAGTAATCCTGTTTCAGTCTGTAAACATATGCAATCCTTTTATTTAAAATTGCCTGCTGATTATATTATTGACATCCTGTTGTCTAAAACAAAATAAAAATGGACAAATAATTGATTACAGTGCCTTCAATACTCCAAATATTTTAATATATAAACATTTGTTTAGGTTTGAAGGTATCGGGATCATAAGAAAATGAACAATTTATCAAATATGAGACAACATTGGCACCCAGTGGCTGAACAGATTAATCACAGATGATATTCCCTTGAGTTGTATGACGATTTTTGTAGAGACCACGTTTTGTATTTTTCTCTATTTGTGTTCTGCTTGCTTAGAATTGAACCAATGAATCTAAAATAGAATAAATAGCTGAGACTTCTGGGAGGGAGGGAGAGAGAGAACTTATACACATAGAAGTAAAATCACAGTATAGTGGCATGCAATGGGTGACAGACATAATCATTTACAGATCACCTGTTTTCATTTGGTAGAATCAGTTTAGCTATAGTTCGTGTAAGTTGCCATAATTCTCTGAGATTTTATGGATAATTGCACAGAGGTAAATTGAACTGAACTTAAGTGAACTCACTCCCTTACTTGGTACGTTTAGGACGGCATACTTTATGTTTAACAAGAACTGAAGTATGTGAGCTAATTTTTAAATTAATCCTTCATTCAGTCACATAAAAAGCTCTGCAGAATGATACAATCTTAGCTAATGTGAAGATGTGCCTTTCCCACCAGTCTTTGGAAGTGAGCAGGTAGAAGTTGTTGAAGTCAGTTTGTATTTCACCTGTGGCCATCTCATGTTACTTCTTGTTATTTCAGTGAATGCTGTGTTTAATCTGCATCAATGTTTTATAAATATGTATTGGTGTGTTTTAATATGTTGCACACTGACTGTATGGCAAATAAAATAAGATTTTTGTTTTTAGATATAGACCTGGGAAGAAAAGTACAGATCCTGGCAAAGTTCAGCACTTTTATATCCCATCCATTTTATTGGGAGTCATTTAATACCTGTTGTGGACCAGGTGCTGTCTCCCTGCCCCCCTACATGTTTGAGAGGAGACTTTCTTTCCAGACCCTTTGTTATTTTGGCCATCGTCCTCTGCAGGAAGTAAAGGTGGGGACAGTGTTTGTGTGTGTGTGTGTGTGTGTGTGTGTGTGTGTGTGTGTGCACTTGCTACCCTCAGTGCATTGGACTGGTTTGCAAGGTCTGTGTTTCTGTATTTTTTGTGCATCTGATTTAGATGGCTTATGCTTATCTATTAGGTTCTGTGCAGGTGTGCCTGTTTTAGTGCCATGAACATAAGCAGTGATGTCACCGGAGCAAGAGTTTGGCACAGAAATCCAGAGCCCTGCTCAGAATAATGAGCAAGAGGCCCACCAATGCAAAGAGGGCTGGCTTGCCACACTTAGAAGAAAGTGAAGTAATACACTGCCTTGGCAACAAGGAAAATTCTTTGGGAAACTGTGCAGAACAAGCATAGCTGCAGCATCACAAATACGAAAGGAGGACCTGAGCATTTTGGGGCTGGCGATTCCCCTTATTTCCTTTAGGTGGCAGTATGTGTTTGTGGCTTTTATATCGCAGAAAGCAAGAGAGAGAAAGTGAGGAGGAGAAATATTAAAAAGTGTGTGGGATGATTGCATGCTAATACTTAGTTGCAGCAGCTTCAGTTTCCCAGAAAACAACCGCGTAAGCAATTAAAAGATAATATTTTATAAGGGAAATGCCTCTGTTGCCAAAGCAAGTGTGCACTTGTTGGAAGAGGATGCAGTCTAATGATTCTGAACAATGCGGCTGATTGGACTGTTGCCTAATCTGGCCTAGATGCTCCCCGCTCCAGTTTCCCCTCTGCACTGTCTTAAAGAGAAAGGGCCGAGGTGGGGAGAGGGGCTACAACACTGGCCTTCAGTGCTAAGCAACAGTTAACTGTGCAGGCTTTTGAATAGCAGCATAGAAGAAGGCCCACAGCCTCCCCACCCCTTTACTGTCTTAGAGAGGTGGCTAGCTACTAGTATCATAGGGTGATTTCAGATGCCCAATAAAAGCATTCTGAATGAGCTGCCGCTAACCATAAACTCAGTGTTGCCTCCCCACCCCCCACAAACTGCCTCTTGTGACTGAGGCTATTCAAACGAAGGAGCTGAGTTAGCTCAACTGACTTGTTTCCAGGCCTCACAAGCTTCTAAACCACAGATCTGCGGGGAGAGTATTCGCATTTACATTGCCTTCCCACCTCCCACAGAGTCTTCTTGTCCCCTCCAGCTGTTTCTTCTTGTTGCTCCAGCTGTAGAGGGGAAACCATCTCTGGCGGCCTATTTCTCCTACAAATGTTCTGTCTGGGTTATTATGGATAGCCTTTATGAACCGAGCAGTGGCGTAGCATGGGTTGCCAGGCCCTGGGGCAAGGCAAGTATTGCACCCCCTCCATGGCAGAAAAACAACCCCAAACCCAAACATACTCCTTGCATCCCTCCACATGGGGAGGTGGGTATTCAGAGAGCCAGGTTCTCTTAAGAGAGCACACAAGATTCCAGACTTATGGTGCTTCCCTAGCAAAAGTGCTGAGGACCTTTTTCTAGGCACAGTGCAGGGCGATGGCTGGAGGATAGGGGGAGAGTAGGGGCTGGGCTGAGTGGCGACCCACCTCAAGGCAAGAGGGTGTGAGAAGAGAAGAGGAAGTTAAGAAGGGAGATTATTTCTGTGTCAGCTTAAATGCCACGCAGACACTGCCACTGCCACTGCCACTCCAAGGCTTCAGTTCTGATGCAGAAGCTGTTCCCCATGGCCAGGGTGGAACATTGGGGAAGGGTGTCCTTCACCCAGGAAGGAGGGTGTTGAGTGGCTTTTCTTTCCCCTCAACCTCTGTCCAGTCCACTAACTTCCCCCTGCAAAGTGGCTGAGGGGACAACTCCCACACCCTGCACCCCTTCAGCTAACAGACTCGATGCCGCAGCCTCATCCGTCTCTTAGGGATGGCTGTTTCAAGTGGGAGAAGGGCCATCTCAGCTCTCACCAGTCATTACAACCTCCAATTGCTATTATCTCCCCCACTCTCCTCCCCACTTTTATGTAAATGCAAGGTGAGGAGGACAGAATGAGAGAAAATGAATTGGCTGTGGTGGCCGAGGGACAGCTCCACTCCACGTCTTGGTCTGCTTCACTCTTGTTGCAATCCTTCTTGCCTATCGCTCCCTGGTTTTGTTCTGACCATGGCCTTTCTGAGCCTAACTGACAGTTGCTTCCATTCTGGCAGAACCCATGGGCCTTTGTTTAGAACTACAAGCCCAGCTCTAGGCATTGTCCCATTGGCTGGCAGAGCCGGCGCTCTGTAGCCCTGGCCAAAGGTGCTGCTGAGGAAATTTCTGAGGTGCAGCTGTGGCTCAGCGACTTTGAGGGCTTGGTTGAGTGAGGAGTGGAAATTTTGCGCCCCTAAGAATTTAGCACCTGGCACAACCACCCCTGCTACATCACTCCCAGTCTGTAATCACTTTTATGAGTAAACTCAGCCTCTTTCTTTGCCCAAGGAGTATGTTCACCCAAGAAAGCCTTCTTGTGTCTGTTTATCTCTGACCACCTGTGTACCTCTGTCCTTTTTATCTGTGCCCTCCTCATCCGGAAAGAAATAACAGCATGAAGCCTCTAAAGGCAGTATTCTATCATCTTTATTTACAATGAGTGAGTAGGGCCCAGCTATTGTTACATGGAAACCTGCAAGACTATTTGTGTGCAAGGTGTTATTCACAAAGAATAACCGAGCCCAAACTGTAACCAAAAGTCATATAGACTTGGCATTACTGTCACATCTTGCTGTAACCCCTTTCACTCCTGCCTTTATCATTGCTTCATGACAACCATTTTGCGTCTTATTGTTATTGAGCGCGTTCTTTTAAAAATCAATGGCAAATAGAAACATAAAAAGCAGTGAGGAACAGGAGACAGTTGGGGTCCCTTCTAAGCGCCAAGATGTGTTTTCAAAGGAGAGTATTGTTGAAAGTACTGGGGGTGTGAGGGAGGAAAGAACTCTTTGATGCCATGGATTCATAAACACATCAGAACATTAATTCTTTTTGTGGTTTCATTTGATTTCTCATTGTTGTTGTCCATAAGCCCGTCAAATTCACACCCTTAGTATGTTTGGTTTTTGTTTCGTTGCCCTCTAAAACTCTTCAGAGATCTGTTTGGTTTGTGACCATTTACTGCAGTGGACAAACTGCGAGATTCTAGAGAGCCGTGACCCATGTTTTGTTTTTTTAAAAAATAAAGCAACCACAGGAGGTTCTGGTTTGGATTTTATTAGGTCTGACGTTCCTACCCACCCCAACAACAGCAGGACTAACAGCAGGACTGGGGAGCATAATTTAGATCTAGAAAATGGCATGGATGATTCAAAGGAGACATGGATTTGTGGGCAAAGAGGAATTTAAGCATGAACTTGTGGGCAAATTTTGTGGAAGTATTTTTCCAATGTGAGCAAATTAAATCTGCAGTGTTGCTCATTTTGCAATGTAAAGTTCAGATTCTGCCAAAAAACAAAATGAAGAGGCCATCACCTAATCCTAAATCTGCATGGGATTGCATTCCATAGCTATAAAGATCCGCTGCGTGGAATATTCAGCAATGCATTGCATATTGAAGGTGAAATTTGTAGCTGTCTTGCAAAGTTCATTTTGGATCTCTTAAAGCAGGTTAAATGCAAAGTGTAATATGAAAACAGGAATAATAAAGCTGGAATAGTGTGATTAGACTGGATCTAGCCAATACAAACTTCCTTTTCAGAGGAAAGACAATGCCCGGCTTGTCTCTTCTTGAGTGCCCACCAAAGGCATAGTTGTGTTCAAGTTAAATAGTTCACTGTTAGTAATGAAGGATGCTCACACATCTTTAGACCACAGCAACTAAGACTGTTTTACTGTGGAAACATAAATATGAAACAAAGATCCAACCTTTGTGGAGTAATGATTATGACTTTCCCTCTCACTAGAAAGAGAAGATAATTTGGCATTAGAAATGTGTGTTTTTTAAAGGGACAAAACTGTGTGGAATCTAGACCCATCAAGTGATAAGTGTTGCGATCTACTTAATCCTTTAATTTTACCTTCTTTCGCAAAGTGGCTTTCTATCTAGCACTTAAAATTTATAACATGTAGTTACTAAAGGGACTCAACACTGACATTTACCTCCCATAGTAATCCTTTGAATCCCATTTATTGTACATTTCTGCTGAATGACATAAAAAATAATGATTTGATTTCATTAGCAGGCATCTTATAATGAGGTACATTTTCTCTGCCATTCATAAAATGCCTGAATTAGCTGAGGCGCCTTTGCAAAGGAATAAGCTGGGGGGGTTGCTTTAATGGAGAGGGGAACACATCACTGAGCAGTATGGCGAATAGTATGCATTAAGTTATCCTGCTGGAATACAGTTCTCATCATTCCTGATGGAGGCCTAATGGGAGTTGGAGTTCAACAATGTCCAAAGGGTTACAAGTTAGCTACTGTAGGCTATGTTCAGCACGCCTCCAGATTTCCTCTGGTACCCTCCTGAAATGCAGAAGATCCTAACTTTCTAAGCACTGTACATAATAACTTTCTTCTGCTAAATTCCTGGCCTATTGAGTGCAAATCAGTGTAGCTATGAAGGGGCCAAAACTGCCATATATTAATACCTTTCAGCCTGCATGCTTGGAGCTATCATCAGAGAATGATCTGTGGATTCAAGTGTCTTGCTATTGTTTCATTTTATTGGACATAAGTAGTGCCTGGGTTACCTTATTCTATTTCCCTGTGTACTAACCCTCAAGCAATCCTAACACGTTGTAAAGATGCAGGTTATAGGGCTCTAGGTAGCACTTTTCTGTTATAAATATAACCTTGCCCATTAGCTACTGACAGTTGCATCGCATAATCTAAACACTTCTTTTGATCAAATGCCTCCAGAATAAACAGGACAGACAGTGCACTCAATAATAATAAGAAGAAAAACAGGCACCACACACACTCATAAATATGATTCCAAGGCCCTTTAGCCAGGGTTCTATATCTGACCTAGCGTTATTATAATTCAGAAGAAAATACAAGGCAGTCACTACAGCTTTGGTGGTATAAAATGCATTGTTTTGTTACAACAGGGAAGATGGACCTGCAAAAGAGACAGAGTTCTAGGGATAATTTCATGATTCATAAAGGCGGGACACAAAAACAAGTTGTAAAGAAGAGGTCATGATAGAAAATTATATCTGATTTTTCATTTTTCCTCTAGAGTTAATTTGCCTACATCGTTATACAGACAACTCTCCATCCGAGGCATGCACAACTGCTGGTGCGCATGCCATTTTTTACACCAGAAGGGGGTGAAATGGGTGCAGAATGAGCAGCGTGGTCTTACACATGTCCCACTGACATGTGGGGTGTCTCAGAATGCAATGCCTGCATAAATGGGGAGTTGCCCATATATGTTGTTGTTTAGTCGTTCAGTCGTGTCCGACTCTTCGTGACCCCATAGACCAGAGCACGCCAGGCACTCCTGTCTTCCACTGCCTCCCGCTGTTTGGTCAAACTCATGCTGGTAGCTTCGAGAACACTGTCCAACCATCTCATCCTCTGTCATCCCTTTCTCCTTGTGCCCTCCATCTTTCCCAACACCAGGGTCTTTTCCAGGGAGTCTTCTCTTCTCATGAGGTAGCCAAAGTATTGGAGCCTCAGCTTCAGGATCTGTCCTTCCAGTGAGCACTCAGGGCTGATTTCCTTCAGAATGGATAGGCTTGGTCTTCTTGCAGTCCATGGGACTCTCAAGAGTCTCCTACAGCACCTTAATTCAAAAGCATCAATTCTTCGGCAATCAGCCTTCTTTATGGTCCAGCTCTCACTTCCATACATCACTACTGGGAAAACCATAGCTTTGTGTGTCTTTTTGTTTCCTTTCTCCTTTCTTTGTATTTCTGTTTAAATCATTTTATTATTTTTATAAACTGATTTGGGAATATGAATAAGGGTGATATAAAAATAATTAAAGTCATCATCGATCAGTCAGTCATTCAGTCAGTCAGTCAATAAGGTCATTTTCCTGGGTGCTTGACTTTTGCAAGATTAGTCCCCACTGTCTCCACTTTCGACTGATTCTGTGATGCACTTGGGGGACTGATTTCTGAATTAAGGTGCAAGGCTTCCACAGCACACTCCATCTCCTCTGTTCCCACAGACCAGGAACCATGTTCTGCTCCTCCACATGGCCAAGCCATTCCAAGATGGCTGCTGCTTCAGACCAAAACATGGTGGGTTGGTGGAAGGGCTAATGGCAGGACTGGATCAGAGAGCGAGGAAAGAGTCTAGATTTAACTAAAGACTTGCAACTGGTGTGCCCCTGAGCATTTAAGAGGCTGTGCATATGTTACAGAGACCCTTCACCAGAAGCTTCACCCACTTTTCATGTCCCTTTCTCCTGCCTTGTGACCTGCACAGTGCTAAAAAAAACCCTTGTGCTGACCGCAGCTGCAAAGATGAAGCATGACCAGAAGGAGCAGAGTGTGGCCTCTGCAAAGGGAGCTGACTCTCCAATACTTCTTGACTATGCTGGCAGAGATGAGAGTACTCTGTCTAAAGATAGATCCGACCTAGTCCAATAACCTTTAATTTGTCCCTGGCTGTGAAATTTATGTTCCCTTGCTCATTACGGATACCCATATGAAATACTGAGCTTCAGCTTACCCCTTCCACAAACATCCCTTTAATAACAGCTGCATTTCAATAGCTTTTCCATTTGAGCCCTGTTTGGATATAACATTAGGAACGATTCCTTCTTATTTCTTCCAGTGAGTGGGACAGAAGTGTTGTCATATGGAATGCAATAAATGTCCGTTTGTCTTAGAGGACACTGAACAGCCGTTTAGATTCATTCCCCGCAAACAGCATTATCTTCAAAACTCTAATAAACCTGGAGGAGGAAGGAGATACCCACGACCTTTGGCATTTTAAAAGAAGCCAAGGTCCACAATTAAAATATCCATAACTTACCAGAAGTGGAAGGACTTTAAGCACTATTACCAGCTGTCAGCACCTGGGGGAAAAACCTAAACTGAAAAGCTAGAGAAATGAGATATGAAAACTAATGGAGGGGGGGATTATATGTGTCCTGTGGTTTATTGCCACAGTGTCATAGGTTATATGTTCTACCAAATTAAGCAACCCAGAGGAAACAATAGCTCTGAGATAAAATGTAACACAACTGGGGCGCTGAAGAAAGGACTAACTCATAAGAAGATGGTGTATAAAAAGCACTGGTTTGCCACAAATCAGAATCAATGTAGCCTGTGCAACTGGTTGCTTTTTGAGTCAGACTGCTCTGCTTTTCATGCTTTGTAAACCACTAAATCTGCTATACATAACCACCCAAGTGCAAATAACAAAGGGTCTTGAAGCACCTTAAAAACTAACAAACGTACAACAGCATATGGTTTTGTGGACTTAGATATCCAGTCCCACTCCATACACCAGACAGGGGTGGAATGAGCAGAGATATTCTCCCATCCAGGTCTCCCAGCAAAGCTGGCCTTCTACTGGACTCCATCAATGAAGAGTGTCAGTGCTGACCTTCTACTCTTGCCTGCCGGCTGGACAAACCACTAGCATGTTCTCTGTTGGCAGAGCCCTCAAATGTGTCCTTCAGTTCTCATGATACCTCTTGCTTCCTGGATGAAGGGTAGGGGTGTGTGGGTGTGTAGTGACTAGCCAGCTGTGCAAAGGTGCAATTTATCTTCATTGCTCCACCCACTTTTACCTTTAGCCCCTCCCACCACTGGCATGTGGCACCTGGAAAATTGGCCAGCAGGAAATGTGGCCCTCGGGTTGAAAAAGATTCTCCAGCCCTGTTCTAAGAGTCTGAACCTGAGTCATCATACTTTCTACCCACCGAACCATGCCACTTTCCCATGGCTCATACTTCCTTGGGCCTAACCAATTCAGACATGCAGAACCACACCTTGACGTATGTTTGCGCCCCATTGTTTTTCCATTCATAGATTATGCAGATGGAGCATTATTTATCGTCTGCGGGAAAGTTCCTTTTGAAGTCAAACTTGTCCAACTTGCTTCTCTCTTGCACAAAACCCCCAGGGCCCTTTCCTGTGTGCTTGTCACGCTGACTCAGCAGAACATCAACACTGCAAAGCTGTCCTCTTGCTAGTACAGACTGCCTAAATTTTTTCTCATGGCTGCCCATAACATTAAATGAAGAACTGAACATACTTGCCGCACTTGTGCCGCTTTCCCACAGCTGGGACAAATTAATATTGAGTGCATTTTTCCCTAGACTTCTGCCAGGGAAGAAATGGTCTCTGAGAAGAAGCGATCAGGAAGGAAGGAAAACTCGGAACATCTTGTTTCTGCGTGGTTCCTGATGTACAAAAAGGCATTAATCTTCCCATCACACCTAAGTTGCCTCCTCCCTATTACTCACCCGAGGAGTGTGAAACCACAAAAGGGTGTAGAGGCTTAGCAGGGTAGGGGATTTTTTTACGTCTCACAGAATTTTCATCATTCAGTTCGTTCATTCAGGAACTGGGTTGTTGACTTTAATACTATAAGCACAGTCAGACCTCCCTGAACAATTCATATGTAGCACTTGCTTTTTCTGCATGAATCCTCAAGAATTTGCCTGTATTGAAAACCCTGCTATTTCGAGGCACGGGGGAAACTGCTTTCTTTTCTTCTTCTTTTTTTGATTTTGACACATCTTCATTCTTCATTAGCCTTTTTCATACATTAAAAACATGGGGAAGGGGGAGGTCGTGCACATTGTCCCCACTCTGCACACCCACATGTTCAACTTAACTGTGTGCGTAGATCCCATGAACGTGCATAGAGGTCCTGCTGTGCATGTGCATGATTACTTCCATATATAATCAAGAATTCTTCAAGAGTCCTGTATGTGCATAGCTGCATCCTTGTATGTGTGTTAAGCTGAACACAAGTGATCAAGATTCAGGCCTGGCTTCTGAGGGCAACAACCACAGCTCTAGTAGGCTCCACCAGCAGTCATCTTTTTGTGGGTTGGGTAAGTCTTAGTCCTGATTAATTTATTGTTTGATGGGCATTTTCTGTATCTTGAATTGCTGGTGTTTCTATTTTCTCTGGTTTTAATTTGTTGTCAAATTGCTTTGAGACCTTTTACCGTAAAAAGTGACTGATAAATGAAATAAATAATAAAAGGTCCTTCCCAAGTCATGTAAATTTGGGATTTCAACATTCCTTAGTGCACACCTGAATATTTATTCTCAAACATTTTGTATTTGGTGTAAAAAAAGGGATACGTCTTTCTTGAATGACTTCTCTTTGAAGACCAACTCTCTCACACTAATGTACTGTAAAACCAATTTCTGTCTGACAAATGCTGGGGAGAGACTGCTAATATGCAAAGCCTATAACAATCAAATATGGAAAAGCCTTCCAAGCCCTTCTGCTTAATGCTACTTTATAATAATAAAGCATTACACATGCAATAGCAAACTTTTCTTCTTGTTGTTTTGCAGCTTACGTCTCAAAATGCTCAAGAATACACTGAAAGTTAAAATATAATGAGAGAACACAGAGGAAACTGCAGGTCCCTTCCCCATAAATAGCTTGCCACTGCCCATCTATAAACTCCACCTGCTGCCACATTTTCATGGGTAGACAAGATGACATAGTAATATCACCCCAGGGACAAAGGAGGAAATCAACTGTGGGACAAGAAGATGCAAAGGCTTGACAAAATAGGAGTGTGTAGGAAGCAATACAAGTGCATAGAGATGAAGGAAGTCCAGCATGTGTCTGGCTCATATTTTAGGATTCTTTTTAAACTAAGGACTGCCGGAGTGCTAGTTTTGGGAGACTTCAACAGCCATGCCGAGGCAGCTGGCTCTGGGGTAGCTCAGGACTTCATGGCAGCCATGACAACCATGGGGCTGTCCCAACATGTCACATGTGGCAGGCCACTCTCCTGACCTTGTTTTCTCAAGTGGGCAGGAAGAGGGTGATTTCAAGGCAGAGGATGTTGACATCAGTCCCACATCATGGACAGATCACTTCCTGTTGAGATTTAGGCTTTCAGTAACTTTTCCCCACTGCAGAGGAACCTATGCAATTGGTCTGTCCTCAGAGGCTGATGGATCCACTGAATTTCCAGATGGCCCTAGGGGACTATCCAGCCCTGGTCAATCTCTGGAACATCCAAATGGACCTTGACACGATCATTCCTGAGTTCCCTCTCCCAATTCATGGAGCCCATTTGGCTTCCTGGTATACTCCAGGGCTTAGGACAAGGAAACAAGCTGAGAGACAGTTCAAACAAGAGTGGAGAAAAACTCTAGTCGAATGCAATTGAACCCTGGTGAGGGCTCATAATCAAGCCTACCTAGTGGCAGTGAAGGCAACAAAGAAGGCATGTTTTGCTGCCTCCATTACATCCTCACCAGCAGAGCTTTTCTGGGTAGTGTGGAACCTTTTAAAGTCTGGCTCGAAGGAGGTGGCAGAACCAAGAGCAGCTTGCTGTGACTTGTTTGCAAAGCATTTTGAGGATAAAATCACATACGTCTGCCGGGACCTTGACTCCACTATTACAGCAGATAAATCTGGAGAGGTGTCCAGAGCACTGTCTAGTCCTGTTATGTTGAATGTGTTTCAGTTAGTAAGGCTCAAGGATATGGACAAGGAGCTTGGATCGGTCTGGGCAACCACTTCCACTCTGGACCATTGCCCCCTTGGCTGTTAAAACTAGCAGGGAGGGGACAGCTGGCCAAGCCAGAGAGGTGATTAATGCCTCCTTGCGAGAAAGGGTGGCTCCTGCCTGCTTGAAGGAGGAAGTGGTAAAACCACTTCTCAATAAAGCCTTCCTGGATTTGGAAATTAATAACCAGCCAATCTCCTCTTCTTGGGCAAGGTTCTTCAGTGGATAATCGTGGACCACATACATTCCTCCTGGAGGAAACTGATTTTCTAGATCCATTTCAATAGCTGTTTAGGCCTGGTTTTGGCACAGAAACTGCTTTTGTCACCCTGTATCTGTTGGGAGTGGGACGCAGGTGGCGCTGTGGGTAAAAGCCTCAGCGCCTAGGGCTTGCCGATCGAAAGGTCGGCGGTTCGAATCCCTGCGGCGGGGTGCGCTCCCGTCGTTCGGTCCCAGCGCCTGCCAACCTAGCAGTTCGAAAGCACCTCCGGGTGCAAGTAGATAAATAGGGACCGCTTACCAGCGGGAAGGTAAACGGCGTTTCCGTGTGCGGCTCTGGTTCGCCAGAGCAGCGATGTCACGCTGGCCACGTGACCCGGAAGTGTCTTCGGACAGCGCTGGCCCACGGCCTCTTGAGTGAGATGGGCGCACAACCCTAGAGTCTGGCAAGACTGGCCCGTACGGGCAGGGGTACCTTTATCTGTTGGGAGAGAAACAGGGAAAATATGCCCCTATTAATTCTCCTCAACCTTTCAGCAGCTTTCAATACCATCAACCATGGCTTTCTTCTAGAATGGCTGTCTGAGTTAGGGGTGTGTGGCACCACTTTGGTTTTGACTTATAAAGCCTTAAACATCTCAGGACCGCAATACCTCAAGGACTGCCTCTCCCCATGTGAACCAACCTGAACCCTGCCATCACCAGCTGAAGCCCTTCTTCATGTGCTTCCTCCATGAAAAGGCCAGTGGGTGACAACACGAGGGCAGGCCTTTTCTTCAGTGGCTCCCCAGTTGTGCAATGCCTAGTGCCTCTGTTGCATATCTTTAGGCGCCAGGCAAAAATATTCCTCTTCTCCCAGGCCTTTGGCTAATTAAATAATTTATGGCCTTTTAAACTGTGGGTGGGTGTGGTTATTGTTTTTGTCTATTATTATGGTATGTATTTTTGTGTTTTTATATTGTAGGTTGTCCTGCGATCTTCGGGTGAAGAGTTGTATACAAATAACAGCAACAACAACTTTAAACACAAGCTACTTACAGGATGTGTATATGTGAGAACGTTGCTGCTCGCTTCTGTAAGATTTAGGGTGCTTCCAGAGTGGTGGTGGTTTTTGCAGTACAGATGCTGCTCATGCACACAAGTTTGCTGCAGTGCCCACACAACTGTTGTTGGCAGCAGGATGCTTGTTCTCTTTTAATCTCTATTTACTCTTCCCTTGGAAAACCTGTTGCCAATGACCCCTTTGTGGTATCTGGAAGATCTGCTTGCCATATTGTCTGTGACCACCCATATTCAGACATATGCCAGTTTTCACTTTACGCTCATTTCCAGTTGGTATAAACACACACACACACACACAGAGAGAGAGAGAGAGAGAGAGAGATTTATAGTATCTCTGACAAATAGGAGCTATGATATAAGGGAAGGGTCCTGTAATCTCTTTTCAGTTGTGGTTTCATAAAATTGAATTAGGCCTAATTTGTTCTTTCAGCTCTTGCCCATAGCAAGCTTTGGCAGACAGATGGTGTTTGTGTGCTGTAGGGCTGGGCTGATTCTTTGGGTGAGGCCTTACAGATGCCTGGGCTTGTAGGAGTTACCTGTCCAAACCCAAATCCAAGATATATGTTTTTCATTTAAATAGAGCAAGCAAAAATGGGAAGAAGACATAAAGGGTTTGTTTTTTAAGCATGCATTTGGAGGCCAGCCTAGCACATGGATCAGAAATCAAGGCCAGACACATCTTTGATGGCAGGGATCGATGTATTGAAAACCAGGTCCCAAAAGACAACCGGAAGCAAATGCATAAAATTCTCATATGCCTTACATCCATGATCGGTGAAGAATGTGACTGTATTTACTGGCCAGCAGCTAACATTTCCATGGCAGGTAAAACATCTTGCTGGTGGCAGGCCTTTGCAAAACATACGGGGAAAGTATGCAGAACCACAGTGATCCTTTCAAATTTCTCAGTCTATAATAGATAAATGTATGCTACCCAATCCATGGAAGAGTTTATACTAGGATTTGGATCCAGACTTGGTCATATTTTAGAGCAGATGCATTGAAATGAAATGAATTGATACAAATCTACAGTGAAACCACAACCTGAATATTGTGTACAGTTCTGGTCCCCTGACTTCAAACAGAATATTGTAATGCTGGGGGGTGGACTCAGCAAAGGGCAAACAAAATGATCGCGGTGTTGACATAATTCCCCTATAAGTAGGGGTGGGGAAAGATTTCAATTCAGTTCACTTTTGAAAGGTGAGCCACACCTTTCAAGACAATACAAGAAACTATTATTTGAAAATTGCACTTCTCCAGCCAACTAATGCGTACTAAAATGTGGTGGGCCAGCCCTGCTCATTCTGCTGGACATAGAATCATAAAAGCATAGAATCATAGCATTGTAGAGTTTGTAGATGACCCTCAGGGTCATCTAGTCCAACCCCCTGCAATGCACATCTGCCTCAGATTTCTACAATGAATGCACAAATGCTCGAAAGGGCCTCTCTAGATGGCATGGCCAGTATTGGCAGCTGGAAATAAGGTGAACTGCCTTATTATTCCTTCTGGAGGCTAATCCATGCAACTGGGACTTGTTTACCTATGTTCCTTCATGAAGAGAGCAATGTGTAGATTAAGATTTCAAAAAGTAAAATCAGAGGGGAAATTGGTTTTTCAGTTGACTTGCCAAAGATCCAGGACAAAGTACCACATTTCTGAAATCCCCCCCCCCCGGATGTCAATTCCACCTTTGAAATCCCAATAATGTCTGGGAAAATCCAAACGTATGGCAGCCCTAGTGTAGATCACTACACTTTCTTTAAATCCCTGCCATTTTTCATCAGCCCAAGGAAAATATTACATATTTGATAGACTTGGTGGATCGTGTGAATGCACTGCATTTTCATTCAATGGCTCAACTAGAGAGAAGATAACAGTTAATGGAAGCATTGCCTGTATTCTGATTCTTCTTAAATGTTGCAGAATTACCAGGATAGAAAGGGGAAATTATCACCAATAAGAGAATTCAACACAACAGCAGCAGCAACAGCAACAGCAACAACAACAGTCAGGGTATGATCCAAGCACGTGTGTTCCTTGCACGAGGAGGGGGGAATTGAAGGCTGCAATCCTATATGCACACAGAGACTGCTTAAATCTCACTGAAGTCTAAGTAGCCCTAACAGTGCATAGGATAGCAGCCAAAGTCTTTGTTGAGGCAAGATTATACAGGCCAGACAACGAAACTGTGGCAATTTGAACAAATGAGATATCAAGGCCTGATGGAAACGCACAGCAAATGTTTCATTGCAAAGGGTGCACTTTTAAAACTGCTTTAATGAATATAAAATGAGGAAGCAATCCACCAAGTGAGACATGCTTTTACAGGACTGGAGAAAGGGAGAGGAGGGAAAAGGTGGGGGCGGAGGAGGCTGCAGCCAGGAGTATGTGGTGGGGGATGGGGAAGAGAAAGGGAGGGAGGGTGGGAGGGAGGGAGGGAGAGGGGGAATGTGTGTGCTTTGGGAAGGACCCAATAGGAATGCTGGAGCGAGATTAACGGCCACAGCAATAGACTAGGAGACAAAAGGTTTGATTTCAATTGATGCAACTTGGTTTCGTGACAGAAAGAAGGGACAGATGGCTAAATTCTGCTCTCTGTCACACCCTTGTAAATTTGGGGTGCCTTCACTGATTTCTTTTCCACACTTGCTCTTGTCAAAGATTGAAAAGAACTGAGTTTGAATACCAAAACCACCACACCGTCCCACTGCTGTACTCCACCATGGTGCAAACTGTAATAACAGAAATTATACGTGCTCGGGATATGGCTAGTAATCGTCATTTATTCCCTCTTGAAATTTAAACATTGATCTTATTGTTGATTTGGGTAGAAAATTGGTCTTTCAGAAATGTTGGGTTGAAGTTCATTTCCATATGCATGAGTTTTCTATAAATAATCATTAGCAACGCCGTTTATTTGCTAACAGCTGGAAATAGAGGGATCAGTGTTTATCTTTCCATGAGCCCCGCTCGGTTTTCAATGGCCTCTGTTCATTTCAGCTAGTAAAAAGGAAGATGCCTCCGATGCATGGCTGAGCAGCCTCCGTAGGCCTCTCTTCCCCTGAATGCATTGCAGGAGCTTCCCAACACACCGGCTGCATAGCTTGATTTCAGATCGGGGAGGGGGATAAGGAAGTGTTAGGCTAAACACTAATAATACAGATACATAAGAAAACACAAAGAAAACTCTGTGAGGAGGGAGAAAAAGGATGAATGGAGAGGTATTGCATACCCTCGAATATCTGACAAAGAAAAATAGGCACATTTGTTTCAGTGCCGAGTGAACAAGGAGTTCATAGTATGGAAGTGAACAAGCTGCTTCCATAGGGTCTGGTGACATGCCCCACCAATGAATTCGTGAAATATAAGCGCACGCACACGCACACATCCCTACAATGCTCATTTTCATGGTTGGAAAGCATAGACCTGAGCACTTTTATTGCCACTCACCATCACATTCCCCATATGGTAAAATTAAAAATTAAACAATCCAGGGTTTTCAATGGTACTACACCCAACTAAGTCGACGAATCCAGATGTTAGGTATAGCACAGAGGCACAAAATACTCCAGATTATTGGGTTCTCCCAATACGTTTCACAATGTCCTCTGAACATGGAAGGAGCCCAAACCCCTAAAAAAAAAAGGTTGGGGGAGAACTGACTTGACCCCTAGGAGTCTGCACCCATGGTACAGCCAAAATAGGTACCAGTGGCAGCAATCTTCACCATCAGAAGCAAATTCAGCAGATGCCTAAAAGGGGTAAAACTAACCATTTCACTCATTAATTTTAAATCTTTTTTGGCTGTCTTTATGGACAAAGTTCCCTTTATCATAAGACAGGTAAAGCTGAGTGTGAAGGTAGTAAAGGCGCAAACGTAGTATGTGACTCCAGCAGTCTCTCATATCCTGGTGCCCTCCCAATGTTATGGACTATAACTGCCATTATCCTTGGCCAAGCTGGTTGGGGATGATTGGTGTTGTAGTCCAAAATTTCCGGAGAGCACCACATTGGGGGTGGCTGATCTACACTACACATTTAAGCCAGCTTTAAACATACCGTATTTTTCGCCCTATAGGGCGCACCGGCCCATAGGGCACACCTAGTTTTTTGGGGGGGGAAATAAAGGAAAAAATTATTTTTCCCCCCAGCCATGGGGCTGGGGAAGCCTGAGCTTCCCCTGACCCCAGCCCCCAGAGCAGGCTGCTATCCGCAAGCCTTGGGCTTCGGGCTGCAGGCTGCTGTCCACAAGCCTTGGGAGCCCGGCGGGAACTCCCACCAGGCTCCCAAGGCTAGCGGATAGCATCCTGAAGCCTGGAGAGCGAGATGGGTCAGTGCGCACTGACCCCTCTCGCTCTCCAGGCTTCAGCGAAAGCCTGCATTCGCCCCATAGGATGCACACACATTTCCCCTTCATTTTTGGAGGGGGAAAAGTGTGTCCTATAGGGCAAAAAATACAGTACTTAATGTCAGTATTTTCTAACTGAGAACTCTGGATATCAGTGTGCTATGAAGGTTCTGTGATGTTCTCATCGTAACCTCATACAATATATTTCCAAAATTGCCTAGAAGGAAGTTATGGCAGTTTATGTTTTTCTGCTGCTGCTGCTCTGTTGGTTTTCAGCCTGGATATGGCCCTTCAGACAATAGAAAAGGGACTTCAGAAAAATGAGACTTGCCCGAGCAAGTTCCATTCATAGAATAGTTATATTGGCTCAGTTGTATTGGATCATGTTGAGGCTATCCAACTATACTATACCTCCTTTCTTCTTTCAGAAGGCACATGTGACTCCTGTACTCCATGTTTTCAATAGGGCATAATAAGGAGGATGAGCAAACCTTCAATCAAAAGGGGGAAAATCTAATATTCCTAGATGCATATTTGGGGATGCAGATGTAGATAGTGTCCGGAGTTAAAATATCCTGTATTAATTCTAACAACCAGGCTGATATTCCTGCATGAACCTTCCCGATGTATTGATGGCTTCCAAGGCTCTCTGCCATTGGAAGTGAAACTGGTGATAACAACAGAGTACGATGGGGAAATCCGTCAATTTCAATTTATTTCAGTTTCTTGTTTTTCTTAATCTTAAATGCAGTTCTCCATATTTCCACTTCAGTTTGTGATTCTTTTTAAGTCCTTATGAAAATTCAAAAGCAATTTAGTGTGTATTTCTCGTTGTACTTTTTTGTATGCTATTTTGCCTAATGTACATATTTTTGGAAGCAATTCCCCCATATATTGTGCACATTATTTGGCTGACGAACTTCTTTGCAAAGTATGGAAAAGTCTGGATTCTGAAGTAGGGCTGTGTTTCAGTTTGCCTTTTCCTAGTCACATGTTTAATTCCCTGATTAAACAGTGGTCAGTAATGAAAAAAGAAGGGGTCGTTCTTTCCCCCATTGCCTGACTGCCTCTCCTTTTGAAAACCCTGAAAGCTGTCTCAACCTGAATTGTCTGAAGCTCAGAATAGCTGAAATCAGGTTGATTCGGTTCAGGATCTGGGTTTGGGCTGGATTGTTTTCACAGCCCTAGGTAAAGGGACCCCTGACCATTAGGTCCAGTCATGGACAACTCTGGGGTTGCGGAGTTCATCTTGCTTTACTGGCTGAGGGAGCTGGCGTACAGCTTCCGGGTCATGTGGCCAGCATGACTAAGCCGCTTCTGGTGAACCAGAGCAGCGCATGGAAACGCCGTTTACCTTCCCACCGGAGCAGTTCCTATTTATCTACTTCCACTTTGACATGCTTTTGAACTGCTAGGTTGGCAGGAGCAGGGACCAAGCAATGGAAGCTCACCCCATTGTGGGGATTCGAACCGCTGACCTTCTGATCGGCAAGCCCTAGGCTCTGTGGTTTAGACCACAGTGCCACCCACGTCCCTGTTCACAGCCCTAGTGTCTAGTGAAAGGTGTGTCAAAAAGAGTCCCAAGGACCACACAGAGAGGACCAGATGCCTGGTCCCCAAGCCCACCTATGACTTACAGAATGGTATCTCAACTAGCAGTTGTATATACAACTTATCAAGTCTCACCTGGTAGGGTTGCCATATGTCTGGTAATTCCTGGACATGTCCCCTTTTGGGTGTCTTACATGCCCATCTGGGGGGAATTTTACATTTTAAAGCAAATGTCCTGGATTTTGGGTTGTTTTTTAATAAAAAGTGTGTGGGCGGCTCAAACTCAGCGGTGGTGGAAAGGCTATTGGATGATTGCCCTTAAAAAACTCAACAACTTTTTTTGTGCTGATTTTTACCTCTTGAAATATCACCTGGGCTTCATTTCTGACATCTACCGTATTTACGTGAATCTAATGCTCACCTTTTCTGGCCAAATTACATTGCGAGAATTAAGGTACGCATTAGATTCGATAGCACATTTACATTCACCAGCAAATACTTTTTGGGTTTCAAGGTTCTGAAATTTGAGGTGCGCATTAGATTTGATGGCACATTAGACTTGAGGAAATATGGTAATTCTTGCCTAAAGTAACTAATTTTAGAAGACCAACAGATTTGCCCATATCTTATTCCTTTGTGGTGTGATAGGGTACTATTGTAAACAGCCAGCAAATTGGTTATTCTACAATATTTGTATGCAGGAAATGCTAAATGCTCTGTCATTATTAATTCATTAGGCATTCATTGTAATTATCCTTCTTGTAATGAATTCATTTAGAATTATTTGGATGTCATATGTACTGTACGGCTATAAGAACTGCCATACCATTCAGCATTAATTAATCTAGCTTTAAAGTGAAATGTTAATAATCAATTCACATTATTGGGATGCTTAAACCTCTGGCAGCATTTTTATTATGATGGTGATGATTATTTATGAACTGCAGGAAGTAGAATATTACACAATTGCCACTCTCTTTTTCCCCTCTCCCTGCTTGAGGTAGTATTCTTGGCCTGTATCTCCATATATCCACATGGCCTTGCCAACCTGATTTGTCTAATCAATACCCAATGTCCTTATTTCTAAAGAAGTTATCTTGTATTTACAGTTATTGGCAAACCATTAGACATGAAGAGATATCTGAGCCAATTCTTTATTTTTATGATTGCAATATATATAATTAGCAGCAAATTTACCATGAAGATTTGCCATTTGCTAGAGTTGTTCCAGAATCTGTGGAAATAGTAAGTGTTTGGATAGTGATTTAACTTATTTAAGTACTTATATTCATTGACAGAATTCATTTGGCTAATAAAACATCAATTCATATAGGGCTTGGGTTTCATTGAGAAAAAATGTTTGACTTTTTTTGCTTCTGCAACAGATAGTTCTACATTTGAAGATGCTACTGCAAAACAAAACAAAAAAGACTCTTAGCTATTCTACTATGACATATGAAGAAGCAGACACCGAAACGTATGAAAACTCATGGTGTATTAAAAACTAGGGAAAGGTGCCATTGAAATTATATTTTGTGTACTGCAATCTAAGACTCACACAAGGATCTAAGTAATCCATGGACATGGGCAATGTTTCCTGTTCTTATAAAGGTAGAGGTACCCCTGACCGTTAGGTCCAGTCGCGGATGACTCTGGCGTTGCACGCTCATCTTACTCTATAGGTCAAGGGAGCCGGCGTTTGTCCCAAGACAGCTTCCGGGTCATGTGGCCAGCATGACTAAGCCACTCCTGGCGAACCAGAGCAGCCCATGGAAACGCCGTTTACCTTCCCACCGGAGCGGTACCTATTTATCTCCTTGCACTTTGACATGCTTTGGAACAGTGAGTGGGCAGGAGCTGGGACCGAACAACGGGATCTCACCCCATCGCAGGGAATTGAACCGCCAACCTTCTGATCAGCAAGCCCAAGAGGCTCAGTGGTTTAGACCATAGCGCCACCCACGTCCCTCTTCTGTTCCTATAAACAGCATCATATCCTCACTTTGCAAGAACCAAAATGTAGTTATCCAAATGATATCCTGTTTTAGAATACATGGGAATCGTTTTAAGTTATACATGTAATAAGCAGTGTTTTTTTCTATTTTTTAAAAAATGTGTAGGGGTACTCTCATTTTCCTACTCATATTGAAATACTGCCCCTCAATGAGGCCAAAATTAGATTTAAAAAATGTTTAGGGTATACATACCCCTGTGTGCTCTCAGAATAAGTAATGTTGTTAGAACAGAAATCTTTACTGTGGATAAAACTAATATGGGCCTTGATCCAGTGAAAAGTAGTGACACTTAAGTGAGTCCCATTAAACTATATGAGAATGTTCATTCCATAACTAATCAAAATCCAACTGATTGCAATGGGACATTAAGCGCCATTAACATTCTGTGGATCAGTACTGTAGAAAGTATGCACAGACCAGAATGGAACATTTCCCACTATTTTTGCAGCCATCACATTGCTTGATTTTTGAATCCTAGGGCTGGACTTTCTGACACTGAGATCTTTTGTGTTCACGGGGAGGGAAGTCTTTGATGACAACTATCAGTTTGCATATGATGAGTCCCAGCAAAACATCCAGTGTTGTGCATATGGAAAAATACAGGATTAATATTAATGCACATTTTTAGCAGCTTTCATCAGGACTACAGTGTGAGCCTCCTTGAAAGATTCTCTTTTTGTGTGTGTCCTATTCTTGGGATATGACAGTATGATGTATATGACCTATCGCGCTCATTTCCTTCACGCATTCTTAGCCCTACAGGAGCAGCCTTAGACTGATGGTAATCTTATGAAAACACAAAATGATTTGTTTATTACTGGAGGTTTATTTAAGACTGTCACCATGACCTATATCCATTAGTAACCTCTGGAATTCTTAAAGGGACATTGGTCCCATTACCTGCTTTTTCAGCTCTGCCCTATCACTGCAGAGAACTAAGGCGATTGCTTCTAAGAGCCTCTTATAAATTTTATCTATGAAGTACATTCTCACCATCAGCATTCGTTGCTAGATGAGAAATCTTTGCCGGGAACAGTTCAAAAGCTTTGGCGTGCTATTCAATCCTCATCTATGTGAGTGCATCAAAATTAAGGAAACTGCCTATAGCTAAGTACATTTCATTTACACTTTCCTTCTTCCTCCTCTTCCCAGTTTCACATTGCCCACATGAGGGGCAATCTAAGTCTAATGTTGCAATCTTTTGGTACAGCCAGTTCAAAAAGGTTTCACTTAATGGTGTGTGCCTGTCTAGCACACCCAAATGCAGCCTGGCAACCCAATCTGCCAGGATAACAGGATTCGGCAGATCTTGGGTTTTCCTGGCTAAGACCAATGTAGGTCCCTCAGCCCAACTCAGCTGGGACTCTGTGCTTCAGCCAGTGTAACTTAAGCCCCCAAAAGGGGTATTCTGGGATGTGGCATGGCAGGAGCAGGTCAGAGCAAGAAGAGATTTACACCTATTGCAAACCCCTTCCTTCTAAGTCACATGACCTCACAACCAAGTGGACTTTAGCCACAAAAAGGGTGGTGTGAGTCAAACTCCTTCAAATTCCTTCTGAACAGAGTTTGGAATACGACTTACTTATACCAGCTACCTATAGTTACTGTTTGCTTTTCAGGAGACCCATGGGTGAGCATGTCCCTTCTTTCTAAAGGATACCTTCACACACATATGCTCCCAACATTATGTGAGTCACATAATGGCAGCTCATTGTCATCAAAGTTGGCTTAAGGTACTTTGTCAGCCTAGATGAGGGCACAGAAATTTTCTTCCCTCTTTGATGTGTTTTCATGTGCTAGTCAACAAAGCATGCATTTGTATAGCTCAGGGGTGGTAACCAATATGAGTTCTACTCAGAGTAGACCCACTGAAATTTGTAGACATGACTAACTTACATGACTAACTGACTTGGTGGAGAGTGGACAAGGAGTGCCATTTGCTGCTCTGGCTTAGGTAGATAAAAGGTATTGGGCTAGATATTCTTGCAGCCACACACAGTAAGGGGTGCACAACACATTGCACACAAAACACACTCTTTTCTTTCCTCCAGTCCCCGACAAAGAGGATTGGAGAGCATCCATCTCTCTTCCACTTCCAGCTTTTAGAATTTTCCAGCTTTTCCCACCTATCCTGTTTTTTGCATCCTCCCATGGCTGCCATCTTTGCTTAACTTGGAGGATAGGGAGAGTGAAGGGGCTACCTACATCAAAGAAAATAATCCTACATGTTGTGCCTGACCATCATTGAAGGTATCTCCTTCAGGTGCTACAGCCAGGCTCCTTCACCTCTTTCGCCCTTCTCAGGAGACATCAAGGTATATTGAGTTTTCACCCTGCCTACAGTGTCCCTTAGATGCTGGCAAACTGGTTAGCTCCTTGTGCTGCCTGCATTGCAGAGCAGGGACAGGCAAAAGGTGGGTTGGAATCTACTTGTAGATGATTTGCAGTAGATCAGTTTCTGACTCCCTGTTGTTCAATAGGGAGAAAAATGCTTTCCTTCAAGATGTGACTTTTGGAATCTCTGATCTGTAGTAACTCAAATACTGATTTGCACTTGTGGGTCATCCCAGTGTATTTCTCAAAAGATGAGGTAGGTAACTAGATGCATGCCCTGAGGCACCATTTGTCACCTGCCCCATCTAGTGGCTCTCAAGCTGGGGTCAGCAACCTTTTTCAGCTGTGGGCCGGTCCACCATCCCTCAGACCATGTGGTGGGCCAGACTATATTTGGGCGGGGGGGGGGGATGAATGAATTCCTATGCCCCACAAATAACCCAGAGATGCATTTTAAATAAAAGGACACATTCTGCTCATGTAAAAACACCAGGCAGGCCCCACAAATAACCCAGAGATACATTTTAAATAAAAGGACACATTTTACTAATGTAAAAGCATGTTGATTCCTGGACTGTCTGTGGGCCGGATCCAGCCCACGGGCCTTAGGTTGCCTACCCCTGCTCTCAAGGTTCTAGCACACACAAAAAAGCAAAGTAGATACTGCAAAGCTGAAGTCCATCCACAACTTGTAGAACCATCTTAGCTAGATACCTTCAGCTAGAAGAAAAAAGCAGAAAATATGCCAGTGGATACAATTCACAAAGCACTGCTGCTCTGCAGCCTCCAAACACTTGCTCCTACACAAGTCCCACTGAAATAAAGAGATACTGTGCGACAGATTTCTAGCTGCATGGGTCCCACTAAGCATGGATGGTCTTTCTTAAATTCCTTAAGAGGAGAAGGCTGTCCTCAAAACAGAACAGGTATAGCTGTCTCTCTCTTTTTTCTTTTTCTTTTGGCTCTGTTTTCATTCTCTCAAGCTGAACAGGATATGCTTGTACACAGAGCAGCCAAAAATGGCACTAAAAGCAAGCAGGTTGAGTTTTCAACCCAGCAGCTTATTTTCCTTTCCTTCCTTCCTTCCTTTCTTTTTCTCTCTTCTTCTTTCGAGGCAGTGTGATACTTGCAAAGGGAAGCAACACTCGTTTTTAGCTATCCTTAGCTCTCCTCAGTGGTGCCACCATTTGAGTCACAGCAAATGGCCTGCAAGAGCCATCTGTTGCTCTGTTGAAATCTTTGAATGAGAGGGAGAAAGAGGAGGAGATGGCTGATAAATCAGAGCTCTCCTGAAACATTTATATGCATAAATATTACATCTGAAATGGCTCCATGCGACCGAAGAGAACAAGGGGTTCTTTTTATACAGTGGGTGGCAGGAAACAGCCAATAGAATGCCCCCTATCTCCAGAACAATGGGGGATCCTAGGCCTGTAATGTATTGATACCTTTCTGAAAGAAACATTCACAAGTGTCCTGTCTGCAAAAAGGAGAAGTTTGGTGCTGTTACAGAGGAAGCTGCCTATTGCAGAGACAGACCATTGGTTGATGTAGTTTAGGGATGTCCAACAGGTCGATCGCGATCTACTGGTAGATCCCTGCAAGGTTTGTAGATTGCAGTTGATCTCTGGCTCCCTTTCCTTAGTGCCCCTAAAACTGACTCCTGCCACACAAACCCCTTGGCCCCCCCTCCATAGTTGAATGATCTCTGGAAGACAGAGCTTTCCCTGTGCTGTTGTTTTGACTTTACCCTTTTGTCTGTCCCGAGCCCCCCCTCCCCCCAAAAAAGCTTTTTTTTAAAAAAACCCTTTAAAAAGCTCAACAACTTGTAGGGGTGTGGGGAAGAGATGGGTCAAAATTCCCCCCTCCCCTAGCATGAATGTCATTGGACAGCACTGGCCAGATCACTGCCTCTAATCTAAATGTACCTCGCATGACTAGCGTGAGGATTAAAGTGAGGAAAATGTTAAAGCACAATGTATATGTCGTATTTGGAAGTATATTGCCTCTAAACACATTTATCTAAGAGAGTGGACAGGCACCAAGATTCACCTTGCATCTACATCTATGTATTTTTTTAAAAAAATCCTGATTTGTTTCTGAGTCACTCTGCGCTCCCTCTGGCTTGATCTGTAATTCAGTTTCTGAGCCACATGAAACAAAGCTGCCATTCAGTGTGATGGGGAATCTAGAGATGGCTATAACTTTCCCTACCTTTTGGTCAAAGTGAATGAAATTTGCAAGTGAGATATCTGCTCAGAATGGATTAAGTCTGCCAAATTGCAAACAATTAAGTCTAGGGACTTTTTGTGGGGGGGATTCACTTTCCTTCATAATCTCTTATGGAGGAGCAGGGGTTTCTCTCTTTCTTATTTTAAAATAATTAAGAGGTGGCTGTCTAGAACCCTGCCTTAAAAGTTCTGAAGCAGCAGCAGTTGGTGGGGCAGTGTTGCTCACCTGCCTTTCAGACCATGAGTGTCACTGCTGGTTCCTGAGAGGAGAGCAGAGGCATGAGGAGCAAGGCATGGAGCAGGGACATTGCAAGAATATCAGATGGGCTCCCCTGCTACACCCGTGCTGTGCCTTGATTCTCCCGCTCTCAGGAATTGGCAGAGAAACTTGTGGTTTGGAAGGCAGATGAGCAACGCCACCCTGCTTATATCACCCCACTGACCACTACTGTTTTTGAAAACTTCCATTTTTAAAATAGTTGTTAAAGCAGCTGAAAGTAGGGGATTTTTATCCTCCACTGTTCTACTTTAAGAGAAACATAATCCAGAGCTCTTCTTGAAAAGCCCGTGAAAGAGTGTGTGTGTGTGTGTGTGTGTGTGTGTGTGTGTGTGTGTGTGATACAGCATAGAAAAGTACAGAAACAGAGCAAAAGAGCGACATGAGGTTTTGCAGGGGCCCCGATCTTACTTGGTTTGTGTGTCGTTGACATCACACTTTAACTCAAGAGGAGAGAGACCCTCAAATCACCCCAGTTCACCTCATTATTTAGCCCTCACACAGAGCCAGTGCACACCACTTTGTTTAGCTGCTACAGCTCATAGCTGTTGAAAGACAGACCGATCCTGCACGAATTTGCCTTCCTAACGGTCCTTTTAAAATGCCATCTAAAGTAGTAGTCACATCTTCCGGTAATGAATTCCTTAAGTTAATAATGAATTCCATAAGTTTGCTCACTCCACTTGCCTCTCTGCATACCCTCCCCTCCCTCGCGGTGATCTGCCAGCACAAAGCAAGCTGCATCAGCAGAAGGCAGGAAGAAACAGGTTGCTATGAGGAGCTTGAGGATGTGGCACAATCTACTGGCTGCATTCTTGCCTCCCCTTTCTGCAGAAGCACCCTGAGCTGTGCTACTCCGGTGCATTGGTGCTTCCCCAGAGGGCTGCTGTAGCAGAGTGGATGGCAGCTGCTGCTGTCTCAGCAATGGAGCTGGGTCTGAGAGCTGGACCAAGAGAATGAGCTGTCCATTTGCCGTTGCGCAGCAGAGCACAGAGCAGGGCAGAGAAGCATTTATTTACTCAGCATAAATAAATGGATATGGATTACATGGGCAATTCGACAACAATCCCATTGTTCTGAGCCACAAAAGGTCGATTGTTTTAAATGCTGCATTTGTTTTAGCTATCAAAAGACAGACAATTACTTCTGAGATTTAATTCCCCCCCCTTCACCCTAGAAACACATGAATGGTAACATAAATGGCATTGTCATGGAGAGACCTTTTCAAACTTGCAGCCTCTGCCTCTGAAATAAATGGCCTTTCACCAACTCACGGGAAAGATTGGCACCTGGTAATGAAAGTATTGCTTCCTGGATATGTTGGGTAAACATCATTTTGATTAAATCATTTGGGGTTTAATAAAGAAGAATTGAGGCTGCCGCTACACAACAAAATTGGCTGGCTCCATGTCAGCAGCAGGGTAGATCTTCCATTTGCGAATTTTCGCCAACACCATCTCAGTGTTTTCCAAGTTCTAGGATAATTTTTAAAATCTACCTCAAGAAAGCTCTTACTATAAACTTGATCAAAAAGAGCTTTAACCTACGAATCACTTCCTTATAAAATTGTTGTCCAGGATTGTACAAGCCACTTTCTGTGCCATGTGACTCATCCATTGGATGGAAGAAAGTGAGTTCACATGCCGTTCTATATAGTTGCTGTGACTCCTAGAGGACCTGTTCCAGGGGTGTAAATTTGAATAAAATATTGGGTGGGGGAGGTAAGCCCCACCCTGCATAATTGATCACAATATGCAGTGCACAATCACCATATGAATGGCAATACCCATCAACTTTGGAGGGGCCTGGCCCCTTCAAATATTTTATGGGGGGCTGAAGGGACCTCAGCCCCTAGCTGGTGGCTCCTATAACCTACTCCCTGCCTTGCCTTTTCCACTTGGCCTGGGATGGCTGGGCCCAGACTTGACTCCAGCTACAAAAGCTGAAGTGGCTGAACAGATTCTTGGGTTGACATATTGTTTAGGGAGCTTTGTTGAGGAGCTCTGGTGCTGTTTTGATTGCCCTAACTGTTTTGAATCGTTTTTAACTGCTTTTAACTTGTGTGTTTTAAAATTCACACAGGATGCCTGGGAAGAGAGGAGCTTCAAGACCCCAGTCACAGTGGTTCTGGGCAAGGGGAGGCATGATGTAGGGGTTTCAGCAGGCCAGGTAAGGGGCACAGGGCACAAGCAGTTAGGGACTGTGCCATATGACAGCTCCTCCTCCAACCTGGGAAATTACGGTTGTCCCTCAGGTCTGTGGTTGCTGTTCCAGGTCAGCACTGAGTAATATGTCCCTCATCCATGAGATTCCAAGTGCTCATCCATGAGACTCTCTCCATGTTTTCTGTCCAGTTGTGAAGGTATCTAGAGTGTGTGTTCCTTACATTTTTTTGCAAAGCATATTTTCCCTAATATAATGCATTTTTGTACTTATTTCTTGGCTGGAGAATTATGTTGAAAAAGTCAAAGTAGAGCAAACTTTGAAGGATTATTGTGCTTCAGTTTGCATAATGTTTCAGGAGGTGTGAATGAAGTGAAAACAGGCCTGAAACAGAGCTGTGATCCACCCTAGATGGAATTAAATCAAGCCCTTATCATTGTCTACGTGAACTTTTCCCCTTCTGACTGGTTTTTTAAGATTAAAAGCGGCCACACGAATTGAAATGGAGAGTAAATGATCAGTTCCTTCCCCCTGTGGGTATGAAATCAGCTAAGGAGGGAGGTGATTTTGAGTAGACAAGTGGCAGGAAGGGAAAGGGTTAAGAGGCCTCTCCCCTGTTGCTGCCCTTCTGCTCTTGATCTTACATCTGTGTTTCATTTTTTTAAAAAAACACCAGGAAGATGAATCACAGTACTGCACCACCAGGCATTGTTTTAGCTCTTTTAATTTCACAAAAGAGGTGGGGTTGATCAGGGCAAGCTCAACACATTTTGTGGCAAATTAGATGGCCAAAAACCCATTCCATGTATGGAAGCCAACCAAACTAGAAATCAACTCTTGCTTCAAATGTGGAAATGGGGCAGCCTCCTCCACAACACCTGAGGGAAGCAGGGTAGGATATCACCACAGTGCCACTCCCTGCCCTCCAGAATCTGCTGTCTGAGGCAGCCGCCTCACTCTGCCTGTTGTTAAGGCCAACCCTGGATTTGATTTTTGAGATGCTTTCAAAAGCTATCACACAAACAGGAGCAGGTAAGATCTCAAAAGCTTTGTAATTACTGTGTGGGGTTTTGTACGAATTCAAGAACTTATGCTATGTGTTGTGGATCAATTCCTAAATGAGATGGGCTGAGGTTCATCTTCACCTGAAAATTGTACTAATGCTCTTTCACATGGGTGAACATACAGCTGCTGTTTCTCAGTAGGAAGATGCTGGCATTCTGCACATGTTTAAGGGCATTCCTTCATTTGTGACAGCTGTAAGTGTCTGGTGTGGGGAAAAGAGAGGGTTTAACATTGCAGCCCCACCCGCTCCAAAAGCCACCAGTCACACGACTCACTGCCCCAGAAGCATACTCATTCATTCTGCCCATGAATCCTCCACTGTGTTAAATGTCACCAGTAGATGGTGCTGAAGGATATAATTCAACTAGCTCGCTGAGCTAGTATCAGGCAGCACAATAACATGGTATTTTGATTCATAAAAAACAAAAAGCCTACAGGATGAATAATAACAGGAAAATGAAGTGAATGCTCCTTTTCCCACACACGTATACACACACACACACACACACACACACACACACACACGAATGAATTCTGCAAAGGAGGGAGGAGATGTTGCAGCAAGTCATCTGATTTACTTAACTGAAATGCACACAGTTCCACTCCCCCTATTATTTTCATGAAGGTTGCTTATTTAGATATTATAGCTTCCAACGGGATACTGTACATTGTGACTTCTGTTCAAAAAAACGATCACTTAGCCAGCATATATAGATAGATGTTAAAAACGAAAGGCAAACTGTAGAAAACATGTACCACAGGAAATGTTATCCTACATGTCGTATACAAAGGAGAGAAAAGTATAGAGAACTGAGATGGGCTGCTTATTCAGGAAGCAGATATTCATTAAAAAAAAAAACTTTAAAAGGTAGATGAGAGAAAACGTGAGCCCTTGGGACAAAAATCATATCAAAGATGGAGCATCACACTTTTCAAATCTGTAAAATTATCTTAGCTTTTTTTTTTTTTTAAGGTGAACTTCATCCAAATCATTTTATTGGTTAAAAATTGTGTGCTGCACAGCAAGAGTGTAGCGTCAAACCAGCACGTATCAGTAAAAGACCGTGTCCAAAAGAGGGACAGAAATAAATTCAACACAGTTCTTTTTGTAATAACATTACTGGATGTGTAGCCAGATCCAACACCTGTTTCCTCAGAAGTAAGTGTGGCTGTGCTCTGCAGGGCTTACTCCAAACTCCCAAGGTAAGGATGGCTGCCTGAGCCTTCTTTATCCTGTATAAGAGCTGGGGTGCCTATGCTTCCATTAGCTTCATTTTCCATATATTTCAGTGCAGAGAAACGTGGAGTTGAGCCTTTTTTGTTCTGTTTCCTCCTGCACCTCAAGGCAAAGGGACAACAATCCCATTTGCAAGGGCTCTTTCCCTGCACACAGGGGCACACACTTGCTAGCTCTCTCTCACACACGCTTGCACGCACACACACACTGCATCTGCTGTCTGTGCACCACTCCCCTATTGTTTTCACTATAACCGATTTTGGCAACAGCTCTTTAGCACTTTGGAAGGTCCTTCATTAGCACTGGGACAGTGTCCAAAAGGAATCCAGAAAGAAAAAAAATCAACACATGGCTGCTCTTGTTCTTATGATAAATGACAGCTTTGGCTGAAAAACAACAACACTAAAGGAAGCAAAATGCAAACCCCAAAAAGCAACAAGGATAGCCAAAATGTGAATAGAGGAAGTCAGACATAACTAACTCTGCTGAGATGGGGAATGAGCTCGAGGAGTGGTGGGGGAGGGGCCAGAAAAGTGTCAAATTGGCACTGTGTGTGTGTGTGTGTGTGTGTGTGCCTTTTTAAGAAAGGTGGCTTGCATTTTTATTCTGTAGAGATTAGCTGGGGTGATGGGTGAACAGTCACCAAACTGGACAGACGATATGGAATGCAGTGTTTCCCTTTAAAAGAAATTGGGTCACCTTATAAAGAGAGAAAAATGAAAATAATAAGGGTTAGGCTACCACATTGACACATCCAACATACAGGGAAGGGGGGGAGGTGGAGTCATTGTGCTCCTAATGAGCCCAATCCCAGAATTCATTGCATCACTCATTGCAAAGGAAACATGCTTGCATCATGCCATGGAACAAGGTGTTAAAGGTGACATTGTGGGGACATAACATTTGCAACATAAGCAGCTGTGCTTATATTTTAGATTTTTGCATGGTAGTGTGACAAGATTCTCGCCCTCCTAGTTCTAGAGGCTTTCTAATTCTTTGCATACAGATGTGGAAGAGCTGCTTTAAAACTAAAAACTAGGGGTGATTGAAATAGTTTCCACCACAGGTTCCTATACCTGTGTGTGGGGGGGTGTATTCAACTATTCGTGCACTTGAACATGTGTTCGTTATAGATATAGATATAGATATAGATATAGATATAGATATAGATATAGATATAGATATAGATATAGATATAGATATAGATTGCTGTAAGGTCCAGAATGTATAGAAAACATTGTATTGTATTTCTCGTGTCAGTGTGGATTTGTTATTTTTGTAGAAGTCTTTTAGACAGTGTAGGCCTTTGGCTTGCCAAGTTTTTACCTGGAGGTTTCGTGCTGCATGGTGGAATTGTGGGTAGTGAGCCAGGGGGATTAGTGGGGATGGGGTCAGGGACAGTTGAACTGCTTTCTTCCATGCTTTAAGCACCGTCTATGTGAACCTGTTTGGGACACGGGTGGCGCTGTGGGTTAAACCACAGAGCCTAGGACTTACCGATCAGAAGGTTGTGGTTCGAATCGCCGCAAAGGGGTTAGCTCCTGTTGCTCAGTCCCTGCTCCTGCCAACCTAGCAGTTCGAAAGCACGTCAAAGTGCAAGTAGATAAATAGGTACTGCTCTGGCGGGAAGGTAAACGGTGTTTCCGTGCGCTGCTCTGGTTCAACAGAAGCGGCTTTGTCATGCTGGCCACATGGCCCGGAAGCTGTATGCTGGCTCCCTCGGCCAGTAAAGCGAGATGTGTGCCGCAACCCCAGAGTTGGCCACGACTGGACCTAATGGTCAGGGGTCCCTTTACCTTTGCGTGAACCTGTTTAGTGTTCTGGGGATTTTCCATTGTTTGGGAAGAATGGGTATGCTGTGGTGGAGGTCTTTTTGAATATGTCTCTCTCCTGGTGTACCCGTTTTGTCTCGTCTTTTAGAATGTATGGGATTATGTGGCGCACTTGGTTGGCGATGTAGTATAGTTCTATGTTGGGAATTCCCCACCCACCTCCTGAGGAGGAGAGGTGTAGGTATTTGGGATTTATTCTTGGGTTTTCGTGTGAAAAGATAAGCGAGTGTAATTCTTTCTGCCACTTCTGGAGTTGGGTTGGGGGAATCCAGATTGGGAGAGATTGAAATAGGCAGGTTAATTTTGGGAGGGTGATCATTCTGATCATGGCTATTTTGTCTGAGAGTGTGAAGTTGATATTGTTCCATCTCCCCAAGTCTTTGTTGATTTGTCACCACAAAGGGTTGTAATTGTGGAGGTATAGTTTGTTGAGGTTTCCGGTTATTTGTACCCCCTAAGTATCTGAACTTGGTGCAGCAAAGTTTTATCTTGGTGATGTTGGTGAAATCTTTTTGGATATGGGGGGGGGGTTGAAACACATAGCCTCAGATTTTGCAAAATTTAAACCATTGCAAATGTGTTGAGTTCTTTGGTTAGGGTGGTTGCTGTGTTTATGGGGTCTGGTGTTGTGACCATCAGATCATCTGCAAAGACCCCTGATTTATAGGTTCTGCCTTTTATTTCCACTCTCCTAATGTTTGTGGCTGCTCGGATTCGGATTGCTAGAGGTTCCAGAGCCAGGATGAATAGGAAGGGAGACAGTGAGCATCCTTGTTTTGTGCCTCTTTGGATTGCTATGGTATTAGAGTCCTGCATTTTGCTGAGGCTTGGGAGTAGATTTGTTTGAAGATTTGTAAGAAGTTGGGACCAATTTTCATGTTAGTTATTACTACTAATAGGTATATCCATTCTAAGCAATCAAAAGCTTTGAGAATGTCTAGGGACATAATCATCAGTGGGAATTTAGTTGCCTTGCTGAGTTCAATTAGATTCAGTAGTTTCCTGATGAGTTCTCTTATATTGTGACCAGGGATGAAGCTAGTCTGGTCTGGGGCTATTAATATGTGTAGGAATTTTTTTTAGGTAGTTAGCCAAGATTTATGTGAATATCTTGTAGTCTTGGTTTATTAATGAGATCAGGTGGTATGATTCTACTTTGAGGCTGTCTTTGAATGGTTTGGGGATAGAGACTATCTTGGAGAAGGTCCAGGTTTTAGGAATAGGGCCCCATTTTATGATGTCAATTAATAGGCGGGGCATGTAGGGCATCAGAGGTTCCCTTATGCGTTTTCTTTTGATAGGGTTTCCCAACCCCCACACGTTTAGTGCAATTGCTTTTAAGCTAGCCATTCTGCTTATCTACTTTATAGGATGGTTCCCTGCCAACCCGTCTGGTTTGTCCTGTGTCTCTCACTTTATATTGTCTATCAAAACTATTAAGTTGCGCTGACATAAAGTGTGATAGGTGGGGGAAGAGTGGGGTTAGAATTAAATTTTGGTTAAAGAGTGGGGGGTAGATTACAGAAAGTAGCATATATGTAGTTATATAGGTGTTTATTTGGGGTAATTTGGACCATCTGGCTTCCAGCCGGTTGGTCCTGCATCTCAGCTGGCATGGAGGGCCTTGTTTAAGAAGAGGCCGTCCTCCCTGTCGTTTGCGAAATGGAATGGTCAGTGAGACAGTGTTAAGCGCCTTTGTGATGCCTGTGTTGGGTAAAAGGTTTATAAGCAATGTTGTCAGTGTTATTAATAGCATTATTGGTTTGCTGGGGTAGGGATACGAGTATTGGCATGCTCTGGCACCACCACTGTGTTGGTTGTGTGTCAGATTTTAGCCTGTTTGTTGATTGTTTTATTGAGGTTTGGGGTATTGTTTTAGTTGGTTTGGGTTTCTTTCTTTGTTTTCCTTTTCTTTTTCCTGCTCATTTTGTTTGTTGCATTTGTGAGGCCCACATTTCCTTGAACAATTGCATAGCCTTTAGGTGTGCGCCCTATTAAATGTTTGTGTGGGTTGTCACAGCAATATGAGACAAACTCATGAATCATCATTGTAGTCACCATTAAAGCAAGCAGCTAGCAAAACTGATGCATGAGGGAAAGCTATTGTTCCACCAAGTCAGTGATGGTAGCTACAAACCCACTGAAGAGGAAGTACCTGTCTGCTACCATTACCATATGCTAATTAGAGTGACATCTGGAAGCACCCTAGCTGGCTGCCCACCAATTAAATGTGCAACAAACTCTCAAACACCCACTGCAATACAGTTCTGTACATTCAGTTCCCTTAAGTATTTTGAAACAGACAACTAGAATAACACCACTGTTATTTCTTCTTAAGAGATGTATCTGTCCCAAAATCACAGACGTGCCATGTTGATTATGGCTGCAAGCCAATTTCCACGTATCTGGGGATAAGTCCCATTGAACTCATCAGACTTACTTCTAAGTAGCTCTGCATAGAATTGCACTGAAATGTTATTACAACTCAGAAGGACTATAATTGCAAACCATAATCAATGGAAACAGGGAACCAGTAAACAGCCTGTATCCACCATTGTTTCCAGCTCAATTCTACATAAGAGTCCAAGGCAATGGTTAGGATGACATGACAGGCAAATCTGAATTGAGTGTAACTCCTTGGAGGGGTTAAGACATGGGGTTAAGAGTGTGCACAAGCAGGCCAGCTCTCTGCCTCATCACACCCTCTGTAGTTTGAAGGGTGACAAGTCTGCAGTGGGGAAGGTCTTCTCTACTCTACTCTACTTTGGACCCCGGATTTCCCAGGGATCCAAAACACATGGGAGCCTCCAAGAGCACAATAGGCTTCCCTGAAGCAGGCTGCCACCCTTTCAATATGTGGAAAGCGATGGGCGTGGGCGGGTGTGGAGACTTTAGCACATTCACACACTCTCTCGCCTCTCTCTGCGTTAAATTAACACCCCATAGGGTTTCTCTTTTCCATTAAACCACAAAATCAGGAAGTTATTGTTGAGTTGGCATACATTACATTTATATATCCAGTTTTTCCAAGTTAAAAATCAAAGGTGACTGCATTGGCTAGGACTGCTCCCTTCTGTAATGCTGAATTGCTAAGAACAATCAGCCAATATATATATACTCCTAGATCCCCCTTCACATCCAACCAATTAAATTTTCATCAAATTGGTACATCCAGTGATATGAAACAGGAGTCTTCCCTAATGCAATCTGAAGTTGTGGGCTGCCTCCTGGGAGAAGGACAGATGCCTGATGGGCCTTAACACAAAAGGAGTGGTTGCTGTTTTCCCTGCGTTATGCCATTAGTACACTTGTTCGCTGACTTCCCCCACCACTGAGCCATCAGGAAGGCTTATGCTTGGCAGCAGGCTGGGATCCCTGCCTCTAAGCATGAAAGAGGGTCCAGCTATTTGCAGAAATAATGCCTTCCAGACGCACTAAACAGCACTCTTCTTTCCAGATGGAGATGCATCTCTGGTTTTTCCCCGCCAGTCATTTATCCACCTTCTGTTCTAACTTGTCTGCCTCTCTCCCCTCATTCACCCCCTTATGGCCCGCCTGTCTTGTGTTTTGCAGACTGGAATTCTTCACTCTGGAATTCACAGAGTTTGGTATGAAACAAACCCATAGGAAGAGTATGCCACAGACGGTTGGAAGAGGACCCCCTACACACAGAGAGAGAGAGAGAGAACACACAGCAGACTGCAAGCCAAAGGAAACAGGAATTGTGAACTGGGAAAGCCCTTCCTGTATCAACATCTGATGTTCTTCTCTCTGACAAACTTAAGAATGGAAAGGGTTTTGGCACATGCACAGCCTGCTGAAAGAAAAGTCAGCTTCCAGAGAGGAAAAAGAGACAGAGAAAAAGGAAAAGGAGCCAGGCGTTGTGGAGTAGCAACTTTTCACCGTCCCGCGAGGTCTGTAGACTGTCTTGTCCAATGAGTTCAGGGCTAAGAGCCAAGCCTTGAACTTGATATTCTCCTGTAGATAAGCACACCATGTTAGATTGACCCTGACTGGGTCACCTGGGTCACATGAATGCTTCAAGTCAACCTGCCAATTCTTATTACTTTCATGGCGTACGGGAAATGGACTAAACGTGGACTTTGATTTGGCCACAAGAGCATAAACAGTGACTGTGATCCAGAGGTAATCTGACAAGTGTAAATTTAGAGGTTCCCCTTTCAGTTAATTAAATATTTAGGAACATTTCCCTTTCCCAAGCTCTCAGTGGATGGCCTGGGAGAAAGAGTTATATGGATAGGGTTGTGTATTGGTAGACCCACCGAGGGGGCCAGTGCACAGGAATCCCACACATGGAGCAGCTGTTTAATGTGACTATGTGGCCAAGCACAGACCCAGACTCATTTTCCTCCCTTTCACAAAGGTGACTTTTCTTTACAGGACATTCCCTTCACACACACACAACTGCAAGTTGCTGCTCAGTCCAGAAACCATTATTGTGGTTCACAAATATCAAGAAAAGGACTGGAAGTTATTTGTTATGGTATGACATGAAGTGGATTATTTAACAACTGAAGGAATAGAAATAAACATGATATTTGGTTGAAGCAAGGTTATATTTATCTGGGGGGGGGGGAACCAATAATTTCTGCAGTATCAACAGAGGCTTATCAGCTAAACCCGAAAGATACTTCAGGATCTTCTAATGGGGTTACTGTATTAGTCTCTTGAGAAGAGAAGAGAAGAGAAGAGAAGAGAAGAGAAGAGAAGAGAAGAGAAGAGAAGAGAAGAGAAGAGAAGAGACAGTCTTGTGGCACCTCAGAGACTAACAAATTAGGGCACAAACTTTTGTAGATTGCTGTTCATTTCATCAGGTGCATGAAATACTGTCCTGAGTTACAGGTATATATATAAATGGCTGGGAAGGGTAGGAACATTTTGTGGGACATTATTATGTATATACCATCAATGGGATTGGGTTGTAGTCAACTAACATTTACTCTCATCTAAATTAATGACCATGTCTAACTTAAGTCCATTAATTTCATTGGGTTTCTTCTGAATAAAAGTTAGTTGAATACAACCATTATGCTTTTCAGACTAGATAAGTCTCCTCCCCCCGCCCCGAAAAGCAGGGGTCCTCTCTCATCAATGTTACAATCTATATTTCAGACAATGAGAGAAAGAAAAGTAACTGAGTAAAGAGACAAGGAAACAGGTGAGCTTTACGTGATGTGATCTCACATGGTGAAATGAAATGAAATTTCTGGATCAAAAACATAGTTGTCACTGCCTCTCAACATTACAAGGAATGTGCAATTAGTTTTAAAAACAAGCCACTCATAATGAGCATGTATAGTCAAATGTCTTATGCCTGAAGCTAAAGTAAGATTGGTGGAGAAAATCCTAGAAAGAATGTTTCCTCTGCGTAAAAAGGCACTCAAAGACACCTCTGAACGTTGCAACAGTTTTAGAATCACTGCATAGAGCAAAAGGGTGTGGGTGTGTGTGTGTGTGTGTGTGTGTGTGTGCATGCATGTGCACTCACAAGCACATTTCTGATATGTATATAAGTCTTCTTTTACTTGGTGAAATTAGCTACCTTCTGATAGCTTTGGCAGTAGAATGAAGAAGGGTGAACCGCAACACAATTATGTAGTGTGAAGCACTCGTGTTTAGGGTAGGTACTATAATTGTGGCAGACCTAGGATGAGGGCACATTTATTAGAGTGGTGGTCAGGAGCAGCATTTTCTTCAAAAGAAGGCATGTGGGCATAAAGTGGGGAGGGGTGTGCCTACAACTCCACCCACAGTATCGCCATGCTCACCTGAACATTCTGTGCATTTGGTGTTCATGCCACTAGAATCTTAGACCAGGACAACCTGGCCCCTGAGGTTCATACACTGGTGACCTGGAGACTGGACTACTGCAACATGCTTTATGTAGGACTGCCCTTGGGTCTGATCCAGAAGTGCTGGCTCGTGCATAATGCAGTCGCTAGACTGCTGATGGGGGCAGGTGGCCAACTGCATGTGACACGTCTGCTAAAACATCTGCACTGGCTGTCCATATGCTACAGAGCCAGGTTCAAGGTCTTTGTGTTAATATACAAAGCCCTGAACAACTTGCACCCTGGATACTTTAAGGTATAAATATGGTGCCACCTTAGCCATTGTGTGACAAGAATCGGGCTGTGCAAGCAGCACAACCTCCGATTCCCTATACCAAGTTGGTATAAAATCATTAAAATTCCTTAGAAACAGTTTCCTCTAAAATGAATCCTTTTGAAATGTCACTCCATAGCCTAAGCCCTAATTACCTTTTGTGAACCAAGATCAGGTCATTTCAGTGAGCACTTAAGGGCTGATTCCCATGTGTATATGGACCACTTGTCTCATGGCTCAGCACTCTAGCCTTCTTCACCTGTAAGAAGGGTGTGCATATAGATAATGATCCTTGCCCTCACTCATTCCTCCTATACACATTTAGCATAACTGGTGAAAGCCTAAAAAAGGCAGGGTTTCCTACTGCATGTACAAAGTCTATACATGTACATAACGTTTTTACGACTTAGTCTCTTTCACAACTGATTCTGAATGTGTCGATCTTGCAGTGATATGTCAGGTGTGGGGCAGCTGGGTGTGGTTTGTCAGGAATATCCTAGCAGGCCAAACTGGGGCTTCTGCCAGACCACAATTGACCCATTGGCCAGAGGTTTCACATCCTTGTTGTAACTCATTATTTGGTGTTGCAATCATTGAGCCATGAATATGTGTGAAGAACTAAGTGTGAGATGGACAAACATCTCTGCTACAAATCATGGTCAGGAGAGAAGTGAGACCCAAGGACCCATAGTTGCATCAGCAGCTACCCTATAACAGCTCATACTACGGTATTTGTTAATCGAGCCAAGCATTTTCTGCTCTGACTGGCTGGAGTTCTTCAACATCTCAGGCAGAGGTCTCCTCTTGCATCTGCAACCTGGGCTGTTGTAACTGGATGGAGTTGCCAGGGATTGAAGCTGTATTCAGCCATTGAGTTTACAGGCCCTTTCTGGTTCAGACCTTTTCCTTTTGGTGTGAGTGAAAGCACACTGATCCAAGCTCTGTTTTGCTGTACTGAATCAAGGGTCTTGAAGAGTCTCGCTGAATATGATCCAGCCTTCTCCCTACCTTCCTGAATTCCAGCACTATTATTCCAGACATTCGAGGTATTTGAGGAAAATAGAATATTTTGCTTCAGGCAAGCCACACGCACAGCCCGCCTTTCCTAACCCACTGCAATGCTTGATGGGTCTTTTGCACTCCTGCTGGAAATGTACAGTCAAGATCTGAAATGACACGTTATGCTTGGAGGGTTTGAAGATTCCTCCTAATAGGCCTTTTTACTAGTAAACAAAAAGTTATCCATACTGTGATGCCTGCTCTGACCTGCAAGTTTGCAGACAATAAATCTTAATTACGGTTAAATGTCCAAATCTGCAAAGACGGAGGAAACATTAGTCAACTGTGAATTGGTCCTGACTCCTGCTTCGACTTTGCCTGGAGATGCAGCTGCAGGAATACATAAATTAGTTTTTTTTATTTGTTTGTGTCACTATACCATCAGCTGTAGCTGTTTCCTTAAGAGCATTTCCAGTATTAGTGGGCTTACTGGCATTCATCCTATTAGCATCTCAGATGCAGGTGGCATCTGGAAAGTTTTATTTTAAAGGACTTTTAGCATTGTGCTTAGGTTAATGAGAAAGCGCTACTTTAAAATATCTCGGCACTTTTCCAAAGAGCGGCTCGGTCTCACGACATCTGCTCAGTGGATACTTGTTACCTTTGGGTTTATTCAAGCAACCTTCTGAATAACCTTTTTGTTAGCAGCTTTCTTTATAGGCTCTGCAGCAGCAGAGCACGGGAGAGCAAACACAGTTGCTGGTAGAGGACGTTTTCTGTGCTGTGCTGAATTCACAAACTCCCTGGTTGTTTTGGAATCGACATACTGCAAATGTTCGGCGAGGCCACTTTTGCCTTCTCTTTTTCCGGTCCACCATCTTTTTTTGGCTGGGGGCGTGGGGAGGCACATGTAAATGGAAGCAGGGCTGCTGTACCTTTAATAGCTGTGTGGAAGGGAGAATTATGGCCCTGAATGACAGGTCAACATTCCCTCTTCTACACAGCTACTGACCCCTGTCTTTTAATCTGACCCGTAATCAAACAGCAGAATTTTACCATCAAAGCTCTGGCCAACGGATTTGTTCTTTCAAGGCCACATCCTCACTGTACATTTAAAGTACCATTTTAACTGTCATGGCTTCCCCCAAAGAATCCTGGGAATGGAAGTAGGGATGGGAGGTACTAGATGAAATGAACCTCGTATTCATGATAACGCAATGAATACAATTCTCTGCCTAAAAACAGCGCCCTTTATGCAATTCTCCTTTATTCGTAATCACAAATAACCTTGCATCTGATAAATAAGAACAGGTATTGCAGGATCATTCAGAAATTAAACTAACAGTGTACCCTGTCTTTTCTAGAGGATCAGACGGAGATTGGATTATTATTTGCTGCTGTTTCTCTCGAAACACTAATCCATACAGTATAGCTTAATCTGCCATAGAACTATAAACATAAACCAAATCAAGGCAGCTGAAAAGGTCATTTCTCTACACGGCGCTGCAGAAACTGGGTTATGAAACCTCATGTTGCTCCAGAGAAATAGCACTGGAGCAGCTAAAATGGCATATATATTGCTAATACATTGCACTAGGGATTCCCACCCTAAAGCAGGGGATATCCGTGAGGATCCCTGGGTAGTTACTAGCTTCCTAGACAAATTTTAAGGCGGGTGTATATGAATATAGCATGTGGAGCATTAGATTTTTGATCCACCTCAACTATCAATGAGAATTAAATGCTGTGTGAAGCAGGCAGGCCCCTTCAATGACTTGTTTTTGAGGCCTGCTAAAAACTTCTTTGTTTAGGCAAGTCTACCAAGTAATGTAATTTTATGGTGCATATTTGTTCTTAAACAGTGCTTTTTTTCTTAAAAAATGTTTAGGGGTACTCTCATTTTCCTACTCATATTGAAATACTGCCGCTCAATGTGGCCAAACTTAGATTCACAAAATGTTTAGGGGTATGCGTACCCCTGTGTCCCCCTCCAGGGGAAAAGAGCACTGTTCTTAAAACTGTTTATCTCTGTTTTGATGATTTTATTGTCGACTTGTTTTGAGAATCTGTTGATTTTATCATTTTTTCTCTCTTATATTTTACATTATCAGTATGTAAGTATTGATAAATAAATAAATAAAATTCTATTTGTAGCTTCATAACAGAGCAGAAGGGTGTGATTGGTTCCCTGTTATGTCAGAGCAGGTGTGAAGCGTATAACATACACCGATACAGACTGGCATGCACTAAGCTGCCAGTGCGAAAAAGAATAAAATATGGAAGTATTAAAGCTACAATCAGCCCCGCTGAGCTCAAAGGGACTCACTTCCTAGTCGGCATGCAAAGGGTCAGGTTGCACATCTCACCTCCATCCCAAGTGCTATTAAGCAGGTAGCCAATTATTGAAGTAAGTGGGCTTCAGGACCAAATTTAGAATGGGAATTATTCACTGTGCATTTGCTGCAACTCGGGACAAAGAGATGTTGGGGAGCAGAAAGGAAGGAAGGGTGGCATATGCTGCATTTTTCCTTTCACATACTCTCCCCACATAGACTTCTTGCTCCCTGGGTATTTTGCAGTGAAGGAAAGATGCCCTACCAAAGGGATAACAAGCATGATGTCCAAACACTTCTGGCCCTTGAAAGGCCCAGCTGGGAAATTTGTTGGACTTGATTCCTTCTCTTTCCTCTGAGATGTTGCCAAGTCAAAGTTCAAAAGTAAAGGGTGCTGCAGTTCTGTTAGGTAGGGCATTTGAAAATAAGGAACGCCAATTGTCTCAGAGAGAATGAACAGCCATTATTTCCTATGAATAGCCAAGGAGCAAGCATTTAAATTAAAGATATCCCTGGAAAAAAGGGGTAATCTGTAGGCCACCCTTCTCCCACCCCTATTTACAGAGGATTAAAGGAATCAATTTTCTTCTACTGTAAACCTGATTGTTTTCAACATCAAAGTGTTTCCTTCTTCTTCTTCTTTTAAAAAAGTGCCACTTTTGGTTTCTTCTTTCCTACCTAGTTCCCCCTGTGTAATTTTGAGGATTCCATTGCAAGATTATTATGTCCCTGAATGCTAAATCACATTGACCTTGGCGTAGCATAAACAGAAAACTTTCCCATTCCCTATACCAAACAAAAGAACCAAACGGTGCTTGCTTTCTGCATTTCTTCTGGGTAAAGATACCCAATTAACCTCTGCAGAGCCTAGTTCTGGCAAGTTCTTGCTCTTCAGGAAATCGAGCCAGCCATCTGTGTGTGGGGGGAGGATATTTATTGCTCCAGCCTATCTGGAAGCAGGCATGTGTTCTATAAATAGATCTAAAGGCCACACCAAAAACTCTGGGTGCCTCCAGCCTGTCAGTATTTTGCAGAGGGATTCAAGTGAATACCAAAAATAAATACCGCCCCCCCCCAAAAAAAACCTGGTGTCAGGGTTACTTCCAGATCCGAGCTCACAGAGGATCACGCTAGCCAGCGATCGTTAAATAAAAGTCTTTATTGAGTTTCAGTCTCCATTCTCGAGCTGCTGCGTGCAACCCTACGTCTTATGCTTAGATCGGCGAAGCTCCGTCTGAGTCTCCGCCCCTTGCGCACCAACTTAATATCCTAGCCCTGCTCCACCTTTTCCGCCTGACAGTTCTCCTCTGGGTCCCTCTGCCCCCCTGGGTCTCCTCCTTCCGGGATTCTTCTGACGCTGACCCCCCTGACTCTCCTGTCTCCTTGCGCCGGGCTTTAGGACCTGGCTCCCTTTCTGGGCTGCCTACTGCGCCACCTTCCTGTGCATTTGAACTTGGCGCGCGCGCCCAACCTTCCACTTTCCGTCTAACCGTCACTTCGCTCCCCGATGAAGGTGTGGCCACTCCTGACTCGTGCCCTCCCTCCTGTTGCGAGCTGCCAGCGCTTGATCCCTGGCGCTCTTCCTCTTTCCTACTCTCTGGCGGTGACGCTGGTCCCGATTTCCAACTGCTCTCCTCTGAGTCCCCTCTGGCTCTATCTTCCTGGGGTGTCCCCCTAGTCTCCCCCCTTGCCCTGGCCACTGGTGCTCCTTTTTGTGAATCTTCTGATTCACTGGAAAGACTCAGAGATCTCGGGTCGTCGTCATCACTCATCCTTTCTTCTGCCTCCTCCCCCTCGCTCTCTGTTTCCTCCCTTGCCCTCGCCTCTGCTCCTGAACCCCTGACACCTGGACATTTCCTTTGAAATGTAAAAATCCCCCCAGATGGGCAAGTTGGGCCCCAAAAAAGAGAACATGTCCTGGGATTTCCGGACATATGGGAACCCTACACATGACCTGCTGCTAGCAGAAAGCCAGTGTGCAATGAGTTGCAGACCAGAGTGTCATGTGACTGCTGTAGCACCAGCATGTGTTAAGCTCTGAGTGTGAACTGGTTTTCAGCAATCTATTCCAGAGGTCCAGTTATATTAAACTGCAGTGCCATTCAGTCAATCCACACAGGGTCGAGCAGTCACACACAACTCCATTATAACAGGGTGATGTGGATAGAAGTCACCATATACTGAGCAATTTATTAACTCTTTTCTTCAAGATATTGGCAACCCTAAACGGGAATGGGCACAGAACATGGTTGTTACTCTTCCTTTCCCATGTTTAGAACACAGGTTTAATGGAGGTAGGAGCAAGTGAGATTTATAGAAAGCCAAATGATTCTGAAAAACAGAATGTCCCTGACATTAGTGGATATATATAACATGTAGCCAGAAACATGAGATCTTCTGTACTTGTGAAAGGATAACAGCACTACCGACTTTTTTCTCACAAGGTTTCTGGGCCTGTACCAACTTCAAAAAGGGTAGAAATTCAGCAGCTGAAATTCATATAGGTATGAGGAAAGGCTTCATGTGCTGAAGTTCTGCTTCGTTCTTCAAAGCCCTGCAATAAAAGAAAAAGTTGGCAATCCTAATTCACAGAAAGAACAGGTGGTTCACAACGTCCTTTGCTCAAATACTTTTCCAATAGCAGATAGCTTGGTTTGGCTGGGTTTTTCAGTGATACTGCACACAGCAATAATCCAGTCTGATCTTATGTTTCGTACTATCTTGTAAATATGCAAAAATTCAGAACAAGTCTGCAAAACTGGCACCTAACGTTCTGGTCAATCAAGTCAAAGTTGAGTCTGACATTTTTGGCGCATGCACCAATCCAGCAGGGTGCCATTTTACAAGTGAGCGATCCATCTTATTTTCATTCTTTGAATGCCATCCTCTAGTCAGCAAGCACTATTTTATTGTTTGGAATACAGGTCTGCTCCGAACAGATGGAGCAAATGAAACACCGTGGCCTGCATCCTCCTTTGATTTGACTTTAATCAGCACAGATTTAACAAGCGCACTTTGGGAACAGAAACGGTTGTTTTAATTCGGTTTCGAGCTCGCGCTGCTCCGATCTGTTCACCTGTTCGGGTAGCATTCTGCAGAATTGAGCATTGCATGCAAGAATGTCCTACAATTGCCTCATAGATGCTAATTACTAAACTTCCCAGGATGCCTAGCTCGCCTGTATCCCAAGACTCTTTCAGAGCTTCTAATCATTAGAATTCCCTCGGTCTCTTACTCCACTCCTTGCAAGCCATCTGGTCTCTCTGAACTGCAGCTGGAGCCAGTCCTCTTCCCACCAGTCACACCTGATCTTTTGACACACACACCTGAAACAACCGTAGCTCTATCTATGATGCATCGTAACCTTCAATAATGAGCTGGGCTTTTCCAAGCGCCTCTGCTGCTGATGGAGAAAGAATGAAGGCAGTGAGGGAGCTGCTTGTTTTAGGCCCCCTTAAGTCTGGAATGGAAGTGGGGGGAATGAGGAAGAACAAGGAGGAGGGACTCCATTCCCAATAATAACCTTTAAGGAAGCAGCTGGGGGGGGACCTCTGCATGCTTAGAACTGCTTGTGGGAAGAAGCAATTCACATATTTTTGTGTCAGTCTTTCAGAGGCTGCTCCCTTTTATGCTGGCTCATGGGATACTTTGACTGACATCCGCCTTCTCCTCCCACACAGCACAAACTGATAGAGGCATCAAAAGGTTACCAGGAGCAGGAGAAGAGGAAGGGCCGAGTGGTTTTCCAATAGCCTCAGATGATGGTATTCAGAGGGAGGGTGGCTTAATGAAAGTAGGAGGAGAAATGGATGGGAGAGAGGAGACAGAGACAGCAGATCTCCCTTCCTTTAGTTTTCCACCGAGCTTTTGATTGATGGTCCTCACAACGCAGCTGCTTTTGTCTCTATTTTTGTTTCTTTAGGCTCATCCACACTTTTGCCTAACCCATATTTTTGATCGTGGTGCGTACAGATCAATTCTCCCAGGTCCAAGAGCTTTTCTTGTTGTTCCACAGCTGTACCCTCCCACTGAATTGAGTTTATGACATCATCACGTAGCCAAATCTGTCTCTGTGGCATCACCATCCTGTTGTTCCACAGACCGGAAGTCATTGACTGGCTGGGACACAAATAAGCTCTTCATTTAATAAATGATGCTGAGGAAGCTTCTTATCAGGTGGCAAACAGTGCTTGATGTAGAACAAAATAGGCAAGCTAGCTGTGGTTATTTTACTTTAAAGCAACGGTAAGTTCAAGTATTTGCAGCCTGTTACACCAACTGCTCTCATATATCAGCTGCTTTTGCTGCCCTTTAGGGGATGCTGAGAGTGCCTTTTGTCTCACGATGATTCTGAAAAATATAGATTTTGAATACAACGTGCCCTCCTTGCTATCTGCGTATCTTTGACCATTATCATATACCAAATAGTTTGGGGCTTTTATTACACTCAGTCATGATGGTAAAATCCCAGAGGGTCCCCTGGTAGTTTTTTCCACCAAGTCCAGACAGTGCCCTTTTTGCACAGCTGTTAAAGACAAATGCAGCAGCAGTTACCTGCTACATCTGACAATGCTCCGCTACCACTAGAGGACTGTGGCCGTAACTTTTTCTCTTGGCAGTTGTCCAGTGATGCCAAAATCAATGAAATAGCAAAAACCTGTCAGCTGCCTCACACAAAAAGGTGTATTTGCAACCTGCAGTGTATCCAGTTCTTAAACATAAGACCATTGCAGCAGTGTGCAAGTACATTTTAACGCACAGAAACATTATGCATGTGTATGAATTCTTCTTTTCCAACAATGGGAAAGATCCTGTATGGCAAAGGTTTCATTCAAGTACCTGTACATCTGTTGACATTACATACAATAAAAGAATATGGAGGAGATGAGAGATAGCAGTCAAAGTGATTCTATGCAGGATGGTTGTTTTAAAACTGAAGTGCTATCTCCACACTCAAGTTCTCTAGCAAAGCTATAGATGGGGGGGAAATACTTTGTTCCCGTGGCACTCAGTCAAGCATGGGAGATCAGGAATTACAAACACTTTATTCCAGTCCTGGGTATTTGTTCTGGTCGCTGCATTGAACCTCTAAAAATATTTCTTTCAGCGATGAAAGCTCTTTTCCTGATACTAATGCACAGCGTGTAGCTAATTTACTTCATAGAAAACAGTCTATCAGCTAATCGTGGCTACACTTAACCCTAACATGCTTCTTCAGATGCTGCTAACCTGATACAGATTAATCGTGCAGCCTATACATGCCTTGCTCAGAAGTAAGCCCCATGGAGTTCAGTTGGGCTTACTTCCAGGTAAGGGACAGGGTGCATGCACAGCACACATTTAAAGGACATGGGTTCCCCAAAGAACCCTGGGAACTGTTGATAGTTCAGGGTGCTGGGTGCTGTAGCTCTGTGGTGGCATAAGCTCCAAAAACCAGGGTTCTTTGGAGGAAGCAATATGCTTTAAAATTACAGTGTATACACAGCCGATAAACAAGTCCTCCAGCACCACGGATTAGGTTCATCCTTCCAGAAAGGAGCAGAGCCACCATAAAATCAAATCCCCCCAGACCTAAGGGGATAGCATGTGACCCAGAAGGAGAGCATGATTCATGGTATATAAAGCCACAAGTGCTGTTTAAAGCCATGAGTTGGGCTTGATCCAAAGCAAGTTAGTCATGCTTAGGAGTCCCACTGAAATCAACATGAAAAATAAATTAGTCACCTTCATGCTTCACCTCAGGTGGATAACGGGAGGGTAGTACAGTGGTACCTCGGGTTAAGAACTTAATTTGTTCCTTCTGCCAAGATTGTCTAGGCGTGCATGCACTTTCTCTGTCTCTGTCTCTGTCTCTGTCTCTGTCTCTGTCTCTGTCTGTCTCTGTCTCTGTCTCTCTCTCACACACAGTCATAAAGTAGAGTGGTACCTCGGGTTAAGTACTTAATTCATTCCGGAGGTCCGTTCTTAACTTGAAACTGTTCTTAACCTGAAGCACCACTTTAGCTAATGGGGCCTCCCGCTGCCGCCGTGTCACCAGAGCACGATTTCTGTTCTCATCCTGAAGCAAAGTTCTTAACCTGAGGTACTATTTCTGGGTTAGCGGAGTCTGTACCCTGAAGCGTCTGTAACCTGAAGCGTATGTAACCTGAGGTACCACTGTAGTAGTAATGTCATTGTAATGACAATGATGATTATAAAATTGTTAATGTACTTCCACAACATACAGAAAGCTGACACTTGACACATAGGCAGTTAAAAAAATATCCTGGTTACTTGTAAAATAGAATCTGAAAACAGAACACTTCTACCTCTGCATCTCAGAATTCAGGAGATTCCTCTAGCACATATTAATTCAAGGCACAGACAGAAGGGAATCCGGAGACTATGGGACTTTATAACAACAACAACAACAACAATAATAATAATTTATTATTTACACCCTGCCCATCTGGCTGGGTTTCCCCAGCCACTCTGGACGGCTCCCAACAGAATATTCATGATAAAAATAAAAAAGCAATAAAACATCAAACATTAAAAACTTCCCTAAAGAGGGTTGCCTTCAGATGTCTTTTGAAAGTCATATAGTTGTTTATTTCTTTGACATCTGATGGGAGGGTGTTCCACAGGGCGGGTGCCACCACTGAGAAGGCGCCCTGCTTGGTTCCCCTTTGCACATGAAGAAGTCGGGGACGGGCATGGTGGCAGGGGGGAGAGTGTGTGTTTTTCTTTCACTTTTCAGATGGAAAAATATTTCCATAACTTACTTCTTTCAGAAGACTTTCGTTCGTGTTTCATTAATTCAGATTTAGTCCAGTGTGTGTGTGTGTGTTTTAAGTCAGTTAGGAAAAAGCTGGGGGAAAGCCCCTCTCACTCCCCCCCCCAAAGGATAGGCTGAACCCTGTTGGTGGTGTAAAAGAGCCCACATCTCAGCAAGGGCCCCTGCAGCAAAGGGGCTCTTGCTGGGGAGGGCTTTTTCCATGTACATCCGTGGTAACAGTGAATACAGAATGCAGTGCAAACCATTAAGCTTCAAGGAAAATAAATCTGAAGGAAAATACAGTGGTACCTCTGGTTGCGAATGGGATCCATTCCGGAGGTCCAACCGGATCCCGAGGTTTCTGCAACCCGAGGATTACTCTTCTGTGCATGCGCACAGCAGTAGACCATTTCTGCACATGCATGCACAGTGAAACCCAGTCTGATACTTCTGGGTTTGCCGCTTTCGTAACGTGAAGTTTACATAACCAGAGGGCTACGTAAGCCGAGGTGCTACTGTAAACCCAAAAGACAAATCTGAAATACTTCTTTAAAAATTCAGAATCATTTCAACAGGATTAATTTTCATTCGTGTTTCTTAAATAGAAACTGAATGCAGAAAATACCTCCCCCCCGGAAGTCATTTGTTTCCACATGAGCAGGGCCTCTCGCTCTATCATAGATCCAATGCTCTTAATTCCTTTGGCAGTGGTGGGAGAAGACAATATCTTAGCTCATGTGTGAACTCCAACCCAAAGACCCGAGTCTAACAGCACTCTTTGCAGCTTCATCCATGAGGAAAGCAGCAGTAGGACAAAGAAAGAAAAACATGAATAAGTTCCATGGGAACGTATATTCCACCTGTGCTGTCCTCATCCTAACGGCCTGGGTCTGCCTTACACTGCCCCAGGCTTATAATCTGCAAATGTGTCAATTGGCTTGCATGGTCCAGAACACAAGGATTCCATTCTGACAGGCAAATAATCACATGATGGGGGATCTCATTGATGATGGGCCCTCATATTTATTTAAAGTGACACCCTCAAAATCAGGATTTTGAAACATCCATGATGAATGAGCATCCAGAGGCACATATTTTAACGTTAATAGGGGATGTTGGAAATGGCCTACAGTTTAACTTTGGGATTTCTGAAATCTTCAGTATTTCTCCCTATTATTTTTTTAAAAATATATATTGAAAAATGCTTTTAAACCACCCCAGAAAGAAACACTTAAAAGAGGTAATGATCATTACCATGCTTCTATGTTGATATAAAGCTATTAAAATCAACGTTGAAAGAGCAAAGCATCAAAACAGAGCAATAATATAGGTGAATCAAGTCCAGTGCATTTTAATAAGTGACAGTAATGTTACAGCACTAATAGTGGCACTCTGTGTGGGGTCAGGATAGTCATTCCAGTGCCAGAGGCCAATGGTAATATGCGGTGCTGGTGTGAAAATTCCCTAAGTAATTGGGGCACCCATGTGTCAGATTATAGTGAGTCAAACCATTGGTTCATCTAGTTCAGTACTGCTTACAGTGTCTGAAGATCTGACAACCAGCCTTTCATTACCAGCTGTAGGGCAGGTGGGTGTGACTTGAGAAAAATGTCCTCATGAGCCAAGAGGCCTAGTGTGCCTAATTCAAAATCTGATGACATGGATGTGGGGCCCCTCAATTTTCAGAGGGCGGAGGAGACCAATGGCCGAGCTGAGTGTGACGTGATTCAGTGGCTGGTTCCTCCTGAGCACGAGAGAGGAAGCCAAGCTTCGCCAGGCTCTGTGCTTGGCCTCCTCCCAACGATGCAATGTCACATTGCAACACGCACCACCGCATGACTTCATATGAATGTGACATGTACAGGGCACATGACATGTGTGCTGTGCGTCAGACCCCCTCCCCAATATTGGGCGCAAGACAGCACCTCTGTAGTCAGCCAATGAGCCAAGGCCCTTCCCCAATAATTACCAGCATCTTGGGACCTACTGTGATGTACCACCACAAGATGCTTCTTTCTGCAGACAGCACATGGGGAGGGGGACAGCACATTTCAATCAGAGTGCAAGATATGTTAGGTAAATCTTTGACACCAGTTATTTTCCTGGACAGCCCTATCACACCAGAGGAAACAGAGACGGTACTCAAAAACCTGAAACCACACAAAGCCCCAGCCCCAGATGGCTATACAGCAGATTTCTGCAAAAAAATTTGAAGAACCTCTGATGTAAGGACATGACCCATCTATTTAACAACTTCATAAAAGGGGCCCCATCCCCCAAACCTGGATCTCTTCCAAAATAGTCTCTATCCCAAAACCACTCAAAGATAGCCTCAAAATAGAATCATACCACTCAATCTCATTGGTAAACCAAGATTACAAGATATTCACATCAATCCTGGCTAACCACCTAAAAATCTTCCTACACAAACTAATTGCCCTAGACCAGGTAGGCTTTGTCCCTGGTCACAACGTAACAGACCCCAGTAGGAATCTACTGAATCTGATAGAACACAGCACAACGACCAAACTCCCACAAGCGATCATGTCCCTAGACGTCCTTAAAGACTTTGATTGCTTAGAATGGAAATATCTATTGGCAGTATGAACTAACATTAAATTTGGCCCCAACTTCCTACAAACCCTCAAACAAATTTACACCCAAGCCTCAGCAAAATGCAGAATTAAAAATATGGAATCCAAAGAGGCACAAAACAAGGTTGCCCACTGTCTCCCGTTCTATTCATCTTGGCCCTTGAACCCTAGCAATCTGACTCCGAGCTTCCACCTGATATCAAGGGTGTGGAAATAAAAGGTAAAACCTACAGACTAGGTAAAACCTACAAACAAGATGAAGCAATGGGTCCACTTGGAGAGAGACACCATTGAAAACATCCCCACAACAGCATACCCGTTTCTCCAAAACAAACTAAAGAAAATCCCCACAACACAAGAGATATGCAAAATAACTAAATAGGTATTAGAACTCACCCCAGAACTGGCCCTACTGAACATGTTCCAACATCATAATGACCACTCACATTATACAGAGCTTATAACCCACCTACTCTCAGCAGCCAGAAGCCTCATAGCCAGACACTGGAGAGACCTGTCAGGGGTAAGCATGGACCAATGGCATCCAATTGTATGGGAAAGAGCCCAGTACGTTTCCGAGCACAATTCAAAGTGTTGGTGCTGACTTTTAAAGCCCTAAACGGCCTCGATCCAGTATACCTGAAGGAGCGTCTCCACCCCCATCATTCTGCCCGGACGCTGAGGTCCAGCGCCCTGGGCCTTCTGGCGGTTCCCTCATTGCGAGAAGCAAAGCTACAGGGAACCAGGCAGAGGGCCTTCTCGGTAGTGGCGCCCGCCCTGTGGAACGCCCTTCCAGCAGATGTCAAAGCGATAAACAACTACCTGACATTCAGAAGACATCTTAAGGCAGCCCTGTTCAGGGAAGTTTTTAACGTGTGATATTTTATTGTATTTTTGGTTTCTATGGAAGCCGCCCAGAGTGGCTGGGGAGGCCCAGCCAGATGGGCGGGGTATAAATAATAAATTATTATTATTATTATTATTATTATTATTATTATTATTAATAGAAAAGCTAACTAATAAACTGAAACTGACATGGGGACAAATAGAAGAATCCTTCACCCCAGTGTGGCTCCCCTTTATCACATACACAGCCCAACAAGACAACAACAAGAATCCACCAACAGCATACGAATCCATCTGGCTTACCTGACCCAACAAGTCCTCCCCCTTCACAAATGCAAACAAACCCCACTGCAGCCAACCACAGACAACCAATCACACCCTGCCCCCCAATACCTCTCACTACCAAGGAAATGTAATAAATAAAGAGAAAGAGAACCTACCCAGTTGATGCTGACACAAAACCCCACACATACACTATAAAAAGACTATGAGCCAAACCACCCCAACCATCCTCTCCCCCCTCTTTTCCCCCAACCTTATACTGGACTCAACACTAATGTCTCTTTTTTTTCTCTCAAAAGATATTTATTAAAGTTTTTTAAAATATAACAATGAAAAAATAAAAAATAAAAAGAAACAAAATACAAAATACAACATAAAAACAGTTAAAAAACAAATAATTTTCCACCACATATCTTCCTTACGCTTATTTCCCCAGACCTCCTCATACCTCCCTTCTTTGTATTCCACTTCAATTTGTTAGTTCAGCAAATCCTTACCATTAAACTTTTACCCATTTATAAACCTTTTTTTTTTGTATCTCCTAAAGCATTACAGCTGGAAACCCCTTAGTTTCTATCCAACATCCTTCTAACATTCATTAATTTTACAATATTTCTGTAAATAGTCTTTAAATTTCTTCTAGTCTTCTTTCACCAACTCTACTCCCTGGTCTCGGATTCTGCCAGTCATTTCTGCCAATTCCATGTAGTCGATCACCTTCATCTGCCATTCTTCCAGAGTGGGTAAATCTTGTGTCTTCCAATACTTTGCAATGAGTATTCTTGCTGCTGTTGTAGCATACATAAAAAAAGTTCTGTCCTTCTTTGGCACCAATTGGCCGACAATGCCCAGGAGAAAGGCCTCTGGTTTCTTCAGGAAGGTATATTTAAATACCTTTTTCAGTTCATTATATATCATTTCCCAGAAAGCCTTAATCTTTGGGCACGTCCACCAAAGGTGAAAGAATGTACCTTCTGTTTCTTTACATTTCCAACATTTGTTATCGGGCAAATGATAGATTTTTGCAAGCTTGACTGGGGTCATGTACCACCTGTATATCATTTTCATAATATTCTCTCTTAAGGCATTACATGCTGTAAACTTCATACCTGTGGTCCATAACTGTTCCCAGTCAGCAAACATAATATTATGTCCAACATCTTGTGCCCATTTAATCATAGCAGATTTCACCGTTTCATCCTGAGTATTCCATTTCAACAGCAAGTTATACATTCTTGACAGATTCTTAGTTCAACACTAATGTCTCACAACAAATGTAACTGATTTGTAAGAAAGACTGTACAACCTGGAAAAAAGAGTCAAGGCATGCACTTTTGTAAACCAAGAAAATATTTAATAAAAATATTTTTTTTAAAAAAGGAAAGAATGGAGTTTAGCATATGTGCTATATGTTCTCTTATAGCTGCCATAATTTCTTTAAAATTCTCCTTGTCATTTCTTGCAGAGCAGATGACCCTGTCAACTGTGTGGGCTCTGCCCTTTTATGGCCAAGGGAATTTTAGAAGATTGGTTGTCCAGGAAAGGGGGGGGGACACCTCTGATAAATGAAGAAGGGCTGATTCTTCTTGTCACATATGATTTGGCCTCTTTTTATGCAACTTGCGTTCTTGGGCACAGGCAGAGTTGGAGTCTCCAACTGTGTGTACGATTCACTTCAGCAAACAGCCATGGATATATTCAATGTGCAGCATTATGGTTTGTAAAGTCATCCACACAAAGGAACCTGAATAATATTAATTTCCATAAAGCTACAGTGTGTCTCTGCTGGAGACATTCTTCTGTCACAAAACCGGCACTGCAAAATGCTCCCCTTTCCTGGTGTGGTAAGCAAGAAACGTGTGGGGCATCCAATGTGTTGCTTTGTTTACATGTAAAGCTTTAGAAAAATAGTTTCCCCTTTTCCTTTCACTTGTTATAGGATTCATTGCTTGGTTGGCACAAACGTGTTTCTTCTGCACCCCAAAATTTACAAAACATGAAGCAGAGAAATCAGATAAGGAAGAGCTTAACAGGTCTGTGGCATACTGAAGTGACAGGCACTTCATACGTGATTTCCCCGTCCATGTTATTTCCATATACTGCAGATGTCATACATGAAGCTGCCCTTCTGACATGTCATTTGCCTGCTTACTTGCAAACATACAGTTTGAGCATAGGTCGGTGCACAGCATTAACCCTTCAGCAGACAGCCAAATCCACTGAGCTGCATCAGATCTTCAGACAGAGGTGCCCTAGATGCTGTTGACTTACAGAGCTCCCAAAAGTCAGCTTTCTCTGTCTCTCTTCTGTTTGTGTTGCTCCCGGTTCAAAGTGTAGTTTCTCTTGTCTCTGCTCACAAAGAGAAGCTTCGGGGGAAATCCATTGATGTTTTACTCAGAGTAGACACATTGAAATCAGTTGGACCTAGCTCATGAATAGGGACGGGTCAATTTGTCAATTTCAGTTTTCCAGCATTAAGTGCAGTTAATGCATACTTTACCCTAGCATATAGGCTTTTGTACACATTACTTAGCTACAGATGCATTGCAAAATTCAGATGTGTGTGAATTTTGAAGGTGTGGCTGTGTTTCGGTTTGTGTACAGTACCATTTTGGGAAGTGCGAATTGGGGCTCCTCCAAACATCTGCTTGTCCCACCACTTTCTCCTAGGGAAACCAGCTGTTTGTCAATGAATCAGAGCAAACGTCAATCAGTTTTTCTGCAGATTGACATTTGTTCTGATTCAGTGGTAAACAGTGGATTTTCCCAGGGAAAGAGGCAAGAGGACAAATAAAAAACTGCTCGGGATAAGCAGAAAACCTCTCAGTCCTGTGCTTTCTAGGTCCGGGACAAGCGGAAGTGTGGAGGAGCTCTCAGGTCAGGCTCACTGTTAATTTCACTGGATCTACTCTGAATATGACTTAGTCAAATACCACCCTTGGTACATATTTTTGTGTTTTTTTATTGTAAACCATCCTGTGATTCTCAGATGAGGGGTAGTATAGAAATGTAATTAATCAATCGACTAATAATGCCAGTACCCTTATCAAATTTTGATAGACACCCTTGCCTCACAGCTACTTTATTTTTTAAACACACACACGAGGCCCATTATAAAATACATTGCAATATTTCTAAAATCACAGCTACTATTGCTGACAATATTATGGAACTCATGGTGTTTTCTTTTAATGGCTCTCATTCATTTACTGAGCGATTTTATGCTATATTTTTACTGTTAGAACTCATCCTGAGATTGTTTGACAATGAAGGGAAGGGTATAAATACTGTAACCGAATAAGATAAATCCAGTCACGGATCTACCACTTCACATTTGTTTCTGCCACACTGACAACCTCAGTCTGGCTAATGATAAGGCCAACCCTATACTCACGGCTGGGGAGGAATCCCTTCATCTCAGGAAGTGTATTAGGACTGTAATATTTCATCAATTAGATTGATAAGACATTTTGGTTTGCTGAGAAGATGTCCCTTATGAATCAGGCAATTAAAACAAAGGTTAGGTCCTTTGAATAAACAAAGTGCAGTTGCCAATTGTCATTATAAAAGAAGCATTCTTTCTTGCAGAATCCCTCTTCTCAGATGGTGGCTGTTGCATCCACATGTGTACATTGTCTCTAAGGAAAACAGTCGTCCCCCGTCCCCCCGCTTTTTCTGCCATGTGTTTTTATGCACATTTAATTAATAAGAATTAATAAGCCAATTAATGAATCAATTAGGTTTTCTTTAATTGAGTGAGAGCCCTAAAATGCATGAAGACCCATAGAGAGCAACCTAGTGGGAGTCAAGTCCACTGAACTCAATAGGATTGTGCTTCTCTAGCAAAGGGATGTAGAGCTTGGCCCAGGGGTAGATCTACTATGAAACTAACAAAGCTTGAGCTTCAGGGCCCCTAATTTTGGAGCGGCTCCAGAAGTGACTTTAGTCCATATTGGTTTTGTTGTTTTTTTAAGGGTCTAGTAGACCCATTTTGAGTCTCACGACTTGAAAACTATAAGGCACGGAGCATTTTTATTCACATCAGTGACATTGACATATGAGATAATACAGTACAGCAATTTTAACCCAAACCTGAGCCATTTTTTTTTTTTTAAGTGATCTGTCATGGAACAACCCCATTGAAGAAGATAACAGTGGTTAGCCAGACCTTGTTGCTGGTTGCAAAGGGGCCCCCATGATGGTTCAAGCTTCAGTGATCCCAAAATGTAGGTCCACCACTGGCTTGACCTTTGCATGTATAAGGTCCCAGGTTGAGTCCCTGGCATATCTCAGAAGGATGGAGACAGAATCCTGCCCCGAACACCCTGCAGAGCCATTGCCAGTCAATGTACGAGACAATAAAGAACTAAATGGTCCAATGATCTGACTTGCTATAAAGCAGCATCTTATGGTCTTGCTAGCAGTCCTTGCTTGCTAAGTGTACAAAACAAACATACCAGCCCACACCCTGTTTCTCTCTACCTCTGGGAACTTCACAACTACTATGAAATCAATAGAGTAGCTGGAAAAGGCTCCTCTATTTGTAAGTGAGCATCTCGAATTTTGCAGAAACATTTGCTGTAACTGGTGCTTCTTGCCTCGTGCAATCTGTTATGCTGCATCTTCCACTTCTTAGGGGAGGGAGAGCTGGCATTATTTCCTGGAGACAGCAATTCTTTGGGGACCATAGAGCAGAAAGTAGCAAGCTCTCAGCAGCTGGCTGCTGCGCCTTGGGATGCAGGCAAGGGTGGATCAGAATAATCTAATGCTGGGATGCAGGCGAGGGCTTTAGTTCTCCCTTTCACTGCAAAGTGCCATTGCATTGCTGGAAGGTTGGAAGGAAGAAAACTCCCAGAGCTATTAGCCAGCTGGATCTGAAGGGAAATTCCTTGCACCCAGCACCAATATAACCATCCAGACTGTGAACCCTTGTGCTGTGACAGAAATATAGGGTGTGAAGATTGTACAACCACATTAAAAAGTATTGAAAGGGTCACATCAAATTATTTATCTTGCTATTATGCCATGCAGCTCAGAGCAAAATATACTCCCCTCCTAATTTTTATATTATCAACAACCCTCCAAGTAAATTATAGTAAGAGCATCCGGGCTGTGTAGCGATTAAGGTCTCCTCATGGCTGATGGGAGTTGTGCAGGGGCAGCTGTGTATTCCACAACATGTCATTGACACAATAATAGTGCACTGCTGATGGATTTATACTAGACCGTCCATATATCATTCTGCTTTCTTAGTTTTTCTATTATGCTTCCCCGATGTTACTGCATTCTTGCTGACTAGAGGGGCACTCTTGCACTACAGCACAACCAAAATGAGACAGCATTCCCCCCCAAAAAATATATTTGTGTATTAAATTTGCAGGAATTCAGTGGGAAGCCATGGGGTATGCACCAGCTGGAAATGAAGAAACAATGTTTTGCAGGTGCAAATTGTATTGGAAGCAGGGTTACATATACAGCAACTGCTCCAATAGCATCATGAAAAGGACATCTGGGCAGCTTTCAACCCTGGTCTCCCTGGTCTAAGGAGAACAGTCTAACCACTACAGCACATTGGTCATCAAACAAAATCAAGGTAGCCTATACAGCAGCTATGGCCCAGCTATAACATTATCGCTGATTAAGCCTAGAATCCTATGCATATGTGCAAACAAATTCCATTGAATTCAGCAGGATTTACTTCCGAGCAAATGTGTTTAGGATCTGGCTGCCAGAGGAAACCCCCTGTCATTATAACCATTTATAATCCAGCCAAAATACTATACAGACAGCTTGCTGATAATATAATGCTCCACTAGTACTTCAAAAATTAAATAATTGTTAATTGTAATTCAATTAGTTTGATTTAATTGCTTTCCTCGGTAATGGAGCATTTTATTGTTATTGTGACATCTTCACTGTGGTTTGTGGGATGAAGTTGACTCCATGCTTTCTGATTAGTATTTCAACCCTTTCTAGGCTCCCAGTCATAGTTGGGAATTTGAATAGTTGGGAGGTTTATCTAATTCTTACAGTTTATCATAAATTAGTTCAATCACAAACTAAATATATACAGCAAATTAAGTGTCTGGAAGTATGGTGCTAGTGAACCTGACTGCTAATTTGCCATATTTCATAGCTGATATGCTTGTGAGCTCTCTCCCTTCTCTAAAAATATACCAGCCTTTGCAAGCTACCTTTTCTGCAAAATTGGGAAAACATTTCACAAGTCGATGTCCATGTGGTCTTAATTGTTTAATTAATAAAAATGTCCATAAGCAATGGAACCATTATGCTATTGATTTGTAATGCTGCCATTAAATCTGTTGTTTTACATTCACTGACCATGAAGCAAAGTCGGGGAAAATCTCTGAGTTTCTTCAAACAAGATGGGCAAAGTGGATACTTCTGAGTAGATTTCCGCCAGCAAGGACCAGCACTGGCAAATGTACACTGCATGTCATATCCACTGAGTTCAGTGGAGATTTCTCCCAGGTAAGCATATAAAGGACTACAGTTTTAAGACTGGTTTCCTTTACTGACTTTGGAAAAGGACAAGAAACTTTGGCAGTAGAGTCCTCACAGAGTCCTACCATGCTGCAGATCTTCAGAGATTAGAACCACGGGGCAGAGGCACAGGAAGGCTATCTACCAAACAAAACTGGCTGCTAAGTCATGGAAAATCTCTTAAGTTCTACAGGATGCTCTCAAGAAAATGTGCATTCCTCTCTGTGGCAGCTGTCTCCACCTGGCAAGCCATTCATGTGCACCCATTCAGTATGTGGATCAGATTATTTTCTCCACACTGCTGAAGAATACTCCAGAACATCTGTTCCACATAGTGATCTCTTCCCACTTAGTGCAGACAAAAGGGTGGCTTTCCTTCTGTGAGACCAAGATCACAAGGTATCCCAGTTGGGAGCCTGGTTTTCAAGGGACGGCATTCACTGGCCAGTAGGGATATAGGTTTAGCACTTGTGGGATTATGTTAATTTGGCTAGAGCTACTGTTAAAAAATCCGTATACATTCCTGAGTCACCCTGTGGCTCTCTGTATGGACCCGTGTGGGAGGCACATCATGATGATGACGACCTATGGCAGTCTCTGAAGTTACAGAACAACAATCCTGAGTGGGGTGCTTTCCTTTTTGCTGTGTTAAAAAAAGTAATCCGTGGAATGTCAGAATCACTCCTGGTGCAAGAGCAATCCATTGTTGTTGTTTGAAAATACAGCCCTACCTTGGTTCTGGAATACCTTACGACTCGAACATTTTGGCTCCTGAATGTCGCAAACCCAGAGGTTAGTGTTCCAGTTTGCGAATGTTTTTTGGAAGCCAAACATCCAACATGGCTTCTCCTTGAGTGCAGGAAGCTCCTGCAGCCGATTGGAAGCCACACCTTGGTTTTCAAATATTTTCAGAAGTCGAATGGACTTCCGGAACGGATTCCATTTGAAAACCAAGGTACGACTGTATACCTTCTGCAGTGCTGAAGTCTTCCCTGCTTCCTTATTCCCACCAAAGTCATAGATAAGATTCTACTTCTTTTACAACAGAAGCCACATGGCATTCCTTTAAAACAATCCTGTTTCCCTTCATACTGGCAAATTCTGGACCATTATCTTCAGTATGCAGAGTATGTAACTGCAATTGGGGTCTGCTACTCAGAGCTACCATGAGCCACTGCTTGCTTTTTTGCAGCACCAAGCCAGCTGTATGGACATTTGAGGAGACCTTGGGCACTCACTAATAACTGCTAGAGTTAGTGAATGCTAGAAATTAATAAATGGTAGAATTTAGATAATATTTGGAGAATTGAAAGGAAAATGCTAGGGTCTCGCCTAAGATAGACGCCACTGAGAACCCATCAATGGAAACCATAAACCAGGCAGGAGGCTCTGCCATGAGGGGAGGAGGTTACCAAGGTGACTGGGGAGGGTGGGCAGGCTATGACTACAGGGGGGAAGTGTTGTTTTACATGAGGCTTGGTTTTTTTTCTGGCAAGGGTCTTTCAGAAGGAAAATGGTGGAGCTAGTACTCCAGGTGGAGGTCATGCGGGACAGAACGATCTTGGCAGGCTGGGACAGAGGTCCTAAGAAATTGTGCAGGATGCCTTGGACTCCAGTGCTGCACTGCTGTGGGGAACAATCCCTTCTTGAGATGCAGTGCTCTGAAGTCTCTCCCAGGTATAGGCCCAGGTGTAAATATGTGTACGGCAAGCCATATATTTAGAAGACACTTGTCTCAGCAGAAACACAACCCTGGGTGAGTGCCTGTAACCTTTGGAATCTCATGCAACTGCTCTGCAGAGATTGGGGTGGCATGTAACCATATAAACCATACCTCCATCTTCATTCCATCTAGCATATGAAAGTCCTGAACAGGAAAAAGATTACCACCCACCACCAATGAGTCATAGAATTGTAGAATTATAGAGTTGGAAGGGACCCCAAGGGTAATTTAGTCCAACCCTCTGCAATGAAGGAATCTCAACTAAAGCATCCATGACAGATGGCCATCCAACCTCTGCTTAAAAATCTCCAAGGGACGAGAGGCCACAATCTTTCGAGGGAGACCATTCCATTGTAGAACAGCTCTTACTATCAGAAAGTTCTTCCTGGTGTTTAGTCGGAATTTCCTTTCTTGTAACTTGAAGCCATTGGTTTGGGACCTACCCTCCAGAGCAGGAGAAAATAAGGATGCTCCCTCTTCCATGTGACAGCCCTTTAGCTATTTGAAAATGGCTATCATATCTCCTCTCAGTTTCTTCTTCTCCAGGCTAAACATACCCAGCTCCTTCAACTGTTCCTCATAAGGCTTGGTTTCCAGACCTTTTATCATCTTGGTCACCCCCTTCTGCACACGTTCCAGCTTGTCAATATCCTTCTTAAATTGTGGCGTCCAGAAGTGGACACAGTACTCCAGGTATGGTCTGACCAAGGCAGAATAGAGCAGTTCTATTACTTCTCTTGATCTGGACACTGTACTTCTGTTGATGCATCTGAGAATCTATTTATGTGTTTATCACCAGCTACAATCACCATTTTTTGTTGTGAGCTTAATTATCTACTGATTTCTGTCTGTTGCAAACAGTTCTAGCAGTATCAAAAAGGCATCCAACCAAACTTCCTCACAAATGAAATACCAGGCTTCAAACAGGGCAGGCCTGTCCATTCATTAGCCCTACCCATTTTATGGTCGTCTCACCTACAGTATTATAGAAATTGGGGGTGGAGGGGGAGAGAGAAGCTGCCGGGAAAGGGTTTGTTTTATTAATTAGTCTCCAGTTAGCAGCCCAGGGAAGGTATCTCTTTCAGTCACTCTATGCCACATTGAGACGGCAAAGAAATAATCAGAAACACTTCCCCTCGGCACAAATCTCTATCGATCTGAATATGGATCTTATTTCAAGACAGCGAACAACCTGCACTGATGCGCTCCAACACAGACATGTTAGCATTTCCAGGTTTCTTTAAAACGTGTAGCTATCTACCCTTGTATTTCTTCCTCTCAACTCCCCTGGAGAAAGAGACAAAAACGCTGCTGCCTTCCATAAGGCGGAAATCTCTGCACACATCATCCGCTCCCTGCACTGTCCTTCCCGGGAGCTGGCTCGGTTGTGCAAGGTAGCTCCTAATTACCTCTCTCCTGGATTCTTTTTTCTCCCCCTCCGAGGACAGCCTTTCCAAGAAAAAGCACACCTGGTGCTGTGAGATAGGGAGCCTCACCATGGATACCAGGTTCCCATTCCCAGTCTGGCTGGTGCTCCTGGGACCCTAATAACTATCTCTAGAATGCTGCAAAACTCCAGATGTGCATTAGTTACTGCCATGAGACCCTGTCCTCCTTGCCATTCAGAAGCAGCTCCACATTCATAGGCCTGAGAAAGCAAGCGGAGGGGGAGAGGGAAAGAGTGCTCATAATCTCCCTTTTATTATGCTGCCCCATGCCAGATAAGGACAGCTGTTCATGCACGATGTGTGCAAACCAGAAATGATAAATAGCCTGAAACAAATATATGATACATAAATGGCTTTTTTTTTTTTACCAGGGTGTTCGTTGGCAAAGAAAGCAGACTGTGGCCGATGATTCCTTTCTTGCCTCCCTCCCTCCCTTCCTCCTTCTCCCCTCCACCCCCCCCTGCTTTCCAGCCAACCGTGTGCTTTTAAAAGGCTTGTCCCAAAATAAACAAGAGTTCTTCCAAGGCAAGGCTTGCAAAGGAAACGCTACAGCAAATATCTGCCCAGCAAACCCAAGGGTTAATACGAAGGATGCACAAATACAAGAGATTCTGTAAGTTGTAAGCGCTGATTGGAAGGGAGAGACCACTGTAGGTCAACATGTCCTTTACATTGTGAATAACTTGACAGCGTCTAATAAACCCAGCCACCTATGGCCAAGATAATTGACTTTATATTCCTAGACATCACACGCCATATTTTTTAAAGGGAGAAATGGTAAGCCAGGGCACATGAGATTTCAGAGCCTGGCCTGTGCTGCACAGCATCCCATCCCGCTTGAACCTTATCTGCTGCTCTTTATTTCCTTAAAGAGGGGTAAATTAACCTCCCATCCGAGTGCTCATCATCCTAGGACTCTCAGCAGCCTTCCAGAGGGTAAATGTAAATCCGCCGAGACAAGAGGCTCCCAGGCACACAGGGACACACCCCTCTCCCTGTCATGAAATAAGCCCCGTTGATTTATGAAGGGGCCCATGAGTAGGGATAATTATAAGACTAACAGATCTCAAGTTTATTTCCTGAGTGGTCCAACGGAGGACAGCTCCTCTGCCGTCTCCTAATGAGGGAGCCATACCCTGGAGAGAGTCGTGCTTTGCTCCCTGTCTTGCACTTGCTACATTTCACATGGATGAGGTAATTTGACTGCAGATGAGGTAACCGTGCGACTTGCCCATGAGCTGGAAGAGGTTACCATATGATCATTCATGTAAACATACAGACTGCTCCCCGAGGAGCCTGACTGACAGCTGCGTTCTGATGTTGTGCTGCACTCAGAGAGGCAGGGAGAGGAGGGGAACCGGTGGGAGTAACACGGCAGCCTTGGAGCCTGTCTGCTCTCTTAAAGGAGACAGATCACCGACTGAGTGGTTGTCAAGTCCAGCAGGCACCAGGCTTGCCTGCAGTCTCAAATCCAATAACGGCACACTAGCCAGAGAGGCCTCTGCGCCTGCTGCGTTGGGGACTGCAGCACGTGGTCCCGGCGGTGAGCAATCAGAGATGCTCTGTGGGACAGCATTACGAAGAGCTGGCCTGCCTTAGCTCGGCATGCAAGGTGAATCAGGAAGCACTTCTGTGCAAGCGCAAGTTGATTTTCGCCTGCATTTGCTGCCATCGTGCCTAGCGTGGTTTAAAATTCTTTCCAAGTGGGGCATTGTCCTCTGTTTCAAAGGGCCAATATGCACTGGAGTTTCTCAGCAAATCATTTTTTTAAAAATAAAAATTTTATTGAATTTTCACAATTTATATAAACACACACAATACACAATACAAACATACAAACACAAAAACAAACATGTATAATTTCAAATCCTTTTTTTCTTAAAACTTATTTCACCGACCTCCTCATACCTCCCCTTTCTGCATTCCAATTTCAAAATTTATTTCAGCAAGTCCTCCCCCTTAATTTTATCTAATTATTTCCTTTTCTTTTCCTCTACTTAATTTTTACAGCTGTAATCCACTTACTTTCTATAACCACATGGAGTTTCTCAGCAAATCAAAGGGACTCTCAATACTTACTAAGTGTCACAATATATTCATCTGTGAAGGGTTCGTTTCTGTCGTTCTTTCTTTTGCCCGCTCCACACAGTGTCTCACTTATCTTCCCCTTTTCACCAGTGCCTTTAGTTTCTGCCTGCCTCAAGACTCCTCCATCATTTTCCCATTCAAGACAGTCTCAGAAGCACATTGGAAGTGTCCCCATCTTGTTGCAAGGTGGCCTGGGAAAGGGCAAGTCAAAGGGCATGCGTTACAGAAGGCTAAGTGAGAAAAACAGAGACCTGACAGGCCAGTTACATGTGGCCCTTCTGTCTTAAAGGAGGCAGTTGTGTGACCCCTTTTAAAGGAATCTACATTGAATCTGGCAAATTTTAACAGCTACCCAAATTTGTCATTTTGAGGTAAAGCATTGGTGAGGGAGTTAGCATCTTGACTCTATGTAGATCTGGACGGTGCCAATTATTCAGAGCCATTCCTGTCTGGTTTCTGGCCTGGTCTCAGGACTGAAATTGTATTGGTTACCTTGGTGGATGATTATCCTGGAAGATACTGTATACAAAGTGATCCTGCTGACTTGCCTTGTTGCTTGGTATCATTGACAAACTAGGTTGCCCTGCTGGAGCACTGCTTAAAGGCATGGCTAAAGGTATGGTGGCTTTGGTCCTTTTTGGAAGGCAATTCACAGAAGGTTCACTTGCTGTGATCTTACCTGGAGAACGCTTACCCATGCACTGATTATATCCAGAATTAAACAAGTATCTACTCGGACCCTGAGATCATCTTCTGAGGCAATTCTTTGTGTGCCTCCTCCTCAAGCGGTCTGGAGGGTGGCAACATGAGAACAGGCCTTCTCTGCACTGGCTCCCTGTCTGTAGAACACTCTTCCCCAGTGAAGTTCACCTCGCACCTTCATTATGCACCTTTAGACGCCAGGCAAAAAGTTCCATTTTAACCAGGCCTTTGGTTGATTTTATTGACATCCTATGCCCTTTTAAAATGTGGGGTGGGAGTTATTGGGTTGTTGTTTTTATTTTGATTATGTATTTTGTGGTTTTATGTTTTGATTTTATTCTGTGAACTGCCCTGAGACCTCCGGGTATAGGGTGGTATAAAAATTCAGTTAGTAACAATACTAATAATAAGTATGTATGTATGTATGTATGTATGTATGTATGTATGTATGCATGTATGTATGTGTTTTACTTGGGCCTGCCTTTAAAGACAGTTCTGAAACTGGAAATGGTTCAAAATGCAGCTGCCAGATTGCTAGTACTGCAGAAGCAAGACAGGAAGCACAGATCACACCTATTTTAGATCAATGATTACCAGTCCTTCATGGGTTCAACTAAAAATAATTGTTTACATATTTAAAGCCCTAAATAGCCTTGCATCTAGAACTTGCATCCACATGAGTCTACTTTAGCTCTGTTTAGCTTCTGAGGCCTTGGTTTCTGGCCTGCCAGTAGCAAAGAGGAGATTAGTAGATAACTTATCATGAACAAGGCCTTTTCAGTGGTGGCTCCACAGTTGTGGAAATACCTTCCAAGGGAACTAGCTTTTCCATGCCCCCTCTCTCCCCACTTTATTTTGGAGAAACCATGTACAATGCTCTAAACTTGGACAAAAGTCAAGATACAAAGATAGTAAGAAAATGAAATATATATTCTACCGTGCTTAATGTATTAGCATGGTATGCTGTCCGTCTACCATATTTCTTTAAACTTTTAAATTTCTTTTCCTTTCCTTTCTGTCTCTTTAAAGTGTTCCCTCCCCCAATTGTCTTCTGAGAAGCTTATCAGGGATGCCATGAAGGAGTAGACTGATAATGGCTGAGGAATCATATGAAAGGCTGCACACACCACATTACAGTGGTACCTCGGGTTACAGACACTTCAGGTTACAGATTCCGCTAACCCAGAAATAGTACCTCGGGTTAAGAACTTTGCTTCAGGTTAAGCTAAAGTGGTACCTCAGGTTAAGAACAGTTTCAGGTTAAGAATAGACCTCCAGAATGAATTAAGTTCTTAACCTGAGGTACCATTGTACAGTGGAACCTTGGGTTGTGAACGTGATCCGTGCAGGAGGAACATTCACAACCCACAGCATTTGGAACTCGCAGTGCCGCATCTGCAAACACATGGGTTGTGATTTGGTGTTCTGTGAATGCGCGAGCGCTGAAACCTGGAAGTAACCATCCCGAAATCATGTAACCTGAAGTGTCTGTAACCCGAGGTACCACTGTACTGATCTCCTACTGTACTTCATGGAAGTCTTGGCTGGATGCCTTTTAGCAAACATTTTGAGTTCACTGCAGGTGATGATGACTCAGTCTCCAGGCTCAATTGGCCTGACCTGCTCCCTGTGAAAATGGAGAGGAAGCCCACTTGAATGAGCCCTACGATTCCTTGCACTAAGCAAAAATTCCACAGCAGAGGATGAGGAAAGAGTGTCCAGTTGGTAGGAATTCTTATTCTGGAGATCATTCTAAAGCATCAATGTATATACATTTGTTTCTATGCAAGTTTAGAACGGATGAATCCAACATGGCGGACCATTCCTTAGTAGCCTGTGCCTATTTGCTCTGAAGCAAGTTCCACTCCTTGGATTTCACCCTAAAGAACTTCGCTGTTTGAAGCTATCCCTAGCTTGGCTGCTGAACTACAAGTCTTTGTCTGCATGGAAATAGCAAAGGCAGCTGCTGCCTCACAACGTCCTGCTCACTTGCTATTGAATAGGTGAAACGCTTTTGGTACAACACAAGCAGGTGAAGGCTATTGCACTCACGTTCTCTTCATGCACTTCTGGTTGGCCATCATGGAAAACAGGATGCTGAACTAGATGGGTATTTTGTCTGATCCAGCAAGGTTCTCCTATTCCACTTAAACTTCTTGAATGTGTCACTGTCCTGCGTTATCTGCCGAAGTGCTTCCCTGTGTATATAAAGCCTTTAGCAAGAAGAGCGAGGAAAACTGGCAGCTAAGGAGTTAATCAGAGTTGGGCACTCATTAAGCTCAGGTGCTCAGGTGTCTTCTCCCTTTGGAGGATAAAATGCCACAAACTCCATTCTGGGCTGTTTTCAGTGCACAGAATTGTCAGAAAACCACCTGTTATTTGCAATGGGTTTTGTTGTTGTTGTTATTGTTGGGGAAATAATTGAAGGCATAATTAAGCAATAATGGGGTTAAAAACATATTGTTATGCAGCTACCAAACCCCCTGACAGATGTGGCATTTAAGGCTTGTCATGACTGGCGCTGTTAATTTTACACAACGTACGATCAAAGATCACGTCTGGCTCTGTGCGCCGTTTCCCTTCGGGTTCTGGCTTGCATGCCCATGCCAGACAGTTGTGGTTTGTATCATATGTTACAAAGAGGTTACGCCACACTCTGTTTGAAATGCTACTTCCACATCACATAGAGATAGCTCGGAAGGCCCATCAGAATGAACACATCTCCCCATCTAAAAAAGCAAAGCAAGCTGTAAGCAGAAGGGGGAAAGGGCAACATCAGAGGTGAAGATTGGGTGCTTATGGGCAGCTTTTTCCACATTTAATAGACCACCAGAGCTGAATGACTTCCACTTGAAACCCCACCAAAGCAGACATGAACAGATCCCCTTACTGCACTATGTGTGTCAACTCAGAAGTAGGTCTCACTGAGTTCAATGTAGACACTAGGATTGCCATATTTCAAAAATTCACAGAAATCTACACTTCTTGATTTCCCTGAACATTTAAGCAATTTCTGCCCGGATGCTGTTTCCAATGGTCAAATCCCAGCTACGTCCAGGAAATTCCGGACATATGGCAACAACAGTAGACACCCTGTGTACCTTTGACTCAAAAAAAATAAGGCTTGTAAAAGCACCAGATCCATAGCATTGTGTGCTATGGAATGGAAGCAAGAATAATGGGATGCTTTTGCCTAACCTCTACGAAGGTGTGTCAAAGTGCCTATTCATCAAAGAAGCACCACCACGCTATAGATGTTTGCCCTAAATGCATGGGGAGCTAGAATGAGCCATGTGGTGATGTAGCCCCACAGCCCCTTTGAATCTCTGGCACCTCTTCACACAAGTAAAAACTAAATGGCTCTTATCTAAAACAAAAACCCAGCTTGCAAGTGTCTGTGCTCAGTGCGGACAGCTTCACACATTTCTTTCACCCTTCCCCAAAACTACAAAGGTGTAAGGGGCAAAAGTAGCTGGAAAACAAAGCAAACGCCAGAACAGGTGTAGCCAACATAGTAGTCTGCAGGCTCCTCCAATCCCTGGTCATTGGACATGCTGACTAGGATTGATGGGAGTTGTACTCCAAGAACATCCATAGTGCAAGTTACCTCTGCATTAGAGCATAGGTTCAGGCTGGTGATCCTTGCCATGACTTCAACCTTGCCATTTTTTAAAAAAATAAATAAATTATTATCACATTGTTTTCAAAAGTTTTTGCAATTGCCAAACACACTACCAGGCACACATGGAGTTACTTGTCTGGTTCACAGAACCAATAGTGACACCAGGGGAAAATATGGGCCAGCAGAGAAGGAGCAAAGTAAATTCCAGCGAGTCAAGCTACATTAGACTCCTGATGGGGAAATAATATTTCTCATTAATGTCCCTATCCCAATCATATCTTCTTTTAAGTAAGTCTTGACGGAGTGTGCTCAGGATTGTAGCCTTCTGTTGATTTTTAGCTTTTAATTTAGTTACAATTTGTATGTGGAAAAAATACATTTCTTTCTAGTAACCGCAGAGGTTCAGCCATTGAGGGGGTGAACTGCTTGTTGTGGGGGCGCCTGCTCCCCTTTTCCAATGCTGTCTAGGCTTAGAATTTAGTTGTTTATGTAAACATCCATGCGCAAGTAAAATGCAACTGAAGCAAATGAAAAGCAATGACAAGCCTGTAGGTAAGATCCCGAGATTACCTGTCTATCTCACCAGGTCAGAGGCAAGGCATTGATTTGCGGATGACAACCCCAAATTTGGCACACTTAAAAGCTCGTGTAAAAGTGCCCTAAAGGTATGCATATGTGAGCTCATGGAAGATTTCAACAATAAATCAAATGTGAGCATCATGCAGAAGGAAGTATTCCAGTAAAATAAAAATGGAAATGAAATGATTTTAGAATGTTTTATCGTTTTACTGTTGTTAGCCGCTCTGAGCCCGGCTTTGGCTGGGGAGGGCGGGATATAAATAAAATATTATTATTATTATTTATTATTATTATTATTATTATTATACACACACATGTATATGTATATGTATACGTATACGTATACGTATACGTATACGTATACGTATTTGCTTTCGTAGATTTTCACGGGTACAGGAATGCAGGTTTTGGTGTCTTCGGGTGTCTTCCCGTGTAAGTGTCGGGGTGTCTGTGCGACGTTTCGACGAGGTCTCACTCGTCATCTTCAGGCTGGTGCTTTCGGCTTCTTGTTACTGGAACAGAGCAGAATCTGGTGTTTGAGTTCCTATAAATACGTATATACGTATATACGTATATACGTATACGTATATGTATATGTATATGTATATGTATATGTATATGTATATCAGCCCCAACATTAAGCCACCCTAAAAGGTTTTTCCCCAACTGGGCTGCAGGTATAGTAATGTAATCTGTAATATTTCAATCATGGTGAATGCTGCCCTTTGTGAGGGGAAGGAAATCAATTAATTTCAAAGGGAAGCTTCTAAGTCAGAAACCATTAGATCTCAGAGAGGTAGCACCAGGTTGCCAAGAACTGGATGCTAGCTGAAAATCCAGCAGGTGCAGCCCGAAGCTAAGATAAAAGTGGTCTCCCATGGCTCCATTTGTGCACAGTGCCTCCCGTGGCTGGGTTGCCATATTAGCAATCTGTTTGTAGAAGGAATAAATCCGGGCCTGGATACACAGAGACACATTACCCAAGCAAGTCCTGGCAAGACAGAGGCACTGTGGGGGAGGGGTTCCCATGCCAAAGAAATTGGTCCACTTGCCTGTCCTGGACAGGGTCACACTCCCCTGAAGAAGCAGGTACACAGTTTAGGGCTGTTATTGGATCCAGCTCTGTCCCTGGAGGCCCAGGTAGCTTCAGGAGGTAGAAGCACCTTTTACCAGCCGCCTCTGGTGTGACAACTATGGTTGTTACTGGACTGGGAGAGCTTGACTGCCGTCGTTCAAGCGCTGGTGACTTCAGGACTGGAGAAGTGCAATGCGCCCTGTGTGGAGCTTCCATTGCACTTGATCTGGAAGATGCAAAATGCCCAATGCAGTTCTTTTTTTTCTGGGGGTACTCAAGAGTACGCAATACCAGCACCTTTTGGGGGGGGCAAATGTTAAAAGTACGGCACTTGTATACCATTAAATTAATCGGGGGTTAAGATGTTGTATTTATGAATACCTGTTGATTGAGGAAAGTGGATTCAAAACTTGGAATTTCTGTAACATCTAAAGCAAGTCGATGGCAATATAGTTGGTGTAAAAAGGTGACATACTGTTTTTAAACTTCCTACAAGTGTATTCATTGGCTTGTTCTGTAAAAGTCTAAATAAAGGTAGCTTTATATACTAAAAGTATATAAGTAAGTAAAAAAAAGTACAGCACTTACTGTAACAACTTCATGGTAAGTACCAGCACCCTTCTTTCCTAAAGCAAAACAAAACAAAACAAAAACACCTAAAAAGCACTGGAAACACCTAAAAAGCACTGGAAAGACCATATCACACTGACAGCAGAATGAAGGCCTAGTTGGACCTTTGATGTGATCCAGTATAATCCAATATGGCTCCTTTTATGTTGATGTAAAGAAGAATATTCACAAAGAAGCTCATGTAGATTACATAACCCCTATTTATTTTAAGGGCAGAATAACCAATGGTACAAAATAAATTGTGAGCAGCAGCAGAATCTAGTTAGAGCAGGGGTGAGGAACCACTTTTGGCCAGAGGACTGGATCTGAAAGTAGTCGGTCTCTGTGAGCCACATTGGCAGGTGGATGGGGCTGCCCAGCTGCCAATCATTTGATGTCCTGTGACATCAGGCACGGGAAAGGCAAAGCCATGGCTATAAAGCAACAATTGCAGGTGTGCTCTGATTGTTGCTTTAGCACTGGTTGAATTGGGTGCCTTTCCCTACTGCGCTGCTTTTGGAAGGAATAAGATGCACTTGGGAATGACAAGGAGCTCCAGAGTGCATCTGGTCCCTGCCGAAAGTGTGACAGGATAAGCACTGAATTCAAGCCGTGCCAATGTCATGTGATGCCAGGTGGACATGGCTTGGCCAAAATGGCCTCATGGGTCAAACAGGGAGGCCTGGGAGGCCAAAATAGAAGGCCCACCAGTGAGTGAGAGGGAACTTCAAGACTAAAGTCCCAGCAGTGCTTGAGAACTTCCCCTTCTAAACAGCAATAACTGCTAACCCAGAAACAGTACCTCGGGTTAAGAACTTTGCTTCAGGATGAGAACAGAAATCGTGCTCCGGCGGCACTGCATCAGCGGGAGGCCCCATTAGCTAAAGTGGTGCTTCAGGTTAAGAACAGTTCAGGTTAAGAACGGACCTCCAGAACGAATTAAGTTCTTAACCAGAGGTACCACTGTATTGGAAAAGCCTCCACAATACTTTGCTCTACATTTTTGCTGCCTTTATGGAGCTGCCGTATCCTCCATACCTTTACTGTATTGACATACAATGGAGCCTTGGTTTTTGAACTTAATCCATTCTGGAAGTCTGTTTGACTTCCGAAACGTTCGAAAACCAAGGCGCAGCTTCCGATTGGTGCAGGCGCCCCGGATACAATAGCCAACAGCCGCATCGGATGTTCAGCTTACGGAAAACATTCGCAAACTGGAACACTTACTTCTGATAGACAGTTAGATTGCTATATCACTTAGTAACTGTGCAATATAGACGCTTTGGTGCAGGGAAAGAAAGATAATTTCCTGTGTGTTGAGGTACTGCTCATCCAAAAGACAAGTGGTCCTCTTGGGGAATTCAACCACCATCAGCTTTCAGGTTAGCCGAATGCTGAGTGGCTGCATAAGTGAATGCACTACTAACCCTACACTTGACCTAGTTTCACACAGATCACACCATGGTGTGGTGTGTGTGTGTTTTGTAGGGGTGGGGGTTGCCTCAAGGTAAAGCAAAAAAGCAGTTGCTTGAATCCTTCCTACAAGCGACAAGTATGCTTTCCCGCTGAAGATCTCAGCAGCGTCTATCAGGCAGGTGTGACTTGCATTTCGCTCTGTCCCTTCTCCTTCCCATCCGAAACAGACCTCAGATCTTGCACAGCAACCACATCCTGTCTCTTCAGCTGCTCGTCTTTTCCTGCCAACTAATTACTATTCAGATAAAGTCACACACAGAGCCAGCACAGGACACAGTCAGCTAGAGGGAACAGATTCCATTGACCTCAACCCTCTTCTCTTTCTTCCAATAAGATCTTCTCTATCTGCATCCACCCACTTTGTCTAAGGGGTGGGAGAGGGGGGGAGGGAAAGGGAGAGAAATAAAAACCCCGTAGGTCCTCAGACTTCCCCAGTGGGGAGGCTGCAAGCAGGAAACGGTCTCCCGGGATCAGAGCTCAAGCAGATCATTTTCCATCACACTGACATGTCTAACAATGTAGTGAGTCACAAGCCATCCAGCAAGTGCAGAATGAGTCACCTGAAGTAAACTGGGGAGGGGTGGCTGCGAGTGATTTTTGCCTCCCAGAATCAGTGTTGTTTGAGTTGGAAGCATGTTTCCTTTTTCTGCAAAGGAGAGCAGCTGTACGATTCTCAGCTTCTAACCACAAAGGGCCCATTGACCTGTTTCAAAGAAAGAAAGAGGGGGAAAAGAGCATGAGAGATAGTGGGGGAGGGGGAAAGGATGCTTATTATTTTTAGCAGCAAACGTCTAAAAACCAGCAAAAAGGAGTGGGGAGCCAGCAGCACCTCCAACCCTGAAGAAACATGACAGCCATTTTGCCACCATAGCCAACCAGAATCTTTGTCTGTGCGGCGGGGCACTGAGTTCAAGCTCCACACCTGCCACTGTGCATGCGAAACACAATGGGGGCCTCAGTGTACGCGCACAAATTGCACGGTCCTTCCCCTTGACAAAAGTGTGCCTGAGGGCGAAAGTGCTTCTCTGTTGGGTCATGCGTTACAGCACTGGACAACCTTCTGCAGCCTGAGATCTTTTATGAGCAGCCTTCTGGGGCCCACATGCCAGCGGAAGATGGGGCCAGAGGCAGAAGTGGGCAGAACAATGAATGTTGCCTTTGTACTGTAGGCTGCTTTCAGCACAGCTCTTCCTTACCCTCCATGCAGGCAAGGAAGAACCATAATCAGAATTCAAGGGCAGATTTCAGCCAGGCAAAAGCAGCAGCAGCAACAACAACCCCCCACCCCCCACAGAGTTTAAAAGGCCATAGATTGTTTAATTAGCCAAAGGCCTGGGAGAAGAGGAATGTTTCTGCCTAGCACCAAAGGATATGTAACAAAAGCGCCCTAGTGAGAGCATTCCACAATTGGGGAGCCACCGCAGAAAAGGCCCGTTTTTGTGTTGCCACCCACTGGCCCCGTGGAGGAAGCACACAATGATGATCACCTCAGATGGTGATCACAGGGTTTGGGGTCGTGGTTTGTATGCAAAGAGGCAGTCTTTGAGATAGTGTGGTCCTGAATTGTTGAAGGTTTTATGGATCAAAACCAATACTTTGAACTGAGCCCAGAAACAAAGTGACAGCCAGTGCAGTCAGACTACAACTGGCATTATATGCTCACACCATCTTGCCCCATATGCAACCTGACTGCCGAATTCTGCACCAGCTGAAGTTTCCAAACCATCTTCAGAAGCAGCCCCACACTTAATGCATTGTAGTCATCTAACCTACAGGTTACCAGAGCATAGATGACAGAAGTTAGGCTATCCCTGTCCCAACAGGGGCACAACTGGGCCACCAGACAAAGCTGATGGAAGGCACTCCGTGCCACTGAGGCCACCTGAGTCTGAAGTGTTAGAAATGGATTCCGAAGTACCCCCAAGCTGCGTACCTGCTCCTTCAGAGAGAACGTAACCCCATCAAGAGCAGGCAGCCTCCCATCTTTCCGGTCTAGGGAACCACCCAGTAACAGTCTTATCTGGATTGACCTTCAGCTCATTGGCTCTTATCCAGTCCATTACCAAAGCAAAACAACAGTCCAGCACTTCCATTGCCTCACCTGCAGATGTAAAGGAGAAGTAGAGCTGTTTGTCATCACCATGTTGCTGACAATGTGCTCCAAAACCCCTTTCAGTGGTTTCATGCAGATGTTAAACAGCATGTGGCATAAAATCGAATCCTGTGGAACCCCCCATTGAAGGCTCCACAGGGCCGAACAGCTCTCCTCAAGCCTCACTCTCTGGAAACAACCACCCAAGCCAAGCACAGATGGAGAAGTGTGCAGTCAGACAGGCAACAGGACATGCTCTCTTGCTCTTAGAAGGCTGCAAGCACAAAACAGATTTTTAGCTGATGGGAGAGTGATAACAGCAGCCTGTCCTGTGGTTTTCCTACCACAGTGAGTGCACGGAAAGGGTTAAAGAGACAGGAAGGCCTGCCTAGGAAGCTTGGAAGGCCTCCAGAATGGAACCCTGTTTATTCAAAGCAGGAGGAGAATTAGTCAGGCTCCAGGGCAATAAAATAAAAATGTGGAAGCAGGAAAGGGCCAATTCATTAAATTGCCATCCCTTGAGTGATGCCCCTTAAATGCTTTCCTAGGGGACTGACAAACCCGAGGAGATCCAAGGAGGAGATCCAGTCCCAGTCCACCAGGGGAGCCTGGCCAGCAGAGTTATAGCCCTTTCCGGAATCTGAGGTCAGGAGGGCTCCCACTTGATGAGATAAGGCGACCAGATTGCAAGTGTGGAGCTGATTGCTTGTGCTTGTGCCTCACCGCCAGCCCCATACAGAGAGCTGGAGCTGTTGTGCTGGTGTGTGTGTGTTTGTGTGGAATTCAGGAGGGGAACCGGATGCTTCCCCATCTGTGACAAATGGCAGGCACTCTGCCCCTCCTGTTGAAACAGGAAACCTCCGTCTCCTATCCCAAACACTCCGCTCCTCTCAAGCACACACATTGTTTTAGGATGCATTTTGTCCAATTATGCTACCTCCCTCTGTGCAATAAGTGCACTCAGGGCGGGTTCAAGATTGCAGAGGAAGGGCAAGGAAAGGAAAGCCAGAGGACGGCTCCTGTGTCTAACAAGCGGGGCCCAACGGAACAGATTTCGCTTTCCTTTTTTTTTGCAAGCCAAGGGGTGGTTTAATAGCAGGGTGAGATTTGCAAGACTTATTGCTGCCAGCTGCAGCTGAGTCAAGGACAGATGAAGAGGCCGTGGAATAACAGCCTTTGGGGGGTCCCTGGTGAGAGGCAAAAGACATACAGGATGGTGTGCGGAGATAGATCAGCTTAAACCTTGGACACGTTTCCTTTGAGCCGCAGAGGAATGCCATCAGCCCATCTCGTGTGACTGTGTTAGAGGAGCAAGAAAGTGGGTGGGGGGGTATAAGGGACAGCTGACACTTTAAAAGGTTGTGGAGGGTAGCAAGAGGAAGGGAAAAAGAGCGCTGGGGGGAAGGGCGGCTCTCTGCACCACACAGGCACCTTCTGCAGCAGCAGATGGAGAGGGAAGTTGCTGCCGATTCCTGCCGAGTCAGGAAAGGAAAGGGATGACATAATAATGAGGTGATCACAGGCGTAGGGAAGCAGGGGAGAGAACAAAGTCAAAATGCCAGGCAGACAGCGACCCAGAACTCTGCACCGGGGGTGGGGGGGTGGGCAGATGTCGACAGAAGATATGGTGGCCAGATGACGGTTTCAAGGCAGAAGCCCTGGCAACAAATAATGGGGTGGGAAAGTGGATCTTTTTCAGGGGAAACAGATGGGAGAGTGGCAAGGCCACCACGTTTCATTGGAGGCTGCGGAAGAGGAAGCAGGCTTGATATATGGCAGCTCCTACTGGTGGCAGAGTCGATCTTCAGACCCAGATTACCAGATAGAATATGAGCTGCTGTGGTTTTAATAGTTGCTGCAAATAAGGGCTGTTTTGGAAGATCCTCCCTCTGGAACAACTGTTGGAGACAGTGTCAGCACACTGTCCTGTTTGGGACCTGCCAGTTCTATTGGCAGTGTTTTCTTCCAAGCGCTTGGAGGGGAAGACTGGGCTTGGGTTTGTTGGCCTCAGCTCCACCAGCTCCTACCCCTACTCCATGCAGTCTGATGAGGGGAGACTGCTCCCCACCTGCCTTGGTATTTAGAATCCTGATCATGCAGGAGTCTCAATCATGGGCAGCAGGGGGGCGGAGCTTATGCAGGAAAAGCAAGCTCTCCTCTTTAAACCAGGCATAGGCAAACTTGGCCCTCCAGATGTTTTGGGACTACAATTCCCATCATCCCTAACCACTGGTCCTGTTAGCTAGGGATGATGGGAGTTGTAGTCCCAAAACATCTGGAGGGCCGAGTTTGCCTATGCCTGGTTTAAACCTTTCGCCCAATTCATACAAGGTGAGAGGAGCATAGCTGACAGAAGAGGTGTGCCTGGTAGGTGTGGGCCCATTCTCCATACACGGACTGTTATCTATCACTTACATGATGCCTGGTCGTGGAGATTATTTCAGATCGTATTATGCCTATTCCATTGATAAACAGCTAAACACATGCATAATCGCTGCTGGAAGGATGCCTTCTTCATAGTATGAAACCATGGGCACGGCCAAGCGCACAGATAAGTATTTTTAACTGTGTTCTGGATTTTGCTTTGTGTGCACGTTTGCACACGTAACATCTTTCACAAGCAGGCTTTTGGACATAAAATATAAACAAAACAGCTGTCAAAAACACAGCCCACTTTCACACAGACAGCCCACTTCCCAGTTTGGGCAGCTTGCAGACATAATGATCTTAAATATTTTATGGGTTATTGAGTGCTTTTTGGTCAAATTGGCTTGAAATAAGCAAGACATGGATAATGCAGTTAACGTTCGATTCCTTTGCCATCCATCTCATCCCTAGAATCCAGACCAGGTTTTTAACATCTCTCTTGCTGTGACTTTGGGCACCACACTGTGAGAATCAGTGTGAAAACAAGACAGCTAGGAAAAACTACCTCTTTGGTCTGTGTCCAGTGGCCTAACTGAGAAGCTTTCTTTGTACTCTGTTCAGCAGAGCTGCATCTCAGCTCCATTATGGCTATTCACACTGCACATACACACACACACCCCAAAAAAATCTCAGCGCAACATTAAAGTTGCACTTTGAAAAATTCAGAGCCAAGAAATACAGACCGCCAGTGTCCTTTGGCAGTGTTAGCTCAACAGATATTCCTAATATCATGGCACATTTTACAACATAACTTACATATTGCATATTAATCTCAACAGCTCAGACTGAAACTGCAGCACATGTGCAGCTTTAACTGGGTTAGTGAGGCTGTTGGACAGGAACATATGAATTTCCTGACCTTCCATGATATTAACTGTTTATCAACAGTTATTAGGCATTTAACAGCCCGGTTCTATGCCACATATACATGGAAGCCAAGTCCTACGTCCTACTCTGTTCAGTGGGTCTTACCATCAGGCAAGCCTCTGTGAGTTCCATTCCTCCCCTCCTCTTTAAAAAAGAAAAACATTTTAAAGCTCGATATTAGTATTTAAATAGTTGCAAAGGGGAGGAATAAAGTTCACACTCCACTGAAGTGCATTCCCACAGCTGCAACTGCTCCTATCACTTGGATGAAGGCACTTTCCTGGAGGCGATGGTGCTTAAACATGACAGCAGTGTGTGTTGCCTTACATTAGAAGAGATAGGGAAATGTTTTCCTTTGTGTGTGTTTTTTAAAGACAGAAGACAAAGGGGGGGGAGAGGAAGGTAGGATAGGGAGAGAAGAAAGTGGGAGGGCGGCAACTCTAATGATGGGGGGACTAACAAATGTCCCCATGCTTTCTGTGTTTTCAGTCACCTGCTACCTGTTTCAGCCCATTGGGTAGCACAATCAATGTGAATTTTACCTTTGGAAAAGGGGCTAATCCCTTCTCACTCACAGATTCCTCTCTGACCTGCATCCAGGCAAGCAAGAAGCACTGCCAGAATTCAAAAACACATTCCAGTCCTGCAAAGACACTCAAGGAGGGTGTAAAGCAGGGCTGCTGAGGGGTGTGGTTCAGGTGAATATGTAGCCTGGGGAGAGCCAACAACATCTGCAGGGCCTCATTTGGACTCCTGAGGTTCACCATCGCTGCTCAATACGATGGCAGGCAAAAATATGTCCTTTCTGCAGCCTCACCAACACTTGAAGGAACAGCAATGCCATGGTCTTCTGCTGATGCCTCTGTCTCTTTTGGTATTGACTCATTCACAAATGCATTAGGTGCAGGGCATGAATTTATTTCAATTTATACCTTGCCCTTCCTCGCATAGGAGCTATGGGCGACAAACATGGAAGTGTTAAAACTCATCTATTAAAAATAAAACAAAAACATATTTTGAAACACTTGAAACACAGTCACATACCTGCACAGCTAATTATGGGAAGGAGTTTAGGAACGGAATGTTGCATCCTTCAAATGCCTGGGAAAACAGAAATGTTTCTACAGTCTTCCTGAAAGTTAATAAGGAGGGAGACACACACACACCTCACAGGGGGTGGGGAGGGGGAGCGGCATTCCACAAATGGGGAACGGCCACCATAAAGACCTTATCACATGTCAGTCCCCACTGGACAGCACATAGCAGCAGTCGGCACTGACTGTGTCATAAGGACAGATGCCTTTGGTCCCAGAGAAGGTAAAGGTGTTTGGAGGCTTCTGCCCTACTTTTGCCTACCACAGGGAAAGAAAGTGGGCCTCCTGAAGAGAGATTAGTGCATGTGTGAAATAGAGAGAGAAAGAACTTGCCGATAACAAGCATTCACCCAGTTATGGGAATGGGGTGGGGGAAGCACCATATAGGCATTTTGAAACTAGAAATGAAGAAGCAACTCCTAATTTTCATTTGCTGCATTCTCCACCCCCCACCTCACTCCAAATTCACCACTTTGTCTACGCAAGGCCTATATAACTGGAAACTTCTGAGGCAGGCCTCTTTGTAATCTAATTAGCATAGTCTGTTAAACCTTCTGTTTTCATTGTTCCCAGGACCTGCAGATTCATCCAGCGCGGACATGCAGTATCTAGCATTTTAAAATTTGCTTGCTTTTACTTCTGTTTTTTTAGGTTCCCCAAAAGAACATCAAAATCTGATCTATGTAGTATGTTTAGCTAATTTGTCCAATTATCATTGCTTTTGCTAGGTTTCATGCAGCCCATCAAGCAATTAGAATCAGCACAGTTACACCCAGAACCGAGGGAACAAGTCCTTTGGGATGCTTCTCTATTTGGAAAGGAAAAAGAACCGGGATCATATCGTTTTGTTTCTACATTCATATCCCGCTTTTCCTCAAAGGAGAAAAAGGTGGCATACATGGTTCTTCCCTTCCCAGTTGCGTTCTCACAACCACCCTGGGAGGTAGGCTAGATTGAGAGACTGTGACTCACTGGCCCAAGGTCACCTTGTGAGCTTCATAGGTGAGTGGGAATTTGAACCGTGATCTCCCAGATCCTAGTCCAACATGATCAAGAAGTATTTATACCACTAGCCCCCAATTAGGGAAATTAAGGTTGAGGGCAGCACCCAGTAGATACTGATACTTTGCAGAGTTGCACAAAAGGGGACATCCCTCCAGGTATTGCCTCTCTCACTATGACAGACAAGCTTCATCTGGTGGCTGTCAGCCTTCCACGAAACTTTTAAAGAAACAGAAGCCCTCTCAGGGTCTGGTTCTGTCAGCCCTAAATGAAACAGTGCACTGGGTAGGTTACTGGAGCTGATCTAATACGGTCATTGATGTTTATGCTTTCTAAAGGGCTAGAACTTCCTTTTTCAAAAATTTGCAATTCAGTGTGAACAGCTGTCACTGACATTTCAATCTTGCATTAATCAAAAACAGATGGGAAGCACAGCCCAAGGAGGCCGAAATCCAGCCCCTCATTTTAAAGCCTTCCATTTAAGGGAGGTGGGGAAGCCAAGAGGGAGGAAGTTGAAAAGCAGCCGCAAGATACTTTCCCCCTTGCCCTGCAGTTGCAGAGCTGCCTTTGCCTCTCTCGGCTCCCTCTTCCTCTGCTCTCTTGTCACACCTGCCCTTCCCACCTCTGGAAAGCTGACAGCCGAGACAAAGGATGCGCTGCACAGATGAAGCCATTCGGAGGAGCCCGGCTCTCGCAGCAACACGGGATAGTAATTTCACACGCAGTCTCTCATGTCCTGGCCAAACAGGCCTGCTTTAAAGAGAAGGGCCTTTTAAAATAAAACAACAACCACCATTCCTTGAATATGCCGATGTTTAATATATTCAGATTGGCACCTTTAAAAAGAAAACAACAACTCAGAGAACTGAATTATTTTATAGGGTGCATTTTAAACCAGAAAAAAGCAAGCAAGCGAAGGATTGCAAGCCTGAAAGACCCTGAAGAGGCAGGAGTGGCTATGCCAACAGGGCCCATCTGTTGGGGGGAAGTGGTAGGAAAAGCCCCAGAGGCACAGCCAATGGCCCAGCCTCTCCCCCCCCCAAAAAAGGCAAAGAAGGTGTTAAAAGGTTTAACAGCAGAGGCCACACAGCAAAGCAGAAGTTAGACCCAGCTGCACCCCTCCCCACCCCCTCCCCGTCATCCCTAACCCCTCTCTGCACAGGCCTGCATTACTCAAGTGCCTCTTTCACCCACTGTGTCCCTTGCCCCACTTGTGTGATGTAAAACAATTCTTTTGTTTCCTCTTTAAGACATTAGCCTCAGGGGCCATTATAGGAAAAGAAAGGTATCCGGGGCTCTTTTATCTGAAAGAATCCATTTAAGAGTTTCTGGCTGCCCAGAGATCAGCCTACACCCCCACCCCCACTCCCCAGCCCTCCTGTTCCTCAGTTATTTGCTTTACTCAGATGCTTCCAGCAGCCCCTCCGCCCCCAGCCAGACCCTCCCCAACAAGCCCACCACCAGCTGAGAGCGCACAGAAGAAAGCCAGCCTCCAACTGTAAAAAAAAAAAACAACAACACATCAAGGGGCAATCTTCCTTTTTTAAAAAAACCAAACCACCACCAACAAAAACGGGGGCTACCATCCTACACCCACTTGCATTGGAGTAAGCCCTGCTGAACTCAACAGGGGAGACCCAAGAAGAGCCCAGTTGCTGGATCCGGCCAACTGGATCAGCATCCTGTTCTCACAGCTGCCAACTGGATGCCCCTATGGGACGCCCGCAAGGAGGGCTCGGGGGCTTATAATAGTGTGGTAAGCATGTTTTACGGTAATGCACCTTTATGGCCTTTTCTGCCCTTCCACCCCCCCCAAAAAAAGCTTGCTAGTTGTTTTTGACGAATTAAATTTCACACCTAAAAGGTTTTCTCGAGAACTGTGAAGGCAAGGAGCTTGAACTTTAAAGAAGGTTGTGTGTACGTTCTTTTTCCTCAGTTCTGACTGAGGTTGATCTTTTCCTCGAAGCTGGGTTTTTTGGGGAAAATGCATCAAAATGCAGCATATGATTAAAAACAATAGGATAGGCGCAGGGCCGGATTTAGGTTTGATGAGGCCCTAAGCTGCTGAAGGTAATGGGGCCCTTTGTATGTCCAGCTGTCTCTTGTCAACAATAAATTGTCGCTGTTTTTGTGTTGAATATATACTATATGATAATTTGTGGACCTAATAGGTATCTAAAGCCATTTGCACATGCAGAATGTAGGCACCCTATATACAGAAATGAGCAAACCAGTGATATTTTAGGGAGCAGGCTAGCGGGCGGGGCCCATTACTTTACATCATAGGAGCCTACACAATACAAAACACTGTTGCTGTATGTAGGTTTTCTTTAATTTGTTTTTTTATCTTATATTTTGGAAATGTACATCCAGGTGTGTTTTTTTCCCTTTAATTTTTTTGGGGGCCCCCAAGAGAGTGGGGCCCTAGGCTTGTTTTGCTTAGATGTAAATCCAGCACTGCATAGGCAGGGATTGTGGCTAATGGCATGTGTACACCCCCTCCCAAACCAGTTGTGGGATTGCACTCGATGCAGAGTAAATAGGAACCAAATCCATGTTGACTGCTTGCCCTGCATGAGCTCTGTGTGTGTGTGTTTTGGAATGGGGAAGTTTCTGCTACCTACAAAAGATCACACCCATCAAGGCTCTCCAAATTGATTAGAATCTCCACTTCATCCATGGCACCCTCAGTGCGCCTACCAAGGCTTCCTGTCCATTGTAATTATTATTTTCTTCTTCTAAAAATGGTTTTGCTTTTGGTGGGATTGTTTGTTTGGGGTGAGGTATCTGATTTGGTCTATGTTTTATTTGTATTTGTAGCAAGGTCGGTCACAACTAAACAACTAAACAACAACAACAAATAGGTGTTTTAAAGACCAACTAAGTTAGTTCTTGGTATGAGCTTTCGTGTGCATGCACACTTCTTCAGATACCTGAAGTTCTTCAGGTATCTGAAGAAGTGTGCATGCACACGAAAGCTCATACCAAGAACTAACTTAGTTGGTCTTTAAGGTGCTACTGGAAGGAATTTTTTTATTTTGACTATGGCAGACCAACACGGCTACCTATCTGTAACTGAAATAGGTGTTTTGTTTGCCCTGAGCAGATTTTCTTCTGTGAAATGGGTATTGCATGGTGCCCACAACCATTTCTCAAATTTCCAAATGTGCCACTGGGCCGAAAAAGGTTAGGGGCCACTGATCTAGAAGCATTAATTTTAAAGTGGAGGGCTTTTCCAAGTGGTTTTTATGCAGTGTTTTCAGTTTCAAAACATTACTATACTACTACAACATCTATCTATATTTCCTCTGGAGAGTCAAAGGCAATTTAGCTGATTCTTGACCTGAACTGGGGCATGCTGATTTAACTATCATAAAGACTCCACAGTCTCCATTGTGCCTCATTTACAAAAGGAAACATGGACCCTGGCTAAGCTTCTGGAACCCCTGGACTCTCGCACTGATCAGAGGTTGGAGTGGCGTGCAACACTCTTCTTAGTAAGACCCTCTGGGTTGCAGCAGGGCCAGCTTGTGCCAAAAACGAGGGCTTTCCAAAGAGTGGATGACTGCCCAAGGATGGTAGAGCAGTCAGATAGAAGGGCGTCATGAGAAACGGAGACATATCACAACACTGCCTAACCCTTCTGCTGGAAATATATTTGGAAGGGACAGCAACAGATACAGTGGTACCTTGGTTTACGGACTTAATCCGTTCTGGAAGTCGGTTCTTAAACCAAAGCGTTCTTAAACCAAGGCGTTCTTTCCCATAGCAGCGGGGGTCTCAATTTACAAATGAAACACACTCAACAGGAAGCAGAATATGTTCTGCTTCCAAGGCAAAGTTCACAAAACACCTACTTCCGGGTTTGCAGCGTTCTTAATCCAAGTTGTTCATAAACTAAGATGTTCTTAAACCAAGGTACCACTGTACAAGAGAGAGGAAGAGGAGGCTACTCAATAACTGAAACCACAATTTAAATATTAATATATAAAGTTGCTCATCATGCAAATTGTCTAGAACAAGTAGAACCTGCAACAAACAGTTTGCAGTGTTCCTGGTCAGGGTTCCTGCCAATCAGCCGTGCCCTTTTCCAACACACTCTCTGCCCCCCCCCTGCCCTGCCCCTTGCCCATTAGCTTTCTTCTTTTCCCACCAACAGCATTCCTCAGCCACTAAGCATACTCATAAGGCTGGTGGTTTCTCAGCATTGTTTCCCCATCGCCACCACTGAAATATTTTTGTATTTCTATAAACCTTGGGTTTCCTCCAAGCTTGTTCACACCTTCTTTTCCTTTCTCAGTGGTCCTGTTTGGGCTGCATAGTTGGCACTCAGCAGCACCTAAGCATACAAGCAACTCCCCATTGACGTTCTGAGGCACTGCACGTTTAAGTGAAATTGTGTTTTTTGGGAAGACCTGCAAACTCCACCACAATCGCTCTCTCCAAACTTCCTTGCTCAAACTCCAACTCACCTCAAAGTTTGGTGCAATGGCTCCTGGGACAGCACTTGCAAAGGCTTGTAGGATTGCTAGACACTACTGTCACACAATTTTTGTCATTTTTGCACTCTCTTAGAGCTTAGGTGCGGCCACATGTGCCTCGAACACACATAAATGGGGAGTTGCCTATACTATTAGATGTAGTGATATACATAAAAAAGGTAAAGGACCCCTGACAGTTAAGTTCAGTAGCGAAAGACTCTGGGGTTGCGGCGCTCATCTCGCTTTACTGGCTGAGGGAGCTGACGTTTGTCCGCAGACAGTTTTTCCAGGTTATGTGGCCAGCATGACTAAGCCGCTTCTGGTGAAACCGGAGCAGTGCACAGAAACGCCGTTTACCTTCCTGCTGGGGTGGTACCTATTTATCTACTTGCACTTGACATGCCTTCGAACTGCTAGGTTGGCAGGAGCAGGGACTGAGCAATGGGAACTCACCCCGTCGCGGGGATTCGAACCGCCGACCTTCCGATCGGCAAGCCCTAGGCTCTGTGGTTTAGACCACAGCGCCACCCACTAATTATAATCCAACCATTTTGTTAATAGACAAAACAGTTCCCCACCCCATCCCCCACAGTGGCATTTATCTTTGGCAGTGGAAAGGGGGAAGATCTGGTCATGGATCTCCCAAAGTCACATCGAGTTAACGCTGAGTTTCTCAATCAACTATATTCAGTGCGCTTCTCTGTGCTAGATTGTTGCTGCTCTCTCACCCTAATAGGACAACAAAAGACTTTTGTTAAATTCATTCAAAAACTCTCAGGGAAGCAAATTTTGGGACAAACCATGCGAATAATCAGAACGAGGATCTTTTTTTTTTTTTTCCTTAACAAGTAGCCCCAAAATGCACTGAGTGCCTGCGCACACTGCATTGTCATTCCTCCTTGTCAAGGAGCAAGGGATCACCTCCTACTACAGCTTTGACTTGTGGGCCTGAAGGGAAAGGGAAGGGAGGGGCAGAGAAACGATTTTGAGCCATCAGAGTTTGCATTGGTCTCAGGGGAAGCCCAGTGCGCTGTAGTCTGCGCACTCCTTTTGGATGTGGTTGCTCAAAGAAAAGGATGCTGGAGGGGGAGGGGCCCCTGCCTCCTCTTCTGTACAAAATTCTGCTGTGCTGCTCCTCAAAGAAATGGGGCTCCATCCTGCTAAAATAAAGGTGTGAGAAAGCAGCAGGGCAGGGAATTTTGAGGGCTGTTTCCCCACTGATGGTGTTCTAAGGCGCAACATTCTCTCTCTGCACATGAGACCAGCCTCCTTGTCGCTGTGAGCTGCTTAGGTCAAGTTCATTTTGCGCTTTCTCTCTCTCTCTCTCTCTCTCTCTCTCTCTCTCGCCAGCAATATGAATGCTTTCCTCACCCAGCATATACTGGGCTACACGTGTACCCCGCCAAATCCACTGACACAGATACGCTAGGCCGCAGGCAAAGGGAAAAGAATGGATTGGCCTTCTTTGGCCCTGGGACAGAGAGTGGGGGGAGGACACCGTGTGCATTTAAGGGACAATGTCACTTTCCTCTTAGTCAAGACTCTTTGTCAATTGCTGGGGAAATAATTGACCTCAAGCTACTTCAGTCACAACCAATAGAAAAATGGAACAGTGATGAGTCCAGCTGTTCGGCAGAAATCAGACAAGAGGAGTGAAAACAAAAGGTAGCAGGCACAGAGCTGACATAGAAAATATTTAAAGCTTCATGTTGAAATTCTTCGCCAGCTCAGGAAGTTTGCTCCAAAGGGCAGAGATATTTGAGGTGACACATCCTAAAATATTGACCTCCCTTAAAAATACAGACAGGCTCCCCCCCCCCTTTTGCCTGTACACTTGAAACACAATATTAAAGATTGCTAAAGATACCAGGAAAGAGTGTAAAAAGGGCCTGTATCATGGGCGGTTTGTATACATTCATTTGTGCAGATAAGTTCCATATAAACCCATCTGATTATCTGTGATTCATGTTTGTTCTTGAGAGTCAAAGGGATTTGATATATTAAAACTTCCACTGTGTGGTGCTAAATACAGAGAATTGTGAATATTAAAATAATTATTCCTGATCTGCAGAATATGGCTGTCTGTATCCCCTTTAAATTTGCTAAAGAATGGATGGATGAATAGACAGGGCAGGAAATCCCAAGGCACCATTATGATTTTAAAGTGGTTTGTTAAAATATAAACATAAATCATATTCAAACTAAAAGATTCCCCATTTACAAAAGATGATTTCATGATCTTTTTGTAAAATGCGGAGCTACGGCAACTCAACCTGGGAAGCAGGCCAATTTGTATGGGTAGGAGGATTCATGTATCAATCATTCCCCAGCACAATATTCCACATGCATTAAGAGTAGCCTTCCTCGACTTTCGGTCCCCAGATGTTGTTGACTACAACCCCTATTAACCCAACCAGCATAGTCAATGGTCAGGATGCTGTGGGTTGTAGTCCAACAACATTTGAAGGCCCAAGGGTTGGGAAAAGCTGATACAAAGGTTGAAGCTGTCCCAGGTTAGCATGATGAGAACACGGTAAGGTCCTTTTGACTGTGTAGCTAAAATGTCACACCATGTCTGGAAGGATGGATGGATGCAAGGAAGTGGTGTGAGGCACCAGCTGGGGAACCCCCAAAGGAACTCCCGGGGGGAGAAGGCTCAGAGCCTGAAGAGTGGTGGTGGGACAATGCTGAGGGAGAAAAGGGAGAAGACTGAGAGCAGGAGCTGTCAGAAGCTGAAGAGGTAACAGGATTTAGTGAGCAGGAAAGGCTGTGACAGAGAGCAGTCCAGAATCAGAGGCAGAAGCAGAGGGTGGAGAGGAAGGTGGGGGAGCCAAGAGGCAGAAATCAAACAGGCTGTTGAAGAAGCCAGGGGGTCTCCCCTTCTGCTGCAACCAACTCCCTTCCCCCACACTCTGGAACACCTCCCTCTTGCCAAAAAATGGCAAGAGGGAGTTGTTCCAGCAGCAGCAGCAGTGTGGTGGTTGGGAAGCCACCTCCTGTGCTTTCTGAGTCAGCTCTGGGTGCAATTCCTACTGTAAACGTAGCAAGCAGTGCAGGAAGGAATACGGTATCTCTTTCCTTTCCAGCCCAGATCAGAATGGAAATCGCGCCTACTGTCCAGTATAGTTAGTTGCTTTAGGTGGGGAGATCTATTGATGTCGATGGGATTCTCCCCCTGCTAAGTTCCAAGCTGCCAGACTAGCATGATGTAATAAGTATTTGCCAAAGAAATACACCGAGCACTTACTATTGAGGCTTGCAGGCATCTTTGGGTGCTGCCTGTATATTTTTAAATAAGTGCAAATATGAAAAAGCATTCTGCTCCAAGTGCCCAAGGACCCCTTTCCAAAGGGAACCTGCCTCGCTCGCAGGGGTTGGACTGGTCCCTTCCAATGCTATAATCGTATGATTCAAAGTGTAGAGAATGTGACAATAAATTAACAACCAAACTGCAGTGGAATAGAGGCTCAAGGCTAGAGGAGGGCGGGTGGGCGGGAGGCCAGGGACTCATGCATTAGCAGATACGCTACTAATGATACAAGTAGAAAACAATGTCACTGTCCCCAGTTCCTCTTTCCTGCCATATGCCCTGTTTTGCCAGGAAGTGTGGAAAACATTAATGGAGGGGAAAGTGAGAGCGGGAGAGGCTTTTTCAGTGGCTAGGCCAAACACAGAAATGCTTCCAAAGATCCCCAAGAAACAGTATCTGTCTCAGCCAGCTGCTCAGTGACACATGACACATGGAAAGTACGGTGTTCTGGTCAGCTTGTCCCCCCTGCATTGCACTCTCCCCTGCTCTCACCTCACCTGATTAGATTGGGAACAATGCACAGCACTCCCTGTCACCAGCAGTAATGCTTGCAATACAGGGCTCTTCTATATGAAAAGTGCCCATTTAGGCCAGGGAGCTAAACTAGAAATCTGTGGCGGTGCTACAGGTATGAACATCTGCAGAAGGCGTCAAAACGACTGGTGCAATCCTATCCATTGTTCTTGGCCCATCTCCTCCCCTTTTGAATCAGCAGCAAGAAATGTGTCATTGAGTCGTGGAGAGGGGAGCAACGGAAACTTTAAAAAGCCGTGAGAGCTTGGGATAGGATGCTTCCTGCCCCCGCCCCCCCATATACACCCTTGTTCCTGTGAAAATAATAGCTGCTGATAGACAGCAAGATCAACTTTACTGATGTGTACAGGGGTGCTTTCCCCCCAGGATGATCACTGAAAATATCAACACCTGATCTTTTCTCGATAGCACCAAAATTGCACTCCATAATTATTTTCCAGGGCTTCAGGGCATGATCCTCTCCAGCAGGGATGATTTAGCAATATCTTGCTACCTTGCTACCAAGGAAATCACCCTGGCTCTGTCCTCAGCCTGGCAATGGAACTTTAACACATGGTTCTGTTCCTCTCTGAGCTCCCAGCGCAGGCTCCCGTTCAGAGCTGCTCTCTTGCTGTCCTCAGCTGATTCCCTGCAAGGCAGAACCAACTGCTTTTATAGGAGTTTTATCAAGCCTGAGTGAATAAAAATCCAACTGCACATGAAAAAGGAGGTGGGGGAGGGAAGGGTTGGAGCCAAAGCGTATGTGTCTGCTAGGAAACAAAAGACTGGAGATAGAACTGCTCACTGTACAATGCACAGGGATGCATTTGTCAGGGTTTCCAGTGGAAAGTTTCCCAAGGATTTACAGCTCAACCATAAACCTGATCACTGGTGTGGAACTCGACCTATTGCGGCATGGGGACAAAGTTGTGACTTTATTGTTTGGCCTCAAATTTAATTTAGCTATTTTAACCCTTCGGACCGTCAGGAAGAGTGTCTTTGCCCATGGCATTATGTGCCGAAGTAATTAAGCTTGCTAGTGAATGGCAAGACTCCTCAAAGGAAACAGAAGAAAGGCCCAAATTGCTTTGATACTATTGCACCTTGCCCTCAAGCACATACATTTATTGGGGCTTTAAAACCAAACTCCTGTGACAAACTTTACATACACATTACATTAAAAATATTAAGAGTGAATGTAGGCTTGCCATATGTCAGGAAAATTACTGACAGGTCCTGGTTTTCGGGTGTAAAAATGGCGTTGGGGGGGAATTTTGATGAATTGGCAAAATGTCAGGGACAACCCAGGTATATGGCAACGCGATGTGGGAGGCTCAACAATTTGAGTTTGTTCCCAAAAAAAGCTCAGCAAGGTGGGTTTCTTTTTTAAAAAAAGCACAACAATTTTTGTGGTTGGGCAACCCTAGCTAATGACAGCAGGTGGACAGGGTATATAGTTATGTCTGAAAGGTTCTCCCAAAGAACAAGTGTTGGCTTCCTGTTCCTCTGTGCCTCATGTTAGACAGAAAAGCTGCTGTTTTCATTAGATGGAATCAGCCGCCATTATACTTCTCAGAATACCTCACGTGTCAATCATTATCATAAGTATTATTTTTATTATATTTTATTAGTATTATTATTCATGTACAAGTTCCAAAGCAACAATAAAACACAACATGGGGGAAATATAAATATTAAAATATACTAAAATGTCACTGAACTCAGTCACAAGGGAAGCAGATGCCAGATGCCTGAAAAATAGTGGTATAAAGTGGGAACATCCCAGCCCCCTTTCATTAAAATTGTTCCAGGAACTAAAACAAGCAAACGCAATCGTCACAAATAGCAATGCCCACAATGGGGCATGATACCAGGAAGAAGCAGAACTAAAGACTATGACCTCACAAGCTATTTTAAACCCTTTGAGAAGCGAGCAAGCTCACGGCCTGGACACAATGAAGGGTAAATAAAAATGGTGGTCACAGCCTGTACCATCAGCAAGGAGCAGTCAGACAAAGCACCATTAGCACCTACGACTTTAACTAATGCAATGAAGGAAGAAATGACTCAACAATATATCAAAGCAAGGAAAAATGGACTGCTGGGCAACATTGTTAGAAATTAAGCTGAAAAACGTGCACATAGACTGAATCCACTGAAGCTGCTGCCTCTGAAACACTGGAGAGAGTTGCACTTCATGATTATATATAAGGAAGCTACGGTAAATTTACACTTGAAGAAGTCAGTCACAGATAGGGTCACCGCTCAACCACCAGCCAGAGCTGATACCTTAATGGCAAAATAAAAACCATAACTGCTATCAACAGGTATTGCAAAATTAAGTGGTTATGAAACATCATAAAATATATCACCAAACTTTAATTTTCTACATACTGATAAGAGTTATAAAGAGTATTGAAGGTTTTATAGAAAAAGAAATATCAATGAAATGATCATGAAAGGGTAATAAACATGAAAATTTTACAAAGATTACTTTTTTGTAAGAACTCAAATAGTTTTGAAATAGTGGAATAACATGTTCAACCATGGGAGTTACACCCTGGAGTCCACTTCCTCATTTTCAGAGGCTGAGGATGAGAACTCTGAAGGCCAGTCCTGGAAGTGCTCCCAGATGCACCTACTGGGCCAGTGACCCTATGTGCCACTGCAGTCCTCTGACTTGGAGGGCTCTGCTGAAGAAGACACAAGAAGACACTCTGTTGCAGAAGAAGGCTACTGAAGAAGGCTGGGCCCTTGACATAGAGCAGCAACTTTCAGCACAAGTGGTGCTAACAATTACACCGCACCACCTGCTTCTGCTTCTGCTGCTATTATTATGTAAGGGCTCAGTTTCAGCTTTTATTATATAAGGGCTCAGTTTCAGCTTATTGCTTCCTGGAGCAACTTCAGAGCTTTCTGTTCTCCAGAAAGCAGATTGAGCCTTGCACTGAACCCAGCAAGGGAACCTATTCTTTACCCTGGTTGGCCCTTGCCACACTGCAGAGCACAACAGCAGCAAGTAGTCTAGGATTGTCATGGTTTCATTAAAAGTGAGACCTTGCATTCACATCTGTTGCTGTGAGGGCAATTCCCTCCCCCTACCATTCACACATAAAGCAAATATAAATTTCTATTATTATGCTACATAACATCATGGGTGAACTGTGATCTGACAAAATATAAAAGCTATAAAATACACAAGAACCCTTGTCCCCCAAATATCAACCCAGTTCTCCTCAAATTCTCTTTTTAGTTATCAGACCTTTCCATCTAAGTTTGGTAAGCTCTCAGTTTTATACCATAACCTCTGGAAGTTGGGGAAGAATTTCAGGATGTTTTAGCCACACACATTCACTCTTTATGGCATAGTTCTTAGATCCTCTTGTATACTTGCTGTGAATTATGAACTCCATCAAACTCATCCTACCCAGAATAATGACTGTAATAAAATTTACAAAGTCAATTAATATGAAGTTTAAAATGAAAGGAAACCACCCTGATTATCCTGGGCATCTTTACTCTTGCTTCTGATTTCCTCCAGCCGTGGATTTTCCACATGGTAATGTAAAACATATTATGAGATTGGACCAAGTTAAAGGGATCAAAACAAGAGACTGAAACCCTTTTCAAGCATCCCCCCCACCTTGCCTTGTGTTGCCCAATGGAAAGAGCAAGAAGCCCTCCCAGGCCCTCCCACTCCATGACATCACTATTGCCATTCCCACAATCCTTCAGGTATTTGGGAGGGGGGCTGGACATCTGTAGGAGGGAGCTTGATTGAGAAATGTCTCCCAAAGGTTCTGATTGTGGTGGGGAGTTTACACATGTCAAAGAGGCTCTCTACTGCAGAAGTTCAGTCCCTAATACTTGTAGGGTTGTGGAATGGCAATTGTGGAAGAGGCCAGGGAATAACATCCCCCCCCCTCTTCTACTTATTTACATCAAGAAGTAATGGTGAGCGGGGGCATCTGAAGGTGCCTCGTTCATCAGGGTTGAAGATAAAAGAACAGTGGCTTTTTAAAACTCTAATAACTAGCCTTCTTTTCCCAACTGAAAGTGCCATCTCTTTGGATATTTTAAAATTGCAGGATAGGTAATAATAATAATAATAATTTATTTATACCTCGCCCATCTGGCTGGGTTTTCCCAGCCACTCTGGGTGGCTTCCAACAAAATATTTAAATACAGTTGTCCATCAAACATTAAAAGCTTCCCTAAACAGGGCTGCCTTATGAGGAGGTAAACTGAAGCCAAAACGATAACCGACTTCTTGGAAAGGAGAAAGCAACTATTTTGTTATGGCCAAATATAGATTCACACACACACACCTGCTTATCCTGAAAGCAAGTGTTGTTTTGTGTCAACAGATAGTCTGCTGTTTCGTTTAGGCACCTGTACATTATCTGGACTTTATTGCATGATAAGGGTTCACAAGCATTTTCCATCCCAAAAGGCCTTTCTGTGTGTGGAGACAGGCCTTTCCCGGCTCCTACCAGACTCCTTCCACTTCTGTGGATTTGTTCCTGGTGAAGAAAAGCACAGCACACAGCCCTTCGCTTCTCAGGGATCATGGCAGGCAGCACAGTGCCTTTGCATTCACACCGGTTGAGTGGCCTGACAGTTACCAAGTGTGAACCCTCAGAGACATGCTCCGTTTCTGAAGTCAGGAAATAAAACCTTAAAGACACGCAGGTCTCAGAAAGAAAACCTCATGGAGACTTTGATGTCCCCTCTGCCTCCCCACCTTTCTCCCTGCCCTTCCTCCTTTCACATTTCTGTCTTCTTGAAAATCAAATTAAGAGAGGCCTGTGATGCACTTCTTAAACAGATGAAATGGAGGAGGGGGAGGGAACTTCTATAATTGGATCACTTACTGTGTGAATAATCACAGTCATCTGTAACCACAGTGACTGTGGTTTTAACCTTACTTGGGCATTTCTAAACCACAGAGATGACCCAGCCATCTGCAGCGACACAGGCCCATCCCCACTGTGTCCAAGGGAGCCCAACTTTCGTGTTCTGTTCTTTCCGTTAACCATGAAATGGAACTGAAAGTGTCTCATTCACAGAGCAGCCGCCAGCAGGGGACAGTGATATGATAGGAACTGATGGCACTTTGCAAACATTCTCCATGCAGACCTTTTGCCTGCTGACTTGCAGATACTTTGAGGAGAGAGGTTTGGCAGCTGAAAGGACTACCAAGCTCTGAGAAGTGAGCACCACTGTTTGATTATTATTTGTAGTTCTGGTCCACCCTCCACCAAGTGGTCCCAGGGCAGGTTACACAAATATCACAGTTAAATTAGGTACAATGTAGATTTAAATCACCATATAAAATCACACAAAACAGCCAAAAGCAGAATAAATGGGGGGTGTCAAAGATTAATCATATACATTTAAAGCACGTTATAGCACTTTAACAAGTCTTACAGAGCAGATTTGGAGAAGGGGAAGGTGTGCAAGGAGGGGGAATTTCCATTGCACCCGTGGGAATCCTTGCACTGGCTTCCTTTACAGGGTTTCCCAAACAGCCAAGCTGTTTTTGGACTACAACTCCCATAATCCCTAGCTAGCAGGACCACTGGTCAGGGAATTGTAAGCCAAACACAGCTGGAGAGCCAAGTTTGGGAAACCCTGCTAGTGCAATGGATTAGTTGAATACAGCCCCTGTGGCAACACCTCCCTCCTGATACATATCAAGACAGGCACCAATCTATACTGTCTTTTTGGATTTTCCTATTTCAATAAGCCTTCTAAGTGGAAAATTTATATCCTAAATGGTATCTGTTTTGGATTAAATTGTGTGTGTGTGTGTGTGTGTGTGTGTGTGTGTGTGTTTCTATATGCAATTTTATGTTTTTATTGTACTGCAAAATCACTTTAAGATGTTTCATAGGAAACAATTCATACATGAAATTAAATCATCAGCAGACTTTGCAACAACAAAATGTGCTAGCCTGCTGGGAGCTGAAGAGGTTAATCCTCGCGCCCCCCCACCCCCCCACCCCCGTAGCAGCAACACACTGCATTTCTGGGCTGGGTGCAGAGAAGGGGGTCTTCTTCCTTCCTTCCACGGCTATTTTGGCTTCTGTGCTAAGCATGGACTTGGAATGGAGTCCTCAGTCCCTCTCTGCCAGCCTGTGGATTCACCTGCTTGCAATGCAGTCTAGAGCTAGCCAGCAAGTCCTTAAATACAAATCTGCCCTCAATAGTCATATAACTAGCTAGGGATGCCCTTGCAGGAGCAAACAGATATTTCACAAATTGGAAGGCACTTGCTATGTAAAGGGACAATTTATGACAGTAAAAACAATAAGATTGTTGCATCTGATCTGTGGCAACTTTCTGTCTGGCAAGGATGTGACCCTTCAATTGCAAATGATGGGGAAGATTAGGTTTTGGTTCTTATCTGTGCAGGAACAATCCATAAAAGCTCCGATTAACCTCTTTAATCAGCCAATTGCTGAAAGGCCCAGTATCCCTGCTTTTACCAGATGACCTGATGAACTCAGCTGCAGTTCAAGGCAACGGTACATAGCCAGTTACTGTTGCCGCTACTGCTGCTGCTGCTGCTACCCATTTATAAAGAAGCTAACAAACTAATGAGCAGGGCTCGGATTATTCCATGTAATAAGCACACTGAGAAGATCGGCTTTTTGGAATCTCTCCCGTGTCTTACAAAGCTGCACCCTTCGCCATCATTTTTTGTCCCTGCCTATTCCTAGGGCTGAGTTTGGGTTACAGAGTTAAATCTCTTGAAAGAGGGGTGAAAGGAAGCAACAAATGGGAAGGAAACTGGCCAGCTTGTGAAATCCAAAACCGGATTGGTAAGAAAAACATCATGAATTATGGATCCCCTGGAGCCGCCGGCAGCCTGTCATTGTGCATGATCTGTCTCCATTGTACTTTTCTGTGCAGGCAAAATTGTTGTCAGCTAGCACAGGGCAAGCCTTTGCTGCCTAGGATCACTGCCTGCTGTTCAAATGGACCTGTGCCTTCCAGCACAAACAGTCCATTGGAAACCAAATGTTTCATGTAACTGATAGTGGCCCCAGTGGATAGGGAAGCCCTTGAAGGGGGGAGGATGAAGGGGAGAGAGGCTTTCAGCTGACCTTGTTCGCTGGAGCTTAGTACTGGTAGAAGCACCAGCTGCAAGGACAGGGACACAGAGTCTCCAAGAAAGCACAAGGCTGGCTATTGTTCTGGACTAGTTTCAAAGGCGAATAGATTTGGGTTGTTTTAGTGGCACTGGCGGCTCTGTGCGCTATGCGAAAGAGGCGCTCCCGGCACAGGCACAGCCATGGTTCTGCCATGCCTGGAGCTGAGGGAAGCAAGGAACATGGAGAGATGTGCTGTTCCTTTCTTCCTGCTCAGCAGGGGCAAAGAGGGAAGACTGCTTTCAAATGCTGAATTTGAGTAAGGCTTCCTCAAGAGTTCTGCTTATGGAACTTCTTTTCAGAGCCAGGGCTCAGCCGTGGATTAAACCTGAAAGTCAATAATAAAGAAGAGGGGACCCTTGAGCATGTGCAGAGTGATTTCTCCATTATCACACTCCTCCTACGCAGCTCCAGAGGGCGAAGGGGAAAGGGCATGACCTTCAGGCAGGCCCAGGGGTGTGTTTGGAGACTAAAGCATTGCATTGTTCCTGCACCCAGCAGCTCTTTAAAAGAGTTAAAGACATCAAAGTGAGAAACTGAGAATGTTTGTAAGGAAAAGATTGGGGGGGGGGGCTGCCCAGCTGCACTGTCCTTTTTTGATTCCAGATGCAGGAGTGGGGGGTGGGAGTCTTCAAAGAGGGAACAAAAACAAACTCAAGGTCAAACACTGATGCAGAAGTGGTGCACTGAAGTGTTGTTTGTGGGGGGTGGAGGAAGAAGCCAAGGAATGACACACTCTGTTTCACTCACAGGCACAATACTCTCCTGGGGGCCTTCCTTCAGGATATGAGCAAACACACCCATAGAAGCAAGGAGGGAAGGACTTCATGCATCCTGCTTCTTCTTCCAAAGCACAGCCTCCAGCAGCGGAGAGGACAGCAATCCCTTTGCCAAAATGCAGCATTAAAACCTAGGCATATGTGTGAATCCGGGGGGGGGGGGGAAGGTTTCCAATTAAAGGAAAGTAATATTGTGATCATCTATAAAATCACAGCTCACATATTTCAAAGACCGTAAGTGAATTGCGAGGCTCCGAAGTCAGGCATTTTAAAACAGATTGTGCTTTTTCTTTTTCCTCCCCCAGAAGGACACATGTCCCTTTTAAGTAAGCTAAGGTCTGTTATTGACATGAATAAACCATGCATTTCCTATTCAGAATACAGTCCCATCTTGGCTATGCTACTTTCTAAAGGCACACATTTCCCTTCCCTGTTTGGCAACATTTCAACTGCTTGTCATAAGGTGAGCAAGGCCCTCATTTCAGATTCAAATGTGAATCGCTGCCAAATTGACCTGCTGTTCTCTCCCTTTCAGCTACTGTAACCAACACCACACAAACAATGAATTATGAGATTAGAGTTACAGAAAAATGGACTCATTCTGCAGATGTTGTGTCTGGAACAAGCTGCTTTGTCTCATGTTTGTTGTGCCATGTTGCTGCCCCTCAGCACCCCCCACATTTGCTGGGTGGTGATTTGTGCAATAAAACCTTGTTGTGTGAAGGGTTAATTATCAGCTTGCTATTTAAAAAAACCTCCCCAAGAAAAAGAAAAACCCCACAGAGAGAGAATAACAGAAACCTTATCTTGATTTTTTTTTAAAAGAAGGCCATTATAAGGAATGAAAGAGGCAGAATGTTGACCTGCAAACAGAGAAACAGAGGCCCGGATTGTTTTAAATCAGAGAATGACCAGAGCTTTCCAGGCAAAATGGAGAGTTTCAAAGTAAAGAGATTTTGTTTTGCTTGCCGCCTCCCCACCCCCGGAAAACCAGTCCTGAAATCCCAATTGTGGGGGTGGGAGAGAGGGAACCCTCAGAGAGGTCTGGGAGATTTCTTTGTTTTGTGTGTGTGCTTAGAGAAGGGGGAAGGGGGGAGAGAGAGAAGAGGAGGGAGGTAGAGGAAGAGAGAAAAAGAGGGGGGAGAGAGACAGAGAGAGGTCCTGTCAGCTGTTCAACGCTTAACAGCTGGTACCTGTAGACCAAAATAATACAGCCTGCCTGAGCTGCGTCATGCTAAGCGCAGCATTGGGGCCATAACAAACTTTGCTAAGTTACGCCATCAAGCGCCTTGGTGAGGCAGCCGCGGGGCGGGGAGGGAGATATGTGCCCCCCCAACATACACCTCCTGCTTCAGGGAGAGGGGGGGGGCTCTGGGCCTTGCCCAGCCACGACCCTGTTGCAGAGACTGGGCTCGCCTCCCCCTTCTCTCCCCCCCTCCAAATGCATCGCCTCCCCACACCCACGGTCGTTTTGTTGTTGCGTGCCAGCAGCATGAAGAGGATGAGAATAGAGGCTCCCTTCATTCCCAGAGAGGGCTCTCCCTGCATATTGATTCCTTCCCCTCCTCCTCTCTCCCTCGTCCCCCCTTCTCGCCCCGCAAGAGGGAAGGGCAGCTGCTTCCTCAACAAGGTCCCCTTCTCTTCTCCAGAGCCTTCCGAATCTGCCAGGCGCAAGGAGGACACAGAGGGGAGAGCGCAGCAAGGGACTGGACTTTGGGCTTTTTGTTTGCTGCTGCTGCTGCTGTTTTCCTTCTTTTCACAAAGTCGCAGCGACATTAGTAAATGGGGACATTTTAAATGGTGGCCTCTTTCAGGAGCAGAGCCAATGCACCACCGACCCTAGAGAGTCTCCTGTGGGGCAGGTGGACCCATTTGACTCTCCATTATAAGCCTGCCTCCTCTTCTGTTTGTTTGGTGAGAATAATCTATTGTCTCCCAATGGACCCGGGGCCTGCTGTTCTGGATGTTTACTTAGCACTTCTTAGTCGTCATCGCCATCTCACAGCCGTGCTTTCTGTATACCGGCCTCTCGCCAGGGAGACCAAAGGTAAAATTGCTGTCAGCTGCAGTGCACCATCACTACCTCAGGCCCAAGAATGGAAGGAGGGAGACAGGTACATTTTATCAGGGCCCAAAGGTTTGTTGGGGTTGGGGGGGCATGAGGACATATTGCAACTCCTGCTTCTTATTACTGATGGCCACTGTTATCTATATGCCTGTTTTCTGGATGTTGTGAGACTTGTTAGAGCAGAACATGCAGCGTTCTGAACAGTTCATTGCTTGGTCCAAACCCTTCTCTAAAACAGAGAAAAGTGATTTGGGTTTGTTCTTCGCTAGGACTTGTGTTTTATCAAGTATAACGGCTTCCTTGTGCCTAGGCACGAAGAAAGGAATAGTTTCTGGAAGGACAAAGCACCATAATAATCAGGGGCATTAATCCCAGGGACAGTGGGAGCCAGTACTGCTGGCCCAAAATATATGTGAGTAAATGGCAGAGTTCACATGTAGTGCTAAGTCAAACAATGGTTTCGCAAAAATTAGCAAGTGTGTAGAGATCCCACAAGTGAATATCATGTCCTGGTTCTGCTGCTGCCAGAGTTAAGCTACATCTGAACTCAGTGCTCCAAACATTAGTGCTACATCTGAACTCCGTCTCCTTGTTTGTCTTGCCAATACAAAATGCAAGAACAAACCTTGGTTACAACACATGGTTTGTCTGAGGCAAACCATGAGCTTGGGCTCAGATGTAATGCTAAGCCAAATCATGCTTTAGCCCCAGGTAGTGCAGCAGGACCCAGGGAGGTGTGCAACAGACACAAACTTCTCTTTGGGAATCTATACGTTATGTGCACTCTGGGCCACAGTCAAGTTCACACACACCATATATGGATCCAGAAGGAGATAAATGGCTTCCATACAACTCTTCTCAACTGCTTCTGGTTATAGAGATTGTGTGGAGAAGTATGCTATGGCTGGTGTTCAGCTATGTCTTACTCTGAGTAGACCCACTGAAATTAATGAACATGACCAAGTTAGGTCAATTAATTTCAGTGCGTCTACTCTGAGTAAAACTTAGTTGGATACCACCCTATAAGTCAAAGTTTCTCATAGCTGCACACTGTTAAAGTGCTTCCCACTTTACATCCCTGACCAGTGAGGTGTTCCAGGGACAAGTGCTGCCTGGAATTAGCTTCCTTTGAAGGAGAGAGCACCAGAACCCAGGAACGTAGGAAAGTGACTCAGTCAGACCATTGGGCTCCTCTAGCTCAGTATTGGCACCACTGACTGGAGCAGTTCTCCAGGATTTCGGACACAATTCTCTCCCACTCCTACCTAGACCTGCCAGGGATTGAATCTGCAACTTTATGTGTGCAAATCAGATGCTTTGTGACTGAACCATGGTCCTTCCCCAAAGGGGAGACTTACTAGGCTTCTGTAATATACGGCATAAATGGAAGCAAACAGTATGTGCAGTCCTACCAGGTGCAGATGTGATCTGTTGCAACTGATCCCCAGGGGATACACATAATCCACTAGGTGCCTTCAGCTCCCTGCTGACTATCTTCCCAAATTGCCCTTTCTTCACACTACCCAGACACCCCTCTTCAAAGTCTGAAGCTTTCCCATTCCAAACATTCCAGAGAGATCTCTGTCCCAAGAAAGGATCTTCTAACAATTAGCTCCCACAAAGGGGCATCTACTGGCCATCCTGGACCATTAATAAGTATTAGCATTCTTTTGTCACATCTCAGGGTGTGATCAGGCCACTCTTTAAAGAAGAGATGAGCCTGTGGTCACTCAAGTTTTTGTTTTTTGTTTTTTTTTTTAGTCCCAACTCCCAGCAGCCCCAACCAGCACGCCCAGCAGCCAAGAATGGTGTACCACAAAATCTGCTTTTAAAAGTTCCCCAGACCTACAGGTTTCTTCCTCATGATAAATCCACCCACAGTAATATCATATTTTTCTTTAGATTCTGATTATTAGGATTGTGAGAGTAGTAACAAACACTTGGCATTTATATAGCATTTTGCCATAATTTTTAAAAGAGTTCTACATACATTATCTCAGTAGAGATGCAAAAATGCTTGTAAGGTAAACAGGAGAGTAACAGGTTCCCCACCCCTGCCTGAGTGGATACGTACAGGAGGAAACTTTTAAGTCTGCATGTGTGAACTGACCAGCCCTGATTCCCACGTGGGTTGCTCTTGATGTTTCATAGGAAGCAATTCCTAAAAGAAAACAAGCAAATAAAGTTGTATGTTTTAAGCCTTCTAGAGAACGTTTAACTATCTAGTAAATAAATAAATAGGTTCCCAATCCCTGCAAAAATTAGGAGTTATTGAAAAACTGCTCCAGTTCATGACAAAGGAACTACATATTGTTCTCCTCGGAACTCAAATCACCACCACCCCACTGAGAATTTAAGAAACCAAACACCCAAGTCCAGATAATATGGATTCATCTATAAAGGGAGGTATTCTTTGCAGGCAAAAAGGGGCTAACGCAGGGCAGAACCTGCCTTAGAGCTCCAAACAGCCTCTGTTCAACTCCCTGTGATGGCTTCAGATACAGTACAAGGTTCCTGTAGAGAAGAATATTGTGTGGCCCAGTTGTCCACCCTCTCACAAGATGGTTTCTGGAGCTACGCAGTCACAGCGTGCATTATCTGCGGAGGGCTGCTTTCATGTGCCTTCATGTCATCGACCAGCCCTTTAAGTGATACTTAATAACCTCGCACAGAGGCACAAATGAAAACCAGAGTAACTATCCATTATCATCTTGTTGAAGAGCAAGCCACACCAACTTGAAATTTGAGCTGTTCTTTTTAGGAACATCAGAGCTGGAAGAACTAGTGTTAGAGAAAACCATTCGGACAAGAAAGAAATGGGTGGGGTGGGGAAACAGTGGTCTATGTTGCTTTTTATATGTTTGCAGATTTGCGTGTTCCACGAGCACATTGGAAAGTCGGGTCCCACCCTCACAACATGCTCTGCTGCGTGGGTGTCCTGGAGACATTCTGGCTGTGCAGGTCTCCTCAATTCGTGCAAATCCATACAGAAAGCCACAGCTTTTATTCTTTGATTCATCCCCTGGGAAGCAAGGATCTCATTTAGAGTGCAATACAGCACCACTCAAGCTTTGGGACTCCCCAGCTTTGGCACTTCAGTTTCCTCCAGGGAAGATGTGAGCACTCCTCTGTCACTAGCCGTGACAGTGTCATTGTCGCTGGTTACCATAAAACCAAATAACAGCATTGTTGGGAATAAGAGTTCAGGAGCCTGGTGCTGCAAGCTTTGTGCTCCTTTCCCAGTTTATATTCTCAGAAGCCCCTGCCTCTTGCTCTTCCCCAGAGACCCTGCTGTCTTTAGGGCTTCCTAAAGTGTTTGCCTGCAGCTACTGAACTCTCAAAGCCTTCAAAATGTTATTGTTAAACTGAAGCACTTCAAAGCATTCTAAGCATAAGATAAAAATTATCTGGAGTAACACTAATAAAACACCATTCTCCAAACACAAACAGCAACTTCCAAAGCAAAAACAATGCACTGTTTTTCTGGCTTTGTCGTATCCCACAATGACAGAATAATTTCTAGGAGTTAGGAGATGACTTGTCGATATGCAAATGGAATGTGACCAGTCCAGGATAATGGGAGGCTCAGAAGGAAGGTATGGTGGGACTTAGAGATATACTGAGGGGCAAACAGTCATGAAACTGAAGCCCAGAGGTGAAGTGACATTACACACAGCTGCCAGCTACATCTCATGCAGATTTCCCCCAAGACTTTTAAAATAAATGATCATTACAAAATGCAGCCATGGAGATTACAAGTTAACTGAGAAGACCTACGTGGGAAGGGTGAAAATTTCAAACTCCAGTGGATCTCTTGCCAACCTGGTCTCCAGATGTTTGGACTACAACTGTTGCCCAAACATCTGGAGAGCATAAGGTTGGTAAGGACTGCTCTAGTTGGTTGATCCTCTGGAAAACCACCCAAGTCAGTTGTTCTTATAGGGGGAGGGTGGTTTTCAGCATTTTTTGTAGTGTTATCTTGTCCCGTACAAACCTGCCTGTCAATTAAGCTAAGCTTCCAAGTCTCTTATCCAGATTCTCCTGCCTTCAGAAGTGAGGCAGGTACCTACACCCTTGTGCAAATTAATTGAAACAATGTAATTTATTGTTACTGGTTGGACAGTGTTCTCGAAGCTACAAACATGAGTCTGACCAAACTGCGGGAGGCAGTGGAAGACAGGAGTGCCTGGCGTGCTCTGGTCCATGGGGTCACGAAGAGTCGGACACAAGTAAACGACTAAACAACAACAACAACAACAATTTATTGTACAAAACTCACATATGCATACATTAATAACGGATATGACCTCCGCTATTTTTAAGCAGCATTTGAGCACGGTTTGGCATGGAGTCTACTAGTTTTGAACAGCCACTGTTGATTTTCACATCCCTGTACCACACTTGAATCAGCACCTGAATGAGCTGCTCAATGTACAGTCTACAGCATGGAGGCAACTTTTGCATATAGCCCACAAATTCTCAATGGGATTTATGTCCAGGGAATTCCCTGACCAATCAAGTACCTGTATTTGCTGCTCTGTCATGAATTTCTTCATCACTTTCAATGTGTGACAGGGGGCTAGGTCCTGCTGCAATATCTCAGCACTGTCGGGATACCTCTTTTCCAGCTCTGAAATAACTCTCTTCCATAGAACCTCAATATATTGTGGTGAGCGCATCATTCCTTCTATTGGCTGCAGGCTTCCGACACCATAATGATCAACTGACTTTTCATGTTTGAGTACAGGATTACGAGTAAGATAGAAAACATGCTTTGTTTCAATTAATTTGCACAAGGGTGCACTGGAAAGGGGGCCTTCTGTATGGTGGCACTGTAGTTTTGGAATTCCCTTCCCAAGGATGAGGATGAGGATGACAATTTATTATTTCTACCCCACCCATCTGGCTGGGTTTGCCCAGAAGTGGGTGAAGTCTATCCTATTTGTATGAGTGGTTGTATCTTGCTGTTTATTATCTATTTTGCTTCACTGTGGAACAGATTCCCACAAGAGGTGGTGAATTTTCCTTCCTTACAGATTTTTAAGCAGAGGCTGGATGGCCATCTGTCATGTATGATTTAGCTGAGATTCCTGCATTGCAGGAGCTTGGACTAGATGACCCTCGGGGTGCCTTCCAACTCTACAATTCTATGATTCCTGATATTTCTTTTTATTGTAAAAAAAAAACCTTCACTGTAAGTCAAATTGAGGGTTTCTGAAGAGCTGTAATTTATCTCCATCCCTCTCCTGTAAAGCACTAAGGAATGCCTTCTAAGCTCTTACATTCTCTCAGCACACTGACAGAGAAATCTAGCCAGAGAAGCTTCAGGCACTACAGGCCATTCTCAGTCCTACATCTGCTCAAAGGATAAAATGAGATAAGAATGTAAGTTAGGCAGACCTGTGTGAACTCTTAACAACTCTGCACATTGCGGCAAAAATCTGTGGCAGCCCAATGCCCCCAGCAAACCTCTTCCTCTGTTTCAATGCATTTCTTAGCTACTCTTGATGTTCTGCTTTATTCATGGCAACATTCCTAAAAAGTCGTGTTCAGGCTCATAGTCAGGCCTACCATCTGGTGGCGAGGGCAGCGAAGAGATCCTCCTTCGCTGCCTCCATTGCATCCTTGGAGAGCCCTCTGACAGAGCTGCTCCATGCGGTCCAGAGTTTGGTTGCTCCGGACGAAGGGGGTGGACCTCTGGAGCACATGGCAACTAGAGCTGCCACTGGATGGCTAAACAATTGGAGGATACTGAGACAGTACCAACCAAGTTGTTTTCAGCTTATGGTTTTGTTTGATTTTATGTTTTATATTGTTGCAAACCACTGTGATATATCTTTATGATATAGCAATATATAAACATTTATATAAATAAATAAGCCAAAACTATTTCAAGAGTTAATTTCTGATCAACTCTTTCTCCAGCTGTTTAGGTCTACCCTCCACACTGAACCTCAAGCTACCATGTGACTTTTTTGTTCTTTTGTTTAAAAAAAGAATATAAATATACCCCCGTCTTAAACGCCCCCTGAAAATAATGATATTTCCAGATTCCTTTAGGTCTGCTGCAGATTCCTTTAGGTCTGCTGTATTTACGAGTCATACCTCATGCCTCACCGTCTGAGGACTTAGGCACCTCCTTCCCATTAAGAAGGGAGATACTTCTCCTCTGTTCCTGCCTCCTAAGCACAACATTGGGCCAATTCTGGTTTATTTCAAGGCTGGGTGTTTTATTTCAAGGTTAGAGCTAATAACCTATCCTGTGGTAGGTTCCTTGAAAGAAGAAATAAAATCAGAAACCAAAGGTCTCTTATAAAGGTAAGATTTGCTTTTGACATTTGAGGTGACTGACGATTACTTAGATGTGCTGAAGACATTAATATTGTCATCTTCAACAACACTTTCAGCCAAAAAGAGATTACTACTGAGTGGTGTTTCTCCTTCATAAGGACCACTTCAAATGTTAACAATTGCAGTTGTGAGAGTTCTCACCTGACGAACATTGCAATATACCAAACTTCTTAGGTTCATGACTGACACAAGTAGGCATCTTTCCCATATTACAGCCTTCACCAACATAGTGTCCTTCATATGCTGCTGGATTAAGCTTCCACCATCCCTGACCATTGGCCATGCTGACTGAGGCTGATGGGATGGGAGGTATGGGAGTCTCAAAACATCTGGAGGGCAGCAGGTTGGGGAAGGGTGCCATCTTACAATTTTGTTTCCTGTTTCCTGTTTGCAAGTTTCCCCCATTTTACTGCTTCCTGTTTTCCTGGCTTGGGATTTAGTAAGGAACGGCCTCAATTGTCCCTTAAATAACCTCCCTTTATTGCCACAATTTCAGTTCCTGTTACACAAGACAGCTGAAAGCTTTAATTTCTGATTTCTTAAAATTTGTATCAAAATTGTACTTTTTGGTATTAAAAATAATGTGCAAGGAAGCCAGCAATTAACTCTACCCACCCCAGTAACACACATGGAAACAGAAACTGACATTTGGGCAATTAAGAGACTATTTATCACTAATCTCTCAGAAGTAAACAACAGAAAACAAAGCAAATAGCAGGGCCTGCAAGCAGGAAACTCTTAATTAATATTTTAGAGGACTAGTAAGGTGCTGAAAAATTCTCCCACATTTTTCTACCATTCACTATCAATTGAAGAAAAAAGAAATGGCCCCAGAAAATTATCAAAGGGGATGTTTTTATTTTGCTAGGATGGTGTGCATTTGTGTTATGGTTTTGAAGTAGCTAAAGGCTGTTTGTGAGAGGTTTTTCTTCTACAAATAATCTCACCAGTGGTCTGCACACTACATCCTTCTAAGATGCCCTCACTCCAAGTAAAGCCCAGGGGAAGACATTGTGAGCTAACTTCCCCCATTAGACTTCTTTAGATTAAGAAGCATGGGCAGCCAGAGAGACTGCAAAATTTTGGAGAAATGTTTACTGAACACGCACACTATCTCACAGCAATAAGGTAAGATCAAAATCCCACACCCACAGAAATTCTCAAGCACCTCTCAAGTGTCCCGAGAATGAGACAGAAAATTTGAATCCTTTTTTCACAGAGGCAAGAAACCCTTCAAGAAACTGGAAGACAAGGGCTTTGCTGGCTGGGAGTTACTTGTGAGTAAACATTACAGAAGGATATTGACCATGCAGAAGGGCATTGCTGGATAATACAGCACTTTACTAACCTCTGTGTGGAATCTCTGTTTTAGTTCCAACCTTGGAAAATTTCAGAAGTGCAGTGCTAAATAGCTCAAAATGTGTTAGTGTTATGGCAGCGAGGTCAGCAGTTTAAAGAAAATAGTTAGCAATTGTGCTAAGCTACTACAAGCTCTATGTATGAGCCTAAGGCTGAAGTCCTTTGCACACTTACTAGGGAATGTGTCCCTTTGAGTTTGGAGAACCTTACTTCTGAGTAAATCTGTTTAGGATTACGTTGTTAGTAGCTCTTTAGAACCTCTTTTCTATACAGGTTCAGAAGATATTTTGGTGTGATCTTCTGCAATGGCACATTTCATTGAAAAGGATCGTCCGATTCCCCTGTATAATTTGGCTTATTCCCTAACAATCTTTACAGCTTAAAGTGTAAATTTCCCCAGACATCCCACCTTAAATCTGTCTTAATACAATATGCACATTGCTTTCTGTCCTTCCCACTGAATCTCATAGTGACCCTGGTAAATTTTTGAAGATGCTGTGCTTTAGAAGAGGATAGCCTGCCCTTTCTTGCGAGGCTATCCTAGTGATAAACAGAACATGCTGTTGCTCTTTTCCTAAAATTATGGGGCATAAAAGTAGCAATTTCAGTAGTAGTAAATTAGCACTAGTGTATTGTGGGGTGGTAATTTTGTGGATCCACGCACACATGCACACATGTCTGGACAGCATAATTCCAACAGCTACAGGCAAGGGGAGATATGGTCCTGGTGGTGGGCTTGGTCGGGTAGGGAGAGCGGACAGGAATTGCCTAGAACAGAGGTTTTCAACCAGTGTGCTGTGGCACCCTGGGATGCGATGGTCAGGGGCAACACTGGCCTCTGTCCCTCTTTCCTTCCCTCTGTCCTCTGATTCCCTCTTGCATCTCTGCCTCCCAAAGGCTTGCACAGCTGTTTGTTGCAGCAGCACTGGCTACAAGCTCCCCAGAGGAATGGTGCCTCTGGGGGTGCTGGTTGCCAGGAGCTGAGGTGGCCTTGGAGTAAGCAAGCAAATGGGTGGGGTATCCCTGTCAGCCAGTCCACCAGCCCTTGCTGTTGGGAATGGACAGACAAGTGGGAGACCAAGCAGACAGGCGGTTGTTGTGCTGGCCTTTCTTGTACTTGCTGTGTGCAAGGCCTTCCTAGGAGCTGAGTGCCTGGTACTGAAGGGGAGTTTTTCTGCCCTGCAGGTCCAGCGGCACCCGCTGCCGCCACTGCTGCCTCCCAAGGTAAGGTGCTGACCTCACGTTCACCTTTGGCCAGTCTCCATCGGGCCACTAGGGCTGGGGCATCCTCTTCCCAAACCCCTAGGGTGTGGCATGTGGAGGCACCTCTCTTTGGGGTGTGGGGCAGGTCAGTGACCAGGGGTGGCAGCAGTAGTTGCCCAGAGGACTCCCAAAGAAAGAAGAGAGGAGAGGAGGCTGTGGGAACACTCCACAAGAGAGGATGTTTGGAAAAGGGTGAGAGGCTGCCAGCTCTGGAGGCAAGGGGTGGCATAACTGGGCTCCTGAGTCCCACAGGGGTGCCGCAGAAAGAATGTAGTTGGTCTAGGGAGCCGTGGACTTTAAAAGGTTGAAAACCTCTGGCTTGGAAGCTGTCTCCTTGACCAATACGCCCTCCTTCCCCCAAAATTTATGTTGTCCTGTCACCCAGTACCCGGTGGTACTAGTTAATGCCAGGTCAGTCTAGAAGAAAGCATTTTTCTATAATAATGGACAAGATACTTAATTTCTCCTGTGTCACTGAGACCTGGGTGCACCAGCTGGGCAGGATTGGCCTGGCTCAGCTTTGTCCACTGAGTTATGGAATGCAGCATTCACACAGACGACAGGATGGGGGCGGGTGGAGTGAGAGTTGCTGTGGTCCAACAGCATACTTGACAGGGAGGTGCAACCAATCCACAGTCTCCCATGAGTATTCTTCATACCGAAGTTTCAGTATTTACCTATTGCATTTATACTTTACGTGTTCTTTGTATGCACTTAAAATGCTTACATGCATGTCTAAGCTTATACATGAAGCTAGCTACCTTGACTGGCATCATGAATATGCTACTTAGAATTGTCCTTTGAGGAGACGAGGAGGGAGCCAGTTGTGTCTTCTCCCCAGGTTCTGTTAGTCCTTTATTATTTGGGTGGGGTTGGAGATGGGGTTTCTTTGGCCTCACCTTGAACCTGGCTTAACCTTGGTAAGTGACCACTCCTCCCTTTGAATGTAAGCTTTTTCTGTTTTCCTTTTAGTGTTTTAATGTTTATGAATGCTTTCCCCTGTCTTGTCAAAACTATTACAGGGATTGCCAAAGCAGGATATGGGACTTTTCATTATTGGTGTGAATTTCCCCTTCCATCCATCTCAACCATAATTAATTTTGCAGCACAGGTTCATGTTGAGATTTAAAGCCCTGCTTATAAAATGAATTAGGCCCTCTCCTCATCTTATTTGGACATTCTCAATGTGAATATACTCAAAGTGTAATAGAGATGCAATTTATGGGAATGAAATCTCTTCGGTGTCCTAGGCTCTGGCTTTATTATGTCGGGGCTCCTCTTCCCATTTGTTTAGAGGACAGATACCATTCATTACTTGGGGAAAGCTCAACAAGTTGCTCAGCAGGCATTTATATAGACTTGGAAACGCATGTGGGGCTATGAGAGGGCTTGGATATAAAGTTTTTTCTGTGACGAGGATTCCCCCTCCCCCCTCCCAATAATCACTAAGGCTGAAATTCTAACCCAATTTACATAGCAGTAGGCCCCAGTTAATTCAATAGGACTTACTTCTGAGTAGACATGGTTAGAATAGTTTCCAACTATGCAATGAATTTCAGTGTGTCCGCTCTGAGTATGACTTAGCTAGAGATGCCACCTTACGGTTTCAAATTACAATACCTATAGTATTAAATTAATACAGATGTAAATAAAAACAGTATGAAGATCCAAGGGTCAGATTTTTAAATTTTGCATAGCTTTCTACAGAGCTGTTGAAAGGAGTGCTCTGCTGGAGGAGGGGACAGGTGGGAATTGTACTCAGGTTTGCCTGACTCATTTATATTGCCCACACTGAGCTAATTAATTTCCAACACATGATAAAGCAAACGGAATCTATTATTCCCTCAATCCCCTGGAGCAGATTTTGAAGGTGCTGAAGAGGAGGGGAGGGGAGAAAGTTCCATTGCATGATCCAATGTTGGTTCTGCAAATGGATGTCCACTCCACACTGCAGCTATTCTATCAGGGCAGAATAAGCAACCATGTGTCATACTGTATGTGCATCGCTAAATACACAGGCACTTCCCCATTAAGCCCATAACACTAAGAGGTGGATGGAGTTCTGGACATTGTACACCCTTGTGCAAATTAATTGAAACAAACAATGCAATTTATTGTATAAAACTCACATATACATACATACAGGGATACCTCTTTTCCAGCTCTGGGATAACTCTCTTTCGTAGAGCTTCAATATATTATGGCGAGTGCATCATTCCTTCCATTGGCTGCAGGCTTCCGATACCATAATGATCAACTGTCTTTTCGTGTTTGTTTTGAGTACAGGATTATGAGTAAGATAGAAAACATGCTTTGTTTCAATTAATTTGCACAAGGGTGTATATTATTTGTAATCAAATGTGTCATGAAACAATAATTCCAAAATGGTTACAGCTTTCTACTGAGATAGGCAAATCCCAGTGTCTCTGGTTGAAGTCACTCCATGTTATATTTTTTCATACAGAAGGATTTTCACAAAGCTGTGCCAGCATCTTATGAAAGCATGTGGAGTATTCATTTTGCACCATCACTTTGCATAACATTTTACCTCTTAAGGTACTTACACATTGTATCGCTTGCATCTTTTAATGCAGAAATAAAGGACTCTCCTTTTAAAAGAGAAATACTGTATTTCTACTCTGTAGCATGGTTTGACAACAGAAAATAGGTACACTTTACTATGTAATATGAACAAGGGGCTCATAGGAGGCAAGCCAAGTGAATGTGTGATTTTCATGAAATCTGCAAGCTTTTTTTTAAAAAAAAAAATTGCATACTTCAAAATACTTAGTTCCATAAAACTAGGAGATCCCATTTCCACCAATAGATGTTAGAAATCAGGATGCTTGTATTACAACGGAGTATTTCTCTTCCCTTCTACAATAGTAAAGTTTTCATTTTTCTATGTTCAGTTCAAATCAGCAAAGATGTGAGATCCCTGCAAAGACTGAAAGCCAAATAACCAACAGGTCAATTCTAGGAATGGAATTGTACAAACAGATGAAGAACTGAATCATGGAATCATAACACTGTAGAGTTGGAAGGGAACCAAAGGGAAACCTAGTTCAACACCCTGCAACACAGGGATATGTAGGATAATCCCCCTCCTTGTACACATTTTTTTTTTTAAAAAATACCTTAGCCCTGGTTACTGGAGCACATGGTTTGTACTAGTTACCCTCCCTATTTTACTAAATCAATCATTACCATCCCCACCCACCTAAACCACTCCCAAGATGGAACAGAGCTACACAGCAGGCATTAAAGATTGAGGAGCAGCTATCCTGGCTCCTTCAGCCACTGTTGCCATCTCTTTTGGAGCTATTAATAAGGCATATTAGTGAAAGGAATATTTCCTTGCTCTTCAATACCAGAACTAGATTTTTTAAAAAGAACTACACTTTTTATGTGTGTTTATATTCTTTATATGTATTTTTTTACCAGTAGAGGGTAAAAAATACACTCAAACTGTGGCAAACAAAATGGAAACTTGCAGGAACTTCTCTAATTCACCTAGCAGAAACTACTAGCGAGCTAGAGGTGGTGTCCTTATAGGCCTGGGGTAGGAAACCTGATGCTGTCAGATTATAGCTCCCACCAGCCCCAGACCAGGGTGAACAGGTGTTATACGGGAGGAGTTGTGGTCCAGCAACCTCTGGAGGGACACAGGCTCCTCACCCCTGCTATGGACAATCCCAAAATTAAATTGAACTTTTTGCTGCTTTAAATGCCAATACATGGTACAGTACCGGTATATATCAAACTTTCAAGAAATACAGTAATGCCATCATCATCAGAGCACACTGGCTAATGACTGCTTTCAGCTTAGAAATCTAAATTTATGCTGCTATGTTCCACTCTTTAGGTCTTACCTTATGAATTGTTGTTCAGTACATCTTCCTGGTTTGTAGTCATAGAATGTATGTGTGTTTCTTAGTCCTTGGCCAGTCATAGTTCAGACAACCAAGGCTAGGAAGAAGCCCTTCCTGCCGTTTCCAGTGGATCACTTCCTGAACTGGATTGCAAGTTAGTTTGGCTATGGCCCAGCCCATTGGCCCAGTCCTCTTCCCCACACTTGATTTAAAAGTCAATGTAGGTCATTCTACACCCACCCACCCCAGGTTCTCTGAATCTCCACTTATCTTACACACACACCTACCCCAACCCTGGAGGTATCGCTCTTCAGTAATTAGTAAGGAATAAGATTGCTGCTTATACTGACCACTCTTCATGCTGTGCAAAATTAATATAAAGGTGTACCATATTATAATTATTTTCATCAACAATTTATGGTAATTTCCTTCCTGTAACCAAGGAAATGACTACACTAAAAGGTGGGAAGGTGTTGATTTTGTACTCTCTTTTTTTGGTTCCCCTAAAGGGAAGTTCTTTCCTTAAATGACTACTTCAGAACATGAAAATCTGGCCAGCTTATATAATGTCATGGAAGTGTAAGTATAGAGTGTTCAACTAGTGTTTCTCTGTTGCACTTTAAAAGCAAGTTGGGTGTTTTACTTCTACCTTCGCGTTACCTTTGTGAAATATGTTAACATATTTTGTTGGCCACAAAGTACAGGTCTGATTAACTAAATCAGCACACATCTTTTTAATATTGTCCCCTCCCACTCCTGAACTTCTAACCTGACATAAATACATTGCATACTCTAACCTGTTTCTCCTGATTATTAACCTTGAGCATGGCAACCTATAAATCACCTATGAAACAGCTGGTGCTCAGCATTGCCCTAAAGGTGTATGATTACCATCGTTTTATATATATATATATATATATATATCTAGGTATGCAGACATGAAAAATTCATTGAAGAGCTTGGTATTGTAAGACTTATTATAATGAATTTTCACAAAAACATAGATCATGCTGGAAATAGGTGTCTGCTTATTATAATGCAGCCATTTATATCTCCCTGAATTGCCGAGTCCATGGTTCAGCTGTTGTGTTAAAAGTCAAATACGATGATTCCTGAATAGATTTGCAGTGGTCAGTTTGCATGTACTTCAAGGATGGGAATTTGCATTTAGTCATTTTACAGATCTTAGTGCCGTGAAGTTGAGTAATATAAAGTTGAAAAGTTCTAAAAGCAAAGGGAATGGGATCCTTGAACATTCCCTTTGGGGGATATTCATGATGGTCACACATTCCGCCTCCCTGCTCTAAACTACTGAATTTGCCCATACCATTTCAACAATGGCTAATGTCATATGTGTTGGCATTCCATAGAAACAGAAGTTGTGGCAAAAAATGGACATATGCACAAAGGCATTTCCAGACCCTCTCTCTCTGCAACCCCCTGTAAACACACCACTACCACTCTTGGTGTGCAGGGAACCGTATGTAATCTAGTACAATTGCAATTCTGGTCACCTCATAGCAAAATTTAAGAGTTGAAAGAAACGTAAAAGGTAACTAAAATAAATTTGAGACACCTTCCCTCTGAGGAAAAGCATTTGGAGATTTTTAATTGCTAAATCAGGGACGCGGGTGGCGCTGTGGTGTAAACCACTGAGCCTTGGGCTTGCCGATTGAAAGGTTGGTGGTTCGAATCCCCACGACAGGGTGAGCTCCCATTGTTCGGTCCCAGCTAACCTAGCAGTTCGAAAGCACGCAGTGCAAGTAGATAAATAGGTACCACTCCGGCAGGAAGGTAAACAACGTTTCCCTGCGCTGCTCTGGTTTCGCCAGAAGCGGCTTAGTCATGCTGGCCATATGACCTGGAAGCTGTCTGCGGACAAATGCCAGCCCCCTCGGCCTGTAAAGTGAGATGAGCGCCACAACCCCAGAGTCGTTCGCGACTGGACTTAACTGTCAGGGGTCCTTTACCTTTAACTGCTAAATCAACTCCTAATGCAAGGGTTTATGAAATCGTACACAACAAAGAGATATTATGCTTTTTCTCCTACTGGACACAGGGAGTCACAAAAGCCCCCTTCAGGCATTCAGAATGAACACCTGAAAGACTCTTTAGAAACTTAAGACTCCCCATTTGTACCCTAGAGACTAGACACTGACATGTCATGTTCACTGTGGCCAGTCCACCATCAACACCAGTCTGAAATGAGCTCCACACCCTGGATGCATGTGTACATAGCTTCTTTAACAGCACCCTTCCAAATAGATATTTCGGTAACATAACTTCCATCAGCCCCAGTCAGCATGGAGGACAGGACCCATAGTCTGACAGCATATGGAGGGAACTAGGTTGGAGGAGGTGCTGTAGGGCAGCAGTGGGGAAGCTTCAGCCCACAGGCTTAATTAGTCCTGTCAGGTAATCCAATTAGGTATCTGAGGTGGTTTCCCCCGAACCATGCCCACCCCTGTCATATGTGGGGCAGGTAGACATGGCTGGGATCAGCTGCACTATGGGGACACAACCTTGTTTCAACCAGTGTTCTCATCCCCATGGAAAGAGCTGCAAGCATGAGACCCCCTTCAGAATGATGCAGAGGGTGTATCTGCTGTGGTGTGTGCAGTCTTAGAAGCTGAGAAATGAAAGCTAGGAGCTAAATGGCACCTTAAACCTAGGTTATGGGAGCAACAACGGAATGTCTAGGCATGCATTATGTATAATAAGAATACAAAGCTTAAAATGAATGAACTGCAGCTAAAATATTATGTTCACTTTTCACATAGTCTAGTCCTTCCCTTGCCCACCCCCTAATATTCTTAAGATGGTCTCTTCTCCAGTCTTCAGAGAGTAGCTGGAAGTGGGGAGGCAGAAAATGTCCTCCTTTCCTTCCACTTCACTCTTTTGATCTGAAATTTCAGGTGCAGTACTGTGCCCAGAACTCAGAAACTACTCGCCGTAATGAAATTCCTTGTCGCCAAATGCACCTAAGACAATGGGAGTTTTGAACACCGAGTGTGTGCTTAGCTGGGTATGGTCTAGAGAGCATGTTCATATCTTCTGCACACATCAAGCACTGAACACTCAAATGGAGTTCCATTGAAGACTAGCAGTAGGTTCAGCGCTGATAAAGAGAAGCTGTTATTCACACAACACATTGATTTGCAGGGTTTTCAGCCACAGTTTTCAGTTGGAGGTGCTCATTCATTTATAAGTTTTTTGTTTGTTTGTAAGTTTCACGGAGGGTGGTTCTGTTAGCCATTAATGGAACATCTATGTTCAGAGACAGCAGTTCTTTGAATACCTGATGCTGGAAACAGACATCATGTGTGTGTTGCAGGCATCTACAGGGATGTGATGGAAATGGACTCATGGATTCGATGGATCTTGGGCATGATGCAGTAAAGTGGTCCTTAGCGCAATGCCCTTTTTATGGCTGTTATGTTTCCCTCAAGTCTGTACCAGAATCCCAAAACACACTATGGACCAAATGGTACCAATCTCTTTCTCTTTCTTTGATCTGTTGTCTCCAGGCTCTGCAGAAGAAGCTGAGCTGGCTTACGCTTAAAAAAAACCCAGCCGCACATACTTGGGGAGGTTCATGCCAACACAATTTGCAAAATCCTATTCTAGCCAAACACCAATTCACAAACATCCCTACCAAGAGATGCAGCTGGCCTCCATTCTGATCCCAATAGTCACAGCGAAAGAAAAATGGTGCCCAGGGTTGTCAAAACGACATGAAAAGCTGTAACAACATTGGCATCAAGATGAAGCAATGAAGGCAGATCAAAAAGAAACTAAGGAACCATTTGATTGACAATTGCTTGAGGAAAATAAACCCTGTAATCCACACAGTTGCAGGAGAAGAGATAGGTGTCAACTAATGGAATTGAAAAAAAGCTCAATAGGAAAAGGGTAAGAAATGCAATCTGTGAAATGTACTCTTCAAATAGAGATGAATACTATTCCACCCTCAGCCCCCACAAAAATAACAATAAGGTGTATCGACTAGTCTTCAATAGATCGTCCTGGTAATCAGTGCTGCCTAAAAAGAGGGGGGGGGACAAATATATGGTCTCAGCAGCATGCAAAATCTGGTAGTACTTATATTTAATGGCATTTCAAGTCTCCATTCTGTTGTAATGAAGTTTTAATTCCCAGTGACGCTAATATTGTATACATGGTAACCCCACCCCCACCGCCGGTTTAAAAAAAGAGAATGTGGGAGTTGTTGCAGGGATGATCAAGAAATCAATAATGATTTTCACAACCAAGGCTCCAGTTGTGGGATTCTGCCATTGAACACTTTGAAGGTGGCAGCATGGTTTCCTCCTTGTCGGAGAGGGGGGTGAATGTAACTGGAAATGAATTAGGCTGATGTAATCTGTCATGGCTCTCCAGGCAGCATTTAAGAATAATGCCATTTTGTTGAAGGTCACACTGTAAATTGGTGTACAGCTCAAGCAGCCACTAACACAAATGCATCACTGAGTCAACAAAGCTGAGTGTGCTGTTTGTGCTTAAAACCAGACAAGATTCAATCGAGAGCAGGGATCCTTAATTATTATTTTCCTCAGTGCCGTTCTCTCTGTAGATTAAGTATTCAGCCAGTTGGTGATGGTCACTCTTTAGCCAGATCTCTTCCTAGGCCAAATCCAAATAAAATAAAAATGGAGGAATCGGGGATAGGATGAAAGGAAGAAAAACTCTACAGCAGGGGCCAGCAAACTTTTTCAGCAGGGGGCCAGTCCACTGTCCCTCAGACCTTGTGGGGGGCCTGAACTATATTTTGAAAGAAATATATGAACGAATTCCTTTGCCCCACAAACAACCCAGAGATGCATTTTTAATAAAAGCACACATTCTACTCATGTAAAAACACCAGGCAGACCCCACAAATTCTACTCATGTAAACAATGCGGATTCCTGGACCGTGCACCAGATTTAGAAGGTGATTGGGCCGGATCCGGCCCCCAGGCCTTAGTTTGCCTACCCATGCTCTACAGCAAAACCAGGATGCAAACAATCATCTCAGCAAAAATAAACCAGAAATAGGAGAGAACAGTTCCACAGTACTCAGTAGAACTTCCTTCTAAATATGGTAGGTTTGTAACTTATGACTGAAAACAAACTGGGTGTACTGGGGCAGCAATCTGCTTCCTCGTTCAGTCAAAATACAGAAGATGTAAGGCAAATGACACCAAGAAGTTAGACAGCCTGTGGAAGTGCTTTTATACTTTCTAATGGGCCACGTCTCAAACATTCAGAACTACCACCAAACTGAAAGGGGAGAAAGTACAGCATGAAAGACCTGCTTCCCAAATGCATCATCACTCTAGTTTTATCAACATGGCCGCTGATCAGAGATTAGAGACTTGCAGTCTGTTAACATCTAGGGAACACAAGTTTCCCATCCCTTACAAATGGGTGGGAGGGATGTGTCATTTGTATTTTAAAGTCTCCCATGGACAGCAACGGTGTTGTTATGGAGAGTGGGAACTTAGTCTTGCCCTTCTTGTTATTTTCCCAGTTACAACCACGTAACACTTAAGTTGCTTTTAGACCTGTTTTGCTGACAGCATAGAAGGTGGGGACCTGTACAATGCATTTCTTGTGTTTTGTTTTTTTAAACAGAGCTAATAGCAGTTTTAGGTGGTGTGATTACATTAGGGAAATGTTCCAAGGGGGAAAGCGTTAAAAATCTCATCCTGCAGTACTACTATCAAAATTGCAACCCTTCATCTCCATGGCTATTTAAAATGGTGCTGGTGGAGTGAACATCAGGATACTTGTCAGAGGTCTCCCGTCTGTTTGCATAAAAGCAAGACTAGCAAGAGAGAAAATAGAATTTAATTTGAAAGCCACAAAAGTTCCAGTTTGGGGCCCAAAACACTTACAGAAAAAGTTTGTATAGTATAGTAAATGAATTATAATAGATATTGGGAAAGTTGACACCATTATGTAACCACGTTCTCAATTTTGTACATTTATCCAGATTCTTATATGCCTCACTGGGGCAAGCTTGCGACATTCAAGTGGTATGTGATTACCCTTGAAACCAAATCTGTCCCCAAAATTCTACAAGAATGAGTTACACAACCACCAAAATCACATATTGGACTTTGGCAAACTTAACTAGATCAATCTGTCCTGGAGTGGGGAGCAAGTTGGGATTTTGTTTTTGTATCTTTTCCTTTTTTGTAGTTGTTATATATTAGAAATCAATAGAACTGTATTTATTTTAAAACATTAAAAAAATGAAATAAAGCAGGAGTTGTGCAAATTATGCACATTTGCACCACTGTACTTTCTCTAATCCATCTCTTTTACAAATAGGGCTTTCATATAGATTTTGGACTTTTCTTTATGGCAGAAATTGGAGTGGAAATTGCTAAATTGGTTTTTGGAGTCCACAAATTTGGAAATAATTGAGTACATTGAAGTATTATATAAATACTCCAATTTCTTGAAGTAACTCATGAAAACCTACTGTCAGTGCAGATCATTATTTCCTATTCTAACAACCCATGTCAATATACCAAATATTTCCAGAATCAGCCATTTTTCAAGACACACATTCTTCTAAAGAGGAACAAGTAGCGTTTTCACACTGGAAATACTTTACTTTAATGCAAAGATTCAGCCCCGATCACTAGGTTCAATCCCAGTCACCAACACTTTCATATCAAGATTCAGGCCCTCAGTCCCTTGGGTTGGTTTAAACTTCATCCTAAGCCAACCGCCCCCCCCCTCCTCAAAGTAGCTATGCTTCCATTAGGAATCCCATTCTTTTAAAATGAAAGCACATGTGCCTGGTTTTAATTAGAAACCAGCTGGTAGGAGTAAAGGAATACCAAATACCTCCAGGTTAGAATCCTTAACCTATCATTCCATGGGTGATGGCAGTGTGTCCACAAGGAAAGCGGTGTCCCCCCACTTCACTGTAACATGTCCCACAACTCTGCCTCTATTCCACTCTCCCTTTCTGTTTACCTCCTCCAATTTTAATATGATAATAATTTTATTATTTGTACCCCGCCCATCTGGCTGGGTTTCGCCAGCCACTCTGGACGGCTTCCAACAGAACACTAAAAACAGAATAAAACTCCAAACATTAAAAACTTCCCTAAACAGGCCTGTTTATTTCTGTTGCTTCAATTTCTTAAGTGTGGCTATGTTTACATGAGAAGAGGGGAACATTTCCCTGTTCCATCCCCACCCCAGCCTACATAGAGGGCAACACAACGGGCACAGCATGGGGGTAATGAGAGGTGGTTGTGTGCCTTCTTTAGTTACATCCAGCCCTGTGCTGTGCAAGTCACTCAAGATCCAGCACACAAAGACTATACAGCAGGGATAGGCAACAAGTGGCCCACGGGGGTTATTTAACCGGTCCCCGAACCGAGCCACCTGCTTGGTGAGTCCCTGCGCACTGCGCTAAACCGGTCCAGGGACTCACTTCCGTGGCGCCAGAAATCGCAGCTGTGCAGACGCCGGAAATTGCAAGTTCGCATGCAATCCGGCCCACATAGCGATCTCTGCTGGAGTGAACTCGCCCAGGCAAGGCAAACCTGGCCGATCCCTGCTATATAGTATGAATAAGAGGAATATACATTGTCTCCGTATACTGCCCTGGTATGTAGCTTGTGCACACATATGACAGCTTAGTGGGGAATGAACAGTTTTACCTGTAGATACTGCACCCTTCTCCATGGAACATTCAGTCACTCATGCCATTACCAAAGGAAAAAAGCACAATCATATTAAATATGTCTGCATCAAGGAGGATAAGGCTTCACTATTGCTTTCTTTAATTCATATAGACTTTATGGTCACAATTTATCAGGACCTCCTCCTTTTCAGATAGAGAAGTGGGGCTTGTGCTGAACCTTCTCATAGATTCTGCACTGTTTCTATTGGCTGCGCAAGGGAATGAGTTGTTTCACACCAGACATCTTCTCCAAGGACATTAAATATGTGAGGGCTCACACCATCGTAAAATGGACACACAGCCGCCAGAAATAAAGGATGCTATAGGTTGGTGGTTTGTGTGTGTTATTTGTTTTTTAATTGCCTTTGCTCTTGACAATTAAAACTCCTTCCCCTGGGATATCATTAACCTTCATTAAGTTCCTTGCTGGGAGTATAAAAATTAATGCATTACTAGGAATAGAGACAAAGAATCTTTCACGGTGGTACTTTTACAATAAATTCCAGAGTTTGTTGAAAATGAGTCATTAAAAAAAGTGAAAAATTTAACAAGCTGATAATATGAATGCACACACAGGATATGCCACTCTTGATCAGATTGATGGCCCCTCCAAGTTGGTTTCTAGATTTTTATGATCTGCTCCATATGTGAGGCTTGACAGGAAAGAATAATGCATTCAGTCAACTGTGCAATAATGTGTACAGGAAAAAAAATCTTTCCTGACCTCTATTAGCTCTCTATGATCTATTAAAGTGGAGGTAACAAGACATTTTGATCTTCACTAATTCAAACGGTGCACATCTTTCATTCACACAATATTCACTTTGCAGCTGTTCATTACTAACTTTGTTTTCATTGTTCGCAGAGACTCCTCTTTCCCACATTCTGCCCTCTCCTGTCATCATACGCATGTGCTTTAAACTGAACTGGTCCTTAGAATAAAGGTCACTTTAAGTTTGCATTATTGGGCGCTGCACAGCAGCTAGACAAATGTGCAAACGAGCTTCATAAATTATTTGAGATTTCTATCAACTGTTAGTGGATTCTGGAGTACACCAACAGCATTGTGCTTGAAGTATTTCTCTAAAGAGAGCTCTGCACCCAGCAGATCCAGCTTTTCACCCTCCACAGTGAAGTGCCTCACCCTTTAACTTTATGTCAGGGTTGCTGTGTGCTCATCCTGGCGACACAGTACAATGAAAACAATAACTCTCAATTGATACATTATCAAAGGTCATATGAAGTTACAAATCAGAAGCTTTCCAGAAGCAGCTTAAGTTTTCTTTAAAGTGGGTCAGTTGTAGTTTCCTGTAGGTTGTTTGACAGTGGTTTCTGGCATCACAGGCTCTGGTCTACAGGAAACCACAGAGCCTTTATGTCCTCTGCTCAAACTACAGCATTGTGTTTTTCTACCCATTAACCAAGGATAAATGACCTAGATATTGTGCCTATCAAAGCCTCATTTCTCTTTACCCTTTTGTTCTTTAATGTACCACATTATCACACGCTGAACACATTTGAAAGTATTCCTAGTCTCACAAGCCCTTTTGAAAGAGTAATGCAGGGTTTTGTGTGTCTTTCTGAAGCTTTAGCTAGAGTGGAATAATATGAACATAATTCAGGATTTTTCTTCTTGTCTTATTTCTCACAACCTACCAATTCAGTATATTTAGGGACAGAAAAAGCTAGCAAAGGAAGATATAGTTTTTAAAAAAGGTACCAAAAAAAGAAACACAATTATATATTTGCTACTATTGAGAATACAAAAAATAGTAAACACCAGTTGTGATTTCCCTAATCACTACATTCTATAAATTACATCTCTGCATATCATGAGTCACTTTTATTAAAAGCATCATTACTACAGTTGGCAGCAATTTACATCTTATCTTACATGATAGCAGTTTCCAAGGGAAAAAAAAGACATCACAACGAAGAAAAACAAATACATTTACAAAGTCATGTCTGTAAACTTCAAGGCTAGTTTAGAGTTGAGGTAATCTGTTTAGCTTTGTGGCTAAAGTAACAAAGTCCTTTAATTCAAAAAGGTACCTGATTTTAATTTTTTTTTTTTGTTTTACCAGTGCATTACAAGATCACGAGACGATTTAACTGTAGTTTTATCCTGCAAGAACCTTTTCAGTGGGTAATTTCCAAAAGGTACTCTTCACATTCAACAGCTGCCTTATTATTGCTGTGTCTCAAGACAGAGAGACATTCACACTATCATGGAGATTGTCAGAGAATGTGTGTATGTGTACATGCACAAGCAACCCCCCATACAGTCAAAATGATGCCCGAGTATGATATGTGTGGTAAATTTCATCTTGACTTTCACAGCAAAGAATAAAAATAAAAAATTAAATATATAACTTCATACTTCCTTTTAAGCAGCACTTCCTTCTATTTAGTGCCACTCTATTACAAATTGCTGCTTTTATAATACCAATGGTACCAAAAGGGAAAAAAAAGCAGAGCATTATGTCAATTTCCTTAAAAAGACATGATCACCTCTCAATTTCATCTCTCCTAGGGATAATAAATAATGCACTGCACAATACTTAATGACCAAGATACCTTTTGACACATCTGTATAACATGACTTGAACTTTTTTGTTTGCTACACTATGTTACAGAACAGCTTATAAAAACTAATTATGGACATTAACTGTGAGTGTAAACAGTAGGACTACCACTTGTCAAAAGTTTAAAACACTTTAACAGTAACTGGTACTGCTTACTCATCATTTTCATTGTTTTCTAATTCATCCCCCCCATCAAGCGAGTCTAATTCTTCACCCTGTGCTATTTCATCTTCTAAAGCAGAGGAATCTGCAGTTTTATCAAGGCTCTCCTCTGCATCACTGCCCTCTAGATTTTCTTCATCTTTAAAGGCAGCTCCTTCAGTTTTATCAGTAACCTTCACTTCACTGGAGCCCACTGCATTCTGAAGTCCTGCTAATGCTGGGAAACCAGGTAGTGTCAATCCTCCCAGTCCTGGAGGTAGAAACATAGAAGGATAGAACAGGCCAGGAGCCATGGTGGACAGAAGGAAAGGATTGAAGGTCAGAGGGTTGGCAGGCAATCCTGTGGTGGTGGTGGTGGTGGTGGTTGCTGCTGCTGCAGCGGCGGCAGCAGTTACACTGACAGATCCATTTGCGGAGTCAGTAGCAGAAACAGTGTCTGTGCTTTTCTCAGAGTCTTTGTTCTCCTCTTCATTCTCAGTCTTCTTTTCTTCTACTTTTGAAGTGCCATCTTCAGAAGTTTCTCCTTGACTGGAAGCCATAGTGGTGTTTCCAGAAGCAGCTGTAATTGGGTTATTCAACAATCCACTGAGTCCAAACATATTGGGCAACCCTGCCATACCTGGCAACATCAGAGGCAGCATGGTAGCTGGATTTTTAGAATCACCCCCAGCAGCAGCAGCAGCGGCAGCAGCTGTCGCTAGTCCTGGAGGGAAGCCCATGAGACCTGCAAGCTGGAGAGACTGTAGGTTCTGCAAATTCTGAAGGCTCGTGAGATCCATTCCAGCGAACAGACTGTTCATCAGCAGTGGGTTAATTCCCGAAGTTGAAGCTACAGCAGCAGCTGCTGCAGCTGCTTTGGCAATTTCGCTTTTTGGCCTTCTCCCTCTTCTGCTTGCTCCCTCTTCTCGCACAACAGGTCCTGTGAGAAGACGGTCAAACATGGACTCTGGAACAAAACCCTGCATATGGGGAAGAAAAAACATTCCATGCTGTTACGCTTCTACCTACGGGGATGCCTACCGATTTAGAATTTCATGTAGGGCGGCTCACATGACAAAGCAGAGCGTATAATCCCAAGGGCAAGGAAAAGAACAGGTATGCTGCCAATTAGATCTTGTTCACAAAGCAGCCCTTTCCCTCCTCCCATTAAAGGCCAGATCATACCTTTGAGCATTGTCCAGTAAATAAGCTCTCCCTTCAACATCATCAATATGATATAGTAAACAAAACAATGGTAAAAACAAAGAAACCAGAAACAGTAGGTAATGCTCCGAAGACGAGACTTCCAAAGAAATCTGATACGATAAACACACCAGATTTATAAAGCCTTGCAAAATCCGAAGCAAATTAAACATGATGTGGTCCTTTGTCTGACAAGTACTAGGCTTCTAGGTTTTAAGAAACAGAATGCCTCTGCACACACCATGTCCAATGCCTGAGGTTGAGAACAGGGAAATTCCTCACAGAACTCAAACAAGGCAGTCTACATACTTAATCAAAGAACAAGTTTTATTACAAGCATGGAAGGTTTTATTCCATAATCAATTGTGTATTAATCTTGTATTTAATAGGTATTCCTAAGACAGTCGTACACTAATAATGAAGCAGTTACAAATGTCCACCAAAGCGGGTAGCTACCGTTTCACAGCAGTGGTTGGGAACTTCTGGCCTGTCAGCCTAAATCAGGGGTCTGCAACCCGCGGCTCCGGAGCCGCATGTGGCTCTTTTACACCTTTGCCGCGGCTCCAGGGCGGATACTAGCGAGGGGAGGAGGCGCATTGTGCGCCCCGAGACTCCCCACTGTGGCGGGCGCTGTACTGGCTGTGACGTCGCATGGGGGCGGTGCGTGCGTTAGTCACGCACCGTCCCAACGTCACCTTCCCGCCCGCTGTCAGATCGTGGCTCTGGAGATATATTTGTTTTAAATGTCGCAATGGTTTTGCAGCTCCCATGTTTTTTTTCCTTTGGAAACGGGTCCAAGTGGCTCTTTTTGTCTTAAAGGTTGCAGACCCCTGGCCTAAATGGACCCGGCAGGCCTCCCCATTTGACCTGCAAGGCTGTTTCAGACAAGCCACACCCACCCTGTCAAAAGTGGCTCCCTGTCAAAAGCTGTGTTTGTAGGCACTGCCGATCAGCTGGTTGTTGGTGCTTATAAAGCCCTGTGCCTTTCCAAGTGCCACCATGTTCACCAGTGCTGGCAAAGGCACAGAGCTCTGCAAATGCAGACAATTTGTACAGGCAAAGAAAACACTTTACGTGCCATCATTGTGATGTTAGGTGATTGACAGCTAGGTGACAGTCAAAATGACTGTTGGGGAACCTAAGCATCTGGCCTGCTGGCTGGAAGCATTTCTCCACCCTGCTCCAGAGATGAAGACAGGATAAAGCCACATAACATGCTCTTAAAGTATATAGATCACAAGACTCTAAAAACAGTTAAAAATGAAAATCAAAACCTATCCAGAAATATAGCTTTTCCTTACAGATTGTTTAACGATGTCAGTCCAATCTGGAGCAACAGCAAATTCAGGGTTCTCTTCTAGCCATCTTGGCAGGTCCTTCATTGGAGGGGCCATAGCTCCACCCATCTAATGAAACATTTTTATGTTTTATTAACGAAAAGTTACTAGTACATACTTTATATGCCACTTATCAAAGTATATTTTTTGTTAGAGAACAAGTACAGAGCTGGTAATAAAAACATGACAAAAATTAAACTCAGCCATGCATTAAGTGTGGAAAAAGTCTTTGCCAGATATCCGAAGATTTCTGCAACTCAAAATTCAGAATGCTACTTTGAACAAAGTGATGAAATCTATAGAACTTGCATCAACCTATTAAGTCAACTAATTAAAGGTATTATTATTATAATATAATTTTTATTATATAATTAAAGGTTATAATCTGTAATCTAAGTATCCTACTAAAAATGCAAGTTTGGAATTAGAGCAAACTTGGAAAAGCACTACCTTCTTGCCATTTCTCTTATTTACAACAGGGACCCTCTCTTCTCCAGTTAAGGTGTTTATATCCAGTTTATTAGGGTTTCGACATCTGTGCCGTTTCTGCTTCGGTTTCTGAAATGGGGAAAACAGCACATCTGCACTCTTCTAAGAGAGGAGGAAAAGTACAGTGCATTACTTGGGGAGTTTTATTATCTCATCTATAGAAGTAACTTTTCAACCCACTAGGCATGTATGTATATAGTGTTTTCCAGGTTCAGCACTGGAACAAAACATTATTAGAATTTGTACATCTTTCATTTTTAGTCATTACAAAACAAAAAAAGGAATGAACAATTAATTAATTATGTTCTATCATGTTAATTGTTATTTATTGTTTATAAGCCACTTTGGGATTCATTTGAATGAAAAGCAACTAGAAATGTAATAAATCCAAATCGAATTATGACAAAGGATTAAGAATTATTGCTTTTGGAAATCTTCCCAAGTGATTGAAAGACAGTTAAAGCTTTGGACTAATCCCCCCCCACCCTTGATTAACATCCACTTACTGGTACATAACTTGGCATATCCACAGTGTATGATGGATGCAATTTAAGCCATTCAACTAAATCCTTGTTTTTAGGAGCATCCTCTCCCACCAGCCTGGTCCCATCTTCCATATTAATGACAGGGATGCGAGTATCAGGATCCAGTTGCCCAGGAGATGGAATGTTTCTCAATGGGGGGGTTTCCATTTCTTCATCAAATGCTTTGGTCACTTCTGCATCCTCCTGGAGAAAGGTGACAATTATATCAACTTTCAGGAGAACATTACAAGAGTTGCTTCAAAAGCATACAACTTAAAATGGGAATACAGTTGTACCTTGGATCGCGAAAGCTGCAAACCTGGAAGTGATTGTTCCGGTTTACGAACATTCTTTTGGAAGCCAAACGTCTGATAGGGCTTCTGCGGCTTTGAATTGAGCTTCCTGCAGCCAATCAGAAACCACAATTTGGTTTTTGAACATTTTGGCAGATGAACAGACTTCTGGAAGGGATTCTGTTCGACTTCCAAGGTACAACTGTACTTCCATCAAACAATTAAACTTAGTGGGGCCATACACTTTGTACACAGACAAGAGTATGGCAAATGGAAACCCAAATGGGCAGGGGTTTTCCCCATGGGTGCATGTGCTGGAAAGGTCATGCTGAGTAGGTATGAAAGGTGAAAGCCTACTATAGAGGTACCTGCCAGGACATATGTGAATGTGAATCCCTACAGGTTCATAAGCATTCAACAGTTATACATAGAATACTGATTACTCAAGCTAATCGGTAGTTTACCCACAATATTTTCTATTTTGAATACAGTTTGCAGAGTCGATAGATGCTTTTTTTAAAGGAACAAATTTCAGGAAACTGTACAGACTATTCAAAACAATTCATGTGCATCATTTTATAATCCTTGTAACAGGAGTGAGGAAATACCAGCCCACAAGCTTGCTCCAGCACAGACAGCTTCTCTGTCCAGGTCTCCAGATTCTTTTCTGAAACCCTGCCCTCTCCTTGGTTTTGCTCCACCAATCTGCTAGTGTGTGACTAGCATGGTCATACATTGTCTCGGGCAATCAGCCCTACTGTGCATGTTCTCCTGTGCCCTGCTACTCCTTCAGTGTTCTCAAGACCTCAGGGGAAAAAAACTTTGGAAACACTTAAGAGGAGATTTCCACAAGCGTTTGGCTGCATTTGGGCATTTCAAGTCTCTGTTTCCCTCAGAACCATCTTCAGAGCCACCTGAGAAGCACTCTATGCAAATAGCACCACTGATTATTCACATTAGCATTTTGGGGGGTTTTTTTGTATTGTACATTGTTTTAAAATGTTCTAGCTCTTCATATGTTTTATCTGTTTGTATTTTATATTAAGTTGCTTGAAGACTTTTCCATGTAAAGATACTAACAAATGCATTAAATAATATTTAAAAAGGTAAGATTGAAGAAGGCTCATTTTGTGTGTCCATAGCCTTTGCCCACTTTTTGGCCCTGGCCCCACCCTTTGTGACATACAGCCTTCAGTTGCTGTTATTAAATCGCCTTCCAAATGTCTCAAAGTGATGTACAAAATGCAATACAATCAGCTAAAACACAGTTAGAACAACGCAGAAGATAACATCAGACAAACATTAAAGCAACACAAAGTAGACCCTCACAGCAGAGGCCCAATTTGTCCAACTGGGAAAGCTGGTTGGAACAGAAATACCTTCAATTGCTTCTGGAAAGCGCAAAGAGTGGGCACATGTTGTATAAGTGATAGGAATGTTGTTTCACAGAACATGGGCAGCCACACTAAAAGCCCTACACTGAGTGACTGCAGAGCAGGCTTCTAATGTCTTTGGATCTTGAAGGAGAAGCTCTTCCTTATACTCCAGAGACCTTCTGGGTATTAAAGCATTAAGGTGGTCTCTCAAGTAACCAGGTCCTGAACTGATTAGGGCCTTATATGTCAGAATCAACACATTGAACTTGGTCTGGTAGCAAATTAGCAACCAGTACAAATCCTGCTTGCAAGGGGCTAGTTGACTTGCAAGCCAGCCAGCTACTATGTTGTACATCCACTACAACTTTTGTCTCTCACTTCTACAGGCCATCTCCAGCCTCTTGTCTGTGTAATGACCCAGAGAGAGGAGCTTTGTTTCCCCAGAGGGGAAAAAAACCCCAATCACACAACCATGTCAAATAAGATGAATTAGAAGGTGTGTGAGCTCAAGCCTGTGTTGCCCTCCAAAGCAGAGAATTAAACAAAAACCTCTTTGGGGTTGCGCTTGCCAATGGCTCAACCTACCATGTCTAGAAGACTTGGCTTATATCATTCCCTTTCCCCAGCCCCACCAATGCAAGATGAGCTGATCTGGGGCGTGTCTTAAGCACAGCCTCAGTGGGGCATCCTTTTGATGTTAAAGCATCTCCCAGAAACAGCATCTTGGCAGACCTAGGGAGCTGGTGGTAAACTCTATGCCTCTCCTCACACCCCCTGACTTGGCTGCCATCCACTCAGCTCCTCCTTTGGCTGCTGCTATTATTCTACATCAGCTCAAAGCAAATCTGGTGAATTAAAATGAAATTCTTCTTTTGCAGTGAGTTTAGTTCTTAAGAGGTATTTTGTGAATTTATTCTTACTGTGTTCAACTGACCAGTGTTTTGTATATTAGAACAGGAGCATGCCCAAATGTTAATATGGAACTGAAAATACAAAATAGAATATTTATATCTGGGAATAAAATGCCAATTTTGGTGTTCTGCCTCACATAATGCAGAATTAACGTCAAAGAAAAAGTCTTCTCTCTTACTGCTGTCAACGATGCTCGCTTGTTGCTCATAAATAACAGATCAAGCCCTTCTACATTTTTCCTTCTTCCTCTCCTCCTTTTCATGGGTGGTTCTACATCAATTAGAGAACCATTTAGTAGATGCCTTGTGGGTGTGCGTGAAAGACCTGCTTGTAGCAACTCCATCTGAGTTTTAAAGGCATCAGACACTGGTGTGGAAACATTAGGTAATAGAAACTTTGAAGGAACAGCTGAAAAAGTTGAGGTAGAACTTGTTGCCTCTCGTGAGGCCTTTGATAAGTCTACAATTTTTTCTTGTCCATTTTCTGAGACAACCTGTGACTCTCGCAACTGGGCAACCATTTCCATGAGATTTCTCCTTTTGGCTGCCCTTTCAGCCTCAATTTCAATCTTTCTTCTCCTCCTCCTCCGCTGGCGTGGAACTGACAAATTGAGTGCATCTTCCTAAAGAAAAATTAACACATTATTATTATGAGCAATGAAATACCCCTTGCTTTTTTTGGTGTGATTTCAATTTTCTAAATATTTTAAAATGATGGAAAAAGTTAAATAGGATTGCACAAGCCCAACTAGTTACATCTTGTCAGATCAACTAGTTCTAAGAAGAGATCGTTACAGATTTCATCTTAATGAAAAATGTAACATCAGACCTATTTTGTACCTTAATATATTTAGTACTATCTTTCTCAGAGTAGGTTTATAACTATGGATGTTTTTTCTGCTACTGTTTTGACCCCTTCTGGTTTTATATCTTTAAAAGCAACTTTATGACTCTCATACTAAACATGCCTTGGACAACTGAGGAGAGACTGTGATATCTTCATTGCCACTGATGTTGGCTTGACCAACCATGGAGAGCTCTGCAAAACTCCGTTTCTGTAGAGGGCTGTCCACAGCTGTTGGCGTATACCCAGGTATAAGGCCCTGGAAATCAAACATCTGGCGTCTATTTACTGGCCACTTCCCTTTCAACACTGCTTCACAGATGTTGTCTAATCGGTTGATCATTACTCGATCCTGCAGAAAGGGAAATACATAATGAATGTCATGTGAAAGTAGCCATTTGAGCTCAGTCGGGCCATGCACACACAGCTTAACAGGCTGCACTGCTTGACAAAACTGCAACTGAAACTCCGGATCAGAAGAAATATTACAGGCACTTGTCATTTAAATTATTGGGAATGTTGAGGAGCATGAGCCTTTTGCAAGCCATCTGACACACATTTTCTCAGTTCTCAGTACTGCTATCATATACTAAAACAAAACATCAGTTAAACCACTAGTAGTATAATTCTTGTAACTCAACATCTTTGCCTTGGGTATGTCAGAGCCAACAGGCTGCATCTGCAATTTTGTCCCAGGAAGTAGTTCCTCATTAGTGTCACTATTAATAAAGTTCAATGTTATGAAACGGGCACCAACCTAGGGACATCTAATAAATGTCAATTTTCATTCCACGCCCATTATCACTTCAGGTTCCACTGAAGCGTGTACATTAAAAAATTCTAATTACAGCTAAGCCCTCTTAGAATATAGGCAAATACAATATGAATGCTACTGCATAGAGAAAAGGGCTTTGAAACCTAGTTGGATAATTTTCAAAATGTGTTTAATGGTCTTTTAGTTCACTAGTTAATAATGATGCATCACTTCCCTTTCTGGGGAGTCAAAACACCACCCCTGGAAACATTTGCTTTCCATCCATTCTTTTGTCATTTTGTGCCATGTGAAGACTATTTTATTCTCCCGAGTTGTTGGTTAATGGCATCATAAACATGTTATCTTTGCTGCTGCTTTGACTGCCTGTTGCTTTACTAATTGTTTTATATTGCTGCATTATATTGATTTATTTAAATTGTTCTACATAATTGTAAATCACCTTGAACAAATTTGGTGGAAACACAATATAAACATATTAGATACACACACACAAACAAACATGTACCCACATACATACATGCATACACAATCAACTTTTGAAAATTGGCTATTGATTACTAAATAGAATCAACCTTCAGTTACCTGAACAGTGTAAAAGCCACTAGCAGATCTCAGCAGCTGCAACCAGCTGCTTGCTTTGCCCAGGAATAAGCCTATTACAGCAGGGGTTATTTCAACCCCCCCAAACCAGATGGCCCTGTTATGGTGATTAGGAAGCTTAAGACTATTACTACTTTATTTCTCTCCAGCACCCTCTGAAACCAGAACCTGAGTGGTATATAGAACTAGTACAATTATCACCGCTGCATTTTGTCCAGTAAAGTGTTGTTTTTTTTAATTGTTGCAAAAATAAAAGTGATAGCTCTAGTAGACAAATGTTCTCCTATTTTATATTACAAGCTATTTAGGATTACAGTATTTCCTTATTTTACTTCCTTCAATTCATAAAGGAAGAGCTCGCCAAATTTTAGTTTATATTCTTATATGTTCTATTAAATATGATAATGCATATTTACATAGCTTTCACAATTCCAGTCCCATCTCTTTCTGCATGCTAATTTGAATTGCTTTTAGGGGGCAACTACCTAAACCTACAGGGCTCTATCCAACATTCTTTGTCTACTAGTGCAAGGGCATTTGCGCAAACAGGCACGATTTAATAATATGGCATGTAAAGTGAAATATAAATCAAATGGTGATGATGATGATGCACAATATCCAATGCTACAGTTGTGCTAGTGGAAACTCAAGCGACAGATTGTGCAATCTATTGTGCAAAGAAAGTTACAAGCAACCCACTTATGCATTCTCTTGTGCAGTAACATTCCACTGCCAGAAAAAAAGATTTGCCGGCAAAACAAGTATATTGCAAATGACTTTAACTTAGCACTACATTGGATGTAATCCCTAGGCTGTATTGTCAAGTGTTTTCCAGTACTTTTGAACTTGGCTCCACCCTTCTGAATGTACTCTTTTCCCCCCCCTGCCAACCCCCACCCCCTCTCCAAAAATACACAGGATCCAAGGAGCAGCATGCAGAACTCTACACAGAAACTTAAAAGGATATCCCTTCCTTCAACATCCTTCTCCAAAAACCTGTTCTGGAAATTTAGGAAAGTTTCCAATTCTGAATGGGTTGCCTCTGAATGAGTCACCAGAAGGGAAACGGGTTTGGCACTGAATAGCGATGGTAAGTGAGACCAAAAGTGGGCAGGAGATTCCTTGCACAGCCATCTATACAACCCCTGTTCACATACAGTCATTTAAACCTCCCATCATCTCTTTCTATCCTTCATGGTAATAAAGTTTACCCCAAAGCCCTCTTGCTATGCCCGGGAGGGATTCTTAAGGGGTGGCAGCACATATTGAGTTAATCCTTCCACCTGCAGCTACCACCTGCCAAAATATCCCCACCATGCTATCTACAATTAGACTTCAGAGTCCCAAGGATCCATGGACCACATCTGGCCTACAGGTTGCCCCACAGGGGCAACGGAAAATTTATCCATGCAGCAATGGAGCCAGTAGAAAAGGGAAGGAAGACTTGGCAAAATGCAAAGGCAGTTTGACTTTCCTCTACTGCTATTATACTAGAAAGGGTGTATGCTCCCAGCAGGCCACTCAGTTGCAGTTGAGCCACTGGTGACCAGGCTGGCAAACCTTTGCCATGCCTTGAGTGTCTCTCATGTCCCCTGAAAGGCACCCCTGCTTCATAGTTTGAGAAAAACTACATTATGTAATAAGTAATGCAACAAGCACATCACTCCTCAGAAGTGATCAGTTTTCAACAGTCAGATGGTAGGAAGTCATCTGTTGAACCAACCTTTGGCCAGAATGAAAAAGCAAATGTTCTTTCGTGAAGGAGCTGAGCTACTGATGGGTCTCCATCTTCCATATAAAATCCATCACGTGTTTCATCCCTTGCGGTGCTCAGGGATGCATTGCTTTCTTCATCAAAATTCTTACCCTGAGAAATTGTTCCTGCTGAGAAATATTAATCACTAAGAATTAGTCACAGAAGTAAGCCACCATTATTTACAGTATCATTGTAGTGTTGATCTGACAAAGTCTTTACGGGCAGTTTTCTATACATTAAAGATGTTGAACATTCACTCAGGTTGATAATGTACTCTTTGATATGTTAATGAGATGAAGAAAGATCCCAAAAGCAGCATTTGGATGGCAATTTTTCAAATTAAACAAGCCGACTTTAGTATGCTATTTTGCCATGTCACTGTACAGTACTCTTCTTATGCTCCATGACTTTGGTGTTTTGAACAGAGTATGATATATATCTGCTCTTTTGTGCTCCATATTTATTACAATGATAATATTCCAGTTTTGCAGTCAGCTCAGGATTATCTATCAACTGAGGCAATTCTGTGTTGTTTTTTAAAAAACAAAAACATTTATACTGCACTGTAGACCTGCTTTGTTGGAACCAAATAAAACACTGGTTTTCAAACTGCATCCTATGCAACTCTTACCCACTACAACTACAGATCTCCCCTATGCAGTATCCAACTGTAGGCCAGCACTAGTTGTTCAAGGATGCAACAGTCTTACAAAGGAATAACGAGGCCAAAACAGATCCAGGAAGGGTTCTTATAACATACTCCAGAATCGTCTGGATTGTACAAGGTTATCTAGTCAGATGTAGAGATTGCCTTGGCAGGTAAGTCAATATGGACAGGCTCTCTGAAGACAGAATGCTTTAAAAAAAACCTACTGAATTCATGCAATCCTAAAACTGCAAAGGTAGGAGTAAGATCATAAAATTAAAGGTAGGTCTCCTTTCAGCTCAAAAATGTCTGATGGGAGACTGCATATATGGTGTACCAAATATGGACAATATTATTCTGAATCAACCCTTATTTTCTTCACGATTACCTTCAGGTTGGGATGACTCTTCTGATTTGTCATCATCATCGAGTTTTTCTTCTTCATCATCTTCCGAACCTTTCTCAGAAATAGATTTTGGCTCTACCTCTGTGCTCAATTCCATGTCCTTTATTTCACATTTAACAGGACCAGCCTCAGCCTCAGCCTCATATTCCTCCTTATCACTTTTTCCTGCAGTATCTGTTGCATCTTCCTCCTCTTTACTATCAGACTCCTCTTTGGCTGAAGTTTTCTCAGGTCCTTCCAGTTTAACTTCAGCTTGTTCTGCAGACTTTTCATCTTGTGCTGGTGTGGATGGGATAACAGAGGCTGTCTGGCTACAGCAGACACCCAATGGGTTTAACAAAGTACTCAGATTACCTCCACCCCTGTTTTGAGCAAAGTTTTTATGAGAATCAAGAAAAGAAAGTTCAGGGTCATTCAGGATATGATAATCTGTCCTGCTGACTCCATGTTTAGCAGCACCAATCAGTAAATCTTTGTCATGTTTGCCACACTCCCACCACTCTGGCAGATCCAAGCTTGGCTGACACAGTTTTAACTTTTCCACCAATTGTGGATGATGGAGAACCTGCTCTCGGACTTTCCGCAAGAGCTCTATGCGATACAAAGTTCGAGAAGCACGTTCCTCAGTGATTGGTTCAATCACAGTAGAAAGATCAGGGGGTTCTATAGGAAAAGAGATAAATAAGTAGATATTAGGAAGATTTTAAAATTACTACATTTTACTCAACAAAAGGGGGGGGGGAGAACCCTAAAAATAACTGACCTGCATTTTCTTAAATATCTTGCTATGATCTCTAATTTAAGGTACTTGAACTCAGATACCCCAAATCACTGGGTCAGCTGCTAAGAAGTTACGGAATAATGGTGAACATTCCAAGTGCTCAATAGTTTTTAAGAAGTGTCAACACTAGGTCCAAATGGCCTGATGGGATGGGGGAGGTGAAGCAGAGAAGAGTGGACTGTAGCATTAGTCATCTATGAGTGAGTAAGATACTTCTCTCTCTCTTTTTTTGTTACCTCAGTGGCGGAGAAAAAAAGGACACAAACGGCAACAAAGACAGGAAAATTTATCCAACAAACAAGTAAGCAAGAGAAAGATTACTAAGTAACTTAGAACAACAAAGACAGGAGTTAAAGAGGATTCAGCTGAGTAACAGAGAACAAAACCATGAGAGCTGGGAGGATCAAGCTGCTCTGTCCAGGCAGGAGGGAAAAAATGAGGAGCTATCTACTTCCCACAATTCTTTGCTCCTGCCTGAGTCTCGTGCAAGAGGAACAGACCAATCCAAATACTTCATCTTCCACACGTTAGGATTTTTATATACTTTCTACATTTGAATGAATACTTGCGTGTGTGTGTGAATTGAAAAAAGTTGAGTATATGTGAAGGGGAAGCAAACATAGAAGATGTATTTTAAATATCCACTTGCACCTTCGCTTGGAACTTGTCTCAGTTTATAACTTTCCATTTATTAGAGTTACAGTTATCAGCAAACCTACCTTCATCTGGCTTGGATGGCATTCGGCACACTCGCCTGCACATAGCTACAAAGCAATTGAAGTACTTCTCTAAACTTTCATCAGACTTCTTATCAAGTCTGGCAAAAGCTCTGAACTGGTTCCAATCAAACTGCTGCTTTATAGGGTCAAAAATAACCCCAAAAGTAGACACAACACGATAAAAATCTGCTTCCTCTCTTCTTGTCCATCTGGAAAAAGGAAGAGATTAGCATGTCAGGACACATCTAAGAGCTTTTCACACCCCAATTTGATACCAGATACCAGGATCTATTTCAAAGAAAATGAGCGATGTTGCAAGCAGATGCTCATTTCTATGAGAACGGAGCCTAAAGAAACTTACTTTTGACGTTTTTCCGTTATTATAGCTTCTCTTTCAGCTTCTAATGCTCTCACTTCTTCACGAGGTCGTCGACGGCGTCGGTCAGTCTTCATTAGCGCCTCTTGCCTCATTTGTTGCCTTTTATAGCTACGCTGATAGGCAGTAATGAGGCGGCGCAAGCGGGTAGTCAGGGTTGAAGTGTTAGGCCAGTAGAGTTGGCCAAAATCTGCATTGCTTTCACTGTGCTTGCCTACAAAATATTAGCAAAGCTAATATTAGACATTCATAATTATAGTCAAATGCTAATTTGCTATATATGAAAAGCACATTGAGTTTAAAACCCCACAAATCAAATATCTAACACTGAAGTCCTCTTAAGATGAATTCTGAAACATTTACGTCTTGAACTTCACTATTGTGAACAACACACTCAGTGAAGTTCTGGTGACAACACACAGCTAAAATGGTTATCCCTCTCCAAAATGGTTATAGCTTTGGCTCTGCCACTGCACATATCCCATTATGTAACCAAACTGAATAAAGCATATACAAAGCAACAGTATATGTAAGTGGCAAATTATTACAAAAAAGATATAAAGCCATTAATTTTTCTGAAAATTAAAGCACAAAAAGTTGGTCCCTTGTGTACCACAATCAACATTAGATAATATTTGATTATTAACACTTCTCCCTCACCCCATTCCCAGGCTTACTTGTGTGGAGCTCTATGGATTCTTCCTTGTCAGAAGGAGAGTTTGCAAATTCCTTTAGGAAAAAAGAGTGTTACTTCAGCATTTGTTTTTCAAAAATTTAGCTTTAAGGAAGCAGAGGAAATGACCTTTCAAAAAGCTGAAAATAACTTTTTTGTTACACACAAGAACATTACATGAGACAATACATTAATATTTCAAATAACCTTTCTTCAAATATTACACATTAATAAAAATTACACATTAATAAAAAAACCATGTATTAGCATGTCAAGATCCTTACATCAATTTCATCTTTGAATGGAGTCCTGGTTGGTTTATATTCTGGATCTTCATCTTCTCTATCAAAATCACCCCTACAGGAAATATGATGTGCGGGGGGGGGGGGGGGAGAGAAACACAACTATCAGAGCTAAAGAACAAATCCTTTCCAAACCTTATTATGCAGTATCATGAGGGACAATGTTAAATGACCAAAAAAAGCTTCTTAATGTCTAATTATATATCCATTAAAATGAATCTCAAACTTGCTTTTTAACTATTTCACCATATATGTGGAAACACTGTTATAAGAAAGAGAATCCTCAAATGTGATGCAATAGGTGAAGCCAGGCCAGTATTTATGATAGTGTTGTAAAGTTTATTAAATTTTTATAATGTCCTTACCCATCACCACCATCTGTTAATATATCTGTTCCTCTCTGCTCAGCAGCTATGGCCTTGGCATCAGGCATACCAACACGTTCCAGGAAACAGAGTGTGGAGTCGGCTCTCATTGAATTGTACTTCTCATAGCCTGCACCCAGACAGAAAAACACACCAAGCACCCACAAGTATAAACAAAATAGCTCCATGTGAATGACACTTTTATACTGATGCAGAACGAGAAAACTGCATTTCTACTTTTCCGTTCCCATGACATACAAGAATGTGTGAAGACAAGTTCTACTTCCACATTTCTACTTCCTTTCATTACAAACAAGAATGTGCCATACACCTGTGGAAAGCATGGAGACATTAAAGATTTCCAGGCAGTGTTTGGCTGGGTGAGTGGGCGAGCAAGGCAAAAAAATGGGAGCAGTAGCCATGCACAAAGCTTTTTATTAGTTACCCTTTCACCTCTAGATTTAACATCCCCCAACTCACCTTCCTTTCAATGGTACTAGCCCTATTGAAACTGGCACTTACAGTTGGAAATGCATACATGGGAAAATACGTAAGGCCAGCAAACCTGTCTTATTCGGTTTAGGATGATGCATGTCAGTAAGATGACACCGTTCCCTCCATGGTTTTCAAACTGCTGTTTACTTTTCTGTGCCATCCAAGTTGACTAGATGGAAAATGGCAGATCCCAACAGTGCACAGCAAGAAAATGATTTTTAGACTAGACTTGCCTCAGCTGAGCCCACAAAACAGAGCTGCTGTACATAGGCAGAACAGCACAATTCAATTAGGATTTGTACTACAACACACTGTCCTTAACTGCTGTAGAGCCTCAAGCCAAACTGTAATCATGAAAGGTTTTATAAGCCATCATTCTCCCCTTTAGTCAGGCTGGGCTGCTGAGAATACCTCTGCAACCTCCAGAGAATTGGGATTATAATCAGGAATTGCTCACTGTATATATCATGCCAGCTCTGCATCCCCAGCCTTTCAAAGTTAACAAGGCTGCATCCCACTCAAGGGAGCCGGGAGTTCTCAGCACTGACATTTGTGAAATATTGCTTGGAACAAAGCCCAGGAGGCACTTGTACAGATTAATAGCAGAGGTTAAGCCCACCGTCCACTTTGACACTGGCTGGCAGAGTTAGCAAGTGAAACAGTGCTGGAAGCGGAGTTTATGGAGATCTATAATACTACTTGGCTATTATTTAAACAAATATGGTTTTGTGTTATTTACAGCCAAGGAAGTAATGTTTTCTCCAGAAATGTTCTGCAAACATTTAAAAACAGCATCTGATATTTACAACTCAAATAGATTTTTTTTTCAATGCAGAAGGAAAAAAGGAGCGAGAAGCCAACAATTCTTTGGAACTACACTTGTTAATATTGTGACTGAATATTGGTATACACAGAAAGCTTTTACCAAGGAGTTCTGTTCGAAGTGAGACATCACTTACCATGCTTGAACACTCCAATTAAAAGGGATTTATCTGCCTCCTTATCCCACCAGTCTGTAGGAACTTCAGCATGAAATGGCTCAGGAATCCAAATATCAGCCTCACTATAAAAAGAGTTACACATTTGGAAATACCTCTGAAGGTTAGGTATCACATTTAAATGTGTTCACACTAAGTGTTGGAAGAGCAAACTTGATTACACAAGGCATCAAGATACTTGAAAAATCCCAAAGTGGTTATAAACAATAGAAGTGTTAATATTATTTATTGATTAATACTTTCCCCTCTAAAATATTTATATTAAATATTAGAATCTGACCCACCCTATCAAAGCAGGTATTAATGAATTTTTCCTCCCTATGAAATGAAAAATCCCCATTACCCATCTTCTAGTCACCCTCACCAACCACACTCAAAGCATGAAATGATAAAATGCCCTGAACAGATATGCAACTGCTAAATCTTTAAATTCCTCTGATCTAAAATAAATATGCACAGGTTACAGCTCACATAAAGCAACATATCAACCTAAATTTGCACTAACCTTGAGTCAGCACCCTCCAAGATCTTGTCAGCTTGGTCCCCTATAACTTCTTGCCTCAGATAGTACAGCATGCGGACACGCAGCAGGACCCTGGAGAGGAAAACAGAGAGGGGAAAAAGTTCTTAACTTCAGGACTGTTTGCCAACAGTGGCTTTTGGCAGCTGCTGCTGTTCATCCATCATCCTGCCAAGGCTGATTAGCCATGCTGTATGGTAGGCTTGAAGCGTGACAGATGGTGGCACATAATCACCTCTGTGTGGTGCTTTCTGCTGGCTTCCAACAGGCCTGCCTGGCAACCGCTTAGACTGCACAGAGAGGGATCGAGCTCAGCCCAACCCAGGCGCATTTCATTTAGTTCTACCTAGTGCAGCTTGTGAAGTTTAGACACGTACTCTACCACTGCCTCTGAAGTATTGAAGCAAGTTTGTAAACAACTGAGCAGATGGCTTTCAGTAACTGTTCTGCTTCATTATCTCATAAAATTTCCTCAGCTGCTGCCTTAATACCATTTTTGGAAGCACATCAGAAGTTGCAGGAATAAACGAGATATAAAATCTGGTTTTACTACCTTACAATAAACCCCCAATATGGAATGTCAGGCTTGTTACGATTGTACAATTTTTTGCTTCTGAGAACGGAAAAGTCAGTGTTTCCTAAAGACAGGATTAAAAGGGGGAAAAAAAGTTCTGCCAAATTTACTACTATTTCACCTGCCTAGATTGGATGACAACGGAACGGAACCTAGTTCAAATTTACAATGTAACACCTCTGACATGCTGTAAAACTGTTTTGAAGCTATAATCGTATGCTCCCAGTCAAAGATTAAATTGATATAACCAAACACGCAATTATATTCACTCCCAATGATGCTAGAAAACTATCTGAAAATGGGAAAAACTATTATTTATTAATCTAAAATACTTCTATGCTGCATTTATTGAACACTGCAAGGCGGTGTACAACAATAATATAAAACAATTCAATAAAATAAACATTAAAACTACATGAATACAGCAACAACCAGAACAATTTGAGAAATGGGTATCAATGGCCAGAAGATGATTGGGCAAATAACAATGTTTCTACCAAGAGCTGAAAACATTTCACAGTTAGCGCCTGCCTTCTTTAAGAAGAAAGACTATTCCACAAACTGAGTGCTACCACAGAAAAAGCCCTCATCTGGGTTGCCACAGGATGGATTTCAGCAGGTAGTAGGAGGGTGTCAGCTAAATAGCTTTATGAATGGGCAGGTCTATATGGAAGAAGGAGTAATCTCAGCTAATCTGGCTCCCAAGTTCTTTAGGTTGAAACCTGGGTCAGCAACAGATTGGCAGTTAAAGCAATTTCTTTTAATGGTGTATCACATGTTCATTGTAGGTAACTTCAACTAATAACTGTAGGCACCTTTGTCTAGACTGTCCTAGGGTTACCAGTGCATGGATCCAGTGCTATTTTTCAAGAAAAAGAAGTGTCATAGCCCACCGTGAACCTTGTTCTTTTATAATGGCAATGGCGCCCATCTGAGAAGTTCCGGAACTGAGTTCCTGTGAGTTCCAGCTGAAAAAAAGCCCTGAATGGATCACTGTGTCCAAGTTACCTCAGCCAGGAACAGATGTAACCTATGTTTCAACTGAAGGTGGTAAAAGGCTTATTTTGGGCCTTCAGTGACAATGATGGCTCAAGAAGCACCCATCAGACTACATACCTATTCCTTCAAGGGGAGAGGAACCCTGTTCAGACCAGGCAATACGCCTAATTCCCAGAGCTGGAGATCACTCGCCCAAAGGACCTCCACGTTATCACAATTCAACTTCAGCTTACTGGACCTCACTCAGCCCACTAATATATCCAGACACTAGTCCAGGACATGCATGTTCACTCACACATAACACAGCAACAGAGCTGGGTGTTTTCAACATTCTGACTGCTTGTCAGCAGCTTCATATAGATGTTGAACAGCACTGGGGACAATACATTACCTGTAGCACCCCACAGCACCGCTGCCAGGGGTCAGGGGTGCAGTCATCTAAAGTCACTCTCTGGAACTCTCCCTATAGATAGAAACCGGTCTATACAGTGCCTTAAACCTGCAACCTACCAAGCCAGTCCAGTATGACACCAAGGTCAATAGTATCAAAAGGCCACTGAGATCTAGCAGAAGCAACAGGGCCACATTTCCTCTGTCCTTTTCCTGATTAAGGGTGACCAAGTCCAATTCAGTCCCAAAACCAGATGCTTAGATTATCCTTAGCCAATGTACCAATGTGGAGGGATTACAGGAGTGGGTGATGGTCCCTGAGAAGATTGGCTAGGGAAAGCCTGTACCCCAGGCTGAAGGAAATGGCCATTCCTGATTTAGCACAGATAAAAATACAACTACTCACAGAATGGGCCTGCTCAAGATACAGTGGAATCTTGAGAAGTTCTAAAAAATTATAATAATTTATAACAATATGGTGCTCATGGTACAGAAAAATGAGTACCATCACACTTTTATCTTCTTGGGTTTGTAAAAAGTGAAGAAATATCCATGACCCTGAGGGGCTCCTGGATCTGAATACAGCAAGCTGTGTAAGTTCTGCTTCATACATTATAGTATCTGGATGCAAAGCATTGGCACAACTTCTTATACTTCTAGTTTCTTTACTTCTACAGAAACTTCTTAATTAGTTACTTCTGTGCTCAAAACATGCAGTTCACCTAGGGTCATGTCACCAGGTTGAATGTACATCTATCCAAAGACAAGTCTGCAATGTCTATGGATGTGACATAGAAAAACCACCACATCTGTTATTCAGTAGGGCACCCAATAAATAATACGCATACAAGCACAATGACTGGGATACAAAGAGCAACATTAGACATGCCCGAGGGCTTCTGCTCACCCATTGGAATTTTTGACTTGTTTTTCTTTAATGCCAAACCTTCATGCCATATCACAAACTGCTTTTATAACTCTGCTCAATTTCAGAAATCTTTTGCCATATAATTTTTTTTTTTTTTTGGAGGGCGAGTGATGGAGAGAAGGGAAGAAGGGATGAAGGAGATGCTCAAGGAACACAAGCAAGTCCAAGGCGTGCATCTATCAGCTGTACCTCTTGAGAAAGTGCCCTAAATAATCTATATACAGCACCTAGGCACTTTAAGGACCAGCAGCAGCATTTTTAAGCAGCTGAATGTACGGTACTACAGGTTAATACTGTGGAAATATAGCATGCAGATAAAAGCACAAACTTTTCCCATTAAGATTTGTAGACTCTTTATTCACCAATTAAAGCAACTCTAGAAAAGAGATGGCTATTTCTCCTTCTCTCCCCCCCCACCCCCATTTCACTCTTCCAGGATTTAATTTGCTTCTGTATGGCAATTAGCCATTCTTGGTGTAAGAAGCAAATAGTAAGTAGGCAAAGAAGATGCTCTGACAGAATTTTCTGCATAACTCTAAACTACATTGTTTTACACTTACAGAAATAATATTTACAAAAGGTGAGATTGGAATGATTTTAATCTGTAGTTTAGATCTTCCTATACTGTAATGCAACAAGAGGACAGGACACCAAGTCTATACTGCAAGACACACATTTGAACAGGCACTGAATGCTACAAGTGGATTTTATGGAAGCTGCTTAAATTGTATACAGTGGGTTTGTTATGAACTCATCATCAAGTTGTTAAGTGAAATGTTTTCTTTGCTCAAGACAACAAATCCTTATAAATGTTTCAGCCTGATCCCACTCATATTTACTTTAAAGTTCTATTGATTTCAATGACGCTCATTTCCAAGTAAGATTACAACCTATATCTGTTCTCTCCCCAAAACACCCACAGGACACTTTGCATCGCTTAATACTTTCTTTGAGTAGCATGATAGGATTAATGTCATACACACGGTACACGAGTAGCAGTAAGCTATAGCACTCCAATGAATTTACAACCCCCCGTTTTTTACATATCAGTATCATTCATAAGAATACCATAAATCAATCTGGTATACTTGTGAAAGCATCTTACCAGGTATTTAAACAAACAGAGAAAGCTAGAGGAAAGGTAGCAATTTATACAGATAAATTTGTAGAGAAATCATTTTGGCTCTTTACCCTGGCTTTTGACACCTGGGGTGTGTTTTTTTCCTAGGACCAATCTTATTCACATTAGGATGAAGTGCAGGCAATAGATGATTATCATGATGGTGATAGCAGATGCAAGGAACATTTTTGCCATGACAGTTACCCACACTTCTTTGTGCTAAAATAAAAACTGCATCCTTAGAAGGTTTGATTAAAATTAATCACTCAGAGAAAGCTTGTTAACAGCCAAGTCAACTTTGGAGCTGATTAGTGATATACCACAAATTAAATGCAATAGACACAGCAATCTATAGGTCTTTGCATGGTACTAAGATATGAATACTGAGAAAACATCAAAGTCTAGGTCATTGGGTAAAAGCAAGGAAATTTAAAAACTTACTTATTACAGTGATGTTTGAGGTGTTTCTTATAGCTGTCCTCCTGAAATAAGGCATCTGGGTTACAACTTGCAAGCCAGTCAGCGTTCTGTAGCACAGGTTGTGCACTCTGGGCTTTCACTTTTTTGCCTTTTCTTCCCCTGGGCACTGGAGCAGACAAGCCTAAGAAACACACACATGCAGGCTTTTTCAACAGAAAGCATTAGCACTGATTCTATGTTCAAGGGGGACACCCATCTGTGAAATCACTTTCATATAGCTCTTCTTTCAGCATTCACTCCTGACAAACTGCAAAGTGCGCACAGAGTGACATGTGGAAAGCTAATTCTCATTCACTATTGCACTACTGTCCGTGAGACTACAATCAGGGTTGCAGGTGCAGGAAGATATGGCAGAAACAAAGTAAAGTACAGATTGTAGTACTTGTAGCACAATTCAACATCCTAAGAATCTCAGCTTTTATTTTCAATCCTGTTGTGTTATAAAGGCGACCCCAGCAGCTGTTTTAAATATTTGTTAAACCCTTTTTAAAAGAAAAAAAAGGGGGAAAAGAAATTTGGAACCAATTTAGTTGCCTTTTGATGTTAGCCATCACCCCTGCCCTTTCAGGGTTCGCTCCCTTCAAAAAAATATGCTTAACTTTCCAAGTTATTAGCAGTCCAATTTACCCTTATTGAAATGAGTCAAAAATGAAACTGCTAAACACCTAAGTCAGCTAACTAGGGTCCATTTCTTCCACAACAACTTCTCAAAAGTTGTTTTGAAAAATGCCACCATCATAAATTTGGTTTTAATTTGTACCAATTCAAGAGCACTGTGAATTTTTTTGAAAAAAACAAACAAAAAACTTTTGTACATTCATTCCCCCCGCCCCCCAAAAAATCATTATAAGAAAGGACTGCATGGATCTGTTGGTTACCTGGAACAAATGTTACAACAGGGAGTTTATTCCGGTTTTCCCATCTCAAAGTCAACGCCAAGCCACCACACCAAATATGGTGACTAAGTTGTTATGGCACCACAAATTCCAGCATGCCTGACCACTGGCCATCCTGGCCGAGGCTGATGGGAGCTAGAGCCCAGCATCTAGGGAGCCACAAGTTCCCCATCTCAGCTTTAGAACGCTGTGCTAGGCATGCTACAGAGTTTGATACCAAAGAAAAATGTGCAGAAGCCTACCAGAATGGTTAACCAAGGCTCGTGTTTGTCCATCTGCAGTGGGAGTGATTAGATCCCAGACAAAACTTTTGATGTTTTCATCCCCTTTGTAATGATTGAGACAATACACAAGGATTGTTCGGCAGATGGTTTCCACATCTTGTTCTGTTAGTTGGCGTTTATAGCGCCCATGTGAGAGGATATCAGTCCATCGTCCCCAACTACAAGAAAAATAGAAAGCGTACATACCTAGAACTGGATTTCACATTTTGACATTAGCTCCCAAATGACAGCTAGAATGGGGCTTCTGGTGTTAGCATTAAATACATTTTGAATTTGCAGGTCACATCAGGGAATCCAGTTTCTAGCACCAAGGACTTAAGAATATTTATTTTACTGAGCAGGCAGCAAGTTCACTGCTCATAAAAGCCACAATTTAACTATACTGGAAATAATAAAATACACATGTTTAATGCCAATAGCCCTTATAGGCTCAGAGCAGGAAAATCTATTCAGGAAATTCTATGCCAGAGCTGTTTCTGCAGTCTTGAGATTTGGGGATCAATTTGAGCTTGATCCTGTAATCCTTTATTTGTAATAACTGTATACAACTTTATAGGAGCAAAGTTTAGACAGAGGCTCTTAATCTCACCTTAATGGTAGTTCATTAAGGCAGTCTGGCTAAATTTACGGCAGTAAGTCATTTGAGGCTCGTTTTACTTACCCATAAACCAACAGATTCTTTTCCACCCTAAAGCATTCACTTCGTGCATAACCCTGAGATTTGTCCTGTGGTCTACGGGGTTTTATACTGGGTTTTTCTTCAGAATCACTTTCCAGATCAGAAAATTCCATCAGTTCATCTTCTTTGACTGCACTGTATAGTCTAGTTTGCTTTCTTACCCTTGGTGTATCAATAACTAGGTTGTTCTATAATTAAAAAAGAGATGTTTTGTTTGTTTGTTTGTTTGTTTTTAAAAAATCACATTATAGTGATCTAAAAGTATTTAATGGTTTCATTCTCTCACCCTTCCATTTAAGGCATCAATGTCAAGCTCAGCTTTTTTTGCCCACTTCTGCCAGAAGTTAGGATCATCCAGTGAAATGTCTGTTCTGTTACCAGATGCAACAAAACTAGCCTAAAATACAACAATTATCTCCAATCATTATTCAAAGATATATATTAACAAAAATAAATAAATATGAATTTATTCACCTTGGGTTTTTTACATCTATGGTATAACAATGTAAGTACAGTGGACCCTTGAGTTACGTACCACTCCGGATACGTAACTTTTGGGTTGTGAACGCAGCAAACCTGGAAGTGTATATTTCCACGTTTTGCCGCCCGCGCACGTGCAGAAGCGCTCTGTGTGCTGCACGCATGCACAGAAGCGCTTTATTGCACAGAAGGGGCACCTCCAGGTATGAACTTTTCAGGTTAAGTACGGACCTCCGGAACAAATTTAATTCGTATCCGGAGGGTCCACTGTGAAATACCTATAAAAATAAAGGCAGTCAAGTTGCGTTTATAAGGAAACCCCCCCCAATCCATACTTGAGCAATACCTGTGTTAGAACCAACCAAAACACCACAAAACAGTGAGCAACCTTTTGACTTCTCTACAGCTCTGTGAGGCTCGATATCTGTGGGGGGTGGGAATAAAATCAACTGTTTGGATGTTGCAGCCATGAGGCCTGCACTTTGAATAAAAGTCTGCTAGGTGCTGCAGGTATCAAGTTATAAATTAAGCAATGGTTGGGCCCCTTTTTTGACAACAAAGTCAGGTACTCTGATGGGCTACCTGCAGGAGCTTGAGACTGTAAATAACTAAGTGTCTGAATTTTGGGTAGATATGCTTTCTCTTAAAATGTAAAATTCCCTTTGGAAAAAAAGACCTGTTCTATTCTCAGCGATAGGGCAAAGATCTCTTGCAGAGCAGCAAAAACTGGAGAAGAGGGGGTTGGATGACTGCTTTGATATGTGCATGTGCATGCTTATCTGTGCGCACAATGTGCATTTTAGTCCATGTATTCCCAAAGGGTTGTAGCCTTCTCTATAAACCATTGATGGAGACACATTTTAAGCCACTATGATTTGCTACTGCTTATCTGTACAAAGAACTTTGCAATAAGGGTCTGCAAGCTCTAGGCCCATCTCCACTTTTCATCTAGTTTTAAGATGCAACAGACTACACTCCTGTCTGTAACTGCCATCAATGCTCACTGCTGATATGCCATGAAGAATGGGGTTAAGTGCTCCAATAACCAAAACACATATTCTCTATGGCCATTTGTGTCAGCTTTAGATCTGAAATCTAAACTGCTTTGAAATCTGTAAACTGCTTTGAAATTCATCTATCTTTACATTTAAGTGGTATATAATGTTTTTAAAAAGAAAGTAAGAGAAGAATTAGCCTGTCAAGGCCTTTTTATGTTCTGAAATTTTCAAACTGTCCTCTGCGGGGCTCACAGACATACAAAGAGCATGATTTTGAGGCTGCATTTGTGTCAACACACACTTGTGCAGGACTGAGGAAAATTTTGGAATATATTTTGGCATAGTGACTCCTTAGGTCCTGCTTGCCTTGTGGGATATAAGGGTTTTAAGCTATAAAGAGGCACACCAAGAGACAAAAGATCACTCAACATACGTTTCCATTTATACAAAAAACAACCCCATAAATGTTAATGCTCACCTTTGCAAATGTAGAGCCTTTGCCCTCAGACTCAATAGTGATTGTGTGTGTCCGCCTCAAAAGAATCTGATCTATATCCTCCTCGCAGAATTTGGAACCTTCATCCTCTTCATCCATTAGAGCACCATAAGCACCTTTCCTCAATAGATCTTCTATCTCTTTTTTAGATAGTTGCTGTACCTGTAATATGTGCGCAAAAGAAAAAGCTCTTGTTAAAATTATGTAAAACAGTTTACAATCAGCTTTCTCCACACACAAAAAAAAACTGATTTAAGAAATGTTTACTAAATTCAAAGAAAAGACTTCTAACAGTCTTCTTTTGGGATGGGGAGGCAAAACTAGAACACAGTTTAGGAGGAATATTGAAGCTCTGCCTGCCACGATCCCAGTAATAATGAGCCCTCCCAACGGATGCTTTTCACATTTTTTTAAAAAGTACATTAAATGTAAAAATAGATCATGACTAGTTTTTTTATTTCATAAAATTTATATTCTGCTTGATTGTAAGAAAAAACCTCAAAGCGGTTTACAAAAAGAATAAAAGTATGTGCACAACTCAAGCTCTTTGATGAAATTAGAATATATGGAAAGTGCACTGCAAATTTAGGTGGCTCTTGAGTGAATATATTAATGCTGTTCTTACCCCATTTGTAGCATTCTCTCTTCCACTCATGGACTGAAGCACAGCCTTATCAAGACCAAGTTTCAAACTTGCTTTGTCAAACATTTCTCTTTCATAAGAATTTCTTGTTATCAGCCTGTAGATTTTCACTGACTTGCTCTGTCCTATCCTGTGACATCGAGCTTGAGCCTGGAAAAATATGGAATTGTTACCATGTTTCAGTTTGTAGAAAAGCAGCATGTATAACCCTTAGAACAATCATTAATTCAAATAAAATCTTAAAAGAAACTATTTGTGTATATTGCAAATTTATAATATTTCTCAAGAGACTACTCCTTTCTAGACAGCAGTGAGATAAAAGGTTGTCAGTTGACACTTTCAATAATACCTGAAGATCATTTTGAGGGTTCCAGTCTGAATCAAAGATGATGCAGGTATCAGCGGCAGTAAGATTAATGCCCAACCCCCCAGCTCTTGTACACAATAGAAAAACAAATCTGTCAGAATCAGGTCTGGAAAACCTGTCAATAGCTGCTTGACGTAGGTTGCCTCTTACTCTTCCATCAATTCGCTCATATGGATACCTGGGAAAAAGAGCAGTACTGTATTACAAACAGAACCAAAAAACAAGGCGAGTATCTTTGCAAAGAATTTAGGGGGGGGGGAATCAACATTATGTACTTAAACAATTACAATATTTATAGTTGTGCTCCTCACCCCATAACTTTAAAATCTTGCTGCCCCAGTTGCAACAAAACATGTCTCTCTCGTATCAGTCTCTACAGTCACAGCAGGCTCTGTAACTTTCCAATGGTTTGACTTCACCCCTGAAGGCGCCCTCTTCCCCTGTCTTCTGAGACAGATGAATGCCAACCAGCCCAGGCTCAAATGGTAGAGTGTAAAGGGAAGCAAATATAAAGAGGAGATAGAATTCACTCCCATTTTCTGCCTTTAGCAAATGTTTCCCTTGTTTTCAAACTTGATTTCAAAATCACATTGACAATAATCTTGCATTTTCCTGAAAGCATGAGTGCAAGTTAACAAAATAACTTGGTTAAGAAAATACTCATGCTATCGATTTCTTGCTCTGTTTTAATATTTCAGCCAGCATTAAGAGGCAGCAGAAGAATAAAGGTACAGAATATTTTTGTATTAGCTTGGTTAGCTTGTGAGTAATATTTACGACCGAATATGTCTTTAGTAGAAAACACATTTTTATCCTATTCATAATGTGCACCAGTTATTCTAAAAGTCAAAGTCATGGTTGTCAAGCCTAACCATGAATACAATGGTGGTCTGTTATGATTGTGAGTGAAAGGTTACAACCAACAGAACAATTATTGCTATACTTATCCACTTTCCCATTTCATGATGTTAAGCGCCTGTTTCATTGTTTCCACATTTTGCAATACAGGTTAAATACTTGATAGCACGTTGAATAACTGCTATTTCCTAGAATTGGATTATATTTTTCTCACCGTCTTTGAATGAGGTAGTCTTCCAGTATGTCCAAGCAGCGCACCATCTGGGAAAAGATAAGCACCCTGTGGCCACCAGCCTTCAGTTTTGGCAGCAACTTGTCAATCAGTACTAGCTTGCCAGCAGCCTGGATCATTGCCTGGAGCTGAAAATCTGGAGAGTCAGGATTGTGTGTTTCTTTAAACTCTTCCAAAATTTTCTCTTCAGCACCTGCAGAGATTGGACAGCAATATGTGAATACTCTAAAGGTTTTATTAATAAAACTACGAGCCTGTTTCCAGTTCCCTATACAATGTCTATGGATTTTATAAGTGAAGAAATATTTACATAGCTGCATTTGCTTAGCTAAAAATAACATGGAAAATATGGAAGCGCAAATGAACAATGAACCCAAAAGCTTCCAGCAAACAAGTTTCACAACAACAAAGAGGTGCCAAGCCAGATGTCATAACAAATTAGGGGGGAAGGAGTGATTGAATAATTAATTAGTAAATTAAGGATATAAAGACAATATCTAACAGCTAGGTTGAAAGATGTAATGGCAAAGCCAATCCTTTTTCAAAAAGGGTCTTAGAAACCTATCAGTATTAACAGTCAAAGTGCAATAGTAATAGTTCATTACGGTAGCAGTATTCTGATGATAAACACATTCTAATTTAAATATCCCAAATTTTTACAAGGCAAAGATTAGTGTGAGGCAAAATGGACACTTGTTAGCTTACAAAGTGAGGAACAAGCAGTCTACATAAATTTGGTGTGCTCGGGCCTTAGGGGGTCCCAACAGAAACACTTATGACCCCTTCCAAAGGGACATTTATTAAAAAATTTCAGGGGAGACCCCCAGAAATACTATGCATTCTAATGTTAATGCCAAGTCTTTAGAGGCAGCATTGTCCAATAGCCATGGGTCCACTTTTGGTCCAAACAGGCATTATCACCTTTCCAGCAGGGAGTGCCTGACAGTTGGATCAAGCATAAGTAACAACCCATTTTCTGACTATTTCCTGCCCATGTTTCATGTTCATTAGCACTGTAGACCGTTGTGCTGATGTTACTTGTTCCTATTAAAACACACACTCAAATTTTGTATCCTATTTCAATGAAAACACACATGTGGTGTTAATGAAGTTTCTGATCAGTACATAAAACATAGAACTCAGTCTTATATGAAGTCAGACCATTGGACTATCTGGCTCAACACTGACTGGCAGTGACTCTTCAGGTTTTTAAAGAAGAATCTTTCCCAGCCCTACCTGGAGATGCCAAAGACTGAATCTGGTGCTTTGCATGAATAACAGGTGCTCTATCACTAAGCTACCTTTCCTTAAGTAGTTACAAAGCAATACCCTTTTAACGCCAGAGTAATACCACCACATTCTACCAACAAAGTACACTGAAGTTTATGACGCACGGTGGCAGCTAGGCCATATTGTGCCTCTAAGGGGAAAGAACTAGTCTCCAAAATTCCTAAAATATTGTTATGGAGGATGCTTTGCCAACCAGTCTTGCCAACTCCAGTAGAGAGGAGATAAAGCAAGAGGAGATAAGTAAAGCAAGTGATTATTTTCAGGTTACTCATACTTAAGACATGCCAGAGACTCTTGCGGTAAAAAATTCAGGAAATTATTTATGTCCCAAATTGTACTGCCGGTTTTAGTATTTACATTTTTCCTTTCCTCAGAGGCATTTAGAATGACAACTGAGTGAGAGATAATGTCTTGCTCTGGGAGCTTTAGTGTTGAGCAAGGATTTGAACCTGGGTTTCCAACATACTAGCCACTCACCACTCTGGCTCTGCAGAAGCGTATACACACCGGAGGGTTGCCATGACTATCCTGTGCTCTAGCCTGTCTGACTGGCTCAAATCATACACAAATTATAGTAACTTGCTAAGAGTCTAAGACGAAATAAGGCGAACCAACCAAGTATCTTCAGCTATAATTATCTATATCATATAAAAAAGACACAGCAAAATCTTCCTCTGATTGTTCCGGTGTCCTCATATGTCTAGAAAGTACTGCCTTGTAAAAAGTCAGCTTCACATTGAGCATCTCACACTACTGACTCAATATTTAATTCTGACAATTTTCCAGCCATTAACTTTTATAGCAGGGGTGGCTAACACAGTTGATCAGAAAAGCTTTGCTATGATAGTAACATGCTTCTTTAAGAAACAAACCAACTGCATATAAATGCATGTTAATTATCGATCAACAAGATAAACATGAACACGCACACTTTATGGAAAGCAAGAACGTGTTACAAGTTTGAAACTCCCTCTTCTCTAGTGGAACTGGAGGACTCGCATCTTATTTACATCTGATAAGTAGTAATTAAGACTAAAACATTAGCACAAAGCATGTACAAACATGCATCTCATTTGCAAACATAGCAAGTTATGTGGTTGAAACATAAATATAAAGAACATTTATGCTATAGCCTTTTATTTTGCCACATTTAAGTGTATGTGTGCATCTTCTGAAATAGAACACTGATAGCAGGACTTTTATCAGCTTAGTTAAATTAACTTTGTCAAAATAAGTTTTAGAAGATCAGCTGCCAACATGTTGTTCCTATTTTCTATTTGGATCTCTCACATACAGTCCTAGTACCACTTGTGCTATTACAACCAATTTTTGATGTTTTAATGTAACTGGGGGGGGGGGGAAGGTTTAGACACAGAAAACACATCCAAGAAATTGTCCCTCAACAACAAGGTTTTTAAAGCAGGGATAATCCATTTAAATAAGCAGCAAACCAAACCCCTTAATATTGAGTTTTAGAGCATTTTAAATGTACAATAACTATAAAACTATTATACCTCAGGTACCTGCAGCCTACGGAGGGATAAAAATATTTTATAACTCAGACAAGGTGTTACTAGCCAGCTGAGCAGCAAGGCCATTTTATTTATTTAATTAATTGCAGAACATTCACATACTGTTTAATGGTAATAAAACTTCAAAGCAGTTTATGAAAAGAATAAGAACAATAAAATGACCAGTTAAAAACAGTAAAAGCAAGTATTTACAACTTTCAAAAATAACTGAAATGAACAATAAGCTAAAAACAGATTAAAACACACGACAGCTTCTACATGTCTGGATAGGCAAAATAAAGAAATTCCTTCCAGTAGCACCTTAAAGACCAACTAAGTTAGTTCTTGGTATGAGCTTTCGTGTGCATGCACACTTCTTCAGATACACTGAAACAGAAGTTGCCAGATCCTTCTAGATAGTGAGAAGGTGGGGAGGGGATAGGGTTGCATTTTTTTTAAATAAAAAAAAAGCTTTTTAGCAAGCACCAAAAAGTAAAGGTGTCTGCCTGACACCAATAGACAGGGAGTTTCAAAGCATAGGTGCTGCCACACTAAAGATCAATTTCTTGTGAGTGCAGAACAAGTATTATGTGGCACCTGCAACAGTGCCAGTTCTGCAGATAGAAGCGGTCGGGTGGGCATTTGTAGGGTAAAATGATCTCACAAGGGACCTGCTCCCAAGTTGTTAAGGGCTTTATATATTTATAGTAACATCTTGAACTTGGCCTGGTTGAAGATCAGCAACCACTGCAGGTCTCTGAGCAGAGGTGTTATATGCTGACAGGGTCTCACTCTTGTCAGCAATCATGTTGCATCATTCTGCACTAACTATAGCTTTCTGAAACAGGCACAAGGGAAGCCCCACACAGAGCACACTGCAGTAATCCAAACTTGAAGTAAGCAATGTCGGAAGTACTGAAGCCAAGATCCTGCACCCCATCAACGGCCCTAGCTGTCATACCAGTGACAGCTGGTAAAGGTGCTTCTAGTCTCCAGTGACAAGCTGCCTCCAGAAGTACCTCCAGACTGTGAAGGTGCAACCCCATTCAGGGCCCAAGGGGTCCGGAGCTGGTTTCTTTAGAAGCGGCCATGCCACCACCTCTTTCAAAGCAGAAGGGATTATTCACTCACGCAGTGAAACATTAGCCACTCTCTGTACCCAACCAGTCAGACCAGGTTTAATAAGACAGGAGGGACAGGGGTCAAGAGGGCACATGGTTGAAAACATATTGCTGCCAGCACCTTGTCCACATCAGCTGACTGTATAAACTGAAACCAATCCCACAACACATTATCAATTCTGGCACTGAGTACTTCAACTGGGGCTGCAGGAAGTGCAGAGTCACGATCACTCTGAAGTTGAGCTACCTCAAAGTGTGTTGCCGGTTGGTCAGTGGGTCCTCAAATGCTCCAGAGGTTTCTTTCCCACAGTGGGGGTCAGTAAGCTCCAGACTGTCCCAAAAAACTCCACTGGCCAGCTACTAGAGGCTGCAATGCATGCTGAAAAATGAGCCTTCTTTGTAGCCTGCACTGCCACATAGTAGGTACGATTATGTGCTCTAACCGGGTTCAGTCACGCTTCAGAGCGAGACTTATGCCACTTGCAACAGGCTATAAAACTCATACCTCAGGAACCCTCAGCCTACAGAGGGATAAAAAACATTTCATAGCTCAGAGAAAGTGTTCCTAGCCACCTTCCCTCCCCTACAACTTGGATGGAATTAGTAACAGCTGAGCAGCAAGGGTAGCTTGCATATGCAGCTCACTTAGGGAGGAATGTGATTAAATGGTATACAGGTTTTTGAAATATTGTTTCTATTATTGTACCATATCAAACTCTTTAAATGGCCAGTGTGGTGTAGCAAGGCAGGAACAAGGATTTAAATCTTTGCTCAAACATATAATTTACTGGGTAGCACTAGGTAGGCAAATACTAAATATTGGCTAAAAAAATTTAAATAAGGGGTAGAACCAAATCCAAGAGTACGAACAGCATGAAGGCTGAGCATAAGCACAAAACTTCAGTATGTTGGCTAGCCTACCATTTGCCTCCCTTCATTCTAGGTCTGAATGGAGAAAAGGAAATTGGAATCAGGGATGCGACACCCCACCCCTGAATCTTCTCTTTAAAAAAAAACAAAACCATGGTGGGTAGTTAATTGGGACTAGACAATAAAAGCACTTCCCACCCCCAGCAAGGGCTATTTAAGCTGCTAAGAGAGTAGTCCCATTTGGAGGTTGTGTGCCTGTCATAAGTTAAAGACCTTCAAATCCTCTATTCATGGGAAGATTTAAGGATGGCTGCTACATCCTAAACCTGAATGGTCTATGGGGATTTCCCCATTGTTTATTCTATCACTATAACCCTACAATTCTTTGCAATCCCACAATGTATTTTAAACTGCAAAACTGCAGTAAAGAGGAATTGTATTTCCAGTCCATACACAGAATGTGTACTGACCAGGCATGGTCTCTGCAGCCTCCCCGCCTCAATAGTAATGACAGTATTTTACACGCTCTCTGCTAAAGTATGTCTGTTTTTTTTCCTATCTATCCTGGGCACAATCCCAGTCTGCTGTCACCCTGACTCAGATCCCAGTGTAGAATGCAGCTCACTTCTGCAGTAGAAACAGAGAAATTCCACTTAGCATCCTCAATGACTGCAGCCTCTAAGAGGGAGCGCAGCAAGGCAAATATTGAGTTAGGTGTTGCACTTGCTGTGGGAAGCTAGCTGGACATCAAAGTGAAATGGGATCCTGACACCTGCAATCACAATACCAATAGGATCAGGATGGTAGCCACCAATGGCTAGCTGTGGTAGATTGTTAGCTATGGTGGTGAAGGCTGAATTTTTCCCAGTACTGGAAGAGGAAAGGTGAGTCTCTCAACTGCTACACTGTTTCTGTCATGACTGAACAGATGGGGTTGTCCTTTTCTCCATCACTTAACATCATGTCACAAAGAAGCCACATAGCATTTCCTAGGACACCAGAGAGTCCTGCCTCAGTGCGCTCATAGTTTCCAATGCATGAGGACGTGCATGTAAATTGCAGTAGATCTAATCAATCTCACATAGCTAGAAATTATTGCTGCTGCCTAGAGCTCTGAGAATTCATTCCTGTCCTATTACCCTTTTAGTGTTTTGAGAGTTAGAGAAGCCTAGGTCCTGATACTCTGGTCTAAAATGCAAAAGGAAAATTTAGCAAAATATATTCAGCTCAACTGAAAAACGCTTTCTAGTTTTTATTCACACATACCAAACTCCCCTCATTGTTTTCTGTTTTTTTAAAAAAAGTCAGTCCTACCATTGATAAGGTATGGATGATTGCAGCATTTTCTTAATTCCATCATAGTGTTTAAGAGATTGGGTACATTCGCTTGACCACCACCTTTTGACAAAAAAGTGAAATTCTTTTCAAGAATGGCTCTGTAGTATTTCTTCTGAATATTTGTCAATTCAACTTCAATTATGGTTTCCTCCTTGGGTGCAAGGTTCTTTTCAACATCTTCTTTGAGTCGTCTCAACATCATTGGTTTCAAGATAGCTTGGAGTTTTTGCACCTAGTTAAATAAATGAATGAAGTTTAAAATAATAATCTTGCATACTCTTTTATATTTTGGTTCTATCCCCACGGTGTAAATATTCTTTGTGATATCAGAAAGTTGAGACAGTGGGAGCCAGATGGACCACAACATTCATAACTTTTTCTCATATGGCAAGGGAGATGTACTGCTAAAGACAGTGTCCTGTGCTGACACCAATGGCTTCACTATAGGCAGAGGGGAGTGTCAGAATATAAGCAACAACTTTCAAGTATGCTCATGGCTCACCACTTGTTTATAGATTTCCTGCCTGTCTTCCATGATGGAACTCTAGGAACTGTACTGATGTGACCTTGGCTAATACACCAATAAATTAAAATGTTATTAGCAACTCCAGTACCTAGCACTATTCATAATTTTGGTAAACTTCACTTGTTAATGCCTTCCTCAACTTTTCATATGATACTTAAACTTTGCACTACTTGTTATTAGTTTGATTAGTGATTCATCTCCTAACTAAGATTAGAAGACTGGGAGTGTACAGTTGCCTCAAATTATCATCTTCCTTTCTTTCCTTGTCTATGCAAATTCAGTCACACTTGTTACATATAATTAATAACACTTTTTCTGTGGTACCCTTTCTTTACATTCTATAATCAATCAGAAACCTATTTGTATGATTTAACATTTAGGTAATTAAGAAAGGAATTTATGGCTCTACAAGTAATTGCAGCAGGAACAGTTGAAATTCTGAAAGGAACACAGAATAACATTCTAGTCAAATGACACTCCTGTATTAATGATTGTGAATCTATGGAAGGTACACTTTATGTATTGTTTAGTCCCCTGTATACAGCCACAGGTTTGAATTAAGCAAATTGTCTGAGAAAATAAGAGTCTCCCTGATATGCACTAATTATGGTGCAGTGTCACATTTACATGGGTGCTAACCCTGACTAGCTTAAAGGAGGGTTTGCATAACAGTTTCTAGCCTTGCTTTTAAAGGTAACCATTGTGCAGATATAATGCTGTGCTATTAAACATGATTGCACAGGAAAGATTTTCTAAGTTCTAGAGCTTAATTTTGTTCTCTCTCTTATGTAAGCATGTTATGTGGAAGGAAGTTCTATGGGTTACAAATAGGTCACAATGTTCATTATTATGTGCAAATAAACAAGCAAATATGTAATATTATTCTGCATAGGTCTGCATAATTGTTTACTATATTGGAATGTAAGATACTGAAATTGTTAGTATTTATTAAATTTGTTAGTCAATTTATCTTTCCCAAGGCAACCCAAAGTGACTTACAAACCAACCAACCAACCAAATAGATACATTAAAACAAAGGGTTGGGGGATTAGGTTTGGCATTCCAGTCAATGGACTGTCAAATATTTCACACAGCTAAGAATGCCTCATTGCAGGTGGAAGTTCTTTTTTTCTCTTTTCATTATGGTTTAATTTGTTAGCAAGGTCAGCAGTGAAGCATGCTTCCCCCTAGTCTTGCAGAGGTCAAGGGCAAATATAGAGCACAGCAAAGCTTCTACTGGCCACCTGCTATAACTGCTGGCACCTCCAGAAAGCAACAGGAAAAGCACTAATCAATGGCAAAGGTCACCTGAATTCAATCTTATTTGATACACGACCCACAGAGTATACCCTCCAGTTGAAGCTGCAACTTGTCTACTTGATCTCCTGTTCTTAATAAAAACTGGTTCTTGGTTTTTAATTTGCTTTATTTCTGTTTAGAGTTCAGTTTTTACAACAAGAGCAACAACAACAGGTGGATCTTAGTATTCCAAAATAAAAGCAAAAGAGAAATGTTATGCAAATTGTTCACTTTTATTGAGAATTTCCTTGAATTTTTAAAAGTTGTATTTCTTTTTTCACATTTTTAAAAGTTGTATTTCTTTTTTCACAAGTTAATTAATTTGTTTTTAGTCTCAGTATTATACTCTGCATAGATAAGTCATGTTCAAATACTACTTCCTTTCCTCTGGAATGAGTCTCAGGCTCAAGTACTTGAGATTAGCTAAACTGAACATCAGAAATTTAGTCAGCCTTCAGAGGATATTTACCATCTGGCATGCCATGGTTCACTCAGCCCACCACCACTCTGGACCAGTGACTGTTTCAGGGGTTGCCAGAAGGGCTTTGTCCCCCACTGTGTAAGTGATCATGTGGGAGCAGAGAAAATGGTTCTGAAGAAGCTTAAAGCCCCACAAGTTTTGGAGCAATCAGCAATTGTTTCATATAGTGAAGTAAATTAATACTGGGTGATTTACCTGTTCTTCAGTTTTCAGATCACCAAACTCTTGCATGAAAGTAGTTTCTGAAGGAAAACGAGTTGGTTCCAAGAAATGAAGCAAGCTGAAGAGCTCCTCAACCGTGTTTTGTAATGGAGTACCTGTAAGAAGCACTTTGTGTTCCTGCAAGAAACAAAGACTCTGGAATAGTCTACAATCCTGAACTCTGAAGCTGCATATTCTTCCGAGATAAGTTTTCTAGTTTCTATCCTAAAATTATTAGGCTGTCTTTATAATCTATGCATATATTTCATATTTTCCAATTCCAGAAGCTTTAATAAAATGCTTTATTTGTGGTAGGCTGTTGGACCAGATGACCTTCAAGGTCTCTTCTAGATTTTATCATTCTGTGTGAATGGTTTAGGTTGTCAGCTGGGTGCTTGCAGCATGGAATGGTAGCTTCAGTTGCGTAGACTCCATATTTCTATTCCAGTGAACACACAAATCTGTGACATAGGTCTACTCATCTGTCACTGACAGTCATCCACCTCTAAGGAAGTGGTGAAGCTTGAACTAATCACAATATAGGATACCATAGCACATCCATATTGCCTAAATAATGCATCTTTGACCCTTACAAGCTGCAATTTCAAAGCATTTTGGAGCTTGAGTGAGCACGGAAAGCTCTTAACACAACATGTTAAATGAAAAAGGATTTTTGTTAATTGATCTCTGCATTTTCATAATTTTACATTGAAAAAGAGAAGAGAAGTAAAGCCATCTGAAACATACACCCGCTTTCCCATCGGATTAATGGGATGGTCTGTACAGACATCTCTTGGAGCTTTGAGAGTATTAGTACTCACCAGGTCCATCATCTTGAGCCCTTCCAACAGTTTGCAGTTTCTGTTTTTCAGCCTGTGAGCTTCATCGATTACTACACAGCGCCATGGAATGTTACGGAGCTCAGGACAATCAGTCAAAATCATTTCAAATGTAGTGATGATGGCATGAAATTTGTATGACCCCTTAACTGCACGACCCTAAAAGTACAGAAAGTATTTTATCAGGTTACACAACACTGAAAATGAATCAACCTATTATCATCTACCAAAATATATTCATGTGTTACTGATTGATGCTTTTCGGCCTTTTGACTAAGCTCAAGTGTAGACGCAACAGTATGTTATTTAGAATGAATAGAATATGCTGAATGCTGGACCTCACTGAGAAGGGTGGACACTTTCAAAGAATCCGTAAAAACATGGCATAGATAGAATAGGTTTGGAACTAGAGAAGAGACAAGAGACATGAGCTAAAATCTGCAGAAGCAGAAGAGGTATGAGCTTGTTCTAACCACTCCCCTGCTCATGCCTGCCTTCTTCTGGGCTCTCTGTCCACCTGGCTCACTGTGCCATGTCTGCCTTCTTTGCCAAGTGGCAATTTGTGCTGTTATGTGCAGCACCCAGAGGTGTGGTTCAGAGAGGCTATGGAAAGCGGAGAGGTAGGCACACACATGAGCCTGGAGGCCTGAATATGGGATGTATGGTTAGAGCACCTTTCTGAAGAATGCTACGCTGCTCTTGCTGCCATGCTCCATGGCTGAGCTCATACATGCAACTCTCTGTCCCCCTCCCCATCACAAAGTGGGGCAGAAGGAATGGATAATAGAAAGGATGAAACAGGGGGCACAACCAAGTCCTCATACAATAAGGTAGAGGGCTACATGTGGTCCTAGGCTGCCCATGTCTATCTTAAATAATAGAGGATAATGATCCAGAATAAAGTATACAAGAAAGAAGTCATATGTTATTATTAGAGTAGAAACATTTACCTGTGGGTCTTTGAAATACATTTCATACAACTGAATGGTCTTTCGACTGGCTTGACTCCCATGATATACAACAACATTCAACTCTGTCCAGGTACGGAATTCCCTTTCCCAGTTGGGGATTGTGGACAATGGGGCAATAACCAAAAAAGGACCATGGATTCCTTTTAAATATATCTCATAGAGAAATGTAATAGATTGGATCGTCTTTCCCAATCCCATTTCATCTGCTAAAATGCAGTTTCGCCTGGAATAAATAAATAAATTAATAATAATAATAATAATAATAATAATAATAATAATAATTTATTATTTATATCCCGCCCATCTGGCTGAGTTTCCCCAGCCACTCTAATCAAGTGTTAAAAACACACACATATATTCCATCATAAAATAAAAAAATGTTAAGTTCTCAAAAAAATGGAACTCCCACAATGCAACTGCTTTGCTTATTTGAATGTGGAAAGAATACTATTCTTTCAAAATAAGGAAGTTGTTACTATAAAGTATGTTTTTAAAATAATCTCTAGATTTTATATGAGCATGCAAAAGACACACACACACATATTCCATCATAAAATTTGCTATTTTATATAGCTGGGACATTTAAAATAATCACATTTTAAAATAGCGGTATATGTTAAACTTCAACAATTAAGCTATTCATTCTCTTTGACAATGAAGTTGTAACACGTACGTGTTGTACCAATTGAAAAGAAGCCAGTTTACTCCTTCCAACTGGTATTCCCTGAGTTTGTTGTTGTTTTTATATTCCCTGGAACTTTCTGACTTCTTCCAGTCATCAGCAGGAGGTCGCTCCTGTTTCAAATACAGCAAAACACATTAGTGATTTACAAAAACCACATTATTATGTTATTTTTAAGTAACATCATCTATTCAGAGCCAAATCTTACCACACGTTCTGTTTCTGGCTGCCTGGACATAAGCTTCTCGAATTCTTCTATTTTAGCTTGGTCTATGTCTTGCTTTAATTCCCATGTGCTGTCTTCATATGGAAGTGAACACCATTTCACCAAATAATGAGTCACAGGCTTTGTTTTTAATTAGGAAACAAAAATGAGATTAAGTGAGAAACAAAGCATAACTATACTGGAACTTTGCAGACCGAATAAGATTTACAATAAGACTTATTTCAATGCATTTTATTAACATTTTACCAGTGACAAAACCAGTTCAACAACAAAGTGGCTGATATGTTGATACAATATTAGTATTTCATCATGAAACTGCAACATTTTTATTATACTGTATTTTTTTTCACTGCAAAACAAAAATATTTTGAAGAAAATCCATACAAATAGTTACAAGATTTCCCCATAAATTTATAAGCAAAAATTTCCCAGCAGGCAACTTAAAATAATTAAGATTACAGCTGTTGATTTATGACACTTTTAAATAAACAGTGATAAATAAAGGTTAACAGTTCCTTTATAAAACTACTTGCTCTTCTATTTAAAATAACCCACTAGAGTTTCTTTGAAGAGATGCAGCTCAAGGAAAGTGGCTATAAAGGAATAACAAAATATTTAATTCATTGCCCAAAGCCTCCTTAACTGGCATCTACATACCATGATGATGAAATTGACATTTATTTTAACAATTACTTGGCTACCATATAATGCAGGACTTGAAGAAATGCTTGCATTGATTAACAAACGAGAACAACACTAAAAAGGAAAATTAGGGCTATTTCTAAATTTGAGAATATTTGGTACTTTAATATAGTGCCACATGTAGTTCATTAGCAAAATGAGATTCACCTTGTCAAACTTAATTTTTTATAAGCTAAAGAGCAAAAATATTCAGATAAGACATGCCATACTATTATTGCAAAAAAATGTAATTATGAAATCCTATAACTAGAAAGATCAGTGCCATGAGACGGAAAAAACAGTGCTCAAATTGAAACAGTCTTCCTCTGTTTCTTGTCCCCATAAGAACATATATTCTGCTTTCTCTCTAGGCATATTCTTATCACCACTATTAAATGTAATATAAATAAGTAGGTAAGGCAATGTTTCGACTAGCAAAGAAACAGATGTTTTCAAGCTGAATGCTTCTCTATAATTTAGACTTCTATACCTATACACTAACAAAACCCATTAAGTATATCAATCTCTGTGACCAACATGGCAACATCTATCAACTACAAGCTAAACTAAAGAATGTCATCTTGCTAATATTAGTTCTACAGAGCTACTTCATAAATACACACTTCTGTCAGGTTCCCTTACCTCTCCATTATCATCCTTGCTATGTGAAATATCCATTATTCGATCAACTTCAACATAATCGGGATTAAAAAGTTCATCATCTATCTGTTTAAGAGGGAAAAGCATAAATAGAATATCAGAAATTTCTATTAGCAAATATTCTCAGAAAACAAAAAAATGGGGGCCACAGTAATACGTAATGTATATTTGACAAATGTCAACATGTTAATTGAAATGCAACAATTCAGTAAGATTGCTCCCCGTGAGGGAATCAGACTTCTCAGACTTTGTTAACTGGGCCTCTTAATTACTGTGTGAAACCTTTTACTGTGAGAGAATGTTTAAGAATATTTTAAATGAAGTGTGAAATTACAATTCACTAATGAGCAATCGAAAGGGCTTATAGCATGCAATGCATTTAGAATTCTTGAAGATTGCAGCTTGCAGTAAAAAAAAAAAAACTAGAGCCATGTATGCTAAGTGACATAAAAACGCAAGTACAGAAGTTGCATAATTGCTGTATAAAATAGATTATTATTCCTGAACAAGTAAATAAAAAGACCACTGCAAAATTCTCACTCTTTTCACCTTCTCTATCTTTATCAGTAAGCTTCCTATTTATGATGTGTGCTCAAGTAATCCCTGAGAGCTGGTGTACTGTGGTGTCTAAGAGTGTGGGCCACGAAGCCCCTGGTCCAATTCTCACTTCACCTCAAAATACACTATTTAACCTAAGCAATTCTCATCTGCAACATGGGAATATAATATTGACCTAGGCTACATGGCTAAGGATTACGGAAATACATGCACAGTTCTTCAGGATAAGCATGTCATGGCTCCACAGTAACACTGGTATTGCACAAATAACTGGCCTGGAACCAGTAGTTGTAGTTGTTGGTAGCATTTATATGACACTAGTATCATTGTGAGAATTTCTGTCTCCCCCAAAAAGAGATTCTACCCATTCCTTGCCCATCAGTACTAGTTGGGAGGCTCTGTCTCCAGATGAAAAGAACCAGGTGTCTTTGAGGTCTTTGCCCACTAGCTTTGGGCAGCTACCCTGTCAGCTAGCCTGGCTCATCTGTGGTTTTGTCTCTCAACACATCCTCTCCTCCCTCCACGTCTTCACTATGCTGCTTTACAGGGGACCCAAGGTGCATGAAACAGAGAGGCCTAGAGTACAGATGCTCTTGATTCATGCCAAATCTGAAAAATTATGGCCTAGATCCCTTTTAAAGGATTATATCACTACAGTTGAGAAGAAATCCCTTTTTTCTCAGCTGCCAGTGCCTCTGCAAAGTTCTATCCAGCTGAGCTATTTTGGATGGTGAATGGCCTTTTAAATCTGGACTGTCTCCACCAAAAATTTAATCAGTCCACTGTGGTGAATTTGCTAGCTACTTGTGGAGAAAATTGCATGATTTCAGCATGGCTCAAGGGTCACAACTAAATACAAAATCAGGCACTATCTGAACCTGTTTATTTCAATCAATTTCATCTTTCTTGCCCAGTCGTGAAAAAGGTGCACTTTTCTGGGCTATCAATAAGTAGGACGTAAGTCTGTTTTGATGTGTCAAAGCTAGTTAGGAGAATATGCACCTCTTTCAGGCAAGGAAAGATGTCATATTAAACTTGTATTGTACTGGTTGCCACTGCATATGAAGTCCCAATTTAAAGTGACAGTGACGCTCCCCCCTTTTAGAAAACGAACGAAAGGTGGTGGCCCTGAGTGCAGAAATGATACGGGGGGAAATATTCACCAGTAGGAGCATCTGACATAGAACTTTGGATCCAACTCTATATAAAAAAACTATGCATTATTATTAGTTATAGTAATTTGTTTCCTTGTAGTTTATACGATGGTTTTTAACTGTTTTGATTCTAAAATGTATCCACTCTGCTTGTTTATTAATGTTTCTCACACAGTTTAAAAGCATGAAATGTAGATGACAGATTTCCAAACACCACACTCGCATGTCATATCTGAATAATTACCCACAATTTACAATACATAATGTGAGAAAGAAAAGAATAAAAAATAAAACCTCTTTGTTTAAATGGGTAAAATTAAGGGGATTGCCAATTCGGGGCCTACCAAAGCCCTATCTGGTGTCACTGAGACGACCTGTTACACCTTGCCCCCCTTTTGAGTGCAATTTGGCTTGAAAAATGTTATCTGAGAAAAGCCTTTTTTTCAAGACTAACTGTGGTACAGAGACCAATTTCAGGAGTGGCCACAGCTGGAGAAGGGCTCACTCTGCTCCTCAGCCTTGATCCACTGCATTGCAATTAGGATTGAAAGAAGCCTTGTATTGGCTACCATATTAGGTTTAATTTCAACAGGGAGGGTTAATTTCAAGGTATGTCAGAAGGAAAGGGAAGCGTTAACCCTCCCCAGCTGTGACTGTACCGTCTCCCAACCCAAAATTCCCTGCACTGCAATTAAGCCTCTAAGAAGTGTCCTATTGGTTACAGTAGAAGGCTTTATGTCTTCTTTCAAGCCTAATTGCAATAAGGGGAGAACTGTTTTCAAGCCTAATGGGTGGCAGTGGAGATCTTCATGGAGAGGGCAGCTGGGAAGAAAGCATTAACTTGCATCAGTTGCTTTCATACCACTCTACTCTCATTACAGGCCAAAACACTTTCTTCAAACCTAATGCGGGGTGGGGCGGATAAGTGTGTGTGCTTGGTTGCAGTGTGGGATGAGTGATGCCTACAACAAATTTGAAGGGGCCAAAAAGTTGGCAATGCCTGGGGTAAATGATTCCATGGCCTGGTGCAGATGTAACAATGGTTAAGAAATTCAGAGCAGACTGGGGTTATATATACCCTTAGCCCCTCTTCCTCTAACTAAGGTTAATAGCAACCAGTGTCTCATTTAATGAGGGTCTGAAGCGAGGGTTCCAAACCCTCATGCTTAGTTAGTGCAGATGTAACTTTAAGCCATCAGAAGGGTAGGCAAAATTAATACACAAGAGAGAAAGGCTAGAAGATAAACTCAGACAAAGCTAATTTACACAACGCAAAATGTGAATCTGGCAAAAGCCATGGCTATAATACCGCAAGTTTGTAATTATCTGTATGAGAACCTTAACATTCCAACATTTCCATCTCTAAGTTGATGCTGTTCTCTTAATTTGTACAGAGATTAATAACTAAAAGCAAATCTAAACCCTAGGTCAAAACACCGCTGTAACCATTAAAACATTAAAACCACAATAGCACAAACATTTCTGGAAATGAACAAGCAGCATCCTGTTTACTGAAGTATGCCGTGTGTAATTTATTAGAGGGGGAAACAAAACAAAAAGGCAAACATACAGTGCCTAAGTCTCCGCAATCAGAATATTTCATAAAGGGAGAAAGGAATATATGGACTGCATAGAATTAATTCAAGGTTACAGCTTGCCCAATTCTGAAGGTCCAGACCAGTATCCAAAGCAACTCCAACCCCACTTGCAAACCAGTAAAATTTCACTGGTAGCGAAGTATCAGAGAACTTCCCCACTTTGCATACAGACTTAACTGCAAACCTTGATCGCCAGCCTGACTAGGCCATTTCCCCAAAGTTTCCAAAAAGTGTACAGGCATGGGTTAGTGAACATGTAATGGGGACAGTTCCATTACTGAAAGTCACCCATCAAGAATGTTAGTGCTCTAAAATCAGTGTTTATGTGGCATCATTAAAGTAATGATGGGAGCTTACCATCTCTGTGGTACATTGGTCCTAAACTGTTGAAGGTTCTAGGTTAAAACCAATTCTTTGTATTTTTGCAGCAAAAAAATGAACAAGGAGGCAAGAAGACACCTGACAACTAATATGTTCCTAAAAGCTTCCCCTAATATCTAGTGGGCCATCACATTCTGAACCAGCTGAAAGCTTTTAAACAGTCTTCAAGAGCAACTGAGCATTCAATACATAGCACTGAGACGACAGAGACACAAATAACTGTCACCAGGTTTGAAGAATTATGCAAATGTAAAGTACATCACTAAAACAGCCTTGTTTTAAGCGCTCAGCTAGTAGCCATCGATGCCAAGGAATTGAATGCAGGTACGCGAAGGAACAAAGTACTCCATCCCTCCTCTTCACCCGACATACTACCCAAGGAGGGAAGCTCTCTCCTTTGCATGTTGCAGCTCCCTGTCCTTACACTGGCAGATCCTACCAGACTGGGTTTTCCTTTTTAAAAAATGCTAGTCAGTAACCTTTGGGGCTTAGTTGCAAGACTGAATTTAAAACAATAAAACCAACATACCTCTGAAAGGAACTTATTCTGCCCCTGCTTTGCCTTAAATCTCTTAATCTTTTGCTGAATTCTCCTGTCTTTGTCCAATACTTCCACAGATGCCCATTGACAGTGAAGGTAAGAGCTAAAAATAAATGGAAGAAAAGACAAATTCAAACATGCAACATCCTAGTTTTCCAGCTATTAAGCACTTAGTCACAGCTTGATATTTATGAAAAATGATTGTGTACAAATTAGGAAACAATCTCTCCATTTTAAGGCATCCTTATTTAATTTTTGAGGAAAAACACAACACACACATTTGAATATAGATGAACTGGGTCAAGGAGTCTTTCTCTTTTACTCATTCTGAATGATGATGATGATGATCATCATCATCATCGGCCCCAGACACACTGATCTGATGTTTGAAAGCTGTAACTGGATGGCTACGTGGGAGCCGGATGAAGTTAAATTCTTCAAGGACAAGGTCCTTTGGCTGGGTCAGGACTATATGGGGTTGGGGGCAAACTCCCATCCCTTGCGGGGGCGCAATTAGTGCCAGCGCCTTTCGTCAAGAAACGCCTCCCTTTCTATGGAGGCGCAGGTTACAGCTACAACAAAGGCGGCATTTTTTCATCTCCACCGAGCTAAGCAGTCGGCCCCTTATCTCTCTCGCCCTGACCTTGCCACTGTGATCTATGCGACAGTCACCTCCAGGCTTGATTATTGTAACTCACTCTACGTGGGGCAGCCCTTGAAACTGACCCAGAAACTCCAGCGGGTGCAGAATGCCACGGTGAGACTCCTCACGGGGTCCTCGCCACGGGAGCACATTAATCTGCTGCTATACCAGCTGCACTGGCTCCCGGTGGAGTACAGGATCAGGTTTAAGATGCTATATAGCCTATGACCCTCATACATACAGGACCGCCTCTCCTGTTATGCAAATAAGGTCTGCAAATAATAACACCCTGAAGATCCGAGGCCCCAGGGAGATTAGACTGGCCTTGACCAGAGCCAGGGCCTTTTCGGCCGTGGCCCTGGTCTGGTGGAACACTCTCTCACAAGAGACCAGGGCCCTGCGGGATTTGACATCTTTCCGCAGGGCCTGCAAGATGGAGCTGTTCCGCCAGGCCTTTGGTCAGGGTTCAGTCTGATTCTTTTCTTTCTGTATAAGAACAAGCATTAAAGAGGCCTCCTAGCCTGCTCACAGGTCCTTTAAAGACCAGTGGTAACAGTTGGCCCTGGAGAATATTAACCACTCTCAATTTTACCCGTGGACTGCCATCTGTCCAGATTTTAATTTGCTCTGAACTAATTTTAAGATGTATTTTAATTAATTGATTGCCTGTTTTTATGTTCTTATGTTCTTTGTATACTGTGTTAGTTTTGTGATGTTAGCTGACCTGAGCCCAGCTCTGGCGGGGTGCAAATAAATCATCATCATCATCATCATCATCATCATCATGGAATTAGCTCACAATATACATTTTTGTTCATGAAACAGCACTGATCTTCCACAGGCATATGTCTGTGCAGAGAAAAGTACTGTAAAGCCTGCACAATAACAGACAATTCCTGTGACTGTTGTGACAAAAAACATAATCCAACAAAAGTTAATTTGCCTTGTCCCACTGAAATCAAAGAGACTAAGTATTTCAACAGAATTAAAGTTCTTTTAAATATTGGTAAACAAATTGATTTTAATCTGATTTTACAACTTTTGCTGTTGTATATCTAGTATGTGTTGTGTGAACTGCCTGAGTTGTGACTGACTGTAAGCCCAATTTTGGAACATGCTGCTCTATTATAATTTTAATTTGCAAGTTGCTTTAAATAAATTCAAATAATAAAAGATGAGTATGGAGTCATAACAACCCATGTTTTAATGTCATTTAACAGCCTTTTAATCTTATTATGAGCTGCCACCTTTCATTCTTATTTTAATGACTTGTATTGATATTTTATTTTTATTGTATTTTAATTAAATCTGTTTGTAAACTATCCTGCCTTAACAGTAGGGTATAACTCTCAAAAATAAAGAAAACCAATGCCATGTTGCCTTTTTTGTGATTTTTTTCTTTAGGTGAAAAGTAGGCTTTCGAAAAGTGCAACTTTAGTAGTCAACCTAGCTAATGAGGATCATGTAATGAACATTGCAACATCAAGGCACTGAACAGTCACATTTGGCTATGAGTCATAACCACTAAATGTAAACAAAGCCTTCTGATGACCCACACCCTTAATAGGAGGGGGAAATAGAGGTGGACTACATCCCAGGCAACCAGACAGTGATCCTTGTATTGCATCATTAAACTGGTGAGATCATTGTCCATTGCACTAGTGATGCAGAGCAAGATCTCTAAGTCAATCCTGCTCCAGCTGCATTCAGTTACATGACTAGCTGAAACAGAATGTGGATGGAGGTGTATCCCCATCTTATTCTGCCACAACTAGTTAACTACACAACTAGCTTAGCAAATGTACTATTGGTCTGGTCTCCTCTGCCATTAGAATGTGCATCTCTTGATGCTTGCACCCACTTCCTTGTGAACCTTTGTAAGGTGGTGATGAGCCCTACCCCAATTTTGTCTCTGCAAGTCATAACAGAAGCACTAGCCTTGAACAAAAACACTTTTAAAAAAATGGAAACAAAAAATTAATTTCTTACCTAAAAATGCTACAGAGAAAAATGATGGCAAAAAAATAAAGATCAGTAATTCTAAACTGAATGGGTGAAAAAAGGTGTTTACTCTTTCATGATTAAGGTTTGCACAGTAGCAACAGTTATGTTAGATGGCAATGATGGATTAAATTTAAATACAAGGTCGACTCTCAACTTACGTCGGGGTTACGTTCCAGGAATAGCGTCTAAAGCCAAACTCACATACAGAAAAAAAAACACTCTACTTGTGACTCTTAATACTCTCCCAAGGCTGCATGTACTCTTCCAAGGCTACTAAACATTCTCCCTGAACCTATGAATGCTATTCAAGGTGAGTGCAATTGCAATGAGCTTGCCGACATTCTGTTCCTGGATGCCTGTCCCTTTTTATTTATTTTTGGGTTTTTTCTGGCCAAGCACATAAAGCTGAATTTGCACAAGTTAAATGTGTGTAAGTTGGGAGTTGAGTGTACTTCAAGTAATTTTGAAGTTATTGCTTACTTACAAGTTTTTGTATTTTACATAGAATTCTTCAGTTTCTACTTCCTCTCCATTCTCCATCTGTAAAAAGATACTCACGATGTTAATTATGAACTCTGCTATAAGTTATCACCTCCAACTTACATATAATGTAACACAGATTGGAATTTAACAATAGGAAGGTTTATTGTATGGCATTTTTTTAAAGAAAAGGGGAAGAATGATATAGGTAAAGGGTTTTCTACATCTGTCTGCCCATGAACATTCTGCACTACTTATTACAACACCCAAGACATGAATCATTTTAACTCCTCCCTAACCGCATGCAGCTTCATTCACAACAAGCTGACCCCAACTCTGGCTTCCAGCCAAACCAACAGTGTTAAGGAGAAGCCAAGTGTACCATTTTCTCAGGCAGCAGCCAATTAGCAACTGCACTCGTGAATGCCATATGTATTATTTTTGGCTGGTGCCTGGCAACTTTATATTGTGGTTTTTGTAACATGTTCAAGTAGTGTTTTAACAGCGTTTATACTTCCATATTGTTAGCACTGATAATAAGAAACTGTATGAAACTGAACCTTTCACTTCTAATCGTAGTTTTAACATGTTATTGTTCATGATGTTAGTTTTACTCAACGGTGCAATTAAATTCATTCTGACAAGTGACCTTGCATGCAGAGCAGCCAAATTAAATTAACGCCCAAAATATAACATTTAATAAGGCTAAAACTGTGACAAAAAATCTTAAACCAATACTGTCAATAAAATAAATTTATGCAGGCTGTGTGGCACGTTCTGCAACTTCAACATTTTTTTAAAAAAACCCAGAAAGAAAACCTCAGATTTTGATACAGTTTAAGGTATAATTTCATCCTGAAGTCTGGCCTGCTTTCCATATAATGCTAAGGTATGGTTTGTTTAGATCAACCATTATTTGTTCCATTGTGTAAACCCAACCCAGTACAGTCGTACCTTGGATCTGAAACACCTTGGTTCCTGAGCAAATCAGCTACCAAACGATCAAAACCCAGAAGTGAGTGTTCCAGTTTACGAACGTTCTTTTGGCAGCCAAACATCCGATGGGGCTTCCGCAGCTTCCGATTGGTTGCAAGAGCTTCCTGCAGCCAACCAGAAGCCACACTTTGGTTTCCAAATGTTTTGGAAGTCGAACAGACTTCCAGAACAGATTCTATTCAACTTCTGAGGTATGACTGTAGTTTATCCATAGCTTGTTTCTTCCCAACAAACCACAATCATAAGCAATGGTTTGTGGATGACTTATGAAGCTTGGCTTATTATGTACAAACCTGATATAGTTTATTGCCCTGCCCCAGATGCTCACTGAAACCATGTGGCAAGAGAGGTAGAAAAACAAATCCGTTCCCATGGCTCAGTGGCTCTCATTGGTGCTTTGTCTCATAAACTCACTCCTAACTCTGCCTACCAATAGACTTCTTTCCCTGCCTCTCTCTATGTCCTCCCTCACAAGGCAGGTAGCTTTGCAGCTGCTGCCAAGGAGGAGGAAATTTAAAGTGACCACAGGCCAGTTCACCCTACTAACATCTAAAATAGGATGAATAAGGAAGCAACAAAGTTAAACCAACCATACACCACACACCAATTTACTTTCTTAAATTGTAGCACCATTTATATATGATTTGTTTAAAAACAGGGATACCCAGCAATTGTTGGGGAAAATACTATTATTGGACCAAAAAAACCTTTCATGTGAGCTTGCAATCAACACCCAATACTGCCCATAAGAAAGGACTATTGCTTGCAACTTGCAACTCATGGCTTCAGGGTAATTAGCACTTTCTGTGCAAACATCTGATTAACAATCCACATGGTGCCCTGAAGTCTCCATTCTGTTTTCACAAACCTAGAAACAATAATCCCTGACCTTGGTGTTTTTGTGTTTCTGTGTGTATTCTGCACCTTCTTTAAGAGGTGGGCTTTCCAGACCCACAGTAGGAATTCTGAAATCTGCCTCCATCTGCTCCCTTTTCTAGTGCAATGAACTAGCAAAATGATGTGTTGGTCAGCTGTAGCAACCCTCCAGAATGGCCTCCCCAAACCTTTAAAAACTATTGCCTTTGCAATAGGACAGATAGGATAGCCAATTTAAAGCATCCCTTGACTCTCAGAGGGCATGGGATGAGGAGGTCACAATGTTCATCATTCTTTTTTACCACATGTACAGGAAGGCCTTGCAGATCAGTTTCTGAATGATGCCATTTCCCCCCGGCTCTTTGAGGAAATGTGCCACTGCAATGCCACCCTCTACAGGGGAAAGACCAGCCAAATGTCCCAGCCAGATGGGTAGGATATAAATAAATTATCATTATCATTATCAACATCAACATCATCCAGGAAACCAAGACACTTGCACCAGGTACAACATTAGTTTTAAGTTTCTGACCTGGTGTGCATGAAACACTAAGGCATAGTTTGAATAGTTTAACCATAGTTTGACAGTTTGAACAAAGTTGACTAGCTTAACCAAGACTTGTTTGTTCCCAAGAAACCACAACTACAAGCCACCTGGCCAGTCCAGAAAGACTCCTTTCTACAATAGAATGGGAGATTGTGGACTCTCCTTCCTTAGAGGTTTTGAAGCAGAAGTTGGATGGCCATCTGTCATGAATACTTTCAACTGAGATTCCTGCATTGCAGGGGATTGGATTAGATGACCCTTGGGGTCCATGATTCCTTCAACTTCAGGACAGGGTTGGGGCCAGCACTGTTACTACTTTCAAGCACATGCCTTTCTAGTGCTGCACCCACTGCCCTCTCCAATGACTCTCCATCTCAAGGTGCCACAACATCTTCAGGAACATTTTATACACACTCAGATTGGTGGTGGAATGCCAGCATCCTCACTTTTGAGTACACTAAATATCCTGGCCAATCTACAACAGTGTAAAGTCATCAGAAATAGGCTGGAGTGACTGCATGTATGCATCAACATGTACAGTAGCCCAAAATCATTGCCAGATCCATCACTGACTTAGACATGACTCAAGGTACCCACAATAGGTGGCAATCTCTATTTCCACCTTTAGCATACACTTAATCCCCTTCATGCCCAAAGATCCAACCTTCTCCCAAGCCAGTTTCCTCCTTCTAATGCCTTTAAAGAATTTGGGACACTATTGGTCTCACACCCAACTCTTAGCTGGAAATAAAGTTAATAACTGATTTGAATATGACTCTAGTTTGACAAACTAATTATATTTTATTGGTGTCATATTCAATATTCATAAAAATAGTGTAACACAAATTACAAACAACTGGGGAACACTGTATTCCTCAGTGACAACTTAAAACTCCTTATTGGGCTATCGGGAAGCTCTGGAAGAGAAAATAGAAGAGAAAGCAAAACAGAAACCTAAAATGCACTAAAAAAATACTGGATTCATAGTAAATAATTGAAGGGACCTATTATCCCTCAATAGTCTTAACAGGATTTCCACCCCAAAGTGTATTAAAAATATGAATACAATATTGAAAGTTGGTTCTATGAGAGTGTTAAAGCCAACACTTTACTAAAGAGTAGAATTAATCCCCATAGTAAAATTTACCCTTGTGTCAGGCTGCAGCTGAATGAGGGATTCCAAGGACAAGCCCTTGAACAGTACATTTAACCCAGTAGCAAGGCTGTGGGGGAAGACCAGCATTGCCTTCCTGGTTTCCCAACAGCACAGAGAGGGAAGGAAAGAAGGGGTAGGGATTCCCAATACAGTTGGCCAAGTACTGCATTTAATCCCCATGGCCGAGGATCAACGGAAATCACACATTTTTCTCCATGGAATCCCTTGGGACTGCTTCGCAGAACCCCAGGGTTCCATGGATCAGTTTGGGAAAAACTGGTTTGTGGTAATTCAGGCCATATATTGTAAAAAAAAGTGTTAACTTACAAAATCAGAGGGATAAAAAGGTATATTTTATTCTGTTCACTTGGGCATTTCCTCAGCTTCAAGAATCTTAACATCTATTTTTCTGCAAATCATGCAACCTTAAGAACAACCCTGTGTATCTATCAGAACACAGCATTCTCCCCCATTGTTTACCATCACAACTGGTGTTCAGTGGCATACCCAACAGTGCCCCCAACCGGTCAGAATTCAGGCTGTTTATTGGCCTTCGTCCAGTTCGATACTGCCTCCAGGCAGCAGTCTAGCACCTGCACTGCCTCGTCCAATATGGTTGACACAGAGCTGGGTATCATCAGCATTGACACCATGCCCCTTAATCCCCAATGACCTCAACCAAGTGGCTTCATATTAATATTAAAGAGCCTAGTGGAGAGAAAGGAACCCTTTCATACCTTGCAGCATTACAAGGAGGACACCAGAGCCAATGGTATCAAAAGCTGCCAAGAGTCTGAAGAACCAAGAAGGCTGCACTCCTCTTTTCTTTCTCCCTGCACTGGTAACCAACCAGGGTGACCAAGGCAATTTTGGTGTCAAAATCAGGCCTAAAACTTGGTTGCAACCAGGATGCTTCCAGATCTAAGCTTATTACCAGAAATGGGTTATTTAGATATGGGTCTATGTCCGTGATTGGCATGTGAGTGCACACATTTTCAAAGGCATTTGGTTGTTTCCAACACACAGCAGTGGGTGGTGCCTGACATAATGTTTCCATGCTATGGAATGCTCTCCCCAGGGGCATGTGCATGTATCACTTGGAGTTACTGAGGCAATAGGCCCAATAACAATGAGAGCACGAGGCATCCTTAGGCATTCCCTGGGGAGAGCATTCCACATACAGGTGGTCACCACTGAAAAGGCCCATTCTGATTTTTGGCAAATGACAAATTCAGTAGTCATAGCTGGGAGAAGAATTAACAACAACTTTACAATAAAGTATGACAAGCCTTCAGACTTCCATTTTTTAAAGGTAGAGTGTATGGTCCTAGGGGAATCAAGGGACTACAATTTTTAATAATATTAGAAAAAGTTGAGCATCAGATAGTCAATATCTAGCAGAAGCAATAGAAAAAGGCCACAATATAAGATACTTCAGAGGTTAAACAATTCCAGACTGTCAACAGAGGAGCTTATTGGACGAAGGAGATTATTCACCAAAATAATGATATTAATATGTATAATATTTTTCAAAAAATGAAAAGAACTCATAATTAAGAAACAATGTTTGCAATCAGAAACTAGTAATTATACTAAAAATATTCTAAAAACTGGAGCAAAACTTACACTACTTATGTGTTAACTACAGTTTAATGCTTCAAAGCAAAAATGAAAGTTTCTGAATGCCTCTATCTTGTGCCTCCTTGCACCAATGCAGAAAAAGTATTTGATGTTGTGAGTTAAACATTAATCCAGGCTAAATGTTCTTGGAATAGTGAGTTATATCACAGGAACAAAAGGCAGTGAACAAGCAGCATGCAGAACTTGTTGAGTCTCAAATATTCACATGACACGATAACACTTGCAAAAATACAATTCTAATAATACCTCCCTATAAAGATCCCTCTATTACAATAATGGAGTGTCCCAATCAGTATTTCCCCCCCAGTATTTTGTTGCTATTTGTCTAAGGAAGCTGTTTTGTAGTGTTTCATGATCTTTCACTGTGAGCTTCCCATTTTCCAATTTCCTTGCACAGTATCTTGCTCATTATTAAGTAGTGATTTAAATCACTGATTTAAAAATCACCTTAATTTAATCTAGTGGGATAGGCAGCTTAAACATGCATTTTCAGTTGCATATACAGGTTTTAAAACCACTTGTGAAATCCATTTTTTTTTTGTTTAGCAATTATGTAATAAACAAGCACTGAGATATGAAGTTTTGCTTTGTTTAAATTACCTGCTTCTTGACTGTACGGCTACTCATGATTTTCTCTACGACAGGACCTTCAGCATCAGCAGATTCCTACAATTAAACATTTCACAGTAGTTACATAGGTGAAAAAAGTGCAAAGGAGCAACCATTCTGATTATAGAGATCCTGATGAACTCATAATGCTTTCTTTCAACATGAGAGTGAACATTATGGAGTTCAGTTCAGTGGTACAAAATTTAAGAAAATAGCCTATCACTCCTTTTCTGGTGTTGCTGAGTTAATGGTAGCTGAGGCAGAATTGATATTCATGGTATTACCCCCCCCCCATTTTCTCTGACTCCTCCCTTGTGTCTGAAAAACCACCAAGAAGCTAAATAAATAAATAAATCCTAGACTCTCTCTTGATTTCCACATTTCCAAGGATTCCCTGTGCATATATATTTAGCAGTGTTTCACATTCTAAAAAGGAGCAAGAGAAACTGAAAGAGAAGGATAAAGAACTGGAAGAAAAGAAAAAAAGGAGGAAGAGCTTCTGCTTCTGGAGCTACCAACATTAAGAAGAGCTATACTGGAGAAGCCCAAAGGCCTACTGAGTCCAGTACTATGTTCTCATAGTGGGCAACCAAATGTCTATGAGCAGCTTACAAGACGTACATGAGTGTAATAGCACTCTCCTACTCATGATCCCCAGCAACCAGCATTCATATGTAAAATGCCTGATACAGGAGGTAATATATAGCCATCGTGAGTTGTAAGAGCCAGTGTGGTATAGCAGTTAGAGCCAGACTATGACTAAGATCAGGTTCAAATCCCCACTTGGCCATGAGGCTCACTGGGTGGCTCCAAGTTAGCCACCAATTCACAGCCAATAGGTTTGGCCTTTCTCTACCAAGAGAAAAAATGTCTAAAGGCACATAATACAGGTTCATAAAACTATTTATGGCGTGAAGACTGTTTGAGAATGAGTGAGATGTTTTTCTTCTTCACTCCAAATACTAGAATTCACAGTCACCACTTTACAAAGAGGAGCATTAATAGGCAAGAAAATAAGCACAACACAATTAACCCACACTGCTTTCTGCAAATTTGATTAGTAATTGATTTGGGATAGACACAAGGAAGTACTTCTTCGCACAATTTATAGAACTCACTAAAACAAGATGTTGTAACAGTCACTCAGGTATCTTTTAAATGGAGATCAGATAGATCCATGAGGATATGAATGGCTACTAGTCACATGGCTGTATGGTATCTTCATGTTCAGAAGCATTTTGCTTCCAGTTTTATATCCAGCTTTCATGCTTGGAAGCATCTTGCTGACTGCTGTTGGAAAGAAAGTTCTGGAGTAGCTGGACCAAAGATCTGACCCAGAAAGCATCTTAAGGAATTTTGTTGTTGCCATCATTTTGTTGTTACATAGCTTTGCGGTAATAATGACACCCTCAGTTTTGCAGAGAATAGGAATAAATTCTTCTGTAGTTGATCAAAAACATCAAATTTCAAAACAATATTGATGCCCCTTATCCACACACCTCCTCTTGGAGATATTCAGCTCAAGATATCAGAAATAAAATTTAAGAAAACTTAACATATTAATTACCAATTTAATATTTAAGTGTGTGCGCACTTTCAGCAATGGTTTCCCAAGTTAGTTAAGTGAAGTAGCGACATTAAAAAACTACTACTACAAAAAAAATGTTAAAGGAGTCATTTCACATTATCGCCCTTCATTTTATTCAACCTATTTTATCCATCATTTACATTGCATAGAAAATAAAGCATATCCTGCTGGTTACTACAAGACAGTAATTTCATAAAGGGGTTCTTATAGTGCCTGACAGCAGGAGACAAGCTTAAGTGGTTTATTAAGTCATAGAAGCCAGACCACTGAATTCACAGAGGTAAATTCAGTCTCCTTGGAGCCTAGTTTTAGGCTTTACAACAGAGACCATTAATTTCACTAAATTGTGTTGAATTACATATTGTAGGCTTGTAAAGAAAACTTGAATGAGCACAGCCTTTAAGAACCTAAACAACTAATTTCCTTTGGCATGTTGAGCCAAGCTGAGATGGAAGTCCCTTGGAAGCAAAGTCAACACTTAAATGTTTTACAGCCTAAATGGTTATAGAGAATTTTCAGTCTAACCCATTTGAAGAGCATAAATATGAACAGACCTGTTGCTCAGACTGAGAAGTATTTGAAGGGGAGTTTCTTCCAGCACCATCTGCATCATCAACTTCTTCATCAGAAATCTTGAACTCAAGGTCTTCTGTGTAACGCTTTCTCTTAACCTGCCTGCTAGAGCGCCTCTTCTGAAAAAGAAAAAAACCACCCTGCATTGTAAAATTTCATCCTATTGATTAGCAGGACTATAGACCTCGAGAGAGAAATCTATTCCCCTTTGAAAGCAGAGGGACAGAAGGAATTCAAGGGCCTTATCACAAAAGCAGGTGCCCTACCCATTCTACAGAATGGGAAATGATTCTGCTTTTCATTATGAAGCACAATTAAAACTTTGCAGTAAATCAAATAAAAATAGAAGAAATATATACTAGATGCCACAGGTGAAAGAGCACAACAGGAAAGAGGCCAGAGTGTGCGTCCTGGAGAAATTTCGCTTTAGAAGATTCCATATAGATATTTTCATGCTACCAATTAACAAGAAATACACCAAATAAGTTACAGTATTATTTTCTCAGTGGTAGGATATTAGAGTGGAATGCTGCATCCAATCTCTGGAGAGATTAGAGAAATGATTTTGATGGTCTGAACAAGAAGATTTAGAGACCCAGAATGTTTACTGATATCCCTGGGGAACAGGGGTGCCAACTTGAATACAATATTATGGGGGACCAGGTAAGTCCTGCCCTGCGTAATTGATCACATGATGCAGTTCATGCCCACCTCCCTAAAATATTTTATTGTGGGGGCCGAAGCCCCCATGGCCCCTAGAAGTTGGCTTCTATGCTGGGGAATTTCCCAGAAGTTTAGGCCAGGGATCTTATTGAAATCCTAGCTGGCTCTTGAATCAGGAGATGAGTAGAGCTATCAGTACGATCGCTCCTGAACGTCTTCAGCAAAGTCATAGTGTTAATTAAGCTCCTTTTTATTAGGATCTGAGGGTTGTTAAATGACAAAGTCAACAAATGGAGCACAGGTGGCAGAAAAAAATCATGATGAATGTGGCCAAACACAGACTGGATTCGATCATACATACTACTATTTGGCACGGATGATGGCAATGAAAGCCTGCTTTTCTGCCACCACTGCATCCTCACAGTGTTGTAGCTATTTTAAGTGACCAGATGCCTGCTTAACACAAGAGCAACAAAATTAATATCTAAGACCATTAAATCAATGTGCCTACTTGCTGCATTTTGCAGAAGAAAACTATTAGTATGGTCAGAACCCAATAGGGATGTGAGTAGGGCTGCCACCCACCAGCAGGCCATAATTCTTGGGCAGGAATATATGTGGAGAGGTGTTCCCCCAGGTACTGAGGTCCCAAGCTATTTAGTCTCAGCATTTTCATTATTGCCTTGAATGCAAACTGGAAGCATATTGGCAGCCAATGCAGCTTTAGGGCCGGTGGTCCTATGATATGCCTGAAAGGTTGAATCAAGGAACAGATTACATGCTTGTTCCTTCAGGAGAAATGCAACCAGGTCTAATTCCAGCTACCTTGAAGGTGAAAGTGGTAAAATCGTTATAAAGAAGACAAATTTAGATCCATTGGCTCTGGAAAATTAATCACCCAATCTCAAATTTACCATTTTTAATGACGTTCCAAGAACAAGAGGAATGTTCCCAGCTACAGACTTATCTTATTTTTGGTTTTGGGACAGAAACCACCGTGGTGGATGATCTACACCAGGGAATCAATGTGAAAAGTGTGACCCTGATGGTTTTGCCGCACCTCACAGCAGTTTTGTATACCACTGACCATGGTATCCTGTCTGGGATGACACATGGTGTTATGGTCCCTTCTGGGGAATGGATCTAGATGGCAATGCTGGGAGATTTCTGTTCCGTTCCTATACCAGAGGCTTTCAGGGTGCCTCGAGGTTCTACCTTGTTCCCCATGGTTTGTCAACATCTATACCAGAGTTAGGAAACCTGTAGCCCTGCAGATATTGTTGTAATACAGCAACTCCCTATGAAGAGGCAGATGTGCAACTTGGGGCCACTCCTGGATTAGCTACCTTCCATGGAGGCACCAGTGGCAGGAGGAGACAGGACCATTCTGCACTTCATTAACTGCTGTGCTTCAGATTTACTGGTCATTTTACAGCATGCATGCATTTTAAAATTGCTATTTTTATATATTATCACATTTGATTTTAGAACTGTAAACTGTCTTGTGAGAGCATTTATATCCTGAAAGTTGGTTTAGAAATCTTTTTATAAACCGCCTGGTCATTAATCACTACTGTGTTCCCATTTTTCCAAGCATTGCCCTGTTTCAAATATAAATTTGTATATACTGCTGCATTTTTAGAATAAAAATGGAGAATGTTGGATTCTGCATTCAACACTACTTTCTGAACAGCCCCAATAGCCAGTTTTGAAGCCATCTAACTTAGAAGCCTATTGTCCCCTGAAACTTGGTGACTGGAGATGGAGAGCCCTTCTGTTGTAAGTGTTTCACTTCAAAACTGCTGCTGCTTGTACTTAGGGCAGAGAAGAGAAAACAAGAGATATACAGTGTCACCTCAGTTGTTGAACATAATTCGTTCCAGAAGACCGCTTGACTTCTGAAACGTTTTGAAAACTGAGTTGCAAAGGGCAGCTGGCAAAGTCAATGGAGGAGGAGGAGGAGGAGAAGAAGAAGAAGAAGAAGAAGAAGAAGAAGAAGAAGTTGTTCGACTTCCGAGACATGTTTGAAAACAAAAGCAATTACTTCTGGGTTTTCAGCGTTCGGCTTCCGAGATGCTCGAAAACCAAGGTACCACTGTACAATCTTTGGATTTATTAAAAAGCTTGAGGTGTCATGTCTAACTTGCATCTTTATAGATGATGCAGAGCAACTGAAAAGACTCTGAAGTTGAGGAGCGTTCTTAAACAAGACTTGGAAAGAGAGAATTGGTTTCTGACTCACTAAATTTTTAGGAATATTTGAGAGTGTCCACCAAAATATATATGAAGTGACTCAGTAGGTATTATATACTTGGATTTTGAAAAAGCTTTTGGCAGAGCCTCTCATCAGAGGCCAGTAAGATAATTTAGTTAAATAAAAAGAGAACAGGTCCTCTTATTGATTAGAAATTCCTTAACAATGTGATGCAGAAGGTAGGAATAATAGGAGAGGAGGAAGCACAGCGGCTCCCTTCCAGAATCCTAACAGTGCTAGAGAAGGAAGGGGAGCACACAAGCTCAAGGCTCACTGTTGCTTTTTCTCCTAACACTAAGCCATAGTTCAGTGTTATTTCTAAATGAGGCCGTTGTGTTCTATAATTATGCATGAAATATATAACCAGTGGTATTACCTGAACTCCTGCATCATCTTCTTCTTCAGGATGTGGTGATCCTGGCGGTGTTTTTTCTAAATCTGAGTTTTCAGAACCTTCTTTTCCCTTGTTGACCTTTTTCTTCACAGCACTGGATTCCAATTCTGGTTTCTTGTTACTAAAACATGAGCGGTTGAATAAACAAAGCTTTTTACACCACATGGAATGGAACACTTGAAATCATTTCATCATAGCTACTTCAATAACTCCAACCTAATTCAAAATTTTAAAAATGTATTAAATGCATCCTATTACTACTACCTGTTAAATCTCTGCAATATACTTTTCTACTAGATCCATCCAGTAGAACACAAAACTTAAAAGAAAAAAAGCATGCTAGCTCAACAGCCAGTGCCTATTAGACACACAGGAGCTTACAGTGGGATGATTTATAACAGTACAGTGGTACCTCGGGTTAAGAACTTAATTTGTTCTGGAAGTCTGTTCTTAACCTGAAACTGTTCTTAAGCTGAGGTACCACTTTAGCTAATGGGGCCTCCCGCTGCCACCGCACCTCCGCCGCGTGATTTCTGTTCTCATCCTGAAGCAAAGTTCTTAACCCGAGGTACCACTGTATTTAAAAAAACCAGCATATGTTAAGGGCTTGTGTTGTTCTTGTTTTTTCTTTTTTCTTTTATAAGTCTTCATATTTCTAAAAGTGGAAATCATACCACAGGATGTGCCTTGGCATTAAAATGGGGGAAAGGGCAGAGTTGGATGACATGCAGGAAAATCCTGCCCTAGTAAAGAAAGTCCTGATTCTCCTAAAACCAGTAAGGTTTGAGGGCTATACACTCACTCTGACCTCAGAATGCCGGCAGCAAGCAGGTAGAAGTTTTTACTTGCCAGAACAGGGTTAGGTGCTTCCCCTTCAACATATCAAAGCCATAAGAGAATTCAAAGCTACCATTATCTTCAACTTGAGGTTTTTGAATACCATATGCACAATGTATAAAACAATAAAGAAATAAAATTCTGAGTCAGCTCAATGTGAATGTTAGGAGTATTTTCTACGGAAGCAGCTTTCCTATCAAAATTCTTATGAATACTCAGGTGTCATTCCTCTGATACATTCTGCAATTCTCATTCTTTCCCTCTCTCTCTCTCTCTCTCTCTCTCTCTCTCTCTCAAACACACACACACACACACACACACACACAGGTTCTTGTGTGTAAAAGTGCAACTGTATCAGGAGATGAAATAACATACATATCCAATATCCACTTCTGTTCCCCTTCCCAATTTTAAGTTCCTAAAACACCTATATTCATTGCTTCTGCCAAACATATTTGTGGCTTTTAACCTAAATACTCAAAATTAACAGAAGAAAAATAGGACAGGAGATATCTGAACATTTATAAACTGAAAACACTGCGTTTCATATAATGGTCTATAACATGAGGTACCTTAATTAAGTGCTCCATTTCTTTTTTAATATAGCAGTTGAAGAATACAAATTTTAAATATTTGTTATTTCCAAAACTCAGATTATGAAGAACAATATACGCACACACACAATGTCTATGAGAACCTGACATTACTAAGAATGTTTGATATCTTTAGAAGGGATACAAGACAATTTTTTTAATCAATCTGTACAACAGTTCCTTTTGCAACTGCCCTAGTGTGTATACTACACATGGACAGAAGTCTCCCCTACTATGAGGCTCCATTTCCAGCATTTATTTCCGCTCTAACTGCCACAAATTATACAATACTACAGCTGAACACTGGGCCCCTTTCCTTTCATCTGCACGCCAAGAGCAATCAGATTACCCTGGTAACCAGTGGTCACATGACCAGCACCTGCTCTTTTGGCTGGATGCCACTGACTAAAGCCATCTGCTTCCCTCAATCAGCTTTCAAACATTCTCAACACCTGCGCTGCAGCATTTTGTGGTTTCTTTTATCAAATCAGTGCAAAACTGCTTCCCAAACTTTACATATTTCTCAAATTTGTTTAAATCAAAGGTAAGCCTGTCGTAGTTGAGCTGCTGCCAGGTAAAGCAAGTTGACAGGCTAGTGCTTTTTGCTGGTGACCTCTATAAATCAGAGCTAAGCATACCATTTAATTTAATAACGGTTAGTGTACCCTGGGTGCACTACTGCATTTGAGTAACTGGCGTAACATATTGAAGAACAGCACAGGGCAGGTTTGATAAAATGTCAATTTGCTGAAAGGCTAGAAAGTGCTAATGATTCCGTCTTTTCTATTGTTCAGGACATAAAGAATCTCCAAGTGCTTGCAACATAGGAGGTTTCATGCAAGCCACATAGTGAAATTTAAGCAGAAAATCTGTATATTCAGAAAGCTTCCCCCCTTCTAGCTAGCTAGTAATAAGTAAGAGTATGAACTAAAACATTTTCCTCACTGGCGACCTACCTCAAGTGTAGATAGACTTCAGTTCTGCAGAATCTACTTTTGTTTATTACTAGAACCTCAATGTCCACCATCCATAGCAAAGTGCACAATATTGGCTCGGGGAGACAGGCATACAATTAAAAAGCAGGGTGCCTTCAAACACATGCTCAGCCCAGGAATTTGTTTTCGTTCACAGGACTGAGCTCTACCCTTTCACACAAAAATTCAATCCTCATTTCTGCCCAAGCTTTATTTATTTCAGCAGCCTATTTTTTTTGTTTCTGCTTTATTGTTGCTATTGTTGACCGATTGAAAGTTGGGAATCTTTATAAATCTACTGCAAGCCATCCAGTAGATGCTGATTTACCTTCTGCTCGTCCATGACCTATATAATTCAACTTCCCTCCCTATGCAGTATTCTGACATGGGACTTCCAATAGTTGCTATATTCCTTCTAAACAGAAGCACAAATGCACACTATTCATACAAGAGGCAAGACAACACACCTAGAATCCAATTTATTTCAACTCCAAATTTCAGACAAATAGCCAAGCCCAGGAAACCTATCTGTTTAATAAAATATTTGACCAATTAAAGGAAACGATTTGATAAGGATTGTCTGCATTCTGTAGCAGGCAGTTTAGAAAGAAAAGTTGAAGATATGCTCTGTCTCAGCTTCAGAGCATTTACATCCCTGGTCTTCAGCTTGGTGATAAACAATATAGATTTCACCTGCTGATTTGGAACATTAACTGTCTACAATGGGCAACAATTACTTATAGTCAAATTTCAAAGGCATCCTAAAGGTATTCATAGCCACATTTACCTGCAGGTACTGCATATACACCCTCCCCCCCCCAAAAAAAAACATAGCCATTATCTGCATGCACACAATAACATTCATACACCTAATCATTGTATTCATAATTAGTACATTTGGGACAACTGGAGACTGCACTGCTCTTACAAGTATTATTTATTGTAAAAAAATTATAGAGGGGAAATTACAAGTATTTTGAGAGCTGCTGTAGCAAGATATATTGACGTTTCACACATGCACAGAATCAAGCCTGCGTTAAGACATCCTGTGCAACATGGATAAGCTATGTCAAGTATGGTATAATGATGCGGAATGGGCAAAATAGCACACTAGTAAAATAAGGTTAGAGATAAAAAAATACAGGGAACACTAAAAAGAATAGTTAGCAACACAACAACAGAAAAGGCTTCAATGGCAGGAACTACAAAAGCGACTACTGACAAACATGCAGCTGAGAAGCAACCAACAGGGCCAAATCAACCAATGCTGAAGGAGTAAAATTAGCATTTGATACAATTGGAGATATATTTGTTTACAAGCTTATCCTAAAAATTTTCCGAAGATCGAGGACAGGCTACACTGCCATCATCATTTATACATAAAAACAAAGAATTCACATATTAAACAAGTTTGTAATTACTAAATTAAATAAACAGGTGCTAAAACACAACACTCTTTACTACTCAAGCCCTGCCTTCAAAAGGCTAGCCAAACAAGTATGAGAGTCTAGTTTGAGTCTCTCTCTCTCTCTCTCTCTCTCTCTGTGTGTGTGTGTGTGTGTGTGAACTCTACAATCTTCAGGCACTTACCAAGAGCAGCTCTCTATGAAACCTTGAGAACATTATCATCATCATCATCATCATCACCACCACCACCACCACCATCATTTCAGCTTATTAGTTGCTTAATACAAAATGTCTTTATACCTATATACAGGAAACACTAATAGGTCACTAAACCTTGTACTTTGGCCATTGAAGTGGTGGTGGTGGTGGGGCAACTATTCAATTGTGAGTCTCTAATTGTGGGTCTTCTGCATCATCTAGTGGGGTTTTATTTCTTATGCTTATATGGTCAACATTCACCATCCATGCCAGCTTGAGGGGTGCCAACTTGAATAAAATATTGGGGGGGGGGGAGATAAGCCCCACCCCACTTAATTGATCACAAGATGTGGTGTACTCACACCATTTGAATGGCAATGCAAACTAACTTTGTGGGTGCCTGGGCCCCTCGACTAGTTTATGGGGGAGTGTGGGGACTTCTACCCCTAGGAGTTAGCTCCTATGCTTGGGAAATATGGATGCCTTGATTTATTTGGGTGTATTACTGCTTCGGAGGTATATTGTATGCTGCTACTGTAATGGTCAGTGATCGTAAGATCGTCAGTAATGATAATTATACTTCCATAAACCATTTTTTAAAAAAATACTCTCAGGTACAACGGGCTCAATATATACAGTAGTACCTTGGAAGTCGAACAGAATCCGTCCCGGAAGTCCGTTTGACTTCTGAAACATTCAATTTCCAAAGCACGACTTCTGATTGGCTGCAGGAAGCTCCTGCAGCCAATCGTAAGCCACGGAAGCCCTGTCGGATGTTTGGAACACTCGCTTCTGGGTTTGCAGCGTTCAGGAGCCGGAACGTTTGACTCGCAAGGCATTTGGGAGCCGAGATATGACTGTACATTAAGACCAGCACATTAAATTTTGCTGAGAACACTGTTAGTAGTCAGAGGAGACCAAAAAATGTATAAAAATATCAGCAAGCATTCTGTGTTAGGAGATCGTGTGCGATCAGGCTTTCACCTAAGCTAAACCATGACTTAGCACAGGGGTCGGCAAGGCTTACCAGGCATGGGCCGGATCACTCCCGCAGAGATCCTCCATGGGCCGGGCCGGCACAGCGTGATGCAGAAAAGTGTGCCTGTGCATGTCCACGGCACCGGAAATCGCTTCTGCACATGCCTAGATGCCGAAAATCGTGCCTGTGTAGAAGCGATTACCGGCATCTGGGCATGCACAGAAGCGAGCCACGGAAGAGAGTCCCCGCGCTATGATGTGCCAGTATAGCGCAATGTGCAGGGACTTACCAAGTGGGCAGCTTGGTTCGGGGGTGGCTTGTGGGCTGGTTAAACAGCCTCCGTGGGCCACTTTCAGCCCATGGGCCTTAGGTTGCCAACCCCTGACTTAGAAGGAGTGAGCAAATATGTGGGCTCCTGGTGAGGAGACTGCAGCCAGTTCTCCCCAGTTTTTCTGCTGCTGTACCATGGTTTGCCTTAGCTTGTCACCCAGACCCAGGCTCATAGTTTAGTTCTTTCCAAAGAAATAATGAGTTGTAACCAAGGTTTGTCCTATGGTTTAAAGCTCGTGGTTTGTCTGCGAGATCTAAACTATGAGACTAGATTAGGATGACACACTAAACAATACAATGGTGTAACTCAGCACAACAACAGAATGACCAGAAAGGAACAAAGCAGTGACAATCTCTCTGGAAGTCTGTACATTTTCTTGTTTGTGCTAAGCAGCTAAGCCATGGTTTCGTTCAGTATTGTGTATGAATGAGGACAGAATGATCTGCATCAGTTAGAGCTGTTCAGTAGTGGAACAGTCTCCCACGAGAGATGGTGGACTCTCCTTCCTTGGAGGTTTTTAAACAAAGGTTGGATGGCCATCTGTCATGGACACTTTAGGTGAAATCCCTGCATTTCAGTGGGTTGGACTAGATGACCATGGGTCCCATTCCAACTCTATGATTCTATGAACCTCTGGAAAATCAAGGAAAGAAACACGTAAAGCATATTACAAGGACCAAACTCACAGGGGCTATCTATGACAGAGGGTTAAAGAATTCTCATAAAATGGAATTGATGAGAAGTTGTCCTATTCACAAAGTGGCAATGTCAAGAGCAGATCCAGAACGAACCCACAAGATATAAGGTCAAGTTACAGAGAAAATAAATTTCATCAGTGTCAGGTATTCCCAATTTCCCCCTCCCAACATATTAAAAAGCCTGACAACTATGATTACTTTAGAATGAGATTATCTAGAATTAGAAATCAGTTTATTTGCATCCAGGCCCCAGTCAGATACACTGAATAAGCACCAATGAATCAGAAGCTGGATCAAATGAAAAATGGAACTATGGCTTCTAACAACCAGTCTTAGAAACTGAGATATGAAAGCTAGGAGCTAAATGGCCCCTTAAACTTAGGTTATGAACACAACAGAATGTCTAGGTACTTTTTGAATAACAAGAATACAAAACAGAAAATGAATGAACAGCAGCTAAAATATTATGTTGATTTTTCACATGGTCTAGTCCTTCCCCAGCCCACCCCCACTAATACTCAGAGTTCAGAAATAGCTCACACTAATGAAATTCCCTGTTGCAAAATGTGCCTAGAACAACAGGAATTTTGAACACTATGATGGTACTGAACTTCATGTCTCTTAAGCATCATTTCACACTTAAACATGATGATAATAAAAATAAGGATTTTATCTACAGGATAGATTTTACAAAAAAACAATAACCAGAGTGCTGGCACTCTTTGGTTCCCTTCGCACTTCACCAAGATGTATTCTATCCCATAGAATAACATATATTAAAGGACACTGCAATGATATAGGTATACTAAGTGCATAGATCTTTCAGGCATCTTTTCGGTAGATTGCATAGCAGGTAGAGAGATGTACTTGAGATATTTTCACACCCTCACTTATTCACACCTACACCCCAGCTATGTTAAAACTGTAGAGAAGCATAAGACTGTAAGCAGGATCCTGCTGGATTGGACCAAAGGCCTATCTTTTCCAGTGTCCTGTTACCCAGAGTGTTTAATTAGATACCTATGAGAAGACCACAAGTAGGACTTTTTTTAGTATGTACAACCTACTGTGGGGTGTTAGAGGAGGGATAGTACCTCTGGTGGGGGACATGTTGTGCTCCTTGTGGGGTAGTTGTTGATCTTAGGTCTCCCCCCTGCACTCAGGCCTCACCAGTGGCTCCTAGAAGCTGTCAGCATGTGATTGTGGCCACACCTCAGGAAACAGCTTCGACTGGCTGGCTAAACCAGGTGAGGGTAGCCAATGAGTCTCAAACCCTTGATGAGTTAGGGACTTCCCTAGCATGCAAAGACAGCTATTGTGATTAGTAACCCTTGGCAGCCTCATTTTAAATGAATTTGTCAAATCCCATTTTAAGGGGTCACTACTGACCAAGCATCTTCCATGAATATGTGAAGGGCCCTGTTTGCACTAATGCAAAGAGAATTCTGTGTTTTAAAAAGTTTTATAGCACTCATTCAGAGCTCAGAATTATGTATGCTAACTTAATTTGCATAGCAGCTTTATATTCACAGTCACATGCATACATTAAATTATATTTCTACCTATAAGTGTGCATTGTATTGGAATACTAACTTTTTATAGGAATAGACTATGTGTAGGAAAGTGTTTGAAGAGTGTGGAAAAGTGACAATCACTCTCTCTCCTCAGAATTCCCAAGTGCTCTGCTTCCTCCTGCCACTCTATCTTATTTCTTTCCTCTCCCATCTTACAAAATCTATCCTAGGTCTCTTATACTCCCCAACTTTCAACAGGTAAAAGGCTACAGAGTTTGAGTGTGCAAATCTCAGACTATTCAGAGGCTAGATCACTATGCTGTTCAGATGCATTCTTTCCCATGAATAATCTAGGGAGAAAGATAGAAGAAAAGGAGACACTGGAGCAGAATCATAGAATTATGAAGTTGGAAGGGACCCACAGGATGGTCTAGTCCAACCCCCTGCAGTGCAGGATTCTTTCACCCAATGTGGAGTTGAACCCCTGACCCTGGCATTAAGAGTCTCATGCTCTACCAACTGAGCTCTCCCACACTGAGTTATCCCAGAAAATGAATTCGACAAAATTACCTGGTCCACCTTTCACTACGCAAATCTATAGATACACATTACTTCACTTTCCATCCTTCCATCCTACAGGTCAGAAGGAAAAGAGACCCTTCAAGTGCAAAAACAGCAGCAAGCCTACTAGCTTTCCCCAAGCAAAAAGGAAAATGCTCTTCTTTCTCCCTTCCTCTAAAGTTGTCTAGGGTTGTATGTCCTTAACCTTCATGAACCACTGGACCAGCTTTCTACTGAAACTTCTGCAGCCCTTCTGGGGCAGTAACTTTAAGCTTATTGGCACATACAAAACCACACACTTCTCAACCCAGAAGACCACTCAACCAGTCTGATCACCAATTGTCCTAAAATTGTGAGCAAACTTTCTCTTAGTTTTGAGTTTCACAGTAATTATTTCCTATATTACCTCTGCAATTAAATACTATAAGAAAAATGTGCTGTGACAAACACCAAGGAAAACCACAAGAGTTTACTTTCCCAGCATGCTCTGCCTTTACTTGATAGGTTTCATCACAATTTCTCAAGGTTAAGTCTATTCAAATTCAGTGCTATCAACAAGAGTCAATTCATAGTCATCTGCACTCTCTCAGAACACTGCAGGTTTTCATAGCTTACAAATTTAAATGCAGAAAACATTTTAAAACAGCCAAATAAGATTGTTGAAATACTGGAAAATACTTAAAAATCTATACCAGTTTTTAAAAAGAAGAAGAAGAAAAACCAGTTCTAGCAGTGTTCACCCATCCTTCTTAGAAGTAGTTCTTTAGCCCGCAGGCTTTGGAAAACAGAAATTTGTTCTTAACATGATTTTTTGTTGGGTTCCAGCATGGTCCCAATTTGGTCTGTGTGGCTGTTGCCAAGGAATGATCAGAAGCCTTAAAGTACTGGTTGGCAGTGAAAGAAAACTAGCATTGATCAACTGTAATATCATTGGGAACTCCATAGCAAGGGTGATTCCAGTAGGCTTCTCGGGAGCCATGAGCAGCTGATTGGCACTTGCAGCAAGAACATTAAGAAAAGACTGCTGGATCAGACCAATGGCACATCTAGTCCAACATCCTGTCCTTACAATGGCCAAACAGGCGCAATCAGGACCTGAGCCAAAGAGCATTCTCTCCTCCTGTGGTTTCAAGCACTGGTATTCAGAATGATATTGCCCTAACTGTGGAGGTAGAGCATAATCATCATGTCTAGTAGTCGCATATAGTCTTAATCTCCATGTATTTCTCTAATCCTCATTTAAAGCCATCCAAATTGGTGGGCATTACTTATTCCTATGGGATTGAGTACCATAGACGGATCTGCACTTACTGGGGCTTGCTGTAAGTAAAAGTATCCTTTTGCATTGCTGACTTAAATTGCAGGTGATGATGCAAAGGCTCTTCCTCTGTAGGAGGAGCTCAAGCTGCAGCCACAAAGTAACTGTTTTCACTTTTAAGTCATCTGATGACATTGTGACTAACAGATGGGGACCTCACCCACCTGTCAAAATGGCAAAGTGTGCCTCTCTGTGTTCAGGACGGTTATGTTCCCTGCCTCTAGTCTGCATGGACTTTCAGTGCATACTCTGCCCTGGTCTTTTCCAGACCACCTTGGAGATGCCAGAGCCTGAATCTAGAACATATACTCTACGACTGAGTTATGTTCTTTTGCCCTCGAGCCTCTTTCGGTTGGAAACTGCTGTAATTCATTACGAATGGACATTAATAGCATGTATGCTCACTTAACTCTTCCACAGAATACTGGAATAAGATAATAAGCATAAAGCAGGGCTTACATGTTTTTATATACCAATAATAATTATAACCGAAGTATTTCTCATTCAAAGATCAATATATTATAAACGATTCCCTTCTGTCATACAGAAGACACAATGAGGTGGCTTCATATGCACAAAGTAGCATTCAGAATTGTCCAAAAGATCCTGCTGCCATATATATCAAACTTCTTCCTGCCCCCTTTCACAGCCATGCTAGGCAGACCCCCTGACCAGCCCTTACATACAGGTTGCTCCCGTAGGGGGTGAAGGGCCATTTTCAATTCAGGGTAGTCACTGTCAAGGTGTACGATACAACCCTTACTTGGGTGGGAGGATCAATAATTCAACAGGATGTGTCCTAGGGGATGAGCAGAAGCAAAGTAAGTCAACTGTCACCTTCAAGGACACATCCTTACAAGCTGGTGACAGGCTTCAGATACAGCTGCACACCTGCACTTCGCTACCCATGCAAAGAACTGCCTCACACCCTTAGTTATGCTACTGTGCTCAGAATTTATCCTTAGCTGAATAGATTTTAGTAGTCTTATTATTTTCTTTCTCTGTAGCATTGCAGCTTATCAAGAAAATAAATGATTGGTCTGATCAGTTCAGTACGTAGCTGGTTCTTGGCAGATTAATGATTTAGCCTATTGATTAACCTAAAACCTTGATTCAATTATGAGTTTCTTAGCCTTTGGCACTACCTGGCATATAAAAACAAGTTTTCCTCACAGATGTTACACCGCTTTCAACACAGTTTCCATTAATTCAGTAAGCTAGCATTAGTACAAGCTTTAAAACGTGCACTTATAAATAGGTTTAAAACCCATGATTAACACTACACTTTTAATTTGTTCATGCTACCTGTATAATGGTTCAGGGTGTTTTCCAATAGGCCTAAGCTTTCATTAGCCATTTCCCTTCTCTATCAGACAATACACAGTGTTAACAATAGAATACTTAATTACAGAGTAAGTACAGCAACACACTCATGCAGCCAAGAGGTAGGCCCTGGAAGTAACAGATATAAAGCTTCTTCCATAGATGCAGCCAATAGAAAGTTCTGAAATTCCACACAAACTTTGATAGGGTGACACAAATCAAACTCATTTTGTATTCAGAAAGACAAATAAACAGTCAAGTTTGCATGTTATTATTTCTGTTTGTATTTTTAAAATATAAAGTATATAAATATTTTAAATAAAAGAATGAATGAATGAATAAATAAATAAATAAATTCAAGGGCATCATTCATTGGGATGAAATATCATATCCCTTCCCCACAATAGAAGATAAGGCCCCAACACTGACAGTTTTTCTCATGGTGTCAATGCAGGTACAAAAGAACTAACATTTCCATAGAACAAAACCTGTAATAGTTCTTGTCCCCAAATAATGTAGGCTCTCTTCAATTTGTGCTCATGCAAAGTCAGTCATGTTTTCAAAGCCCAAATTACTTCCTCCAAGTGTATTACATATATGAGAAAAGTGTGATCCACTTAATTTTCATTAAACTTGTTTCTTTTCCAAAGCCCGTTATACTGGGCAGCTATATAGGTTCTTCCATTCAAAAAGCGGACAGTTAATCAACCCAGCTATTAAGATCTTTGTCTCTAAAACCATTGCCCAGCTGAGATATGGGGAATTGCTGTCAAATCTGAAATAGATGTTCTGCAAAATAACTTTAGATTTGGGGGTTTCCCTGCAGTACACTGGAAGCCCACCTCAGAGCCGAGTTGGGCCTTCCCTCGCTAGCAGCCAGAATTGATCTAGCCCATCTGAGATACTGGCACAGGCTAAATGCCTTCGAGGATCATGCTCGTACTAAGCTCTGTTGGTTAGAGCAACTAAGGACAGAGGGCTGGGCACAAAAGTTCCAAGAGAAGATTAGGGCTTATAATCTCCAAATGGAGAACTACTTAACCCTTAGCCCACGTGACCTTAGAAATTGGATTTTTGATCAGGATGCCAACCAAGACAGAGCATCCATCATTGCTGCCCACTACTCAACTTGGTAGCCCCACATTCAAGACCAATCATTCAAGGCCCTGTTACCTTGAGACTCTGACTTTCCTACAATCACACAGAGCCTTAGTAAAACGAAAATTTCAACAGATGCCCTTGGCATATTTAGAGGGGATCACAAATGTATTCATGGATGTAATCAGGCAGAGGACATCACACACCACCTGCTGACTTGCCCCTTGTATACAATGGCCATTTATATTGCCAATTCTTAATCGGCTTCCAGGTCAATCTGCAAAGGAAGTGACAGTTGAACTCCTAGCAGATAAACATCCATATATTACACACCAGATAGCCAAATTTGCAGTGGCAGTCAAGAAGCTCCGTTCCAGCTATGTGAATGCACTCCAATCTTAAGTCTTAATGTTGTATATTTCTTTTTATATTGCAAACTGCAATTGTGTGTATGATTTTAGATGAAAGTTTCCTTTTATTCTCTGTCATCCATTGTAAAGGTCTTTGGCTATATACAATAAAAAATATTAATGTTTTGTGACATGGAAGATACAATTTCATCCACTGCATTCCAATTCTCCAAGAGTTGACATCACCTAAGACTTATAATCATGTTTCTAAGGTAAGGAGTTGGGCAGATGATGTTAGTTTCTTTAGTTGTCTTTTGTATTAACTATGCACACCACAGATTAGAGCAAGTACACCTTTGTTCACATAACTGAGCAGAATCTGAAACCGTCCTTTAAAGTGTTATAGCGCTATGTGTGACAAGCAATTCTTGTTCTAATTAGGTTGAAAAAACAAGATGGGGAGGGCTTTGTGACAACAGCATTCCTCCTTTTTAATTCATTCAAAAAATTGCATTATTGATTAAAATCAAAGCCTATGATTCTTTGCCTAGAACTGTGCCTCTAATACATATCCCTAAAGTATCTGCCATTTCATACATAAAACAAGGAAACCAAAAATGAGTGCCACTACTAACAACAAAGGGGTAAATGTCACTTTAGTTCATGTCAGTTAATCCTAGTAAGTATTCTGGAAATCTAAAAAGGAAAAAAAAGATCTTCTGATTGTTATACATACTATATGTTTTCAAAGCACATAAATCTATTTTAAAAATAGAACGTATAAAAGATTTTGTTTAAAAAAAATGGAATACTAGTACATACCTTGCCTTTTTGTTGGCCTTGGGTTTTGGTGTGGTGTTTTTTGCTTTTTTCTCCTTTGGCTCTTTAGGGATCTTAGGGGTTTTGGGAGTCTTGGGTTCCTTAGGCTCCTTCTTCTCCTTAGGTTCTTTTGGATCCTTCGGCTCTTTTTTCACCTTGGGTTTTTTCTTTTTCTTTTTCTCTTCCTGGGAACAGTCTAGAGATTTCCTGGTAGGATCCTGGCTATCAAGCCCACTAGGAAAGCCATCCTTGCCAAATCCTTTGCTGGGACCTTCTGCAACAATGTGATTGTTTTTCTTTTTCTTTTTCTTCTGCTGTGGTTGCTGCTCGATTGATGGAAGGTAATCATCACTTTTCAGTAGCTGGGCATTCGGTCCACTAACCTGAGTCATGTCTGGCACTGGTTTCTCAAGGAAGGGTTCTGACGGAGAATGCTAGGAGAAACAAATGAGGCATTAAATTAATACAACTTTAATATTCAGCCTTGGAAATCTTACTGATTAAAGAAAATGTTGCATTTTTTTTTTCAGGAGACCAGGCAGTCATTCAGAAAACAAAATTAATCCAACATTTAGAACAGTCATGTTAAGTTATTAATATGTAAGGTTTACACCTATAAAGAGAATTATTATATCATAATTACTTAATGATAAAAGTCACATTAGAAACGACTTTACTTCTATTACAACAGAGAGTACAGTAGAGCACATGGGGCCACTAATACCCTGGTATGATTGGAACAAAACAGAAAGTGATCAGAGATGACAGGTGATCTGTATGGTAGCAAGAGGATACATGTACTTTTCTGCCAACATTGGTGTAAAATGACCTATTTACTGCTTTATTCATATTAAATGAATAACTGATAAGAATTGCCTTGGCCCATTTGTTCCAATTATATTTAGTGACTGATGGAATAATACACAGACAAGATGCTATGAACTAAGGCATGGGCAGAAATGATTAAAAAAAATAAGCTGTGAAAAAATAAGCATTTCATCCACAAAAAAGTCCATTTACTTTTAAAATGTAAGTGATTCTGAATAAAAAGACATGTATAGCTGTATTTTCTCCAAATAAGTTCTCCAAATAAGGTGCTTCTCAAAGTGACTGCTCATAGGAGTACCAAAAGCATTCAGCAGCTTTCTGGGTCCCATCTATCGTTATAAATACAATTAATGAAGCAACCGCTATCATTTTCTGCTTCCTCTACTTGTACTAGGATTAGAGAGCTATTTTCTCATTTGTTTGTTGACATGTTGCTCTTATCATACAACACTCCTCTTATTCCTAGTCACCGCTGTCTAGATTTCTAATTCCAATCTCATTTCAATTTCTTCTTCTAATTTTTTTGTCTGATTCTCATACCTAGGTTTGGTTTTTGTTAAGACTTACACCAGGGCTAATAAATCAGAAATTATTCATGAGGTATTTTCTTGTTCTTGAAAATATGTTCATCATAGAACTGTTGGTGAACTCCAACTGCCCAGTTTGGACAAATGTGTAGATCATTTATTGATTGCACTCATGCACCAACTTTCTGCAAAGGCATTCAGGGCACCTTATAATTTAAAATAATAATAACCCCCCTCCCCCCAAAAAAAGTTGCAAAAGGTAAAACAGATATATAGTTTCAGGGTGCTGGAAGTCTCCTCTGTGAGACATCTTAAAGGACTGCTTCATCCCAATTTCTCTTCCCAGATAATGGAGGGCACATACCTGTACCCAGCTCTCTCCTGCTAAAGTTAAACCATGTGCTGCTCTCCACATCTGTCATTTTTCCAGGCAGGTGGTGGTGGTTAAAGGGGAGGGACACAGATTTTTCTGCATATTATCTTTCCAGTAACTTGTGAGCAACCAGTCACTTCACCTACCTTTCCTTCTTATTTTTAAAAAACTCTTAAAGCCACTTTACCGTAGCGATATTCTACAAATTATCATGGTATCTTCTTATTTCAACTCACTTTGCAATTTGTACTCTAAGCAATCAGTTCAACACCTTGGCTCAAAATTTAATCTTTTACAGGAAAGAAATCAGTAAAGATTAAACACAAGTAGTCAATAATCCTGTCTGATTAGCAGTAAAAAAAAAATTTTTTTACTACTTGAAATGGGAAAGGTGTTCAAAAATATTTCAGTATTTATTAGACTTCCATAACCCTAAGTCTTTTAGAGAAAAGCTGTTTTTGTAAACATTTAACAAAGAACAGATGGCCTCTTTTAATCATGTGGGGAAAAAACTGGGGCTCACATTAATACTCATATAACAGACTACTGGACTGCATCACCTCCCTAACCAGCCGCATGATACCTTCCTCAGTAATGCTATTAATTTTACAGTTGTTGTTTTGTCATCCATTTCCAGGATGACACTTATTCAATACAATTAAGGGCTCTCCCAAAATCTCATTTAAAAGAAGGGTGGAAATTCCCATATCATGAAGGCCATTTTAGCACACAAATATCTACTTCCGGTATTAACTTGTAACTCCTTACAAGTTTTAGTCTGTCAAATGAAGCTTATTATAAAACTTTTGTTTATTTTTATTTTATAATCATATTAATGCTGCCTCGTAATTCTCCACCCATTTGAAGTAAGGTTGCAATGCAATGCAGGTAGTGAAATACAGCGGTACCTCTAGTTACAGACTCGATCCGTTCTGGGGGGGGGGGGCTTCCGCATCCCAAAAAGTCCGTAACAAGAGTGCAGAACGCTTCTGCGCATGCACACACGGCAAAACCGGGAAGTATACAGTTAAAGGTCTGCCGTGTTCGCAAGCCAAAAAGACGCAACATGAGGTATGACTGTAAAGTTACTTTTCAAATGTATGGTGATTTCCAGATTTGTTTACATAGTGTAAGAAATCCCAGAATGTAGGTTGTGAGTGTTAAGTTAGAGCAACTTTCTATATTGTACAAGGCCAAACAGCCTCATATGGGGGCAGCAGGGTTTGAATAGGTACCAAAATATCTTGGCTTTTAAAGGTCAACATTGACTATTTAAATAAGGTCTAGAAACTCATAAGCAATCAATGCAAATGGCATGGTATATGTGATATATGCTCTGAACAATTGGCCCAATAAGCATCCAAGCAGCTACATTTTGTGCTAATTTAAGTTTCATAAATTACAATGCAATCTGAATGTGTAACCGAGGAAGTGTGTGATTGAGGCAAGGTCCACTTTCTCTGGAAAAAGTTTCTATCTAGTGAACCAGCCTAAGTTGGTAAAAGGCACTCCAAGCCCACAGTGCTACATAATGTATTCACAAATACAGTTGTACCTTGAGAGTCGAATGGAATCCATTCTGGAAGTCCGTTCGACTTCCAAAACGTTTGGAAACCAAAGCGCAGCTTCTGATTGGCTGCAGGAAGCTCCTGCAGCCAATTGGAAGCCGTGTAACCCCCATTGGATGTTCGGGTTCCAAAGAACGTTCGCAAACTGGAACACTCACTTCCGGGTTTGCAGCATTTGGGAGCCAAAACATTCAACTTGCAAGATTTTCGAGATCCAAGGCACAACTTTACTGTCAAGTCCAGAAGAACCCCCAAAGCTGCAAACTGGGTCTTTGGAGAAGTACAAACCAATATAAAACATGTCAGTAGACTTCCTAATTCCAGTACCTCTGTCATACCTGGATTAAGGATCATATTGTTTGCCTTTATCCACCTCAAAACAACCAAGCAATTGTTTAGCCTTTTCACAACCTCCCTGGCACTTTTAGATGCAAAAGAGGAGATAGAGTTGTGAATTATTCGCATACTGAAAAAAACATATCAGTCAAAACCTTTGGATGACTTCTCCAAGCTGTTTCATGTAGATGTTGACAGCACAGAACCCCGAGGAAACCCACCACGTGGTGGAACAGAAATTCCCCAGCACCACCTTCTAAGTCACTCCCTCCCGAATGGACAGGAACTTCTGCTAACACCATGAAAAACTATCAGGTTTCAGCATTACTTGCAAAATTGGTAGAAAACATTAAAAATGTATACAAAATGTCTTTTCTTTGCCATCGGGTTAGAATTTTGAGCAGAACATGACTTCTTCTTGCTTAATTCTCATTTTATGATCCTTGGGTTATGATGCAAAATCTTCCATAATATTCTTCTCACAAACATGCTTATAATTTCCCTATCTTTTGTTGCATAAGGCACTGACGTAATCTAACTGTGAAGTTACCGGAACACAAACTACTGAGGTCAAGTTATCAGTGTCCAGATTGCAATGTCCTTTGGTCACCAGCCAAAACTGGAAAGAAAGTAAGAAAAACGTAAGAGCCTGCTGGATCAGGCCAATAGCCCATTTAGTCCAGATGCCGGTGGGGAAGCCATAAGCAGATTTTGAGCACAAGAGTCCTCTCCCCTCTAATGGTTTTCAGAAACTGGTATTCAGAAGCACTGCTGCTTCCAACAGTTCATAGCCATCACGCCTAGTAGCCATTGATAACCCTCTCCTTCATGAATTTGAATAATCTTTTAAAGCCAACTCTTGAGCTCAGCTGGAGGAGGTGGCATTGGTCAGTAGGAAAAATAAACAGAAGAGGAAGGGAAATGCAAATTGAAACTTGGCTCCTTTTTGAGAGGATCTATGGTATTACTGTGCCTAGCCTCTCCAAGGGATGCTCCAGAGGAGCCAGCCAACAACCGCTCCTAACTCCCTCCAACCACTACCTGCTCCTTGTCTACAGCTCAAGCCCCAGCCCATTGACTCTGATTGGTCAGGGGTTGTTCCTCAGGCTTGAGGCACTTCCTCTGATGGAATTTGCATCTATTGACAAAGTGAATGAACACCTTCCCTACCTTAGGATTCCAATAGCAAAGCAGCAGAAGGAAATAAATTTAGGTAGGGAGCCCACTCTATCTCAAGACACACTAGGGAAGGGGAGCAAAAGCAGCATTTTCTTTGTCTCTTGCAGAAGGACCACATGGTATTTCAAGCAAGGCAAACAGACTAAGCTTCCATTCATTCAATGGTTGTCTGCTTACACCTTACTGTGGGACAATCTACAATACAGGTCCCACTGAAATCATGTTCCAAGTCAGGTTGCAAAGGTCATTTTCACATGAGTGTGCGAGTGTTCCTCCTTCTCTCTTTAGTTAATGTATTCTAAGCTACTTCTAAACAATATATCATTTGTTCTAGGTCACTGGTCTTCACTAGTTAGTCATAACCCGATCCAAGCTGAGTTTCAGCAGGAACATTACCACCATGAAAATATATGGCAAAATATTAAGAAATGGGTCCCCAATATATGTTTGGGTTAAGAGGGGGTCTGAGTCTGGAAAGATTGAAGATACCTGCTCTAGGTGTAAGGATCCAGAGAAAATACAAGGACCTTGACCTGGCTCGGGACTAGATGGGCAGCCAGTGAAGCATCCCACATTTTCAGTCAGATGCCCCCTTCAGCATCTGGCTACTGCATTCTGTACCAGCTGGAGTTTCTCACCAGACCCAAGAGCAGTCCCACATAGAACACATCACAGTAGTCCTGTCTCAAGTGTACCAAGTACCGTGGTCAGGTTATTCCTGTCCACAAATGGCTGTTCCTGGCGAACGAGACAAAGCTGATAAAAGGCACTCCTACCCACAGAACACCCTTGGGTCTATAGTGACAAAGATGCATCCAGGAGTAGCCCCAAAGCTAGGGAGTTGTTCCTTCAGAGAGAGTCAACTCCATCCAGAATAGGTAGATTGCCAACTTCCCGAACATGGGAACCAGCCACCCAAAGAACCTCTGTCTTCCCAAGATTCAAGGTGTGATGGCCTGGGACTCGGGGTCAGACTCAGAGCCAGTGGAGTCTCAGTCTGCAACAGATCCTTTGCCTCAGGCGGCAGCTGAACCTAATCTGGGGCCTGATTCTGAAGAGCCCCAGTCTGCACAGGTTCCCCTGCAATTAGCACCAGCTGGGCCAAGTCAGGGGCCTGAGCCTGCCCCGGCTCCAGATGTGGGGGTTACCTCATTGCCTTCAGCTGTGCAATCACTTACAGCTGCTGCACTACCAGTTGGGTCAGGAGAGGCTGAGGCGGCCTCTGGGTCTAGTAACCCACCGACATATCCCGAGCTGCAGAGACTGAGGACTGAGAGAAGGAGAGACCTGAGTACTCGCAGGAGCAGTGCTCGCCTTCGGGCGAGACAGGGACGTGAGTCACCGGGGGATCAGGACCAGCCGTTACCCCGACAGAGATAAAAGGCTGCTGGACCCCGCCCCAGGTTGTGGGAGCAAAGTTGCTGCTTGCCAGAACCTGCCTGTGATTGACCTTGCCTGGTTTCCTGCCTCAGCCCTGTTGGACTGACTCATTGCGGAACCCTGGGATTCGGGACCGGACCTGGACCGTGTTATTCAGGTTAGCACTGGGCCCAGCGCACAAGCACAGTTTACTGGCCCTTTTCCAGTCCATCACTGCATTCAGACACTAATCCAGAGGCTTTCATAGCCTCTCCTGTTTCAGAAGTTATTGAGAGGTGTTATTGGAAATGAAGGGCAAATGGGCCTCATCGATGTGGGAAGGTAGCCCATCTCAGAGGATGAAAACTCTGGCCTAAACCTCTGCTGCCTTGCGACTATCCTCATTCATGAGAAAGGTTTTGGGAGTAAACCCCAAGAAAAAAATCAGTACTCACTGCCTTGCGGAGAAGAAAAGGCTAAATAAGGAGTAAACCCTACACAAATCCAGAGAGGAGGTCCTAAGATGGTTGAATGGCATCTTGTTTGCCTCCTTCCTGCAACTCCTGCAGCCAATCAGGTGCCAAATGTCTTGCTCTGTTTTCCTTTGGACCACACCAGCGAGGCAGCCCAAGACCTTCACACACACACATTCTTGAGTCCCAGAGAGGCCACAAAAACAACATAGGAGGCAGCAGTTACTAGTTACCAGTCTCTGCATCCACAGCAGACACTGTGATTCTCCAGCAGTTTGCCTTCACTCCCTGAGGCGCACTCTATTGTCTCTCAAGACAGATGGATGTTAACAACAAACAGCAGCAGTCTGCCTCTATGATCAGGAGTAACCAGCCATCGGACCACACAGAAGAACTACATCAGAAGGTTCCCTGTGAACGCAATGGAGGCAGTCAAGTAGGACCTCTTTGCTGCCCTCAATGCAAATGGCAGGCCTGATTATGAACCTGAACACATATTTGGTTGGCTTCTGAGTGGGATTTATGCCACTGATGCTCCAACCCTTCAATTCATCAACTGCAGATCCTCAGTATACCAAGGATGGGTCCTGCTGCTCTGGTTTGTGCACACTGACCCCCCATCCCCAGATGCCACAGCACCAGAACATGCACCAAGGAGATTGCATGAGCCGTATGAGTCTCACCACTCATAGTGAAGCCAGATCCTCAACAGGGTCACCTGCTCTATCCACTGGAAAAATCCCCCAGAGTAGCCAGAAACATACAATGCCTAATTCCCCACCACCTCAATTTAAATTTTCGTTAGCTTTATAGTCTTCATCCCAAGTGTCATGAACTGGCAGGACAACAGGGAGGAGGAAAAGGATCCTGGTGAGGACACACAGGGGCAAGCAGGGGGTGTGGAAGGAAGTAGTCACAGGAGGATGGCGAGGGGATGGGGGGTCAGTGTGCACAAACCAGAGCAGCAGGACCCATCACCAGAGCTGCCCCTGGCCCCACAAACACAGTGGGCTCTGAGGCGTAGGTGGCAGCAGGAGTGGCACCCTAGGAGGCTGAGTCAGGCAAGGGCCCACAGCCCAGCTTCCTAGCTGTCTGTCTGGGGCTTGCTAGCTCTGGGAGGTGTGTGATTCCTCAGCTTGGAACAGGTGAGGGTCACATGCCTCATCAAGCCCAGGTGCTGCAATCAGTATGCAAAGGACAAAAGGGAAGTGGAACCAAGGTGCTGCCCATGTTGATGGACCTTGGCTTGGGTGCACCTGGACCTCTATGGGGCTGTGCTTTAGGTTTGACTCTGGTCTGTATCCTGACTGCTAGACTTTGGAGGTGGCTTACTTGGATTGACTCTGGACTGTGTCTCCTGACCTTTGGACTCTGCTTGCTTGGATTGACCCTGACTTTAAACTTTGGAGCTGACATACTGACTTGCCACCAGGTAGGCCAGGGGTTCAGGACACCAAGGGGGAGATTTGCCTCCTGCGTTCCTCTCAGCTTTACCCCCTCAGTTCCCTAGTGCCTAACAAATACAACCTCTCATCCTGAAACCATTATCTTATCCACTCATTGAGACTACAAAGCTATGCCCGTCTTCCTGGCCTGCATGGGGAAACTGCAGCACTTGTGTCGGTGCTAAGCATCCTTCCAGGGGAAGGGCATTCACAAACAAAACTGATATTTTCTTAAGTTTCATAATGAGGATACAGGCATTTTGGCCAACTCATAAAAAGTGAATGGGCTAGTGGAGGAGGCTGGATGATTTTGTACCGCCTCTGCATCCAACACAGAAATGCAGACTTCTTTCCAGCCAATAAGCTGTTTCTTTGTGGGGGAAGGTTAGCTACTTTTGGAGCTTTATTTAGGAGTTGAGCTCTAAACATAATCAACATCTCTACCAGATACATAGAAATGATGTCTTTAACTCAATTTAAGTACAAATCCAAACATTTTTCAAACATGGATATTTACATTCTTCTTACCAAACATTTCATCTTCACCTGGCAAAAATAAACTGCTCTAGTCTACTCATTAACTATCAAATCTTGCTTCAACTTATTAGTCATGGGCAGTTTGTTTTCATTTGCTACTGGTTTGAGAAGATTACTCCAGGTCAAGGCAGAATGAGGCTGAAAGGGAACAATATCAGAAAGTGGAAGAAAAGGCAACAAAGAAAAATCATTGTGTGAGTTCCGATATTCCCATAGCTGCAATCCTATACCCACTTGTCTAGGAATAAGACACAATGAGCTCAACTGACTTTCTTTTAAGTTGCCACATAAGATTGTACTGCTAACCTCAGAAATTTTTATGGAAGCCTCAATATGGCAATATTTTAAAGATATCCCAGGAGCTGTTCCACAGCAGTTTTGCAAACAGCCCATGCTTCTCTTGATACCTCCAACAGTGATTTTAATGGAAATTGCTTTGTGAACCCAGATGCACCCTCACAGACCATCAAGTTGATGGGCACTGGCAGTTCACCTTGCTCCAGCAGCAAAGGAACAATCAAGAGCTCATTTTTCACTTCCGATTGTTCCTCTGAAGTCCTCTCAATACCTATCCTATAGACCTGACATTACATATGTTGTCAGGCTTGGAGTGGTTGGTCAACGTTTGGGCAAAGCAGCCTCAGAGACCAAACTGAGACCCTCAGTGGACCACATTTGGCCCACAGGCTGGAGGTTCCCAACCCTTGCTCTATAGGCGGAAATGATTCAAAATGTATACAGGATTCAAATGCAACAAAGAAACACAAGCTTTAACTGCAAGAATGAAACAACAGTGAAAATAATATTGTATTTAGTTGTTAACACTGTTTAGTAGTCTGGTATGCACCATTAGTTAGGAAACATATTAAGTTGTGTTAATGGGAAACTTGATTTACAACTACCATGTAAATCACCCCTTTTCTTGCTTTTTAAATCATGAGGTATAGGCTGCAAAAAGAACAAGAAAAAGTGGAGACAAAGATGGTGTTGTAGAAGTGTTTGGGACAGGGAAACAAAAAATTCAGGCAACAAATTGATCAGAAAGGAGACCCATTATGGCACAAGGAAAAGGAGGTTCACGTTCTATGGAGTTCAGAAAGGAAAAGGGGGGGGGGGTTAAGAGAATGGGTTAAAAACCAATTAAATAGCAACAAAAATGCTTTTTCGCCATGAAAACTGTAATATGACCCTAGTGATTTGAGTTGTGGCGTCCTGGTTTTAAAAGATATGCATCAAGAAAAAAATCTATTCTTTATTTGACATAGGATTATGATTGGCCTATAAAACTGAAGCTTAGGATAAAGGAGTTGGAATCTTTGGAAAAACAGTATCATTCACTAAAAACATTCAGGAAAGAAGCTTGTGGAAGGGAAATTGATGTGAAATTACAGAAATAAGGAAGACTTCCAGTAATATATGGACAGAGCTCCAATAATAAAAGTATGAGGAACTTCAGTTGAAGTTGTAATCCTGCATACTCAAACAGAGTGGGCGAGGAGGAAGAGAGGCTGCCTCTAGGGGCAGGTACAGGATCGCCCTGCGTGGGAAGAAAGGGGGAGTGGAGCGGTGCACAGTAAAAATGGGGGGTTGAGGAGGATCAGGGGTTTTTTTGGGGGGGTGATGAATGTCCATATTTTCACCTGCAGAAAGTTGGATGATATGAAATCCATGCTATTCATATGGATAAATTTACAACTTACAACATTCCTAAGGGTCACATTTACTACCAAAAGCTTACTCTACAGTCAGTGGGAAACAGTAGGCTGGTATCTCGCCACATTTATGCTGTACACTGTTGGGCTAGCAATAATGTCCTTGCTAAATATAAGTCAATGGAGGGAAGACTGAAGCTACTGGCTATGTATATCATTAAGTAGGAGGGAGGAAGAGGAGGGAGAAATTGTTAAATAACTGAAAGCATGTAACAAACAGCTGTTTTATCTATTAAGAAAATGATATAAGTTGCAACAGAATTCTAAAATTGTAAATCCTTAATTTTGAAAGGTGAGGTCTTTGCATATTTACTTAGAAGTAAGTCTTGCTGTGTTTAGACATTGGAGTAAGAAGTATTAATTTGTCTTACTCCCAGGTAAGTGCAAATAGGATTATAGTTCTATTCTTTAGAAATAAAATCACAACATATGTGAAGGGCAGCTAGGAGTTCTTTAGATGTTCTCAATTCCACGACTATTCTGCAGACACTATACCTTGTTTATTCACTGCAACATGATTAATTAATGTGAAGCTGTAGTCTACTGGAAAGAGGCAGAAGAACAAAGCAGATTTCAACATTTGAAATTTAACCTTCACTTTGAATTTCCTCACTTCCATTTTTTCCGCTTCAAGCTATGCTTGCAATGTCCATTTCTGGTATCTCAACAATAAATACAGAATAAGATTAGTGGGGGTTTTTAAAAGGTAAGTATTACAATAGGAGAAATAAGCTGAGGTTCCTAGCACTTCAATAACATTGATAGTTATGTATTGAGATGGCTCAGACTCTGAAATCCAAGTAAGATCTCTTAAGTGTGGCCAGATACTATGTTCAATATAATTCTTCCACCAGATTAAGAATGAAAATCTGATTCAAGAAGCGGTTTCAGTGTTAAGATTTTGTTGCATATAAGTAGATTTGATATTAAATCAAGGATACCAATTTACAGAAGAAAAACACAGAAATTGAACCGGTGATAGCAAAGGTAATACAGTATGTTAACATGAATGAATTTAACATCAATACTAGTAAAGTTTTAATAGCAGCAATTTTTAAAGCTGCAAGATTTGAGAGGCTCAATGACTAAGTCATAGACCTTTTACCTATAATGGGTTCCATTATAGCCCTAAACTCAAATGGAGGTTAAGGTAGACGGGGGGGGGGGGGAGAATTAGTAGTATTTCAAACACTGCTGGAAAATAGTCTCTCTCTTTATATGACCAAGGTAATGTCATTAAGTGAGGTAACAAGTGCAACTAAAGAAGTATCTATTCTGAAGCTTATTAAAAGATGGATGCTATTTTATATTTATTTTTTAAAGGACGCTTTGCAAGCAGAACCATCATTTTCAAAGGAAGGAGTATGGCAGATAAGCATAAATTGATTGAACATTTTGATAAAGCTTAGGTACATCTTAGGTTAAGCATTGTTCATATATACAGTGGTACCTCAGGTTAAGTACTTAATTCGTTCCGAAGGTCCGTACTTAACCTGAAACTGTTCTTAACCTGAAGCACCACTTTAGCTAATGGGGCCTCCTGCTGCTGCCGCGCCGCCGGAGCCTGATTTCTGTTCTCATCTTGAAGCAAAGTTCTTAACCTGAGGTACTATTTCTGGGTTAGCGAAGTCTGTAACCTGAAGCGTATGTAACCTGAGGTACCACTGTAACCGATATCACCATGCTCAAATTTGAGTGTTCACCCAGACTAATATAAGCTGAAGTCTTGTGCTAAATTACACGTGTATTATTAAGCTTATACCCTGCTGTTCAGCGGCATCTTGAGTGGGGGTTATTTTCTGTGGACTATGTGTATATGCAGGAACACGTATAGTCCAACCACTTCCTTGGAACCACCCCTGGGTGAGCAATATTACCTTCCAGAGCTAGCACACCAAACAGGTCTTGCTCTCTTCCCCTCCTCCCTGCTAGGCAGAGTGGTTTTAAGCTCTGTCTTGCTTACAAGCCTCTGGGACATAGCTGTCAACGTTTCACATTTTTAAAGGGAAATTCCCTTATTCCGAATAGGATTTCTCACAAGAAAAGGGAAAAGTTGACAGCTATGCTATGGGAGGCTCTTGCGCGATATCATGAGGCCACATCCAAGTTCCTGCAAGAACCTCCGAGGGTCCGTGCAAGAGTCTGTGAAAGCCCGGTAAGCAAGATGGAGAGCTTAAGAGCTTATTCTGCGCTGGGGAAACCCTGCACAATAAGAGCATTTTACTTCTCCACCTTCTGTGCATTTAATTTGTTCGATTTCAACTGGCTGGCCTTCAACCATGTAAAGCTGAAATCACACTGTAGTTGCTAGTCTGGGCAGCTTCAGAACCATACTTGCTTACCTTCAGCATTAGAACTGCATTGTGTACTTTCACAGCATTCCCTGTTACCTCGGCTTAAATCAGTTGCATATGTAATTACAAGCAAGACTGCAGCCCAAGCACTTTACTTGAAAGGCAAGGTTTATCTATTTAGAACACAGTAAAAACTGGAAACAACTTCTAGATAAGTTTTTGTTTTTTAAGATACATGCAAAGAAGTTTCAAGCTAAATCATTACTATAATCTATATATCCAGACACAGATGTTGGCATGTTTTAATCTCTATTACTGTTAATTTTAGTGATTTTAAATGCTTTATTTATTTGCCCAGTTTCTTTATTTGTTCCGTTACTAGAAATATGCCTGCTTTATCAGGTTAAAGTAGTTTCAAAGATGTGAGAGGCTACCTCTTTCCCTAGGGTTCAAAATTAGCAAGGTGCCAGGCTCATTTTGCGCCTGAAGATTTTCCATTTGCGAGCGCCTCAAAAAGTCTGGGTGCCATTTTTTGTGGCTGGCGGACACTCATGGATTGCTGAAATGTATGTGCTTTGAAGCCTCGAAGTTTATGCTCTGGATAGAGAATATGTTAAGGAGTTTAACAATAAAGAGTACAGTGGTACCTCGGGTTACAGATGCTTCAGGTTACAGATTCCGCTAACCCAGAAACAGTACCTCGGGTTAAGAACTTTGCTTCAGGATGAGGACAGAAATCACGTGGCAGCGATGTGGCGGCCCCATTAGCTAAAGTGGTACCTTGGGTTAAGAACAGTTTCAGGTTAAGAACGGACCTCCAGAATGAATTAGGTTTTTAACCCAAGGCACCACTCTAAAAGTGTTTTGAAAACTGAAGTATAATACCGATTTTTATTGTAAACACCAAATTGAACATGTATTACCAATTTCTGCTAAAAATATGGTTAACTTATGTGAATTGTGCATTAGTTCATGCTTATCAAAATAATATTAAAAAGTGCTGCTGATCCCCCCAAATGGAGACTAGACATTCTGTTTTGGTGCCCACAACCTACGTCCCAGGAGCCATTTGGCTCCTAGCTTTTCTATCCCAGTTTCTAACACTGCTACAGACCCTCTTGGGTCTTAAGATTTGGCAAAGGGGTCTGAGGTAGTTTCAACGCTCTCAATTCAAAGAAAGGTGGTCCTAGAGGTGGCATTCTGTGTAGCAACCTCTAAGACATGGAATTCCCTCCCTCTGACACTTTTGGACTGTCGTTTTCATGGTATGCTGAAGACACACTTCTCTATCATGGCCTTTGGCACATGAGAGGTTTTTAGAGGACCTGCCCTGTTCTCTTTACTGATTTGTTTTGACTGATTTTAATACTGTATTTCTAAATTGTTGTAAAGGGGCGCGGGTGGCGCTGTGGGTAAAACCTCAGTGCCTAGGACTTGCCGATCGTATGGTCGGCGGTTCGAATCCCTGCAGCGGGGTGAGCTCCTGTCGTTCGGCCCCAGCTCCTGCCCACCTAGCAGTTCGAAAGCACTCTTAAGTGCAAGTAGATAAATAGGGACCGCTTTATAGCGGGAAGGTAAACGGCGTTTCCGTGTGCTGCGCTGGCTCGCCAGAGCAGCTTCGGCACGCTGGCCACGTGACCCGGAAGTGTCTCCATACAGCGCTGGCCCCCAGCCTCTTAAGTGAGATGGGCGCACAACCCTAGAGTCGGACACAACTGGCCCGAACAGGCAGGGGTACCTTTACCTTTAATTGTTGTAACCCGCCTTGGAACCTCATGGTGCAGGGTGGGTAAGAAATATATTTAATAATTATAATAAAATATCACATCTTGAAAATATTTTAGTCAATTTATCATAAAGCAATACATTATTTAATAGATTAAAAACTCATAATAGGATATAGAATTTTTGCAAAAACTGCTGGCTCTCTCAAGTCCATATTTCTGCTTTTTATTACACTATATAGGTATGGTTTCAAGGCAACTTGAGAGATTCTAAATAGACTAGTTCTATAGATGAGCCCTAGGATTATTATTAGAGAACAGTTTTAAAGCAACAGCATTTTAAACACCCAAAAAGATTCCTAATGGCTTTCAACAGCTTCAACTGGAACCTCGTATTTTAAAAGCCAGGAAACAAACTTCCACTAGCACAAGGAGCCTTGTAGTACTTCTAATATTAATTATACTTATACATATAAACTGCTAGGACCATGTAATACAGACTTATTCTGAAACCTAATATGGATGGCATCTTTGAAAATCTGGAGTAGATGATAAGAATGAAGATCAAAGCCGGCGTCAAATACCACTACAACAAATGAGAGCAATTAGTGGATTTGCATCAAAGAACAGAATTATAAAGTTGAAGAAATCACCGAATTGCAATAATAAAAAAACCTGTCTTGTTTGGGAAGGCTAAATATATTGACTGAGTAAGATAGATAGATAGATAGATAGATAGATAGATAGATAGATAGATATGACCACTGAAAGACAATAATAAATAATAAAATTTTATTTATATCCCGCCCTCCCCAACCAAAGGCGGGCTCAGAGCGGCTAACAACAGTAAAATAATACAGCATTCTAAAATCAATTCATTATAAAATCAGTTCAAATCAAATTGATGGCAACCATTGGGCTAGAGGGCTAGAGTTCTGTGAAGATAATGACTACAAGCATCGGCTGACGAGAAATCTGAAGTGTCGACAGCACAAAATTTTAAAAAGTAATCAAGACAATAGGTTTAGTTACCCCGTAGGACTCAGAACAAACTTTGAAAATATAACTTGTAACAATAAGCACTGTTACACACAAAGCAAAGAAAAATGTGGCTATCAAAATGCTGCCAAAGCATGAATGAATTAAGTACCATAAAATTAATGGGAAAACCTCTTTGGGTCTTTCGCTTCTGCTATGTTTGTAGAATGCAAGGTCAACTTTTCCTCTGTAAGCTTTCATGTATTAAGAAAATTTGTATGCAAACTGGTGTGGTTTTGGGGGGCAGGTGGAGTTGAAAGAGTGGAAATAAGAACTCCCTTCAAAATCACAAGTAAAAAAAAAAATGAAATAAAGGAGGTGGGATGAGTTCATTGCAGGGAGTTGGGCTAGATAACCCTTGAATCCCTTCCAACTCCACGATTCTATGATTTTCTCAGTATCCAAACCATTTTTCAAATAGACTCAGCTGACGTTAAACAAATATGTTCCTTGATACTGTGCTTCAGCTGAGAGTCTTCTTAACTTTATATAAGGAAGGAATAAGCAACCTGTGGACCAGTCTAATTTTGTGCTGGGGGGGGAGAATGAGGGGGGGTATAGTTTTATGACTTAAAAAAAAAGTTTTAAAATCCACCCAGAAATGATTTCAGATGCAGGGACATGCAGCAATAGGCTGATCTGTCCATGCATGGATGAGACTGAGTCGGTCCCTCTGTCCCCTCCCCAGCCAGCATTCCAATTTTCCTGCTGCTCCCCACATGCTTAGAACCCTCATTTAGCTTTAAACTTAAAGGAAGGCAGATGCCCATGCCACTGAAATCTGGATTTCTAAACATCTGAAAATTAATTTAAAACCACAGTCTTTCAACTGCTTTACCACAGGCTCTCCCATTTGAGCTAGAATTACAGCTGTACAGAGGTTTCAAAATAAATTTAAATCAACCACAAATTAACCAGACCTGCCTGTTTCATTTTTGTAAAACCATAAACAATCTCATCTCCCATGATGTTCTTCCCTTTTGCTGGCACAAAGAAGTTAAGATGATGTCTCACAGCAAGACATTGGCTAGTGTAGAATGTGTCAATAGTACAAGCAGTGAACAGGAAGTGTCTAGCTCAATCACTCCACATACATTCAGGGGTATCACCACATGGGGCCCTCCAAATGTTTGCTAGACTACAACTCCCATCAGTCCCAGCCAACATGGTCAATGGTAAGGGATGATGGGACCTTCGATTCTGCAATTTCTAGAGGGTGCCCTGTTGGCTACCCTTGCATTTAGGAAAGTTGGTCTTCTCTCAGATCCCTATCTGCAATGCAGAAATAATACTCCAGACCAGCCATATGAAGTTGTTTTAAGAAATCATATATGAAGGCACTCTAGATATCCCAAATGCTTTACGAATTCTATGTATTACAATCCCAGCTCCAAGATCACACCTCAAATTATGCACTCTATGACTCCTCTGTAAAATGCATCTATTATTTGCCAAATAATGTATAAAAAAATTGTTTAAAGAATTGTGTTTGAAAATTTTCATCAAAGAAAGTATTTTACACTCCTACACAACTGAGAGCTCAAAGTAAGAGGCATTTCATTTCCTGCAAAGAGAAGTAACTTGAAAGAAAGATGAACCTTTATTTTTTTCTATTTCTAGCAACTAGATTTTGCATTATCTCATGACCCTAAGTTATGAACAATAGCTATTGGGAATACACAGATGACAGTTTGCACAAATGAAAATGATGCCAGCTTTAATGGTAAATATTTTTATATCCAGAAGCATAAGGTCTATTTATAAACAGCCCAGAGTGTTTAGCAACAATTGGCTGGTACACACGAATATTTCTTTCAAAATTAAACAAACCACTTCAGATCTGATCTCCCATGCAAGGAGAACTACGGCATTATCACTATCTAACAGGGCCAAAAAATATGGGGTACCAGAACTGCAAGCGGATGCAAGGCCATCTGGAAGAGAGAGAAAATGGGACTAGGAGGGATAAACAGAATGTTGGAAACTGTTCACGGGTAATTTAAACAGCTAAAGTTCAAGTGATACACAGATCTAAAATACAAGCCAGAAGGAAGCACTAAATGCATTGAAAAACATTTTTGCCGTTTTATCTCAACGTTCTTTTTAATTTTATTTTATGTACCCATCAGCAACACACAAACAAACACAAAGGAAATTACTTACTATGTCACTTTCTACATTTGCTCCCGAGTAACAATACCATCCTTTCCCTCTAAGCCTTACTTTAGCATATCAGCTCTGGTGTCTCTTTTGCATTATGCAATTTTTCCCAGAACACTTACTATCATTAAAGTCATAATTCATTTCTCAATGAGAAGTGATTTGGGAAGGATTATTACCCAAGTGGCTGTATATGCTGTATATCAAGTTGGAACAAATGCCTTCTCAACAATATAGTTACGGTATTGGGGACAATCAAGGAGTTCACATGTGTGCCGTCCCCTTAAACCTCTCCCTGGAGTGAGGTTTCTCCAACTAGGGTCGGAAGTAATCTTTTTGAATGAGCATGGTCAGAATGGTCAAAGGATCTGATCCATAAACGCTCCTTTATTTGTGTCTGAGGGCTGTTCACTACACCGGAAAGTATGTCAATTAAATTTTTGTTTATCTGCACATATGTTTCTCCAAAACTATGAAGTTAAGTCAATTGTGTTGTGTGGATGGCAAAAGGGAACAAAAAGAACATTCAGATAAATAAATATGCCATCAAGCAATTTTTTGTCACAGGAAGTTCAGGCAAATAATATGTACATACACACCACCTGTTTTTCTCTGAATATGTTAAGAACAGCTAATGCAGGGAAGTCTCTATACGTCTGTAGAAAGGAACTAAGTTTTTTCAAAGTCTTTATCACAATCTATGGATGCTCCATTACTACTGTATTTTAGAAAAATTTGTTTCATGATATCCCTGGCATACAATCCAATTTATAAAACTGAATAGAGAGGACACTATTATTCCATCTTGAGAGTTCACATGCATGTTTGAAAAGGCAACTTAGAGTGCTGAATGTCATAGATACCGCACCATGATTTTGGATGTGCCAGATGTGCTATAGCAGGAGTAGGGGACTTTTGGCTCTCCAGATGTTGCTAAACTGCATTTTCCATTACCCCAACCAGTATGGCCAATGGTCAGGACTGACAGGAATTGTAGGTCAACAACATTTATAGGCCAAAAACTTCTACATGACTGTGCCAGAAAGACGACCTTGCATAAATACTTCAATGAGCAGTTTTAACCGCTGCACAACAGCATTCTTTTATACAAAATATTTAAACCACACCTTTTTACCTGACATATTAATCTATATGAGTTATCAATACAAATGCATATTCAACAGGAATGTAAAGCAACTAATTTATCTGCTGTCCATGAGAACAAATGATGAAAATGAATTCTGAATATATTCACTCAAATTTTGGGAGTCTTATATATGGTTCAAAGTTAGATATATTCCTATAGTTTGTTGTTTTTAATTAATGGAATTAATTAATGTTTTTATTAATATTGATATGGTTTTATTGTATGTATTGTTTTAGTTGCTGTATGCAACTCTGGGATCCTTTTGAAGAAGTGTGGTCATTAAACTAAATGTATCAGCTGCTTGTATCAAATGTGCAGAGACCAAATGTGAAGAAAGATCAAAAATCTGTAAACATTACATAAAAGTTTGCTACTGAAATATAAATTAAGGCAGAGATTTGCTGGTATACTTTACTATTGTTTCAAAAACTCTTTTTCTGTATGCAACTGCAGAAGTTTGAATGTAGGATTCCATTTCCTGTAGGAATTCTCTAGGAATGCATAATTGATAAAAATAGAAATTACAACCATTTAAAGCAGGGATGGGCAACCTATGGCCCTCCAAATGGTGCTGGATTCCAACTTCCATCATTCCTGACCATATGCCATGCTAGCTGGGGCTGATGGGATTTGGAGTCCAGCAACACCTGGAGAGCCACATATTTCCCACACATGGTACCAGCATTATTCAGACAAGAAACTACAGGCCTTCCAAAACCTACAGTTTTAGCATAAGTGCTCTTCTGACAGGTTAGCTACAATTCAAACTCCCCATTTATCAAAGATCTACAGTAGTTAAAATAGTACATGATGCAGTTGTATGTGCTTATATTTATTTTCCTATGCTATTACAACCTACAAAACAATGAAGAGGTATCATTTCCACTTTATACAGATCTGCATGTTGCCACCAATATTTTGGGAGCTTGGGCTAATGAGAACCAAAATCTTGGCCCAGAAAAAGTAATGTTGCAGTTAATCTGCAAGTATAAGCAATCCTACCGTCATCCAAGGTCCCATATACATTACATCCACTGTGATGTTCTCATTATGCAGAAGTCAGCAGATCTCTATGAATATGCACCTCCCTCTCAGGTGGGAGGAGAAAGAAGAAATGATATAATACTACCAATGTTTCCCAAGTGCTGGTAAAGTGTTTAAAATGCAATTTTATTAACAGTTCCCCCCAAGGTCAGTACTGTCTCTGTATTGCAGAAGGGGGAGGGGGAGGCTGAAAGAATGACTTCTCTAAGGGCAAAATGGTAAGTTCACTGATGATTTAATAGTTCATTCTCTAACCACCAGAATATGCCTCACCAGAACACAACCTCCCCTTCAGCCCACATCACTCTGTAAAGTCTCTTGCTTTGTGAAAAGGGGTATTGGGGACCTACAGGTCATTTGTTAAGGACGGAAGCTGATATGTGATGTATCTTTGTTGAGCAACAGTACAGGAGATGCACATCCTGTGCCAAGTAAGCACATGTTAAAAGTAAGTAACCGAAGCTGGCATGCAATTCATTATGGCCATAAACACCCTATAACTTTTAAATACCTACATAAATTTGTAATATTCATAATTACAAGGAGGCACAGTTATCTGGAGCCAGGATTTTGGAATCTAACTGAGAATTGTAACTATTCCAGTGCAAGAAATCCAGGTCGGGTTTTCAAGCACATTCAAACCCAGAAACCTCCTAGGTGATGCTGCTGCCGCCGCCTACCAGATCAGCTTGCTGTTGCAGACTTATTTTTATGCTAATTGGGCAAACTAGTTTCAGCCAGCCTTGTGAATAGATAATTCAAAAGCACAGGATACTTTTTTCAAGCTGAGACACAAGATGTGATAGAATGCTTCTAACTAGTTTAACAAAAGTTACTTACTCAACACAACCATCTTCTTTTTAACAATTTCGGTACCCAATTTGGAAACTCCAGCCCCTTATAAAGAGCAGTTTATTTAGTTCTTTGTAAAAGAAATTGAGGGCAAGGAAAAGGAACTGTTTATATTCATGTTAATCTAGCTAAAATATCTCCAGATTAAAGTTTTAAGCACATTAATATAAAAAATCAGGTTGCATTTTATATAATTTTTTGTAAAATAAAAACAAAGTATTATATTTGTAGAAGGGAGGATTTAAAAAGAATATTGAGTGAGTCCACAACTGTTTCCATTCTGTTTTTTTATTAACAGTAGTCTGGAATATATATTCACTACTTATACATCTTATATTTGATTGCAGTTGCAATGGTGCAACCTCAAATAATCTATTGTTCCTGAACAAGGAAGCAAGAGACAGGTAGAAATAAGCTTGGTTACATATTTAATACACCATTTGAATTCAAAAGAACAGAGGAATCAGCTGGCTCAAGGGGGGGGGTATGCTTCTTCAGAAGTGAACCCCACCAGTGGAAAAATGCATTGCTGAGGGGCCATCTCCATCACTGTGAACCCACTGCACCCACAGAACACTAGGGGCTTGACTCTGCTGCCAGAAGGGTTTCCAATGGAAATTAGGCCCCCAAACAGGGCATTCCATGAGCATGAAGGAGAGGAGACAGATGCAGCCTTGGATCAGCTGATCAAAAGCCCCAATATTCTCTAAAGAGTCCCAAGGATCAGAGCCTCCACCACAACAGAATGGAGCTTTCCCCACAAAACAAACAAACAAACAAACAAATAACATGCAGGTGAGGAAAACAAGTTTGCCACTCCCAAAGCTTTCTGGCCAGACCCAAGTCACCAGGATTTTGGAAGTGTCAGTAGATTTGCCACCTCACACACCTCCAACTCCCACTTAGGATTGCAATGGAAGGGTCACTAAGTCAAATCGTGCACTGAGTTAACTGTAACCTTTTCCCAGCTCATCCAGCCACTTCTGTGCTCCCTTCCCACAATAAATCTGCCCAGTTCTCTATGATGGTGACTATTTTTTCCAAGGAATCAGTTTGTCATTCACTCCAGCAGCAGCTGCCTTTACATCTTCTTTGTAAAGATAGATGCAACCACTGAAGCTGCATGGAAAATACAGAAGCATTTCCCTCTGGGCAGAGTACAAAACAGGCAAAAGTAAAGAAGGAAGGCTACAATCACGTCAAATCTGTTGTTAAGATCGGTTTGTAAGCCTCTCTTTAAGCAAGAGTAAGTGCCAAAAACATGTGAATGACAGAATTTGAATCTAGGTGGTGAGAAGGAACAGATTTCCCTTTCTGTTGATAAGGTGACAAGCAACATAGAATGAACACACTGAAACTTGCACTTCAAAACATACAAGATGGCCTGATGTTAGCAAACAAACATTGGTACTGTGTGCATATTAGAAACTATGAAGTATAAGCTGCTGAACCAGTAAAATAGCAAACGGGGATGGGAGGGGCATTCACATACTGTCCATGTTCCAACATGGGTTGGAAACCTCCAGTTGGTGGATGGGTTGACAGCCTTCCACATCTCTGGTCCCTTTCAATACCAGCTGTTCAGCAGAAGCAGATTTTAGAAGTCACATTCCACAGAAAGCCAGTCTATAGTACAGCCTCTATTAACTGAAAAGGTCTAATTACCATTTTTTTCTTGCTACCATGCTGACCTCTAAATGAATTGCTGTGAAGCAGGTGAGAGCTTTCACCACCCTAACATTCAACCATGCAGGAGTTCTGAGCCACTTCCTTCTGTATTGCTGCAACTTTAAACCATCAGATCATAACCAGACAGTGCATGAGTGACACTGGTGATTCCTCTCTAAAATAGGGAAAGGGGGAGAGGAATACAAACATAAAACACAGAATAATGCAAGTGGGGGGGGGGGCGACCAATGTCTGCCTAGTTTTTAATATAACTAACAAACTACATATTTTACATATGAATAATTTGAAACAGAGAAATCATTTATGATGGCTATTGTAAAAAGAGGTCGTTCACAACGAAAACGAAAACCTAAAAATAGTTATGATATCCCACTGGTCAAATGCCAGGAAGACACTAGATTATCAGTTAAATATTCAGATCAAGCATCTTTAACAGTATAAAATGCTGTGAAACCACAGTGGTACCTCGGGTTATAGATGCTTCAGGTTGAAGACTCTGCTAACCCAGAAATAGTACCTTGGGTTAAGAACTTTGCTTCAGGATGAGAACAGAAATCGCGCAGCAGTGGCGCGGAGGCAGCAGCGGGAGGCCCCATTAGCTAAAGTGGTACCTCAGGTTAAGAACAGTTTCACATTAAGAACGGACCTCCAGAATGAATTAAGTTCTTAACCCAAGGTACCACTGTACTGAGATTGTTGAATGGGATGATTTATCTGGAAAGAAGATATGTTGAAGGGGTGAGCTAACAGCTCTCTATACTTTATTGCAACTCAGTTCTAACCTACGGTAGTCCTTTGACCTTTTTAAAGTAGCACTTAGACTTTAATGGTTGCACAGAAAATCTGGAGTACATCAATATCAAAGCAAACAAGCTTATTTTACTCTCATCTTTTCTCAAACATTGGTGAATAGGTGACACATCTTAAAATACATCTTAAAATTAGAAGTACCAATTGCGAGCAGAAAGACTGAAACTTCTAAATTAGCTAAATACTGCTGCAGTATAGTTTTGAAAGGTGTCAAAGAGAAATCACAGGAAAGACAAGATGCCAATTATGCACTAGTTTTAAGGCAGCAGTGCTCAAGCTTTCTGCCTTTTCACATCAACTTGCCTGTCAAAGAACCCTGCACAACAGTGATGCAGATGATTTTGGGGTGTGGCACTCATTTCATGCAGAGTTCTGACCTAACCTGTTGTAGCTTGCCATCACCCCACATGAACTGAGAACATTTCCTAAAACATACTTCATACTTCCCTTTGCCTGCATATTGCACAGAAAGTTAGGTAATGAATAGAAAGCTAAATTTCAAAGAAGTGTATCCTCCATTACTTATCTTCTCACTGAAGAATGTAGAGGCCAATGTTTCCCAAAATACAGTCTGAACACAACCCAGTTGGGTGCTTATAAAATGAAATGACAGGTTTATAGATTCCATGTGTATATTCCAGTGGAGAAATCAGGAATTAAGTTCAGCAAACCACCAACAACAGCCATCTAGCTCCACAGGATATGAGAGCATATCAGTATTGCCTAAATAACATGTCTCACTTATTTACACTCTATTTATTTACATTGAACTTTACTGTTATGTAGGTGCAATTCACTCAGTTTGGAAAAATCCTTTATTTTATTTAACATATTTTTAATCTGCCTATTAGGGTTCAAGTCCTTCCAAACCTGTCACTATCCTGAATAACTTGATGTCACACTCAAATTGGCTAACTCACATCTCACTCCTGATTTCAGGTTATTTGTGAATATTAAATATCACAAATGCAGATATTTGGAGGAAGTGCTCTTTACTAAGACTTCCCTCAAAGTAAAAGATGTCTGTTTACTCCTACCTTCAACTTCATAAAAGCTTGTTCTTCTATTTACTTAACAATTATCACTTTAATAGTGTGCTCTTCCAGTTAATCTGGGAAAGAAATTAGTAACATCCCTTTTTTAAAAAAAATACTGCTCATTGCCTATTTTCCAATTCTTGGATGAAGAGATTAATTTTAATTTGCATATGTTTTGACATATGGCTAACCTATGACCCACTAGGCATTGTTAGACTAAGACACTCACTTTCCTGACCATTAGCAATGCTGTTGGGAGTCCAATAATAAATGGATGGTAAAAGATTAGTTGCCAATGATTTAACAAGACCTTGCTTGCTTCAGATCCCTCCTCAAAAATTTACCCTTTCCATGAAACTTTTGGCACAATCCCCATAACCTGTTCACATAATGAAACACTATCTTAGAAATAGCATAGACTTACACATCTAAAAAGAACCTACACCAAACTGTGACAAAAGGGTGGCAGATGCTCAAGTCCTAGCAAATGAAATGGAAGAGAAGATGGATATCCACATGCAGTCCATATGTACCTTCATGCAGTCCAATGTTCAGAGGTTGTTTTAGAGAAGTTGACACCATCCTCTGCTCAGAAAGAGAACTTCTTGCTAGCTACAACCCATTTCTTTGAGGTTTCTGATTACAACGTGCACTGGAGGTTGCAAGGGTGATTGTTGCGATTGCTACAGTCTCAGCTGAAGTTGGCAAGTCCATGCGGAAATGGATCCTCCTGAGAACGATGCACATTCAGAAGGCGTTTCCGAATGTCAAGCACAACCTAAGATAATGCAGTGTCCTGGAAGAAGACTCATGTTGATCCTACACAAGGAGGACTTAAATGTAGGTGTCAGGGGACTCCCATCGGAACAGGGGAGGGGGGCAGGTGAATACAGAGAGCCTCCGAAGCTGCTGAGGAGCAGCACCTCATCCAGCGGTGGGGAAAGCCACACCTCCAGTGGAGCAGAGGGGGGAGGGGGTAGCCAAGCGAGGGGAGGGCTCGAAGATGCTACTGAGAGCCCAAGTGAGTCACCTAGCCTGGCCGGCCAGGAAACAGACATGCCATTTCTGTCGTCCATCTTGTGCAGAGGGGTGAAACGTAAGGAGGGGAGGCGGAGATCTGGGGTGTCTAAGTTCTTATGTTGGGGAAGAAACCAGAAGGGGCCGCTCCAGGATTCTGCAAGTGACTAAGACGGACATGAATTGTGGGGTTCTGCACTGTCAATAGTTTGTACCAATAAAACCTGTAAAAGACAGGTCGGAGTCCTGCCTGGTTACTCACGAGCAACCACCACCCCAACCTGACAGTAGGCTAACTGGCTCTCAACACCATCTTCAAAGTAGGTAAATCCACAGTTTATAAGATCTTCCACAAAACTGCCTGTGTACTGATGATAAACATGTTTCCAGTGTATGCCCTCATCCTTACAGAAAAGACATTCCCACTGTAAACTGGCTGATTACTGCCTACATGTCCCAAGGACAGGCAGCACTAATAATATTAACTACAGTCATATCTTGGTTGTCAAACTTAATCAGTTCCGGGAGTCTGTTTGACTCCCGAAATGGTTCGAAAACCAAGGTTTGGCTTCTGGTTGGCTGCAGGAGCTTCCTGCAGTCAATCGGAAGCCACGGAAGCCGCATCGGATGTTCAGTTTCCGAAAAAAGTTCGCAAACCGAAACACGCACTTCTGGGTTTGCAGCGTTTGGGAGCCAAAACATCTGAGTACCAAGGTGTTCAACAACCAAGGCACGACTGTACTACCATAGTAAGGTGAGGTTACTGTTGGAGAGCCCCTTCAGGCATCAAAAGTTGAGGTAGAGGACACTTAAACCTTGCTGGATGTTGAGGAAGCCGTTATGGCCAATGTGAGTATGGTGTACTGAATCCCACAAGGTAAACCTGCAAGACATGGTGTGTGTGTGCACAGGCGCACAAGCACATATGCACTACACAAAAATAATGATGCTGGAAAAACCGTGAAGCCAGGCGATGCCTCTACATAGCTACATCCTTATTTCAGACATTGTGATATATTAGTATATTCCTATGTTTAGTTGGTGATATATTGCGATGTTGAAAACCAGTTATTGCCAGCCCTACTATTCAGCTAAGTGTTACTTGAAGCAGACACACGGTTGACCACGCTGGCATCCTCTTGGCCCTGGTGGTTATCTTTCTTTATCTACAGTGTAGATTCTAGCTGAACTTCTAATATTGTGGGGTTTTAAACAACTCCTAAGCATTTGGGAAATTTGACCCTTTTGACTTTGCCTTTCACCTTCCTTTTTAACACTACACCTCACGCTACATCCTGGGCACCACTTAAGATTAAATTCAGGGTCACCAGCCCTCTGACCAGTTCCATGGCCAACTGTTTCAGAGCATAATCCCTTACGAGAATCCAGAAATGTTTACATTTTTGTTGTGATTGGAACACATGTGTAGCCAGCCCATGTGAGGGTAACTGAAGTCACCTATCATTAATGAAGAAATACCAATTTCAAATACAATACTGGGCAAGCTTGGCAGCTTCAAAACTTGGCAGCTTTTGTTTACTAAATACAAGTAAAATAAGCATGCAAAATTAGATCACTCTATAGTAAAGGTAAAGGGACCCCTGACCGTTAGGTCCAGTCGCAGACGACTCTGGGGTGGTGGCGCTCATCTTGCTTTATTGGCCGAGGGAGCAGGCGTACAGCTTCTGGGTCATGTGGCCAGTATGACTAAGCTGCTTCTGGCGAACCAGAGCAGCGCACGGAAACACCGTTTACCTTCCCACCAGAGCAGTGCCTATTTATCTCTATAGTAGTCCTCTAAAAGTCATCTAACTAAAACTCCCACCATCCCAGACCCCGGCCATGCTGGTTGAAACTGGTAGAAGTTAAGAATCCCATAGCATCCAAAGAGCCAGAGGTTCCCCATCCTGTGCAAACTGAATTTTTTCCAATGAAAATTTGAATAATCTGTGAAAAGGGAAATTTTTCAATTCACATTTTTATGAATGTCTTCATTACAGAAATTAAACTCTATAATTTGAATTTACAACAGTTAATATTATATTTATTTTATCAATGAATCCACACAATCCTATGTGCCTGCTTAGAAATTTTGCAACATGGTGGAATGAAACCTGGCTTTTATTTCTCTTTCACAGCAAAAGAACTCAAAGCAATGGAAATGTGCCTGGCAGTTTTGTATGACGATATGTGATTTATCACCGTTATAGGCCTTTCACTGATGAATGCATTGCTGACCTCAGTTGGAAACAGGATAAAATGATAGCAAGATGTCCGGCATGCTGACCACCACCACCAAAAGACCATAGTGAATTAAAGGGTGTGGTGTGAGCCGTTTTATGTAGTCCCTAGCCCACGCTGATACAGAATTTATCTGCCAAGGCCATCAAATGCCGGGGGGAGCATGTTTCAAATCCACCAACCTCTACATATTTCACAATGTCTGGTGGCACATTTGAACGAAGTAAACTAGACAGTCAACTGATGGATGAAATTGCTATATTTAACTTGTAAAATGAGTGATTTTTTAACCCAAAGTATAGAATTAATCGACAATTTGGTCTCTAAGTCTGAAAACTATAATTGGAATAAAACAAATTGGTGGTCCTTCAGCAGAAGCTTACTAAAAATATTTCCATTCCATTTATACAAAACACACACCGTATCTTTCATGTCCACAGGTCATTCATTTCAATTCATACAAAGGTCAATGACCTTCTATCTTGATTTCAAAAGACAAGTTTCTGCAGCTACATAAAAGTTTCCATCTCTAGTAGAAAGTGTTATTCTCATGAGACTTTGCATTTAATACATCTTTGGCCGTTTTTGTGAAAATCAGTTCTGAATATAGCTGTCTTTGTTGATTAAAACTGCAATAAACTGAACTTTTCAGCACATTAGTCCTCAGTAATACAGTAAGAAAAGAAAAAAACTATCCTACCAAGAAAAAGTTCAAAGCACCTAAGACATTTTACAGTCTGAGTGGTCAGAGCACAAACTGTTCGGAACTTTTTCAATTATTAATCTCACAAGCAGGAAATGTTTGCTACTCTTGAAAATCCCAAAAGATGGCATACATGTCTGTAAGAGAACCTTTTTTATTCCTTATTGTATCACAAACAAAGCAAAAATCAGACAAGTAATAATGACTACAGTGCAGCTTTTAGAATATGAAGGGGGTAAAATTGGTTTATCATATTGCCCCTTCTTTTGTGTGTTTTCTATATATGAGATTAAACAAAAACTCCACTGACAGCCCAGATTCTGACCACAGCAATTTTATTTTAAGCAAGCACTAATGTCCTTTCATATCCATTCCAGACAGAAGGGTAAAATGACAGTTTGCTCAGTTTTGTTTCTACTTCATTATTAACAGTGAGAAAAATACGGTCAGAGTGTTAAACCTTTGCTATTACTGGAAGAAAGAGGGAGCAAACAAATAAATCATTTCTCTAATCCAAGACAAACCTTTTTCCCAAACCTGAGACCTGGTCTTGCCATCTCTCTTACACTAAAATTAACATGCAGTCAACAGGAAATACCATATCTATTGTTCTCCAATTGTACTGTAAACTTATTTCCAGGGGAACATCTAACTATTCCTTCACCTTGACTTTTCCTTGGTTTCCAGAAAAATATAATTATATTTAATTACAGGGCCCCAATTTAAGATACATTTTTAAACATGAAGCAATTAGCCCCAAAGAGGGTTCCAAAGATTCTATTTAGAACCAAAGCATTTCAGTGAATACATTAATTTTATTTATTTAAAATTATTTATATCCCACCCTCCATCATTACTGATACCAGGATAGAGTGCAGCATAAAATAATCTTTAAGAAAATAAAAAAGAACTGATTCTTAAAAACACTAACAAATCAACTAACAGAGAGAGTGAAGTCATTTGGAGATGATAGCTATCTAATTTAGTTACCACAAGCAAAACAGGATAGCCATATATCCATAAATATAGAAAAGGATCAATATAAAACTGCTTAAAATAAAAATACCTGAAGATAATTACACTTTCAATAGCATGTTACCTACCTGAAGGACAGGCACTTTTTGTGGTGTGTTCTGCGGTGACTGGTGAAGCTGCGCCCAAGGCTGATGGTGAGGATGTGGTGGTGGTGAAGACTGGTGGTGAATGCCTGGGTGAGGTGGCATGGGAGGACAGGTTGGCATCTGCTGCTGAAAAGATGACTGACTGGGATGCTGCTGGCCAGATATTAATCGTTCTTGTATTGCTTGTGGATCAGCAAGGCCAACACCTGGACAGCCATTTGGTCTCATGTGGCCCCCCATTTCCCGTGGGGCTGAAGACATGCCCATGAACGGCCGATTCTGTTGTATATTCCGAGGGCCCATACTCCTCTGTCCAATTCCCATGGCACCAGGCGGCTGGTGAGATGGCTGAGGATGGGGCATATTTGGATAACTGCCAACTTCCATTGGTATTCCAGCACTACCAGGCCTAACCTGTGGTGGAGGTGTACCTGCTGGATTACTCATTGCTTTCATGGGTGACATGGGAGGTGGAGAAGCATAGGTTCCCTGAGGCTGTGAAGGGTGCATAGTTTGTGTGTTCATTTGGTTAAGTGAGCCACTAGGGTGAAGGGGCTGCTGGTGCATTAGTCCTTGACCACTGTTAGATGGAAACCCTACGGCATTTGGGTACCTAGGTACAGACTGATTCATTGGAGTGTTATTTGTAAGGCCTAAATTCTGATTCATCCCTGTATTGTTTACTAATCCCTGATTAAGGTTACTGTAAGGATAACGAGAATACTGCCCTGAGTTGTTTATAGTAGGTGAAGGTACTGTCTGGCTCCGAGAACTAAAATTAAGTGTTTGTGGCCTAACAGCACCCTGCTGAGGAGGGTTAGGGGAGAATCTGGGACCATGGGCTACTGATTCTCCATGGAGAGCAGTGGGAGGGTGGTGATGAAATTGCTGCACTGAATGTCGTAAAGAAGGGCCCATGCTTGGATTCTGTTGGGGCACATGAGACATGTGGCCAGGTCCTGAGGTGGCAATGAAAGGATTTCCCTGATTAAGACCTTCCTGGCTTTGAGAAAACTGGTTTATCCTCTGCTGTTGTGGCTGACCATGCTGTTGCATTGAAAAGTCACCACGAGCCATATAATTTCCCATTGGCTGCATGTGCTGAGGATGTCCCTGTCCAGGTGGTCCTGATGGTGCTGGTGGCGGCGGCTGAGTGGGTGGTGGTTGCTGCTGCTGGTATGGTGCTCTTATCTGGTCTGGCACTTGAACTGCCCTTGGCCCCCAGATAGAACTACCATCTACAAAGGGTTGTGCATGCCTTTCATTCTGCATACCAGGATAGACACCCATTTGGCTACCGGTACTCCCACCGTGAGGAACTGGAGGATTATGATACTGTGAGTGAGGAGATGCTATACCATTCCCTGGGGCATTACTCATCATTCTGTTGGGCTGATCCATCAGATGCATTTTCTGCTGTTCATACTGATTATAATGATCAAAGTGGGTCAACTTTGCTTGATTTTGACTGTTAGGAGGATGGTGAAGGGGTGATTGCAATGAGGCAAATCCTTGATCAATAGGCATTTGTTGCCCCATAGCGTTTACTGCATTTTCGGGGTATCCACATTCACCCAAGCCCTCCAGTCCTTCACTGAAAATATTCCCATCTTCTCCAAACAGGCTCATCATTCCTGGATCTGCCATCTTTGTTCCAGCACGCAGCGTCTCACAGCCACAACTAGAATACTAGTTCGTGCTTCACCTCACTGAGGTGTTTGTCTTCAAAGCCTTTAATCCTCAACTAATCGCCTTCATGTCATTCCATATTTCCTTAATTCTTTTGGACCACAGAGTGTCAGGCAAATTCGTGTTACGAGTCCTAAAAAAAAAGAAGAGAAAGAATTTTTAAAAATCAGGTTGAAAGTAAAAACACAAGTTGTATTTAAACACACTACAGCTTTCTGCAATTCTAAATGAAGCCTTTACAAATCCTGAGCTTTTAATATTTCATTAAAAAAAACTCATATGAAGCTTGATTATGATAAGAAACTAGAAAGCCAGGAAACAGTAACCTTAAATTAATCCATTCACTACACTTCCTTGTGTTCCATTCCTGGATAGAACAGAACAAAAGAACACAACAGGCAGCTGAGGCAGCTGCCACAGCAGGCAGTCAAATGTATGAATATAGCCAAACAGCCCATCTGCTGAACTAAAACCCTGAAAATGCTCTACTTACCAACAGCATGTCCTTAACCTTATTCCCCTGAGCAGAGTAATCAGATGAGTGAGCAAGCAGCAGCAAGAACTACAATAAGCTAAGTCAGTTATATGCCTAGCTCTTAAGGTTAATTTCTTCTAGTAGTCACAAAATCCTGTTGCTCAGTTAACTAACTACACATTTAAATAAATTATAAGGCACACTTGATACGCAATGAAGTTGCAAACAAGATATTGAGTTCTGTATTAATGCAACATTCAGGCTTAATTCTTAACATTTGTATCCAATGAAGCACTAAGTTAAGTCACCAAACAATATTCAAGTTAGAAGAAAGGAGATTATGATTAAACATATGGAAAAACTTTCTGACAGTAAGAGCTGTTCGACAGTGGAACAGACTCCCACAAGAGGTGGTGGACTCTCCTTCCTCCTCAGTGGTTTTTAAGCAGAGGTTGGGTGGCCATCTGTCATGGATGCTTTAGCTGAGATTCCTGCATTGCAGGGGGTTGGACTAGGTGACCCTTGGGTCCCTTCCAACTCACAAGATTCTATGAATACATTGGCTCTGCTGGTGAAAAGGTTGCACCAGCAGAACACTGATGCACACCAGAATGCATAAAGAAGTTGTTGGTAACTCTGTGGCACAATGGACTGCACAATCTGTTGCACGGCGAGTTTCCACTAGTGCAAGTGCTGCACTGGATTCCTCTGTTAAAGCTCAACCACCCACTAATGTAATAGATCTTGTGCTAGCATACGGAGGACACTGGATACCAGCTACTGCTTTCAAGTGTTTACTTGTATTACCATAGACATAATCCTTACAACAACCCTGTAAAGCTAAGTCAGTATTATCTGCCATATTGCAGACAAGGTAACCAAGGCTGAGAACATATGGCTTGCCCAAAGCTACCTAGCAAGTTCGTGGCAGTAGTGAAATTCGAACGGGAAACTTCCTGATTAGTACCAGATTATTTGATTATTTAATAAAGAATTGTTACGGTCATAGAAGACATATACAGCCAATATGCTTATGGGGACAGGGAAGATGGCACCCAGGAATCAGACTAGTTTATTCTGCAAACAATTTTTAAAATGAAGAACGTAATTTCTGAACTCCCTGGCAAAAATGGGGGTAATTACGAGTAACCAATGTAGAAATGTTTAAAACAAGTAATCAAGTTTCACTGAATGCTGTTTTTTAAAAAAGAACAAGCAAGCAAATAAAAAGCTAATTGCGTATTTTTAAAAAAAACCTTCTGAAATTAATGGTACAATACTGACTGAGGTGAAAAATTCAGTGCTGTGGACTTTACCTTGAGAAACTTTTCTTTATCATAAGCTCATTAGTAGCAATGAATGGGTAACAACTGCAAGTGCAATATTGGGCAAGCTTTGCAGCTTCAAAGCTTTAACTTTATTTACTCAAAGCAACCTCTTACATCAGAGCTGGTGTATTATGTGGTGATACGAGAACAGTCTCTCTCAGAGGTGGTGATCCTAAAGGGGATTGTCCTTCTCTCACAAACATGGCTGCTGGAAACAGTGTTATCCTTAGGGCATCAGTTGAAAGCTGATCCATGGCATTTGCTAGTTTTATGATTTTTAACTGATTTGAATACTGGCTTTATGTGCGCCTCTTGTGTGTTATGATATATTATATTTATACACTTGCAACCTGACTTGGAGTCCAGTGTTGAATGATAGAATAACTAGAACGAGAGAATAACTTTCCTAACTAAATAAATTCCAGCCCACAACCTGAAGAGGTACAATTTAGTTGCCGGTTTTATCACCTCAACACCACCTAGGCCTAAGGAAGCCATTAACAACACAGCATAAAACAGATAAACCCACAGATAAGGAAAACCCGCCATTTAAAGAAATACCCACTAAAAAGAACCAACAAACTGAAAATTAAAGCCGGGGGATATAAATATTGCCTGAAACCAGTTTAAAGTTGAAATTGTGAGAGATTTCAGAATTCTGGAGAAGGCAATCACGAATTCCCGCTCGCTCCTGACACTTCACTCCGGCCACCTGTTGCTCACCCACTCCCTTCCTCCGCAGCCCAGCCACCAACCTTTGTAGGCTGAGATGCAAATGTGGCTTGCCTGCCTTACAGCCAGCGCCTTCACTTATTTCTCTGGCGACATGAGAGCTGGTGGGCTGCCTCCTCCCTTCCTTCTTGCACTGATCGCTGAGCAGAACAGAGCCTGAGCAGAACATGTTTTCTTAGTGCCCCCACTGCTGAGCGGAATGGTGGCTCCCAGGAGCCGCAGCTTGCGCAGCAAGGGGCTATTGACGGGGTGAGCTGTGACTGGCAGCTCTGGGGATGCTGGCAGTGCTCCGGGGCTCCACGTTTGCATGAGGTGCCGTGCCATGCCATGTGGTGCCCCAGCTGATGCACTCTGCCTAGGGTAGCGCCGCCCACCTGGCCTCACCTGGAAGCGGCAGAAGCTGTGCAGGGTGACACCGATTATCTGTATGGCCAGCAACTGCTTTCTTCCTCCCCACCTTCTTTCCTTCTTTCTGACATCATACTACATCAGCGAGGTTTAGCTGGCGATATATTACGATGTCGGAAAGCAAACATTGCCCAGCCCAACTGGAAATAAATGTCATTCCAGATGCTCGTTTGGACCCTGATGTGAAAGAGGAAGACTGAGCAGACTGCTTGGCGGTTCTCCTGGGATCTCAGATAAAGGAAGGAAGTGGACCTCTAGCTTCTAGGGAAATGGAGGAGGGAGGGAGAGGGTGAATGCTCAGGTTTGGGACTGGCAGTTAGCCCCAAACCTGAGCTATCAAGCATTACAAAGGACAGCTGGGGAAGGCCTAGAAGTGTGGGTCCTTTTCCCTTTCCCCACCTCCACACCCCAAAAGCCCTGAACAGCACCAAAGGGCTCCAGCCTGACTAGAACACGAGTTTTCCTAGGGTGGGAATACAAAGCAACATTTTATTACATGTCTCACTTGTATAGTTATAGTGACCTCTCTTACAGAGATACTGCAAGGATTACTGAATAATGTTTATGAAGCACTTTATAACATTCAAAGTGCTATATAAATGCTGAGTTTTATGGTATTCAGAAGCACAGCTTAGATGGCTTTAAAAAGACAGATTTGTGGATAACAGAAAGTGATAGACCTATAAGCCATGCGAGCAAAGTGGAACCTCTAGAGGAGAGTGATTAAGAACAGGAGATGACTGTTGTCTTCAAAACCCACTTGAGAGCTTTCAGAGGTTGTTGACTTGTATCTGCTGGAAATACTAACCTAAACTTGATATTTCGTACCTACATCTCTTTAAAACACAGGTCAAAAATAGGTAACAAATTATGAAAAGCAAACAAATACAGCACAATCTATAATCAAATATTACAAAACCATCACCAGTTTAAAAGCTAATAGATAACAACGAAAGATTTTGGAACGAGGTAAGCATACATTGTTTTCTATAAGAAAAGCAAATGCAGGATTTAGTGGCACTCCTGGGGTGGGATTTCCAGTGTAATCAGCATTATCGAGTTGGGCACTGTTTGTATATTTACGTACAATACTCTTCAAACCTATGAATAACATTCTCTACAGGGACAGATAGGTAGCCGTGTTGGTCTGCCATAGTCAAAATAAAAAAAATCCTTCCAGTAGCACCTTAAAGACACAGTGTGTATCTGAAGAAGTGTGCATGCACACGAAAACTCATACCAAGAACTAACTTAGTTGGTCTTTAAGGTGCTACTGGAATGAATTTTTTTATATTCTCTATAGGCTGTGTGGTGATACTGAGCAAAGCCATTCAGCAACTATTCAGGAAGAGAAGAAGAAAAGTTTGGATTTGATATCCCGCTTTATCACTGCCCTAAGGAGTCTCAAAGCGGCTAACAATCTCCTTTCCCTTCCTCCCCCACAACAAACACTCTGTGAGGTGAGTGGGGCTGAGAGACTTCAAGGAAGTGTGACTGGCCCAAGGTCACCCAGCAGCTGCAGGTGGAGGAGCGGGGAAGCGAACCCGGTTCACCAGATTACGAGACTACCGCTCTTAACCACTACACCACACTGGCAAGACCCAACCTTATGCTTTATCCCCAGTTCTCAGTCCAGCCAGACAGTTCAATATATAGAATCACAAAGAATCAACATGCAGTGTTTGAATCCAATAATGAATATTTTTTCCTTTATCTTTGTCCTATTTAAGTTTATACATCATGGCTTGTAGATTTTCTTTAAAGTCTTGCAAATAAGAGCCAAGTATTGCCTCCTGGCTTTCATCTCTCTCTGAAAGCTAACCTCTGGAACTGCATACTGAACAGAGTCTAAACAAATGCGGAGCTCAACTGATAAGTATGAGAACATGGATCAGTACAAGAAACTAAAGAATTTATTTACTATACCCCCTAGCATACCATTCTCTAGACAGCTTACAAAATACATGTTTTTAAAAATATTAAAAGTGGTAGAAGACTGCGTAAATACAAGAACCCATATCTTGCCGAACCCCCAAAATTAAAATTAAAATCAAATTTAAAATATGGGGTCCAAGATTACCTAAACTGGAGTAAGCAATGTGGTGTTCTCCAGATGTGTTGACTGCAATTCCTACCAACCCTGACCATTGTCCACACTGCCTGGGTCTAATTAGGGTTGTAGTTGAACAACATCTACAGGGCACCATGTTGGCTACCCTGACCTAAACTATTTAACAGGCCTGGGTGAACAGAAAGATCACAAAGCTGGTATGAGACAAGCCTCTCTGGGAAGGTTCTCCCAGGTACTTAAGTTACCTGTCTCACTTTATTCAGCAGCAGCACCCACAGCAGGCTTCCAAAGAGGTTTGGGTAATCTTTGGGAGAGTAATTTCAAAGATTCTCTGGGTCCCAAGCTGTTTAGAGCTTTAACTTGAACTTTAAATTGGGCTCAGAAACAGAATCAGGTCATAGTACATACACAAATAAGAAAAACTATCAGTAACAGGAGAAGGGGAAGTTTGAAAATGTGAAGAGACCAGAATTTATGTATGTGATAATCTAATTATTTAATAAATTTAAGAGTAACTTCAATAAAATTTCAGTAAAATTCTTCTGGGAATTGTTACTGGCCCCAGCTATCCAGCCGTGTGCATTTGAACATGTATATATTTGCACATTTGCATTTGCACATGTATATATGCCACTGCCCCCCAATACCTTTAAGGCAAGAAAAAAGCATAATGGGGGCTGTCTATACAGGTCTATGTACAATGCTGAAGCATGTGTGGTAATAAGTCTTTGTAACATCTGGGGGAAACTTGTCAACACCTTTGCTTCCAGTGTCTCTTCCATCTGGAGCCAGAAACCGCAAGACATAGCAGAAGTAGTAGCCTGGGTGAAGATGTCCCACTCTGTTACAGACTAGTATCTTGCTGATCCACCAGACCATTTTCTCCCCGACCTACCCCTGACATTGTGGCTGCAATTCTCTACTTAGCTTCCTGGGAGAAAGCCCTACTGGACCCTGTGGGACACTTGAGTAGACATTCACACATCTTTCTACCACCAACTGTCCTGTGGGAAAGAAGCTATTACAGTATTGTTTATTGTGGATTTTTTCCAATGCAATTTAATGTTACATGTAAAGGGGATTGGAAGGATTTGTACCCTGAAAGGACGGATATAAAAAAATTGTAGTAAACAGTCATGGGAAGCAGGGTATCAGCTGGAACATCGGAGAGCCAACCTACACATGATGTTAATCATGTTGCTTGCACGTCTAAACATAATTTTTACTGCAGAAACACCAAGAGCCAAGAGTGATGGGGAGATGATCTAGATAGGGTTCACAACAAGGTACAAAGGCCTAAAGCCACCCAACTCTCACACCCAGGTTCAAATCCAGACAGCTGGCCACTTCTGCAAGAAAAACCCTGCACTTGAGGGGAACCACCATGATCAATATCATATGTAGTTTGGCCTTGAGGACATGTGTACATCTTTGCCCATCCCTAATAACTCACTTGTTTTACTGTATTCAGATATCTTGTAAGCCACTGCAATAACTTCAATTAGTATGTGAAGTGTAAATGTTCTAAACAAATAAAATATTTAAGTGGCCACCTGAAGTAAACACTACACACAGAGGAAAAATAGTGAGTACGAAATTGCATGGATCTATACCAAATTCAAACATCCCAAAGGAGGCATAAAGTTTAGATAAGAAAATGTGATTTTTTGCACTTTGAAGTATCTGAGAGCTCATGCTTACCATTTAAGCATGATGGAAGTGTGTATTCTATTTACAACTATTTCCCCCCCTTAAAATCTGGCTGCAAAAAATTAATACTATGTACGTATGTATGTTCAGACTGCCTGAAATAAAAGTGAAAAAGATTTATATCATTGTCTTCCCATTTAAAGACAACTGCATATTTTTAACGGCAAAAGTAACCCCCAGTCTTGTGTTACTCTGGTTTTAAACAGCGAACACAAAATTGAACGAGATAATGGGTTTACACAGATGCTTAAACATCTGGGAGAACTGACTGGTCCAAGACTCTCGGATACATAATATTTAAAGGCCTATCTTCTACACTATTTGCTGAAAGGAGCGGGGGATAAAACACAAGTGTTTTCATTTAGCTAAAGTTGATTTAAGTAGATCCAGAATTGTGGCCCTTATACAAGACAACCTGACACATTCTTAAACAGCATTCAGCTTGAGCTCCATGGAATTGTCTGCAATAGCCTGTTTGTTTGTTAACCTTAGTGCGCTGAAGAGATACATACTATTTAAAAAATATTGTTATAACTTGTACAATGTGTAGACTGTTAACAGCAACGCATCTTAAGCAGCAAACTTCTAACCCTTTTTAACTTTCTAAAAAAAAATGTGCTACGAATCAACTTATCCTTTAGCTAACTAAAACAGAGACTTATCCATTTATTTTTCTGAAAAAGACAGAAAAGAGGTTTTTGTTTTTTTAAAAAAAGCCACTAGTCCATCTTGTCTTTATAACAGCTGGTGAAATTTCCGTACTGACATTTTCAAAATTCATCGTTTCCTTATAACTATGAAAATCAGTTAAAATGATATATGTCTGTAAAAACTTGCACTTAACATACCTAGCATGTTAGCAAATAGCTTCTCTCAAATACCTGAATACATAAAAATGCAGAAACTATTTATTTTGTAACTTTACTATAGTTTCAGAGTTAACTCTCACTAATTATTGAGTTCTTGAACCTGGCTCAGTGGTTAACAGGCAGCCGGTGCAGATCTTTGAACACTAGTGTAATAAGCACCCTAGCAACTACATCAGGGGTTGTCAAACTACAGTCCGCGGGCCGGATACGGCCTGAGGGGGTCGTTAAACTGGCCCCCGGCCCTTGCCGCCCACTCGGTCAGTCGCGGAGCACTGGTTTAGCTTCTGCAGCCAATAGCAAGCCGTGGTTGCGTCCTGGAAGTCAGTCCCCGTGCAGAGCGCCGGTGCATGGTGCGCCGGTTTAACTCCGCGTGGGGACTGACCATGTGAGCAGCAATGCCCCCCCCCGCCACCATGAGTCCAAAAGCCAGTGGGGAAAGTGTGGTGGGCGGGAGCGCATGTGCACGGGGGTGCACACTCCCGTGAGCGTGCTTGCCCGTGGGCGATCCGGCATTTTGCACAAACCAGGCAAAAAGGTAGCTCCACATACAGCACATTACAGTAGCCTAGCCCACTTGCACAATCGGAATGAATTTCAGGAACTAAAATGTGTTTTCTGTGCAACCTGAGCAGGAGCGGTGAACAATGTTATAGTTAACTGTTGTAGCTTGTCTTCACATACCCCATGCCACTGCCCTGTTCACAGTTGTGAAAAATATTCTCACACTATGAATGATCTGTGTCACCATTAGGGAAAAGAGGTAGGAATAGGCCAATATATACCGGTATGTGGACTGTCCCTGGGTCAAATGACTTTTCTTCTTTAAGTTCTCAAAGTTCTTAACCTAACTTAAGGTTGTCATCTGAAGTAGTCTGGTATTTAACTGATAATCAATCATCATTTGAAAACTAAAACTTTAGAGCTGTCTTGCCAAAAAATGGCAATTAGTCATTCTGTTTTGGCAACTGTAACTTGGCTTTAAGGTTCCATTTGGTGCCTTGCTTATATATCTGAGTTTCTAATGCTGCCCCCCAAGCAGCATGATGGAAGCTGTAGCTCAAAGCAGCTGGAGGTCACTAGGTTGGGGAAGACTGCACTAGGGTTACTGAGCTGAAGTCACAAGACAAAACAATCTTCTCAGGCTGGAGAAGCATTGGCACAGCAGGATCCTCTGGTGCAAATGCTTCTGGGCCTCTAAATCACTGGCTTCATCTCCAAATGATGGGAAGTCTTACCCTAAAATATGATATTCTGCCACACAGTTGTTGGCTGGGGTTGCTGGAGGAAAGAGCTTTGACTGGCCAGCTAAACCAAGTGAGGGTAGTCGATGGGTTTTAAACCTTTGGTGAGTTAGGGACTTCCCTTGCATGAGAAGACAGTCTCCAGCAGATTGAGCGGACAAGGCCAATGGCTGTTCCAACTGTCAAAAAGGCAGTTTGTGCACATGCTGTAGAGGGAAGTTAGGGGCAGCTGGGGCTCATCAACCTGGGAAAGTAACCCATCTAGGAGGAGAAAACATCCACTACATTGCGGGATATCTTCGGGAGAATAAAAGGCTAAGGGGAAAGCCCTATACAAATTTGGAGTGGAGTCCCTATGATGCTTGGATGGTGCCTTGTACACCTCCTTCTGGCAACTTCTGCAGCCAAGCTAGTGCCAAATGTATTGCTCTGCTTTCCTTTGGAAAAGCTGAGAGGGGTTTTGTTGTTGTCTGGGCAGCCCAGGAACTCCATGCACACTGTTCAGGCTTGCACTTCGGTGCTCCTAAAGCAGTGGTGTGACTTCACCCCCAGAGGTGCACTATTGTCTCTCAAGACAGATGTCAACAATACTTCTCACAAGAGCACTGGGTACAAAACAAAATAAATGTACAAAATCATGTAACAATCAGCATTAATTTAAACAAACAATGCCACCCCCATTATGCTCCAAAGGCCTGCCAGAACAAATAGGTCTTAAGCAACTGCCTGAATAAAGATAATGGGAGTGACAGTCAAATCTCAACAGGGAGGGAATTCCCTGGCTGGGTTATCACCACTGAGTAGGCCTTGCCTCTTGAAGTAACACACACAAACACAAACACACCCTTCTAGGTCACATAAGGTTAGGCATTAGCCACACATTACTCCCATTGTTTTCTATTTGCACTGGTCCCCACTTTGTTTCTGGGCTCAATTTAAGGTACCATGAGGCACTGTTTTGCTGGAGCTAAGGAGGTCTATGTCTGGTCAGGTGACCTGGGTGGGAGTCAGTTTGGGAACCACATTTACACCACCTTGGGTTCCACGATGGCATAAAGGTAGAATAATAATATAAGAAAATAAGTACCATATATACATGTGCCCTAGATTTCCCAAGTATCTTCCCCTTTCTGCTTCCCCCTTAGAATGGCATTCTGGCAGCTTGTAGGCACTATATTCTATTTCTCTCAATGGGATAGAGCATTGCCAAATGCACAGATTGCTTGAGAACACAATAGGATGCTTGATGGTCTACTAAGCCAAGTAAACCCCAGTGTGAAAACCCCAGAATGTGTCCCTTTGCAGGACAACAGAAAGCCTGATATGAAGGAGAATGGGAACTTGTTAAGTCACCTGAAGGCAACTCTTACTAGACAAAGCTTGCCAGACAAGTGGCTATTTATGAGACTGTATTACACATACACCATATTCTTGTAAGGCAGGCATAGGCAAACTCTAGCCCTCCAGCTGTTTTGGGACTACAATTCCCATCATCCCTAGCTAACAGGACCCGTGGTCAGGGATGATGGGAACTGTAGTCCCAGACATCTGGAGGGCTGGAGTTTGCCTATGCCTGTTGTAAGGGGTTGCCAATGTCGCACCTACAGCTGCTCATGTGCCCAAAGAAGCTGCCCCTGGTACTCATAGCTGCCCCTCCACTCACTGAAATTATGTTTGAAAGAAGCATTCCACTGCAGCCAATGGAAGATTGTGTGCACACATGTACCCACAGGCCCCAAAAACCTGGTACCCCAATGTCAATTAACCTTAACCCACAGCTCTAAACAGGAAATACTATTAATCATTATCTTTTGACTCCAGGAGAAAACTAGGGATCATATTAAATGTAGTGCTAAGTAAGCAATTCTGTCAACACAAGTATTTCTGCTTGCACTATGGAACTTTGCTCCCTCTTCTCCCTCTGTACACACTTAATTTTTTTTCTAGGGTTTGCCCCAACCCTTCAGAGCAGATCTGAGGGACGGCATGGAGCAAGAACAAAGGAGACTCATGTTGTGCAAGTGGTAATACTTGTCCTGCTGGGATGTGGTAGCTGAATACCACCCAAAGTTTAACAATCCCCCAAAATCAAAACAGTTAAATTAAATTTAAAAAATAATTAGAAATAATGCCAAATTAGAAATATCAACATTTTAAGTAAGTTAGAAGCCCTTACACTTCAGTGCACTGAGAAATGTAGAAAAGTGTGGTGAGCTTTTAAAACTAGGCTATAGAGCCAGAAAGCTCATCAGTAAAGAACAATGCTAAATTGATTACAATATTAAAATGATTTGGTAACACAAGCTACCAGGAGGTCAAGGGAGACATTAAAACTGTGTCAGGGATTGTTTTCAAAACCTTCACAGGAATGTTAAACATTCAGAATACATATGTTTAAACTCCAAAGTATTTTACAATTGCAGTATTTCTCAAGAAGAAAGTGAGCAGTGAAATAAACCTTATTTCTATCTATTTCAAGCTACTGTTCCAATAAATATGCAACAGTTATGTCAAAATGACCAGAACAAAATGGAGTGTGGGGACAGAAAAAGCTATATTGCTGCCAACCAACATCAAAATCTCACAGCAATTACAATGTCGTATAAAGTTGACACTAAGCTAGGGGACAATTCAAGAGGCAAGGCTAATAGCTACATCCCAAGGTCCTGAAAAAGCACCAAGCACAACTTATTACTTTCATTATTGGACAAAGTTTTCGTACATTTCCTGCATTTGTCACTCATTAACTAAATCATCTGGCAATTTCCTACCTCTCCTGCATTTAAAAAGGATCTGAAAGCCTATGTTTTTCACATTGTAGAAGACTACTGAGATTTCCCTCTGTCCTTGCCATGCTATAGAGGGCCCTGCTCAAACAAGCTCCTCTTGTGCACACAACGAACATTCATTTTTCAAGCTTGGCAGGGCTGCAGCTGAAAATAATTTATCTGTTCTCTCTACAAGAGCACCACATATGTGATTGGGAGGGAAACATATCCATCAGGAATAAACTTGAGCACAAAGACAAGCTGAGTGTCACAGGATACAAAGGGGCAGAGGTCACAACAGTAAGCTGGAGGCTTTGCACTGGGCTGTGGTTGTTAATGCATGGCTGCTTCATTCGTTTTCTGACATGCAAAACAGAAGCATTAAGCATAATTTCGCATTTCATACTACTCATTATGAAAGAAACACTACATATGATGAAACCCTAAACATCAAAACACTAACAGCTCAGCTAAGTTGCCCAGGAGCACTTTTCCCCGATATGGATTATACAACAAATATTCTTTGGTACAAACCAAGTACTAAATAATATTTCTGTATGAAATATGGCTATAGAAAGTATCAATTATCTTTTGACATTCATGCTAACCACATCTGAAATATCTGCTGCTAAGAAACAAGAACTTATACTTTACCTCCGCCATTAAAAAGTAAAGAAAACTGTGACGTAAGCCGAAGCCTTGGGAAATTACCATGTGCAAGCACAGTCTTATGGATTGGATCCAAATGCTTAAGAGTAGACCCAATGAAATAGATCATTTTAATCATTCCCTGGTCTCATTTTGGAACAGCTACATTTCTGATTTTAAACAAAATGCTTATGCTCAGGCTTTTAAAAAACTTTTTCAAACGATGCAACTGCAGCAACTTGAAAAGCCACAGGTGGTCAAGAAACATTTCCCTTGTCTCTCTCCTGAAAGATGTAATCATACAGGGCAACCAAAGCAGTTTCCATACAGAAGAATCACTATGCTAAATACAGCACCAAGTTATTAGAGAAGTTTGGGGGGGGGGAATTGTCTTTACACAGAAAAAAGTGGAGTCATCTATGATGAAGCACATACATTGAAACCCAGTTTAAGTAGTAGTGCAGCCTCAACACTGCTGTCTGATGAAACAAATGGATCTGGACAATGTACAAGCTTGTTTGTGTCACTGTCTACAATTCTAGCTAAGTTCACAACTTTCACCCATACATTAATATTACAACACTTGATACAGTCTGTAATAGGAGACTTGAAATGCAAAAGCAGTTAGTTGCTGATTCTGCCTAGATTCTGGCTGCAGGCTCAACACCAGCATCTTTTTGGCACCAGGTAAATACATTTCTTTTCTCCCAGACACCTGAGTGTTAATCCCCCCCCCCTTGCAACAGCTGGTGGTGTATAAATTTCCTTTGGAGGCTAACCACTGTAGTCAGATCTAGGCTAGGGGATGGTGGAATTGTTCCTATGGTTTGGTTACCACATATGGTGCTTCACTTTTACTTTTCTTGTTTTTCATATGTTGCATTGTGTATTTTAAGTCACTTTGTGATGCCTGTGCAAAGTGACTAGTAAGTTTAATAAACAATAATACTGTACCTGGAACACCTTACTTACTCTTATTAATGACCAGTTCAGATACTGAAGTTTGATAGGTCCAAAACCTTTCAAAAAAGAACCAGCTGAGCTATGCTGGAGACCAAACAGCTGCTAGTGAACAGGCAGCTGTGGCATGAATGATAACTATGTTGTCTATAGCTTATAAGGCTGTAAAATGCGGACAAAACCATAGAACTGAATCACAATCAAATATCACCATGCAGCTACCACTCAACTCAAACAAACAAGAACCTAAATGGAAAGATCTCTAAATCAGCAAGCATATTACAGGTGAACACTCCCATTGGCAGTCAAATGGAAATTTTTGAATCTAGGACTAGAAAATCTTTACATTTGTTGCCACACCATAGTATTACAATAAGCTTCTCTTCACAAAACTTGTGTGAAAGTCTTCGTTTTGACTGTCCTGAACTAACTGCCAATAAACCTCATAGTGAGATTCCAAGCTGAGAGGGAAAGAAAAGTTTCTTTCCCTTATCTAATCACATCCTTCCTTAATTATCAATTTCCAAAAAATCAAAGATCCAAGTTCTTTAGCCTTTCCTCACATGAAAGGTATCCCAACATCCAGGAACAAACAAATGCAGGGAGAAGTTTGTTTTATAGAGCATTAACAAGAAATATAAGATTCAGTTCCCTGTTCATGGCATCTACAGCAATTATGCTCTTAACACTCAGCATTCATCCAGAAAGGTAGCATTTATTTTGTATCATTAATATGCACCACCTTCCTCAACATGATAAGAGTCAATTATGATTCTATATAATCAATTCCTGGGTAAATAATGCCCATTCACTCCATAATTGCCCTAACTGCTTACTCAAAAGATTGATACACATTATCATGGCTGGAAACCAGTGCTGAAGCCAGCCGATCACTGAAAAGAATGCACAGCAATGTATAAAATTTACAACAGACTCAAATGCAAAAAGCAAGCAACAACAATCTGGAAAATGAAAATAGAAAAGCCCAAGCCAAGACTTGAAAGTAGTTACTATGCAGGGAAAGGTAACAGCGAAAGGATCTGAGATCAAGTGCTGTGAAATCACTTACCACATTTGCTAGCCAGTGCTTGAACCAATCCTTCAAAAAGCAGCCCAAATGTCCAAGTTATAACCATACACAAAAATCCACAGGAATGATGAAATTTGCACCAAGACTTAAAAGAGTAAAGCAAACCTAAAGGAAAAGTGTGCTCAACCAAGTGTGGCAAGGGTGTGTGAATGTTGTTATGATATAAATTTATGACAAACTTTCTCCCTGTGTGTATGAGAATTCTACAAAATCAGATATGGATATAACTACAAGGGGTCATAGTACATTTGGTTAACAGGGTATTAAGATGTGATATTTTGTATTAGGAATCCCGCACCAAAATAGTTCAGTCTTGTATTTAAGCACTTGCCTGGTAATCCCAGGCAACAACAAACTGCATGGTGTGTGAGCTGCTGGCATCCCTTTTTTGTGCCCAACAAACCAAGCAGGCTGCCTGCCACCGAATGGAACCCCTCTTCTTCATGCCCTTTACTGAAATGTCGTGGGCTCCTGGAAGAGCACCAGGGCGTTATCCCTCCACTCCCAGCTAGTTAAAAGCGTCTCTATGGGGCTATTTACAAAGTTGTGACAGATAAAATGGTGATGTTATTAACCAGCTAGTAGAAATTTCAAATGTTTTATACACAACCTCATAAGGAGGAAATACTGATGCTTCTAACAATCTATATATATTTGTCCACGCACCTCACGTCTGCCCCCAGAACTCTTCAGAAATGGTTATATGCCTGTAACCCTAATCAAATCTATCTCAGTTGAACCTTAAACATTCCTGTCTTGATTATATTACCCCTCCAAACAAGCCTCTTAATCTACCTATTCCTTGTTCACATGCAGATAAGGTTGGAAGCAAATCAACTTGTTCTTCTTTATGCAAAGAGAGCCATATTCTTCCTCTACAGATGGAATAAAGCTCAACCATTTTCTCATTCCACAGTTGGAATAAAGTTTGAGAGATCATCTCTTCTTTTTACTCCATTCACAAGTTGTGATGTTTCTAGCCGCTGCCACCCCAGGGTGGGGAGACCTTGGTGGGAAAGAACCATAGCAGGTGTAACACATGCTTTCTATGTGTGTAGATGCTTCCAGGTTCAAGGCTCTCTTTGTCCTGTCCTAGGGAAAATATAGAGCTTTATAGTTGTCCAAAACTCTTGATCAGGCTAGACCGTGAACAGAACAGAGGCCGGGGGAAGAAAAATGTTGGCTAGGGTGAAGCCATCAAGCCTGCATCTGGTCAGAGTATAAAAACCGCTCTTGCCACACCCTCTCCAACTGCTGGTAAAGTAACGATTTCTACTGATTTTTAACCTTGCACACTACCTAATATAAAAACTATGTAATTTCTCTTTATTCCTATTTTCCAACTACCAAAAAAGTGTGTGTTTCCCCTACGAATAGATACATCTGTTGACAGTTATATGTTTCTCTGCCCTAGAGGACCTTGGTAGAACCTGAAATGTGCAGCTAGCCATTGGATTGTCCACTGCCTCCTCCCAGATTCAATCTTCAGAGTGGCTTCAGATTTTTCTTCTATCGCCACCCCAACTTGGTTTACCATCTATTCTAGCTTGATGAAGAGTTCTAGAGAACTCTCACAAGAACACACTTGTGTACATTTTCTGTTGGCCTAATGAAGGTGTTGTTTAAGGTAGATTTTAAAAAGTTTTCTTATAGGCCAACACAGTTCCCTTTACTTTTTGCATTCATGCTATACTTACATTGCAAGCAACCCACAGAATGCTTGTTATAGGGTGTCATATAAATAATGCTGTTTGACCATCTTTGCAAAGCAAGTTATGGACTATTTTAGTACTATTTTAATCAGGGTTTATTTCTGTTTCATAAACCCTTATATGCTGGTGTACATACAAGCTTTTCAAGTCACAAGACATTGAAAATACAATTTTATATCAAGGTCACTAAATTCAGCCCATTATGACTACATGGTAAGACATGTATATTTGTATATATATTTGTATATATGTGTATATATTTGGCAGATAGCTCCCAAATCCCACTGACACCTATCCAGATAGTTTTCCTTTTTAGTTATCCTATTTGTGGTAAAGTGATTCACAGATGTTCCTATACTGAGCTTGTTTTATGACACTGCAAAGGATTAGTTCAATGATGGGCTGAATCTATATGGGGGTGAAGATGAAACAAGAGTGGTTATTATTGGTGCACTGGTAGGTAGAGTAGAGATTTACAACAGCAGCATAAAAAGGAAGCTAGGTCACATAGTACAGACAAGCTGACTGAGTTTGCAGCAGTTTGGTGAGCATTAAAAGCATGGCCACCAAAGCAACATATTTAACAGTGAGAAGGGACCTGCAAAGCACACATGCCCTGCCCCCACAGCATATACTGGTGAATATAGATCTGTATCGACTCTTAGCTAAATCAAGAAAACCTCCTACCTGTATGTCAAGAGAGACACTTGACCACAGCTAGCATATTGATTTGAGCTCAAAGAGTATGTTACTCTTTGGGCTTTGCCACAGCTCTTGCCACTGTTAACTTTAGCATAGATGAAGAAAAGCTAAATGGGATGTTGTGTGCCTAATGGCAAACTGAGTTGCCATCCTGACAGCTAATGCAATGCCTTTAGTCCCAAAGTGTCCAGGAACCAAATTTAAAAATGCACATGACAGTAAACAAAATGAAGGGTCTCAATATGTATCAAAACATCACCCAGTACCGGTATGAGGGCCAGACCACGAGGCTGTTTCACCTGGCTGTACATTCAGGTGAAATAACAGCCACTCAAGTCCTTCTGCCAAGGGGGCTTTTCAGCTGATCAAGCCGCCCCCCCAGGCCAGGTGGGGGCTTTGTTAAACTGCTCTGCTGGAGGGTGCAGGCAGCCGTACGCCCCTCAGTGCAGAAGTATAAAGAAATCACCCACCCATGCTAAGGTGGCAGCAGCCTCAGGCGGTGGTGCCAATGCTTATATCTCCCTTATTGGTCTCTACAGTCACAGCAAACACTAACTCTCAAATGGTTTGACTTTAACACCCCACCCCACCCCGTGTTGCACTTCCATTGTCTCTCCAGGCAGATGGATGCAAACAACAACAAAATTATAGCATCAACTTCCCTAAAACAAAGCTCAAAAGGGTATTTACGTTAATTACAAAAAAACCAAGTTAGCTCATTATTATAAAACAATTTAAAAAACAATTCATTACAATTTTTAAAAAATAATTGTAATGAATTGAACTTTACAAGCAAGCAAGGTAAACAAACAATTCACTGAAGAAGATTACTTTAATTTTTGTCTCTGGAACTGCAGGTCAGACAACATTTGAAATCATCAAAGGAAAAACAGGTATGTCTGATGTTATATTTAACTAAAAGACTTGGTGTGACAGCTAGAGATGAGGACTGTGTGTCTGATGAAGTGTGCCCATCTCACACACTTTGCACTGACTGGCGTAGCGTAGTAGCTAGAGCAGCAGTGGGGAACCTCTGGCCTGTGGGCCTAATCAGGCCAGGCCTGGGGTGCAGGTTGGCCAGCAAGGCCTTTCCCACAAACCTCGGCCACTTGGCTCACATCTGACCTCACAGGTGACATCACATGTGAAGAGGTACAGACGTGGCTACAAAGAAACAACGGGAGTTTAAAATGAGATCCAGATTATTCCTTTGCAAGCAAGGCTCCCTGTCAGCCCTAATCAGCTAGTACTTGCTGACAGAGAGCCCCACTGGGATTGGCTGCACTATAGAATTTGTCATCGGGAACTCCCTAGAGTAGCCAAGAGGGCTGGAGGAAGTGCTCTGGATCCAAACTACTTTCTTTGCAGAGTTGGGTGAAACAACAGGGAAGCCAATAGGGACTGGATTCAGGGACAGGAAATTGGGTGAAATGATATAGGGAATGCTATAGAAAAAGTACAAAATAGTTTGAAGGTGAAACAAGGGTAGCAGGCTGTAAGGACTACAACCAGATAATCATGTAAACAATGTTGAACACTTAAAAAGTGTTATACATATATTATACACAAGACTAATTGATACATCTCTTGGTCTTTGCTGGTTTTTCTGCAATAGACTAGATTTACACAGCTACCTCTTGGAAGGATGTGGAGGGAGGGAGGGAAAGAGAAGCTGCAAGGATGGCAAAGTTCGATAAATCCACTTGCAAATACCTCTCCCTCATCTGGCAAACACCTGTGCTTCCACCCAAAGCCCTGCTTGGCGGGCAAGTGGGGGAATACCTCTCCTTTTCTCCTTGGCTCTCCCGGGAGGAAAGTAAAAGGTACTTTTCCTCCTGAAACTTGGACTTCTATGTCTTTGCTTTTCCTAAAGCACAGCAGTACCTCACAGTTGCTTTCTGCGAAGTCTGTCAGGAATGGAGAGAGACCACACTCCCTTTTTTCTCTGTGAAGAAAACAAGGGATAGTGTCCCTTCTTCAATTTTTACAGGAAACAGCAAGGAGATACTGCTGCTAGCACAGCAGAGTGAAAAGCCCAACTCTTAGGAAAAGAAAATGTCGCTTTGCTCTGAGTTGAGGCTTTCAAAAAAACCAAAATCTGGACCTCGCTGCTCCGTTACCTCTGGTGGGGATGACTGAGGAAAGGCAATAAAAGCCACCTTCTTTATTTGATGCACCCATGAGGAAAAGTGGTGGTTTGTCTCCCTCCCATTAGTCCCCCCCCAGCTGTCTCTTTTGCAAAACCTCAACTCATGGTGAGAGGAAAAAATACCATCTTCTTTATTCAATGGAGCATAGGAAAGAAAGGCTATATGGCTTCCTTTCTGCAAGTTATGCTAAAGGAAACGAAATAATAATAATAAAAGAAGAACCCTTCTTTTCTCCACTGAGAGAAGTTTCCCTCCCTAACAGGCTTTTGGAGGAAGCACCAGCTGAATATTGCTGTGGCTTTTTGCAACTTGTGGGATGGAAGCTTCCTCTCCTCTCTCCATCACACCATTTACAGGGAAATAGTGGCAGTTTCCTGGCTGGGAAGACAAGTCCCATCTCAGCCCAATGCTGCAATGGGAATGAATGTGGTAAGATCCTGCATTTGTGTCTGTGTGTGTGCTCTGTACATGCAGTGGATCAAGGAAATTCATATGACGCTCCTCCTAGCTCAGGTAAAAAGAGCTGCAACAATATGCCTGTGCATGGTGTTCCATCAGGAAGGAAGGGCTGTGAGAGCTGTACCATTCTCACAGAAGAAAGATTTGTTCATCTCTTTTTCTCTTAAGGCAACCCAGAATGGAAATATCAACTCTTATCCCTCAAAGATTCCATAACTCAGCACAAACTTTCTATAAAGCAAAAGCAGTGGTGCCCGACATGTTGCATCACTTTACTAATTATGGAAATGTTACTTTTGCATGTATTAGTGATTCAAGGACATGCTCATAAAACATGCAGAAGTCTGTCAGGCACTGATACAGTAGTGTACTTTGCCTTCCATGCAGGGGATACTCCACACCATACTTGGATGGAAGCAACTTAGTCACAGTTCCCTACAACCTTTAAAGCTACAAATTGCAGTCCTCTATAGCAACTTCTTTATACAATACAAAAAAGGTCTACCAGTTGATTTATTATTATTATTTTTGGCTTTGAACTTAGAATTGCATTATTGCTCAGCTAATCAGAAGCAGGTAATTCAGGATCATTATCCATTACACAATAAAATGAAGAGTTATGTTTATTGTTACCAACATATGTTTCATTTCTACCAACCACTAGTTCACATATGTAGCACTTTCAATATTATCAGCTTTGTGAAACCTACTGAAACAGTTCAAATAAGGTAGACTTTATAGCTAATGAGTGGTAGTCACAGAGTAGTTCACACATTCAAATAACTATTTCAGGTTACTTCTTAATTCAAATACATTTATAAAAAAACCAGGAATTTTAGAGTATACTGCACTTTCCACATATCAAGCCACCTTGATTCCTTGGGGGCACAATTCAGAACTGCACTCTTTTTTTGCCTAGTGATGGTTCACGCATGTGTATATAATTCAGACTAAAAAGATGAACTAACTCTAAGTTGTATTTAAGGTACTTGATCTTTGATGGATCATTCACAAAGGGAAGTGGATCATGATGTTTCAGTCATCAAGTAAAAATATGCATGTGTAAACAATCCCCTTTTAGCTTTCAGCTTAGTCTCACAGTAGTCACACAGTCATTCCAGTATGACCAGTGCTCACTCTAAGGCGACCTTTATCACTTCTAGGCCAATAAGCAAGATATCCACATTTCTAACCATTTCCTAGACAAGTCAGAGGACGATTTCAATTTTCAAAATTTATCAGGCTGACTGCATCCTGCTTAAATGTTGAATCTGTACATCTGTCCCAAGTTTTACCCCACTAAGAAGTATCGCCTTTTAGCACTAGCAGTTTAGCCATTTATACAACTACTTGCTACATTGAATGCCTATTTTCAAGACTGTGAAGCCTTTAGCAGTCAGGTCTTAATACAGCATTAAAATGCTTAGAATAAATTTATGTAAGATGTTCATCCCGAACTTGACTGATATATTAATGTTATTTAAGTACCTACTGTCAATTTCTATTACTCTAGAGAACTATGACTACATAACACTGCAAGTGCTCAGTCTATACTGAAATATGTTGCAGTTACACTGATTGGAAACCTTCCATTTCAACCACGTTCAGGAAAATCCAAGAGTGGCCTCGTGGATTTTTCAGCAGAAGATTTTCCAATTCATACAATCACATTTTACCTCTTTTTCATGCACTATGTGATATCTAGCATATATGGCAAGCCAAAACGGCATATTAGTACAGTTGTACCTCAGAAGTCGAACGGAATCCATTCCGCAAGTCCGTTCGACTTCCAAAACGTTCGGAAACCAAGGCACGGCTTCCGATTGGCTGCAAGAAGCTCCTGCAGCCAATTGGAAGCCACAGAAGCCCCATCAGATATTCAGCTTCCAAATAACGTTCGCAAACCAGAACACTCACTTCCGGGTTTGAGGTGTTTGGGAGCTAAAACGGATGAGTACCAAGGCATTCAATAACCAAGGTATGACTGTACAGTCATACCTCGGGTTTAATGTGCTTTGGGTTGAGTGCGTTCGAGTTGCACTCCACAGCAACCCAGAAGTAACAGAGCACGTTACTTCCGGGTTTCGCTGCTCGCACATGCGCAGAGACTCAAAATGACATCACGCGCATGCGCGAAGCGGCAAAACGCGACACGCGCCGTCGCGTCTTAGGTTGCGTTCAGGATGTGAACGGGGCTCCGGAATGGATCCCGTTCGCATCCCAAGGTACCACTGTATATTCATTGGTATATGCCAATGAATTTAAATTAAGTAACAACGTAACATTTTACTCCAGTAGAAAAACCTATTAATAAACATTGCTCAGCAATAAAACACCTGTTTGGCAAAAAAGAGGCTACAATATATGCTACATTCCTCATTTTCTCCATTAGTAAGGCACACGTTTTCGTTAATCCAACAATGGAGCAATACAGCAGCATAAACAGGTACATAAGGAAACTACTGATCAACAACTCAGCCCTGGCCCAGAGGTCCGTCATCTCTTTGCTACCAGAAAGACCAGAAGATCATGCAAACACAACATAAACAAACAGTCCTTCAGGAAACAACTGGAAATAAACCACCAGCTTAAATTATGATAGCAATGATATCTTTCCATGCTCCATTAACAAAACATCCAAATATACTCGTTTAAACAACTCCAGTGGCAGAGCTGGAAAAGATATCCGCCAAAACTGGAACTATAGCCTGATAGTCCATTTTATGTCATTTTCCCACCTAAAAGTTTTCCAGCCCTTATAAAAGTTTTAACAGCAAATTAGGGAGTAAAAGCTCCCTGCTGCCATGAGAATTCTCCAATTGCCCTGGAAAGGCACAGCAAAAAAGGATCAATGAATCTACTGTTTACTCTTCGTGTAATATCCATTTCTCTTTTTAGGTTGAAGTTTGTGGAACGTATACATGACTCAATAATATTCATTCAGGCAAGTTTCTTTTGCTTTTGTTCTCAGGTAAGACACAAAATATTTTCCCCAAGTTACTTCTCTGTCTAGAATTATATTCCAATGAAGTTTCTGCTGCAACTGTTGCTTCTTCCTTTAATTCTAGCTTTAGGTTGAAGACTTTAGACCAGATGTGGGCATCCAATGTTGCTGAACTACAACTCCCATCATCCCTGGCCACTGGTCATGCTTGCTTGGGCTGATGGGAGTTGTAGTTCAGCAACATCTGGCAGGCCAAAGGTTCCCTACACCTGCTTTAGGTTCTACCACACCCAGCCCACCACAGCCTCTTTGTCAAAAGTACTTTCACCTGTTGTTATTGACTGAACCAAATAATATACAGCCTTTTCTTATCCTCTGTTTCCCTCATTTTGGGGAGAGGTGTGGGCAAGGCTGTATACAGTGGTATGTCCGGTTGCGGACGGAATCTGTTCAAGAGGTCCGGCCAGATCCCGAGGATTTTGCAACTGGAGAGACCACTTCTGTGCATGCGCAGCAAAAACCTGGAAATATACTTCCGGGTTTGCCGATTACATACCCCAAAGTTTACGTAAGCGGAGGTGTGACTGTACCTTGAAAATATATCCAGTGATATAATTGGCTGGCACATGCCTGAGCCTGAAAAGTTAAGAGACGTGATCAAGCAGAAGGGGGAAGAGTAGGCAAGAGGAAGAAGCAAAGTACTGGGAACTGAAATGAGAATCAGGTCAATGGTAGAAGGGGCAGCTGACATAATTTCCAATTTTGTCAACAGTTAGACATACACAAATGATGGCCAAGCCAGACAAGCTTGAAATACTAGCAGCTGTCTTCTTCAATTTAGGGACAAATACTGATAACCTCAAATACCTATCCAGGTAAATCTGGTTGATCCAATGCAATACTATTTATATTCTTACAGTTAGCTCTATGAAGCAACTAACCAAGTCTAGTTTCCATATAATTCATTATCATATCTAGCACGTAAAATTTAAGTAAAAGAAAATCCTGCCACAAAAATTCAGCATGTTTTTTCCACTAGTGCTAAAGCATTTCTGCCTACATCAAGAAATATAAAGTTGGGCAACCTCTTTGCACAATCTAATGGCATAAAACAAGGGCTGATGTCAGACAAACATCTACAATAGGCTTTTATTCTGTAGTCACTGTCAAGCTGTGGAGGTAGGTGACCATTTTGCGCAGGGGGTCCCTTCCTGCTCCCCACACACATTGGAAGAGCGCACACAAGACCAGACCAGCCCATTTTGGGGCCACTTCCAGGTCAGCAGCAACAAGGATGTGTGTGACTGTGCGTTAATCAGACATGCGTAAAATGGTTCCTGTCTGTATGTATACATGTATTATGTCTTTAGATTCTGAAGCTCAACACCTGTTCTGATAGTTTTTTTAAAAAAATGATATTTGCATCTCAATCCCATGTGAAGTGCTACCATCTTTCCTTACACACAGCAACCTGATGAATGCAGATTGCAGCTGAAACTTTTAGAAATCAAAACAACATAATAATCTCTGTACACTTTCACACAAAATGGTTTTGCAAAAAAATAATTTTTGGGGGGTAAAAACATTCATTTCTTACTTCAACAAGAATTTTCTTTTTTAAAAACAGAAAAGTCTTTCGAATCTGCTTGTTGAAAAATATTCAGCACCTGCAAACTGTGTCATGCAAACATCATAAACTGTAAGCAAAGGTTTAAAAGTAAAAATCTAATAAAGCATACTGACCAAAAAGCAGAAATGTTGTAAGTACCAAGTATCTTCTTAAAAACACCCCCCCTATTATTAGCTCTGAATTCAACCTTCAATAGAGAGCCAGTGTGGTGTAGTGGTTAAGAGTGGTAGACTCGTAATCTGGTGAACTGGGTTCGCTTCCCCGCTCCTCCACATGCAGCTGCTGGGTGACCTTGGGCTAGTCACACTTCTCTGAAGTCTCTCAGCCCCACTCACCCCACAAAGTGCTTGTTGTGGGGGAGGAAGGTAAAGGAGGATGTTAGCCGCTTTGAGACTCCTTCGGGTAGTGATAAAGCGGGATATCAAATCCAAACTCTTCAATAGCATCATTCATTGCACTGCAGAAACTATTTTAAACAGACAGTGCTGAATATCACATAATCTATAATAATTTGGATATCTATTAAAAACTTAATTTCTCAAGACCTGAACTGTCACAAAATTCTGAATTTATATAAACAACCAAGAAAGAGACTTAGCCTGTAAATTTGGAGGGCATTCATTGCTGGATTCTCTACCAGCAGAAAGCCAAATTCCAGGAAAGTAGCTTCTAACCACAGGAAACCCACCCACACCAAGTTTATGAAAAAGAATCTGTTATTAAAATTTTAGACACTGAAACTGAATTCAGCGGATTATGCTGCTAAAAAAAGATGTTTGTAATCAGTGCATTTCCTACTGCAACGGAACCATAGTTCCGTGTAAGAACATGTTTTTTATGCAGAAGGTCCCATGTTTCAGTCCCAAGCATCTCCAGCTACAGAGTCAGGTAGCAGGTAGTGAGAAGGATGTCGGTCTGAGAAGCTGGAGAGCCACTGCCAATCAGAGGAAATGCTGAGCTATAAGAACAAACAGTCTGACCTGGTGTAAAGCACCTTACTACAAAGAAGTTCTTGAAGAACTACTCAAAGATTCTTATAACAGATAATTGCATCTCACAGCAAATAGCCAAGCCACTTCCACCCTTCAGCTGCACTCCTTATGCTCTGTTCCATGTAAGCTTAGAACCAAGGAGCTCCAACAAAATTATGTTGTATGCAGAATACGTTCTGATGTCTATATTGTAATCTAGACTTTTATAGAGTGTCAGAAGATTTAAAACATTTAACCACTACATATTTCCCTAGTTTTATGTTTACTGAATCAAAAAGTGCTAGAAGCTAGGAGCTAATCAGCTTGTGTATACTTAGGAACATCTTTAAGAGGTTTATTATATTTAAGGCTTTGGAATGTATTCTAAGTTACAGAATACTTAATTTAGAAAATTGATGTGTAGAAATCAGTAATTGATTAAAGCATAAGTACCACTCCCCTACACCAACCACTAATTCTCAGAAAAAAACATGTGTTGTATTTTGGTTCTGCGCTGCAGTATATCATGAAACAGATGTGTCTTGGTCTGCAGGCAAGCAATAATAATAATAATAATAATAATAATAATAATAATAGTCTGCGAAATATGGAATTAGGGTAAATGGCCACAACAAACTGGACCAAATATGATCTCTACATAAAAAGCTACTGTATGGGTGGTGTCCAAAGCCATCTTTCAGGGGACGAAGAAAGTAATCTTTCTGCAGGCTGGGGGAAACTCTCTAGCAAAATTAATGTGACATGAGGGATGCAGGACAGGAATACCTGAAATCTGCCACCTGACCCCATTCCATTGGGATGCCCTTCATCACCAGATGGACAATATTGGATACCACAAGGCTGCAATCCAAATGTACCTGTTAGAAATCTTCACTGATGTGCTAGTGGTAATGATTTGTGAGTAGACTTGGATAGTATCAGGATGCAGGCCTATGTAACCTAGGCAGTTACTGAAGTTTCCCTAGTGCATTTCACTAGTAGATACAGTCGTGCCTTGGAAGCCAAACGGAATCTGTTCCGGAAGTCCGTTCAACTTCCAAAACGTTTGACTTCCAAGGTATGGCTTCCGATTGGCTGCAGGAAGCTCCTACAGCCAATCAGAAGCCGCGGAAGTCCCGCTGGACGTTTGACTTCCAAAAGAACGTTCGCAAACCGGAGCACTCACTTCCAGGTTTGCGGCCTTCAGGAGGCAAAACGTTCAACTGCTAAAGTATTCATCAACCAAGGTACGACGGTATTTATTTTTGAAACAAAAACTGTTATGAAATATCAGAGCAGTATGGTACAGCTAACTATTTTGAAATCAACATAGTAAATGGTGTCTTATCTGCTTATGACTTTGGCCTTCTCTACATATGGAAAGAAAGCTGGGCCCATTCATACAGATCCAACAATAGCCTACTCATTCTGTGCAGCACTGTTACATATAGGAACATGCATAAACCTGAGTTCTGAAATAAAGACTAGTGCAATTCATACATTTTCTAGCCACATTAGCCACTCTTTGATTTATTGGAACAGCAGCCCACAAACTGGACCAAGCTAACAAAATAGCTAACAAACATTTTCACTCATCAACAATGAGTTGATGGGGGAAGTCTTGACTGTGACCTAACCTGAGATTCATAAGATTTCAAAGGCGATCCCAAATCCAACTCCCATCTCCAAGCTGGGTAGAAGGGAAGGGGCGTGTCCCTGTCATACTGTATCTTGGACAGATTAAGGAGTGGAAGATGTCCCACTGCTTTCCAAGTCTTGGAGGCTGAGCATGAGATCAAAGACAGCTCCTGGCCTTTTCCGGACTCCAGAAAAAGGAGATGGGGCAATCACCAAACTATAAAAAGTGGTACCTCATCTGTGCCTGAGCACAGGTGATCTGCAACTGAAGCCATTACTATTAGGCAGGGCCTATGTGAAGCCCTTACTTCTATAGCACAGCATTACTATCTAAGAGGTCAGCCTGTGCAATAAAATATTGCTCTGGCTCATGCATCTTTGTCTGAAAATTAGAATATCTTCCAAGGATTCAGAAGTACAATACCTCTCAAATAAACAACATGTCGCTGAAAGCAGTTTGTGCTATCAGACAGCTAGGACACATGCACATGCATGTGCATAATTTACTTGCTTGCTATGGACAACCTTTGTGTGTCAGTAACAAATGTGGTTTCCACATAAAGTATAGATCGACCAAGCGGAAGACCTGATCCTGGGTTTCCACATCCAAAAAGACCTGATCCTACTACAGCATATCGTCAAGTGGAGCTGAAAGTGCAAACTTCATAAAAGACAAAAACTACTTAGGAGCCACACTTTTACAACCTCTATTTTTCCTTCAAAAACTTCAAACTCTGCACTGGCTTATTGCAAAAATATATCCATATACAGCTACTTCCAGAGGCCCACAAATTATGGATAGCCTTAGTAGCTATCTATGCTTGCCACCTTTCCCCGAAGAATAAGAGGCAGGTGGTTGCAGAACATCTAAGGCTCAGCATAAGGATGGAGGCAAGTCACCCATTTCTCTCCAGTGCCAAGCCAGAGAGAAGGGTGATGATTGTCCTGACTTTTAGAGCATTCAAAAAGCAGCAAACTCTCAGTGGTTTTCAAGTTTTTTCAAGGCTCAGCTTATCATAAGAGGAAGGACCAAGTATTTCCAGAACCGAGTTCAGACCATGCCATATTCAACTTTTTAACTGTTGATCGTTGGAAATCTTGATTGTGGTTGCTTCCCAGTAATCATACATGCCATTAAAACAATATAACCACCACACGTGATTTTCATGCTCTTTCTTATACAAATGTATGAAAAAGGCGATGTTCCAGAAGTTCCAAATCTTGTAACTTAGCAAACATTTTAAGGCAAAATAAAACAAATAAATAAGAAGATTATCCCCTTCAAATAGTAAGAATAGATTGGGACTTTCTTTTATTACCTTGCTTCTGTATTTAGAAAAGTGTAATATATTAAATTTTCCATGCACCAGCACCATACTTAAAGCTGCAAAAAAAATTCTGTCAACATGCTTCAATAAAACAGTAATCAGCAACCAATATAAGCTCCTTGGATGCTTACAAAATAATATGTATTATGAAACTGAAAATATTCTTGTAACTGACTAGATTTGGTGGATTGGCTCAAATGAACCCTCCGTTATAGAACAGAACCTTTGAATCCAACTGAATCTGAAAAACATTTATAACGTATATCTAAAATAAGCGATAGTAAAGGGACCCCTGACCAAAATAAGCTATAGTAGTGGACCTTAAAATAAGCTATTAGAATTGACTTAAAAACCACAGGTATTCTAGCCTTGTGTTATACAGGTACAATGCATTAACATTACATTTTATCATCTCTGATATTCTTCAAGAACATGGTGAAGTTGAAAAAAAACCCTGACACCAAAGTAATTCAGTATGTATTAGTTTTTAAAGGTATTAAAAACCCTTCCTAGACTTACTAATTAAAGAAATCTTGCAGGATTTTTAAGAAGCTAGCAAGAATCCCAAATTCTTTTTTGTTGTTATCTCAAATTTCAATGATTAAAATATGCAATAGAATACCCTTTGCAAATTAAATGGTTCAAAAATAAGGTAGATATCTGTATCTTCCAGAAATAGTTGGTATTTTGTAGAATCTTTTGATAACTAGCACAATTTACAATACATGATTTGACATAGGACATGTCCTATAAAAACTTGTGAACATATGCTTAAGTAACAATTTGTCAGGAAATAAATTATACTCCAAATTAGTATTGAACTATTGTGATGAGAAAAAGTAAATGCCCCATTTAAAAATATGGACACGAATGACAGTCACCTGTTTCATACTTCAGAAATGGAGCCCACTACTTCAAACAATAGTGAATATTGCAGAGCAGTTCAATTCTATTTTGGACAGGGTCTGGAGGGAGGGAAATGATAAACCTTCCAAGCCCCTTCATGATTATTCAACTTTCTGTCCATTGTTTATTAACAAATACTTCAAAATAAGATGTTTTGTTGTAAACGTTTGTACTCTGGATGGAAGCTGCTCTTTCTGTGCCATCCTATAATGCAAGGTAGAATTCTCAAATGTACTCCAAGCATCCAGCTACATTTAGCTTTCAGCCTTTTTATTATCACTGTCAATGAATGGGGCCCTAGTCAAATTAAGCTGCCATTTTAGGTTAAAGACAAGAGCCTCTGTTGTGCAACAGCAATACAAAAATACTCTAAGCAACAGACACAGCACTCTAATTGGAAAAAAATATCAACATCAATTCCTACAAAAAATAGTTAGCAACTGTGCTTTTTAACAACAAGAATAAAATAATACTCACACATTACTGCAAACTAACTGAATTTGTAATTGGGATAAATCGGCTACCCATGCTGCTAGGGTCACAGTCACTAAGATTTTTTGCCTCCGTTAGAATGGATGATCTGCAAGAAAACAAAAAATTGTTCAACTTTTATCTTAAGATTTGTAGTTATTGTAATATGAGATATAAAAGTGTATTTCCACCAGGATAAAAGCTGATGAGCTTCTATTAAATATATATATATATATTCTAAGGAACACATCTCCTAAGTGGGAGGAGGAGAGAAGGGCCATATCGGTTTGAAATTTTAAGTTTGCAAACCGAAATCTATGAGTAGCAAGTGGTCAAAAAGCTCACTGCAAATGAAAAAAAACAACTCACCAAGATCTGCTTGGAAAGCACATTCAGTACTACACCAAACAAAAGCAAAGGCAAAGTAGAATGAGTTGGCTGTTGTATCTAAAAAATCTCTAGTAATTCAAAGGAAACTCCCAGCGCGTTGCTACTTTTCTTTTGTCCATTGTCCGTTTTAAAAGTACTTTAAAAGGAAGGCGTGAGCACTATCCCAAAGTGATCTGGAGAAACTCATCCGATTTATTGCCTATGTGGTAAATCCCACGAGCTTAATGTGTGTGTCCCCCCCCCCTGCTAGATTAAGGGGGTGCCTCCTAATACAGAAGGGTGTCCCCTTATATAATGCTATCAGGAAAAATGAATGCAATATAATGATGGCTGCTCCCTGTGACCCACTAACAACCTTCCCTACCCACCTCCAGTGTGGCCCCCCCCGCACATCCCCAGCGTCCGCTTCCCACTTCCACCAGCCCCACATTCAGCACCCACCCACCAGAGCCAAAGGAGAAACAAAATTCCCGGCCAACCCCATTTCCCTTTATGAATCAAACCTAAACACATACACTCCCTGACCGCCTGGCCTCAAACCACCTTTTCCGCTCACCCTCAAAATGGCCTTGGTTTCGGGAAGGGAGGGGGGAAAACTACGGCCACCAGGGAGACCTTCTCAGCGACCCGCTCTCGATCAGGGGAAAAGACAGAGAGGGGGAAGCGCGCAGGCGAAAGGAAGAGATCGCCCGACCGGGGGGGGGGGGGAGAGGGAGAGAGACACACACACAGAAAGGGAAGCAGACTTGGTCCGCGGGGTTAAGTCTCCTATTATGTTGTTGTTGCTGCTACTGCTATCGCCTCCGCCACCAGCCCCAATCCAAGCTGCCTGGGGAGCGTCTCTCCCTCCCCCCCCCCAGCACAAAAAACCACACACACACACGCTTTCTTCTTGGGTTGTTGGGAAACAGTCGTGATCTCCTCTCCCCCCCCCCATGTGATTCCCGTTTCACTCCCACCGCCAGCCTCCCCGCTCCTCTCCAGCGAAGACAAATAACCCCGGCACAACCTCGTGCCTCTTCTCTTCTCTCGCCGCCCCCCCCCCGCCACCACCACTCCTCCTCCTCTATCATCACCTCCATTTCCTTGGGCTCTCTTCTCTTTCTCTCTCCTCCTCCTCCTCCCATGGCTCCATGTGTCCGCGAGGAGCCCCCGGGTCAAGCTAGCAGGAGGCGGGGAGGGTGGAGGGGAGCGAGGCGGGCGGCCCCCGCACTTTGTTAGCGCTTGTTGTGCTGCCAGGGCCGGGAGCGCTCAGCTTGGCCAGCAGGGCGGGCGGGCGGAGGAGGGGGGAGCCTTCCCGGGGAGCCGCCGCGCTCAGCCCGTCGCCTCATCCCGCTCGCCGCGATCCGGCCCCCGCCGCCCCTCCTCCTCCCGCGGAGACTTTCGCCCAACTTTTTCTCTCCTTTTAATCGCCCTCCAAAACTTGCGCTCGAGGAAAGGGAGGTGGGGGAGGGGAGGGAGAGGAGAGAGGTCAGGCTGAGAAGAGCCGCCTGGCTCGCTCGGGCTCCCGCTCTCACCGGCGTGTGGGTTCGTCGCTTCTTCTTCTTCTTCTCCTTCCTCCTCTTTCTTTTCTTTCTTTCCTTCCTTCCTCTCTCCCACCCCCACCCCCCGCTTTACATCCTGGGAAGCTCCTCGGCCGAGGGATGCACATGGACCAGAGAACCAGGCGAGGCTCGCCGACACACCGCGCGCCCCTCCGCTCCCCCCGCCCTCCGCCGGACCGGCTGTGGGCCGCGGACAGCCGCGCTCTCTCTCGCCCGGCGCGCCGGCGCTGCCCTCTAGGCTGCCTCCGAGGCGGCTCTGAGGCGCGGGTCACTCACCGGGGTCAGGGCTGGCGCGGCGGAGGCGTCCTCGGGAGCGGACGGGGGGGGGGCGAGAGAGCCGGAGAGCGAGCGAGCGAGCGCCTCTCCCTCACAAACAAACAAACACGAAGAGAGAGAGAGAGAGAGAGAGACCCACACACGCGCACACGCACCGGGAGTTGGTTTCGGCCGGGCGGTCAAAGCGAGGCGGGCGGAGATCCCTGACCAGGGCCGGCGAGAAGGGCGGGCAGGGGGGTCAGCGAGGGTCTCCGGGTCTCCACCGGGTCCCGGGTCCGCTTCGCTCCTTTGTGTAATTTCACTCGATTCAAGTTTAATCCGATAGTTCCCGAGCGCGTCCGCAAAAGCCGAGCGACACACCAGCCAGCCGAGCGGCTGCCGTTGCTGCTACCGCCCCCTGCCTGTCCGCTCGCCCGCCCCCGTCGCTCGCTCGCTCCCTCCGCCCGCCACGAGGCGCGTTCCCGACGCCACTTGCCCTCTCTCCCTCCCTCCTTGCCTGCCTCCCGTGGACGAGCGAGCGGGGCGGGGGGGGGGGAGAGAGGGAAGGAGGGAGAGTGCGCGCGCCCGCAAACCCCGCCCCACAAGGTTACACGTCATCAGCCACCGGCATAATTTATGCAAGAATCCAGCCTTCCTAAAAGGGCAGCGGGGGGAGGGGGTCAGGTCACTAACTCCCTCCTCCGCTTTCTTTCCTTCCTTCCTCCTCTCCTCCCCCCCCCCTCGGCCTCCGCTCTCCACGAGGACACTCTCCTCCTCCCCCCCCGCCCTCAGGAAAGAAGGAAGGAAAGGGAGATGGACGGTTGGGGGAGGGGGGCGTCAAGCGCTGACAGGGCGCCGGGTACACAAGGGCTCAGACAAGTCGACACCCACTTCTTCGCCCGCCGCCCTCAAGCGACGGGAGGGGAAGGGGGCGGGGCGGAGAGGAGGACGGCGTCCAAGACCCAGATATCGACATGGAGATAGCGAGGTGGCGCCCTGCCTCGCCCGCGGGCGAATGGCCGGCCGGAGAGGGGCGGCGTTCCCAGGACGGAGCCGCCGCTCGCTCGGGGCCTCACGCAGCTTAACCTGGCCGCACAGAACACGCCGCCGCCGCCGCTTCAGGCGGAGTGGAGCAACTCCCGCCGGGGCTGTGGAAAAGTTCGGCGGCGCCCGGGAGGAAAAGAAGGGACCCTCCTTCCGCAGAGTTATTATGGGAGAAGGAAGGGGGCGCCGAGGGTGGGAAAAGCACCTGCGACGGAAAGACTCTCCAAAGGACTTCGCCGCCGCCTCGTTTCTAGGGGAGAATCCTGCCCGCCCCGGTGTGTTCAGTCGTGCTTCCAACATGCCGCTGCCAATCTCTCCTTAAACGTGTGATCTTCTAGAACCGCGTCCGCCTGAAGGGCACAGTGTTAGTTGTGCACGCGATGAAACAACCGCCATGTGTCCTGTGCTGGAATTGTCCGAGAACCACGGCCCGCCTCCTGCCTGCATCATGGGATGTCCCGTGTCTCTCCCCCCACCCCCCACCCCAAAATTAGCAATTTATGGCCATATATAAAGACAGGATCTTCCGTGTGTAGTGGGGGTGGGCGGCGATACTTCGTCCTTACTGTAAAATGATAAAGCGTGGAATAATTTCTAAATTCAAGGAGCCCATGAACGACCATTTTTAAAAAAATAAGTAGAGCCATTCTCCACAGAAAATACCACTTCTTTTCGATAAACTTGTGAAGGTGGGGACGAACTCTGCTTGCTTCTCTGAATCCAAGTCTGTGTTCCGGGGAACAGAAAGAATTAATGTTATTTAAGAGTCCAATTAGGAGATCAGGCCTGTCCCTTTGAAAGGTCCAAAACAGGGCTTTTAAGTGTAGGGATAACACATCCAGGTTAATATTTGACAAAACTATCTGCTAATGTAGTTTAAGTGTTCATGTGAATAGGCCATAAGCGTGCTGGCCATTTGCTTATCCTCAGGTTTCATGTTTCTGAAGTCCCATCACACATGAATGCCATTGCATCTCCCAGCAGCTCCCCAATGAAGTTTTAATTTCTGACTCAAGACTGTGTTCTTGTACTTTATATATACACATATGGTAGACATATCTAGCAGGTGCAAGTCTGAAACATCTGCATGCCACACAATTATTAAAGGCACCAGAGCACTCACGGGATAAGTAGATACCCAACTTAGTTTAGTGGCTCAAGCACTGCTATAATTTGATGCATGGTTAGACTAGATTTCATTGTAAGTCTTTGGAGGTTAAAGTTCACGATTTTAGGTGTTACATGGACTTCATATACGCACAAGATCATAAGTGTACGTTACATGTCAATTAGCCCAGAATACTATTCCCTTGTTCCATATGTGCGCCATTTAGAATTCTTTCATAATTCAGCTTTGGAAGGGGGTTGGGTGAGTCCACCCATTAATTACAGTGGTGCCTCGCAAGACGAAATCAATTCATTCTGCGAGTTTTTTCGTTTTGCGAATTTTTCATCTTGCGAAGCACGGTCAAGTCGCAACTGCACCTCTTCAAGCGGTTTTAAGAAAAAGGAAACAAACTTGCAAGACGTTTTTGTCTTGCGAAGCAAGCCCATAGGGAAATTCGCCTTGCGAAGCAACTCAAAAAACGAAAAACTCTTTTGTCTTGCGAGTTTTTCGTCTTCCGAGGCATTCGTCTTGCGAGGTACCACTGTACATATATTGTGAGTTCAACACCTGTTGTGAGTAAAGTGTTTTAAACAACTCATTTATGTGTTAAGCAATTCTGAATATACATCTTGAAACATCTCTAGCCTGCATCAAGATAGCTCACCATTATACTAGCTGCTACTTTCAGTATGAGTTTATAATCTGTTAAATCAGTTAATTTTCTTTGAATTTCAAAATCCAGACCACAAATTTTGTATCTTGAAACATTGTTAGCTGAAATTGAAGAAGCTAAGAGGTGGGAAAAGTACAGTGTAGCACTTAACATTTTTACGCTTAGTTTTAGATTCTGCTATATGTTATATTCACACAGAGGCATTACTTTTTCTAAACTGGAAAACAGCATATATGTAGAAACAAACACTTGATTAAGCAGTTAAGAATGTGCTCAATGCTTATTGAAGGAGAGAGGGGAGGTATATAACAAGCCCTTGGGTAATATGGAAGCCTCTAGTATTAAAATCCATCACATCAAAATGGAGACTTTGGAACTGTAGTGGGCAGAAGATTCTGTTCTAGGAATGCCAAATATTAACCCATAAATCATTGCTGAGCTTTCAAAAGATCCCAGGCAGAGACAGGATGTTACAGCCCCCAACCCCTCAATCCATTCTTCCATTCATCACTTCGCCTACTCTCTTCTAGTATTGACTGTAGCAATCAGAACTTTGGTTTTGCCCCACAGTGTGCAAAGGAGGAAGTGAGCAAAGGATGACTGAGCAGTAGGAGGGGAGGCAAAGCAGATGCATGTAACTTTCTATGGGTAATCTGCAGATTATGTTAGGCAACTATTTCCTGTTAATATTGAGTCCAGGATGGATGCTAGTAGCTGAAATGATTAGCTGTATGGACAGCTAGAGAAACAGACCGTTTTGGCAGTTGTTCTCAGGTTCATATAATAGAATCTAGAAGAGAAATTGGTTTTGTTTTTTCTCTTAAAGTATTCTAGGTACACTTGATTAGTGTGTTCATATAATTTAACACGACTTCCCAAAATATTCTACTATGCCTGCTTGTAAGAGGTGCATAATAAATTCAACTAGTCTCTCATTCTACTGAATAGCTCAGTCCAGAGCACGAGACTCTTCATCTTGGGGTTGTGGGTTTGAGCCCTATGTTGGGCAAAATAATCCTGCACTGCATGAGGTTGAACTAGATGACCCTCATAGTTCCTTCCAACTCTACAATTCTATGATTCTCTGCTCACTCCAGAGTCACAAGGATAGAGAGGATGAGAGAACCTATGTTGCTTTGGGTTCAAGAAAAGGCAGACTAAAAATATAATAATGACAAAGGTCTCAAAGTTTTGAGAAAACTACTGTGGGTATACTTCACGAACACTATTTAAGAGTCCACACTAGGCCTCACAATATATGCTACCCTATATAATGGGAATATGGAACAAATTTGTGTCCCATATTATTCCCATCACCCATTTGATCCCAAGGGGAATACCAAAAGATCACTTAACATAGATTAACTACGATTTTCCATTAAAAACAACAATATAAGTTATTTTTAAAAATTAGTTAACGCTGTTGTTAAATAAAAAGGTAAACTACTGATTTTAAATCAATTTTATTTATTACTAATATTACAAACATGGAGAAAGGGAACTAATCTATATTTATATAAAATTCAGTATTTTAAAGTCACAGCTGCAAATTGTGGTGGTTCATAATATAGTCTTACAATGCAATCCTATACATGCCTACTCAGAAGCCCCACAATGTGACTCACTCCCAGGTAAAAGTGTATAGGACTGCATTTGCAGCAAGCAGTGTCAAAACAATGTTTGAATTACTGCTTTTAACAAAGTATACACAAAAAGTATTTTTTTCAGGATAAGCTACATACCAACACAGAGTTAAGCACACCTAAGCCTATTGATTTCAGTGGTCATTAGAAACTTAATGCCGGATGCATATATAAGTAACATGTTACGTGCAGTGAGGTGCATGAATGCATACTCACCTTTATTGCTACTGATGGCCTTTTCACAGTAGCAGTATGAACTGGTTCCTCAAGTTATTTCTCCTGAAAGTGAGTTGACTGTGGTTTCACCAAGCATGGGTGTTCCCCATTCACTGACAGTACACTTTCAAGCTACAAAGCCTGCCACCCACTGCCCAGACAGGTACTGCTTCCAAGGCCCATGCCCCAGCTCTACGACTGCTGCATTCCAGTCTTCTTTCTTTCAAATGCACCATTTTCAAATGGTTCTCCCCAGACTACATTTTCATCACCCAGTCCTACTCATAATTCTATGGCAATAATTTAGGTCCCTGTCACTGCATATGAATCATGCATGTAAGTGCACACACAAAAACATTCATACAAGGTCATGCACAGAAAAAAAACAGCACTTACATTTCAGTGTATAATTGTATATTGCTTAGAATAAGTATCATAAATACACATTGATCACCACTTCTCTTTTAGTGGAGCCTTTATTGTGGCCAAGGTTTTGCTTGTAAGGCCTTCTTGGTGTTTAGGTTGATTATTTTCATGCTGGCAAAAAGGAATAATGGTGAAGTGATAATAGGAAGATAAAATATACCAGGAAAGCATACATACCAGTCCAGAAAAAAGACATTCCCCACCTGAAGACTGAATGGTGAAGCAAGAACACGTCTTATTTCAGTGACATTCAAAGATTTCATATTAGCCAGATCCTTAGTGAAACATTCTCCAAGTATACAGAAGCGTCTTTGGAGTAGATGCATCAAGCTGTTCCAGTATTTGAGCTGCTGATGTGGACATCAGACAGCTGATGGAACACAACTTCACTATGAGGGAGCAGACACATGTGCTGCTAAGCTGGATTCATGCCAGGTGTGAAAACAGTGTCAGCTTTTCAAAAATTGTACATGCGATCACTGCCTCCTCTGTGTCTGTACACATCAACAAACTACAATTTGGATTTAAACGAGGAAACAAAGTTTGTCAATCATACTGCAATTAATTGGTTCATGGCAGATTCAAGAACATAGATAATGTCTACAGGATCCTACTCTTGGAAGAAAGATTCCTCCTCCTAATACATAGAAGCTGATCTGTCTATTCACTAAGTGACAAGTAATTCAACATGGCATCTATGTACTGTCATGGTTTTCACATATTACATGACATGTCAATGATGTATTTGTAGCTTCTAGGAAGGCAACAGAATGCAAAGAGTTGTTCAAGCAAAATACAGGTTGAACCCAGTCAAATACAAAGCAAATATATTCCACAGTGTTGTCAAATCAATCCTTCAGCGAAACAAGCCAAGAAATCCATGTGCAAAATCAAGTCTTCAAAATGTTCACAGCTTTAAACAGTTTGAAATTTAATGCATAAAAGTTTACACAATAAAACATGTTAGTATTCAAGATATCACAAGACTCTTTGTTGGTTTTGCTGCAGCAGACATGGCTATCCCTCTGGAAACTCTTATATATTTACTATTTTACTGAGCAGGGGCTCCCTTTTATTAACATACATACATCTATATATGTGTATATCTGAAGATACATGGTACACAGATTGAAATGCTAAGCCCAGTTCTATTCCATCGCCCTTAGACTGGACTTCCGTTGGAAGGAAGTTCTTCTAAGTGTTTATAACAAATATATTTACCGTATTTTCCCATGTATAAGACTAGGTTTTTTTAACAAAAAAAATAGGTTTAAAATTGGGGCTTGTCTTATACACAGGTAGTGCTGAAGGGTGTTTTCTTAATTTGGAGTCCCCCAAAATAAGGGGTGTCTTATACACAGAAAAATATGGTATATACATAACTGAGAGCCTTTGCCATGGCAAGAAACAAGTACAAAAGTACATAGCTTTTGCTATCATTCATCATAAAAATCACAACTATTATTTTAATGTAAAATTATAAAAGACTTGCCCACACTAATTTGAAACAATCATTATGCATTAATAATGGCAGCAAAGAAGTAACTGAATGCAAAACAAAATAGGAGGCTAATTCTTATTAGGATACTTTATTTTAGCCAGCAATCTCTGCTTCTATAGAGAATTAATTCTGTGACATGCAGAATGGTTACACTGACTAGAAACTATTCCTGAGGCGATTCAGCAAGAAAAAAAATCCAATAAGAAGTTAAGATTCTGTTCCCAGGATTGTCCCAGAGAACATTATGGAGAAAAATTATTCTCACATTATTTCCAATGGTATACGCTTGCACTAGCACTTCAAAAAGCTACTAAATGAACAGAAAGTTATGTCAGAAAAAGCCCAGGGAACCTACAATTTGATTTTTTAAGAATAATTTTAGAATAATTGCTTTAAATTGAGTCGTTATCTTCCTCTCTTGCATATTTTTGTCAGATTTTTAACAAACGAAAAAGAAAATCTTATACCAGCAAAAATGACTATGAGGTACTAACCTAAAGGGATAAGGGACTATGGCACTGTGGCAAGGATGGGACCAAGTGAAAGGGAGAGAACCTGAAAAGGCATCATGCTCCAGTGCAGGATGTTTCCAGGTGGATTAGTTAACTTGTGCTGTGTGCGTGTGTGATATATATATATATATATATATGCTTTCGTAGATTTTCACGGGTACAGGAATGCAGGTTTTGGTGTCTTCGGGTGTCTTCCCGTGTAAGAGTCGGGGTGTCTGTGCGACGTTTCGACGAGGTCTCACTCGTCATCTTCAGGCTGGTGCTTTCGGCTTCTTGTTACTGGAACAAGAACAAGTAACAAGAAGCCGAAAGCACCAGCCTGAAGATGACGAGTGAGACCTCGTCGAAACGTCGCACAGACACCCCGACTCTTACACGGGAAGACACCCGAAGACACCAATATATATATATATATATATATATTAGTGTGTGTCTCAGGAAGTGTAAACTTGAGTAAAAGAAGAAGTTAGCTGGAACTGGATTGAGGTCTAGGGTAGTGTTGTGACAAGCAAACTTCCTGAAATGAGAAGATGTGACCAAGTTCAAAAGATCCAAAGTGAATCACTCAAACACATTGCAAAATCTGCTGCAAGAAATGCTTTTGCAACTGCTCAAAATAATCTTGTGCATGAGATTTGCAAAGTCTGCCTGCATATATACAGTACAAATATGAAACTATGCCAAAAACAATTCCTTAAAAAAATACAGTAATCATTTAGAATATATGAAGTAGGTCAAAGCACAGGGAAAGAAGAGGACAAAGTTATAATAAGTTAGCTAAATAAAATTGCCTATTCTTGAAAAACAGGTTCTCATCGGGAAGAGTTTCGGGAAAACATTAGTAAGGACTGTTGATGACAGATAATAAAATATGTGCTTAATGGCATACTGGTAAGAAGAGGAAAAGGGTTTCATAACCTGCAAGAGAGAAGAAAAGAAAAATGTGTAAGAACAAGCTGGATCCTGCTCCATTATGTCTGAAACACATCCTCGTCAGCCTAAACCCTTTGGTCCAGACTGTAAGAACACCATCCTCCCCACTTCCACATTAGGGCGCCAAGCCCATTTTCCTCTGGTTAGTAACCTCTTCCTTTCCTTACTTCACAAACACCTCTTAACTTCCGCTCTCCAAGGTGCCCCTCCCCAACCCACAATGATCTTCCCACCAAGCTGCACTCATCCCCCCCCCCAGTTTGTGGTGCGCTCCTAGATCCCCACACCCCCTTTCCGGAATTTTGCTTCCTTCCCAACTCTTCTTTAGAAGCCACCGATCATATCCAGGGCTGGAGACTGAACAGCCTTGTTTGGGGGGGGGGGGGAATCTTGCGCGCCCCGTTTCCACTCCTCCCTCCCTCGCACACACCTATCTCCGAGTCCTCCTTCCTACTCCCGGGATTCCATTTCCTCCGCCCCTTGTTCCACTCCGTTTCTTACGTCACAGTCTCAGGGTTTTCCTTTTCCCTGACGGCACTTTCGCCCGCCGCGCCGATTGGCTGTGAACCGGAGCCAATGGGAAAAGACACTCCCCCCCCCTCAGAGAAATATATTCTCTGAGCTGGGTTGGCGAGGCGCGGGCAGGTTCCCCCGTCCCAAGGGAAGGGGGGGGGTCAGTTCGAGAAGTGGGCGGGGAAAAGAGAGAGAGAGAGCGGGGGGAGGGGAAATCTCAAGCACCAGGTGGCTCCGGGCTAATCCCGTAAATTCGCGAAGAGGTCCTCCTGCCGATTTAAAAGGGCAGGCGCAAGAGCGGCTTGCAGGGGAGAAGAGGCAGCGAGTGTTCCCTGACAGTGGCGTAGCGTGGGGGGTGCAGGGGGGGGCTGGCCGCACCGGGCGCAACATCTGGGGGGTAGGGCTAGGGGGTGCAAATCCGCGGGTTAGGGGGCGCAAATCCACGGGTTAGGGGGCGCAAATTACTTGCCTTGCCCCGGGTGCTGTCAACCCACGCTACGCCACTGTTCCCTGAGGCCGGAAAAGGCGAAGTCGCCTTATTTCAGAGCATCCCTCCGCCACACACACACACTTCCCAGCCACCCCACAGAGCAACCCTCCTCCTCTTCTCCACGCGCGAACGAGACCGTCGTCCGCCCCGCCCCCCATGCCTCACAGCAGCAGAGTTTCCCCGCGCAACAGTATCCCACGCAGGAAGCAGAAAATGCCGCCTCAGCCAGGGAGTCGCTCCCCCCCCCCGCCCTCCACACACAACAAAAGCCGCCGTCCTCCACAACCCTTCCGGGCGACCCGGGCAGGAAACCTCACGAGGAAACGGAGACCCCACCCACGCGCTGCAAGGCCGCCCTCCGCCTGCCTCCTTCTCCTCCTCCCCGGAGCGGGACGGTGGAGAGTCCCTCGCGCCTCGCCGGCGGTTCCCTCAGCAGTGCGCCCACAGGAAATGGGAGAAGCCGCCGCCGCCGCTGCCGCGCTGGCTGGAAGCCCTTCCGCGCTTCCCGCAGGAGACGCCGCCGAGCTGCTCACAAAAGAGCGCCCGCTTCGGTACCTCGCGCGCCTGCGGGCCATTTTCGGCCGCGAACCTGAAGCACGTTTGTATTCAGAAAGCAACTCCGCCGGGCTCAGGACAGCGGCAGAGTCTTGACTCTGCAAAGGCTTCGCTTTCTCTGCAGCTTTGAGAAATGGCTCGTGTCCCCCCCCCCCTCTTCCCGCTTTGCAAAGGAGGAAAGAGGGTGCCCAGGCAGAAACGTTTATCTAAACTAGCAACGTGGGCAGAAGTGTGATTTAGGAAACACAAAAAAACCTGGCATTGGCCAGATCTATGCACAGTTTAATCTCGCGCAATCTTTTCTCCTTCTCTCGAGTAAGTTGCTCTGGAAGCACCAGGCCCCAAAAGCAGGCGGGGGGGGCGGGGCGGGGACTAAACAGAAGATGTTGCTGGACTCCCAAGTCCCATCACCCGGAGTCACAAGGCCGAGAGGCACGAATGATGGGAGTTGGAGTCCATCACCGTCTGGGATACCACAAAGGAAAGGTAATGCAGACCCTCCAAGTGTCTCTATTTTCCAGGGATGTTCCTGATTTAGAGAAGCTGTCCGGCTTTCTGATATGATCTCAGAAATGTCCTACTTTTCCTTAGGATGTCACTATTTTCATTGGAGAAATGTTGGAGGGTATGGCATTATCCAACTGTCAAGCCGTCTGAAGGCAATCCTGTATAGGGAAGGTTTTTAAAACGTTTTATTATGTTTTTATATATGTTCAAAGCTGCCCAGAGTGGCTGGGGCAACCCAGTATGAGGTATAAATAGTAAAATTATCATTATGGAATGGGACATCCCTTTTCTCATCAGAGAAATGTTTGAGGGTATGGTAATGGGACGCGGGTGGCGCTGTGGGTAAAACCTCAGCGCCTAGGACTTGCCGATAGCATGGTCGGCGGTTCGAATCCCCGCAGCGGGGTGCGCTCCCGTCGTTCGGTCCCGGCGCCTGCCAATCTAGCAGTTCGAAAGCACCTCTGGGTGCAAGTAGATAAATAGGGACCGCTAAACGGCGTTCCGTGTGCTGTGCTGGCTCGCCAGATGCAGCTTGTCACACTGGCCACGTGACTCGGAAGTGTCTGCCTATAGAGTGAGATGAGCGCACAACCCTAGAGTCTTGCAAGACTGGCCCGTACGGGCAGGGTACCTTTACCTTTACCTAATGTTTCTTGACCCTTTGCATTGAATAAAAGTAGGGGGGAAATGAGAAGTCACTGTGAAATTAGATTACAGTATTCTGCATTAAATTAAGAGACTGCAAAGATTAGGGATACTGTACATGTGGAATATTATTGATGGGCAATTGTCTGGTTTATGCTGCACATTAAAGGTAAAGGTACCCCTGCCCAAACGGGCCAGTCTTGACAGACTCTGGGGTTTGTGCGCCCATCTCACATTTATTGGCCGGGGGCCAGCGCTGTCCGGAGACACTTCCGGGTCACGTGGCCAGCGTGACAACGCTGCTCTGGCGAGCCAGAGCCGCACACGGAACGCCGTTTACCTTCCCGCTGGTAAGCGGTACCTATTTATCTACTTGCCCCCGGGGGTGCTTTCGAACTGCTAGGTTGGCAGGCGCTGGGACCGAGCAGCGGGAGCGCACCCCGCCGCGGGGATTCGAACCGCCGACCTTTCGATCGGCAAGCCCTAGGCGCTGAGGCTTTAGCCCACAGCGCCACCCGCGTCCCATGCTGCACATTAAATATGACTTAATAAAAAATAATTAACTCAGATCTAGACTGAGTCTTTTGTACTTAAAGATGGAAGAACAGGTGGGAGGGTACAAAATGTAATGTCAGCAGCACCCATGGCAGCTGTTGCTGTTAACTGCAGGTTGTGTGTGAGTGGTACTGTCTACAGGAAGGAAATAAATATTCAGATAGCTTAGCTGGTTAGACCGTGGTGATGATAATGTCAAGGTTTCAGGTTCAATCCCTGTATGGGACAGCTGCATATTCCTGCATATATGATCCTCAGGGTCCCTTCCAACTCTACAATTCTATGATTCTATGAACAAAAGAGCCCACTGGATCAGGCCAATGACCCATCTAGTCCAGCATCCTACCAGATGTCTGTGGAAAATATGCAAGTATTCGAAACTAAATACTATCACAGCATCGATTTGTACAACAGCATTATTATACTGGCAGTTTTAATTTCAGTTTCTTTCCTAATTACCCTTATCATGGAATTTGCTGTTGTCCCGTGCCCTGGGTTACCTAGCACTTCACACTAGTGTTCTGTGGCCTGTTCTGATTTATGGCCTTTAAATGGCTTGGGCCTAACACATCTTTTCTCACAACTGAAGCCCAAACAAAGGCATTTGCACTGTTAGTTCAATAGTTATAAAAATCCATGTGCACTGAAGGTCACCAAAGCCAGAGCTTAAGGTTCTCTCTGCAGTTCTCCTAAAACAAAAGTATTGGTTGGGAGGTACCTTATTTTGAAACTAAATTGTACCAAATAGCTCCTACTATTGATGTCCCTCCACAGTTCTCACATGTGATGGTGTCAGGCACACAAGTAATTATCACTGGCTGCATAAAGAATCCTTTATTTCAGAGGCACAATGCAGATGAAGAGCTCACTAAGTGTGAGCAAGGAGCAGAATTTCAAAAAGAAGGAACGTAGACATGTAAGTAGTAATGGGCAACCATCCTTTGACTCAGTTTAGAACTGCACTGGGTAAACCAAGCTATTACAAAAATCAAGAAAGAACTTCCTCTTATTCACCGCACCCAGTTCAGAAATTATAACCTGCAAATGCCTGGATTCTGCTCACTTAGGTGGCTGGCAGCTGCCTCAACATAAGGCCTTCTTTACTTCCTGGTTTGCTAGCAGCAGTTGCCCATCTGTTAATAACATTACAAGACCCAAACTTGATGGGATCTGGACTCAACTTGTAGTGTGGCAAGAAACTTTGAATAGAGGTGTATGTATTCTGTACTCTCCTCAGCCCATGTTATTCTTCATCCCTACAGTGGTATCTCTGGATACGAACGGGATCCATTCCAGATCCCCGTTCGCATCCTGAAGCGAACGCAACCCACGTCATTTTGACCATCTGCGTGAGCAGCGAAACCCAGAAGTAATGTGTTCTGTTACTTCTGGGTCGCCACGGTGCGCAACCCAAAAGCGCTCAACCTGAAGCATATTTAACCCGAGGTATGACTATAGTTCTAAACATATTTCAGGAATGTTAAAGCATTTGCTTTATGAGGCTGTGGATAAGTTGAGAAAAAGGTATGTGAGTAGCTTCCTAATATTGCAGCTGTCTACCAAAGTTTACAAGGCCAGTCATGCCAAACAGAACATTTGAAATGTTTTAGTGCTTAAAAAAAAATCAAGACACATTTATGATTATTTTTTAAAAAATCTAATGTAAAACTTCATTAGTCTTTTCACCTATGTAAGGAAGGGCTGAGGTCCTTGAATGTTGTATACAAGGGCACATTTAGTTTCTAAAGTGAGCGTTCTTATCTATAAGAAAAGGTGATTTATTTAATTACACACCCCTTGACAGAACTACAGCCCTACTTAGTGGGTCAGTTTCACCCTCTCTAGTCAGCACTGTCTACAGTGAGGTTTCCGTAGCAACAGTCTTTTAACTCAAGCCAATTCTACAGTAGGAAAAACTTTTCAGCTGCTAAAGCAAGCAGGGAATAAGCCTCTGGCTCAGATCCTCCTTTACTGTAGCCTGAGTAGGGTAATATACTGTAATTGGTTTTCCACATTTGCCAAGAGTCTGTTTCCTCTTATCATCCACAATATTTAACACAGGGCTTGTAATAGGTCCAAAAATAATAAAATCAGTCCCAAGAATAGAAGTGATAGATCCATAACATGCTGCTTTTTGTCATGGTCTTGGCTTTGTTAGAGTCTGTTAGTAGTTTTTATTACCAAATGATGTGGTTTCTTTCATGCGCAGCAAACCTAGTAAAGACATTTCATCAGCTACTTACATAGTACCGACATGGATTATTTACAGACTGAGACTTCAGTGGCACAATAAAACAAAATTAGTATGGTATACTATTAACAAAGTTACGATGTAGTTAGAAAAGAAACTCTGCACCTCGACCAGTGAAAAAGGAGCAGTACAAGAACATATGTATATAAGCCTCCTCTTGGAAGAAATCACCAATATGTGGAGTTAAGTATATTTTTGTGTATGTAAGAATAGTTATATAATTCTTTTTGCTGCAAAAAACATACTTCCCCTATATTTGTAGTACGGTTTTAATATTTTGTAGTTTTAAAACTGCATAGCTTGTCTCATATTGAGGCAGATAGGAGATAAAGGTATTTTAACAAGTACAGATGACAAAATATGTAACTACAAATGCTTATACTGCAACTCTAAACCTGCTTACGTGGGAGTAAGCCTGACTGAAATTAGTGGAACTTATTGAGTAGACATGCACTAGATTCTGCTGTTACAGTGGTGCCTCGCAAGACGAAAAGAATCCGTTCTGTGATTCTCTTCGTCTAGCGGTTTTTTCCGTCTTGCAAAGCAAGCCCATTGACGGATTAGCGCTATTAGCGGCTTTTAGCGGCTTATCTGCTGATTGGATCAGCTGATAAGCGGCTTAGAAAAAGGGGGGGAACCAGCAGGAACTCACAAGACATTGTCGTCTTGCGAAGCAAGCCCATAGGAGATTCGTTTTGCGAAGCACCTCCAAAACGGAAAACTCTTTCGTCTAGCGAGTTTTCCGTCTTGTGAGGCATTCGTCTTGCGGGGCACCACTGTATTTAGAAAGAGTACATTACATTGAACTCTAAAGTTAGTCTAAAGGCAGGGACTGGGAACTTATGGCCCTCCATGTTGTTGGATTCTAATTCCATCAGCCAGTCAGCATGACAAATGGTCAAGGATGATGGGAGTTGTAGTCAAACAACAGTGGAAGGCCACAGATTCTCCAACCCTGTCATAAAATGCATACAAACTGTATGTAAATGGAAATTTTGGAATACACTTACACCTAAGAAAAATGTATCTCACTGTTGGGGTCTCTTCCTACAAAGCTTCAGCCAGAGTTTTCTAGTGGCCATCTGATCTGCTGTGCCCACTTTTATGCAAATATAAACTGCTTTTTAAAGTTCCATTCAGTAATATGGAGCAGATTGACTTGGTGCTTGTAATCACTATCCTACTGTGGCAATGGCCAACTATGTGTACGACAGATCTCAAATGTACTGTCATATCCAAGTTCTTTCATCAACCATATTTTCAGCACCTACAAAGTTTCATAATGCTAAAGCAACACCTCTAATATATCTGATGTATTGATTTGACAGGAGAATTAACAATACCTGTTGAGAAACAATAGTTTGAAGTACAAAAGTCTATTAGGTGCTTAGTACCAAATCTGCAATAGGTAGGCTATGAACCAGCTCAAGCAAGGTAGAATATGTACCGTATTTTTCTGTGTATAAGAAAATGTTTCTTCCGAAGTTTTTTCATCAAAAATTTGGAGTCATCTTATACACTGGAACATTTTCTCTGAATTTGGCATGTTCATTATCCCACACACTTCATTCAATTCAGTGAAAGGGTGGTGGGGAGTTATAGCCATTTTTTAAATTTCCTCATGAGCAAATGGAAGATGCAGAAAGGTAGCCTCTGAAGTGCTCTGGAGTGAATGAAGCTGCTTTCTAAAGCAACAAATCAGGGTCTAAACAGTCTCTTGTGGTTGATGTAAGTGTAAGAGAGGGTTGTGGCTATCCAACACAAGACACTTTTCAATGAAACCAATTATCTGGGCACAGGCCTGGTTTTGGCACTGAAACAGACCTGGTCATCCCAGTGAATAAACTGTCAGGAGAGGTCCAGGCTTTTAAGTTAGGTTTGCTTACATCAAACTAGCCTTTAATGAACTGCACCAGCTGCTTTTCTCTTCTAGCCACAATTTGAAGTGGTAGAACTAAACTTAAAAAATACCAGAGAGAGGCCTCTTCCATAGAAGCCTACCCATGTTTTGAAAATTTCTAATGACGGTCTTCCAAGTAGCTTCTTTTCTTTAAGTGTGTTATGTAACAAAGAGGGTTTTTTCAACATTGGTGCCTGTTATGGAATATGCTAGTTTAAAAGGTAACCTAGTACAGTGGTGCCCCGCAAGACGAATGCCTCGCAAGACGGAAAACTCGCTAGACGAAAGAGTTTTCCGTTTTGGAGGTGCTTCACAAAACAAATTTCCTATGGGCTTGCTTCGCAAGACGACAATGTCTTGCGAATTCCTGCTGGTTTTTCCCCTTCCCCCCTTTTTCTAAGCCGCTAAGCCGCTTATCAGCTGATCCGATCAGCAGATAAGCCGCTAATAGCGCTAATCCGTCAATGGGCTTGCTTCGCAAGATGAAAAAACCGCTAGACGAAGAGAATCACAGAACGGATTCTTTTCGTCTTGCGAGGCACCACTGTACCTATTTTTCTTGGCACCAGGTGAAAACATTTCTATTTTTCCAGGCATTTTAATTTGTGCAGTACCGTAACCTGCCACGTTATGTTTTTAGCTTCTGCTTCATATTATTGTCCATGCTGTCATTTTATTTATCCTCTTCTCCCAGGCCTTTGATTAAACAATCTATGGCTTTTAAAACTGTGTGGGGCTGTTATTGTTTGTCACTATGGTATGCATCTTTATATTGTAAAACACCCTGTGATCTTCTGATGAAGGGCAGTACAGAAATTTAATAAATAATGATAATATTGCTTATTTTAGTATTAATGATAGAAACAATTCATTATTTACCCTTGTTCACCAGCCCCAAATCTGTTGGATGATGGGTGGTATGCAAATATTTTGAATAAACAGATCATATTTAAGCCACCCTGGGTGCCTTTTCAGCTGAAGAGAAGAAAATGCTTAAAATAACTAAATACTAAATTGATTGTGTGCACTGTCTTTGAGACTATACACATGCTTGCAATTAATCTAGAAATGCATTTGTGAGTTCTTGTGCAGGTGTATTATTATGTAAGGAAAAATCACTTGTACAAGATTAGCTTAGAAATGGACCTTAATTACACTTTAAATGTGTAGATTCAAAATTGAAAAAAAATTACAAACCTTCATTTTGTTAAATAATGTTTTTTGGGGTGGGGGTGATTTTTAAATGTACGTTCTCAGCAACAGGCACCAAATGGATAAGCTTTGTTTTACCTGTCAACAAATAGTTATTGGCTCCTTGCTAAGTATGGACTGGTCACCATCTCTCTTATTAATCCACCTCCTCATGATTGCTGTGAAGCTCAAGTGCTGCTCTGAACTCAGAGGAATGAATGAGATCCAGCTGTAACAAATAACTAGACTCCAAAATGCGTTCTTCAGCTAAAGTATGCCCACCAAGACAACCTAAATATGGAAGAGCAAGAATTGTGTAATTCCATTTGAACATATCTATAAATAGTTTACGCTGGAAAACCCAGCAATACAGATTAGGGTCGAGAAAAGATGCTCTCATCTAGTTAAAGAGTGTCATTAATATTCTCTACTTGAAATATATAATTAAACAGGAGTTTATTTTGCAGTGATGTATACTAATTCATTAGAAGCATGAGGAAAATTGGAAAAAATCATCATGTGGAGTACAGCACTAAAGCATTTCCAAGTTTGGCCTTAATCAGGATTTTCAATCTGGCAGTTTTATTGTCACACCCCCTTCACAATAGACAAGATGCTTACCATATTAAGATTACAAGTTGTCACCAAAAAAGAAAAAGAACCAAATCAACTTTACACAGCCACTGTACATCTAAGTTGAAAAACTATCCTTGATGGAAATATACCTACAAATGAAGAGGCAAATAACGTTTTAAGAAATATGAAGTCTTCATAATGTGCCATTTTATGAGTTTCAATGCTTCCTGTATTTTTCATTCATTATAATATGTTTAACCTACATAATTAAGGCAAACAGCTAATCCATTTCTGAAGAGGTGCTGTGGAAGTTGTGAGCAAATAGCAAACATTTGGCATTAAAATAGGCATATGTAGCTTCTAATACTATACATAAAGCATTTTTTGGACTCTAGGATAATGACAAAAGGACAAACATGCTAACAATGTCAATAAGGTTTAAAATTCAGCATCTAAGCAAATTCCTAATAATGCTTCTGTAGTTCCAAGCTCTAAATGTATAGAATTTATGCAAATGCATTAAAGAATTATAGCTTGGCAAATACACCCAAGCAAGTTATTAAACTATATATACAGAAAGTAAATGATAAATACAGAAAAGAGTCCTTCTGTTTTTCTTTAGAGCCTTGAAAATGGACAAGAGTTGAAGACAGTTCTACAATATTAAACATTAGGAAACCACTGTAGTTGGGCAACCTAACTACACAAACTGATTAAAATACTCAGATGACTTTGTAGTGTTTAATACAGTTCGTAGTCAAGGGCACAAGACAACATTTAACAAAAAATAATCACATCAATTGACTTAGAAATCAAATGGAAATATAGATATGAATACAATCTCCAAAACCTGTCTTTTAAGTGAACATTAACCATTTATTCAAAGTTGTACAAGAATTTGAAGAATAAAGTCTTCTGCAACATGATGCCATCTTACAATAATTTCATGTCGTAGTTGAAATTGAGCGGGGGAGGGTGAAACAAGTTAGTAGGCCCCTTCAGGCAGCTAGGAAGTAAAAATAGGTTCAACAGCAGCCTCCACCAGCCTGTTGTCCTCCCTGATTGCCTGCAAGTGTTGCATTAGTAGCAGCATGCTGAGGGCCGATCTTAATGCCATTTGCCTGAAATAATAAAAGTTGTATGCACATTAATATTTTTGGAACACTGCCACAGGCTACAGCATTTTAAAGTAGTTAATCTACTTCTGATTTATGAACATCTAAACTTATTGTCTCCTTTTCATGATAATCAAGCTGTAGGGGGGAAATCCTATTAAAAACAATGTCTGGTAGCAATTAAGGAAACAAAAATCAAGAATAGAGTATATTATTTCATTTTTTCACCATTTCTGTACAACAGAATCCAATAGTCTATCCTTGCCAGTACTAATGTATATAGCATGGGCCAAACCTATACACAAAAGGTTTTCAAACTGTTTCATAACAGTAGAAATTCTTAATATGCCTAATAAACCTTTGGTCCCACCAAAAGAAGTAAATTCAGGTTTCTTCTGGTCTCACACAGCAAACCCTTTTCTTCTTTTAACTGCATTTCCTTCTATGTTGAGTCAGCTGTACAGACTAAGGGCATACAAGTGTTCTGTGTCATCAATAATTTCTATGATCCCCAAAGACATGGCAAGTTGCCAAGAACCACACACAGAGTAGTTCTTTCATTCATCAAACTTACACTTATATCCTAACCCACACTCCCTCAAGTGGATTTTACCTAAAAATACAGCACTTTAAGAAAAGTAATACAGTAGCTTCAGAAATTAAGCTCTTAAGGAAACTTTGCGTCACAGTAAATCTCAGATTTATAGTGCTTGGCAGTTGTTCTGCAACAGTAGTAGCCTTGGGGTTTCTGGCACTAGCTCAGTATTGACAGCAGCTGATGTGGTTTCTTTTCGCTCTTTGACTCCTCTTTAATAAAAAGCATGCCCTATGGCTCATTGGTTTTGCCCCCTCTGGGCTGGTAGCAACTTCTTGAGGAATCAAGGAGCCAGACTTGGCACTGAGCCAAGTAAATAGCATGCACTGTTGGCTCTTGACAGCATACGGCAATCAAATCTCCATAAGGCACAGTAAAGCAGTCAGATTCTATATGAAACCCGACAGATACAACAAGCATTCTTTTTCAGAGCCAATGATTACTGTCCAATATATATGCAATCCACTGCTAACTTTAAACCATATGTTCTTTAGTTATCAGATGAGAATGAGATAGTTCAAATGGTACTAGGGAAAATAAGGAGAGACACATAGTATATAGTGTAACCCTGCCTTCTCATGCTGGTCTTGTGCTAGTCGTACCACTATTCCTGATAATCCTAGACCCTGCCACACTTCATTTACACACATCCAGGGGCCTGCAGCTCTTCAGGCTCTTCAAGGCACAGCAGAAACATGCCCAGCATGAACAGGGGAAGGTTATAATATGTGCTGTTATGGATAAACCCCTCTCATATGCAGAGGAGGCTGGACAGAACTAATACAAAATGAGTAATACAACTTGTGAAGATGCAACGTTTGCTCTAAGAAAGCTTCATTTTCAGAAAGTATTGCATGTGCCAAATTTTAAATTTAAATAACACTGAACAGTTAGATTTATTTAGTTTCTTTATATAAAGATAGCCATTAGAGCCATAAGAAAATAGTTGTCATTGGAGACATGGAGCCTGCACCTGCTGTCCAGCCAAAAAAGCTCCTCTCCACCCCATCACCCTGTTTACTATCTAGCCTGATGAAGAGTTCTGGAGAACTTGAAAACTTGCACACTATTCTGTGATATTTTGGTTGGTCTCAAGAGGTAATTGCCCTAATATGGATTTGGTGACATTGTAACAAAGTGAATTCACTCCATCACTTTTATGAGCTGACTATCCTGTTCAAATAAGTTTTCCCTTGACTTGTGGGCACATGCTGATTTTCAGACAGTTTCTATTAGATAATAAAAATAATTTCTCAACACACAAGACCACATTCAAATTAAATATTCACTACTGGAGACTGATAATCTGCATCAGAGAAAACCAGTAAGGTGATGTCACTTTGTGAAAAATAAGCACAATTTAAGAAAAGTAAAACCAACTCATATTAGTTTCCCAGTATTTAGTCTTCAGAAGAACTGAGAATAAAGAAGAATGACAACTCTGAAGACAACCCTGCAAAGCGGTTGCCCCTTTTCTACAGTCTCGTAAATGGAGGAACCGTTGCATGGTCATACTGGAACCTCCAAGATGCTGAGCAGATGAGACCTCTCTAAAAGTAAGTGCATATGACAACTTTGCCAGAGATGTGAGTTTGTAACATGAAGCATTTTACTGAGCAATGTGTTTCAACAGAAAGTAAAAATGGAGGAAGGGCTCATCTGACAGTTAATATCCTCTAGGTCTGAAATATTAGAATTCTATTTCATCACAGCCATTTGCCAAATAAAAGGCAAACAGGAAATAACATAATAACATGTACTACACCTAATAAGGGCTGTATCCCAATATAGTTTTTAGATATTTCCAAAGATTGGATGTGCCTAATGGGGTTTTACTTTTATTCTTTTAGCAACAGATCCCATGAAAAACCACTAACTACTTTTGAAATCTCCCTCAGTTTCAAAAGTAGTTTGCAATGCAGCACACAGTCTGGTTTTCAAGAAACATATGCTCAAAGCTCCCTAGGATGTATGAAATGATGTGTGTGGTTGTTTGGATTCCAGCCACTAGCTTCCCAATTAATGAATCAGTGACCTAGAGATGAAAGACTAGCTCTGACCATCCAGTCTATGACAATCTGTCATTTTCAATTAAGGAAGTATATTATGAGACTTTGAAGAACATACCACGGAGATCTCAGCATGCATCAATATGACACCCATGAACTAAAGAATCTGCAGACATGGATGGTATGTACACCTATTTGAAATATGGTTTTCAAATCTCTCAAAATGAGCAAAACTAGAGATGACAAATTCCACGTATATAGAACCTAGCCATTTAACACCTCAGTTCTATGGCTACTGACTTGGAAACAAATCCCAAGTTCAAGAGGCCTTACTCTGATGTAATTACACGTAAGATGGCATGCTAAATCTTGAATATAGTAAAAATTTCATGCGTCTCATATTTATTCTGTCTCTGACAGTACCCAACTCACATGTGGCAGACAAATTATCCTTTTGACTACTCATTTTTACTGGGAAAATGGTTTCTGAAAGTTGCTGATATCATGGAGAAACGGATACAAATGATGGATACTTTTTCTTTGGAAGATTTAAAGTTGAGTCTTGGTTGGAGAGAGGAATTTTATACTTCATACTCCACAATTCTAACTATATCTACCCCAAAACAGAGTATACAAGGAGCTCAGCATACGTTCAGTGTGTGTAACAAGCTTGGTGCAAGATGTGAGAATTGTTATTTTGTCTCTTACATCATTCTAACATTTGAAGAACTTACCTCATTATTAATGTCAAAAACACCTTCCTGTATTTTCTCATAGATTTCCTTTGCTGTATTAATAAACGCCTGAAAAATAAATAATAAAATTTGAGGCTTTAAACCCAAATTATGGATATGTGCACTTCATAAATATAGCACAATAAAAGCACAGAATTCTTGTCCCAGTAAAGGTGAATCTCCCAGTGAAGATGACATGAAGGGCTCTCCCGTGCCTGCTGGAAAGTCTTGCAGGAAGGGGAAGGATTAGGATTGTGTGTATGGATGCAACAAGATTAAGCAGAGCCCCCTCTTTGCACTAAATGGGGATGTTTCATAAAGAGGGAAAAACTTTTTCCCCTCTTCCCATTCTCTAGAAAGTGCCCACTCCTTACTATATAGCAACTTAGCAACTTTTTAAGCAAACTACTTGTGAATCTAACCCATAATGTTATATTCTAAGTGGCTATGCAGAGTCTCACACGGACAATTTTTTGTACCATTGGCTATCTGATCCTTTGCAGCATTGTTCATTTATTTCTACTCTCAGCTTCCTGTTACTTAACCAGGTCCTGAGTCACAAAACGATCTCACATTATTCCATGACTGCTAAGTTTACTCAGGGGTCTTTAGTGAAGTTGCTTATATAGCTATAGTAAAAAAAAAAAGGAAGTATATGAACAATATCTACAAGATACAGAAGTGCAAGAGTGTTGATCACAACATCTATTGAGTAACTTCTGTGTCTTCACAGCGCAATGTCTGCCTATGTCCACAGAACTAAGTTCCTGTTGATCCTTATCACCCTGAACTTTTATCTCATCCCCTTGCTCTCCTTCCTTGCATTTTATCATTAGGCTTCTGAAACTGAATTAGCTTTAATATTGTTTACACAGAAAGCAGTGTTACTATAGATGCATTTTAGCTCAAGGAAGCCAAACTTCCCTCCCACTGTTTTCAAAATTTCTCACAAAAATGACAACCTTATATATGATGGAAAGGTATCATCTTAAAGTAGAAAATGTTTCCCGCTCCCAAAAGTCTACAGGAAACATTGACTTTAAATTATTACCATGCCTAACATATTAGCCAATTATTATTTAATGCACAAAATGGCTTTGTTTCCCCATTTAATACTATGAGAAGAATTTGAAAGACAATATACTATGTAAGATTTTAATGGCAGTAGCAAAGTTAGCCAATATCGCACATCAAGTTCTTTTGACTCCTTACAACCCTACAATGCAGCTATCATCTACTCAAGCTTGCCACGCCTGGCCACAAATCTAATTCAAATATTAAAAAGTAAACAGAGTTCATGGAGGGGAACAAATCATACCTTTCCTCATTTCTACACTGGAAGCATTTGACTGCTGAACTTGCCACCAGAGCTTTGTTTCCTAATTAACAGGACTGATATGTTTTCACCTTTAAAGGCCTTACAGCTCCCTAGAGTAATCAATCTACTGCAGCTCAATTACTGCACCAAGTGCATACCACAGCCAGTGAAGGAGACTTGAACAACTGCAGCCATGAGTGGAAAGATATGAATATGCATAAACTCTAAGTGGGTGATCGAATCATCACAGAGGGTCATGAGAATTTGCAGCAAAATAATGAGAAGAATTAATCATTGCAGATTCACAAGGCACTTAGGAAGTGAGTAGGTTTTTCAAACGTGCACTGGAGCTCAGAAATTGGCTTTCAGCCAACTCTGAATTGATTTGCATTCTTCAGAAATGGAAGTTTTCAATATAAAAAAAAGAAATACATTGTATTTTGGCTTCTGATAAAACACCAATTACTGCAAGGGCATAATATGCCATAGTAATTGAAAACTACTTTAACTTTGGAACTTCATACAACTGTACTCTCTTATGCAATATGCTTTGTTTTCATAAAACAATTTTTAAAAAATTCAATTCGCAAATATTAGTTCATCTTGACGGCTCACCCTTAAAATATTTTTTTAAAAAAATTCAGGCATTAAATCCAAATCATGTGCAAACGCAAAGAGGAGTATGGCATTATTTAGACATTTATTAAGAAGTGTACCGATGGCAAATAAAGGTCATGATACAGCAACTAAAATGTCATGATTGAAGTCCCATATATGTGGGAGGCTCCCATGCTCTTTTATGACTGTCTACACAGATAGTGGCTAAACTACATGTCATGGTAAGCCAATATGAAACAAATGCCAACAAGAGGTAGTGGTTTGTAGTTTGCACTTCCCAAACAAGTCACAAATAAAAAACAAGGTTTGTTCTTAGTTTTATAACCTAGATAAAACGCTCGCAATTTCTCCATTTCATGTTATGTAAACGTATAACTGTTAAAATATGCTTATTCTTTCACTCCAACAAAACTCGTGGCTTCTGACAATTATCCATTATAATGGCGAAATAATGCCAATATCCTAAGAAGGTGATCATAGGTCAGTGGTAGACTATGAATGTGCCATGCATTTATTAACTCCAACCTCTGAATGCACAACAAGAAAGAAAAACGGGAGGCATCTAAAGAAACCGGTGTGGCTGTATAAGGAGCTTATAGAGGAACTGAGATGAGGAAAAGGGAATGTATAAGAAATGGAAGGGAAATCCCAAGGAAGAGTATAAACGAGTAGCCAACAGTTGCAGGGAGAAGGTCAGGTGGGCCAAAGCTCAGAATGAGTTCCAGCTTGCAAGAGGTTAAAAATAATACAAAAAGGATTCTTTGGCTAGTGTGTCCAGTTCCGGGTGCCACAATTTAAGAAGGATATTGACCAGCTGGAACATGTGCAGAGGAGGTCAGCCAAGATTATCAAGGGTCTGGAAACCAAGCCTTATGAGGAACGGTTGAGTGAGTTGGGTATGTTTAACCTGGGAAAGAGGAGACTGAGAAGATATGATAGCCATCTTAATATCTAAAGGGCTGCCATATGGAAGAGAGAACCAGCTTGTTTTCTCCAGCTCTGGAAGGTAGGACCCAGTAAAAGCTGTTTTGACAGTGGAATGGACTCCCTTGGAAGGTTGTGGGCTCTCCTTCCTCATCGGAGGTTTTTAAGCAGAGGTTGGATGGCCATCTGTCATGGATGCTTTACTTGAGATTCCAGCAATGCCAGGGGTTGGACTAGGTGATCCTCGGGATCCCTTCCAAATCTACAATTCTATGATTCTATCTCTGGTTGAAAAGATATCAGTTGGTAGGACTGAGAAAGCCTAATGACATTGTGTGATTTCAGGCCAAAGTCTCACATGTTTCTATCCTCTTTTTAGGTGTCAAGATTCAGTGGCATGCCAATCTGTCTTAGTTTAAATAAATCCATAACCGCATAATCTGACTGAAGATGCAAATTATGGAAATGTTATAGGTTTAACATGGGGACAAGACAAGACACATTTTTAAAGATAGACAATATGTTGGTTGCAGCTTGTCAACAAACTTGCAAAATTTATTGGCATATTAGTATGCACAACAAGAACACCTATAAATAAATGGTTGATTTAATAAAACTCAAAATTTATGAACATGACTTTTGCTACAAAAAGAAAAATACTTTCTCTTTACAGAACATTAAAATAATCAGATTCTGACTTTTCTCTTCATGTAACATGCTGCCACCTGGTGGTTTTCAATATTAATTTATATTTACAATGGTCAATGATTTTCAATATTAAACTAGAAAATTTCTAATAGTATAGTTTGTTTGTTTTTCTAATTCACTAAATATTATTATGCATCAGAGCTTAGGCTTCTCAGAAATTGAGGGTGTGGGTGGAATCCAATGTTATGAAAAAAAACTTTTGTTTGTGCAATGGGACTTCCCTTTCTTCTGTTTCCCCTTCATTGCTCCCCAAATCTGCTCTGGTGGATTGGTGGCCTGTCAGAGCACATTTTGAAGGCACAGAGGGGCTGCAGGTAAGAAAGGAAGAATATGTTCTGCTGTGTGAGCAGAAATCCAATCTGTTTATACACATTCTGTTTGACTAAACCCTATGCATTGCCACATGCTATCAAAACCACAAACCCTTGGCATGTTCAAGCACTGTTATTAAAATATTTTAGAAATCTTCCCTGACACTAAAATTTAGTGGTTCTCAAACTGTGGGCCAGATTTTCTGGTGTGTGCATCCATGCAGCAGCCATTTTTTGTTGCAGCCAAAGCTACTATTACTAAGCATAATATTGAGGCCACAAATACAGAAGCTCCTTTCCCTCTTTTTCTAGTTGACAGTTTTTTAGGAGGAAGCCCAAAAACAATCTGTTATAGTCCTTTCAACAATGCCAACATTCAATCTGTGACTTGATGTACAGACGTTGAACGCACAGCAGTGTGCTACATATAAAATTCTGTATGCTTACTTTGGTTGCTGGTAGATGCATGTCTTGTGTCTGCAGGTTTTAAAAAACTGAGAAACACTTCTTAATTTTTGTATATTAGCTACTAGTTTAAAAGTGCCCTGAATTTGTGACAATTGTACTAGGGTTTCTTTGTACCAATTTGCACTAAACAATAAACCATACTACTTCACTAGTACATGGAGGAAACAAACCATGATAGTTCAAATTTGTTCTTCTCATAAATGAGTTTTCTTGAGCAAAACATAATGCCAAGCCAGAGAGTCTGGTTTGTTTCTCCCCAGTGGAAGAACTATTAACTATAATTTACCATGAAGTATGAACGGTGACTTTAAGGAAGAGCTAATGAATTAGCTTTCTGAGGACTATGGCTCTGAAGTTCATGGTAATTGAGAGGAAACCACATTTATGAACAAGGGAGAAATTACAACAACAGCATATTTTAGCAAGGTACTCTGAAGTGACAGATGATAAGTGGTACAGTGGAACCTCGGTTTTCAAACATTTCGGCTGCCAAACTTTTCAAAAGCCAATTGCCAAAAAGCCAGAAGTGAATGCTTCCATTTTTGAACGTGCCTCAGAAGTCAAGCGGCTTCTAAGGCATGTTTTTACATTTTCCCCCATTGAATTTGCTGACAGCCCTTTGATCCTCAGTTTTCGAACGTTTTGGAAAACCGAGGTTCCACTGTAGTAGGAAAAAACAATAGAGAATGTTGAGGTAATCTAGACAAGATGAACAAGGTAGATAAGCACTTTAGTAAATAATAATGACAACAACAACAACAATTTTATTACAGTGGTGCCTCGCAAGACGAAAATAATCCGTTCCGCGAGTCTCTTCGTCTAGCGGTTTTTTCGTCTTGCGAAGCAACCCTATTAGCGGCTTAGCACTATTAGCGGTTTAACGGCTATTAAAGGCTTAGCGGCTTAGTGGCTAAAAGGTTATTAGCGGCTTAGAAAAAGGGGGGGAGCGGGGAAAAATCGGAACACTCGCAAGACGTTTTCGTCTTGCGAAGCAAGCCCATAGGGAAATTTGTCTTGCGAAGCAGCTCAAAAACGGAAAATCCTTTCGTCTAGCGGGTTTTCCATCTTGCGAGGCATTAGTCTTGCGGGGCACCACTGTATTGGACTAATCTCTATCAATAATTTTAGTTCCAGATAGGCTAAGTACTTCTAGTACAGCTAATTCTATGGAAAAGGAAAAGACTAAGGAAAAACTAGAGAGGATTCTGTGAAAACACAAAAGGAAGATGGCTGAAGGAAATAAAAATGATGACTTAAATTGTGAGAGGATGTGATCTGTGGTGGAAAGTACAGTGGACCCTCTGGATACGAATGTAATTCGTTCCAGGGGTCTGTACGTACCCCGAAAAGTCCGCAAGCAGAGGTGAAACCCAGAAGAATACACTTCGGGTTTGCAGTGTTCGCAACCCGAGTTACGTTACCCGAAGGTAATGTAACAGGAGGGTCCACTGCAATACAATAGTTTCAGAAAACAGAAAGGAAAGGAGCAAGAGACCCCAAAACTTGCAGGCCATAGAGTGAGAACTGAAAGGAGAGATGTGGAATGAAGGCAAATGGAGGGGGGAGAGTCATGAGTGCAGAATATAATGTAAAAAATAGTGAAAACTGGAGTAGGAAGGAAGAAATCACAGATGTGGCAGCAGGATCATGCCAAAGACCCATCTAATTCAGCATCCAACCAAGCACTTACGGGAAGCCCATGAGTAAGACTTGAGCGCAAGAGTGCTAACACAGTGATATGTAGAGGGGAAAGCAAGATAAAATTGCAAAAAACAAACAAACACCTAAGTAAAATGAACAAAATGAACCAGGAAAAAATCCTCACCTATCACATGATCTGAGCACATTACTAAGGGATGATATAAATCTCATGTTCCTTGGCTAACATGAAAGACTTAATACATTGAAGTTGGAGAAAATGTGGAACTATAGAAGAAATATTAATCAAGAATCATGCCTTCCCAAAAAAGTTTTGCAGTAAAGCAGGACCAATCTCAGGAGCATAAACCACTTCCACCATTAAGGTCAGATTCAACTTTATTTGTGTCCCAGAGAATTTTCCATTACAGTCGTACCTTGGTTCATGAACACCTTGCAAGTTGAATGTTTTGGCTCCCGAACGCTGCAAACCCGGAAGTGTGTGTTCAGGTTTGCAAATGTTTTTTGGAACCCAAATGACTGATGCAGCTTCTGCAGCTTCCGATTGGCTGCAGGAGTTTCCTGCAGCCAATCAGAAATTGTGCCTTGGTTTCTGAATGTTTTAGAAGTCGAACGAACTTCCGGAACGGATTCCGTTCAACTCCCGAGGTACCACTGTACCTGTTATCCTCCTAACATCACAGGATAATGAATAAAATTGAAGTCTACCACTTGTTAGCAACATGAATTCTGGATGGGCACCCTGGTGGACAATCATATGACATTTTCAATTTCATATTTAAAGCTCAGAAGGTGTTAAACTGTATAATGAGACAAGAAAATAAAGTTGGATGCAGAATTTGGTGTGAACGTTTAGCAAGCATTTGGGGAAGGCAAAATGGGGCGATGGCTGAGTACACTCATACCTCAGGTTACAGACGCTTCAGGCTGTGTTTTTTTGGGTTATGTACCCGCCAAAACCAGGAAGTATTGGAACGGGCTACTTCCGGGTTTTGATAGTCGTGCATGTGCAGAAGCACTAACTCACACTTTTCGCATGTGCAGAAGCACTGAATCGCAACCCGCATGTGCACAGACGCGCCACTGCGGGTTGCAAACATGCATAGCGCACGGATCATGTTCGCAACCCAAGTGTCCACTGTACACAAAAACTACAGCTAGGTCATTTCTTTCCCAGCTTTACCTGAGCATTTTCACATGAGCTTTGTTGATGCACAGTAGTTCATTTATTTGTAGATTATTGCTGTTCACTGATAAAAGCAGAAGCATCTGCCTCCTGCCTTCATCAGATTAGTTTATATACAAAAAACTTGTTTAATGTAAGAAAAGGTGAAGATAAGAAAACCACATATTCTTTTTATCTAGCGGAACCCAACTTTTACTCAGAAGTAAACTCCACCAAGTAAACTCCACCCACTCTGTGGGTTAAACCACAGAGCCCAGGGCTTGCCGATCAGAAGGTCGGCAGATCGAATCCCCGTGATGGGGTGAGCTCCTGTTGCTCGGTCCCTGCTCCTGCCAACCTAGCAGTTCGAAAGCACATCAAAGTGCAAGTAGATAAATATGTACTGCTCTGGCAGGAAGGTAAATGGCGTTTCCGTGCACTGCTCTGGTTTCGCCAGAAAGCAGCTTAGTCACGCTGGCCACATGATCCGGAAGCTGTAAGCCAGCTCCCTTGGCCAGTAAACGAGATGAGCGCCACAACCCCAGAGTCGTCCGCGACTGGACCTAAACGTCAGAGGTCCTTTTACCTTTTACTCCTAGAGAGGAAGGTGCACTGGACTGCAATTATTAAAGCTATGTGGAACTGAGGAATAAGGTGGAGAGATGGGGGTCATAGAATCATAGAGTTGGAATAGACCACAAGGGCCATCAAGTCCAACCCCCTGCCAAGCAGGAAACACCATCAGAGCACTCCTGACACATGGTTGTCAAGCCTCTGCTTAAAGACCTCCAAAGAAGGAGACTCCACCACACTCCTTGGCAGCAAATTCCACTGTCGAACAGCAATTAACTGGGTCAATTAACTCAGCTTTCAAGAGTTAAACTTTATACAGTGGTGCCTCGCAAGACGAAATTAATCCGTTCCGCGAGTCTCTTCGTCTTGCGGTTTTTTCGTCTTGCGAAGCACGGCTATTAGCGGCTTAGTGGCTTTAAGAAAAAGGAAACAAACTCGCAAGAACTCGCAAGACGTTTCGTCTTGCAAAGCAAGCCCATAGGGAAATTCGTCTTGCGGAATGACTCAAAAAACGGAAAACTGTTTCGTCTTGCGAGGCATTCGTCTTGCGAGGCATTCGTCTTGCGAGGTACCACTGTATGTCCCAATTGAGGGACAAAAAGTTCAAGTCTGCCCCTCTGAAAGCCACTGGGCTAATTTTCTTGCCCAACATGGGGTTCCATGCCTCAAGGTTTCTATAAGAAACTTACAGTCTGCCCTGGACTTGCAACAATTACATGGGTACATTACTCAGTTTTAAGGGGGGGGGGAGGAATAAGCTTCAGAAAAATCTAATGTTTAAATACAATTATATTTGGGCATCTAAGTAAGGTAAAATTATGAAAATTGTGAATGTGACCAGTGAAAGCTGTTCACTGGCTAGAGTCTGGTTCTGCACATCCATTTGTAACTGACACTCCTGATTTAGTATCTTTCTTCTGAAAGTAACTTCCGGTGTGAGACATGACTGCCATCATTATCTCCAAGATTCCCTGCTCCCCACCCACCAGCCTCATTTATTATTCAAGCACCAGCATTTCTTCTATGACCTCTGGGAAAGTGATCTAAAGGACCATCTCAAGTATATTTTAAAAGCATGTGTACTGAGAATGGAAAATAATTCTTTCCAATTTTCCAAATCACTTTTATTTTTCTTGATTAATTTGTCAATTATTTTTCTCCCCTGTCCAAACCCCCTTTGATAATTATATTATTACATTCTAGCTGTGTGTTGATCACACATAAGTGGGAGGACACCTGTATTTTATATTCAATTAACAAAATATTATTTGGTGATGTGCATTCTTTTTCCAAAACCTAGAATGATGAAAATAACTAGCAGAAGAGAAGATGGAGAGAGACAAAACATACTCCTTGGCATTTATTAATGACTCATACCAGATCAGGATCCTGGAGATTTGATTGGATCCAAAGACATTATTTTGATCTCAAAGCTGTGTCTCTAACTGTCCACCTAAATCATACTCAGAGATTAATCATGTAATATAAAATAAATTACACCAAATTACCTCTTCTACGTTGGAAGCAGTTTTGGCAGACGTCTCCATAAAGATAAGCCCATGCTCTCGTGCAAATGCTTCACCTTCTTCCTTTTTCACTTCTCTTCTAGACTCTAGATCACTAAGAAAACAAGACATCAGTTGTTCCCTGTACAAGCACAAGCTAACTCACCTAGGCACATATCTTTACTTAAAATTAAGTCCATTTGTCTAGGTATACCACATACCTATATTTGATGAAGTCCAATATAGAACCTTAATCACCTTCTAAGTGACTAAAAAGAAATTTATTCACTATTACCGTATTTTTCGCCCTATAGGACGCACTTTTCCCCCTCCAAAAATGAAGGGGAAATCTGGGTGCGTCCTATGAGGCGAATGCAGGCTTTCGCTGAAGCTTGGAGAGCGAGAGGGGTCGGTGCGCACCGACCCCTCTCGCTCTCCAGGCTTCAGGAAGACATCCGCAGCCTAGGCAGCCCTGTGGGAGGTCCCGCAGGGATGTCTAGGCTGCGGATAGCAGCCTGCTTCCAGGAGCGTCGGGTGCCCTGAAAGCAGAGCGCCCGGCGCTTCGGTAACACATCTGCAGCCTAGGCAGCCCTGCGGGAGGTCCCGCAGGGATGTCTAGGCTGCGGATAGCAGCCTGCTTCCCAGATCATTGGGCGCCCTGAAAGCAGAGCGCCCGGCGCTTCGGTAACACATCTGCAGCCTAGGCAGCCCTGCGGGAGGTCCCGCAGGGATGTCTAGGCTGCGGATAGCAGCCTGCTTCCCAGATCATTGGGCGCCCTGAAAGCAGAGCGCCCGGCCTTCGGGAACACATCCGCAGCCTAGGCAGCCCTGTGGGAGGTCCCCGCAGGGCTTCCCAAGCTGCGGATAGCCGCCTGCCACCCGGCGGGTGGGGGCGCCCTGAAGCAGAGCGCCCCTCGCGCTGGACAGACATCCGCAGCGTGGGGAGCCCTGCAGGAGTTCCCCGCAGGGCTCCCCACGCTGCGGATAGCAGCCTGCCACCCAGCGGGCGGGGCGCCCTGAAGCAGGGCGCCCCTCACGCCGGGCAGACATCGGCCAGCCCCACAAGCTCGGGGGACAGCAGGGAGGCGCAGCGCCGCCATCCCACTGTTCCTCGACCTGGTTTGGTTTCCCCAACCTGCTTTTGGGGGGGGGGAAATAAAGGGGGGAAAATTTCCTTTATTTCCCCCCCAAAAAACTAGGTGCGTCCTATGGGACTGAGCGTCCTATGGGATGAAAAATACGGTACTTATTAAAAACCAATGCTGAGGAGAGAAAAATGGGAAGAAGGATGGCAGAGAAGACATGCAGTCACTCCAAAAGCATCACGACAAAGAACTATCAATGTTGATTTCTAACAAGAGAGGCATCTCCTCAAAAATACACTGACAGCATAATATGGAAAAATGACTCCCGGCAGCTTTTCAGACAGGATCCCAGCTGCCATTTTCACGAACCTCATTAGCCAGATTGTGGGAAACAGGACATTCCTGTCTACATTTCTCAGCTTATGCATCCTTATGCTACTTTGTGATATAGGTTTCTAACAGCAGCTTCTATCTAAGTTCATAACCAGAAAATATAAATTTTGAATGGATATTAATACAGTAACATTTCATTTACATACAAATGCCTGCTGGTCACTCTTACCCAGTCCTTCCTCCAAAATCTCTTTTCATAAGTTATATGGGACATGTATTATTAGCAGCCCAACATCAGTTCTGAATAACTGCAAGTTCCTATGTGGCTACATTGATGTTTGTCAAAACCTCACCCCAGACAGTTGGTCTTGGGGACCACTCTTTGTAGGTGGTGTTTATAGCAAGCAGCCCCTCTCTTCTTGCAGGCCTTGACACTGTTGGAACCTAACACAAGATGCAATATTTCTTCACTCAACACTTATTTAAGTTATGGAATTAGCCAATGTGAAGATATAGTGCTGGCCACTAGCCTAAATGGTTTTTCTCGGTTTAGAATCAGGGGGCAACCTCCCCTATGAGGAATGGTTACAACAGACACATTAATGATTATCTGTATTTTAAAACTATGACACACTTAGCTAGGAATAAGTTCCTTTGAATTCAGTGAGTAGGGTTGTGGGAGGGGAGTTGTTGGTTTTTATTATTTTTCTTGTTTTTATTATGTATTTTGGGTTCTCATTTTGTATTTTTATGTTGTGAACTGCCCTGTGATCTTTGGATGAAGGGTGGTAGACTACTACTACTACTACTACTAATAATAATAATAATGGCAGCCCAATAACAGTTCTGAACAACAGGAAGTTCCAATGTAACTTCAGTGATGCATGTAAAAACCTCACCACACAGAGGTTGTGTACACAGATTGTGTAGAAGTGGAGTGAGTCTGCACATCGGATGTGGACTTCCAGGCCCCTCTATCAAGCTACACCTCTCACTGGTGCTACACCTGCACTACAGTGTAGAACACAGTAAGTAATCCCTAGAGCCATTTTGGTACATAAATTGCATATCAATTAATAAATAATAGTACCTTTTAAAAAGTGGCCCTTCAGGCCTCTCTATCAGGCCTTGGTACTTGCCCCAGGCCACACTTCTCTCTGGCTATTTGCCTCGGGGTGCTTGTGCCTTGTCACTGAACTGCGTGCAGAAACTCTGGCTTTTGCATGACTATGGTGTAGCCTACTGTACAAATATAAAAGTCAAACCAGTTGCTCTGCCTACATTTGCCCCACCCACTACTGGCATCTGGCTTATGCAAGGCCACCCATAAGGGAGTACAGGCCTTGGGCTTAAAAAAGATTCCTCAGTCTTGGTATAGAATGCCACCTAGCAGCACCTAGTAAGCTATTTTTTTTGGGGGGGGGGACTACACAGCTTGCAAAATGCAAGAAATACAACTATGATCACCACCAATGAAATTTTATCTTCATTTTAGATAAAGTTTTCTTCTCCTTGAACTTGGGAAATCTGCTTTCTCCAATACATTGTTGCCAACATAAGAGTTATTGGTAGCATAATGACAATCTTTAAATCATTCGGTCCAAACTATGTGTGAACTACTAGTGCTAGACAGAATCTGAAAAAGCTCAGCATGTTAATAATACAGCATTGATTGAACAACTGAATGCTGTACTTCTGTGAGTACAAGACATTTTTTCCAGACAACAAAGATTATTTGTTCCTCAATGATGATAATACTATGAAGTAGGACATTTAAAAAACATCCAGAGGATTATATTAAGAATTGCAGTAAAGCCGATCAAAGATATTCAACAAGCCTCCAACTGGAGTTAAGAGTTCCACTGTGGTAATCTTGAGATCAACTGCAAAGGAGTCTAGATTGAAAAAGAACTAGCACATTGTAGGACAGCTCAGACATGAAGCTAGCTAAATGTTAAAGGGACTATAAACATTTCAGTCTTTTAATCCAAGAATAGCTAATGTGATGCTCTATAGATGTTGTGGATTACAACTTCCACCATCCTGAGCATAGGCCATGCTGGCTGAAGCTGATGTATACCAAAACATCTAGAAACACTGTGTTGGGTACCCCTGTTTTAATTGGCATTCAAATCTAGCATTGGATATATTACTAAAAAAAATAAATTCAAAAATGTCAGCCGGGGGGGGGGGGTGTTTGGCAACTCAGCTAACTCAAACCAGGATCATCAAATGTTAAAATTATTTTTTTTAAAAAATAAAGGTCATGTACTCAATATGCTACTTGTTATGGAGCAGGTTTTTAATTAACTGTTAATCCACACCATTTCAAAAGGCTTTTAAATATATATATATACCTTTTATTTCCAATGAGCATAATAACCATGTTAGAATTGGAATGCTGACGGGCATCTTCTAACCATGTTGTCAAATGGTTGAAAGTGTCCCTCCTAAAATGAGACCAAAACGCAAGTGAGGAACAATGCACAAACAAAAAATGAACAAAGCAAAAGTTTAAAAATATATATAAACAGAAAATTTAATGACTTTACCAGTTGTTAACCTAGGACTTATACACTGGACAACTGATGTGCAGTGGAAGTCACTTTAGTTCCCTTCTGCTTCCACCACTAGTTGAAAACCAGTTTTAGACATTGAAATCTGTTAATGATTTAAAAAAAAAACATACAGAAAAAAGCTAGTTACAAAAGTCTAAAAGATTCTGAAAGATTCTCACCTTGTAATGTCATACACTAGTAAGGCCCCTGCTGCCCCTCTGTAGTATGACCTTGTGATAGAACGGAAGGACTCCTGCCCAGCCTGTAGAAATACAAGATTCATAGTTCATTTTGTCTCCTGTGTTTCCTTGTGAAGAAAGTAAGAGTCTTGCATACTTACACTAAGAAGTTTATTGTGTAAGGGATTTGGGGAAAGGACAAAACCTCACTAATTCTGGAAAAGAGGAGCCACAAATTAAAAAGTCTACAGCACAGAACCATTGGGGAGGGGACTCAAGAACAAGACCTCTAAACCTTTTTTGGCAATCCCTGACAACCCAATTTACTGAATGGCTTCACAATACATGAATCATTATTAGAGTACAGAATGGACTCCTAGCAACTAAGCTCTGAAGACAAATTTGAAAGGAAGCAAATAACCCAGTGCTTCACATTTGAATTCAATAACTCCCTCCCTGGGGCAGCTGTTGACACTAGAATAAATAAAGCCCATTGTAAATAAATGATGAATGACATCTTTACGCCCACCATCTGCTGGTGTAAAGGTTGTAGGAAGGCCAAGGATGCAGATTTTATCCGTTATATCATAAACTGCAGCCAGCTTTCAACAGTCTTCAGATGGAATTCTTTCCACTAGCATTTTATTATAAAAAACAGATAATGGTTTTGAATTTGATTTTATATAATTCTATTGTACATTTAATCAATTTCCTGTGCTTCTGACAGAGTGCTTGTCAAAAGCATGCAAGAAGGTGCCTTGATTGCCACAAATGAAAAACATCAGATATCATATAAAAATGATTTTTAACAAGAATTCTAACAGAACATCCTAATTTTAAAATTTTATGTTAGATTTTCAAAAGGGATTGGTCATAGAGCTACATTGATATTATCCTATAGCCCTCCTTTCTGCTTCAAAACATATGTATGGGTCATATATTTAACCTTTTTAAAAAAGCCTTGGTCACTATGAACTGGACATAGTAATCCCAAACACTGAATAGCTATATTCTATCACTAAATTATTTAGTAATTAATAGCCATAGAAAAGAGAAGTTCACCCTGCTACAGATGTTAGGCAAAAGCTAATGCTTGCAATACTTGTAAGATTTCACCTCCCACTTTTTCTCCAGGAACTACAATGTTTACCCATTAACACTAAGGTGATTAGTACATATAGTACATATATTCAACAAAGTTGTTGCACTAGTGTAAGTCAGCGCCATGAGACCACAAGCGCCATGAGACCTCCTCCTCCTTCTACCTCCTCCCCAAACCAGGAGAACTCCAAGAACAGCACATGGGAGAGAAGGGGGAAGATTTTACGACCAGTGCAAGCATTTTTGCTTGCCAGACAGAACAATCGCCTTCACATAGTGGTGCATTCCACCCATAGTCTTTTGTGATGGCAAAAAAGGAAATGAAACTTATCTCACATAAAGATAACTATGTTTTTAAATTTCCTAGCATAAATGAAAAATATTTACAAACTGTTAACAGCATCTATGAAGAATTTGCGTTTAAAAAATTAAAGACAAAGTATTAAAAACTATTCACTATGTAGCAGATGTAGCATAATTCCATACAATGTTTAGGGAGTTTATTTCTAGAGTATTCAATACTTTGAAAACACCAAGAGTTTCACCAGATCTTCACCAAGTGTGACCTAGCAGCTGACCACATCCAGGCAGTCAGCAAAAATCTGAGATTTATGGAGCCCCTGTATTAAGCCTATATGTATGCCGAATACACACAGAGGTAAAACTGCCAACATATATAACTTTTGAAGTATCATCTCATTCAGGATCAATGGATGAAAGCAATATTTATTTTTTAAAAAACACACACACCAGGCTTAGATACTTCTAAGGCTTGCTCTGGATGACCTGTGTGGGATTCTTTAAGATCATGTTTGCCTTAGGTGTACATACCTGGGACAGACACATACACAAAAGAAGCAGGTGTATACACATACACACTATTTCTCTCTCTTAAGCCTCCTCTGCTGACCATCAGTTCCATGTTGGGGGCGGGAAGGCAAGCCCAAGGGCTTAGTTACAAAACTATTTCATTCTCTTGACATAGATAAAATGACATGACAGGAAGATGGCTATGTTTCTCTCAAACATTTATTTATCTATTTTAAGAGGATTCTTGTTTCATATGGAGAAAACTTTCAATCATGGAAGCTCCATCTGCAGTTGTAGTGATAAAGTCAAGAATCAGGTTCATTGTACCCTATCCTACTTGCAAGAACTATACCCTAGTATAGCATTGTAAGAGTGACTGCATGATCAGAACCCAGAAGTCCATTTTAGGCAGCAAAGGTAATTCCCAGAAGCCAGTGGCTGGACCAGTTAAGAGCACACATTACTGAAGGCACATGAGGGCTATGAGTAGCTTCAAACCATTCCAAATATGTAAGAAGACTGTTTTACTTATGTTTTTGGTGTAAAGTCCAAAGCACTGAGTTTCCCATCTTCCCTGCTGAGGTGGATGGGGGAATGAAGGAATGCACACGTTTCAGAAACAGCAGGTATGCAGCTTAAAGATAGTTCTAGATACATCTTTGCCATTAGAGCCCCAAGTGACCTTTGCGGATAGCAGTGCTTCTTACCAATTTCATCTGCTTTGCCTGGTACAGAGGTGTTTGAATCAGGAAAGCCTGGCCACTGCAATTCATGAGAATGGGTAACTTCGGGACTGGACTACGGCACTGTGCTTTACGTTTGGCTGCCCACTACCCTGGTCTAAAAGTTCCAGCTTGTGCAGAATTGTGTTGCCAAATTGCTGATGGGGGCAGATGACTGATAGCACATGGCACCTCTGCTATAACATCAGCACTGGCTTCCCATATACTACTGGGCTGAGAGATGTGCAGGCTTCGCAAAAGTGGGGAGGAGGAACCCAGAAAAGCTGGAAGGAAAGCCCTAAATGACTTGGATCCAGAATACCTCAAGGATCGCTTGAGTCCTTATATCCCACTTCAACCATTCTGAGGAGCACTGTTAGTTGTCCTGCATACTTCACTACTGGCTTCTAACAGAAGTTGGGCATTTGGTGTTGCCAGTTCCATGCTGTGGAATACCCTCCCAGCACAGATTCTGCAGGCAACCTCACTACTAATTTTTAGGAATCTCTTGAAGATCTTTTTATGCCAACATATTTATTTATTTATTTATTTTTATTTTTAAACAAAGTCAGTCATTTTATGACATTTTGTATTTGATAGTCTATAGTATGTGTATACATTGTTGTACACTTCTGTGATATTTTATGTACGTGGGTGATATAACTATTTTTATAAATAAATTTAGATTACAGCTAAGAGCAGGAGGTTAGGATGTCTGCTAACTGGATCCCTGAACAAAAACACTCCTACAGGCAATGCAACTAAACATTTTGGTACATGTTCCACTTGTATAGTTCCTATGAAACCAATACACACTAAACTTTTGCCTTAATATTTCTTTATTATAAAGGCACAATACTCTCAATAAATGAGCACATTTCAGCTTAAGAAACATCTCATAATATTACTAAGATACCACAGTGTAGCAAGAATTCAAATTTTGGTACTTCAAAAAACTGGTGAGTGAACGACAAGCCTGTTTTACAGTTGAATAAATGAGGCAATATAATTAAATAACATTTAGGCTGCATTCCACACCGTAGCTACTAACTTATGCCCTCTCCCCTACACAAACCAGTGACCTAATGAATAACTACCCCTGAAATTAGGGACGCGGGTGGCGCTGTGGTCTAAACAACTGAGCCTAGGGCTTGCCAATCGGAAGGTCAGCAGCGACGGGGTGAGCTCCCTTTGCTCAGTCCCAGCTCTTGCCAACCTAGCAGTTCGAAAGCACGTCAAAGTGCAAGTGGATAAATAGGTACTGCTCTGGCAGGAAGGTAAATGGAGTTTGTGTGCACTGCTCTGGTTTCGCCAGAAGCGGCTTAGTCATGCTGGCCACATAATAATAATAATAATAATAATAAATTTTATTTATATCCTGCCCTCCCCAGTCGAAGCCGGGCTCAGGGCGGCTAACAACTATAAAATAATACAACATTTTAAAATCAAATTGATGGCAACCATTGGGTAGAGTTCTGTGAAGATTGCCAAAGGAGGGAGTCAGGCTGTGCCCTGGCCAAAGGCTTGGCAGAACATCTGTCTTGCAGGCCCTGCGGAAGGATGTCAAGTCCCGCAGGGCCCTACTCTCTTGTGGCAGAGCGTTCCACCAGATCGGAGCCACACCCGAAAAAGCCCTGGCTCTGGTTGAGGCCAGCATAACCTCTCTGTGGCCTGGGACCTCCAAGATATTTTTGTTTGAAGATCGTAAGTTCCTCTGTGGGACATACCAGGAGAGGCGGTCCCGTAGGTACGAGGGTCCTAGGCCGTAAAGGGCTTTAAAGGTTAAAACCAGCACCTTAAACCTGATCCTGTACTCCACTGGGAGCCAGTGCAGCTGGTATAGCACAGGGTGAATGTGATCTCGCAGCGAGGACCCCGTAAGGAGTCTCACTGCAGCATTCTGCACCCGCTGGAATTTCTGGGTCAGTCTCAAGGGCAGCCCAACGTAGAGCGAGTTACAATAATCCAGTCTGGAGGTGACCGTCACATGGATCACAGTGGCTAGGTCAGGGCAAGAGAGGTAAGGAGCCAACTGCTTAGCTTGGCAGAGATTTAAAAATGCCACCTTTGTTATAGCTGCAATCTGTGCCTCCATGGAGAGGGAGATGTCGAAGATTACACCCAAACTCTTAACGGACGGTACTGGTACTAATTGCACCACCGCAAGAGATGGGAGTTGCCCCTATAATCCCATATCGTCCTGACCCAGCCAAAGGACCTCTGTCTTCAAAGGATTTAACTTCAACCAGCTCCCACGTAACCATCCAGCCACAGCTTCCAAACATCTGATCAGTGTGTCTGGGGCTGAGTCAGGATGGCCACATGACCCGGAAAAACTGTCTGCAGACAAACGTCGGCTCCCTCAGCCAGTAAAGCGAGATGAGCGCAGCAACCCCAGTCATTCGCAACTGGACTTAACTGTCAGGGGTCCTTTACCTTTGCCTTTACCCCTGAAATTATATCAAGCTGATTCATACATATGCTTACTGGGTTTAGAGCTTGAAGTGTATTGAAAGAGAAGAAAAAGTGAAGCTCTCCTCACTGGTCCTTTATCCCAGAATACGTAAACAATAGTTAAGATTGCTTTTTCACAGAAAGGTTAGCAGAAATCTTCTAAATAGCTCAAGGGAGTTAGAACAAACCCCATATCCATATACAGAGAGATTGTTGATCCTGGATAAACAGGAATCAATAATGCTTGCAGCGGCTAGTATTATTTCGGATCATGGAACACGAACACGAACATGAACATACACACACACAGTCTAGAGTTTGCCTTCTTGGGAGATAGTTCACACCATTTTTTCAGTTTACACCATTTTTGAGTGTTTCTTTTTCTTTTTGTTTTACAACAGTTGACTGGTGCTTTTTTCAAAGTTTCAGTTCCTTGCTCCTGTTCTTTGAACCACAGTTTAAAGAAAATTTGCACAGAAATTTTTCCTACACTTACTTACCGTATCCCATATCTGAAGTTTTATCTGTTTCCCATCAATGGTTATCATTCGAGCACCAAATTCTACACCTGAATAATAAAATAAAATGTTGTAACAGAGCTCCAACACAGCAATGAAATACTATCCAGTATCCTAAATAAAATCAGGATTTACTTTAACCTTTCTCAGAGCAGGAAGCAACATTGTTCTTTATGTTTTCAGTTGGCTTTCTCCTCATACCACATACTGAAGAGTTAACAGACTTTTATACAGTTTTGTATTGTGTCATAGTTTTATACACTCATTTCTAGATTAACAGATGCAAAAAAATGTCTTTCAACAGAGGTAGATAAAATAAGAACAATCTAAAAAACTTACAAAGGAGGCATTTAGCATAGCCAGTGTGGTGCAATAGTTAGAATTTTGGACTAGAACCTGAAAGACCAGGGTTCAAATCCCCACTCAGCCATGAAGACTACTGGGTGACCTCAGGCCAGTTACAGTCTCACAGCCTAACCTGACTTACAAGGATTCTGTGAAGATATAAGGGGGAGCGGCAGAGAACCATGTATGCCACCTTGAGTTCTCCAGAGAAAAGGTGGGATATAAACTGCAATAACAATAAAGGAAGAAATTGCTTTTTAAAATTATGACACTGCAATGTAGTTTGAAAATATTCAGAGGCAGTCACAATTAGCCGCAGAATGTGAGAAAGTTTCAAATCTCACTGAGTCAGACTCAAATTAAACTACTTAACTCCCTTCAAAGAAACCATCATTTAGGCTTAGAAGAGCATTACAACTTAGATTTAATAAAATCTTTAAATGATATTTCATATTCAGATAAGAATATTTTAGAAATTGACAATTCTGACAACATTGTTAAGCTGAAACCATTTTGTATGGAAAACACACTCTTTACAAATTCAGCCACAGTAACTTTTAACAGTGGATAGTTGGATGTCATTTTGTCCAATATGAACCTGATTTATTTATTATAGGACTAAGAACCACTAACCCGTGCCACTATAACCTTGTAAATATATGACTATTAGTTGAAAGTCTAGACCAGGGGTAGTCAACCTTTTTACACCTACCACCCACTAATGCATCTTTCTTGATGGTAAAATTTCCTTACTGCCCACCAGTGCTCAATGGAATGAGAATTCAGCTTGTTCCATAGAACCCCCTACTGCCCACCTGGAATCCTGAAATGCCCACTAGAGAGTGGAAGGGACCAGGTTGAGGACCCATGCTCTCGACATTCCATTTCAGAACTTGATGCATGCAGTTGCCATGACCTTTACTCATTTACCTGCATAAAAGAACTTACCTATAGTAAGGTCGTGCACTGGCTGAAACCTTTTGTCTGTGAACTGCAACAATAAACATGATTTCCCAACACCTAGAAGAGAAAAAAAATCAATTTCAAGAATTTCCAAATATAAAGTACTACAAAAAATGAGACTATTTCAAAATTTCAGACTTCTTTACACACATTTACAAATTACTGATAAAACTACTCCTTGCTGTTAGCATAACATTTCAGAGGCCACCAAAAGAAACACAAAGGGTAATAGTAAGGTCCCTTGGAACTTGTCATGCTCCTTCGTAGCAACCAAATTACTAAATCCCACTACTCCTCCAAAATCATATTCATTATGTACATTTACTATTCAGAAACTTAAGACTCACTTAGTAGCTAGTTTCAGATAGCCTCTATAGTTACTCTGCTGCTCTTTTCAAATATACATAATTTGTTAATGTGACTATGCAATTACAATATATACATATATGTAATGTGTATAAACATTTTAAACCTCTTAGAAAACCAACTCTATTTTCATAAAACACTTTTCTATTCTGTTAAATCAAGCACTGTATACTTGAAAAGGAAATAACCATTATTTAAAAGTACTTCAATATTGCTTAAAACTTACATTTTTAAAAATTGTTTTTGCTCCACTTCCCTCTATCCCGAGCCCTCTTTTTTTATTGCACGACTATACTTCAACTCAGGGACGCGGGTGACGCTGTGGGTTAAACCACAGAGCCTAAGGCTTGCCAATCAGAAAGTCGGCGGTTTGAATCCCCATGACGAGGTAAGCTCCCATTGCTTGATCCCTGCTCCTGCCAACCCAGCAGTTCGAAAGCACATCAAAGTGCAAGTAGATAAATAGGTACCGCTCTGGTGGGAAGGTAAACGGTGTTTACGTGCACTGCTCTGGTTTGCCAGAAGCGGCTTAGTCATGCTGGCCACATGACCTGGAAGCTGTACACCGGCTCCCTTGGCCAATAAAACGAGATGAGCACCGCAACCCCAGAGTCGACTGCAACTGGACCTAATGGTCAGGCGTCCCTTTACAGTGGTACGTCAGGTTACATACGCTTCAGGTTACAGACTCCGCTAACCCAGAAATAGTACCTCGGGTTAAGAACTTTGCTTCAGGATGAGAACAGAAATCGTGCTCCGGCGGCCCAGGGAGGCCCCATTAGCTAAAGTGGTGCTTCAGGTTAAGAACAGTTTCAGGTTAAGAACAGACCTCCAGAACAAATTAAGTACTTAACCCGAGGTAACACTGTACCTTTATACTTCAACTCTCCAATTTTCCTTCAATGTTTCCTTAGCATTATATTCAGCTTAACAATCGCCACTGGCCCCCAAATATTCTCATCTGTTATACTGTACATATGAACTTTGACTGGCTTATTCCTACGATTTGAATGATATTATTATTCTATTATATATTCTTTACTATTAGCCTACATGTTGTGTTTGTATTGTTGTGATTGGTTCTTATTGCAACACGGGTTTGTTTTTGGTTCCCCAAATATTTCTTTCCTGGTTTTGGACTATCCTTCTACACTTATGTATACATAACCCTGGTTACTATTAAAATGCACAACATTTGGATACACTCACTCTTTGGTGTTCTTGAATCATTGATGTAATTCAACAAACGTAATAGTGGACAATTTGCAAAGCCTAATGACAAATTATGTCACTTTATAACCAATATCATTTCCATCATATGTATGAGATCATTCTGCTTTTCCAAGGGACCCAAAGCCATTGCACCACACTTTTCATGCAATTTTTTCTATAATTCATGGCTGACATAAATTTGGTTCCTACTCCAAATAGGCATTTCCATACTTTCTCCTAAATTTCTGTTTGCAATTCTCTTTCCCATTTCATCATATGATTAAGTTTTGTCTCTGAATGTTTGTGCATTAACACTTGACATAAAGCTGAAAACCATTTAACTGTGCCATTCCTTGTTAACCTTTCAAATCGTTTTACGGTTCTCGCTTCCTGTTTTTGTCTCAGTCCACTTAGAATACTTTTTATTTGTATGTATTTAAAGGTGGTGCTATCGTTTGTTTCCTCATCTGCTTCTAAGATCTTATTTTCTCTAATTCTTTAAGTTATATAGGTGACCTTAAAATTTGGCATGAAAGAAGCATAAGTGGTCCACTCATCTTCTATTATGTGTAATATTAGTAAAGTACAAGGTACACTCTTTCATCATTCACTGCACCACCCGTGTCAAAATACCTGCTTCATGTTACTATTCTAAAGAGATTACAAATCCTCTCTTCTTACAGGCTTTTCTTCCTTATATTTTATTTATTCTCAATTTCTTTCTAGCCAGAAAAACTTAAGATATAATTTCTTGCCACTCTTGATAGTTTTAAATGTAACAGGTATTTTACATCAGAATATGATGCAAGGTAGGATACTTGTTTTCACAAGACTTTTGTGGTTTTACCTCTTGCAACATTTTAGTATTATTATATATGGCCTTCATCCGAAGATCTCAGGTAGATAAATAGCACATAGCTCAGGTGTTGCTGAGAGAACTTCAAACCAGGACTGTGATTCAAATAGCCCTCAGTAGAAGTGAAAGAACTGCTTTCTCAGTCCAAGACAGATAAACCTAAGCAATGACAAATCTAAGAAACTATGATATGTAGGAATCATGAATGCCCAAGCTCTAGCATAGAAACTATGCTAGCAATGGATCAAACAGCTATAAGTTTTTGTCAGGAACAGACAGTTTGTGCATAACAACCAAATTTCCAGCTAAAAATGTATTTAATTCCTGTAAGGACCTACCACATGTCACTTTCACAAGGAAACTTTTGGGCTTCATATATTTGTACATGAAAGGGTTGGTTTGCACATGCAAGTGAATCATCTGTCAACAATAATATAAAATGGCAACTTGCATGAGTTACACTTCAAAGATAAAAAAAACTCCAGAGGTAGAACTTCCTATCAAGAATTCAGACATTCTCAGTTTTAAGATCAAGTGGTATGAAGCCGATATGCATGCACAGCCCAATCCTATGTTATACAGTAATAGATAATAAATATGGTTTTATAAATAAGCCTTAATTAAGAATTCCATGACCTGCATATAACCAGCTTCTTTACACAATTCATCCAAAAGCCACTGAAACATGTTACCTGCTTCAATGGATCTCCTGCAATGTAGGCTAGTAAATACTCCAAGTTATTAAAGGAGGGGGAGAGTTGACTTTGGTGCAGTTTGGAATTGTACTTGAGGCATGGTTAATTCTGGAATTTTCCTGCTTGATGGAAGAGGAGGGTACCAGAGACATGACAGACCCTCTTAAAATTCCTCTAAGGAGCACTGCTGTGAGAAAATTGACTTGAGCAGCAGTCAATCTATTCCCAGAACTGAGGCAGGGTGTGACTTCTCAAAGGGAGATGCATGTGGTAATTATCACAGCTCTTTGCTCTTGGAAGACTGGTAGGATATCTCCACTGAAAGGATGATTATGTTGATCTTCTGAATCTGAGTAAAATTGTAGGCTAGTTAAGGATTGAATAACAATTCGTTTACACACAATCTCTGAAGTCATTTCTATATCCTATGCTGCAGCTCCACTTTGCACCCATTTTGACATTCACCCCACATGTCCATGGTAACTTCCTGAATGTTCTGCGTCCCACACGTTGCAAATACTAACCACCCTTTTCCCCTTTTGTTCAGTTACAAAGTTATCACACTCTCCTATTATTCAGACTCTTTCATGCCCCTGCTTTCATCTTCAACCCTATTCCCATGCCTCCTACTCCCTCCTTTGGTGTAACTCCCCTTGCACTCCCATTTTCGCCTTCACTCCTTTTTCTTCCAACCTTCTTACTTTTCTCAACTCTCCCTTGCATACAGATCACCACCCCCATTTCCATGCCTAGTCCTCTCTACTCTGGAGCCCCCTCTGCAAATACCGTATTTTTCGCTCTATAACACGCAGATTTTTTCTCCTAAAAAGGAAGGGGAAATGTCTGTGCGTGTTATGGAGCGAATGTGTGGTCCCTGGAGCCGAAAAATGAGGCAAAAATCAAACCGCGCTTCAGGGAAAAGGGAAGCCTGAAGAGAGGAAGTGGCAGCTTTCCTGCATTCTGCCTCAGGGTCTTACTGCCCGCCCTCTCTGTTTCATTACTGTGTTTGCTCAAACGGAACAAAGAGCAGGGGAAGCCCCTCCCCTCCAGGCAAGTAGAGGGGAAAGCAGAGCGTCCGTCCTTCTATCCTCTCTCTGCTCCGGAGGAACAATGTTTGTGAAGGGAAGAGAGATTACAGGTTCGGCTTAAAATTCTGATTTGACTTCCTGCTTTTTGTTTTTGGAGACACACAGCATTCAAATATGCTTTCTTCCATTTAAAGAGGGAGAGAGAGAGAGAGCACACGCTGGCTGGCTTGTGTGGGTGGGTGGGGGAAAACTTTTGCCTTCCTTTCCTCACGTTATAGCCCTCTCCTGCATTCTTAGCCTTCTGTGTTTTTCCTTCCCTCCCCACTTAAAATGTGGTTACAAAGCATGGATCCACATGGATCCTCAGGATCTTTGCATTGGGTCACCCCAAATTCACCATCAAAGCACACAGCATGTCCATGGCTACAGCCTGCCCCCCCAAAAAAAAATCACGCACCCACTGTTGCCTGGGGCTGCAATGGTGCAAAAACGTGGTTACAAAGCATGGATCCACATGGATCCTCAGGATCTTTGCATTGGGTCAGCCAAAATTCACCATCAGAGCACATAGCATGTCCATGGCTACAGCCTGCCCCCCCCCAAAAAAAATCACGCACCCACTGTTGCCTGGGGCTGCAATGGTGCAAAAACGTGGTTACAAAGCATGGAACCACAGGGATTCTCAGGATTTTTGCATTGGGTCACCCCAAATTCACCATCAGATCACATGTCTGTGGCCACAGCATGAAGCACAAAAATGATACGTCCACTGTTTCATTCAGAATATTTTTTCCCTTGTTTTCCTCCTCTAAAAACGATGTGCGTGTTATGGTCAGGTGCGTGTTATAGAGCGAAAAATACGGTATACGCCATAGCATGGGTAGGGTAGGCAAACTAAGGACCAGGGGCCGGATCCGGCCCAATCGCCTTCTAAATCCGGCCCGCGGACGGTCCAGGAATCAGAGTGTTTTTACATGAGTAGAATGTGTCCTTTTATTTAAAATGCATCTCTGGGTTATTTGTGGGGCATAGGAATTCATTCATATATTTTTTCCAAAATATAGTCCAGCCCACCACAAGGTCTGAGCAGTGGAGCGGCCCCCTGCTGAAAAAGTTTACTGACCCCTGCTCCATACTAATATATGTTGCTGTATCTTTAAGATAAATAGCAAGGTTGTCAGTTAGCTTATTCAGCTAGAGAATGTTAAGTTCAGTCGATGGCTGTTGTACATATCGGGATGTTTGTTTGTTAATAAAATACCTGATCTAAATTACTACAGTGAATCTAGAATTTCATGCTGAAGACAATACATGGTACTAGGAGTAAAATATACCATAGGAAGGTACTATGGAATATTTGAATGCTCTACATTCTTTCTCTCTTCCATGAGGCAGCTGAGGAATGGAAGACGTTTAAAACAACAAAGCTTTCAGTATTTCGCCTGTCTTGCAGTACTCAAGGAGAGGCAGGTGTCTGAGTAAAGTGAGGGTGGACAGACACTGAGAGGAAAACCGTGGTTTTAAACAACAGTAGAGGTTTGAGTAGATAAAAGATGGAGGGACTGACGTCCATTTTTCTTTAGGTGGAAAGAAATTTGGCAAATAAATTGGCTTGGCGTTTCAACATTTGCCTGGCAACTACTGGCAGCAAAATACCCATGTAAGTAAGCAGGCTGCTAGGGGAGAGGCATGTAAGTAAGCAGGCTGCTAGGGGAGAGGCAGAATACATCACTTCTGTGCATTCAACAAAGAAACCCTCCACACCAAGCACTGAAATGTACTTGGTGCTCTAGCCTTTACCTGCTAGCCACCAGTCAGCTTGTAAAAATTTTCTGCAGACTAATAATTCTTGTGGATACAATTTAGAATTGTGAAATTGAAAAAAATATTAAACTGTAGTAACAACAACAACAATTTATTATAACAACAACAGTCTACCAATACACACATAAAATGTAAAACTACTTTTTGGTGTGGGAAAACCTCTTTTGACCAGTGGCTGAGTTTCATGCTCCGGCACCGGGGGGAGGGGCGGAGAGCAGGCAGGGGCAGGGCTGGTGCACATCCTGGAGGAGTGATGCGCTGGGGAGTGGCACTCCCTGAGGGAGTGGGGGGCAGCCGCTATGGCACCCCACCGGGATCGCGCTGCTGGAGGCAGCGCGCTCCCCCTGCACTCCTCTTCCTCTGCCACTGCTTTTGAGTACTTTTTTATTTTACCTTGATGTAATTTCAAAAAGGAATACAAGGGAATAAACAGAAAAGCCACAATCACAATTGCTTAAGAGCATTTCATTGTTGACCAATACATTATGACTAAGCACCTACTTAAAAACGAAACAAAATAAAATTGCAGGACTTTGCAGCACAGTATCCGTATCTCCTCAACACTCACCTATCTGAACTGGTGCCATATTTTGTTTTTACTGCAAAGGCTCAAGAACAAGCAAATGTGAACAAATTATGCCTAACCATTATAGGGCACTTCGGCAATCTTGCATAAATGTCCAAAAATCTCTATTCAAAGGCAGCTTTCAGTCTACTTTCACTCAAAGCATCTACAGCTTCTGTCAAATACAAACAGCTAAGTTTACTTCACTCCTTTCCCTAGGGTTCAGACTGACAAGATAAAGATAAATGCAAGGAAATAAGAACGCCTTCCAAAAAGCAACACAAAGAACAGGGGTAGCTAACTTTTGTTGATGGACTATTATTTCCATAAGTCCTGACCATTGGTCATGCTGGCTGGAACTGATGGGAGTTTGGAGTCCAACAACATATGGAGGGCAACAGGTTGTCCACTATTATCATAGAGTAAAGATAAAGTAATGAAAAGTTAAAATACTGTGAATCTTGAAAAATGCAGGAAATTTGTTAAGAAGAAATTTAATCAGCATTGAATCAAATATGGCTAAAAGTTTTTTTGCTTTAAATGGCAAAGCAATGCAAATCAACACTGGCCTGCAAATTAAAAGATGTGAGCCACTACCTGGACGTGGGGTGATTTTAGTTGCTAGTTGCTAGTTACTAGAAAACTCCAATGTAGGAGAATCCACAACCCCTCTCGGGAGTTGTTACACTGTGGAATAGCTTTTACTATCAGGCAGTTCTTCCTGATGCTCAGTCAGAATCTCCTTTCTTGTAACTTGAATCCATTGATACAGATCCTACCCTCCAGAGCAGAACAAACTTGCTTCATCTTCCATGTGACAGCCCTTAAGATATTTGAGGAGGCTATCATATCTCCTTTCAGTCTCTTTCCCAGGCTAAAACATACCCAACTCCGGCAACCGTTTCTCATAAAGCTGGTTTCCAGACCCTTGATCATCTTGGGCATCCTCCTCTGCACACATTCCAGCTTGTCAATATCCTTCTTAAATTGTGACACCCAGAACTCCACACAGTATTCCAGGTGTGGTCTAATGAAGGCATAATAGAGTGGTACTATTACTTCCCTTGACCTGGACACTATAATTCTGCAGCTTTTTTTTGCTGCTGCATCACACTGTTGACTCATGTTAAGCTTGTGGTCCACTAAGACCCCCAAATCTTTTTCATATGTACTGCTAATAAGCCAGGTGTCCCTCATCTCAAATTTGTGCATCTGGTTCTTCCTGCCTAAGCACAGAACCTTATATTTGTCCCTAGTTAAATTCATTTTGCTAGTTTGGGCCCAGTTCTCCAATCTGTTAAGGTCATTTTGAATCCCAGTTCTTTCTTCTGATGCATTAGCTACCCCTCCAAGTTTAGTGTCATCTGCAAATTTGATGAGCATCCCCTCAATTCCTTCATCCAAGTTGTTTATAAAGATATTGAACAACAGTGGGCACAGGACAGAGTGCTGCAGCACCCTTAGTGAGCACACTTTGGGTTCAGTCAACCAGCTATAAATCCACCTAAGAGATACCTCATCCAGCCCGCATTTTACCAGGTTTTCTGCAAGAATATCATGGGGGACTTTGTGAAAAATCTTGCTGAAATCAAGACACACCATACCCACAGCATTTCCCTTATCCACCAAGCTTGTAACTCTATCAAAAAAAAAGAAATGAGATTTGCCTGGCATGACTTATTTTTGAGATGGCCATACTGGGACTTAATAATCACGGCATCCTTTTTTAAGTGCTCTACGATTGACTGTTTTATTATCTTTTCTAGGACCTTTCCTGGTATCAATGTCAGCTCACCTAGGTCTTCTTTTCTCCCCTTTTTGAATATGAGGACAACATTTGCCCGTTTCCAGTCTGCAGAGACCTCACCTGTTCTCCAATAATTCTCAGATTATAGAAAGAGGATCTGAAAATACATGACTACAGCACTCAACATGGCTAGCTAAAATAATTTTTAATTTACTTGTAGAATCTCCTGGATTCTGCTTGCAATGTTAAAATCAAATACTGAATATATGAAGAGATTGATTACATAGCTCAATCCTACACATGCTTACCTGGAAGTAAGCTAGACTGAATTTAATGCAGCCTTGTAAACAAGCCACATTTCCTAGCCTGCCAGTCAACACATCCCTATGTTGTTCATTTGTGAAATATAAACTGCCTGAAAATGAGAGGGCACATTTCAAATTTATAAAAGTTTCCCTGCCTGGTCACCAAATGACTACCGTTTGCTCTATAAGACTCACTCCCCCCCCCCCTAAAAAGTAAGGGGAAATGTGTGTGCGTCTTATGGAGTGAATGCAGGCTGCGCAGCTATCCCAGATGCCAGAACAGCAAGAGGGATCGCTGCTTTCACTGTGCAGCAATCCCTCTTGTTCTGGCTTCTGAGATTCAGAATTATTATTTTTTCTTGTTTTCCTCCTCCAAAAACTAGGTGCGTCTTATGGTCTGGTGCGTCTTATAGAGTGAAAAAGAGGGTATTTCATCTCACCATAGGCAACCAAACAAAGACTGTTTAGAAATGTGGCTTAATAGAACCTCTTTCCTAGTAACCATACATACAAGTTCTATGCTTTAAGTAATGAAAGTTGGTCAATCTTGGTTTGCTGTTTCTTTTAAAATGAAATATCACAAGACCTAAAGAATCAATAGAAGTGCAAATGCAGTCTGATCGAGTAAGTTCCAATGTGAACAAAGTGTGCCTAGGAGTGCAACATTCTATTACTTTGCTGACTGAGTACTTCCAGACTGCATAATACAGCAATAAGAAATTGAATCAGTGGTACCTACTTCAAATGAACTTTTATAGAATCAGACTGTAAATATGTTTGTGCCACAGTCTTTTTAAAAAATTAAAAAATGCATTTTAAAAGAGGAAAAAGTGATTGAAATATAACCTATTATGTATTCTAGAGCTGAGGAATCTTGAGTAAATAGGCTAAAATCTCAATGAGGATAGACAGAAGAAGTAAATGAAATACAGATACCTTTGTATTTTAGGGTTTCCCCCCTAAGGATAAGAGGAAGGGGAAAGGGAATAAGCATTCAAGAGAAAGCTACTAACTTTATAAACAGCTAATACAGTGGTACCTCGGGTTAAGAACTTAATTTATTCCGGAGGTCCGTTCTTAACCTGAAACTGTTCTTAACCTGAAGCACGAATTTAGCTAATGGGGCCTCCTGCTGCCACCGCGCCGCTGCGTGATTTCTGCTCTTATCCCGAAGCAAAGTTCTTAACCCGAAGTACTATTTCTGGGTTAGAGGAGTCTGTAACCTGAAGCATCTGTAACCTGAAGTGTCCGTAATCCGAGGTACCACTGTAAAGGAATATGTTTGTCCAATCATATACTTGTCAAGAAACTTTCAGCATCACTCCTCACATTATATGGTGGCTAACATGTACTTTCAGCTACGTATACTCATGGCAGAAGCTTCAGCCAATTCTAGTTCCTTATGTACCTGTTTGATACATGCAAGGCGAAAATGTTGATATATCTCTTTGCACATATGTGTATTATATAACGTATTGAATTGGTCCTTCACAGAAAGGGTTTCTAGCTTTTGGGTAAGTTTGACAGAAATCTCTCTCACACACACTCACACTTTTCCCAACTCAACTATTTTCATAAATAAATAGCTAAAATTAAAAAATAAACACTAAAAATCTAAAAAGGTAGTTTTTAAATAGTGGCTGATAGGCATGAAGGTGTATTAGATTATTCAACACCATGTGTGACGTTTAAGCTTAATTCACTTGGGGAAACAAGAACCCCAAGTATTTATTCTAACATGGCAGTTGCATAGCACTTTCTAGTATTCAAACTACATCACATGCATTGTCTAGTTGTGATCCTTCAATTGTAAAGGAAATCAGTATCATTATATCCTGTGCTGCTGATGGGGGGAATGGAGCAAAGAGTAGCTTGTCTAAGGCCTCCTACTGAATTTATACAGAGATGATATGCATACAAGATCCTTTTTGATTGGTAGCTCTTAGGTCACTATACTGCATCTATCATGCTAAATTCCATCATGTTCAAGTCAGAGAGATGGCACTAAAGGGCCTCTCCATAAGGCTCAGCTGCAACACCACCAACTTTTGGCTCCTCCTCTCCTTGAACTCTTCCTTCCAGCTGGCCATTACAAGAATTCTGTCACTTAAGACCCCCGTTTGATCCTTTCTTTTCTTCCGGTTTCCCCCCCCCCTTTCTGCCCTGTCTTTTACATTCTATACCGGAGGGGTAGAGTAGGTTTATTACTGTCACTTTATAAGCTTTTTCGGCTCAGGAGTGGCAGCAAATACTTTAAACCAACGTCCAGGAACAGAGCCACGACCAATCAACGGTGGAAACCACTTTTATCTGGTAGACTTTCTTGGAACGTAAAACATATCCAGAGGTGGGGAGGGTGCTTTAGTTACAGGTCAGTGTATCTTTGGGCAGAGAGGGATTAAATGGTGTGATCCTTTAGGGCCTTGCTCCGCAGGCGTGTCTGACAGAGGCCTGGAGTGAGAAGTCTTGGCCGAAGGCCCAGTGCGTCTCGAGGCCTTGTCAAGCTCCCCCCCCCCCGAGGGGGGTGTTATCACCACTCCCCTATTGCCTCACCGAAGCGTCCGGCGTGGCCAACGGGGCTCTTCGGACGCGTCCGAAATGAGGTCAACGACAAGCACCCCACCCGCTGTCCCGAGGCCCCGGCTGCACCCATTTCAGCGCCCCGCTCCCTTCCCGGGAACTCTCTGGGCGGAGAGGCCTTGAAACCAGACGGCAGCGAGGGGGCTCTGGAGGCGCTGGCAGCCGAGCCCTAGGCCTCGCCAGGCCGCGGGCGGGGCCCTGGGCCGAGCACCTCCCCCTGCCGAGCCCAGTCACCACCACGTCGGCGCAGCCAACACTGCGGAAATGGGGCAGCCGAGAGGCGTTGCGCAGGAAGCGCCGAGGCCGCCAGCAGCGCAGGCCCCTTTTAAACCTTCCCCGGCGGGCCGCCCTTACCTGTGTCCCCGATTATGATGTACTTGAAGAGATACGCGTAGGCCATGTCCTTCCAGTCGCCGCCGCCGCCGCCTTCCTGCGCCTCCTGCTAGGGCTGCTCGCTGCTTGGTGACGCGGCGCGCACTCCCCCGCCCCTCGCTGTCAGGGCTCGCGCAACGGAAGGTTCGAAACCGTTGGCAGCGGGCCCCCCTCCTCCAGCTCCTTCCAACCGCCCTCGGGCTTCTGACAGCTTCCCTCAGCGAGCCTCCCACGCCGGCCTTCCGCGTGCGCCTGGCCGCCTCGCCTCCCCTTCTTTCCCCGGCCGGGCCTTTGGAGGTGCCTTCAGAGCGTCCCGAGGAGCGCTCGGTTCCAGGCGGCTCACGGAACGGGCGGAGAGCCGGTGGGAAGGCGGGCGGGGGTGGGGGAGAGAGCGAGGGAAGCAGGAACAATAACAGGCGCGAGGCTCCCGAACGCTCCGGCAACGTCACGCAGCGCTCTCTCCGCCGACCCGGAAGTGCTGAAGCAGCCGGTGCCTCGGCCTCGGCGTGCGGGCGAAGGGGAGGATCCCTGGGAGTGATGCGAGGGACGGGGCGGCCGAGCGCCTGGCGCCTTCGGCCTTGGGGTGGGGCCCGAGGCTCTTGGGCCGCCGCCCTGTCCGCTGCAGGCCGAGGAAGAGCCCCCGCTGCCTCTTGGAGGGAAGGGTCGCTGCGAAGCGCTTCGTCGCCCCGGCTCTGGCTGGAGGATCTCAGCGGCCTCATCCTGGCACAGCAACATTTGCACTTTTAACTAGGGCGATTTGGCTTTTTTTGGAGGGGGGGAAAGCGAAGGAAGTAAAACAAAAGGCACCATACGGGCTTGCGGATCGCCACATCATTTCTGGCAGTTTTTCAGATTTCCCTCTGGGTCCAAACGGAATGTCGAATGTGTCGCTGTATACAAAACGAAAGCCATGGCAGCGGCTGGACTACTCTTTCTTTCTACTCAGTGCAGAAAGATGTTGTGCATTTATCAGCCTACATTATTGGGAAGCTGAGATGGAAATAGTACAAGAGCAATGGGCCGGAATGTCCCAGTGCCTTCTTTTTACGCAAGTCTGCTCTATATCACAAATAGCCAAAATGTCTCCAGAAGTTGCCACTGGTTACATGGCCGCAGACAGGGGGCAAGTTCCCCCCTAAATTAAGTAAATCAATAAAAATACTTAACTGAGGTTCTGCCCCACCCCACCCCCATAAATCCTGGTTACACCCATGAGTTGTTAGAATTACAGTCGTATGCTGCTGTCGCTTTAAAAATGGCTTGAAACGTTTGCAGACAAAAACATTTTTCTTCTTCCAGGCCTTTGGCTAAATAAATCTATGGCCTTTTAAACTTGTTTAAACAACTGGGGGTGTTTTGTTTTTTTATTACATATTTTTGTGGTTTTACACAGTAAACTGCCCTGTGATCCTCAGATGAAAAGTGGTATATAAATTAAATATAATATATATTAAAAATGACACAAAAATAATATCTAGCACCAAACATGACTTGCTGACTGTTGCCAATGAGTGTTTTCTTTTGCCCTGTGCATTTTTATTGTAATTTTTACTGTTGAACTCTGGTTGTGTCATACATACCAATCTCCTTTGGCGTTCCTATGTATGCACACACCCCATGGATAAAGAACAGAAAGATTGTGAGTGGGAAGCTCCAGCATCAATAGGATTAAGCTGTTAATCATTCTTAAGAAGACTTCAACACTTGCCCAGTTTATACATTAACTTCATAGTGTGGTTGTCATGCCACATCTTTGGGGCCTACAGATGGTCAGCAGCTTTTCATATACCTTTAAAATCAAAAATGCAGTAAAGGGGTTATAGATATATATATTTTTTACAGAGCAAGCTAGTCCTCCCCACTCCCCCACCCCACAACAAACAAAAATACTCTCAGAACAAAAAGCAGGGGAAATAGCGTTAGTGGCATTGGTACAATACATAATAATCTGTCCATGACATAATAGCGTTTTCACTGAGCACAGACACCAGCTAAGGGCTCAGCAGAGCAGTTGTGAAAGTATTTAGACTTCTATTATTTATTACATTTGTATATTTTGTTATCTTGGCAATATAAAATATAATTCATAATAAAAGCCAAAACCAATATAAAATAAACCAAAGCAGTATAAAGCCCTCTCCTTACCACCACCAAATGAAAACATCCCAGCACAAAACCCAGTTGCTAAAATGATTGAAAACCCAGCAAGAGATAGTTTGGTATGAAAAACTGAAACACCAGATAGGTTGTGTCTGAGAGAGCACTAAAGTCTCTACATTGTGCCAAGAAGACTATAGCATGGTTGCCAGACAAGCCTCTCTAGGACATTCTGTAATCAGGGCACCACCACTGAAAAAGCCCACTTAATATTTCTCTTTATTATTAATGTGCCTGTTTCTTGAAGAGAAATGGAACTCTGGGACAAGAAGAGATAAACCAACAGACCCTCCAAGTGTCCCTGTTTTCAAGGGACACTCCTGGGTTCACAGAAGCTGTCACGGTTTCTGATTTGATCCCAGAATGCCCCGGTTTTCCTTAGGACGTCCCTATTTTCATCAGAGAAATGTTGGAGAATATGACCCCCAAGTCAAGGAGATACAACCATTAGAAGACACCTGAAGGCAGTTTTTAATGTTTAATTTTTTTATGTTTTTATGTATGTTGGAAGCTGCCCAGAGTGGCTGGGGCAACCCAGTCAGATGGGCGGGTTTACGTAATAAAATCGTTGTTATTAAATAGTACATCTCTGTTTTCATTGGAGAAATTTTGGAGGGTATGTAGAGCTATTATGTTACAGTCATATTTATTTAATTTATATCCCACCCTTCCCAAAGAGCTCAGGACCACAAAACAGATATACAATTAAAAATGTAAACAAAGCAAAAGCATTCTAAAGCAAATTAAAACATTCTAAAAACTATTACAGTTAAAAACTCGGGGACATTATTTCAGTCAAACCACAATGCTTGCACATCTTTTTTTTCTCCATCATGCTTCCAAGCTGACCACGTGTACATGTCTGAGCTCTGCAGATCACTCACCATTTTTGAACATATTTTTGTACTTTTGTAACTTAAATAGTACTTATAAACCTGTCTTCATTATGCCTTCATACCTACATATTATGTAGGTAAATACTACTTTTCTTTCTTCACACGACTCTGTGTTTGATTGTTGTTTTAAGGTAGAGAAAAGGAGTAATATCCAGTGTGCCTGAAAGCATTTTTGCTTCTAGAAGGTTAAATCAACCTTATCTTTGCTTCCAAGTTTAAGCTACGAAAGATGGTACTCTTCTGATCTCACTAACGTAGACAAGGAAAAGTACTAGCTAAATATATTCTCTCCTGGTGTCTAAATCCATTCCTACAAAAACAATGAAAGGCAGTTCCAGTTCCAGGCAAAGGTCTAGCTACCAGGACATGGCTGCCTTGTTCAGCAGCTACCCAGGCCTTCCTCTTAGAGCCATCTCAGGAGATTTGGAAAGCGAACATGAAAGAAAAGACCTTTCTGTTGTAATGCAGCAATTCAGCAACACCCTTCCAATTGAAGTACTCTTTGTCCAGCTTCCTTTTGTGTCGCATGCTAGAAGCTGGAGATGTTTTTATTTTGACACATGTTTAATCAGCAAGACTCAGTTCTGTTGCTGTGTAACATTTTTTACTTCTGCTGCTGTTCGATTTTTGTTTTGGGTGTAAGTGTTGGTATGTACCGGTATATGCTATATGCTATTTGCTATTATTTGTACAACCTTGGCAGAGTTAAGGTGCGAAGGTCCATGGTTTTCATGTAGACACAATTCAAGCCAAATGGCTTCTGCTATGAAAGTGAGATTACAAAGTCCCCCCTTATGTGAGGACTCGTGTCACTTCAGAAGGACACATATGAATTTGACACACTGATGCAGTCATTTGGGCAACCGTAGCTGAGATATACGTACAAAGCATTTTCATAAAAGAGATAATATAGTGCTTTCCTAAATGCCATCTGCAATTTTCTCTTTGTTATAACTTCATGTATAGGGTATTTGTACTGCCTTAAATAGTAGGAACTGAATTGGGCTTTGTACACATTTTGTTAAAATTCTTAAGATTGCCTAAATTATAGAAAAAGTGACAGTTACAAGTGACATCTGCAAGTGCTTGCACTGTTGTTGAAAAGAGCATAATGTGTTTGTGTATCGTTTATGGGACTAATGCAACTAAGGACAGAAAGGGCCTTTTGACAAATGCTGTGCTACAATTGGAGATCTGTTTGTCAAAGAGACGGCTCTTTATTATTCAACTGGGTAACCAGAGTGTTTGGTCATCTGCCGAGTGAACCTCTGCAGTAGCTCTGCACAGTAGCTATTAACTCATAATCAAATCATAGAAATAAACACATGGACTACTCTTCAGCACTGTGAAAGTCACTGTATAAGTTGAACGAAATACTGAAATAATCTGGTCATTCCTTGGGCTATAAAAAAAAAGAGAACGAGAGAACAATGCTTTCATTTACAACGTAACAACTGTAATGACATTTTGGAACTGCAGTGGGGGGGGGAGCAAATTTCTAGTGCTTCAATAAAACTGTGCTAGAAATATGCACAGTTGCCTGTATGTCACACAATTCCCTACACTTCATTTCACTGCTTAATTCTAAAAGGGAGAGGTACCAGGGCTCCACCTTGCTTGAAAGTGACTACCTCTGACTTGGAAATCGCTGTCTTAAAATACAGGTGTTTTCAAGCAGGGTGTGATTAGTCTATGGTGGAAAACAACTCTGTGTGTGAGATAAGGAGCCTCTTTATTACTGCTTTAGAAGCTGGTGGCTGCCAATTTTGATGGACGCATATTCTTCCTCCCCCCCTCCCCCAGTCTTTTGCCCTTCACCTACCTCTGCTTTGGACTGACATCAGGTAACTCAGAAGAAACCCACAACTTGGTGCAGCATGAGCTGTATTCCTGTCAACCACCTCCACAGGTATACCTAGTCTCCCTTCTGCCCTTGGCAAGGAGCTGTATCTGCACCCTCTGTCCATTGTGCCCTCGGCAAGCAGCTCCATCAAGACTCCCAGAGGAGCCTGTGTGCCTCGCCTGGCCACCCAGAGCAGTAGAAGAGTGGTCTGGGGAGTGCACAGATTGGTGGATGAGTTCTGTTATAAGAAGAAGGGAAAAAACCCCTTTTCCCTTATGGGGTACCCGACAGCCCATATAGTGTCCTTTTGTAGGTTCTCTATCAGCAGGAGAAAATAACAGAGGGCAACCAAAGAATATTGAGAAGCAAAGCAGCTGGTAAGCTTGATCTTTATTAACTGTTGCAACAGGGTGCTCACAAACCACATGCTGGAGGCAGGAGGCACCCCAAACAATGGTACACAAACCCTTATATAGACACATTTGAAATTGTCCACCCTGGAGCCCAAGGCCACCACCCCTCCATACATTATACATCAGGGGTCAGCAACCTTTTTCAGCCATGGGCTGGTCCACTGTCCCTCAGTGCATGTGGTGCCCCAGACTATTTTTTTTTGGGGGGGGGATAAACGAATTCCTATGCCCCACAAATAACCCAGAGATGCATTTTAAATAAAAGGACCCATTCTACTCATGTAAAAACATGCTGATTCCCAGACTGTCTGTGGGCCGGATTTAGAAGGTGATTGGGCCGCATCCAGCCCCAGGGCCTTAGGTTGCCTACCCGTTATACATACATCACAGAAGGGGTATCTACAACAGAAATCTGAGTATGTTGTTTTTCTCCTGTCTACCAGGATACCTGATAATGGATCATTGATTGCATTACCTGGGCCATTTGGCCACTCTTTTGTGATGATAACTACTTAATTCCTGAATCCAGGTCACAGGCTCACCCTATTCATACACAGACACACCCTTAAGACAGGATTTGTGAACAAAGAGACAATGGGGAGTTTTTCTCATTTCCTCCCTGCTTGCAGAGAAACATTTGAGGTCAGTTTGGGAGAGACGAAATGGTTTCAGGACTTTTTCCTGTATTGTTTTCAGACATGTGGGGGGGATATATATCTCCTTAAAATTATTATAACAGTTCCTAACCACTCCAAGCCAGAATTGAGAGGCACCTATGAGATTAATCCCACTCAATGGACCAGAATGTGGTCTAAACGCCCCTTTAAATCCATATCAACGAAAAGAAAAGAACTCACTCTGAAACTCACCTACAGGTGGTACCTAACACCAAGAAAACTAGCGCTAATACGCCCAGGAACCTCACCAAAATGCTGGAGAGGGTGCACCTCCACAGGCACATACCTCCACATGTGGTGGGAGTGCCCCAAAATCCAACTATTCTGGATGACAGCCATACGAGAAATACAGTGGTGCCTCGCAAGACGAAAATAATTTGTTCCGTGAGTCTTTTCATCTTGCGATGTTTTTCTTCTTACGAAGCACGGTCCGTCGCAACTGCGCCTCTTCAAGCGGCTTTAAGAAAAAAGCGCAAGATGTTTTCGTCTTGCGAAGCAAGCCCATAGGGAAATTCGTCTAGCGAAGCAATGCAAAACCGAAAAAACCCTTTCGTCTAGCGAGTTTTTCGTCTTGCGAGGCATTCGTCTTGCGGGGCACCACTGTATGTAAAATAACTAAGCAAGTATTAGACATCACCCCAGAATTGGCCCTACTAAACATCTTCCAAGACAACAATGCCCATTTACACCACAAAGAACTCATAACCCACCTACTTTCAACAGCCAGAAACACCATAACCAGACACTGGAGAGACCTGTCAGGAGTAAGCACGGACCAATGGTACCAAATAGTATGGGAAACAGCCCTACTAGAAAAATTAACCAATAAACTGAAACTGACACGGGGACAAACAGAAGAAGCCGCCTTTACCCCAGTATGGCTCCCCTTTATCACATACACAGCCCAACAAGACAATGACAATAATCCACCAACAGCATACAAATCAATATGGCTAACCTGATCCAAAACACCCACCCACCCTACTCACACACGAAAACAAAGATCACCACAGCCAATCACAAACAACCACACCCTAGGCCAACCCCAACCTCTCTCACTACCAAAGAAACACAAATGAACAGCACGAGCAACGCTGACACCAAACCCTACATACATTAAGCAAAATAGAAACATCGCCACCCGACCCCCCCCATCTTCCCCCTCTCCCCCAATGTCTCAACAAATGAAACTGATTTGTAAAAATGTTACATGGAAAAATACGAGAGACATTACACATACTTCTGTAAAACAAGAAAATCTTTAATAAAAAAATAATTATAATAAAGAGTTGAGAGGCACAGTTTTTGTTCCACCCCCCCCCCTCCCACTGGCCTATGCCCTGGCTGCTATTTGCCCCAAAAGGCACTGTTTCCTGCAATCAGCAAAAAGCAGCAGAAGGGGTTGTTTCTGTGGAGTGAAAGGCACTACTCATTTGTCATCTCATACCAGCTTCCTTTGATCCATTGTGTTCCTTTAATGACTCATACCCCATCTCATGAGGATGTTAGCCTGGCTTAATTAGCCTTTAACACATGCTAATTTCAAGTTTCTAGTTTAATTTGCTTTTAATGCTTGCTGATTACAGGATTTAGAAGTGTCTAACACACAGCTTAATACACCCAGGTCTGGCTTAGTACACATGTGTCTGGACATAGCTGTCAACGTTTCCCTTTTTTAAAGGGAAATTCCCTTATTCCAAATAGGATTCCCTGCAAGAAAAGGGAAAAGTAATAATAATAATAATAATAATAATAATAATAATAATAATAATAATAATATAATATTATTTATACCCCACCCATCTGGCTGAGTTTCCCCAGCCACTCTGGGTGGCTCCCAATCAGTGTTAAAAACAGTACAGTGTTACATATTAAAAACTTCCCTGAACAGGGCTGCCTTAAGATGTCTTCTGAATGTCAGGTAATTATTTATCTCTTTGACATCTGATGGGAGGGCGTTCCACAGGGCGGGCGCCACTACCGAGAAGGCCCTCTGTCTGGTTCCCTGTAGCCTCACTTCTCACAATGAGGGAACCGCCAGAAGGCCCTCGGCGCTGGATCTCAGTGTCCGGGCTGAACGATGGGGAAGGAGACGCTCCTTCAGGTATACAGGACCGAGGCCGTTTAGGGCTTTAAAGGTCAGCACCAACACTTTGAATCGTGCTCGGAAACGTACTGGGAACCAATGCAGATCTCTCAGAACCAGTGTTATGTGGTCCCGGCGGCCACTCCCAGTCACCAGTCTAGCTGCCGCATTCTGGATTAATTGCAGTTTCCGGGTCACCTTCAAAGGTAGCCCCACATAGAGCGCGTTGCAGTAGTCCAAGCGTGAGATAACTAGAGCATGCACCACTCTGGCGAGACAGTTCGCGGGCAGGTAGGGTCTTAGCCTGCGTACCACATGGAGCTGGTAGACAGCTGACCTGGACACAGAGTTAACCTGCGCCTCCATGGACAGCTGCGCACCTGGTCCTTCAGGGGCACAGTTACCCCATTCAAGACCAGGGAATCCCCCACACCAACCCGCTCCCTGTTCCCCAAAAACAGTACTTCTGTCTTGTCAGGATTCAACCTCAATCTGTTAGCCGCCATCCATCCTCCAACCGCCTCCAGGCACTCACACAGGACCATTACCGCCTTCACTGGTTCTGATTTGAAGGAGAGGTAGAGCTGGGTGTCATCTGCATACTGATGAACACCCAGTCCAAACCCCCTGATGATCTCTCCCAGGGGCTTCATATAGATATTAAAAAGCATGGGGGAGAGGACAGAACCCTGAGGCACCCCACAAGTGAGAGCCCAGGGGTCTGAACACTCATCCCCCCCCCCACTTTCTGGACACGGCCCAGGAGGAAGGAGCGGAACCACTGTATGACAGTGCCCCCAGCTCCCAGCCCCTCTAGACGGTCCAGAAGGATATTATGGTCGATGGTGTCAAAGGCCGCTGAGAGATCCAGAAGATCCAGGAAACAGCTCTCACCTTTGTCCCTAGCCCACCGGAGATCATCAACCAGCATGACCAAGGCAGTTTCAGTCCCATGGTGAGGCCTGAATCCCGATTGGAAGGGATCCAAATGGTCCGTTTCCTCCAGGCGTGCTTGGAGTTGTTCAGCAACCACCCGCTCAATCACCTTGCCCAAGAATGGCAGATTTGAGACTGGGCGATAGTTGGCCAAATTGGCCGGGTCTAAAGATGTTTTTTTAAGAAGCGGTTTAATGACCGCCTCTTTCAGCGGGTCAACAGCTATGCTTCTGGAACCCAGACTTAACACCTAGCCTTAATTCCTACTAGATCCAGAAATCTAACAAACTTGTAACAATATCCCTACTATCAAATTTCTTGGACTGTCACCATGCTTTCAGTGTTTAGGCAGCAATCCTAAACAAACCATGGAGAAAGTATGCATAGTATTATGCTATCAGGATGTCTGAGTAATGAAAAGGATGGATTCCCCCCTCTCCATGTTATCATGTAGGAAAACATGCAAAAGATATTCAAAATGATACACATTCATTATTTATCATCTTTAGCATTATTTATCATCTTCCTGTAGCTGCAAAGAGCAATCTGAAGAAAATTGCTTTCAGCTGTATAATATGGGAACAAACCTAGTAGCAGTATTTGCTCTTATTATAGCTGTTCAAAGAGCTATTTCATAATAAGAAAATAATAATGACAAAAACAACCTGACACATGAAACAAATGTTAGTTCAGGTTCAGATGATTTCAAGCAAAAATAAAAAATTGATATACTCTGGGTATACTCTGACTGCCTTTGTTGTTGTTTCCACATGGCTCTTGTATGAAAAGTTGCTTATTGTTTTTGTGTAAATGTTGGATAGGAAAAAGTTCCATAACTTATTAATTCTAGTCAACATTGTATTTTCACTCTTGGACTAGAAGGCTGTTAATTCACCATCGTTCAGAAACGTCACTAATTGCAAGTGTGATTTGATACGTTATGAGCCTAGGATACATGCAGATAATGACTGTAAAATCAGTAAAGCTAGTTATTTCTTATTTCTATTTATTTATGAATTGCTTCTTATGAAGCATCTCAAAGTGATTTCACAACATAATTTTTAAAAATGCATTTATAAAAGCAGTGGCTTGCATCTAATGCAGCCCTAGACAAGTGTCCAGTCGGCACAAGGTTGTTCACTTTCCACTTGTGCCTCCCCTAAATCTGTTCTAGGGGTTCCCTTGACCCTCTGGAGCAGATTTGAAGAGGGTGCGGGAGGAGCAGGGTGGGGACAGCAGGAAGCCTTGCGCTGACGGGAGCTTACTTAGCGCTGCACTGGATACAAGCCAGTTAAAACAAACATAGGAAAACAATTACATATACTGTTGAAACAATTTCAAGTCCAGTGCTGACACCAACTGGGATAAAAAGTTACCCACGTCCTGTGAACATCACAGGGCACTCAACACTGTAGCGACAAGCTGTCTGTGACAGTAGCATTTAAGCAATAAAAATGAATGGAACAATGATTCATGATACTTCAAAATATTCATTTTTTACAGCTGCCTCAATAATATAATTGGTATACTTGCCACATGACTGGCTGCTTGCTGACTGGGTATTTCAGATCATTCATAAATTATGTTACACTTAAAAGTTCTTTTTAGCTTTCTGTTGGCATACTTTGCCCTGTTCCAAACTCTCTCTCTCTCTCTCTCTCTCTCACACACACACACACACACACACACGCACACTCTGAAATATTCTCAGAGTCGAGAGTGGATTTCATGCTCTTTATTCAGCTCATAGTGGTGAGGAGGTATGGAAGTTTCCCCAGAATGTCTGCTTTATATACCTTATTTACACAATGGGCCCCACGTGATTGGCTAATTCCAGGATTCACCTGTAGGCCAATCAGGTTGCGGATTCACTTCCACCTGGAGCTGGATTGGGTGGCTCCTGTGGACCAATCAGACTGCTGCATTCTGGATCCTATTGTTCTAGGACCAATCAGACTGCTGCATGTTGGATCCTATTCAACTCAGTACATAACACACCCACACCTACACCCCCCCGCATTACCATTTTAACCAATTCTTCTGCCTGACAATCTAGCAGTGCAGTTGGTTCCCTGTTCTAGCCACCCACCCCACTTCCCAGAAGCCAGGATAGCTGAGCTTCTGCTTTCAGGTTTAACAGCCAGCCATTTGACTTGAGACTGCCTAGATCAGGCATGGCCAAACTTGGCCCTCCAGCTGTTTTGGGACTACAATGCTCATCATCCCTGACCACTGGTCCTGTTAGGGAGTTGTAGTCCCAAAACAGCTGGAGGGCCAAGTTTGGCCATGCCTGACCTAGATATTTGATCCAGCATGTCATCATGTCAGCACCTTACTTAAAAACAGGATGATACTCCCTCCCTTTTCTGTTATCTACGACTCTTCTGTTTTCTGTGCCTGCCTTTCCTTTAATTCTTTCTTTGGACTGGTTTGTTTGTTTTTGGCTGCCCTTGTTTCCTTTCCCCTATAACTGGAATTCTTCCTCTTGCGACACTCTATCACAGGCCTTTTCCTTTAAAGTGCATGTTAAAAACCTAACTTTTTTTTTGTTCTCCTTCCTAAATATGTTGGTTTTATTTTTGTAAATTGGAAAAAGAGCTGTCATTGATTGAAGTGCCATTTTCTACAAATTACCCCTTTTAACTTTTAAACTTTTAATATTTTAATGATTTTGTTTAAAAAGTGCAAACGTAACAAAAAGAAAGAGAGCAAACACACACAAAATGTAAACCATAAAGAGTCACATCCTGGAAGGAGAAAAGTATAAAGATATAGCACAGCTCCAAAGGGATAGCTCATACAAAAATTCCCTTTACAAATAACAAAGATATGTAAAGACAAAAGTATTCCCCACCTGCTAGTTCTTTATGTGCATTATTGCACATAAAGGTTGTAAAACATCTTAGTTGAGCCAAATATTTGCATATACTGGTGACACTGAGTGACTGTGTACCTTACAATTTGTATAAGAAATAAAACCATGCCATATTGCAGGGATGTCCAACTTCCAAGAAACTGCGATCTACTCCCACTAAAAAGAAACTAGCAATGATCTACCCATTGTATTGACCAAAATTGTTGAGCTTTTTTGGGGGGGCATTGATCACAATCAGGAATACGCGATTGACCAGGATCGACCAGGGATGCCCCACAATCTACCAGTGGGTTGCAATCAACGTGTTGAGCATCCCTGCCATATAGCATAAAAAAAACCCAGTCATTTGAGCTCTATTTACCATATTTTTCACTCTATAAGACGCACCAGACCACAAGATGCACCTAGTTTTTGGAGGAGGAAAACAAGAAAAAATATATTCTGAATCTCAGAAGCCAGAACAGCAAGAGGGATCACTGCACAGTGAAAGCAGCAATCCCTCTTGCTGTTCTGGCTTCTGGGATAGCTGCACAGCCTGCATTCGCTCCATAAGATGCACACACATTTCCCCTTACTTTTTAGGAGGGAAGAAGTGAGTCTTATAGAGCAAAAAATACGGTCTTTTATCTTTGTGCATATTCTTACCTCCTCCTCCTGTCCTTTGTCTGAAGAACTTGCTGGATCTGATCCAAGGCCCCTCTAATCCAGCATGCTGTTCTCACAGTGGCCAACCAGATGTTTTAGAGATGCCTAGAAGGAGAACATGAACACAATGGCACTGTCCCACTTGTGATCCCCAGCAACTACTATTTGGAAACATACTGCCTCTGATTCTGGAGGTAGCATATAGTCATCATGGCTAGAAGCTTTTGATATACCATATGCCATGAGTTTGTCTCCCCTTTTGAAACCATCTGAATTGGTGGCCATTGCCACATCTTGTGGTAGCAAATATCATAGTTTAACTATGCACAGTGCTTGAAAGCATCCCTTTTGTCTGTCCTGAATCTTCTACCATTCCATTTCATGGATGACACTGACTCTTTAATGTCAGTACCTAGATTGTCAGTCATCAGGCAGGAGGTGTCTTTGAAATTTTTTGATCCCCTTCCCACCTCTTATTTGGCGATATTCATGTCTGTGAGTGATCCTGTTTGCATTCCTTGAAAATCTGGAGTCAATTCTGCATATTTTTCTGTGCATGAATGATGGCTATTTATGTGAGAAGCCTAACCTAATTGTCTGTGAGCACATTTACTCCGTATGTCATTTCAGGTCTCCAAAAATCTCATTTGATGTTCTAATTAGTTGCTTCCAAAAATGCAGCCATGATCTTAACAACGTTCTAGATTTCACTTGATAACCTGAGTCCAAAGTTTGCTGTTGGCAACAATACCCAGCATCTTTCGGAACAAATGCCTGTCAAGGGCTTATCTGAAAAGATAACTGGACACTTATTATATTATTGGTCTCTTTTTTCCTTATATTACTTATATTGCTTATATTGTTAAGGAACCATTATGTTTCATTTCTAGGATTAGAAATCAATCCACTAGGTGGAGAACTTGCCTCAAGTATGTATCTAACACTGAAGTATAGTCATATTAATTCAATGAAATTATATTTTTAGTAAGTGAATCTTAGTATGTCAGTCTTTTATCTACTGTATTTTCTAGCAAAGAGTTCTTGCAAGTTCCTGGGAAATATTAATTGATTAATTGCTGAATTATATGCATAATAGAAGGCTTAACTGCTGGTGCCTAGCAAAAATTGCGGAGTTGTTATTTTTCATTTATCAAGCATACTATTTGGTTTATTTACTGAAGATGTCAGACACCATCCAGCCAACCATGTTGGAATCCAACAATATCTAGTTCCCCATTCCTGTGCTCTGGGCATAAACAGGACTCTGAATCCATATGATTGTGTTTACTGCTATATGAACTTTCATATGTAGCTAGCATTATAGCGCTGAAAATCACAGCGGAACATTTGCCAAGGAAAGAAATAGTCGCAAATTAGAATATATGTGTAATGAACATCTTTACTTTGCAAAGATTTTGACTGGCACCATCATTTTGTGCAAGGATAAATAAAGCCATTGCAAGAGTAAACTCTTAATGGTGTTGTCACTGAATTCATGTGGATACAAACAGCTAAACTGCAGCGAAAACCAGCTGGAAATGAGATAATGGAAGACAAGAGTTTCCCCTGAGGAATCTTGAATGAAAAAGTCAGTTATAGTGTGGGGGTTTTTTTGGGGGGGGGGAGGAAGGCTTCTGGCAATTCTTAGTGTTAAGATTGCACTCTCAGGTTGCACTCTCTTGGGAAAGTTTGAGAGGATAGCTATAGATTAAGGGATGTTATATAGTATTTGCACATTTTTAACAAGTACATTTTTACTAAAGATCATCTATAACTAGGGAGTATCATCTACAGCCTATAATCCCTGAATATTTGTCATGTTGGCTGGGGCAGCACATTGGCTACTCCTAATCTAGAGGCATTAGGGAAAGGAAACCATATTAAGAAGGAAGGAAGTAGGGGCACACAATCTTAAAATTACCTAACACTTAACTACACAATGCATTAATTATGTGGCTTGCTGCAGCAGTATCAGGTGATCTTTAAAAAATTAATCCCTAGCAATAATTAGCAATAATAAAAAGTTTGATTAAAATGAAATACAAGCAAGGTCATGAAATGGCACAAGGCTTATAGTGAATACTGCCCAGTGATCTTCAGATGAAGGGTGGTATACAAATTTAAATAAACTGCAAATGGCTCCCCACAGCTGCCATGTCACACCTACTTTTGTGGACAGAACACAGTGAGATGTATTCATAGAAAAATGCAATATTCCTGATAGTGTGGAAAGTGCAGTTGTCCTTATAGCTTATAACAGAACAGCGATTATTGTGTAGTGCTAGGAGCCACATGGGCTCTGACTTCTTCTATGCTTATCTGTCAAAAGCAAACATGAAAGCCCCATTATCATTGGCTTTCTAGAGCAAGGAAGGTCCATTAATTACCCTGGCACTCCAGCAGATGACATCATCATTTCTGTTTTGGAGGAGAAGGTCCCAAGGGAGCTGTTCTCGCTCAAGTTCCCCTTCCACTATACTGCTGTATGTGTAATACTGCAAGACAAGGATCTCTTCTACCCTTGCTGAAAGAGGAGAATATTTTGTAGCGAGGAGCATTGCCAGAGACATCAGTTTAGCTGAGCATGTGATGCAAAGTCTCCAGGAGAAGCTCAGGATGCTGACCACCTCTTCCTCAACATGCTCAGGGTTGGATCCCAAAGGGTAATCATCCTTCATACAACATGACCACCAGTCTTCATCCACAGAGCTCCTTTACTGAATCAGGGTGCCTGTGTATAGAATTCCAACTGACATATATATATAGCACAGCAATAGGCTCTGGCATTTTAATACCAATTGTTTGAAGGAACTAGTGAGGAAAAGCAAATCCGAATTACTTCCCCCCTTCTCCATGCATTTTGAAAAGTTTAATTCAAAGGAAAAAATTAAGAAACTGTGTGTTCAGTTTTCAATTTTGCATTCTACAATGTATCCCAGTGTTGATACAGGTCTGTATCAAGCCACATTGCATGAGGAGAATATATGTGAAAAATAGGCCATGAGAAGGTCTGGAGCAGGGAAAGTAAATGAAGGCTTTATTACATATTGCCAACCTAATGTGGAGTCCACATAGTATGATGAATGTGGCAATATGACGATTGATCTAGTGATGAAGAGCAATGTCTTTTTAAGAGTGTTCCTATGATGTTGATAAATATGCAGCTTCCAACCAAAGCCTATTCCTTTGATTTATTAACTAATATTAAAATGATTTAAATGAGGAAATGAGGTTAATATAAGCAATCAATCCTGCTGGATTTTCGCTTAATATTTCTGCTTCTCAGGCTGTGTTGGCTTGGAGCTCTTCTTATGAGAAAAGCACTTTCTCATACTGAGCCGCCCCCTTTTGCATGCCTAACTCCTACTGGCAGGTATAAACAATGAAAAGTGGAGATGACAAGACATCCCCCGAGACTGTGTGCATTGTCAAACCTGTGGTCACTTGCTGTATGAAAGAAATGCTACGGCTAACAACACCTTTGGCTATGCAGAGCATATCTATGGCAATATGTATATAATGCTAAGAGTAAAAGCAGGGGCTGCCCAGAAGTGAAATAGCCTCTGTTAAGAATAACTAAAATCTTTGTTGGTCATGTGCATCTTACACAAAAAAGGAGCTGTTTCCTCAAGTACAGTGGTACCTCAGGTTCTGCCCATCACTCTCCCAATCTTTAAGGCCGATTTAAAATCCACAAGGGAAGGGAGGGGTTTAAAATCTCATCTGCTTCTGTAACTGAAATAAAATAAACTATTTCAACATTGAAATAAGCATGTATATAATGAAGTGAAGGAGTAAGAGCCGGAACTATACTCAGCTAATAAATACTGTATTTTGAGATATATATTGACCTCAAAGTAGCATTCCAGTTGGTAATATTTTGGCAGAACACAAACGTCGTCTGTTTTAAAATCCCATTCATTATGCCTATGGTTTCAAGGAAGATTACTTGCAAAAACAAAACCAAAACCCCTTCCCTTGGGGTCTTAAGCAGGAAAGGTGGGGTGTGCTCTTATCTTTCTCACTTGCTGAATGCTTCAGTGAGCTGGTCTAATGCCATTAGGCTGCATAGATCATGTGCATGCCAGACATGAATGCTTCCTTTGTCTTCCTACAGCAGCAAAGCCTGTAAACCTGATAGAACTGCTTTTCATTGCTGAGTACGGTTGCAGTAGCGGAAAGTCACCCTCAATTGAATGTCTTCTGATCTTGCTCTTATTGAGGAATAGTTAATAGAAGCTAAATATAACAACTGTTAAAAAGCGTATTGTGCATGCCGTGGTTAAATTGCTTCACACATCAGGGGAAAGCAGAGAAGCACAGAAGCTGATCTGGCAATCATTGTGTACTTTTCTTTTCTTTTTTTCAAAGAAGGTTGTGTGTATTTGTGCAGAGGGGAGGCAATCAAATGAAAACATATAACTTGTGAAGAGGCAATTGTGATCATGGTGAACAACTCTGGAAATTTTGAATCAAGGGGGTATAGAAATGTATTAAATGAATCAATAGATTAGACGGTTAGATGAGTTTGAATCTGACCCTGGAACACTTCTAGATAGCAATTTATCCTGGAAGACATTTAAACAACTTCACAACTGCTCCAGGAGAGGCAGATGGCGCTGTAGCTTGAATCCTGCATCATAAGAAGAAAGGCACCAGCTGCGTGATCCCTGTCTAGTTTGCATGGCTGACATCTACAACATGGAGTGTAGAGGATCCATGCAAGGCAGGAATGGGGAACATGTGGTTATCCAGATGTTGTTGAACTACAGAACCATAATCTCTGGCCCTGCTGGCTCTGGACTCCACCAGCGTTTGTAAGGTTGCAACTTCCCCATCCTTGCTGTAAAAAATTGCCTCTTCGGTTTCAGCAAAGGGAAATTAGGAACCTTTTGCTTCTTGTCATGATGAAGAGGCAACAGCAGATGAAATGCTTGCAGAGAGATGTTTGCTTCAATTGGATGGATTCCTCCTATCTGCCCAGCCCTGTCCAATTGGTTGCAGAAATCAAAGGTGGCAATATAAAAGTCTGGTCATGTAAGCCCCTCAGTTGTACCTAATCTGGGGTTGTGGGTGGCTGTAGTCAGGGACTGGCTGGGCGAAGAGGAGTGGTGGGAGGCAGCAGCCAGGGAACCCCCAGAGGAGGAAGGCTCAGAGCCAGGGGATTGGTGGTGGGACACTGAGGAGAGTTCAGAGGGGGAGGATTGGGAGGAGGGGCTGGATGCAGAAAGGGAAACAGAGTTTACTGAGCAGGAAGAGCTGGTGACAGGGAGCAGTTCAGACTCAGAGGCTGAAGCAGAGGAAGGTGGTCAAGAGGCTGCTGAAGAATCGAGGGTGTGTCTCTCTCCTGTTGTGACAAGCTCTCCTCCCTCTGGGCTTCAAGAATGTGCAGAATAATGAGGAGAGCAGAACGGAGGCGCAAACCATCCTCATGCCTTTCCCCCAAACTTTCAGATAACCCATCTAAGCTTTCCTGGCACCTCTGAGCTGAGCTGGCAGGAAGCCTCAGGTGGAGGTCCAGGTGCACTTCACCCTTGAGCTCCTTAACTGCCACATCTGCCTGAAATGCAGGTCTAGGATGTGATCTTCACTGGGCACCAGTCTTCCACTTTTGTGCTAACAATGCCAGCTACTTATTGTTCTTCCTTTCCAAGGGCTGGTGGCACCCCAGGTAAGTCTGACTTCCCCATGCCACCTCTGCACATTCCTCAATGTGATCCAGGCTATGGCGACATCAGTTCAAGGCCATGTGGTTTGTGTTCTCAATCTGTGGCTGTTTGTCTACAGCATTTGCCATGTCTCGGCCAAGTTCGTTTCACAGCCCTGCTGCAGTCTTGCTGGGTGAAAGGTGAGTGATTCTTTTATAAAACTGCTTTTATCTTGTACTGAATGTCAATTGTGTGCTAGGTGTTGGTACACAAACGATTTATATATGAATACTGAGCACACACCCACACTCTAATAGCGCAGAAGCAATTTCTAACTAAACAGAAGCACAAACAGCTAAACAAGCATTGCAACGTGAACTGGCAAACTTGCCTTTTCCCCCGAAAAACAAGCTTGAATGTGAGTTGTTCTCTGGAGTGTGCTTATGGGGGAGGAATAATCCTCCAAAAATAAAAATAGAAACCTCTGGCACCACTGCACACTAAAAAAACTAATTCCCAGTCAAGTGCACAATTGTGCATATAGGGATTAAGAAGTGGTTGACAATCTGGCTACAAGTTTATTTAAACTTGCTTCTGCCCTCCTAGTCTCTACTGAAAACTTTGTTGGTGTGGGGCACAGAATACGTTGGAGGCTGTAGGGCAAGGATAGGAAAACTGTGGCCATCCATATGCTTCTAGACGACAACTACATTAGCACCAGCTATCTTGGTCTACATTCAGGGATGATGGGAGTTCCACTCCAGCAACATCTGGAGGGCCACTGCTTCTCAATTCCCGGTGTAGCGACAGCTTTCTGAAGGAGCCCTTCCCTCGCTTGAGTGCCTTCTTCACCATTTTATTCCACCTACTGTGGACTCACACCAACCCTGCTTATATATTTTTGTTTATTTGCATGTGCCATTAAACCTCATAGTATGGTGATTTCATTCAGCCCTGTGAAATATGTAAATTAGGAGCTCAGATCTGTGAGTTTTACAATTTCCACATCTTAAGATGCAAGCAGCGTGTTTTGACAAGGCACGCTGAACATTAGACACACTGTTTTCTTTTGCCTCAGCACACTACAAGAAAAGCAGTGTGTGAAATTAGTGCTTCAAAACAACAAGAAACAGAACAGGCAGGCTTGCAAATGTCAATTTCTCAAAGCTTTCATCACTATTTAGTACAGAATTGTAGCGTAGTTCTCACAGGCAACATGACTGTATACTATAGGTGTGTAGAAAGCATCCAGACAGGCAGGACCTCTGCTCAGGCTGCACCCTAAATGACATATATCACACTCTTCCTACCATCCTGTCCCCACCCAGATGGCTATTGGAAAAGCACAGACAAAGTAGCCCCAAAAGGTGAAACACCTGTTGGTTCTTCGCAGCTAATGTTTTATGCTCCCCATTTTACAAGGAGCAGGATGGTTCAAGAAGCAGATTTTTTCAACTTCCATTTCATTATGAGAAGAGAATACAGTGGTACCTCAGGTTAAGAACTCAATTCATTCCAGAGATCCGTTCTTAACCTGAAACTGTTCTTAACCTGAGGTACAACTTTAGCTAATGGGGCCTCCCGCTGCCACCACACAGCTGCCGTGTGATTTTTGTTCTCATCCTGAAGTAAAGTTCTTAACCCGAGGTACTATTTCTGGGTTAGTGGAGTCTGTAACCTGAAGCATCTGTAACCTGAGGTACCACTGTACTGGAATACAATAGTGCTGTTTGTAACATCTGTTTATCTGGAAATACACAAGCTGAGCTCAGGGGAGGAGACAAGGATTAGCAGAGTAGTGTTAAGTCTTCAAACCAGTGTCAGTTTTTGCCAAAGCAAACAATAAGAGTGTGCACCAACCACAGTGTAGGGTTTAGACTCTGTCACTTCATGGAGCACTCCACTTTGGTCTGAGGTGTTTTGAAGTCTGCCCAGGGCCTATCTGAGCCTACTTCATTTCTCAATACGACCTCTGCCACCTTTGGCTGTTGAGAAATCAAAAATAGCTATAATGTTTTTCATTTTGGCAGAAGATGATAAAATTTGCAGGCAGTGTCTCCCCTTCTAAATACTTGATTTTCCTTTAAGGGTAGTCTATGCAGTGTAAAAAAAAAAAAAGAGAGAGAGAAATAAAAGAAATAACTTAACCTCCCCCTGTGTCTTGTGAGCAATTGGTCTGTAAGGTGCCCCTGGAAAAGAAATCTGTCAAATTGCAGGCAGATAGGTCCACAAGCATTTGAACTCAGTTTATTTGGGGTTAGGAGGAACTCAGAGAAATTCACAGTCTGGGTGAAGTCATCCCCCCTTGACTACAAGCCAGGGCTATTAGTTGCAAAGGAGTTCCCCCTCCTGCCTTCTGGTTCTTGTGTTTTCCTTAAACTCCAGATGTAGGTATTAATTTTGCAAAGTTGCTTCCTCCTCCACCCCATCCACACTCTGGTCTTTTCCTCACACAATAAGCTTATAAACTTAGAGACATTGTTTCCCTTTTAGTAGACAGTTGTCTGTAGCTTTTTGAAAAAAAACCAAAACGGATTGCCTAAATCACCACAAAGTACTTCAGGACTTTTCCTGCTTCAACTAGTGAAAAAGCATAAAGATCCTGCTTCATCTTCGGCCAGCCCAAAATCCCTCTGCCTCAGTGCAGGATTTATTTGAATCCTCTATACATCCCTAGCAAACAACATACCCTTGGATCTCCTCAGGCTTCTCCTTGATGGATAGTTGTAAAACACCCCCCTGTTTCCTCCATCTTTGCTTTCAGAAACTACAAATTGTATTTCTCCAGCTTCCACTCAAGCAGCTAAGGTGTGCTTGGTAGCTATAAGCTAAAAGAAACCCACTATTGCTTGTTTAACCAAGCCTTTTGTAGTCATCAGTTCCCCATGAACTGACCCTTTTAGCCAGTCAGATCTGCAGAAAGCCCAGAGAAAAGGTAATAGCCTCACTTCAGATGGCCATAGTAATCAAAGTCTTGAGCCTGGCTGAGAACAAAGTGACCCTAGTGGACAGACAGTGTATGGCAGGGGAGTGACGGGTGATAAGAAGTTCAACAGCCCTCTTCCTTGTCCCCATTTGTATTTTAAGACACCTGTCTCACATTCCAGCCCTCCCACCCCGCCCGCCTATGACTGGGGGAAAGCTGCATTTAAAGACATGGGTCTGCCACTGTCATGTGTCCCCTAACAACAACTCGGGGGGGGGGGGAGGGCAAGTATCGACAAAAATAAAGCAGGTCATTCACATGCCTATTCATTCCTAGAAATACAGTACAGTAACAGATTTGTGGTTTTGTGTTCTGCACTGCTCACACAGATGCTAACAACAATTAAACTATGTTTCCATAGTAGGTTTCTTTGCTTTATTTTACAGATAAAGAAATTTTACAGACTAACATTTCACCCATTCGTAATCTTGGCTAGTTTGGCAAAGTCTATCAGCACTATGATTACCCCACCCTCCATTAAAGTTTGTTTGTGGTTTTTTTTAAAGAAAATGAGAGAGAGAGAGAGAGAGAGAGAGAGAGAGAGAGAATGCAGCAGAAAGAAAACAGCTTCAATGAACATTGCCATTTATTATATTTGTGGCACATGGCTCTTTCTGCCTTTATAGGGGTGTTTTACTGCATTGCCCTTCAGAAAGCTAAGATTTCATTTCAAATTTGTCAACAAGAAGGTTTAATGTCACTTTGGAACTCTGTTCATTAGGGTTTTTTATATTACTTATAAATGCTGAGTACATTAATGTTTTGGAATATAACATCTCATCATCACACAGGCAAATGAAAAGAACCCAAATAAGACTCTCAGTACTTGCAGTTGCTCTAAATTTAAAGCCAGTTAACAAGCTAGAACATGAACAATTAATTATAAATGTTAGCAATAATATCCAGCACTTTAGTATTTTAGAGTGCTCAGAGGTACCCAACTAAAATGGAATTTTAACTGCTATACCAATTTACTTTGTTAAAAATCCAAGAATTGGGGATTGAAGTATGAAGAAATGGTGTGCCAGACCAGCTGCAGGATATTCTGCCTCCCTGTTCTACAATCTTCTGTTTAGCATTTTGAGTTGTGCAGAAGCAAATTGTGTTTCACTGATGAAGCAGATGGTCCTCTATAATGATAATCAGGTTCAGAAGTAACACTAAAACATGAATAGGAAACCTGTGGCTTTTCAGAAGTTAGTTTATTACAGCTGCCATCATCCTTGACTATTGGGAATAACAAGAATGAGAGTCTGATAACACTTGGGACAGGTGGACGTGGGTAATCTTTAGTAATAAAGGTAGAGGGACCCTTGACCATTAGGTCCAGTCATGGCTGACTCTGGGGTTGCGGTGCTCATCTCGCTTTACTGGCTGAGGAAGCCGGCGTACAGCTTCCAGGTCATGTGGCCAGCAGGACTAAGCCACTTCTGGTGAACCAGAGCAGCGCACGGAAATGCCGTTTACCTTCCCGCCGGAGCAGTACCTATTTATCTACTTGCACTTTGATGTGCTTTTGAACTGCTAGGTTGGCAGGAGCTGGGACCGAGCAACGGGAGCTCACCCCGCCAAGGGGATTCAAATCGCTGACCTTCTGACCGGCAAGCCCTAGGCTCTGTGGTTTAGACCACAGCGCCACCCGCGTCCCTAATCTTTAGTAATATGGGGCCCTAAAAAGGTAAAGGACCCCTGACAGTTAAGTCCAGTCACAAACGACTCTGGGGTTGTGGCGCTTATCTCGCTTTACTGGCTGAGGGAGCTGACGTTTGTCTGCAGTTTTTCCAGGTCATGTGGCCAGCATGACTATGCTGCTTCTGGCGAAACCAGAGCAGTGCCCAAAATGTCGTTTACCTTCCCGCTGGAGCTGGACCGAGCAACGGGAGCTCACCCTGTCGCGGGGATTCAAACTGCTGACCTTCCGATCGGCAAGACCAAGGCTCAGTGGTTTAGACCACAGCGCCACCCGCGTCCCTAATATGGGGCCCTATGTGAGGCCAAAATTTGGTGCCCCCAAATAGATCTTCTCAGTTTTGTTCAGCGCCCTGTGTGGGGGAACCGCCTGCACTGCCCTAAATCTGGTGCTGCACCTGAAGAACCACAGGTTCCCCAGCCCTGAGCTAAACCATCGTTTAATGCTATATGTGTGAGCCTGCTCCCCAGTCCCATCTCCTTCAGTGTAGATGCAAAGAGGAGATGGGAAGCCTCCACTTCTGCTTTAAACTAACCATTTTGTTGTTGTGTTCAAACTAAAAGCTGTGGTTAGTTTTAACTGAGGTTTATCTGAACAAGGCAGGATCTTGGTTTGGTCTTGGCTTGTTCTAGCAAACCAAAGTTCAGATGAAACAACATTTGCTAGTTTAAAATGGGAGCAGATGGTTCTGATCTCCTACATGTAGAGGAGGAAAAGAGTAGTGGGGGAAACAGAAGAGACTGGGGGTCATGTACATAACATTAAACTGGTTTATCACTGCATACCACTATATGTCCAAGGGCAACTTTTGCACATTAGCAAACAGCCCGATGAGGCAGAAAATGCTTCATTTCAGCTAGGTGGGCCTGATCAGCTTTATACATTACTGTGAAGAACATCATATCTCTATGCTCCCAAGTAATGTCTGAGGAAGCAGGCACCACTGTGAGCTAAATGTCTCCCAATGGAGAAGTGCAAGCCACAACCGGTTCTTACTCAGAAGCATGAAAAGTTGCGTCGCTTTTCGATGCTTCTGTGTTATGTCCTAATAAGCAATATTTACAGGTACTTGATGGGGCATCTCACCCTTGTTCTCACTACCTGTGTTATACCCAAAGTATTTTCCTCTCTTAATATGTTCAACAAGTGGGTTTCCTTCATTAAAAATGGCCAGAGACCATGTCAACTTCGCCATCGCTCTGGGACCCGTTCTGGGGGCTGGGGGCGGGGGAAGCTCAGGCTTCCCCAGCCCCACAAGCTCCAGGAGCAATGGCGAGGTTGCGCAACTTCGCCTTCGCTCCTGGACCCCCAGCCCTGAGGCTAAAAACGAAGCCAGGACAGCGAGCGGGATCCATCCCGCTCGCTGTCATGGCTTCTTTGCTCTTTGGGGCTGGGGGGGGGGGAGGAATAATTTCCCCCCTTTTATTCCCCCCCCAAAAAGTGCATCCTATGGGCTGGTGCGCCCTATAGGGCGAAAAGTACGGTAAGTATTACGTTAACAGACAAAACAGGAGGCAGGCTAGGCAATAATTAATTCTAATATTTGAAATTCATTATTTCTTTGGTTTTAAAAACTGCACTTATATTATGTGACCTTTTACTCCAGCCCTTGTTTGTTCACATGAATCTTTAGCTTCTCCCAGCTCACTCAGTTACTTTAGGTAATATTTAATTTCTGACCCCACCACAATAAATAAAAAGACCAACTGAAGCCAAGAGTGTCCCAAATGACCTGATTAGCCTCCCTAATTCTTTCAGGAATCCCTTCTGGCTTTCAACCTGATTAAGATTAGGTGAATGATCTTTCAGCACCTCATGACTGCAGTTTTTGTTTAGAAAATCTCATTCTATTCCTTTTATTGAGTTTGAGTTATGGTAAAGGACATAGCTTAGTGATAAAGCACATATTTTTATTGCAAAAAGGTCTCCAGGTAGGACTGGTGACTCCTGCCTGAAACCTAGGGCAGGTGCTACCTCCAGACAGCATAGACAAGTTACGTGGACCAATGGTCTGATCTGGTACAAGGCAACTTTCTGCATCCTATGTTGCTGTGCATTTCGTATCCTGCATCTTTACTACAAAGACATCCTGGATGAAATTCAGCATCATGCTATGACAGACATTCCATCTGCACCAGCATTTCAGTTTTCCAAACAGAATGATCCTCGCTCTCTTCCCCCTGTGTGTCGTTCTGTGGTTTCTACTGACCCCTGAGCCAATTTAGTGGAAGCCTCTGCACAGGGCTTCCACTGATGGAGCTTGTTTGGTTAATCCTGCTCCATATTGCTATTTCATACCCCTTGTTGTGTGTCAGCCCCTTCCCTTGCTCTGCGTTACAAAGTTCTTGTTTCCTCTTTTGTTTTCCTCTTTGGCTAAATATTTTAGAAAGTCTTTCAACTATCTTGCCAAACTGAATTTTGTTGTAGCTGTAATTTTCCCCCTCCCATAGTGTTCTTCAGATTTAGCATTGCCTTGTTAAACATGGAACTGAATCACTGCTTGTATATATGCATATTGGTAGGTCATCACACACACTATAAAGCAATGGATGTATCCTTCATATTTGATAGCCACCAGGATTACTAGCCTGAGTCTACTAATCAGCAGTCAAACAATGTAAAGATAGCCTAGGAGTGTGTAAAGATAGCCTAGGGGGTAACAGATGCCCCCTTTTCCCCTTTAGAAAAGTAGCTTTGATCGACTGGGATCATGTGGGTCAAGCAGGGAAGATTCACAACCATATGTCTATTCCAAAACTTCCCCTAGTGACTCTCTACCATTAATGTTCAAAATGAGTGCTTTGTGCAGGCAGTAACACTTCTGAAACCTCTTGGGAGAGCAAAAAAGGGCAATTTGGAGAAGGGTGTTGAGATAATTAAACACTGTTTCCCTCACATACGTAATTCCTCTACTCCCAACCATCTCCTCTCAGAGCTGCTTTTCTTAAAAACAAGTAAAAGTGATGGGTATCTACTATACATAAGTGTACACATTGTGTAACCCATGCTGGTGGGCAGTACAATAAAATTCCCCCTGAGTTCTGGCCCAGAGACAACCTTGAATAAGCAATGTTACCTTCTTTATTATGGAAAACCCCTATTATATAAGGTATGCATTTCTGTTTTTGTTTTTCTGAAAAGTTAATCTTTTCCCCAAGCTTTGTTTACACAGCCTCACTGCCCTTGTGTCCATGTAGACTTAATAGTTGGGCACATCCTTGTTTAAAGCAAATGTAGAAAGAGGAATAACCTTCTGGTCCCCAAAGGGTCAAATTAGATTCAGCACATTGACTCACTTCAGAGTCTTGCTCGTTGATCAAAGAACAAACAACAAAGGTCCTGCAAAAAGAAGCTTGTGTTGACATTTCTGTTTCAGGGTTTGGTGTTCTTTGTCTTCTTCCTCTTTGCACCTTCCTCTAATAAAAATGTACAAGCACAAAATGTAGTTCATAATTTGTTCTCCTGTTTCTGAGCACCTTCTGCAGCTGTGTATAATGTACCTACAATTTTCACTGCCAAGATGCACGCTAAGGGAAACTTTGGAAGTCACTCAGGACACTATGCATCACTGCTACGAAACAGCCATGTTGAAATCCACTTTTAAATGATGTTTGTGGCATGTGTAAAGAACTACAGGCAGGGCTTTTTGAAGGGTTCAGCTGGGCTAGTTCAGGACATCAGATTGTGTATGGCAAGCAATGTTGATCTGTTCCACAATAGGTTGACTAATCAGTGGCTTCAGGATAGGCCCACTACCTGCATAGCCTGATGTGAAGAGGCCCTACAGCACTATATTTTATTTACTGTTGCTACTAGGAACTTCTCCTAAATTTCCAGTTTGGTTCCAAGGCATGCACAGCCTAAGATATGGTTGTTAAGGTGCTTTCTTATAAAATTAACCCGAGAAGTCATCCTGCTCTCCACAGTGATCATTACAGGCTGGAGGTTTAGGATAATTGGTACCCAAGTAAAGTCCTGTCAAATTGGACATACATTTGAGTGTGGCAATTGAGTTATAAGACAATGAGCATTTGTCTTGTTCATTCATCCTGATATGCTTGTAGAGCCTTTACACATGTCTTCCTACTAGTCGTTCATTCATCCCACACTTTTTAGTGCATTTTCACCATCACTTTCCAAATGGCAAAAAGTCATGTTTTTTAAAAAAATTAATTTGTTGCAGCACGGTTTTAATCTGTTTTTATTACACAAACATAAACTTCAGATATGTACTTGAACCCCTCCCTCAAAACAATGAGAGTCTGGAATGCTTAGTAATAGCATTCTAGGGCATGAAAAAGAAGTAGTCTTCCTTTCTTAAAATGCAAGTGAGTCTAAATCAAGACAGAGCGCTGGAGGCTCTCCAGTATACAGAGTAAACTTGCTACTCTGGAGTCATGTGGTCAGTGCTTTGGTCATTGTGCCCTGTGACTTTGCAACATATCTTTCACCAGTCTTTCCACATAGCAGTATAGTGGTACCTTGGGTTACATACGCTTCAGGTTACATACGCTTCAAGTTACACACTCCGCTAACCCAGAAATAGTGCTTCAGGTTAAGAACTTTGCTTCAGGATAAGAACAGAAATTGGGCTCTGGCGGCACGGCGGCAGCAGCAGGAGGCCCCATTAGCTAAAGTGGTGCTTCAGGTTAAAAACAGTTTCAGGTTAAGAACGGACCTCTGGAACGAATTAAGTACTTAACCCGAGGTACCACTGTACTTTGTTCTTTGAACAGATGCATTCTAACATGGGACAGTTCCTGCTCAAATGTCGGCTTAGCTACAAGTCTAGACACAGCTGGACACACACGTCACAGTTCTCCAGTGAGTTGGTTTCAAACAGGGAAGTTGTGGTCCTTCAGATGTTGTTGGCTACAACTCCCATCCTCCCTCTCCATTGGCCATGCAGGCAGGAGCTGATTTGAGTTGAACTCCAACAACATTTGGGTCCTCACCCCTGTTTTAGAGGCTCCTGGAGGCAAACAAATCCCTTCACCTTGTAGAGCATCTATCTTTCTTCACAGCCTAATTGTTTGCCTTAAATGCCTGGATTTGATTGCTCCACCTACCCACCCATCCCTGTACTGTATTATATTTCATAAACCCATATAACACACTGACTAATAATACCATCACATTTCAGGATTCTCTAGAAACGTATATAAAAGTGACAGGGGCCAAACAAACATCAACCAAGCTTCCTGACTCTCGTATGTGTTTCTCACATGTAGTCATAGACGAGCTGTTCTCCAGTGCAAGTCTCCAGCTCCTGCTTTGCACACACACACACACACACACACACACACACACACACACAGAGCCTGGCTGCCTGCAGAGAGCAGACTTCCGCAAGGCAGCCTTCCAGAGACAGCCAGAGTGCTCAGAGGGACGGAGCTGTTGGAGAGCGCCTGGGAATGGCTGACAGCTACATTGAGGAATCGGATCTCTTTCCTGAGAAAGAGGAGACTTTGGAGTGGGGTTATGAAGAAGGTAAGGAGGTTGGGGCTTGAAACTGTGAGCTGCTAGGTGGGCTGAGCGAGTGAAGCATTTTCATTGTGTGCCTGAGTGTGCGTGTGTGTGAGAGAAAACTTAAATATAAAGTTCACATTTACTCTTGTCACCAATACGCCTTGGAAGGTGTCATTTTAGCACACTGTGTTTCAATGTGCAAACTATCGGGTTAAGAAAAGCATGTTATTTAATTTTAGGTTAAAAAAAAACCCAACCAACACAAAACAGAAACTCTAGAACTGCTTCAGCAGTAAGCCCTTCTCTTTCCGAAGGCAAAGATGCAGCATTTCCACAAATAAGTTGCACATTCCCTCGCTGTGTTTGAAAGTCAAACACTGTAGCTCTGACAGCGCCACTGGCTGTACACACAAAAAGCTGGGCTGCTTTTGTTGCTTTTTACTGTCCAGTGAGCACAGACTGAGGGAAATGAAAAGGGATTTCTAATCTCCTCTCACATTTGATAATCCAAGCTGAATTTAAGAACATGGGTACAGAAATGTTTATGGCTAGGACTCACAAATGGCAGCAATGTGGAAATGAAGCAGACAGTTACAGTTGCATATTCAGTTGTGGAAATGATGGTCTTGTGACAGAAGGCTAAGAAAAACAAAAATTGCTGGTTAGATGTGTTAGCCCACTAGCGGGGGATCCTAAAAGACAGCAAGTTAGCAAGTTAGTAATACCTCTTTATTAAAGTAGTGGGTGAACTTTCAAGCTTATGGAGTGTGTGTGGGGGGGTATGGGTATTACCCGCAGTGTTGCTTGGATATGGTGAAAAGATCCAAGTCTACAGTTTCTATGATGAAGTGAAGGTGTTATGAAAACTTAATGAGATTAGATTGTGTTAAGCAAAATCAAGATTTTGGGTGCAAGCATAGTCTGACATTTTCTTCAATCCGAAGAAGCATTCTGGTGAACACAGATACTTGCTTATTTGCTTCATGTTGTTTTATTTGAAACTGATTTTGTCTCAGCAAACGTTTCTCTTCAAAACCAGAACTGTGTTTCCATGATTTGGGCTTAACTGAATCAGATGCTGGTTGAAAAGACATTGCTGTCCAGTTCAGATGGGTCAGTGATCATGGCAAGCATTTTACATTTGCTTCTTGGAATATAGAAATGTTAATTTCTTTTTTCAAATATATTTTGTCCCCTAATGAAACTTCTTTGGCATGTCTCACAGCCACCTGGACCAAATTAACTGTGCCCTTTCATTTAACATGCATGTTTTTAAAAAATATGAACGGCAGGAGCTGGACTGGGCTGGGCTGGGGGATGATAAATATCAGGACTGCAGTTGATAGGTAGGAGAGAATAACCTGATGAAAATTGCTCTTTGAAGTTTCTGTTTTCATGGCAAATGTAAATTTCCTCCTAATGCAAACAGCAGCTTTCAATGAGTGTTTTCCCATCAGGACTACAGCAGGGGAGGAGAGCGTTAAAACCCACCTCCCTATCTGTTGTGGATCTTATTACTTTTAGCACCCTAACAGTTTTAAAATATAGGCACAGTAAATGTAAAGATTCACCTAACTAGTAGTGGCTAGGGTGGTGCTCCAGAACCACCCTCCTAACACTGTCATTACTGCCATTTATTTGGATGATGCGGGGAGGCAGGGGACAAGATGTCAGGCCTGTGTTGGCACTGATGGAGTAAATCCTGCACTCCTGCAAATGTGCCCACAAAGCTCCGAAAGTCACCACTACCCTGCCGCACCAGTGACACTAGGGTCAGGAGGCCAACAACGCGCCCCGCTATGAGGACAGATTCTGCATTTAATATCATAGATATAGATACGGATGATATAGATATATAGGTAAAGGACCCCTGACAGTTAAGTCCAGTCACGAATGACTCTGGGGTTGCGGCGCTCATCTCGCTTTGCTGGCCGAGGGAGACGATGTTTGTCTGCAGACAGTTTTTCTGAGTCATGTGGTCAGCATGACTAAGCCACTTCTGGCGAAACCAGAGCACGTGGAAATGCCATTTACCTTCCTGCTGGAGCGATACCTATTTATCTACTTGCACTTTGATGTGCTTTCGAATTGCTAGGTTGGCAGGATCTGTGACCGAGCAATGGGAGCTCACTCATTGGCGGAGCTTCATGCTCTGGCACCGGGGGGGGGGGGGCGGAGAGCAGGCAGAAGCAGGGCGTGCGGCCGCAGGGGTGTGGTGCCCAGCATGGGAGGGGGCAGCCACGATGGCACCCTGCCAGGATTGCGCTGCCAAGGGCAGTGCATCCCCCTCACACTCCTCTTCCTCCACCAGTGAGCTCACCCTGTCATGGGGATTCGAGCCCTAGGCTCAGTGGTTTAGACCACAGAGCAACCCGTGTCCCCTAATATCATATATAGTTTGGCCCTGAGCCTAGGACTTGCTGATCAGAAGGTCGGCAGTTCGAATCGCCGCGACTGGGTGAGCTCCCATTGCTCGGTCCCTGCTCCTGCCCACCTAGCAGTTCGAAAGCACATCAAAGTGCAAGTAGATAAATAGGTACCGCTCCAACGGGAAGGTAAACAGCGTTTCCATGTGCTGCTCTGGTTTGCCAGAAGCGGTTTAGTCATGCTGGGCACATGACCTGGAAGCTGTACGCCGGCTCCCTCGGCCAATAAAGCGAGATGAGCGCCGCAACCCCAGAGTCGGCCACGACTGGATCTAATGGTCAGGGGTCCCTTTACCTTTACTATTTTGTACTTTGGACATCTAGAAGGAACAGGAAGATTTGGGCAAATCCTTTTAAGAGTTTTAAGAAACTTGCATCAGCATAAGGAAGTAGACGGAATATATTTTAGGGCTCATGATTCGAAGAGCATATAGAAATAGTTTAATTTTTAATTTCAAACAAGTATGTTTTCTTTTGTCCTAGGGGTTGAGTGGGGATTAGTCTTTCCTGATGCTAATGGAGAATATCAGTCTCCTATTAACCTGAATTCAAGAGAAGCAAAATTTGACCCCTTGTTGTTGGAAGTATGTTTATCACCAAACTATGTTGTGTGCCGTGACTGTGAGGTCATCAATGATGGACACTCGGTTCAGATCCTCTTAAAGTCCAAATCAGGTATGCTTTCCTATTCTTTATTGTTTGCTTTGGGATATGTCCAAACCATCATTGCTGTCACATTTTAAAATTATGCTATCCTTATCAACAACAAAAAGCAGACAGTTTCATACACATTAGCTCAATATTCTCTCAAGCACCCTGTAAGGTCGGTGTTATTATCCCCATATTACAGGTGTGAAGACTGAGGCTGAGAATGGCTTGCCTAAGGCCACCTAGCAAGTCTACAGCTGAGGTGAGCATTGAACAAGGGACTGACTGACATGCTTCACACTCTTAGCTACTTCAGACACAGGCTCCCGTTCCATTTCATTTTTTTACCTTCATTGTGCAAGTCATAAACCACAGACATACCCTTCTTTTTTCTTTATTGAAAAAACTCTCAGAGAAAACTCTGTGGATGCTTGTTTGTAACATAAAAATGGTCAGATACAAGTCATAAGACTGTGAAGAAGGTCCCAGAAGCGTTCAAGCAAGGAGTGCAATGCTTCAAGCATATGTGTTTTCAGCCACTTTCTGCCTGCCTTCCTCTGGTTCAGACACATAAAATAGGGAGAAATAATGCTAGAATTGGCTTCTAACCAACAGAATTGTAATAATCTGTAACAGTGATGGAAACTGGCTTGGCAAAAATGGGCAACACTTAAGATGCCCTCTCCATGTTCTTGGGTCTTTGCGTGCATGTCCCATCCCCAAATTTAAAATTGTCTCTATGGTTTTTTTTTTACTTCTATTAAAAAGAGAATTCTCCAACTTGCCACTATATGCTGACATACGACACCAGCATCAAGAGTTAGCAATAGGAAGAAAGCCTTTTATTTATCATATTCTTGGCAGTCTCTAAATGCTACGAAGCAGCTGGGAGACCACAAGGAAAGTTCTCACTGTGTCTCTAGCTGGCTGGTCAGCAGGAAATATTTGTCAGTGGACCCGTACCGGATGCTTCCAACTCTTAGGTTGGGAAGAACACAGGAAGGCGGCTCAGTCCTTTGGTCTATCCAGCTCAGTATTGTCTGCACTTACCAGAAGCAGTTATCCAGATTTTCAGGCAGGGGACATTCAAGGATTGAACCCAGTACCTTCTGCATAGCTCTACCTACTGCTGAGCTATGGAACTTGCCCACCCGCAGTCCCTACCTGCAGGCTCACAATTGAATAGACATGATACCAAGGGGAAAAGGAATGGGAGGGAAGAGGAAAACCTTTGGTGCAGCTGCTCCTTCAGTGGCCAATGGATAAAGCCAGTTCAGTCTCTCTTCCCCTTGCCAATTTTCTTCCTGAGAGGCAGAGGGTGCTGATGTTACAAGAGCCCTTTATCCCACAGTTGCTGGTGGGGGTATTTGATGGAAGCTCCCTTTCTGCTGCTCTTCTTAGAGCCACTTAAAATATTCTGCAGAAGTGACAGGAGAGGAAGTACAATTGACTTGTGCTTCATCTGCCCACACTTGCAGGCCATGTCCAAATTGGAGAAAAGCATCTAACTCGTATGGGAAAATATCTTCAAATTCAGGGCAGAATGCACATCCTCAGGGATGCACATAGATTTTCCCCCAGCAATATTATCTGGAAGCATAGCAGATCACCCTTCTCTTACTTTATGTGGAAAATGTCTGAAATGGTCCATGGTATTTCAGTATCAGGAAGAGGGCTATAAAAATCACTAACTTTTTCACTGCTGCTAGTATCTCATGGGAAAAAACCTAACATTTCAGACATTCCTCACTGAAAATGTCCTTACTGCACCTCTAGAACTGATCATTCATGTACAGTATATATCTACTTTTCAGCAGAGAGCAAACCATGAATAGATAATATGGGTAGAGTTAACTTTTAATAGCAAAAGAGATGTGTTATATGGTTAAAGGTGGAAATGTGCATATTTTGTCAATATATTCTATGCATGTTCTGGATGAGTAGCCTTATTACAGTGAAGCAGATGAAGAGTCTTATAGCACCTAAAAGACTATCTGATTTGCTGCAACGTAAGTATTTGACAATGAAAGCCAGTATCCAGCAGTTCCTGCTGCAATAAACGAGTTAGTCTTTGAGGTGCTATAGAACTTCCTTTACCAGTTTGGAAATTTGCATTCAGTTTTCAAAGGGAGAAAAACTATGAAGAGGAAGCTGACTGGCAGCCTTAAAGGTAGCAGTTTTATATACAGGATCCAAGAGAGTCTCGTGTTTTGCCACAGACTCTGCCAGTTTCTGTAACCAGGGGAACACAGGATCACTAATTGCTCATGTAATGGCTTTTCTATAGACCATCCTCTGAGTCCCAGCTCTGAATCTACCGGAAGCCGTCTTGGAAGAAGTGTTTCTAACATGGGACTCATAAAATACCCATTAGAATTGAGAGAAGTTCTTCATAGCCCTATCCCTACTGAGTCTACAGGCATGTGGCAAAATAATGTCTTTTGAAAAGTCAGCCTTGGGAGAGCTTCCTTACTTTCTCTGCTCTGAAAGGACTGAATCAACTCTCTGCAGAACGTCATGGTTACTTTTCTATTATCATCCATTCGTATCCCTTCCTTCTGCATATCTCATTACAATCTGTGTCAGTCAAACCTGGGTCACTTTGGTGCTTTTATGTAGACATGTAAAAAAACCCACAGTGTTTTTGGGCAATATTCCAAATATATAATGCTGTGACTTGTAGATCCAGGCCATATCACTGTAGATCATTCACTCAGTGTTCTAGTTCTTGTAGAAATTATATGCAGATATATATTTAGATTTTCTTCATCTGGGCTCTGACATTTGGATATCCTGGGTTTGTGAAAGATTAGCAAGTTTATACTTTTTTAAAAAAGTGAGGCCATAGAATAATAGTTTATTTCATGCCTTAGATGATATTGCTGAGGATTCAAGCTTATCTTATCTATCTATGTCTGTCAGTTAGGACAAGCTGTTAGTTTGTTAGCTGTTATGGGCCCTATTCAGATGAGCATGGATGCAGCACCCATGTTCAGAGCGACCCTGCCAGGCTCAATAGGCACATGTTTTCTCCCGACATGCTGGATGGGGAAAACAGGGCTCCATTAATCTCTTTAATGCATACAGGTGCTGTGCCTGCACTTGACTAGACTTGGCCCATATATGACTCAAATGGTTGGGAATTTGTTTTGTTTTTTCATGTTCAGCTTCCTCACAACAAACGTAAGTTACATAGTATGCACAGAACTCCATCAGCTAGTAAAGATGCAGGCCTGATGTATGGATATACACACATTCACACCTAGAAGGGATAAATACAGACAAGCAAATTTATCTTCATGAAAACTGCTCTGCCTCATCAAATTAAGAACGCAACAAGAAGTGTGCAGCCATGGAGCACAGTTTGTCACATGTGACCTCTCTCTCATTCTCACTAACTATTGTTCTGTTGGCTGAGAAAATCTTCAGAAAATGGCAGGCTATGAATGTCACCTGCTATTATTTGTGTTCTTTTGCAGCGTTAGCAGGAGGACCCTTGCCTCGGGGGCATGAATTTGAACTGCACGATGTCCGGTTTCATTGGGGGAGAGAAAATCAGCGTGGCTCTGAACACACTGTTAATTTCAAAGCTTTCCCCATGGAGGTAAGAGTGGTCTTGCCATTATCTAGCCTTACACTTTTCCTGTGAATTTGAAACTAATGTCTAAAAACCTGTTGGTTTGATTTTAACCCTGCAGCTTATTGATTTATAGTTACTTTTAAAGGCTGTCATCTTAAGTATGCATTGGGAACTTATAATTAACATGTATAGCATCGTGCCTCTGGTGCAAATTCTACTGCATGATTAATCGGTCATAAAGTTAACCTTCAGCACTATTAACTTCTGCATTAATAATATTCTAACAACCTCTGCTAAACTTAGCATTTCCTTGACTACTAGCTGGAACATGGGCAGAGGCACACCTGGCTTCCTTTTTTTTAAATTGACAAATAAATGTAAGCCAAGCCAAAATTATCAATGGATTTGTTCGGAAACAGCTTTCACTACTTAAAAGCAAGGTCTTGAATGGTACTGATCCACAGTGGGTTTCCAGTTTTTAGTGAAAAACAGGTATAGGGTTACTGCAGTCCACAATGTGAGCCATGTGCGGTAGTCCAACTCCATGCGTACATTTACGGTGCTAGTTGGTGATATTCAAGTGTTTCCTCATGCTATGCAGTTAATCTTTTTATATTATAAAAGCTCTTTCAGTGCATATTTGTTTGGCTTTAAATATTTTCATGCTATTTATCTTAATCCCCTTAGAAGCTTGAAAACAAATTTCCTTGCCATTTTAATTCTTTGTGGGATTTGTTACGAAGCACTGAGCTGCTGCGATAAAGGCTTGTTTTTAAGTACTATGCCAAAAGGATTTTGGGCCCACTTCAGACATTAGCTCTGCTCTGTCACTAAAAGGGAAACATTAAAACAGTTGAAAATCTGCACAAAACCTTGAGCAGTTAATTGAGAAAATTAAAAGTGGGAAGGGCCAGTTCTGTTCCTTTAGAACGTCAGGAATTTCATCGTCATTTGTTTTGAAAATGAGCATAAATCACAGTGCAGAGGTCTACTCAGGTGTAAATCCCATTGAGGTCTAGGTAAGTGTGCCTACTCAGAAGTAAGTCTTATTGAATTCAGTGGTGCTTACTTCCAGGTATGTGGTGTTAGGATCACATCCTTGGTGTATGAACTCCCTGGGAGCCAGCTTGGTATAGTGGTTAAGAGCGGTAGACTCGTAATCTGGTGAACTGGGTTTGCTTCCCTGCTCTTCCACATGCAGCTGCTGGGTAACCTTGGGCCAGTCACACTTCTCTGAAGTCTCTCAGCCCCACTCACCTCACAGAGTGTTTGTTGTGGGGAAGGAAGGGAAAGGAGATTGTTAGCTGCTTTGAGACTCCTTAAGGGGAGTGAAAAGCAGGATATCAAGTCCAAACTCCTCCTCCTCCTCTAAACATGCATTTTAGGGGGAAAGTTTTCTACTGGAACTAAGGAAGTTAAACACAATTTGAATCTTTGTATGATTGTTGTGCAACAATCTCAAAGCACAAGGCAGGCGTTCTCTTACAGAGTTAAGTTCAGAACTGTTTTGTCTGCTGTCGAGCCACAGGTTGCTTCCGGGTGACCTGTTTATTGAGCTTCATTCTGATTTGCTTGTGTGGAAGCTACACAACTTCCCATCAATCGTTATCCCACATTTATGTTCCAATGGGATCAGTGGGAGAGGATGCTATTTCTTTTGGCCCAAACATTCTGAATCTTCTGGAGCACATGAAATCTTGCCTCAAATTGGCCGTGATGCTAATGCTGCTTCTCAACTGGTGGTGGAGGTGGCGGGGCTGGCAATGCAGGCAGCAGTGGCAAGATGGCATTTCCCGTTTTGGCTCAAGTGGTGAAACAGGATGCCCTGCTGATCTCAATGGGCACCAGCCCCCATTGCCTAATAATATGAAAGAGAAAACATGCCCTTTAAAAACTGCATGCATAAGGTGGAGTAGCACGATTGGCTTTGGATCTCTGCAACCTATAAATTGCACATTATTATCATCACCTACCTCTCAGTGTATACAGTAAATAGACTCATAATATACATGTAGGTGTGTACTCATTAATTTCATAACTTGTGAACCTCAGGTCTTCATGTATTTCTGTCTCCTCTAGTTGTACAAAAAATAAAAAGAACATTAGCTTAATTTACAGAATTATAGGCCCTATTTCTAGCTAATACAGCGTAATGTTAAAATACATTTTTAAAATCCTTTTCTTTGCCTTGGAAACCTGGAATATATTTTAAAGACTGGAATATATTTTAAAGACTGACAATGAATAATCTGGATAAAGTTTTAAGGAGAAAGCTAATCATGTGGTACAAAAAGAGATTTAGCTAAATCTGTGAACAGCTTTAAGACGGGAACCACAGGCTTTAGCTACTGAATGATGTTAGATATCTAAATCTACTGAAGCCAATGGAGCAAATGACAAAAGATTCTAGCTTTGCATATTCACTTGCTTTTTCATTTTAGTTTCTGCCAGAAAGCTGCAGAATACCAAAAATATATCCGTATAGAAACATTGATAAGAATGTTATTATTATTTTTTCCAATACTTGGAGGAGCTCAATACTGCCAAGTTCCATGTTATTTTTCATTTGTAAAATGAGAATAAAACAACATCCTGTATCTTTAAGTGAAACAATGTAATTTCATTCTTCCTGCATATCTGGGAAACTGGTACTCAAGGTTAGGACTTTTTGGTTCATGGCTTAACAAATTAGCTAACTGGAGGTTTCCAGTATGACCTCTGGAAACTGACATGCTCAAAATTAATTATTGCGTTGTCTTTTGACCAAATCTCCTTATGCAATTCAGAAGTTGTTCTTGGATGTCTTTGTTAACATTCAGTAAAATCTTCACAAAAATGCTCTGGACAGCTGCAGCCAGGCATGGTATACCAGAGGTAGGCTGAAGGTAGATTGGAATTTCCTGGTAGACCTCTGGATGACTTGCAGGGAATAGTCAAGGGTGTCTGATTCCCAGTTGCTTACTCATAGCCACAACTAAAAAAGCTCAGTCCTCTCCACAAAAATCAGCTTGCTGAGAAAGAATGCTTTACTCCTTTGCCCCACTATGGTCCCAATCAAAACTGGGACCCCCAGTGCCTGCTAGTTGCTCCAGGAGGAAAGCTTCCATTCAATGAAAGCTTCCCCCCTGGAAAAATAGCAAAAGCTTGGTGTCCAAATTCAGATTAGAACTGGGGGGGAAGGGTTAAAGCTCCTCTCCTCCCCAGGCCATTGTCTCTTTCCCATCCCACCCTCCACCCCTGTTGAAAGGCATTTTTAAAGTCACTAATGTAAGGGCTCATGACACACTTAATACCCCATCTTGTTTGACCCTTAGAGCAGGCATAGAGAACAGCGCAACAGCAGATGTTTCACAGTCTTATGTTCACAGTTGTTAAATGCATTCAATGTTTTCCTAGTAGCAGATTGTAGAGAATGGTAAATTTGTATGCTTTATAAAATTGAAGTCTTATCCTTAACCTTCTGTCACAGAATGAAAAGTGTGTGTGTGTGTGTGTGTGTGTGTGTGTGTGAAGCAGTTGATACCACCCTTAAATACAAAGAAGAGGCATGAGAGCGTAGCAGTTATTTTATTATCTGTTGATAAGGTCTTCAGAATATTGGGTTTGTTTGATCAGGTTTTATTTGATGCAAGTGGTACATTCACAGGGCCTGAGATGGACTTTGGTTTCAGGTAATTGAGTAATGAGGGTACTGAATATTGCAGCTGCTAATTAACTAAGACATATTAACGACACATATTACTTGCAGATAAAACACTTAACAACTTGGCGCTGCACTGCTGTCATGACCTGGGGCATGTTCAAAAACTGGTCTCCTTTCCTGGGAAATGTTGCAGGAAAAGCTAGGGTGGCCTCAAAAGCTAAGTCATCATCCAAAGAAGAGGACAAGGAGTATACAGATATGTATAATGTGCATATATATATATATATATGCATCAATGCTAATTTAAAATACTTCAAATAATATTTTAAATAGCAGTATAATTGCATAGTGAAAAAGGCCAAGAATTACGAACCCATCTGCACTATACATTTAAAGCAGTATTATACCACTCAAAGCAGTATCGAACCCTATAGAAGTAAGCAGATCACAGAAGAGCTGAAAGTGAAAAGACGTATCATTTTAAGGCTCCAGGTTCTCCGTATTTTCCAGAGCTATTTCTTTGCATAGATATAGACAGATGCTGCAAACCTACAGAGGCACACAGAACAAACAACAGATCCTTCTAACTGCTCTACGGCTACTTTTGAAACAATAACATTAGAATTTTGATTGGAAGTGGTGTTTTTCTTTTGATCTGTTCTGCACATAAATGTAAGACAAGAGAGTGAGAGTGATGTAATTTAAATCTAACACAACAATATTGCCACAGCTAGGCTGCTGAAATAGTACAGGGAACTGCAGAGCAGAGATTTATGGTGGTACCCTCACTGCCCCTCTTTCCCCTCTTCTCAACTTTTTGTGGCACCTCGGATTTCTAAGCAAAACCAGAATAAAAGGGTTTGTGTGTAGGGATTAAAAGGGGTTTGTTGATGAATGAGTCATCTATCCTTCCTTCCTCCAAGTCAGGGCAGCAGGGCAACGGGGATACGTGAATGCAGCTAGTGAAGTGTGCAGACTGGCATGAAAGCATAACCTCTCTGTGCTGCACATTCAAAGAGGAAGCCTTTGGTGGTTGGCTGCCCTTCCAGAGGGACTGATTGTTAGGAGTAGGCTTCGTATCCTATCGCCATGCTCAGCGTTATTCCTCTTACATTAGCCGAGGCAGCAATGGGTCTGAAGATAAAGAAAGCAGTGGTGCGTAGCTTCTCATAAGAAGCCACATGGCTTCTGATTGCCTTCCAGAAGTGGATAAGGTGACATAAGACGTTTCATGCTTTGCTGAAAATTAACAGTGTGCTACAAAAGTAGCCGGAACAGATCTACCCCAGGGTGCTTTATTCATTAGACCATGTTGCCTAAGTCAAAAGCATGGTCTCTAATCTCATATTCATGAAAAATAAAATTCCCTCCTGCTACATAGTTTGCTAGGCTGAAAATTCTTTTCCAGCATTACATGGCAGTCCCATTAGGTGTGTGCTGTACAAATTAAGCCGATCCACCCTCAGGAAATGGGAGCTGAGGAAAGGAAACAGATCTTAGGTAGTGCCAGAGAACTGAGACTCTGGAAACCTGTTCCCTGACAAGGTACCTAGTCTGGACTAGCCTGGACTAGCATACAACAGCTTACCATATTACGGTAAATCTCTGCCCTTGTGGGAAGTTCTTCTGATAATGCCATACTACTTTAAAAAAAAATTATTCTGTTTGGTTTGAAATGAGGTTACTAACATGTACACTCTTTGATTAAAGTAAAGATATCCCACTTCTACTTTATCTTCCACAATTGTTTCCCTGCACCAGAACTTTTGTTGTTGCTGTTGCAGTTGTTAACATTGTACATAGAACTTTTCCTGAAATGTTAAGAAGAGCGAATGGATCAGGTCAGTTTATTTCTTGAAATCTTTTGAATTTCAGGCAAACATTCTGTCTGACCACTTGCTCCAAATTCACAACAAATCTTAACTTCACTGCCTGTAAAACTGTTGCAGCTGCTCTGTGGATAGGAATGGTGTAAAATCTGTGCTCTTTGTGGTCCTTAATGCCCCATTCAATTAAGCACGAAATAATTCCAGTGGTCTCTGAGATTTCCATATCATTAACTATTCATCGTTTCCCCAAAACCAATGTTCTGAACAAACACTGATTTGGCACTATCCCATCAACAAATCCATTCTCTCAAACTGGCCATTTTTCCTATTCAGAGCTTTCCTGCTTTTGCCCACTTTATCATTCCAGACATATAATCAGCTTCATCTCACCGAGTTGCTGCTATGTTTACTGCAATAACATTTCACTGTTAGTTTGAGGCTTGTCTATTGTATTTGCTTGCTATCTCTCATTTCAAGTTGTAAGCTCACTCATGCCTGGCATTTCTGGGTGTGCACTGCTATCTTTCATAATTTGGCATGTCATGGGCTTAGATCATTATACACGGCTGGGCTTACTTTTCAAGGGGATTTACTCCCAGGTAAGTGGGACACAGGTGGCGCTGTAGTCTAAACCACAGAGCCTAGGGCTTGCCGATCAGAAGGTTGGCAGTTCGAATCCCTGCGATGGAGTGAGCTACCGTTCTTCGGTCCCTGCTCCTGCCAAACTAGCAGTTTGAAAGCACATCAAAGTGCAAGTAGATAAATAGGTTCTCTGGCGGGAATGTAAACGGCGTTTCCGTGCGCTGCTCTGGTTCGCCAGAAGTGGCTTAGTCATGCTGGCCACATGACCCGGAAGCTGTCTTCGGACAAACGCCAGCTCCCTTGGCCTATAGAGTAAGATGAGCGTGCAATGCCAGAGTCATCCACGACTGGACCTAATGGTCAGGGGTACCTTTACCTTTACCTTTAAGTGGGTATATAGAACTGCAGCCTAAACAGTTAGTTAATCTTTAGCAGGATTTCGTTATAAGTCCTTTGAAAATGGATAGCTTTTATATTCAATCGGGATCCTTTTCCTGAAAAGCTTTCAGTGAGCCAGGAGGCTGAGAACTTGTGGTTCTTTAAGGCAATTATTGGAAAGGGTTTTTGTGGAAGGGGATGGCGACAACCTAGGGGCCACCCCCTCTCCTTACTGCATAGTTGGCACTGAAGCTCGATGCTGCCGTGCCAGAGAGGAACTGGCTGTGAAGCACGCTGCTCAGTCAGCTCCAAACTGGTGAGACACTGTATGCATCTGCTTTATTGTAATGTTTAACTTTTTGTGAGCTGTCTTGGGAGACAAAGTATAAATAAACTGAATAAAATGCATAGCTCTGAGGATGAGCCCCAAAGTGCTGTAGGCTGGCAGGACTGATTGCACAGTAAGCTAGCCATCTACATGAGCAGTAGAGTTTTATCAGAGTTACTTGATCCATCTCTAAGGATGGGGGGAGAAAGTGAAGAACACCGCCTTTCTTCTGCATCAATATTTTTAACTGTTTCTAATATTCTGTTCTTTTGGGAAGGCTTTGTTCATGTGTATTCCTCATGACAGTTTGGGGAAAGATTTGTATATCCTTTTTAAAAAAATCTATTTTTTTAAAGTGTGAACAATTTTTTGTTCATACCTAACAACTCTTCAAAGGGCTGCTCCATGCTGGTGGTTTTTTTGGGGTGTGTGAGAATTTGGCAACATGTCATTGATGTACATGTGCATTGATGTGCATTAATGGTGGGATTATACTGGACCGTCCATTAAATTGTTCTGCAATGCTTCCCCAATGAGACAGCATCATTGCTGTCTGGAGGAGGAGCACCATTGTGCTACAGCACAACGAAAGTGGGACAAAAGCACACCCCGAAAATATCTGTGGTATGAAAAGTCGCAGAGTTTCAGCAACTATTGGGAACAAAGCAGCATGTCTACTCTGAAACTTTTATTAGCCAAAAAAGTATTGAAAATAGGATTGCCTAGAATCCACAGGGATGCTCACCACTTCGGAGAGAAATGATGGTGCAACAGAGGAGGTTAGTAGTTCCTGACTGGCAAGGCAAAACTTTGGAGATGGAGTCAAGGTGTTGGTTCAGGATGACCAACTGTGCCCCTGAAGCTGGGGTCAAACATTCAAGTTGTTTTAGTGAGGTCTTGGAGCAACTGGTTGAATTTCTGGCAGGGATACATAGTCATTGACTGGAGGCCTCACCGCTTGACATTTAAAGGGCTGGAACCTTCTTTTGTCATTCCATTGAGGTGGGGAGCTGTGCGGTTCCCATCTCAGGGCTCTCTGGAGCCCCTAAGGCGTCTGTGGACCAGCCCATCAGAGTCTGGTGGCACCAATGTCTCCTCATGGCTCAGAGGAAGGGAGGCAGGCTCTGGTGCCTGCAGACCCACATTGTACAAACCAGGGGGTGGATCCATTTCCTCCTCAGAGCTGCAGCAGTTGAAGGACAGTGCCTCCAAGGAGTCCTGGTCAACGGCCATGACAATGAGCACCTGTACTCATTCAGAATTTGAGCATAAGCTTGAAATAAATGGAAGCCATGGTGCCATAATATCTTTTGAAAAATTGCCCATAGACTCAATAAATGGCAATTATTTGGAATCAAAGAGACACTTTGCCAGGAATCCAGCTGTAAGGTGGGATGGAGTCAGTCAACCTACTACCCAGAACACTGAAATGTTCAGATCAAAGATTTAGATTGCATAGGATTTTGTTTTCATGAAGTCCATTGAGGTTCAGAGCGGAACAAATTGTCCAGAGTTTAAATAAGATGATTTAGTACCACTTACGGTAAATCCTTAGGATGACATGGGCTGGAATCTCCATTGTCCAATCAAGCAAAAACCATTCAAATCCTGCTACTTTGAGATGACTATATAAGAATACTTAGATTTAATCAGGTGTTGAACCATGATTCCTTTAATTTCTTTTTCAGTTATAACCACTAACACTAAGATCCATATAATATGTAAGAAATTTCCAATGGTTTTACAGACTGGCAGTGTGATGTTATGCTGCCAGTTCAGCTGCTACACTTCAGGGAGGAACTTTGCCCAGTTGCAAGTTACATACAGTGGGCAGAACCCTACAGTTTTTCTCCACTTGCTTGTTGAAAATGCTTTGCTGCTTTGCTGCCTTTTCACTGGCACAGTGCAGGCAAGTTCTGGGAAAGTTGCCATGTAATTATCTATTGCAGCTAACAGAACAAAGATTCCCATGGCCAGCTGGGAAAACTAACTAATTTATTGCAGCTTGAACTTTTGTAGAGTCTACAATCAGATGCCTCATGCATGGAGGCAGGGGTGCTCCAGTGGCTTTTGGAAAGCTGTAAGGAACTGTTGTTGGCGCTGCAGCTTCCTTCCTTGTCCCATTTCCATGCTCATCTGTGCCATGTAGTTACTTAGATGGACTGCTGCTATAGTAATGCTTGTGACTACAGCTACACCAGTCTTCTTTAGGGATCACTCGTAGCTGAGTAAGATTGTCTTCCATAAACACAGTTTTAACAGTGAGTCCGTAAGTGACTGTGGAGGCCAATTCTGGATCCACACGTCCTTCCACAGTGGAGGCATAGGTTTCCAGGTGGGAGTTGATGATGGTGAGGGTTTGCCAACCATGCCTTCTCCCTTTCGTCCTGAGTTTTAGCATCTTCAAAGCCCATGACACCTTTAATAAAGGCTGTTCTCCAACTGGAGCGCTCACAGGCCAGTGTTTCCCAGTTGTTGGTGTTTATACTACATTTTTTAAGATTTACCATGAGAGAGTCTTTGAACCTCTTATGTTGACCACCAGCATTACGCTTACCAATTTTAAGTTGGGAGTAGTGTAGTTGCTTTGGAAGATGATAATCAGGCATCCGCACAACATGGCCAGTCCAACGAAGTTGATGTTGAAGAACCATTGCTTCAACACTGGTGATCTTTGCTTCTTTCAGTACACTGGCATTAGTTTGCATGTCTTCCCAGGTGATGTGCAAAATTTTTCAGAGACACCGTTGATGGACTCTTTCAAGGAGCTGGAGATGACATTTATTAGTGGTCCATGTTTCACAGGCATACAGGAAGGTTGGTAGTAAACAAGCATTTGGTATCCCTGCAAATGTCCTGGTCCTCAAACACTCTGCACTTCAGTCGGGAGAAAGCTGCACTCGCAGAGCTCAGGCGATGCTGGATTTCGGCATCAATGTCTGCCCTTGTGGAAAGATAACTGCCCACGTAGGAGAAGTGACCAACATTTTCCAACGTTACACCAGTGCAGGAGGGATGGGGCATATGAACACACAAGAAGCTGCTTTAATCAGACTATTTGCCCAAGCCTGCCGGTAGTTCAGCCTTACCATAAGCCTGACAAAGACCAACATCCTGGGTCAGCACACTGCCATCACTCCACACACCAGCACGGTGATCACACACATGAGGTGGTAGATGATTTTGTCTAATTAGGTTCCACCATAACCAGCAACCTCTCCATTGATGCCAAGCTGGCCAAGTGTTTTGGTAAGGCAGTTACAGCGATGGCTCACCTCTCCAAAAGGGTATGGGAATAATGTAATGCTAACATCCAATACTAAAATGAAAGTCTATCAGACCTGTGTGTTGAGTATGCTGCTTTATGGAAGTGAGCCATGGGCAACTAACAACTGCTGGGAGCGATGCCTCAGTGCCTTCCATATGTACAGCTTTAGGAAGATTTTGGGTATCACATGGCAGGAAAAAGTCTCAAATGCAGATGTGCGCTCCCAAGCCCACATTCCCAACATGTACATACTCCTGTCTCAACGACATCTACACTGGCTTAGTTATGTCCACAGAATGGAAGATGGCAGGATCCCCAAGGATGTGCTCTATGGGGAACTGGCTTCAAGCACCAGGCTTGTTGGCAGACCAACTCTGTTCTACAAAGATGTCTGCAAACAAGACATGAAGGGTGACAACATCAACCCTATCATGTGGGAATCCCTTGCAGGCAGCTACAGTGCTTGGAGACAGATACTCAGATTGTGTATCCACAGCAGTGACCAGAGGAGGAATGACCACTGAGAGAAGTGCAGAGAGAACAAGCATCTGCCCCAGCTTCAACAAAACATGTCTCTTCTGTATTGGTCTCTATAGCCAAAGTGAGCACTGGAACTCTTCAATGATTTGACTTCATCCCCAAATGTGCACTCCTCCATTTTCTCCCAAGACAGACAGATGCCAGCTATAAGGCCTACTATTATCTACCTAGTGTCCCACAGAGAACTTTCCCAATTTTACTGCATTTCAGCTGGAGAGATAATGGACTGAACTTATGAATACAAAGCACATGGTTTACAATTAAGCTATGAGTCCATCACAGCTTAGGAGCTTTGCTGATAATTGGATTCTGTACTTCACCAAAACGAAGGGTCAGGTTACCCAATGGTTATTCTTTCCCCATTTCATAGACCATGTGGGCTTCAGTCACATCCCCCTCTAATGCAACAGAATCAGTGTTGCTCCCACAGCCTGTAAAATATCTGCTGCCATGAAGAAAGGAGAACAGGAAAGACAGCCTACATTTCCCCCAGATTTGCATTTGTTCAGTTTTATTTCTCTTTGGCTAAATTTCACTTTTAAAACATGCATCTTTAGTTCTGCTGAACTCTTGCCCCTTGCCATTCTCCATTTGCTCTTTGATGCAAAATGCTTTTTTGTTTTGTTTTGGGCAATGCCAAAATACCACTACACTGTTTTCTTAAGCAGCCTACATACTGATTCTATGAATTTTAATTCTGTTCCTTTCCTCCTCCAGGCGGTTAATGGCTAACATATATTGTTTTAAATCACCTTTATTGAAATTGAATGCTCTAGTATCACCAAGTCAGAATGAACTCCTATGAAGATATGGAGCTCAGTTATCATATCAGGATCCTTAGTGGTTTTCTCAATTGATCTAGATAAGTTTTCAACTTGGTACTAATGTAGATTCTTGTAAATTACTAGATGTTATTTTTATTTATAGAAGCTGGTTTTCCAACTTTACATTTTGCTAAAATCTTAAGTAGTTTATAATAGCTATTGATCAACAGATATAGCTTCCCACCATTGCTTCTATTAGGCTAAATAGCAAAGGCTTTTAAAATCACTGTGGCATTTGTAGGTTCAAGAGGTCATCGAGGTATTACTACTATGCTGAAATCAACTCCTATATTTGGCTCAATAAGCCCCAAAGGTCTCCAAGAGACTTACTTACAATTAAAAACATACCATAGAAAAAATACTGTAACAGAAAACACTAACAGTTCCTACAATATATAAAAAACAATACACCCCCCCAAAGCAATGAGAAGCTCTGACAGCACACTAACAATAAAACAAAAACAACAGTATTTCAAAGTCCTGGGGGAAAGGTAAGATTTTATTTGGCACCAAAAACCTGTTAAAGCTGGACAGCTAAGTCCAGTCGCAGACGACTCTGGGGTTGCGACGCTCATCTCACTTTACAGGCCGAGGGAGCCGGTGTTTGTCCGCAGACAGTTTTGCCAGGTCATGTGCCCAGCATGACTAAGCCACTTCTGGCGCAAAGGAACACCAAAACCAGAGCAGTGCACAGAAACGCCGTTTACATTCCCGCCGGAGCGTTACTTATTGATCTACTTACACTTTGACGTGCTTTCAAACTGCTAGGTTGGCAGGAGCAGGGACTGAGCAATGGGAGCTCACCCTGTTTTGGGGATTCGAACTGCTGACCTTCTGATCGGCAAGCGCAAGAGGCTCTGTGGTTTAGAATACAGTGCCACCCGCGTCCCCTGTGAGGATCGAACTCACGACCCCTAGTTTACAAGACCAGTGCTCTAACCACTGAGCTATGGAACCACTCATACATGCTGTTAGTGCCCTGCAAAACTCACTGGGGAGAGTATTCCACAGACAGGGAGCTACAGCTGAGGTGGGACCTCTAATGACAATCTAAGGGTTTAGGTAGGTTCATATTAAAGGTAAAGGTACCCCTGCCCGAACGGGCCAGTCTTGACAGACTCTGGGGTTTGTGCGCCCATCTCACATCTATAGGCCGGGGGCCAGCGCTGTCCGGAGACACTTCCGGGTCACGTGGCCAGCGTGACAAAGCTGCATCTGGCGAGCCAGCGCAGCACACGGAACGCCGTTTACCTTCCCGCTGGTAAGCGGTACCTATTTATCTACTTGCACCCGGGGGTGCTTTCGAACTGCTAGGTTGGCAGGTGCTGGGACCGAGCAGCGGGAGCGCACCCCGCCGCGGGGATTCGAACCGCTGACCTTTCGATCGGCAAGCCCTAGGCGCTGAGGCTTTTACCCACAGCGCCACCCGCGTCCCAATAGGTTCATATTAGCACACCATTAAAGTCACTTGTATGCAATGTATTCCCAATTCAACACCTTAACTTACAAAAAACCCAGCCTTATTAGCTGAAATAATAATGCCTATAGTATTAGCATTTATGCATCTACTTAAAATTTATCTGTTCACCTAAGCTTTCCCTGAGGGGTGATCTAGTTATGTTGCTGTATTAATCTGATCCAGTGTTTACATGTGTTTTGTATTTGTTTTATGAATACAATTGATTTTATGCTGTTCACTGCCACAATTCCCCCCCCCCAATGTTGGCAGCACAGAATTTTAAATAAAGAAATTAGAAAACAGAGTATAAGGCAGGAATGGTGAACCTGTGGCCCTCCAGCTGTTGTTGGACTCCGACTCTAATAAACAAAGCTGGCTGGGGCTGATGGGAGTTGTCAGAACAACATCTGAAGAGCCACAATGTCTCTATCCCTGGTGTAATGATATATACCACAGAATAAATTTACAAACATATTTGTCCAGGTGTGTTTCAGATCTTCCCTATACATTAAAGCACATCTAAGAATCCTGGGAGTTGTAGTTCTTTAAGTTTGTTAAGGGTGCTGGCCAAATGTATTTCTCTAAGGACAAAACTACAGTTCCCAGGATTCTTTGAGGAATGTCATGTGTTTTAAAAGTGCATTGGATGTTCTTTAAATTTTTGTTGTGGATCTACCCATCATTTAAATGTATTATGCAAAAGGTAGAAAAATGTTTTGGAGCATCCAGAATTTTGTCATCCTACTTCACAATGGTGTATTTCTCAATCGCTGCTTCTTCCTACACCTATAGCACCAAGGCTATAGGTGTAAGTAGGCATACGCAAACTCGGCCCTCCAGATGTCTTGGGACTACAACTCCCATCATCCCTAGCTAACAGGACCAGTGGTCTGGGATGATGGGAATTGTAGTCTCAAAGCATCTGGAGGGTCGAGTTTGCCTATGCCTGGTTTAAGTGTATACATCACACGCTTAAAGCACATCACTTCCCCCAAAGAACCCTGGGAACCATAGTTCCAAACACCCTTAACAAACTACTGCTTCCAGGACTCGGGGGGGGGGGATGTCATGTGCTTTAAATGTGCTTTAAAATGAATGCTGAAGGAAATGTGCTTCTAGGAAGAGGAAGGACCTACCATCTGAATCCCTCTACTAGTCTTGGTTTCGTGCAATGGGTGCTGAGACCTCTGCTCTAAGCCTCTTCAGTCTGTCTGGACTAATGGCGTGGAATTGCCACAGACTTCCTGTGATGTGCTGGCATCTGGTGCCCAGATCCAGGGTCACTGTGTCCTTACCAGTTTCTTATACTTCTAGCAAATGATGTGAACCGACCTTTCAAAGGGGGTGGGAGAGAAACAGCTGAACTTATTGAGTCAGCTTCCTACCATAGTTTCTGTTTCATGTCCTGCTCATATACCATAAATGTGATGAAAACTCCTTGAGCTTGGGCCTGAATATGTATACCTCTGGGATTCTTAAAGAAGAGGTAAGCACCAGGACCCCCTGGAGAAGCACCCCCAGCTTCTTGCCTCCTACTGGCCTTTCCTCCAATACTCATTTTTTCCTACCCATTCCTTTCAAATTCCAGGAAAAGAAAAGGAGGAAGCAAACAAATGAGAAGCAAATGTCTACCCAGGTCTTTTTTTCTCTTTTGGCCCGGGGCTCCTTGGTGGTGGTGATAGTGGGCTGTTTGTCTTCTACCTGTGGTTTTTCTTTCCTTTTGTGTTTTTGCCAGCAGCAAATTCGATTCAAATGTCTCCATTTGAATTGCATCAATGGGGAAAAAAATCTGCACCCCTTAAAACCATTGTCAGGGACAAATGCCCACACCTAGCGAAAGGGATCGCGAGCCTTTGTCCCACACTGTGCGGTTTTCTTTGTGGTAGGCCCTTTCTGTGCACTACTCTGAGCAATCCAGTGTCAAAGCTTTTGAAAGAGAGACCTTATTCGGCTGTACTAACTTGTCCAAAGCTCCCATGATCTCTGGCTGCCTGCAGATTACCGTACTCTGCACCAGGCCCGTGCAAAGCTTGTCTGAGGCCCAAGGAAGGAGTCTTGTTTGAATGCAGTTATAAACTCAAACAGAAAAGCAGCCGGTTAATGGCAGGACCCCCATGGGCTTAGCCCTCTGAGGCCCAGGGCAAGTGTACCTAGGCCTGCTTTGCACTGCCAGGAGATTTCCATCTCCTGCTTGGTGAAGCTGTCCTTTGAGGTGGTAGATCAAATTCAGATTGGCCTGGAAAGGAAGCAAGGCTTTTCCTGCTTTCAGGGGAGAAATGCTTCCACTTGCTTCCAGTCCAATGCAGTGTGAGAGATGAGTGGCTCATCTTTCCCTGGGTACAATCCCTAATTGCAGAGCTAAGTATCAACGTTCTTGCCTTAGTATGCAAATTGCAATATGCTTACATTTGTTTGGGGTGCTGTAGTAAGAGGAAACGAGCTGTGGCTTTTTCACAGGGCATTGCTACATAGAAGCTAGTCACAAATGATGTACTTTTCAAGAATGACGGAAGGAAATGAGAGAGGCGGGGTTCATATTGACCTCATTGCTCTTTGGAGGATATGGTCAGCTAGGAACAGTTTGGAAGAACAAGAGAACTACGTTTCAATCTTCAGTTTGTATTCCTGGATGTCTGAGTTCAGGCACCTGAGATAGTATTTCCTGGCTGGGCTTCTTGGTGTGTATTCTGGTAACAGGGTTAAAGTGCATGCTCTTAGATCTTAATATAATATTTCTGTTCTCTGAACTCACAACCTTTGCAAGCCCCACATTAAAAAAATGAAACTTATTTTTCAAAAGCAAATACTGTCTAAATAAGCTTTGTCTTAAATGAGAAAAACTTCCCCTGAAACTTCATCAGTAGTACTGACAGTCCATTTAAAGAACTGCTTTTCTCCAGGCCATTTTCTTTTGATATTGAAAGTAATTGTTCTGGTATTCCAAAATACAGAGCTCTTCTAAATGGCTCATTGGATATTGTAAGCAGGTAAGTGGGAGCAGCATTTTTAAACTTGCCATCTTTTCAGAGGGCAAATCCAGATTAAATGGGTGGGGGGGGGGAATGCAGGCTGGCATTTTGATGCCAATGCACCCACAGAAATTCTGCCAATACACAAAAAACCCTTTCATGCATGAGCAGCACTGATCCTCCAATAAATACTCATGTGGAAGCACCCATAAAAGTCTGAAGTAATAGAACTGTAGAGTTGGAAGAGGTCCCCAAGGGTCATCTAGTCCAACCCCCTGCAATGTAGGAATCTCAACTAAAGCATCCATGACAAATGACCGTCCAACCTTAAAAGGAAGGATTAAAAACCTTCAAGGAAGGAGAGTCCATAATCTCCCCAGGGAACTATGCTATTTGCATGTAATTTTTCTAAAGAAGAAACATTTCCCCCCTTCCTACATTTCCAATTTTGAAATGGAAATTTTCCAATTTCGTACCAGCCACAACTGGGATATTTAGTTGCTTAAAATTTCTTATTTCCCTGTATTTTAAACACAAACAACTGTATGGCATAGAAGACCCTGTCTCAAATATTGTAACCATTTTCTGTAAATGTTTGCTGATCCAGCCAAATATTTTTTTCCAGAACCCAATCCACTTCTACTTGAAATAATTCAGTAGCACAATAGCTGTGTGGCTTTTTGTGTATGTTTTTGTTCCTTAGTAACTTTGGAGCTACTGTAAATCAAAGTCTTAGATTGAGCAACTTGTACATAACCTTCACTTGTTTTCCTGGTATCTCTGGCTTGTTTGTACTGTGAATGATGGATGACCCAGTGCAACATAATGGCAAATTCCTGGAATCTGAGCCTGCTATTTGAAAAGATGCATGTTCATATTCACATCAGTTATTGATGTTTACTAGCCATACAGTCAAATCAGTGCAATATGTATATGTGGGTATTATATGTGCATAATATAAGTGTATTATATCTCCATGCATCCATGTTGCCCTCCCCCTCATCTATTCAAAGATGAATTGGATGATTTCATGAACAGCTGCAACAGGTTAAATATTGCTGTGAATTTCAGAAGCGTTGTACAGCTTAATTATCTAACAGACCCACTATCTAAAAAGAGGTGTTAGGCTAAGCTGTAGTGTCTGACAACCCCTAGAGCTGGTAGGGTGGCCTGTGCCCAAAGTGGCCATGTAGGCAGGGCCAATGGGGTCACATGGGCAGGCCAAAGTTCTGGTTTTCTTCCCATTCTCATTCTATGCAAAGGTGTAGACACTACAGCCCTTAGTGCCTAACTCACCTGAAAAATGCCCAACCTTAACTATTTGAAAATGATTCATAGATGGTACCTAACTCTGAGTAGGTTGGCTATGATATATAAAGTACCATCAGATATGTGTTGGACATGTAAAGAAAAGGAGGGGGCCTTTTTTTCATATGTGGTGGACATGTAAAAAAGTAAAAGAATATTGGGAAATGATTTATAATGAGTTGGAAAAAATGTTTACAATTACCTTCCCCAAAAGACCAGAGCCCGTTTTATTAGGAATAACCCTGACAGAAGTTCCTAGGTGTCAGAAAAGCTTATTTATGTATGTAACAACAGTGGTCTGTGTTTTGTTAGCCCCCAAATGGAAAATAAGCGAGGTCCCAGACAAAGAGGATTGGCAACTTAAGATGTTAGGTTATGCAGAACTTACAGGTTTAACACATAGAATAAAAGAACAAGAAGAACTTATATTTAAAGAAGAGTGGAAAACACTTACTGAATATATGGAAAATAATGATATCTCTCTCTCTCTCTCTCTCTCTCTCTCTCTGTGTGTGTGTGTGTGTCCAACCTTGGTTTAGAAGTGGTCCCTGCTGTCACAATGTCTAGTATGGGATAATGTTGCAATAACCATATATTACTCAGAAGTAAGCCCAATTAAATTCCATGGGGATAGCTGCCAGATAGGACTGGAGCCTGAACTGGTTAGTCTTAAAGCTGCCACACAGAACTATTTAACAAAGTCCCCTCTAAACTTTTATTCCTCCTGCCACCAACTTACTCGCTTCTATGCCTTCTTTCCAGAATGTGGGGTGATAGTAAATGAATTAGAGTGCAGGAGGACAGGGTTAAAATCACCACTCATTTATGAAATCTTCCTGGGTGACCTTGGGCTATTCCCTGTCAGCCTAGGTCTCAGGGTTGCGAGGGTAAAATGTGGAAGAGGAGAGTCATGAATGCCAAAGTAAGGTCCTTCAAGGACAGAAATGAAATGGTTTAATTGGAGAACATATGTCCTCAAAAATTATTGCCTTACTGGCAAAATGCTACTGGAAGGAATTTTTTTATTTTGGCAAAATGAAGAATTAGGAAGGGGCCAGTCACTCTGCTGGAGTTAGCAGAAGACCTCTCAAGGCCATGGATGACAAGAAAGATGCAGCAGAATTAATATCAGTAGGAAGAGGACCAAATGTTCTAAGTATGATTGGATATGCACACACCCAACCAACAGAACTTTATGTGCATGAAAGGAAACCAGGCTTGCTTGTTTTTAGTTGGTTCAATGCGGAATAACTGGCCATGGGAGGGTAGCAACATGGACAAGCCAGTTACATTGGGTCTGTTCATTTATTAACTACATTTATATCACTTCCCAAAACAGGAATTCTCTGGGTGTGTCCCAAAGCAAAGCAAAACAGTTAAAACTGTAAATTAAAATCAAAGTGACAACCAGTGCCCATCTCAGTACAACGTTACCTGCTTAAAGGAAAGCTAAGAAACAACAGGATCCATATAGTGACTAGCACTTCCCAAACCAGCAGCAGGAGTGCCCCGGATGCAGATTAAACAGGACACTGTATACAGAGCCTTACTCTCAAGTTTTTGGGGAGTATTCTAAGTACGTTTTGTGTTTCAGGTTAAAAGATAAAATGTGATTGCCCTGCACAAAATAGTTAGGCTCTTTTTAATGGGGAGTAGAATATTTTCTCTCATTTATGGAGCACACACACAAACATACTTTTCTTTTAAGAATCCTAAAATAACTCCCAGATATATATTAGTTTTGGGGACTTTGGTGCGGGGGTGGGGAGGGAGTCTGCTTCAGATCCTTACCTCTCAAATGTGACCCGTCAAGAAAGTCATGGTAGCTCCATCCAAGAGGTGGCAATGAGACTCAGGAAAGTGGTCACTCTAAACTTGGTTATTATCCATTGGAGCATTGTTACAGCTGCTGGTGGCAAGGTATATGTTGACCTTAACAAGATAACAATAGGAGTGGAACTGAGCATTGTTTTCCCAATAGGGTCAGTAGCTAAAACGTTAACTCTTTAATTCAATGAGTTTCTTTCCATACATGGAGTTTCTTTTTTGCGCTGTATATATTATGCTCATCAGGCGGCATGAGTGCCCTCTTGTGGCGATCAAGAGCAAAAGCAAGCGATAAAAGGCACAATCCTAGACAATCCATTCATTCAGCATTAATCTTGATTTCTTTGTACCAAGTTTTCCAGGAGATTAGATGCAGGTTGCTTCCAGATGGACCTGCTTATTATGCATACATCCTGATTTCTTTTTGACTATTTAATAAGCATTCATTCCAAATCATTTGCAGAGAGGTCAGATGACGGTCACGCCCACCTCTTAGGCCACATGCACACCATACATTTAAAGCACTATGATACCACTTTAAACAGCCATGGCTTCCCCCAAATTATACTGGGAATTATGAATCCCAGAATTCTCTGTGAAGAGAGTTAAATCGCTCTGCACATTGCTCTGGGATGGGAATTGTAGCTTTGTGTGATCAGCACCTTTAAACTGCAGTTTGTAGGATTCCCTGACACTGAAAGCAGTATAATAGTGCTTTAAATGTGTAGTGCAGATGTGACTGACATTGCATATCCTACACTTTCCAGTTCATTTCCCCATTACTTTCCTTGTCTGATTTGGGAGCAGAGGAGAAACTGGGTTTGTTCTGCAAGAGCACCAAATCAACCGTAATTGTGCAACCTAAATTTGCCATTTTGTCTTGGGGCACCCATCACACATAGACTTCAATATCCCATCTGAATAATGTGGTTTCATTTCTATTGCTTTTCCTGTAGAAGAGACTGGGGCTGAAATGTCAACATAGGATTTGGTATTTAAATGGATCATTTAACATTAGTCAAAGGTAGAATTAAGCATGCTTGTAAAATTGACAAACAACTGAAAAAGCGAAGTATAACAGTATAATTTGCTTCTTCATATTCATTCAACATGCCACACTTTCTGAATACCAAGCTGGGTAATAAGTACCTGATGTTTAATTGTATATTGTTTAATCTGAAGATATATATATATATATAGCAAAAGGAAAGCATACTATGATTACAGGTGAAGATTTTTCAATGTCCAGCACTTAACTAGCTGGTGGCGAGTAGGGCCAGCCCAAGACATTTTGGTGCCTGAGGTGAACCACAAAATGCCGTCCCTCTCTCTGCCAGGAAAGTAGGGGCAAGTGAAGAAATACATCAGGAACGGGGGGGAGGGGGGAATAATGATCTATACAGTGGTATCTCAGGTTACATACGATTCAGGTTACAGACTCCGCTAACCCAGAAATAGTACCTCATGTTTAGAGAAAACTTTACCTCAGGATGAGAACAGAAATCATGCTCCGGCGGCAGCAGCGGCAGCGGGAGGCCCCATTAGCTAAAGTGGTGCTTCAGGTTAAGAACAGTTTCAGGTTAAGAACAGACCTCCAGAACAAATTAAGTTCTTAACCCGAGGTACCACTGTATTGGGATCTGTGGCCCCTGTGGCCCCTGTTGCCTAAGGTGGTTGCCTGAGGCAGTTGCCTCACCTTGCCTTTATGGGTGGGTCAGCCCTGGGGGCGAGGGCTTGAGAATTAGGCACTTAAATTTCGGAAGCTTGGGTTTCACTATTCATTTTTCATCTTGTAACATATACTTGACTAAGACACTTAACATACCTTTATCACATGTTAACAAGACTTGCAAAAGATGATTGCAAATTCTGAGAGTGGATGCAGTGATATACTCTTCCGGCCTCTGATAGGCAGCAGCAGGGCTTAATGGCATGAGGGAGCCATTCCTGCATATGGACGCTTGCCTCTCACCCTGGCCAAGGCTCAAGGGGGAGGAATGGGGCAGATAAGATCTGCACGTTAGCTGCCAGCTACTGTCAGTGGGAATACAACTGAGAAAGCCCTAAACACTCTAGGGCTGGATCTATACTCACTCTTTAAATGTTCTTAGAATGATATATTTTTTATATCACTTTAAAACGTAAGGGCATTTGTTTTCACTTCCTTTTCTACAAGGTCTACCCACTTATTTGACGGGGCAAGCTCTGCAGCACCCTCTGGTGTCACATTCTGATAACACATCATTAACATTTTAAAGAACATTACAGTGGTACCTCAGGTTACATACACTTCAGGTTACATACACTTCAGGTTACAGACTCCGCTAACCCAGAAATAATACCTCAGGTTAAGAACTTTGCTTCAGGATGAGAACAGAAATTGGGCTCCGGTGGTGCGGCATCAGCGGGAGCCCCCATTAGCTAAAGTAGTGCTTCAGGTTAAGAACAGTTTAAGGTTAAGAATGGACCTCCGGAACGAATTAAGTACTTAGCCCAAGGTACCACTGTATATAGCTATATCAGGGGCCAGCAAACTTTTTCAGCAGGGGGCTGGTCCACTGTCCCTTAGACTTTGTGGGGGGCCGGAATATATTTTGAAAAAAATACATGAATGAATTCCTACGCTGCACAAATAACCCAGAGATGCATTTTAAATAAAAGCACACATTCTACTCATGTAAAAACACCAGGCAGGCTCCACAAATAACCCAGAGATGCATTTTTAAATAAAAGGACACATTCTACTCATGTAAAAACACGCTGATTCCCAGACTGTCCGTGTGCTGGATTTAGAAGGCGATTGGGCTGTATCCGGCCCTCGGGCCTTAGTTTGTCTACCCACGGGCTATATCATAACCCTTTAAAACTCAGTTTTAGTGTTAAAAACCATATGTAGAGGAGTCTCAGGGCTATGGTATCTGAAGGATGTCCTTTTTCTATGTAAACTTGGCCAAATTTACTGATATTATTAGAAGGCCTGCTATAGCTTCCCATTCCCTTTTGTGCTACTAGACAAGGACTTTTCTGATGCAGCACCCCAAATTCCAAAAGAGCAATCTGGCGCAAACTCCTTTTTTTCAGGTGGAGTGGGGAAATAATATTTTCCCGTAAGGAGCGTGCTGATTTATTATGGCTTTTACATTGTTTGCTTGGGTTTGGTTTTTTTTTTTTTAGTATGTTTGATGATGCTATATTACTGTTCCTATGTGATAGTTTTAAAATTTGTTTTGTGAACTATTTTGGAAATTCCTCTGCTAAGATAGGACAAAAATATTGTAACTCCCTCTCTGCTTTTCTCCCTAGCTCCATCTAGTTCACTGGAACTCCACAATGTACCACAACATTGATGAAGCAGTGGGGAAGAAGAACGGCATAGCCATTATTGCTTTATTTGTGCAGGTAACTTTCTACTGTCTTTGTCATAATCATAATCATAATTAAATTCAATAGATGCTTTTTTGCCATGGGCAGCTCATGACCATTTATCATGACTATTTCTTGTAAACGCTGTGTTCAAAAAATGTCATAATGTGTGCAGTAGAATATTTTGAAATACTAGTTTTAAGAGAAGAAAGAGAAAGGCATTCTGAACATAGTCAAACTTAGGTTATAAATTGTCCCTGGAAAAGAAAATGATTATTTGGGATTATTTGTGGGCTGGTGAGAAAATAACCTTTTTTTTATTTTGTAGTGGGCATTAGAACAAGTCTACACTTTAGAAAGATCAAAATGGATCAGATTTAATGACTTGGTTAAAGGAACTTAGGATTTGCAGTGATAATATTTCAAATAAGGACAGTTGCAAATGGACTTATTTTTTATGATATGGCAGAGCTTATCTCTTTGCAGAAGAGCATGAATATGGTTTTCAAAGTTCAGCTTTGTGGTTTATTTGAGTTTGTAGATCATGGAATTGTAGAGTTGGAAGGGACCCCCAGGGTCATCTAGTCCAACCCCCTGCAATGCAACATGGGGCTCAAACCCACAACCCTGAGATTAAGAGTCTCATGCTCTACCAACTGAGCCATGACATACAGCAATCAGAACAGGAATAATGCAATGAATGAATGAATGATTGAATGAAGGCAGCAATTCCCATTCTGATCTGTTTTCATCTCCATCAGCACTGTTTCCATTCCACTGCACTTTGGTTTCTGCCAAATACTGTGTTAATCATCTTGCTGTCTGCTATTTAATGTAAGTTGGATGACTTGTGTAACTATTTATGTAACTTCCTTTCATTTCCACGTAAAGGAATGCCAAAATGTTTTTTTAGTCATTAATTACGTATTGTATGGGTACTAACAAGGATGATGTGAACTACTACCAATCACTGAAGAGACTTCTGTTCCTGACCACAGACAAACATGCAAACTGATGCCAATTTCCCTTTCTCTTTCCATTTCCCCCCAGAATTCTCCAACATTCCTAAGTGAGAATGGTGTTTTATATTAAGATATAAATTGCCGATCTAAATTCAACTTTACACAAAACATGCTGCTTATCTATTTAAGTGCTTGGAATATATACAGAGAAAGAATGGTTTGATTATGTCAAAGTGAAAGGGATGTGGGCAGTGCTTTTTTTTCTTAAAAAAATGTTTAGGGGTACTCTCATTTTCCTACTCATATTGAAATACTGCCCCTCAATGAGGCCAAACTTAGATTCAGAAAATGTTTAGGGGTATGCATACGCCTGCGTCCTCCTAGAAAAAAAGCACTGGATTTGAGTGTAGTGGTTGTCTGGGGTTTCTGTGGAAAAACAACTTTACTGCAGAAGAATTCACAAGTGTTTATTGCTTTTAAGTACTAGGCAAATGCTCCTTTATGAACCATATTTGTGCACCATGACCCTAACTATGTTTATGTGGAAGTAAGCCCTACTGATTTCAATTTACTTCCAAGTAAGTATGCTTAAGTACATGGGTGGTGCTGTGGGTTAAACCACAGAGCCTAGGACTTGCTGATCAGGAGGTTGGCAGTTCGAATCCCCGCGACGGGGTGAGCTCCCATTGCTCGGTCCCTGCTCCTGCCAACCTAGCAGTTCGAAAGCACCTCAAAGTGCAAGTAGATAAATAGGTACTGCTCCAGCGGGAAGGTAAACTGCGTTTCCGTGCACTGCTCTGGTTCGCCAGAAGCAGTTTAGTCATGCTGGCCACATGACCCGAAAGCTGTACGCCGGCTCCCTCGGCCAGTAAAGCGAGATGAGCGCCACAACCCCAAAGTCGGCCATGACTGGACCTAATGGTCAGGGGTACTTTACCTTTACTTAAGTATGCTTAGGATTGCAGTTTTAGCCAGAACAAATTACCTTGTACGCTATGGAAGCAGAGTTGCCAAAGAAGACTACACAAATCTAAGACTTCTATGCAGCCCAAACAGGTGGTTAGGCTACCCCTCTGCCCTTCACATATTTTGAGCTTCAATTCCCATCAGCCCAAGCCAGCAAGAACACGTTGATGCCGGTTGATGGGAGTTGTAGTCTCAAATATCCAGGGGGCACCAGGTTGGTGAAGGCTGCCTTTTCATAAGTAGTTGTGCCATTTCAATATTGTACGGATGGAGTGGGGAAAGTTGTCCTTCACGTTTCAAATTGATTCTGGGTTAGGTTTTTATTTATTTTTTTGCTTCTATTAATTTGTCAGGTTTTATAATATGATTATAAATGCCTCCAAGACTGTTTGAATGTAAAAGTGTATTGATTATGGTCCTGATGCAGAAATAGGACCGTTAAAAATAATGGAAGCAGCTCTCAGTTCACTCGGTTTGGTATCCTAGAGGACTGTTCCATAATTGCTTCTGAAGCAGCCTTCCAATTTCAGCAGAACTAACCTTGGAGTTACTCAGAAAGTTATGTAAAATTGTTAAATAAAACTCTTTAGCTTAATAATCTCTCTCCACTTTTTCAATTCAATTTAATCAAGGGGCTCCCACCCACCCCTTTTTTCTTTTTTGCGTTGCTCAGTATTTTTATTTTAATTGAAAATGTTTCTGCACTGCATCCTTAAACTGGATGGAGAGTTGGGTGCCCTTTGCTTAATGGCCTACTAGAAGAAAGCCAACTTCACTCAGTGGATTTCATCCAGCTGTAGTTGTCCTGTTTCAATCCCCAGCATCTCCAGGCAGGGCTAGGAGACATCTCTGCCTGAAATCCTGGGGAGCTGCTGCTGTCAGTCAGTGTAGACAGAACTGAGCAAGATGGAGCAGTGGTGTCACTCAGTATGAGACAGTTTCCTACATTACATTGAAATATTCAAGGAATAGCTTTCTTATCAAGCAGCTGAAAAATGAGGAATATTGGTCAACACTGCACAAAATTAGAATTTCTTTTGGCCAATGAAAACAAAGGCATTCCTGGCACCATGGCTACTTTTGCCTTGACAGCCGCAAAACAATGACAGATCTATTACAATTCTCGTAAATGGATAGTAATCAAGAAGCAAGCTCTTAAAGAACTTTCTGTGTACGTTTCAAAGTTGCTGTTTGTGTCTCTGTTCCCTGATCGCTGAGATTTATTTATTGCTTAAGTGGTTACTTTGGTCTGACATTTTTCTTGTTATGGCCTATGGCTTAAAGCAAATCTGATGCTAAGCTGAACAGATGGCAATATGCATTGGTACGTCTGCACTGGCAACACATGTATAAAGTTGTTTAGCCATACGGATCCCTCTTGCTGGGTTGGGGTGAATGTTTTGACACTTGAAATGCTTCTAAACATGTTGTTTGAATTTGGCATCTGAAACAAATTTATCTAAAGTAACAGAAATCTTCTGACAAGAGTCCCGTGTACCCTGCAATGTTGAGATGGGAGTGTCCTCCATTTACTTTATCATGAGGGGTGAGGGAAGGCTTGGCACATTTGAGTTTTCTTAGTTTCTAAATTTTTATCAATCTTAAATTCAGTTCTCCACATTTGTCCAGCAAGTTGTGAATTTTTCTTTTTAAAAAATCCTGAAGGATTTCTCCTAATAACCACAGTTCTGGATGCAGTTTTGACCAACATACACATTTTTGCAAGCAATTTCCCCTAACATAATGCATTTCTGTAAGTTATTTTCAGCAATGCATTCATTTTTATTTACATTTCCCCCTGATTTACACATGTTCATAAGTGTTGTTGGGTTGGAGAATTACACTGCAAAATTCTGATAAGTGCAACTGCTGATGAATGTCTTTGATATGGTTCTCATATTATTTTTTGAAAGTGCAAATTGGATAAATTCAGTTTTAAATGTGAACTGATTGAAGTTCTCCTCCAACCCTACTCATGAGTTATGGAAGCCCCATATGTACACAGGACCCCCCCCCCCTGCAACATGACTGAAGTGACTGAAGGGCTGGCTTCCTGGCCTTCTCCGGATATATGGTATAAGGCAGCTTTCAGTGAAACCATACTGACCTCTTCAGTCACAACGAACCAGCTCTCTGTAAAGACTTCTAGCTCTCAAAAACCCGAGTGAGGTGTATGGTGTTGGCATGCACATTATCCTCATGGTTCATAGCATATGGTCTTCAGCTACCTGTGTAGTAGTTAGTTGTGCTAGTTGTGTAGTAGGTTATATAAGATTTGAACTGGGGCTCAAACTCTGCCGTGAGGCTCCCTAAGGTAATCTTGGGCTAGTCACCTAAGGTGGTTGTGGGGATAAGATGGGGGGGGGGCGTGGGGAGGATATATATATATATATATATATATATATATATATATATATATATATATAGGCCACCTTGAACTGCTCAGAGGAAGGGCAGGATACAGTGCCAGGAGTAAAATAATTTACTCTTGCCCTCTTTGTAATGTGCAGATCCACCCAGAACAAGAGGAGCCAAAGATCTGAACTTTATCCATGTACTCTTGGGAGATGAGCAAACGATAACCTTGCTCTCTATGTCACGCAATGATGCTTGATTATGACATAGGTAAAGGTAAAGGTACCCCTGCCCGAACGGGCCAGTCTTGACAGACTCTGGGGTTTGTGCGCCCATCTCACATCTATTGGCCGGGGGCCAGCGCTGTCCGGAGACACTTCCGGGTCACGTGGCCAGCGTGACAAAGCTGCATCTGGCGAGCCAGCGCAGCACACGGAACGCCGTTTACCTTCCCGCTGGTAAGCGGTACCTATTTATCTACTTGCCCCCGGGGGTGCTTTCGAACTGCTAGGTTGGCAGGCGCTGGGACCGAGCAGCGGGAGCGCACCCCGCCGCGGGGATTCGAACCGCCGACCTTTCGATCGGCAAGCCCTAGGCGCTGAGGCTTTAACCCACAGCGCCATTACTGAAACATTAAGGCAAAAATAGGCAAGTTGGCTTATCCTGAAGTTTGATAGCTTGGTACTCTTGTTTTTATCTTGTCCACTCTATTTACCTTTTTGTCAATTACTTCATTCTGCATCTTTGCTTGAACGTCATGCAAAAGGTCATCCAATTTGGTGGAAATGAATACGGAACTGACTTCACTTGTTGAGAACTTTGCAACCTGTGTTTTATCAGAGGAGGGAATACTGTGTGTTTATATTTATTTATTGTGCATTATGTTTCAGATAGGAAAAGAGCATTCAGGCCTGAAGGCTGTTACTGAAATTCTGCAAGACATCCAATATAAGGTAAAGCTGTTAATTCTGCTTTCTAAAAATGTTTTGAAATGAACTAAGTATGATAGCTGCAGGCTACATTTGAGTTCTCTGATTTATTAAGTAGCTTAGCTATATCCAACATAGGCGGCATCATTTTGTAAAAATAGAAACACTTAAAAAAAGAGAGAGAGAGAGTTTGATAAATAATTTATCTTATAATTTGGTATTTTTATTAGATAGTCAATTGTTTCAAAATCTGCTCTCTCTTAAAAACAAGAGAGACAAGACTGATTTCTGTTAAATTTTCAGGGAAAGTCCAAGACAATACCGTGTTTTAATCCCAACACATTATTACCAGGTAAGTGCTTATTTGTATGCCACAAAACCATGCATGTACAAAAGACTACAGAGGCCAAGAGTGGTGCTGCCCTGAAAGCTTTGATAGAGGCAAACTCATGGCTGTACCATGGCTGCTCTAGGCATGTTTCCTCTTCAGAAGGTAGTTACCTGGCCATGGAATGCGCCTTGCACAATGATGGCAGCAAGTGAGGAGCACAGGCTGACCCTCATATTTGACATGCTCAGACAGCCTGGACTTGGGGAGATCTGGGCTTTACTGAGGAAAGCACTTGTTATGGTATGGTGTTGCACAGAGAGACACATAAACTGAGAAGGGGCATGCTAGTGAAAGCCCTTGCTGGTAGTCCGTGACGAGAGGAGAGTATCCCATGCCAGTGGAGATTGCAGCCCATCTTAGACCCTTCTTGGGAAAAGCATTCAGATGCAGTTTGCTGCAGTCTGATGTTCCATTCAACATCTCTTTGCAGGGATGTAGTTTGGGGATGAAGTGCCTGCAGCAAAGTTTTCCAACATGCTCCCCGCCGGCTGCACCTGGCACAGCTCTAGACTGAAGACAGGATCATGCCCTTGATTTTAAAAAGAAAGATGGAGCATAATGGCAGGTTTTCAAACCAATCTCTTTCATTTAATTTCAGACCCCCTGCTACGAGATTACTGGGTGTACGAAGGCTCTCTCACGGTCCCCCCCTGCAGCGAAGGTGTTACATGGATCTTATTTAGATATCCTTTAACTGTATCCCAACTTCAGGTAATGGCTGTGCTTATAATGACCTTAGAATGTAATTCCGAGCGAAAGGTTATAGTGTGCAAAATATATTGCTGGGCAGGATACCTGCTTCATCTTGAAGATCTCATTAGATCAGTTGGAGCATGGCTTTTAAAATAAAGGTTAAATCTTTTGTGTCACTGAAAGCAATAGAAAGGTCAGAAATGGGAAAAAAAGAACTGTTGACTTTTATTCTATGCACCAAATATATATATATATGTGTGTGTGTGTGTGAAAGAAAAAATATATCACAGAGTAAAAAAGAAATGTAGCCGCTTGTCATCGTCTGCCTTTAAATAATTACTGCTAGTTGTTTGAACAAAGGCACACAATAGCTCTGTTTGTGCAGTGAGGGTTCCTGTGGGTACTGAACATGCCCGCCTGCTTACGTCTGACCCCCCCCCCCTGCAGACACAGGGCTCCTGTTCTGTTGGGGATGCATTATGCAACATATAGTATTGACAAAGTAACAGTACATTAGTGGTAGGTTTCTTCAGCTTTACTTTGTTCTGCAACACTTCCGCAATCCTACCAGAGGGGCTGTAGCACAGCAAAACCAAAATTAAACCAGGATATTTGTGGTATACAAAGCTATGGGATTTCAGCAGGGTGCTACAAGAAATGAGCTAATGTGAAACGAAGCAGTGTGACCACCCCAAAACCTTTGCTGGCATGTGTGTGTGTGAGACTGCTTCTACATTAAGCATTTAACTTCCAATGGTATCCTGCAACCTGCTGCACTTTGGGTGGGTGCAGCAGAGACCCCCATGGGAGTGGCCAGTGTGGTCACTGGACGAAGGGGACTAGGCTAGTCCCCTAAATGTTCCCCTGGTGTCTCCTTCCCAAAGCCTGGGAAGCTTCTGCCCGGCTTAGGGAGGCAGGCACAAGTCTCTGATGGGCCCAAGAGCTGTCCTGCCATCTTCCCAAAGCCCAGAGAGCCAGTGTGGTGTAGTGGTTAAGAGCGGTAGTCACGTAATCTGGGAAACCGGGTTCGTGTCTCCGCTCCTCCACATGCAGCTGCTGGGTGACCTTGGGCCAGTCACACTTCTCTGAAGTCTCTCAGCCCCACTCACCTCACAGAGTGTTTGTTGTGGGGGAGGAAGGGAAAGGAGAATGTTAGCCGCTTTGAGACTCCTGAAGGGGAGTGAAAGGCGGGATATCAAATCCAAACTCTTCTTCTTCTTCTTCACCTGGTGGTGGAGTCCCCTCATCAGAAGAACCCAGTGAAGGGGCACCTCTGCCAGATCCTCCCCCTGCTAACCACCTTAGGATTTCTCTGCCCATTTATGTTCTGTTATGGTTGTCCGGAGTAAACAGTTGCTAAGTATATCTGGTATTCACTTCTCCTACTGAAGTAAGGACTGAGAAGTGCTTCCCACTGAATGATGTTGAGTCTCTCCCTTATCGAAAACATCATTAAAATAAAGCTTTTGTTACAAGTGTGAGGCACTCTATTCAACATGCATTTATTTGAAGGTCTCCTAGTACTACTCAGAAGTACTGCAACTGTGATGGAGCTTTTTTCTCATCTCATTTCTGTATGCTTTATCTCTCCAAGACTCCAAAGATTGAAACTTTTGAAGTGTGTTGGAGAAATCACTTTTTCCTAAACTGCAATGACATCAAACTATCTTAGTGAAGTTTCAGTTCAGGTTTCATTTGAACCATGTTACCTCTCTGTAAGATACTCAAGATCTTACTGTTCTTCTGTAAGATACTTACGTTTTCAGGGAAACTTTTTTCTTCTTAATCCACTTAAATAGACATAAAATCAATGAACATCTTCACAATCTGAACTTTCCCTTTTAAGTATCTCCCAAGAACCTCCATCATCTTCCTTCCTTTCATCTCCTTTATGAAAGCTGCTCCATTCTGCCTTTCAAAGCTAAAAAGAAACAATATGGATTTCAAAAGCACTACTCTGAGGAACAATAATCTTAGCAACCCAAGTTGTTCATCAAATAAACAAGCGTATTGAAAGAAGTCAGTTTTGAAGTAGATGGCAACCACAATTATAGTTATTTTCTGAAATGTCGTTGTCCTTGCATTGTACCAATGTAAAGATAAATCTTGAGTTGAATCCGATCCTACACTGACTTGCACACAGAGAAGCCTCCTGTCCCCATTCTTAAACCTTGGCAATATTTTCTATGAGGAGTAAAATTTGTCATCTGGGTAAGGGCAAGAACAGATTGTTGTTGTTGTTGTGTTTAAAGCATGGGGGTGTGAACGTACGTCCTGTGGAATATATGATACACCTTATGGAAATGCTATCTATTTTAGGGGTGATTTCCCCCCTTAATTTTGGGTTCAAAAAAATAGGGGTTGTCTTATACATGGGGACTTCTTATACATGGAAAAATATGGTACAGTTGTACCTTGGTTGTCAAACAGAATGCATTTCATAAGTCCATTCGACTTCTGAAAACGTTCGACAACCAAGGCGCAGCTTCCGATTGGCTGCAGGAGCTTCCTGTACTCAATTGGAAGCTGTGGAAGCCGCATCAGATGTTCAGGTTCTAAAGAACGTTTGCAAACTGGAACACTCGCTTCCGGGTTTGTGGAGTTCAGGAACCAAAACATTCGAGCTGCAAGGTGTTCAAGATCCAAGGTACGCCTGTACTTGCTTAGCATATAACCCACATTTTCATAAAAATATATCAAGAAGGTGTAAACCTAATAAGAATAAAATCAGAAAAAACTGCATTAAAATATAATTGAAACATTAATAAGAACCAAGTGGTTAAAAAAAGAAAATTCATATTACAGAGGTTTGTCTAAGGAATATATATTTAACATCTCAGCTATTGTGTGGATCCCAAAGCAAATGGCTCATTATGTAGTGGGAGCTTTGGGAGAAAGAAGCTTAAGGAAGAGCTTAGTAGCAAATCACATGCTTTGTATGCCGGAGGTGCCAGGGTTATTTCCTGGCCTTTCCAAGCAAAGTGTGGAAGGGAAACACATCTTAAGCCCTGGCAAGCTGCTGCTCATCAATGTAAAGAAGTTGTTGTTGTTCCTGTTGCTTCTATACAACCTGGCTTCCCATAGGAACCCAGGGCAGTGAACTTCATAAAAACAATCCATGAAAATGTGTTACAATACCACAAAACGGAAAAAACCCATATGCTAAAAGAATACCACCAGTAGAAATTGCAGTCAACACTCATGTCTCAAAGGCCCAGGAGAACAGATATGTTTTTCATTTGTGTTTAAAAGCCTGTATGGGGGCAGACGTACCTTCCCAGGGAGGGAGTTCCACAAGCTGGGCATTATCACAAAGAATGCCCTGTCAAAATGCGGCAAGGCAACTTGTGGGATCTACTTTGTTTTTTTTAGAACCCTGAGATCTGCCAACCACAGTCTGGCGCAAAAGAAACAAGGCACCTAAAGAATTCTGGGCCTAGGAATTAGTACCAGCACTGAACTGATGTCACAGTCCTTCCATATGAAAACTCACTTGTAAACAAAACCCTGTTTTCTACAGGATTTGGAGTAGGAATGTGTAGGGATTATAATAAGATTCCTGATTTTATAAGGTTTTCTAAAAAAGAAAAGAAAAGCCATAGCACAAATAGTAGAATGGTGGGATATAGTTTAGAGAGAGAGAAAAACAAACAGTATTAACATTTCCTTACAATGGAGCTGATGTATAAAACAACAACTGTTTCCTTGTTTTTATTAGATAGAAGAGTTTCGAAGACTGAGGACACATGTTAAAGGCGCAGAACTGCTAGAAGGCAGCGATGGAACACTAGGAGATAACTTTAGACCCACACAGCCACTAAGTGACAGAGTCATAAGGGCTGCATTCCAGTAGCAAAGACAAATAATGGAAATAATCATAATGTAGGTAAGTAAAAACAAAATAGAAAGGGACATGTGGGAGTGGAGACCAAATGCAAAGGGCGCAGAATTCTTTAAGGTTTGTGTCCAACTTAGATTTTGGGCAGGTGTAGTTTGCCTCCATCCTTACAGGACAAGCTACACCTGTCAAAATTCACTCTTCCACACAACTGTTGAAGGCCTACAGATAGAGGAGTGCTGTCTCCCTTATCATGAGCAGAGAAGAAAAGAGACAGTCACGCATGGCATAGAAATAGCAGTGTTTCTTGCATTGGCACTCAGTTAAATGTGAGTCTCACATCTGAAAACTTTGCAGATGACTGCATAAGCCAAGGAACCACTGCCCTCTCTTCCTGATTTTTTGCTTGTTCTCCCGTTGTGTGCCTACCCTTCACCATATTGGAATTTCAATTATATAGTACTCTTCTGCAGTTCCACAATATAATTACTTTGTTTTTGGAAGGAGTGATTTCAAATGCATCTGGATTCCTGCATAGAGATTACTTGAGGGGGAAGTCACAGACATACTCATGTAAATTTTATTTGTGAGAGAATGAATAATGTCCTAAGGCCACTGCCGGTAATTCAAATATCAGTAGCACCAAAGTTATTTGAGAAGATGACTTTGAATTTTAAGCATGCAAGAGTTACTTCTAAAAAGTATTGATCTGAAATGGCAAATCTCTTTCAATACATTTAACAGCATCTAAAAATAATTCTTTGGAACAGCTTTGTCAACCTGCCCCTAATTTATAAGGTAATGCTTAGATCCAAAACAATATAAGTGGGTATTCACTGAAAGGTTGAGCCAATTAAATAATTTAGGAATTTAGAATCAAAAGAATGTGTTTTGCAACACATTATTTTATCCCACACAGCAATTTAGTATCCTTCAGATCCTGTTAATCTTTGGTTCCCTTCATCCCTGACTGACCACAATAAGCACCACATTGACAGGCATGCTGTGGTCAGCTTCCCAAACCAGGTAGAGATTAAATAATACAGGACACAGGTGTGGGTAGAAACAGGCCACAATATTTATTGACCAAAGTGAGGTAAATGGGGGTTGGCATGGCATTGGGTCAGGATTCATTAACCCCCTAAGATCTGACGCTGGGGAATGCTGTGCGAGTTGACCAGCGTACAGGGGCCCAATGTGCTGCACATCATGTGACTGGAATCCTGCTAGTAACCTGAGATGAATGGCGCTGGCTTTGGCCTGGACAGAGCTCAGTTGGAGAGCTGGTGTGCCCAACTCAAGACCACTTAAGAGGGCCTTGAGATCCTACTCAATGCCATTTAAGCCCAAGTTATGATCAACAGCTATGTAGATGATGCCTAACAGTCACCTGCTAGCCATTGAAAGAAACTTCTCAACTTGAAGGCTAATTGTGGTTCAAGAGTAAGATTACTTTCCAGCTCTGTTAAGTAGCAGCCACTCAATGCCTCAATGGAAGACTTTAAAACCGAGGACCTCTGTGTGTGTGTGTGTGTGTGTGTGTGTGTGTGTGTAGGCTAGGAAAACCCACCTCCAGCCGCAAGGTGAGGGATGACTAGAATGGCCCCAAGATCTTGCTGGCCATGCAAGAGGAGGAAGCCCCACAAGATCCCAGGGAGTATTGGTCCTTCCCTTGGCCATGGTTATGTCACAATGCTGGGCCAACAGTAATGCTGAGAAACTGGTAAAAAGTGTGCACCAATAGTAATCAATACAATATTAAAGTATTCATGTTGTGTCATGACAGAGCTCTTCATAGTGATCTTGAGTTAGGGGATCCTGCCCTGGGGTTTCTGTGTCCCCTAGATTTACCTAAACAGATCAGTGGGCAGCACACCTCAAAGGCAGCACTTTCCAGGAGGACATGCTGCTGCACTCTGTTCTCAAGAGCAGTCAACCAGATCTTTCCAGCAGGGATTCTGAATCAACACACCAACTCACCTATTACTGTTTGTTCCCCTGTAGGCTCTCCAGTAAAGATGACTGGATGTGGAACATTAGGCCATTCATCAATGTCACAGAGCTAGGATGCAATCTGGAACACACTGTTCCTTTCAACCTCAGCTTAGACAGCCTTCAGATTGCACTGAACTTAGATGAATTTTAGCCTTTATTGGAGCAACTTCTGTTACCTGTGAAGCTGTTCTAAGTTTGGCAGACCTTTGGTACCCTTCTACACTACTTGCTCAGTTCCAATTACAAATTTCCACCACCTGCTGGTAACCTCAAGCACCTGAGTCAGTCATCCATGGCCTAGCCCAGGATCTAGAAGTTGTCCACTGCATCTGGAATAGGACATCTTGTGCCTGGTTGAATACATGATTATTACTTTTGCTGGAGGAGAGCTGAAGGAAAATGTATCTTGGAATCTATTTCCATATAGGAAAAGTCCAAGTAGTTATTGTATCCTTCTCAAGTGTTATTTCATTTATGTTACTGTCTATTTTACTTCTGCAATCAAATAATGGAAGAATAGGCCTGAAAGTAATTTGAGGCATCTACAGGTATGCAGAAAGTGAGGCATCACTACACCCCAGAAAAACATTTGCCATTTTTTTGTCACACATAGCTAACCCATTCTAGGGCCCATCTGCACTATACATTTAAAGCAGTACTGTACCACTTTATGGCTTTCCCCAAAGAATCCTCGAAACTGTAAGGTTGCTAGGGGTTCTAAGAGTTGCTAGGAAACCCCTATTCCCCTCAGAGAGCAACAATCCCCAGAAGTCCCTGGGGAAGAGGGGTTGGTTGATACTGTATTTTTCCATGTATAACACGACCCCATGTATAAGACTACAGTATTTTTGGGAGCCCAAAATTTAAAAAGTTAAAAATTAAGGAAGTTGTTGAATATAAGATGAACCCCATTTTATTACTAAGAATTTTAAGAAAAAAAGGTTGTCTTATACATGGAAAAATACAGTAAACTACTTTGAAATTTCAGCTCTGTGAGGGGAACGGGAATCTCCAACAACTCTCACCATCTGTAATAAACTACAGTCATGACTGTTTAGGTGGTATAATACATCTTTTAAACTATTTTGCAGATGAGACCCTAACATCCTCTTGAAAATAAGAGTTGAAAAGTGCATAGTAAAACCTGTGTAATGCTGGTAAATATATGACTCCCTCTGTATCCTACACATTTTGAAGTGATTTACGATTCATATGCTTTGATAAACAATTATACATGATACAGTATATCCCTGTGAAATAAGATTGAATTAAATAAGTTGATTTCTGCTGGCTTGATGTTTTCTAAGAGTCCTTGATGTTTCGAGTCGATATGTATTTATTCTATCCTGATTACTAGAAGCCTTTGTGGATTTCTGAGCCATACTAAGGAGTGGCCTGAGGGAGAGGAATATAATGTTTTAGAATTCTGTCCTTTTCCAATATGTTAACTCAGTAGCTGGAATGGTCTTCCATAAGTCATTCTTCTCTCTTTCCTTTTTTTTTATTTAATAATGTAAACATAAGCCTATTTGAAAATATGAATATTAATTTATTGAAAGTAATGAAGAAATAACAATGAGGGAAAGTCAGTATTTCTTTATTTCCAGAATCTAGAGATCAGACGGTCTCTACCAAAGGGATCAGATGTGCTCCTGCCAATATGAAGAGGCCTGACAGGAAAGATAAGAGTCAGAGAATAAAGAATTCTCTAACACGAAGAAGAGAAAAATAGGACTTAGGAAGTAACAAATCTCACTCTCAGAATATTGAAAAAACATGAGCCCCTTTGAACTTGCTTCAACGTAATCTGTCCACAATATGTATTAGTACTAATTATTTGAAATATTGTTTACTGATCAGCATGCACTATAGCAAGAAGAGTATGCATCTCTATGCCAACGAAATCATAATTACATTTAAACAGCATTGCAAATGATGAGAACTGTTTTTCCCTCGATTAAACTTATTAATTACAAATGCTACATTCATTGGTTTTCCAGAAATTTCCTGGGTTTTCAGCCAATAGTTTCACAATTACATTTTTGGAAGCTGTAGAATAATCTCCAGTTAAAAGTAAAACAGACAATACAGTGGTACCTCAGGTTAAGTACTTAATGCGTTCCGGAAGTCCGTACTTAACCTGAAACTGTTCTTAACCTGAAGCACCACTTTAGCTAATGGGGCCTCCTGCTGCTGCCGTGCCGCCGGAGCCCGATTTCTGTTCTCATCCTGAAGCAAAGTTCTTAAACTGAAGCACTATTTCTGGGTTAGTGGAGTCTGTAACCTGAAGCGTATGTAACCTGAAGCGTATGTAACCTGAGGTACCACTGTATATGTAATGTATTGATGGAACCCTGAGCTTCCAATATTCTGTAAGCTTTTTCTGACAGGGTTATGCTAATATTTAATTCAAATGAATGTCATTCAAGTCAGGACATCACACAGGCCTTTAATATTTATTTATTGTATTTATATGTTACGTTTTCTCTAAAGGTGCTTACATACACAGTTTTCTTCCCCTTCTGTTATATTCTCACAACAACCTTTTGAGGTAGTTACAAAGAAAGCACAGATCAGGCCTAATATCACCCAGGAGTGGGAATTTGAACCCGGCTCTTCTCTGTCCTAGTCCAACACTCTAATCATTGCACCACACTGGTTCTCATCAAATATAACCTGTGCTATAATATAGGTGGAACATAAATAAATAAACCAACAAAAATAAATAACATGAATATATGAAAAAGGGATATAAATCCATATCCAAAATCAACACCTAATGTTGGGATGTGTTTATTTGATAATTTCCAATAAAACATTTTCCTAAAGCATTTCTAATTTTCATATTAAGATTTGTTTTTATATTGAGACTTTTACCTTTAAGGAAAACTATAGGTCACACATTTCTTTTCAATTAACCTAATTTATAATTAACACGAAAAGCTGTTTGTGTCGCCTCCTGTTCAACACAGCTGTAATAAATGCAATAAAACACGCTTTCACGTGGTTCCTTATAGTTATGTTTCATTTCTTTAATACAGTGGGTATATTTCACATGCTGATACAGCTTAATTTCATTTCTGAACGAATATTCTGCTTGAACAAGTGAAAAGGGTATAATGTGTAAATTCAATTAAAGAGTAATTAGCTACTCAATCACTCTTACATCACACTTGGGACTGGCTAAGAAAGAAAAAAGCCACTGTTCACAAGTATATGGGAGAGCAGTGTGTTAATTAGTTTAGTGCTAATTGAAGCTGAGAAAGTATGTGACTGCCATGAGATAGATTTTAGCAAAAGCTGTCATAACAACAGTGCTTCAGTTTATTTCTGCATATTGTAACATGGAACTTTCACAGTAAGCCACAGCCCAAATTAAACTATGTGTTTTCATCTTCTCTGAGGAGTGCTTGCTTGGTGTGTGTGTGTGTGTGTAAACTGTGCTCTCTTAAATCAGTACTGTACTAATTTTCTCATTTAGTCAATAGCCAAACAATGAGCCAAAGATTCCTGTAATTGTATCCTTCTATTATTTACAAGAGATGAGCCTGATTCACTGAAGGTGACTTGTGATTTATGCAACTGAAATCCAACACAGCTCAGAATTTTAACTTCTATTAATATGACCCTTAATACAGTTCATTCTTATTATTTTTTCGACTTATTAGCTGCCTGTTATCTAAAAGGTTTCAAAGCAACTTGTAATATACCATGGCAAGGGGGAATAATATATAATATCAACATTTTCATGCAGCACTGACAATTCATTCACAAACACTACATATCTACCCCCTATAACAGTCACACGAAGCTTTGGAAGCTAACAGCAGACCAAAACCAGCTTAGTCCCTCAAAGGCCTGGGAAGTGGTTAAATGGTTCTTTATCTCATTGTTTCACTGGTAATTCTTTGAGGACCGCAGGTGTGATTCTGCTTGACTTAGTCAAGTGCCTAGCAATGGCCTGTGATGCAATCACCTATTTGGCTACATGGGTAGAGGGGAAAAATTGCTCACACTGAAAGGTGGCTTGCACTTTCAAAGCAAATTTTGCCAATCATCTGTTGGGTGGCTACATAGGTGCAGTTGCACCCAGTTGTACCTTGTCAAAATATTATAGTACAGACTTGTTTTGGACATTGTTATGGAAAACTGATACATGAGTCACTTAGCAGGGGAAACCCAGCCAGATGGGCGGGGTATAAATAATAAAATTATTATTATTATTATTATTATTATTATTATTATTATTATTATTATAGCTGAAGTGCTGTTAGTAAAGTCTGAAGCCAGTATGTATACTATGCCAAAAGGGCCTGGCAAAAGTACCAACAGCTGATAATTCAGAGCATGGAGAAGACTGCGATAATAATATGGAAAGTACAGTGGTACCTCGGGTTACATACGCTTCAGGTTACATTCGCTTCAGGTTACAGACTCCCCTAACCCAGAAATAGTACCTCAGGTTAAGAACTTTGCTTCAGGATGAGAACAGAAATCGTGCTCCGGCAGCACGGCGGCCAAGGGAGGCCCCATTAGCTAAAGTGGTGCTTCAGGTTAAGAACAGTTTCAGGTTAAGAACAGACCTCCGGAACGAATTAAGTTCTTAACCCGAGGTACCACTGTACAATGTAAGTTTGATATGGAAGAATAATTTCTAAATCTAAGAGCTCGATCCAGGCCATGTCCTGCAGAAATCAACAGTAGGGGAATATCACACATGGAAAAGCTACAAGCATGAGTGGGAAGTAATTGGTTAGTGATGGATCATTCTGTAGGTTTGGATATAACACAGGACACTGGAGGTTATAATTAGAGGCTAGCAGAAAAAAGCAAAACCAGACTTCTGATCATGGAAGCAATCAAGAACTTCTAGAATGTGAGCTACTGAAGAGATCCTGTAAGGTATAGAGAGGAACTGGGGACAGCTCACACTCCAAAGGTGGGGCAACAACCATCAGACATACTCAAATTAATACTTGTGAGATGCTCAGGAAAAAGAGTTTAGGCAATCAGTGAGCTCACAGGTGACCTTGAAGGCAGTGCAAGCAAGTGTGAAACATCTATTCAGTAAAAGCGAGAGCTGCAGTAAAAGTCAGTGAACAACAAACATCTTCACAGTTCCGATGATAAAAAATAGCAATTAGCAAAAACTCTGTGCAAGACTGAAAATAAAAGACATCAGTTGACAAGACATCTGTGGAAATCTGACTACATGTGCAAAATGCAAGGCTGCTTTCTCCATAATGCTAATTAACCATTCCATAATCATTAGAGTTTGGTGCAGCTTTCCAATTATAAGCTAGGATGGTTTTTTTGTGTGTGTGAAGCAACTAAGAAAATCTGCAACAATAGCTTCAGCTTCCAAATAATTCAGAAGTACAGTTAACACGTCAAATCAAAGCCTTATACCAGTTTGACTATGTAGACTATGTGTGCCATGAAAGGCTGACTTTTTTTCAGCTATTCAGTCTACCCCACTGCTGTTTTGAAGGTGCTGCTGGTGGAGAGAGATTCAAGAAGCATGGAGCCCTGCAAAGGAGAGAAGGGGAAGGGGAAGTTCTACTGTGTAAATGGAAGTCTGCTTCAGGTGTGGAGCAGCAGTGTTGGACACAGCGAAGTCCCACCTCATTTTGGGAGTTACTCCCAAGAGTAACTTTTTGTGAAAGGAGAGCATGCTGCTTAAGATAATCTCTGTGCATTTGCTCTTACATGCTTATAATATTCTTGGTGCAGAATTAATATCAATAAAGAACACTATTAAACAGACTGATATAATCTATAGTTGCAGCTGGGAAGTTACCAAGGAATTATGGGTGGCTATTCCTGACTCACCCCAGGAGTGATAGATCATTTGCTTTAGGAGCTGTGGGGATCTCATTGTCCTCTATGTGCACATCAAAAGGAACTAAATGTATCATATTCAATGGGAACTTTAAACAACTGGACTCCTATTAGCTTTTTCCTTTTTACTTCATGAAGGGAAACTTGGTATTATAGTTGTATACAGAGGATTTGTTCAAAGCAAAAACTGTGGGAATTTCCAAAGTTCTGTGCACCATTCAAGACATTGCTGTTTTCTGTTTCTGTACAAAACATAAGGCTTTTAGGTTACATTTGGAAAGAAAGTACGCAACTGATTGAAAGTAATAAAATCCACAGTGCACAGAGTGAGGCAACTCGATGAAAATGTCAGGGATAAGTGAGACTTGTTCTAACTAGTTCCACTCCATTAGCATTAGTGGATTTTCTCCTGATTTACACTGCTGAGAGAGAGAAGAGTCAGGCCCACCATACTATTGAAGAATATATCGAGAAACCTCCACCCCTGCTGTCATGAAACTCCTTTCAGTTTTCACTGTCTCCCTGGCTGGACATAAACAGTCTTTCAGGCTCACTGTGGAATTTCAGTAACATAATTGTTCCATTCTCTTTTCAGAGAGGGGGAAGACAATGCCCCCACAGTGCCTTTGGATGAGAAATGGAAACGTTTGAGGCTGCAGCTTCAGTCTCGCCACAAAGCCTGCTTTGTCTGCCTTCATCTAATTCAGCCTTGATAGACAGCTATGACAGTTGCCCTGTCCACACGGTCCAGTGAAATTCTGGGAATGAGCTTTATATTACAAGGAGAAAACACATTAAAACTCCCAACTAGCTAGTCTTAACTTTTTATTGCTCATGACATCCAGGTTTTGCACTGCACTACTCTATAGTAGTCTGCAACTCCCAGCATGTTTGGTGGGGAAATTATGAGTGTAAACAACACACCTCAAAGGGACTGTATAAATAATGGCAGCTCTCAACATCTTTTTTTAGTATTCTCCTCTCTTGTATCATTCTAGTATAAAAGGTGCAGATGCTCCATCATCATCATCATCATCATCTTCATCATCATCTGCCTACCTTTTCTCCTGACAGGACCCTCATTAATGGAAGGCAACTTGTACTCATTGACGTGATCTAAATGGAAGCCCCTTCTGCAAACAGAGCAAAAGTGACAGATCCAAACCACTGACTGCTTTTATATCCAGTGAAAAGTGATGCTGCAAAAAAGGAAGCTCTAACCACCACAAAGAGATTTAAAATGCTGGCTAGGCAAACCTTATGGCAGGCCATACTTTTGTCCAGATTTGTCCCCTGCAGAGAGAGCCAATGTGGTGCCTTTTAGAAGCTGCTCTTCAACTTTCAACATCCCAGACCATAGTTGGGACTGATGGGAGTTGTAGTTCAACAGTATCTGGTGAGTACCATAGTGGCTATCCTTAGTCTACCCTGCCTGGCAGTGGCTGTCCCAAATCTCAGACAAAAATCTTTCCCAGCACCTGTAGCTTATTCCTTTTAACCGGAGATGCCAGTAATTGAACCTGGAAACTTCTGCAGCTGAATCACTGAATTAGGGTCCTTTCTCAAATGAGAACAAAATGTATTTACAGTTTAGATCTTGACTTATATATCTGGGTACATAGTTCAGTTCACTGCTATTCTTTGCCACACTGCACAGATTTGACTGCACAACTGCAAAATATTACTGCAGAACTTACACCTCCTCTTTTGAAGCAGCTAGGCTATTGGGTAGGGGATGAAGTCAAAGGCCTGGATATAGTGGCCAAAGCTGTTTCATCAACAACAATGCAATCCTCTACATATTTACACAGACACAAGACTACAGTCGTACCTTGGTTTACAAACAGCTTAGTTCTCGAATGTTTTGGCTTCTGAACATCACAAACACGGAAGTGACTGTTCTGGTTTGTGAACTATTTTTGGAAGTCAAACATTTGATGTGGCTTCTGCAGCTTCCGATTGAGTGCAGGAAGCTCCTGCAGATAATCAGAAATCGTGTCTTGGTTTTCAAACGTTTTCAGAAGTTGGATTCCATTCAAGAAGCAAGGTACAACTGTACTGAGTTCAATGGGTTCAATGGGACTTAACTCCCAGGCAAGAGCATATAAGATTGTAGCCAAAAACATTATAGGAGTTGGCCAGAGATATCCCCTTCATCACAGGGAATATTAAGATTATATTATTGAGATTGGAAACCATATAAATCATATTTTTGTGATTGTGAAACAAAGGGATAGCTGGTAAGACCAAGTTATAATGAAATGCAAAAATAATAAAAATATCCTGAGGCTCACCATTCATGAAGACATCTGTAATGGTTATATATTTCCCACCTTTGCAATAGTCATTGATGCTAAACATCATATGACCTGCAAGTATGACATGTGCATTCAGTAACACACATCAAGCTCTCTTACTGTCTGAAAATTTGCAGATACCCTATTGGAGAAAAGCATGGGAGGTGATGTGTATGCGTGGGTGTGTTTTTACAGAATGAGAGGGGAATAAACTAAAACAGCTCCTCCCCTTCCACTCATGGTAGTCTATACTGGATAGAACCCATTCTAGGAATGGAAGGAAAATTTACATGAAAATAAGGACTCTTCCATCTGCTGTATACACTTTTACATTTATATTTATGTAAATGTATATAACATGTAGAAACAGGTAACAGTATAAGGATGGCAACAATTTTCTTTATTTCTGCTGTGTTCTTTGAAATGTAGTTCTGAAGACAGATCCAAAGCACCCCATCCCCCAGCTATGCTTTGGGCAACCAGAGGTTTTTTACACTTGGCGTAATCTTACCTAATCAAGTTTTCGTGACACCACTTCCATTTAATCTTAAAACCTATTACAAAAATGGAAGACTGGGGCTTTTATCCAGCAACATCTTTCTCTGTCCCTGACCCCATCCCTTTGTTTTGTTTCCAGTTAACATGAAGCCTGACAAAGAGTTCTGACTTTTCAGTTAATCCCAATAAAAGGTGTTTAGGAAGTTTATTGTGGTAATAAATCAAGACGGAATAAGGTAGCCACAGAGACAAAGTCATGCAAATGTAAGAAAATTCTGTTGCATTTTCCACAAACGTAGAAAGCTTGCCTTGTACCAGGGTTGAGCTAAGCCTAAGATTGTAGGCTCAGGCTCTTTGGGATCTTAGGCCAACACCATAATTTGCTCCATCATACTTTCAACTGGGTTTGCGAGGCATTGAACCCGGGACCTGTTGTTGTTATTTTTGGAGTATTTATGCTGCCTACTAACTGAAGTTCTTGAAGTAGCTTATAATGTAGTTTAAATGCAATATAATAGGCAATGATACAATAGTAACTGGAGTTGGGCAAAGGTGTCTATAAGTTCCACCTTAGGCTTTAGATGTTCCAGCTGCCACTCTGCATCTGAATCTCAGGGCCTGGAACAGAGTGTTGAAGCAGCCTGGTGATAGCTCTCCATCGGCCAAAGTTTCCCTCCCTGGGCTACTGCTGATGTCTCCCATAGCCTCTGAACCTGGGGGCAGATGCAGGAGGTTCTGGGGCAGCAAAGATAGGGCAGCAGTTGAAGAAGGAGCAAAAAGGGTTTTCTTGTGTGTGTGTGTTTCTTTGTGGCTGATTAGCTGTTTTCCCTGTGTAAAGGTCAGAGGGGGCAGGGTTTCTGTTGAGGCAGGGGATTAGCTGTGGGAGGAGCTTATCAGAGTTCGCAGGGCAGCGGCGCGCGCAGTTATACCCATCTTTTAGATTTAGGGGAGCTAGTCTCAAACGTTTGTTGGGGGAGACCTAGGTTTTTTTGTGTGTGGGGGAAGTTATTTGTTCTGTCTTCAAGCTTTTTATGATGGAGGACCTCTGTAGCCAACCCCAACAACACGATCTCATGATGGAAGGGGAGGGAACAGCTGCAGTCGCCTGCGATTCCTGCGCAATGCTTGCCATCTTGCCAAAGGTTGCAGGCAGCTTTACCTGCAGCAATTGCATGTTGATTGCCCTTTTAAAAGACAAAGTCCAGCAACTGGAGGAACGTGTAGCTACGCTCCAAAGAATTAGAGAGCTGGAGCTCTTCTTGGAAGCAACAGAGCACACCGTCCCCACCAAGGAGGAGACAAGGGACTCCCCTGAGAAGGAGGCTTGTTCACCAACACAGGAGCCAGATATATGGAGAAACGTGACTCAAAGAAGTAGGAGGCCCAGGGTCCACTCTGATTGTTTAGAAATACACAATCACTTTGAGGTCCTCTCCCCTAGCATGGAAGACGAAGAGCAGACTCCATTTGAGGATCTCTCCCTCATTACTGTTGATCAGGTATATGAAGACGAGCAGCAAAGTCAGTCCTCAGGGAATGTGCAGGTGACCTTGGAACAGACAGCTCACGGAAGAACCCCGACCAAACCCAAGAGGAGGCGTGTAGTGGTGATAGGGGATTCCCTACTGAGGGGAACAGAAGCAGTGATCTGTGGGCCTGACAAGATGTCTCGGGAAGTGTGCTGTCTCCCCGGGGCTAAGATCCAAGATGTAACTGAACGACTGCAAGGAATCATAAAACCCACTGACGAATACCCCTTCCTCTTGGTTCATGTGGGAACCAATGACACTGCAAGCAATAGCCTCCAGAAGATCAAGAGACTACGAGGCTCTCGGCAGGAAATTGAAGCAACTAAATGCACAAATTGTCATCTCGTCTGTCCTCCCAGTTGAACGACGTGGCCCAGGGAGAGAGGGGAAAATAGTGGAAGTGAACAGCTGGCTTCGCAAATGGTGTAAACAGGAACGGTTTGGATTCTTAGATCACGGACTGCAGTTTCTTGAAGATGGACTTCTGGCAAGTGATGGGCTGCACCTCACAACGATTGGGAGAAATGTTTTTGCCAAAAATCTCAGAAACCTCATCAGGAGGGCTTTAAACTGACTAATGTGGGGGAGGGAGACAGTGCTCCTGAAGGTAGGAGTCTATCAATTAATGAAGATGATCATCCAAATGTCATAGACCAAATGGAGCAAACAGCACGCGGACCTAGTGGTGGGAGGAAAAAATCCTTAAATAAGAGACACGGGGGAATGATTAATGGACTTCAATGTCTGTACACTAATGCGCAAAGCATGGGAAATAAACAAGATGAGCTTGAGCTCTTGGTACAGCAAACTAAATATGACATAATAGGCATCACTGAAACCTGGTGGGATAAGTCCCACGATTGGAATGTAATAATGGGGGGATACAATCTATTTCAGAGAAACAGACCAGACAAGAAAGGAGGAGGAGTGGCGTTATATGTCAGGGATGTGTATACCTGTGAAGAGATCCAAGATTTAGAACCTCAAAGCCAAAGTGAGAGCATTTGGGTCAAAATTAAGGGAGAGAAGAATAACAGAGACCTCATCGTGGGAGTTTACTATAGATCCCCAAGCCAAACGGAGGACATAGATGATGCCTTCCTGGAACAGATGGCCAAGCATGCAAAAGGAAGGGAGATAGTAGTAATGGGGGACTTCAATTACCCGGATATTTGTTGGACGTCAAACTCAGCCAAGAGCATAAGGTCAAACAGATTCCTCACTGGCCTTGCAGACAACTTCATTGTCCAGAAAGTGGGAGAAGCAACAAGAGGAACAGCCATTTTAGATCTGGTCCTACCCAATGTTGATGACCTGGTTAGTGGGGTAGATGTGGAAGGATCATTAGGCGCGAGTGATCATGCTCTTCTGAAGTTTACTATACAGCGGGAAGGAGCAGCCAAGCATACTAGGACTCAATTTCTTGACTTTAAGAAAGCCGACTTCATAAAACTTAGGGAAGTGCTGGGAGAGATCCCATGGACAGCAATACTAAAAGGAAAGGGAGTTCATGATGGCTGGGAGTTTGTTAAGAGGGAGATAGTAAAAGCACAACGACAGGCAATACCAATGAGACGGAAACATGGAAGGTGCCTAAAGAAGCCAGGGTGGCTATCTAAAGAACTTTTAACTGAATTAAGATTAAAAAAGGATGTGTACAAAAAATGGAAAAGGGGGGAAACCACCAAAGAGGAATTCAAACAAATAGCCAGCACGTGTAGACACAAAGTCAGAAAAGCTAAAGCACAGAATGAACTCAGGCTTGCTAGAGAGGTTAAAAGCAACAAAAAAGGCTTTTATGGGTATGTTCGTAGCAAAAGGAAGAACAAAGAAACAGTGGGGTCACTCAGAGGAGAAGATGGTGAAATGCAAACAGGGGACACAGAAAGGGCTGAACTCCTCAATGCCTTATTTGCCTCAGTCTTCTCCGATAAAGAAAACAATGCCCGACCTGAAGAATTTGGAGCAAATGATTCAGCAAAGGAAACACAGCCCAGAATAACTAAGGAGATAGTACAAGAATATTTGGCTAGTTTAGATGTATTCAAGTCTCCAGGGCCAGATGAACTGCATCCAAGAGTATTAAAAGAACTGGCAGATGTGATCTCAGAACCACTGGCGGTCATATTTGAGAATTCCTGGAGAACAGGCGAAGTCCCGGCAGACTGGAGGAGGGCAAATGTTGTCCCTATTTTCAAAAAGGGGAAAAGAGAGGACCCAAATAATTACCGCCCAGTCAGTCTGACATCAATACCAGGGAAGATTCTGGAACAGATCATTAAGCAAACAGTCTGTGAGCACCTAGAAAGGAATGCTGTGATCACCAATAGTCAGCATGGATTTCTGAAAAATAAGTCATGTCAGACTAACCTGATCTCGTTTTTTGACAGAATTACAAGCCTGGTAGATGAAGGGAACGCAGTGGATGTAGCCTACCTTGATTGCAAGGCATTCGACAAGGTGCCCCATGATATTCTTGTAAAGAAGCTGGTAAAATGCGGTCTTGACTATGCTACCACTCAGTGGATTTGTAACTGGCTGACTGCCCGAACCCAAAGGGTGCTCATCAATGGTTCCTCTTCATCCTGGAGAAGAGTGACTAGTGGGGTGCCACAGGGTTCTGTCTTGGGCCCGGTCTTATTCAACATCTTTATCAACGACTTGGATGATGGACTCAAGGGCATCCTGATCAAATTTGCAGATGACACCAAACTGGGAGGGGTGGCTAACACCCCAGAGGACAGGATCACACTTCAAAACGACCTTGACAGATTAGAGAACTGGGCAAAAACAAACAAGATGAATTTTAACAGGGAGAAATGTAAAGTATTGCACTTGGGCAAAAAAAATGAGAGGCACAAATACAAGATGGGGGACACCTGGCTTGAGAGCAGTACATGTGAAAAGGATCTAGGAGTCTTGGTTGACCACAAACTTGACATGAGCCAACAGTGTGACGCGGCAGCTAAAAAAGCCAATGCAATTCTGGGCTGCATCAATAGGAGTATAGCATCTAGATCAAGGGAAGTAATAGTGCCACTGTATTCTGCTCTGGTCAGACCTCACCTGGAGTACTGTGTCCAGTTCTGGGCACCACAATTCAAGAAGGACACTGACAAACTGGAACGTGTCCAGAGGAGGGCAACCAAAATGGTCAAAGGCCTGGAAACGATGCCTTATGAGGAACGGCTAAGGGAGCTGGGCATGTTTAGCCTGCAGAAGAGGAGGTTAAGGGGTGATATGATAGCCATGTTCAAATATATAAAAGGATGTCACATAGAGGAGGGAGAAAGGTTGTTTTCTGCTGCTCCAGAGAAGCGGACACGGAGCAATGGATCCAAACTACAAGAAAGAAGATTCCACCTAAACATTCGGAAGAACTTCCTGACAGTAAGAGCTGTTCCTCTTACTGGAATTTGCTGCCAAGGAGTGTGGTGGAGTCTCCTACTTTGGAGGTCTTTAAGCAGAGGCTTGACAACCATATGTCAGGAGTGCTCTGATGGTGTTTCCTGCTTGGCAGGGGGTTGGACTCGATGGCCCTTGTGGTCTCTTCCAACTCTATGATTCTATGACTCTATGATTCTAAGATGTTAGAAGTTCCCATCTCAGTCCTTCGATGTCCTGACTGCCATTCTTCTGCAGGATTTTTGGCCTCAGCAGGTCAACAAGGAAATAAATCAAGCTCAGACATGGCTGCCTAAGCAGCTGCATGTTAATTCTTCACAGGCTCTTTAAGCATCCAAATGCCCCATTATCATTTTCTCATTTTTTAAAAAGAGACAATTTGTACTCCTGAAACCTTCAGGATATTCTTGTAAATAGGCTAGGACATTATTCTTTTAATAAAAATATGGTCATTTCAATTCAGGAAGGAAGATCCATAGACTGGGCTAGGCTGCCAGGGTTACAAGTGATGCAGAGGCAAATGTCTATCTGGATATGTATTGGGGTAGCACAAGATTCATAAGGGTCCAGCATTTGTTGACTCAAGAAAATGTAACTTGATTCAGGACAGATGGCAGGGAACAAGGCTTTTTTCTTTAAAAGGGGGCATTTTTAAAGGAAACATTGAGAACAGTTATCTCAGATAGCAGACCATGTGTGTAGCATCCTGTGGGTTGGGGAAGGGTACTCACTGTGTGAGGAAACCTTGCAATGAGTCTGCCCAAATACTAGGAAGCAGCATTAATCAAGACAACATCAAAAACTAGATTTATTAGTACAGAGTAATATTCAGCATAGGAGCCTGGACTTAGAGGGAAGACTAAGGTTCTAACCAATTCCCTCTTAACTATGGAGGGAACCACACCCACTGTAGGGTTGCCATATGTCCACATTTTTGTCAACATAACCGAAAAATCTCAGCTTTGGGAATTTTCTTTAAAAAGCTCTGGATTTTCACTACTTGAAATATGGCAACCCAAGTTACAGACCAAGCATGCTTCTTAAAGAGTCTGTAATGTGGATGTGCATCCTTGTCCCAGGAGCTTTTCATTATCATGCATGACCAGCACTGGATCTGGGCCAATGTGCTCAAAATTAATGCTTGGGTAGTAATTGTGGGTTGTTGTTTTTTAAATACACATGTTGATCAACTACCTTTTCTCACTGTGCAACTTTCAGCATTGGAAATTACAGTGTTAAGGTAATAACTGAAACTACAATAAACACAGGAAAGGAGCACAGGAAAGGAAAATAATGGTTTCTTTAAAGGGGAGACGTTACGTCATTTACTCTGCAACATATTCTCCATCTCATAGCCAAGATACTCAAGCGCAGTCTTAGATAAGAAGCATGTTTTATTTGGGGAATAAATATCTATTTAAATTATTTAACACAATTCTATACTACCCTCCATTAAAATAAATAAACGAGTTCCAGGGTAGTTTACAGGCAATGTAATCCAATCTCTATAAGATCAATACATGAAAACCACAATATTGGCAAGATCTAAAACAAAAGACTAAGAGTTTTTTATTCATAAACAGCAAGTGTGTTGGTAAATAAGTAGGTCTTTTAACAGGAACCTGGCATGTAAGAATCCCACATGTGCAATTTTAATTTATTTGTTTTCACATAGCTATACTACTGTTTTGGGAAAGATTGAGGGCACAAGGAGAAGGGGACAACAAAGGACAAGATGGTTGGACAGTGTTTTTGAAGCTACCAGCATGAGTTTGACCAAACTGCAGGAGGCAATGGAAGACAGGAGTGCCTGGCGTGCTCTGGTCCATGGGGTCACGAAGAGTCGGACACGACTAAACCACTAAACAACAACAACATACTACTGTTGTCCTGTCCATTCCACTAAGCGTTCTTGCCCCTCACCTCAATAATTCCTCTTTCACCCTCCACTACCTTTTCCTGTTCAGACCCTGCATGCCGATATTTCTGAGTCTGAGCCATGGACATTTAAGCTACTGTATTTTTCGCTCTATAAGACGCACCAGACCATAAGACGCACCTAGTTTTTGGAGGAGGAAAACAAGAAAAAAAATACTCTGAATCCCAGAAGCCAGAACAGCAAGAGGGATCGCTGCGCAGCGATCCCTCTTGCTGTTCTGGCTTCTGGGATAGCTGCGCAGCCTGCATTCGCTCCATAAGACGCACACACATTTCCCCTTACCTTTTAGGAGGGAAAAAGTGAGTCTTACAGTGCAAAAAATACGGTATTTCTTTTTCACAGGAAGTATGCAAGAGCAAACATTAACAGCCCTTAGTTATCATGTTTCAAATTGGGCACAATGGAAGCTTGTGCTTTTTTTGGGTGTGGTGCTTTTAAAAAAAAACAGATACAGAGGTATTGTACAACAGTTATATTTAGCTTGCACAAGACCTTTGTATTAAAACCCTCTATACCTGGGTTCTGAAGGGACTGCATCAAAGGGAAAAAACCTCTATAGCTTCAAATGTATCAAGGTGCATGTTTACTTTCATACAACTAAATATAGGGCGCACTCTCCAGCAGATTCCGTTTTTATAATGATGGAAGATTTAAATTTTGGAGCACAAGATGACTTCTGGAAAATAAAAAATAGTTACTTATTTCCACAGTTAAAGAAATCAGATTCCTGTTTCATGTCTCCTGGATCCTGTGGTTCTTTTAAGCCTTTCATACACATGGAAGAAGGCATCCGAAAGGATGCTTGTGTTGGATTAAGCCACTTCTTCAGCTAAATATCCAGGAAACGGGGTATATATAGAAGCCAATCACCAGCAGAGAATATATTTTATGAGAGTTTCATAAACCCTGCCTTCTTCAGTGCATTCCTTTGCTGTGATATCTTTACACCCACACCCACCCACACACCCTGTAATTACTGTGAGTGGATGAGTGACTTTAAAAGAACATAGAAAGTTTCCTAATCCTTGACTCACAGCAGTGGATTTAAGATTCACAGAAATGGAAGCTGAAAAGACATACTGATTCCTCTTCTGTTTAAAGGTGATACTCAATTATTTGAGAACAAACAACCCAGACAGCTAATGCATTCGATTCCTGTTGGCATTAATGGAAGTCAGTGGGAGCAGGATCCAATGTGAAGTTTTCTACACAAACCTGGTTACAGCAACCAAAGGGTATAGATGTGCAGAAAAACATGTGTTGCTTCTGTTCAGTTCAGTAGTGCTTGTGATATGTTCCTGAGATTATTTGAGGAATTGGAACCAAGCTTCTACTTTCTGTCATCAACATTTGCTATGCATGCAGGAGCATGCAGGTGTATGGACTTCAAACATGACCTTAGACACACACTCATAAGAGGTGGGAACATTTGCAGGAGAAGCAACCAAGTGCTGTTCTAAAGTGGGCCTACCTAACCCTTATTTAGTCCCCCAAACATATAATCATACAAGGCTTATTTAAAAAGTGAGATTTTTCATTACAAGAAAGCAAGCATTTGTTAAAGGAGTGGCAACCAATGTGGAACAGCATGTAGAAATACATGGAAATCACGAGTGCCTAACACACTCACCATTTATTTAAATGAAATACAGTGGTGCCCCGCAAGACGAAATTAATTCGTTCCGCAAGTTTTGTCGTCTAGCGAATTTTTCGTCTTGCGAATCACGAAATCCCATAGGAATGCATTGAAAATCAATTAATGCGTTCCTATGGTCAAAAAAAGTCCAAACAAAGCCAAATTTGGTACAACAACAGTTTATTAGCTGCTCTTTAAAGTCACACATACTGTAAAGAGCAGTTCAAAAATTGAAGGGAAAATAAATTAACTTTATAAACAAAACATGTCTTTGTTTTTAGACAAAGGAAACAAAGTCGTGAGACGTTTTCGTCTTGCGAAGCAAGCCCATAGGTGAAATTCGTCTTGCGAGGCAAATCGAAAACGGAAAAACCTTTCGTCTAGCGAGTTTTTTGTCTTGCAAGGCATTCGTCTTGCGAGGTACCACTGTACTCTAATCTACAAGAAAAGAGAGTGAGTGAGCATAATGTGAGTTCTGAACTCTGAAAATAGGGACAGGAGCAAGGTTATACCTTTCTCAGCTTGTATTAGAGTGATCCTGCACTTGGATGAATAAAAACAACCAGGACCCAAAGTTAGATTTCTGTAGTTGTGAGAGTTAAATTATCCTTCTGAACCTTCAGGCAATAGAGCCTTTACCCATTTATTGGTCTGATGTCCAGGGAAGCATTACAGTTGTTCTTGAGAGCGGTGTGGAGAAAGTGGAAGATTGTTAGAGGCACAATGTGATTAACTGAAGCCTTAAATGGGATTTTAGATCTCATAGCTATGCATGTAAAATGGGAGGGGGAGATTTTAATTTATACATTGCAGGTGATGTGATATTGCACCTGCAAAGAGGCTTCCGGTGGTCTGCGCAGATCAACCACATCATGTGCTTGCAGCAGCCATGTGAACTAGCTAGTCCTTGCTTATTTAGTCAGTGCTTGACCATGGCACCTGCTGGAGATCCATCCCAACATTTACCTTCCCCCATGGACTGAAGTAAAAGTGCCATGGGCACACCTTACACCACCTTGTCCTGGTCACTAGAAGTAAGCCATCAGCCTCCTTCTTTGTGGTCAAGAAAACCTGTCCCAGAACTTGCTTTAGCCCTTGGCATGGGAGTAGGTGAGTGCAGGGAAGGACCCTCCATGGCAGCCTCATCCAGCCTCTGAAAAATATCCGCCTGCTGCTTTCTTTTATGCTTAAGACATGTAGCAGAATAGAACCATTTGCTCATTCAATGGGTCATGTATAAATTGTTCTTAAGGAGCTCTTCACTAACGTCCACCTTCTGGTTGGCTTAAAATACATAAAACTGGCCTGAGGGAAGGGAGCCCACACTTCTTTAGCAAATCATTAGTTGCATTTTTACTGGGCTTTCTGCTTTGCGACTTATTTTTGGGCAGAATAAATTGGTGTTTGTTGCAAATTGTCTTTTCTTATGCAAATTACTCAAAAAAAGTTGTCTGGCTGGATGTATAGAAATGTAGCAAATGAACAGTCAACCAAACAAACTCCAAAGACCTACCGTATTTTTTGCACCATAACACTCACTTTTTTCCTCCTAGAAAGTAAGGGGAAATGTCTGTGCGTGTTATGGAGGGAATGCCTGCGGGTGGCGGAGGGGATCTGCTGCAGTCGTGAGCAGAGGATCCATGGTTCCCCTTCCTTCCCTCCTCTGTGGTTACAAAGCAAGGATCCACATGGATCCTCAGGATTTTTGCATTGGGCTACTCCAAACTCACTGTCAGATCACATGTCTGTGGCCACAGCATGAACCACAAAAATCATATATCCACTATTTCGTTTAGAATATTTTTTTTCTTGTTTTCCTCCTCTAAAAACTACGTGCGTGTTATGGTCTGGTGCGTGTTATAGAGTGAAAAATACGGTATTCTAATTTTTGACAAGTATGGGTCTATTACAAACACAGAGAATACACCACATTTACTGTAACAGCACTGTAAAATGAAATATGTTGGAGAGGACACACAAAGACTCTTCTTGCCAAGGACAACTCCATTAAGCTTAACTGTGCATTTATATCGTGTGTTGATTTCAGTGAGATACAAGTATGCCTATCTTGCTCTGGATAGTGTCTGTTGTCTTCAGTAGAAGTGAGTAGGCATAACTGAAAGGTTGGTGCCAAAAGTGATTAGTAGATCATATCCATAACTCATCTTAACACAATAATACTACTGACTGTTGACATGTCCCATGGGTCAGGGGGCTGGTGGGCAATGCATGTATACTCAGAGGCGCATGGAGAATCAAGCCTGCTATCTTGGCATTTGACTGCTCCAGGTGTGAGGCGTATATTTTAGAAAAGAATGTCCGTGACTCTCCCAAATGCCATCTGTTAGATACAAAAGAGAGATCTGTTCTATTTCATTGCAGTGTGTACTGCTGGTATCTTTTTGGATTATTTCTTCTAGCTCTGAATTTCCAGTCACCCCTCGTACCCTGCTCTTTGTCTGGCCCAATTCCAACTGACTCTAGCTATAGAGGCTGGCAAGGCTGCCCCAAACTCTTTCTCTGCCTGATGCAAAATACAAGTTTCCTACTTCCCATCCCTTCAATTTCATGTACAGCAGCCAGCCAGACTTGACAGATGACTTCCTTCAGTAGAGGGAATGGCCAGGGGGCTCAAGGGAATGGCTGGAGTGGTGGTTGCTGCTTCCCCCCTGCACCTGCTACCTGAGGACATTGCCTCCCTCTGCCTAATCAATCCTGGAGGTGCTCAACATGCCTGGAAACCACCTGCTACTTCCTTGAAGGCCAGATTTCTTACTTTCTCTGGTCCACTTCCACCTGGTTTGGGGACTATAGCTACCAATGATGCTGCCAATTAATTAATGAATTATTTCATTTATTTATTCAATGCAATTGCGTGCATTTTTCAAAAATACGAATTGCTTGTGCAGGGACCCTTGATCCAGATTGTGACACAAAATCTTGCCCGCATGGTTCCTATCTGGATTGGGGACCCTGTAATTTGCATGGAAAAAATACCTCCCACTGAAGTAAACGAGATGATTATTTTTTCTCATGCACTGAGTGGATTGGGGTGTTGAGCTGGATCATAACCACTGCAGGGATGTAGTAAATGCTTTTAAAAATATTTTTCAAGATGCACTTTAATGTAAATACTTTGCCAAGCTGGCTTTGATACAAAATTAAATTACAAAACAAGCTCCCGACACTGATTTCTCAATCTGGATCAGGCCCTTTGCATTGGCCATTTGTGTGTGAAAGAAAAACAACCTGTGCATTTAAAGACATAGCTAATGAAACATGTGATTTGTCCCTAAGGCAGTGCCACCTTCATCCTCTGAAGAAATTACCTACTTAGATGATGTAACTCGTTTCAAAATTATGTTCACATATGACATAAGACTGCTCATGTCAGTAAAAGTATATATACAATTCAAGCCCATAAAAGTCTTATGTGTTTTAAAGAGGATGTACTTGCCACTTTTGCCTCCCCCATTATCTTTAAAACATATAAATATATATACTTTTACTGACATGAGCAGTCTCACTGCTGACCTGCTCCTGGTGATGACAATATTACGTTTAAGAAAATACCTGAGTCTCTTTTCCAATTTAGAATGCAGATTTCTTGGTTACTCAGTTGCTAATAGAGGTTGACCCAAGAACTTGCCAATGTTGTTTCTCTCTATGAAACAGCAGCATGCAATATCAGACCTGTGGAGTGATAGTGCCATCAGCTGTCCTGAAACTACATAGCAAACAAACACTTGCATATCTGCTGAAAGCATTCCTATGTGTTGTAGGGCAGCTGTCCTTCTGGCGCTTTGGGTTGCTTGTGAAATCTCTGTTTCCCATACACACAGCAAAGCCAATGTTAAAGAAAAGGTAACACAAATCCATTTAGAGCATTAGGTCAGCAAACAGAAAGACGGGCATTTCCATATGTTGCCACCAGAGGATGTACAAAGCACACACATTGCTGGACCAACATCTAAACAAAAATTAAGCCTGATCTCCCAGAGGTAATATATTTCTAAAGGGATGAAAAATGTCTAAAATAGTCCATAAAAAAGAACATGCTGGGGAGAGATATTTACTAAGTTAATTTACTAATGCATTTATCCCACAGTTTCTGTTAGCCAAAGAGTAAATAAGTATTAGTTAAGCTGTTTTGATGAGATACACTGCTAATGGAGATCAGAAGCAGTCCACCTTTAACAATATTCCTGGTAAACAGAGCACTCATATTGTTCTAATACAGAAGACAGATGAAAAAGCTGTAGCAAATTAAGAAGACATGTGAATAAAAAGATATGTACAGGATAACGTATTTATTTTCCTCTTCCATTCCTTTCCTTCTCCTTTTGTTGTTTGTTACTCTTCTCTCTCCCTTCCATTGGCTCCTTTGTTGTGGAAACACCAGTGTGGAAACTTAGGGTGATACCCAACATTGTGCCAGCAGCTGCCTGTGTGCCCCTAAAACCTGCTCTAAAGGGTTCCTCAGCTAGGGGTGGATGAATCTGTCAATTCTGGCTTCTCTCAGGTCCTCATTTTTCCATTCTTAAGTTTAGTTCTCTAAATTTCCACATCCTTTTATAATTGTTTTTAAGAAAACCTTCTCACAAAATGTGTTAGCATTTCAGGTCCCTTCTTCACTTCAACCAGTACTTCAACCAGGGCCATGTCATTTTAAGCAGCCATGGCTCCCCTCCCCACAAAAACCCTTAAGGGCTCTGAGAGTTGTTAGGGTACTCCTATTCCACTCCCAGAGATACAATTCTTAAATTGGTTTAACAACCAATTCCTCTTCCCAAATAACTCTGGGACCTGAAGCTGTTAACTTTTTTTTACACATTTGTTGTTGTTTAGTCATTTAGTTGTGTCCGACTCGTCGTGACCCCATGGACCAGGCACTCCTATCTTCCACTGCCTTCCACAGTTTGGTCAGACTCATGTTGGTAGCTTTGAGAACACTGTCCATCCGCCCCGTTCTCCTTGTGCCCTCAATCTTTCCCAATATCAGGGTCTTTTCCAGGGTCTTCTACACATATTTTTATGCAATTTCCCCATTCATACCCAAGTTTGCCAGGACATTTGCTCTAACATATTACAGTGGATGCTCGGGTTGTGAACATGATCCATGCGGGAAGCACATTCACAACCCGCAGCGCCGCATCTGCGCATGCGCAGGTTGTGATTCGGAGCTTCTGCACATCCGCAAGCACCAAAACCCAGAAATAACCCATTCCGGTACTTCCGGGTTTGGCAAGATATGCAACCCGAAATTGCACAACCCGAAGCGTCTGTAACCCGAGGCATGACTGTACATTATCAAAATAATAAATACATGTTTTGTACACATCTCAACCTAGTACATGCATTTTTGGACACTATTTGACCAGAGAACTGTGTTGCAGAATTCGGAGAAGTGAAAATTTCAAAGGATGGCTGTGCTTTGTTCTTAGGTAGCTTTGCCTTTAAATGCAAACTGGGCCAAATTCCTCCCCAATCCCTACACTCCACCTTCCACCCTCCACAGTAGATGTTAGTTGTACAGCGAGGGGCTGCAGAAGCAGGATGACACCTAGAGAGTGTAAGAATTCAAGGAGAGAGTCTCTTTTTAAAACTGTGTGCACTCTCTCCCCTCTGGTCCCGCCAATGTGTGTGCATGCAAACAGTGTTGAAAGACCTGTATAATACTAGATTGTAAAAAAATGACTCGCCAATCTTTGCAAAATGGCGTTTTGAAAAGAGCAAGTGTGTTTATTGTAGATTTCATGGTAATAGTTAAAACATGTATCTCACACTATGCGGATAGCTAATGTCCTCCAGATTTCTGGACTACAGTACAAGTTCCATCAGGCAGCATGACTAACTGGAGTTGTAATGCAACAACTTCTGAAGGGAACCATGTTGGATATCGCTATCTCTACAAAGAGAAACATCAAAGAATATTGACTGGGCTGCTCCTGTGTCAGCAAGGTAGACTTCCTTTGAAAAGCTACATATTACCTCCTAAGATGGTCAATTTTTCTTAAGAGAACTGCATGTTTTATGTGGAGGTTGTGCATACATATTATGGAAACATATAATTTCTTCTCTTACTTTACTGTATGTACCTGCTTGTGTGTTTTGTTCAGTATGACTGAACAAAGACATATTGCTGTTGGGCTTCATGATCTAAGAGGTGTCCTCTCTTACAGTACCACTGAAGATGATAGGTCATGTTCTTGCATCATCGGTTGTTTCACCAGTGCCCCTAAAGCAGATCACCCAAAACAACTTGTTGTTTGTGTATTTGCTTTCCATTCCAAACCCTATTGCAGAATGAATAAAAGACACAAAAACACCACTTGGCCACCTCAAAAGTAAGCTATGTGCAGCGAAAACACTGTATCCAACCCATTAAAAACCACAATTTCCCCCTCTGCTCTTTGAATAAATTTTGAATGCATATTATTTGGAAAGGTGAAGATATGGTGTCAATGACATTATGATCAGTCTGGAAGACAATCTTACTCGGCTATGAGTGATTGCTGAAAAAGAAGAAAGAATGTCAGTCTCAAATCTGCTTCATCATAGCCACCATGGCAGAGCTGGAGAAACAGTTGCCCTCTAGATGTTGCTAGGCTACAACTACCATCATCCCCACTATTGACCATGCTGGATGGGGCTGATGGGAATTGGAGTCCAACAGCATCTGGAGGGCTGCAGGGTCCCCACACTTGCACTATGCTTATCATATATTCTATGCAGTTCTCTGACTTCCCTGTCCTTAGAGTAGATCTATGCAGCGACTGCTTTAGTTTTGTTGTTGGAGGGACTTCCGGTTCGGCGCCAGCGCTAATGGCTGCTCCCTCTCCGAGTTCCGGAGAGAGGACGGCTCTGCGAGTTCGGGTCTGACCCGCTACGGCAAGCGGGGGACCCCTAAAATCACAGGAACGGAGCCTGTGAACAAGGAGATTCGGTGGGCACCTGAAGCGCCCCCCTTTACCGCAGAAAGAGCCTTTTTAAAGGCTCCGGAACGACAACGGGGAGCGCGGTGCTGAGAATCGCTACCCAGCCCGCAGGGTGAAGCCGCGTCGCCATTAGTGGAGAGCGCCGATTCCCTTCCTGAATAATCTGGACAAAAAAGACCCATGAGTAAGATTGAACCTCTATTCGTGCCAAAACTACCTGAAATTAGGCTGAAAACGGGAAAGGCGAAAATTAAGGAAGTCTGCCTTCCCCCGACTGCATGACAACTAAAGCAATGAAAGTTACTGAGCTGCATCCGTATGGGATATTGCTTTTAACTGCTTGAATCCGACATTTAGACTTTGACTATCCCCTCTAGCTTGCAGGGCAGAGGGGAGGAATAAGTGACTTTTTAAGCTGCATGACCAATTTAAAGGAAAGGGAATTCTCTGCAGCCTTCAACCTGGCACAAACTGCTATTAGAACAAAGGAACACTGAACGGACTTTAGACTCTTGTGAAAGTAACAAAGTGGAAGTCTCACTGCTTATTTGATACAAAGTTTTGGGACTTTGTGGATACAATATAGCAGGGAAGGCTGGGACTTTATTTAATGGGAAAGTGTTGCAATATACATATAGAAACCTCCCGATAAATTTGCTTTTCAAATACTCCTTGCCTTTGTTTGCGGACATTTTGATTTGTTCCCTCTAGAGGGTAAATTAAAAGTTGCTACGCTTTGGGACAGTGGAATTTTCCTTTAGGAGAAGGCTCTCGTGGGAAACGACCTTGGGATATGAGTGGCCCAGCAGACGAGATAAGCACGAGAGCCAAGACAAGGCAATATCAACAACAGCTACAGCAACACAAGAAAAGAGGCTCGATCTCAGGCATAACTCCTACAGTGACAACAGGACAAGAAAAAGGTACAGCAGTCTCCATGGATGCAGTGTCGCAAGCCCTTCTTAAGATAAACCAGTCTCTGGAGAATCTAACAAAGCAGACGGCAGAAAATACCAAGAAACTGACAGAGAATTCACAGAAATTGACAGATTTAACAACAAGACTTGACCTGAATACAGAATCTATAAACAGGCTTACGCAAGAAAATTCTGCCACACGACAAATTGCGGAGGAAGCCAGAACTATTGCTGGAGAGACCCAGGAAAAATTAGAACCGATTGCCAGGAAGGTCTATGACCACGACGCAACTCTGGCATTGTGGGAACTACAAAGAAAAGAAAGGAATTTGAAATTACGATCAATTCCAGAGGACGAAGGAGACAATCTTATGGACTTTTTAACGAAAGAGTTTGCTGATTCCTGGGAAGACCTAGAGGAAGACGAATTTAAAATCATAACAGCATTTAGACTGGGCAGAAGACAGAACAGAAAGGCGCCGAGAGACTGTCTGATTACCTTGAGATCGAAGGAGGAAAGAGACAAAATTCTAAGACTGCACTTTGAAAAGGCCTTACAAATTGGGAACTCACCGATACAGATCTTTAAAGACATTCCTAAACATATTTTGGACTTGAGAGCTTCTTATAAGGATTTGGTCTACCTATTGAAGAAGAACACCATTCTCTTCAGGTGGGAATTTCCACAGGGACTGTCTTTTGACTATAGAGGGAAGAAGGTGAAAATAAAGACGATACAGGATAAAGACAGGTTCCTGCAAAGAAATCAGGAAGACTTACAGAAAGGAACTGTAGACCCAATTGCTGAGCAAAGGAGTGCAATAGACATCCTGAACCTTTCGTTTGGACAGAACCTTCCACCACCAACAGAGGAGGAACAACAACTGGGAGCTGTGGGAGGAATACCAGAAAAATAACAAGATGGCCCTGCAATTCCTTAGTTGGAATTGTAATGGGATGAACAGCCCTTTGAAGAGACGACAAATATTCCATATCTTGAACAGAGAACAACTGGACTTGATTTGCTTACAGGAAACCCATATAACCAGAGCACACAGGAGACTGCTTATGAATAAAAAATTGGGACAAGAATTTATTTCGTCGGACAAAGTTAAAAAAAGAGGAGTTGTGATTTATGTAAAAGAGAAGTGGGCTCCAAAAATGATGTTTAAAGATGAACAAGGAAGATATTTAGCGGTGGAGATTCAGGTACAAGGAGAAAAATTTTTGATAATTGGGATCTATGCGCCAAATGAAGGTAAAGCAGAATTTTTCAAAAAACTTCATGAAACTTTGACGGATTATTTGGAATACAATATGATAATTATGGGAGATATGAATGGTGTAGTATCTACAAACATGGACAAGACACAAAGACTGACTCTTACTAAAGAAGGGAGACTCCCGAAGACTTTCTTCGAAATGACTGAAAATATGGACTTAATAGACATTTGGAGAACAAGGAACCCTCTTGAAAGAGAGGGAACCTTTTTCTCCCATGCAAAGATGACCTGGACCAGAATCGACCAAATCTGGGTTACTAGTGGAATGGCTCCGAAGATTAAGAAGGTAGAAATCTGCCCAAAAACCTGTTCCGACCATAACGCCGTGAAGATGGAAATGAAATTTACAACAACTGGTCAGTTTAGATGGAGAATGAATGACACCCTATTTCGAGATAGAGAGATCCACATGAAGGCCCAAAAAACTTTAAAGGACTATTTTGAAATCAATCTAAAGGGCGATGTGGAAAAAAGAGTGATCTGGGACGCAAGTAAAGCTGTGATGCGAGGATTTTTGATTCAACAAAATTCAATAAAGAAGAGAAAACAGAATGAGAAAAAGGAAAAAATTTTGGAAAAGATAAAAGAAGGAGAGAAAAAATTAAGAACAAAACCAAAGTCCCAGGAGATTTTGAGGGAGATTAAGTTGTATCAAACACAATATATGGAATTGATGAACCAAGAGATAGAATGGAAAATAAAGCAAATGAAACAAAAGACATTTGAGTCGGCAGACAAATGTGGTAAACTTCTGGCATGGCAACTTAAGAAAAGACAGAAATTAAATACAGTCACAAGTCTAGAAGTGGATGGAAAAAATATATCTAAACCCAACGAGATAAGAAATTGCTTTGTGAGTTATTTTAAAAAACTCTATTCCCAAGGATTACAAAATGAAGAGGACATAGATAAATTCCTTAATAAATATGGATTACAAAAAATCTCTCATCATAGCAAGGTGGAGCTAAACCAGAGAATAACAGAACAAGAGATAGAGGGTGCCATCCAGGATATGCAACTGGGCAAATCTCCAGGGCCAGACGGACTGACTTCCAGATACTACAAATCTTTAAAGGAATGGCTAATACAACCGTTAAAGGAAGTTTGTAACGAGATCTTAGAGGGAAAAAAAGCACCCGAATCGTGGAAAGAAGCATATATCTCACTCATACCAAAGACAGAGACTGAAAAGACTCAACTGAAGAACTACCGCCCAATTTCGTTATTGAATGTGGATTACAAAATTTTTGCAGACATTTTAGCAAAAAGATTTAAAAGAGTACTGATGGAGAAGATTCACAGAGACCAAGCAGGCTTTCTCCCAAAAAGACACCTCTCAGACAATGTTAGGAACATAATAGACATTTTGGAAAAGTTAGAGGTGAATATAAATACTAAAGCAGTTTTGATATTTGTGGATGCGGAGAAAGCCTTTGACAATATTTCGTGGAGTTTTATGAAAAAGAATCTTCATGGGATGGGGGTAGGACAAGGATTTGAGAATGGTATGGGTGCAATATATTCCGAACAAAAAGCTAAGCTGATTGTAAACAATGTAATAACTGAGGAACTTAAGATAGAAAAAGGAACACGACAGGGGTGCCCAATTTCCCCATTGCTTTTTATTTCGGTCCTGGAGGTGTTGCTGAACATGATTAGAGATGACCAGCAAGTTAAAGGTGTACAGGTCGGAACTAAACACTATAAGTTAAGAGCGTTCGCAGATGACCTTGTATTGACTTTGCAGGAGCCAAACACTAGTACAAAAAGAGTGTTGGAAATAATTCAACAATTTGGGCAGGTAGCCGGATTTAAATTGAATAAACAAAAAACTAAAGTCTTAGGGAAAAACCTAACAGATATGGAAAAGAACAAGTTTCAAGAAGAGACAGGTTTGACGGTGGTTAAGAAGGTGAAATATCTAGGGGTTAATTTAACATCTAAAAACTTGAATCTGTATAAGGACAATTATGAAAAATGCTGGTTAGAAATTAAAAAAGATCTAGAAATATGGTCAAATTTGAGATTGTCAATGTTAGGCCGAATTGCAGTGATTAAGATGAATGTATTGCCTAGAATGTTATTTTTATTTCAAACTTTGCAGATTATTGACAAGATGGACTGTTTCAAGAGGTGGCAGAAAGACATTGCGAAATTTGTCTGGCAGGGCAAAAAGCCCAGAATAAAATATAAAATATTAACAGATGCAAAAGAAAGAGGGGGATTTGCCCTGCCGGACTTAAAATTGTACTATGAAGCAGCAGCATTCTGCTGGCTGAAAGAGTGGATGCTCCTCGAGAATACAGATATCTTGGACTTAGAAGGTTTCAATAATGCATTTGGCTGGCATGCATATCTATGGTATGACAAAATCAAAGTGCATAGTGCCTTTAAAAATCATATTGTAAGGAAAGCGTTGTTTAATGTTTGGATGAGATATAAAGATCTGTTGGAAAACAAAACCCCTAGATGGTTGTCACCCTTAGAGGCTAAGGCCCACAAGAAAGTTAATATGGAGGACGGATGGCCAAAGTATTGTGAGATCTTAGAACAGGATGGAGAGAAACTGAAATTAAAGAGCCATGAAAAACTAAAACCCAAAGTACAAGATTGGCTCCACTATTATCAAATAATGGAGGTTTTCAAACAAGACAGGAAAATTGGCTTCCAGGTGGAAAAATCAAAACTTGAGACAGAATTGTTAGAACCCAATATTAAGAATCTGTCAAGAATGTATAACTTGCTGTTGAAATGGAATACACAAGATGAAACAGTTAAATCAGTTATGATTAAGTGGGCACAGGATATTGGTCATAATATTATGTCTGCTGACTGGGAAAGGTTGTGGAACACTGGTATTAAATTTACGGCATGTAGTGCTTTAAAGGAAAATGTTATGAAAATGGTTTATAGGTGGTACATGACCCCAGTTAAGCTAGCAAAAATTTACCATCTGCCTGATAACAAATGTTGGAAATGTAAGGAAACTGAAGGTACTTTTTATCATCTTTGGTGGACATGCCCGAAGATTAAGGCTTTCTGGGAGATGATATATAATGAAATGAAAAAGGTATTTAAATATACCTTCCTTAAGAAACCAGAGGCCTTTCTCTTGGGCATTGTCGGCCAATTGGTGCCAAAAAAGGATAGAACCTTTTTCATGTATGCAACAACAGCAGCAAGAATACTGATCGCAAAGTATTGGAAGACACAAGATTTACCCACCTTGGAAGAATGGCAGATGAAAGTGATTGACTATATGACATTGGCGGAAATGACAAGCAGAATTCGTGACCAGGGAAAGGAGACTGCGGAAGAAGATTGGAAGAAATTTAAGATTTATCTTAAGAACTATTATAAACTTGATGAAGCTTAGAATGTCGAGATTTTACAGAGAGAAAGGGTTGCAGTAATATAAGATCAGATTAAGAAAGGACTATGATGAATTAGGATGGGAAAGAACATTTATAAGTTGCTATAAAATTTGGACATGAGGATGCAGAAAGGGGAGGTATGGGGAAGTCCGAGGAAAGAAGTCTATGAAAGGACATTTTGAAATTATATTTGTTTGTTTGTCTGTTTTTCTTTTATGTTTGTTTGTTATAAAAACTTTTGTAAAACTAATAAAAATTTTATAAAAAAAAAAAAGTTTTGTTGTTGGAGACTTACATAAATATGAGAAACTGTTTCACTCAGTGTTGTGAGTAACGTGGCTTAGAGACATGAAGTGAGTCTGTGTATTGAGGTATACTGAGGGCGAAGGACAGATCATAAAAAGGGAAATCAATGTGGCAATTCACATGTTGGAGTGAATGCGTGTAAAAGAAAAGAACTGGGCTGTGATTGCTGCCCGGTAATGTTTTGGAGAGAAATCAACAATATATTTTTCAGCTAATGCAGGCACAATTCATGGTCCTTTCTGTATGTTGTGATGCAAACACAGAGAAAGTTATGCAGGGATTGTGAAGCTTTCTACAACAGAGACTCCTTATCTTGTAAACAGTTAATAAAGTATATTTTATGTTTATCTTATGTTATCCTGTATTCTGCATGTTATTAATCTAAGAATAATACATGATACCAGAAGTGGTCAGGTGTGAGTTGGACAGACTGCACTGAGCAACAAGGAAGGTGGAAAAGATACAAAAGACCAGGAATAGAGGATGCTAAAGAAAAATAGATGGAACAACACAGAACTCCAACACCTCTTTCTTTCTCTAGAAATGCACTAGAAAGCTGGAAAAGGTTCAGACAAGAATTTGACCTCTTTATGAAAGTAAATGGAGCTACAAAGAAAGATGGTGAGCAGAAAGTAGCTATTTTTCTAAATATTGCTGGGTCAGAAGCATTAGATGCTCTGCTCTGCTCTGCTGCCCAGGAGGACTCCCCTGTGTGAGTGCCTGAGGGCCCTGCTCCTTCTTGCCACTTACCACCTGGCCCAGGGAGGGGCCTCACAAGGATGGTTGTTGCCACTGATGCTGCTACTGCCCAGGAGGACCCGGAGGGGTGCAGAGTTCTTTTTAAATTTTTTTTTAAAAATATTTTCCTTTCCCTTTAGATTTTTTTATATATGGGGGTGGGATGGATGTTTGGGTGGGCTTGGGAATTTGTTAGATTTTGATGAATTTGTAATTTTTGCAGTTTTTATTTGTATTGTTTTATTGTTTTCTGGGTTGTTTTTGTTTTTTGTTTTTATTGTTTTAAGGTTTTATTGTTTTAGGCTGCGAAAGAATAACATTAATTGCCATCAATGGAGGTTACTATGAGGCCTGGGATTGCTACCATGGAGGGGCGAGGGAGGTATGGCGGTGGGGGCAGATGTTATAGGCGAAGGGGATCGAGATACGGATACGCTCGTACCCCTTCCAATCTGCGCCCCATCCCGAGGGACAAGGGTAGGGTGAGCAAGGATTACTCACCTCCGTCACTGGTGCTGTGCAATGCCAGGTCTATAGGCAATAAAACCGCCACCCTGCGAGATTTCTTTATCTGGCTTGTGTGACGGAGACCTGGGTGTGCGAAGGGGCAACAGTTATCTTACGAGAGATGGCGCCCCCGGGTATCTCCGTCCTCCACCAGTCGCGGACTGTGGGCCGGGGGGGAGGGGGTGGCATTATTAATCCGGGAAGACTGTCCTTTCGGGGCTCTACCATCGCCATCGATCCCCGGCATTGAATGTGTTGGCCTAGTGTGGGGCTCCGAGGAGAGCTTGGCTGTCTGGCTGGTGTACCGGCCACCTAGCGCACCAGCAGCCACCCTGTCAGGCCTATTGGAAGCGGTGGCCAGCTGGGCCTTGGAGTTCCCTAACCTATTGGTATTGGGGGACTTTAACATCCATGCTGATGCCACTCCCTCCTCACAGGCTCTGGACCTGGTGTCTTCCATGGCAACACTAGGGCTCTCCCAGTTTGTTTTGGGCCCCACACATCAAGCAGGCCACACGCTGGATTTGATCTTTGGCGTAGGTATAGATGTGATCATGTCTCCTTCGATGAAGTTGCCATGGTCTGATCACTATGCTCTGAAAGCCAGGATTGACTTTCCACCCCCACCCTGCTTAGGTGGCGAGCTGATTTGGGCTCGCCCGCAGAGGCTGATGGACCCTGATAGATTCTGCCAAGCCTTGCGGGACCTTGCTCCCCCTGACGACTCATTGACTGAGCTTGTTGAGGGCTGGAATACCCAGCTCCTGGCAGCCATCGATGAGATCGCACCTAAGCGCCCTCTGCGACCCCGCAGAAACCGGACTCCCTGGTTTACCGAGGAGCTCCGGAAAATGAAGCGGGACCTCAGACGGCTAAAGCGAGTATGGCGGGGTGCCCGTGACAAAGCCTCAAGAACATCTTATAGGGCTTTTATGAAAACCTACGAGATGGTGGTGAAGGCTGCTAAGAAGTCATACTTCTCGGCCTCTATTGCATCTGCTAGCTCTCGCCCAGCGCAATTATTTAGTATAATCAGGTCTTTAACGTCCCTTGAGGGACAGCCAAATTTAAATAACAATTTGACACGCAGTTGTGAGGCATTTGCGAGCTTTTTTGCGGAGAAGGTCTTGTTGCTCCACCATGACCTCCCTGCCAATTTGGATACAATAAAGGAACTGGAGGCTCCTCGACTGTCCTCTGGTCCAGTATTGGACCACTTCGACCGGATATCCCCAGCCGATGTGGACAGACTCCTCCGAGCTGGAACGCCCACCACCTGTCCTCTCGACCCGTGCCCATCTTGGCTGATTAGAGCGTGTCCAGACGAGGTGCGAGCCCTACTGGGGGATATCATCAATTTGTCCCTTGGCACGGGGACATTCCCAGGGGAACTGAAGGAGGCAGTGGTGCGCCCGCTCTTAAAGAAAACATCATTAGATCCTTTAGATCTATCCAATTACCGCCCGGTTTCGAATCTTCCGTTCCTGGGTAAGGTGATTGAGAGAGTGGTTGCTGAACAGCTTGGTGGGTTTCTGGATGAAACATCGGCTCTGGATCCATTCCAGTCTGGCTTCCGCGCTGGTCATGGGACCGAGACGGCTCTGATTGCCCTAACAGATGATCTTCGTAGACAGCTGGATCGAGGTGGGTCGGGGCTGCTGATTCTTCTAGATCTGTCAGCAGCTTTCGACATGGTCGATCATGAACTTCTGGACCACCGCCTTGCCGACGTGGGGATTCAGGGCACAGTCCTTCAATGGCTGCGCTCGTTTCTCTCTGGTCGGGGACAGAGAGTGGCGCTTGGGGGGGAATTGTCATCGCGCCACTCCTTGGTGTGTGGAGTACCTCAGGATTCGATACTCTCCCCGATGCTTTTCAACATATTTATGTGCCCCCTCGCCCAGCTTGTTCGGAGTTTTGGGCTGGGTTGCCATCAGTATGCCGATGACACCCAACTCTATCTGTTGATGGATGGCCATCCTGACTCGGCCCCAGACACACTGACCAGATGTTTGGAAGCTGTGGCTGGATAGTTACGTGGGAGCCGGTTGAAGCTAAATCCTTCGAAGACAGAGGTCCTGTGGCTGGGACGGGGCGATATGGGATTGGGGGGGCAACTCCCATCTCTTGCGGGGGCACAATTAGTGCCAGCACCGTCCGTTAAGAGTTTGGGTGTAATCTTCGACACCTCCCTTTCCATGGAGGCGCAGATTGCAGCTATAACAAAGGTGGCATTTTTCCATCTCCGCCAAGCTAAGCAGTTGGCTCCTTACCTCTCTCGCCCTGACCTAGCCACTGTGATCCACGCAACGGTCACCTCCAGACTGGATTATTGTAACTCACTCTACGTGGGGCTGCCCTTGAGACTGACCCAGAAACTCCAGCGGGTAAAGAATACTGCAGTGAGACTCCTTACGAGGTCTTCGCTGCGAGATCACATTCACCCGGTGCTACACCAGCTGCACTGGCTCCCGGTGGAGTACAGGATCAGGTTTAAGGTGCTGGTTTTAACCTTTAAAGCCCTATACGGCCTAGGACCCTCGTACCTACGGAACCGCCTCTCCTGGTATGCCCCACAGAGAAACTTACGGTCTTCAAATAAAAACATCTTGAAGGTCCCAGGCCACAGAGAAGTTAGGCTGGCCTCAACTAGAGCCAGGGCATTTTCGGCTGTGGCTCCGATCTGGTGGAACACTCTGTCACAAGAGACCAGGGCCCTGCGGGACTTGACATCTTTCCGCAGGGCCTGCAAGACAGAGCTGTTCCACCAGGCCTTTGGCCAGGGCACAGCCTGACTCCCTCCCTCGGCAATCTTCGCGGAGCTCTGGCCCAATGGTTGCCAGTGGCTTGAATTAATTAATTTTATAATGAATGATTTTAGAATGTTGTTTATGCTGTACTTTTGTACTGTTTTATTGTTGTTAGCCACCCTGAGCCCGGCTTTGGCTGGGGAGGGCGGGATATAAATAAAATTTATTATTATTATTATTATTATTATTATTATTAACAGTTTGCAACTGAGTGAATTATGAGACTGCGTTACTTACAGAGATTTCAGGAATATTGCACTCCTAAATTAAATGAAACCTTTGAGAGATACCAGTTTCATATGAGAGCACAGAAGAATAGGGAAACATTTGAATCCTTTATTACACATCTTAGACTGTTAAGCAAGACATGTAATTTTGGAGGACTTGCAGATTCACTCATTAGGGAGCAAGTTGTCATTGGAATTCAGGCTTCAAACCTAAGAAAAAGATTTCTTGAAGAACCTGACTTAACTTTGAAAAAAGAAATCAGAATTTGCCGCACACAGGGCCAGGTCCTTGAAGGAAAGCAAGAAAATGCAACTGTGTACTGAATCAGACAATATTCGAACCAAAGGGGCAAAGATGGGCTATTCCAGTGTGAACTGTTGTTTGGGAGAAAGCTAAGAACCAGATTGCCTGGTTACTTGGACACAGACTTGAGGCACAAAGATTATGTAAATTCATGGAGGGGGAAAGAGAATTCCAGACAGAAATTCTATTATGATAGAGGTTTCAGTGACCTCAAATCTTTCCAACAGAGTGACAGTATATGTATATACAGTGGAAAAATGTGGGCATAGAAGGCTGTGGTTACTTGAGAAATAGCTTCTTGGTCTTATGAGGCGATGACTGAAGGAGGCCAAAAACATAGGAGAAACAGAAGAGATTTTCAACTGATTTGTAAACAGGAGCAAAAAACAGTGTTGGCTGCAGATACAGCAAAATCAGAAGAGTTTGGTGGTGATCAAAGGCATCAGGCAGCAGAAGTGACCAACTGCAAGCAAGAAGCTGAAATACTAATTATACCTCATAGATCTACAAGGCTGAGGGAGCCAACCTAGAAGCTAATAGAGAACTGTTGACTGACACATTCCTTTTTGGAGGAAGTGGGTGTCAAGGAGGGAATCACTTTCCCAAGTCCTCCCTCCAGGCTACTAATCAATCACATGCAGGCACCGAACGGGTTATCAGGCTTTATTGGCTTCTTCTCTGGCACCAACTATAGAACATCAAACAGCAAGTCTAATACATTGTGTGTTCTCTCCCTCCCCCTACAGGTTAACTCAAAGATTTATAGGGGCTGGGGAATGCTGGCAGCCAGTCAGCCCCATCACATGCTCCCACTTTGGGGACTAATTGTTACCACCTGCCTGAGGGGCCCCACCCAGTGATACTTGCTCACAGGATCACTACTTCATGATAGTGGGTTCCTCACTTTAAGTGGGTTTTGCCTAAGTGCATCACATGAGATGAGAAGGGGCCTCTGGGTAGCAGAATGATGCAGCAACAGAGAAGCTCTGGCTTTCTATAACAGAGACTTCTCATCTTGTAAACAGTTAATAAGTCTTACATTTAAACAGTCTTACATTTATGGACATCCTGTACTCTGCAAGTTATTACTCTAACAATAACACAGGGATTTTGTCTATTGTGATTAAAACTGCAAAGATCATGGAGGCCAGAACTGAACCATGTTATTGAAATAATCAAACAACTTCCAAAAAGTGTTTCTGACAAATTGCTAAAGCAAAGACATACTTATGATATCATTAAGAACATCATATTTTATTTTGTAACATCTACACGGTTTGCCCCATTCATAAGTCTGCTTAATCATAATAATTGGAACTGCCCAATGCAATTAGCCCGAAGTGAAAGTGTTGCCATTATATTAGGCTGTTTAACTTTGAATGTCCCTGCATGAATAAGTAAACACCGAACAATTCAGTGGGTTGGAAAGCTAGAGATTTCAGGTGAAACAAAGTAGGCTTAGGCAAAGGGAGCTGCTTTCTTGCAGCAAATGAATGGCCTTTATACTAAAACGAACTTTCACAGATTTTACTTATTCACTTTCAATTCCTAACTAATCAACTTGATCAATGTAAGCAATGTATTTTATCATTTATCTTCGTCAACATCATTAAGTCCACTTTTGGTGCTTATATTGTATTTTTGTTTTAACAATATTTTAGTTAACTATTCTGAGTTGCTAGATAAAAAGATAAGCTATGTAGAAGTAAGAAAGCACGCAAACAAACCAAACAAAAAAGCAACAGCCTTTTTAGAGGCTTCTTATGTTACAATCTTATATAAACTTACCTGGGAGGAAGTCCCACAGAACTGAGTAAGGGCTTGTCCACACTTCCTCTTGTCCTGCTGCTTCTCTCCAGGAAATTCTTCAAAGGTCAGATGCATATGCTTTTCCATGCAACAGTAACAAAACACAAGCAATAAAACTTAGGTTCCAAAATGGTAAATGTTTCTAAATTATTTCTATAGAAACGCAAAGATGGCTTGCTTAAATCACAGAGTCTAAGCTTAGAGAATTCAGCTTAGACCTCCTTACTGGTAGGGTTCACATGGTGGAATGGGAAGAACAAAGGCTTGATCACTCTTCCTTCCAAGGTGAGAAGGAGTGGCTTACCTAAGCCTGGCAGGACAACTTACTCTATGGTCTTAACCCCTTCATGCATTAATCCAAGTTAAACATGTTGGTTATATGAGGCTGCTTATCCCACAAAGTATCCATCTAAAAACAAATGACCAACTCAAGCCCTTTGTCTATTCACATGTGCAGTCAAAAGCATTTGATCAGTGAACCCAATAATAATAATAATAATAATTCATGCAGCTGATCAACTAAGATTTCTTTAGTCAAGTGACCACCCTAATATACCCTAGCAGCATGCAAGTTGATCCATACATCAGGAGCAGTTTTTCACGCTGATCTTCAAAAGACTTGCCATGAAATGTTTGATCTGATGTTTTTCTGTTTTTGTGTAATAACAGAGAAATACCTCCCTTCCCCTCCCCCTTCTCCCACTCTTGAAGTCCCTGAAAAATTTGTTACACATGGCAGCTTTCAATTATAGTTATAGCATTCTGCTTTCTGTAATGGACATCTCCCCAGCCAATTTCTGGGGAGTAACTTAATCCACAAGTTTCCTTATTTGACTAGGACTTTTTGAGCTTTTTCTCAGCACAGGGCTGACAGAAACCTGTCTTGTTACTTGAGTCTTTGTAACACATTTCCCAGTTAAGTTGTAAATCCAAATGAGATTTTATGACAGAACTCTGGAGCATCAGGTTGATCTAAGATACAGTACTTGCTTGAAGACTTTCAAAATATAAAACAATGGAATATAAAGCAATATCCATTTCTGGTCTGGGCAGGAAAAAGTTCTATTCCAAAAAATGTTCATGGTACTCTTTAATATAAAAGCAGCTCTCTTCTGCTCAACCTAGCAATTTGAAAATCTAAAAGATAAGAAGAGCATTTATGTCAAGCGTGTTTAAAAATAAGATGTTCAGTCATTATGGCCATCCAAAATCTACTGCCTTAGATTTGTGGTCTGAAAGTCACAAACCCAGTAATGTTCCAACATTGAAAACTGGGCTCATCCTGCTTCCAGTAAAGTCGATTAGAGTTTCCGCATGGAAATAAATAGGATTTCAGTAAGTTTTTTTATGGTAGCTTCATAGGAGTTTTTATAAGCCAAAAACCTTCTGCTTTCAAGAGACTAAATATTTCCATCTGCACTCAGCTGTCCGCCACATCTCCAGGAAAGAATTATAAGGAAAACTCAAGCATGTCAATAAATGTATCTCCATAGTGAGACCTGGTTCTGAAAATGTGAAGGAAGGGTTTTACTGAATTGCATGTGCTCTCTATAATAAGCATCTTATTTCAAAGTCTTATGTCCTAGTTATGAATTTTACTGCTGATGAGTGGACTCCAGAGATATGTTGGTGCCTTACTGACTACATGGGTGGAGGGGTCTTCTCGCACAGAGTTATTTGTGGTATCAGGGTCTCAAGGCTGGATTAGCCATTAAGCAATTTGTGCTTAATACAAGTATGAACCCATCCCATTAAGAGCCTTCTTTTAGAGTAATTGGGATGCGGGTGGCGCTGTGGTCTAAACCACTGAGCCTCTTGGGCTTGCTGATCAGAAGGTTGGTGGTTTGAATCCCCGTGACGGGGTGAACTCCATTGCTCGGTCCCAGCTCCTGCCAACCTAGCAGTTCAAAAGCACGTCAAAGTGCAAGTAGATAAATAGGTATCGCTCCGGCAGGAAGGTAAATGGTGTTTCCGTATGCTGCTCTGGTTTTGGTGCTCCGTTGCATCAGAAGCAGCTTAGTCATGCTGGCCACATGACCTGGAAAAACTGTCTGCAGACAAACGCTGGCTCCCTTGGCCTGTAAAGTGAGATGAGCACCGCAACCCCAGAGTCGTCTGCGACTGGACTTAACTGTCGGGGTCCTCTACCTTTACCTTTTTTTAAAGCGTAATTATCTTTGAATGGCTGTGACTGGAGATAATTCTTCATCTATAGTGGAATTTTATTATAAAAAGTCAGGATGATATCTACATCGTATATTATACAGCTATGAGAAATATAAAGTCACACCAATTCTGGGCAAGACAAACTTAACAAAACAAGAGTATATTTTATTTATTTTTCTTTGTTTTACATATAGGAAATCAAGGTTGTCAAAATGATGGAAGAACAAAACTCTTACATGTTCATTCATAAGTAAGCTACACTGTGTTCAATAGGACCTGCACCCTGGATCAGTTTTTATTATTGTGGTCTGAGGATGTAGAAAAGAAGTGCAGTCAACCACCTATCCTCTTGACCCTTGCCCATCCTGGCTTCTTAAAGCTTGCTGTAGGGGAGTGTCTGTGTGGGTCTAGGGAGTGATCAAAGTTTCATTGGAGGATGGAGAGGTACTATCCACCTTGAAAGAGGTGATGGTGCATTCCCTCCATAAGAAGGTCTTCCTGGACCCAGAAGTGTTGAACAACTATTATCAAGTGGCTAATATCCCCATTTTGGGGGCGGGGATTGAGAGGGTGGTGGTGGTAGTCCAGTTTCAGGCAAAACTGATCCAGGATAGAGTTTTTCTCTTTTTCTTAGGATTTTTTCTCTTTTTCTTTTGCTGGGATAAGTCCCACCCCCCCCAAAGACACTTGTTTTGCTTTTAAGACTGAAGCTAACTATTGTGTGCAATTTCATACCTAGATTTAAAATAAAACTTAATAATGGATATGTGCACCCCATATAATCCCATCTTCACACTACATCTCAGAACTGTAGCTGTAGAGCTATGATGATGATGATAATAATAATAATAATCTCAAATATATTGACCATTATGGGTTAATATTTATAACTGGAAAAAGATCTTTTTACTTTTATCTCAGTTTTTACCCAATGCACCGTATTTCAGCAATAAACAGCTATTTTCTTATTCCACAATAAAAGTGAGTCAGAGACATACCCAGAGGTTCCACTTTAGGAACAACTGCTATGCGGAAATTCACTTATCCAAACGTGAGGAATTAGCATTTTTTACTTCCTTGATTGCCTTTTGCTGGTTGGCTGAGGAACGGAGGCAGGGAGGGTGTCAGGCACTGGCAAAGAGCAGCCTGAAAATATTTCAGACCATCATTTTATTCTGCAAGATGCAGCAATCAAATGGCAATATCACACAGAAATACTGGATCCACAAAAACATTGGGTGTTTTTGCAAGTGTGCACACTGCAAAGGCAGTGTGGACGGCTCCAGGAGAATGGTGGGAAGACAGAAGGTTTGCTGAAAGAACAGTACTGATAAATGCATAATAACTTTAAAGCACTTTGCATACTGAGAAGCAATATAAAATGCTAAAATAACAATAATGAATATATAGGAAAGTATGAAGAGCCAAAGCATTTTATACTAAATTTAGACAGATCTTTACGGTCTAGGAACTGGTATTTCCATTGTGAAATTTTAAGTTAATTTTGCCAGCAAATCCATAGTTTCAAATGGGCTTCTGGGCATTCAGCCCTTCTAGATTAAAATAAGAGATCCAAATAGTGTGTATTTAGAATTCTGCAGTATATTAAGTATCTTCCAAGCACAACTTAAAGCTTATTATGCCCTTTACGTTTTCCTATGAAGTTCATTGTTGTCATAGTAATTCTGTCTCACTTTGGATGAAGAATGTATTTCATTTATTTGGGAATTACTAAGGTTTGAGGTACAGTGAAGTGGTTAAATAATTGCCAAGTCACCATAAAGACATGACTCTGTTTAATGTGCACAATCTTAAATCCATTCAACTACAAGCCAAGCAGAACTAATCAAAATATTGAAGATAGGTCCTTACTGCCAAGCATCTCTTCAGCATTTGCCATTCCAGGCATTTACAAGACCAGAATACGAGTTATTTTATAGCAAGGGAATTGGATTTTTGTGTGTGTGCGTGTGCATGAAATAAGCCATAGCTTAAATGAAACAAAATAAAAATCTTCTAATATAATACTACAGAGTTAGAGGCTTGAGTTCTTTTTATTAAAAAGTTAATATAGCCAAAAGGAAAAGCTACTCTAATCTTGAGGCTCGCCACCATTCTATATTTCATGTTAACTATACTGTTACACCTTAAGTACCACATTCTGCTAGACCTAGTCTAGTATGAATATGAAAAAGAGAGATAAAGAAATGCTTGTTCAAAATTTGGAAATTTCATAATCACAATTAGATTTTTCTCAATTGGAATGGTAGTATCTGTGTGTCTGTTTATTTGTGTTTTTGTGTTTATTTGCATTACTTGGGAATAATCTATGACAATTTTGATTGTTCTGGGGAAGAGAATGATTGGCATGAGTGTATGGCAGGGGCAACCAATATGGACTCCACACCCATCAGCTGGCTGGGCTGATGCTGTTCAACAGCATCTGAAGGACACCATATTGGCTACTTCTAGAATTCCACACAAATATTCCAGAATTTTCACCACAGCAAGTCTAGAAAATTGTTGTTAGCCTTCAGCCCAGAGATATGGGATTGCCAGTCTGGGAAAGCTAGAATGATTAGGAAAGTGATGGGTATGAGGATGAGAAAGCATCCTTTTGGTCATTGAGTAAATAGTATCTGCTAAGAGCACAGCCTTTTCAGTGGTGGTCCTGCAATGTCTGAATGTCCTTCCCCAGGAAATCTACCTTCCTTCTTTTCTTGTCATTTTCATTTCATCAGGCCTTGGAGCTAAGCCTTTTGATTGGCTCATACCATTCCTTTCTGGTTTGATTTTAAGGATGGGTTTTGTTTTGTTTTTACATTCACTTTAATCCATCCTTGGTATATAAATATTGTTACTAAATAAATGAAGAACAGTGCCTTAGATGAAGAGTGTACTTTCCTAGCTGTTCCAGACAGCTGTTCCAGTAAAACTCAACTCTTGTGCATCTAACGCAAAACAGAAACAAAGGAAGAGAATGATGGTTTAGAGCTTATAATGGTCCATATTTGGCTTCCTTCTTATGGTAGATGACCCCAAGTCAACAGGTTCTACCTGCTTCAAGGTAGGCAGAGAACCCTGACAAACAGCTGATATTCAGCCACCTTCACATCAGCCAAGAAAGCATTGTCCTTGAAGTGGAATATCTGTAGCCACGAAGAGACCTAATGATATTGCTGCTGGGGGAGGTTGGCCCTAAAACATGACTCATCTGTATAATTCTATGGAATATTTTAACTTTCTGCCCTGTGTCTCTTAACTGTTAAAACAAATTTTGGATTGCATGTCTTTCCAACTACTGTAACCTCACATATGAATTTCATTTGCTGTCAGTGATGCCTTGCCATTATGTGGCCCTTCTAATAAAGATTTCTTGGGGCGCTTTAACATTTCCCCATAATACATGTATGTCAGAATCCACAATGATGCCCTTCTATTTTGCTTCTAATAAAAACATGAAACATTGAAAGCACATCTGATGGCTGGAGATCCCTGCTCTCCTAACTGCCGGTCTTATTTAACTCCCTTCTTCAGAGGTTTCCTATGAATGCTCTTTCTCCTAAATGAGAAGTCTCCGAATATGTCGTCGTCGTCTTCTTCTTCTTCTTCTTCTTCTTCTTCTTCTTCTTCTTCTTCTATCACTCGTAGCCGAGTAAGATTGTCTTCCATAAACACGGTTTTAACAATGAGTCTGTAAGTGACTGTGGAGGCCAATTCTGGATCCACATGTCCTTCCATAGTGGGGACATTGGTTTCTGGTTGGGAGTTGATCACGGTGTGGATTTGCCAATATGTAAATGCTGCTTGTTTAGAATGCTAATCAAAACAAAATGGAAGAAGCTACTTTCTTGGCTTGTTGGGCAAAATGAGCTGCTTCCTTAAGAATGGGCTCCTTTGGCATCATGTTGAAAGGTAGGAACATATCACTAAGAAAAAGGCCTGTATCTCCTTCTCATCATAAGCTTCATTAGTGTGGAATAAATAGTTGATTCATAAGAGATGGATCACATTTCGATAGGATCAGAGTCATACTGGAATATGCATAAACAACCTTTCCCTCAGAAGCAGTTCCGTGACCGGAAGTAACTTTGGTGTTATCGGACTTGTAAGCTGTAGCATTGTTTGATGGAGCTCTACTCTGTTAATAACAGGATCAACACTGAAAAGCATCAATATTGCTGCCATTCCTGGCAGGCACTGGAGTATTATGCACCCAGATTGGAGTTGCTATCTCATTGTGCAGATGCAGAGACCCGGATAATGTCCAGTTATTGAGACCCTGCAGTAGGAGGACAATGTTCTATTCATGGGCTCTGCAGAGCAAAGTCAGAGAATGAAACCTGAACTAAGTGTAAAGCTCTAGTTTTGATGAGGACCTCCCTGTGTTGAAGGGTTTGGAAAGATGGGCCCTTTCCCAGAGCTGCCTGCCAAAAATGTGGCCGACTCACCTGAATGCACGTAACGGGATTATTACAGACAATATACTTGGAGAGTCAGTGTAAAGCTTGCAAGAAGGATTTTATTTTTTTTAAAAAAATGTTGATCAGGCTCAATTTCCTATTTCTGGAAACACAGTAGCAGCTCTATCAGTCCTTTTATAGCAGTACCACTATTTTAGGAGATCCTTTGGAGGCTGGCGATAGAAAGAGACACAATAATATTTATGCATGGTTGGCTGGCTAAAACTATATTTACATGAATTTAAAAGTTGGAGCTGACAGATATAATCACGTACACACACACCCCTTAACATTGCTGACACCCTGTGGTCCTTCTTAATAGCTCTTCTTTATGTAACCGCAGCTTGCAGAAACAAATTTAGAAAACTCTTTTTTTATTATTATTTTGCAGAAGGCATAAAATAGAAACCATGTCATCAGCATTGGTTATCAGGAATAATACTAGACAACCATTCTGTACCATTAGGCTTCTGCAAAATTTTCATATAAATTGAAAATAAACCTATTCTAAACCATTTCTGAAAACATTCTTATTTCATGGGAAGGCCAGTCCCAGAGCTACTATATTTTTGCATAATAATATTATCACATTGTGAAGAAAGTGTGACTTGGATAGACTTTTGTCACTCAGGGGAAAAACTGTCTGCATTTCCTCAATGCATGATGGTCATACTTAGAGAGAGGTAGCCGGGTGGGAGAGAGAATCAGAAAAAGGCCTAAATACAAATTTCTAAATATAAAGTTGCATATCTAGGTGACCTTACCTATAACACAATTTCAATGTTATTAGTGGTGGTGGGGACCCTCAATTTCAATGTTGTTAGTGAGGTTAGAAGTGCTTGTTTATTATGGTTGATGTCTGTAGGCTATGCAGCTTCATTTACAGTCCCTCGGACAGAAATGTGTTGAACTCTGTTTTCAATATGAAACTTTTGGATAATGTTATTGGTAATTGCTTTTTAATACAGAGCCTGCTTTGCACTAAAACAGTCACCAAGATCCAGATGGAAGCAACCTCAGTCTAATTCACCTTTTCTTTCTTTCCCCTGGATTTTTCTTTAAAATAACTCTTCACTGGCTTTAGATTATATATTAAGACACACTTACTTTCATCCCCTCCCCATAATATACCTTTTCCAGGCATGCAAATGCCAGCCATCAAATTTGCAGATGCAGATAGTGCTTTCAAATGCCCTGGATATAAAAGTGGAGAGTCTACATGGAACAGGAGGTCACAGTTGACTTTCAGCACTTGTGTTTTCATAATGATCACTGACACAGGGTTCCTGGAAGGATCCATATTGTGTGGTCCTCAGTTCCCTGATCTTTATGCCACTCTTACTCCTCTGCCAGTTTTCACACCAATTCGAGAAGGTACACAGGCATTATTTCATCAGCACCACCACCTTCACCATCACAACCACTATCATGTTTCTTTAAGATTGTATCACTTTTCTGACACAGATAAGCAAATATATACTGCCCCCCTATCTGTCCGCCTTCAACACCACACCAACCTCATTTTCAACCTGAAGCATTTTAACAAGGGCACTTACAAATATAAACATAGCCATGTTCTTGGTGCTACCTTTCTCTCTAGTTTCAGCTTGTGTTTATTTTAACATTTTCAATGCTGCTTTTCATTTGTGACAGTAGCAAAGCAGTTCACGATACAAAAAACCCCCCAAAACTTTAAAAACTCTGTAACACCAAAATGATCAGTTAAACTGTCACAAAAACTAAAGCACCCAGGACCGGTAGTAGTGGTCAAGCAAACTCAGGTAAAGAGATAGATTGGAAAAAGTACCCCTAAGTAAGTGCCCATCTAATTTCCAGTATCCATGAATTATATTCATTTCATAATTGGCAGCTTCATAACTGGTGCAGAAGATTATTGGAGGGGAGGGGGAACCCTACTTAACCACAGAGAGTGCCACACAAATAGTCCCAATAGCGAAAATACACCAACTTGAGAGTTTTAGTTTATTTATTTTCATTTATTTATTGAATTTATATACTGCCCTATACTCAAAGGTCTCAGAGTGGTTCACAGAAAAGATCACAATATATAAAATCAAAATAAGAACAATAATACCCCCCCTAACAGCCACATTTTAAAAGGGTATAGGATGTCAATCAAGCCAACCAAAGGCCTGGTTAAAAAGGAACATTTTTGCCTGGCACCTAAAGGTATATAATGAAGGCACCAGGAAAACTTCCACCCTCTAGACCTCTTGAGGAGGAGGCACACGAAGAAAGGCCTCAGAAGATGATCTCAGGGTCTGGGTGGGTTCATATGGAAAGAGGCGGTCCTTGAGGTATTGCGGTCCTGAGCCATTTAAGGCTTTATAGGTCAAAAGCAGCACTGTGAATTGAGCCCAGAAGCTAATTGGTAGCCAGTACAGTCAGACAAGGATCGGTGTAATATGCTCAAACCATCTTGCACCAGAGCAATCTGGTGAGTTCATAACAGATAAACACCTGAACAAGATGTACACCATAACATTCCCATCTCCAGTGACAGCTGCAATCGGGATGGACTACAGCTCAGTTGTTGGATATCCAACTTAGCATATAGAAAGTCCCAGGTACAATCTTTGGCACCTCCAGATAGGACTGGGAATGTCCTCAGTCTGAAACCCTGGAGAGCTGCTGCCAATTGGTGTAGACAATATTCAGCTAGATAGACCAGTCGTCTGACTGTGTATAAAGCTGCACCCTGTGATCCCAATGCCAGCTGTGCTATCAGGATATGCTCCAGCTCACCTAAACATCCCTGGATGTTGTGGTCGGCCCCATTTATACACGTCCCTGCAGAAACGCTTCCAAGCCTGACCAGTCACAGTCATGCACATCATGTTGATGAACTTGTATTTTTCTCTCAGATGTGCTCTGTTCTCCCTCCCTTTCTCCTGCACAAAGAGAACGAAAATATTAACAAAAGGCAAATGAAACAAGGGTTTTATACAGATCTGTACAATAGTATGCAGACATGATTCATAACCAGGAAGTAACCTGCTTGCCTGCCATTATTTTAGGAAGGTTTCTCAGTAGGTATTTAATGAGCCTTATATGCTATCTCCAACCAGCTTGAAGAGGAATTATGTCTGAAACAGGTGATCGCAAAAGCTGTGGCCTAGTGATGATACCGACATGCACGGAACATGGATGCCTGTTGATCTCTGTACATGTACACAGTACAGTAATGTCTGCAGCAGCAATCTATTCTTCCCCAGTAGCTATTTGGTTGTGGTAGCCAACACGTACATAGGCCCATCCTATATGGGTGTTGTTTGATGATGGCAGCTGTGGATTGCAGCTTCCTTGGCCACCTTTTGTTTATTTTGAAGTATTTACCTTGCATTTTGGTAAAACAAAAGGTAACAAAAACGCTCTCAAAGCAAATATCAATAATAAGACAGTCTTTGTCCTTGGGCTTACAATCTAAAAGTCATGGTATGAAAGGAAGAGGGAGCAGTTTGGAAGAGGGGGAAAGCAAACTCAGACAGTAGTTCTTAGTTACAGAATTCTTGTAATGACCAGTTGGAATGGAATAATGTTCAAGGAAAGGAGGAGCCAAAACTGCTGATCTTTCAGAATAACCGGTGGAGAGACCCTGCAGTCTGTCCATCTGCTAGTGTTTTGTGCAATTAAATCATGAACACAGCAAAGGTAAGCTATTTGAACCTTGCTGTGAGTTTCTTTGCCTCGACTGATATCTGAAAGAGCTCTCCTTCTGACCACTGCTGAATTGAAAGAATTATATGGATGTGCATAACATGTTAGAGACTGTACACCAGAGCTTTCTTAATGATTGATAGAAATGCATTAATCTATCATTTCTCTATTGGCTTCGGTATTTCATTTTCTTTCTTTTTAGACATTTTGAATACAAATGTATGCTAGAGCATCACTTTATTATTTACTTGAATATTTATGTACCTCTTTCATTCCATGGGCAAAGAGAATCTGGCTCACAGTTGATGTAAACGTATTTCTAACCCTTTCTGTGAAGTTATTTCAACTGGTATCAGCTGAAGGTTCAGACGAGAAAAAGACCTCCAAACCTGAGCATCCATTGACTGGCCCCTCTGTATTTTCTAGAGTAGGTAATCCAATTGATTTGCCTTATTGATCTTAATATTTTAGTAGATCTGAAGGAGACCTGCAGAACCAAAACATAGTGTTTAAGACATATGTGTTTCCTTTCCACAGAGTACCAGCAGAATACAATACCTAATTAAATTTTGTTCAGTGATAATGGGTACTACCAACAGTATTAGCTAAAGGGAACTAGTGAGAAAGAAGTGCTATCATGTACACTATGGTTGAGGCCTTGAAAAGAGTTGTGGCTGTAAAATCAATCTAACATACCAGCAAGCAAATAGACTGCCAAAGTATCCTTTGTCCATTTAATTTGGCATTACAGACAAACCTCAGTTCTCAAAGGGCTCCGTTTTTTAGCATTTCAGCTCCTGAACGCTGAAAACCTGGAGGTAAATGCTCCGGTTTCCAAATGTTTTTCAGAACCCGAAAGTCCGACACGGCTTCTGCTTGAGTGCAAGAAGCTCTTGTAACTAATTGGAAGCCACGCCTCGGTTGTTGAATGTTTCAGAATGGTCTTCCGGAATGGATTACATTCGACAACTGAGGTTTGACTGCATATGAGAATCTGCCCTTCTCCACCTGAGGTTGCTGTAAATAAGGTGGTAGCTAGGGATGAGATTCAGTCCCACAGTCCAAACAAATGATCAATGGCATCAGTAATAGTGTCAATAATCTGTGTTGTGGTAGTTGTGTGTGTGCATGTGTGTAGATTCTAGACGCAGATTCATCCCCCAGCACCATTTTGAGAACCCTGTGGTACATTGAGAAGGGCAAGACCTTGCATAGGATTTCTGAGTTCAGTCTGCCCCTCCACTGAATGCTCATCTCCATAGTAGAGTATCATGATTTAAGTTTCTGACATTTCAATGAAAGGGACTTGAAATTTCTTGTATGAACTGGAGCTTCAGTGAGAGGTACCTGAGCATCTCTACTACGCTGTGCAAATCCTTTATTTTACTCTGAATCCAGTTTCAATTCATTTACATTAGAATGCAATGTGAAAATGGCATTCATTCAGCAGGTATTTTTCTTAAAAAATAGTACTCCTAAAACTTTTAAACCTTGTAGATCAATAAAAAAGGGCTATGTGAACATAGCTTCCTAACATTCTCAATACTATTTGCAGAGAGCGAGATTCAGGGGTGGGAATACATTTTGCCAAATATTCTCTGGAGTGGACAGAAATTGTTCAAAGGCTTGGGAGCAGCATGAAGAAAGAAAAAAGTTCAAAATTTTGTATGTGTGTGTGTGTGTGTGGGAGGGGATTCAAAGTAATTTCGGCTGAGACTGAAAAGAAAACCCACTCTAACCCCCTTGATATGAGGAGCAAAAGTCCCCCAACTACTCTCAAAATATGAACAAATGGCAATATTGTCCTATGGGGAAGAACTTTCTGTATTGATCAATTATTTCTCAGCTTGAAATGTGCTACTACTGTACATCTACTTGATTATGAGCCTTGTTAGCACATCCCCAGTTGATTCAACTTGAGTGCTTCTGACATTAGCAAAGTTACTCACATATTCCACCAAGCAGCAGGGAAAAGCTTGCTAATGAAGAAATAACAAGTTGAAGATTTGAATAAATATATAGCTGATTGCAGGGAGGCAGAGTTAATTTTTTGTTTTTATGCTGGCAACTAAGAAAACACGGTTAAGATGGTTGCTCGCACCCTCTGAAAATATGTTCTTGTGGTGTTACTTTTCCTGTGCCACAGGGCAGTTTCATTTCCTGATTCTATTATATACTAAGTGGCCACCTGAACCTGCCAATGAACTTGTTCCATTGTGTTTTTCTATTTTTAATCCTGAAAGAGTAAACACATTTCTCATCAGATGTGTTACAGACTGCTATACATTGCCGAGATTTATGAAGGTGCCACTGGGTTATTACAGAGCCATTCATTTATAAATAAGTGTCCATTCGGAAAGGAAGCCAGAAATGATAGCAGCATTTTCCATCATTTCAAAAATCTATATTAAAAAAATGATGCACTTTTTACGGTGGCAACAGCTCTATTGCTGTAATTTGGACTTCATGCTTTTCGATGTCTGTATGCTTCCAGACCTAATGTATGATTCAGGTACAAAAAAAAGAAAAAGGGCGAAAAAGATGATACATTAGATCCTTAAGAACACAGGCGGCAAAAATGAATGTAACAGCTGTTTCAATATTCATTTATGAAAGGTGGAATGCATTCAGCAAGCCTTGCTCACTCCCCATCATCGAAGCTGCAAATAAATACTGTATTTTGGATTTCAGGAACCCTTTGTGAACTTCTTTGTGAAGCAACTTCTTTCACATGTTTTTCAGATGACACACTGGTCCCCCCCCCCGGGAATAGTAGCGAATAGTAGCAGCTTTCCATAGAGATGACAGTGTGGTGTAGTGGTTAAGAGCGGTAGTCTCGTAATCTGGGGAACCGGGTTCGCGTCTCCGCTCCTCCACATGCAGCTGCTGGGTGACCTTGGGCCAGTCACACTTCTCTGAAGTCTCTCAGCCCCACTCACCTCACAGAGTGTTTGTTGTGGGGGGAGGAAGGGAAAGGAGAATGTTAGCCGCTTTAAGACTCCTTAAAGGGAGTGAAAGGCGGGATATCAAATCCAAACTCTCTTCTTCTTCTTCCCCACCCTTCACCAGAATGCTACTGCAAGGTGGGTTACTGCAATATGAAACACAACATTAAGGGTGTGCCATCATGAGTGTATCCAGCCCACTTGTGGGAGTGCCCACTTGCTTGCCCAATTCCATTGCTTGGGACGAGAGCAAAGCAAATGACTGTGCCCACCCCACTCTTCAAAAGAGGAGCCCAGGGTATGTGTCAGGTGTTGTTTTAGCTTGTGCCTAGTCATGTATTTTAGAACTCTGCTTTTGAACTTATGAACTGTAACCTGTGTTACAGATCTTGTTTAAGAAGTAGATTCGGAAACCCCCCAACCCACTCTAGTGCTCTCTGCTGTACTTACTGTAATTGTAAGTGATAAAGGCTATGACTGTTAAGTTGTGGGTGAACATATCAGACAGCACAGTGATTCTTCAAACAGCTCTTGTTTATTCAGAGGCCAGAACAGAACTGAGCTGAAGGGTTCAGTCAGCCTGCTTATGTAGAGCTCCAGTACACATAATTGTAACAACTTTCTAAAACTATCCAATCACTGAACGTCATTTTCAATCCTTTATTTGCATAACTATCTACAGTATCCCAGGGCCAGGGTGAGAACTTCAGTACATAACAATGACAGTATTATTCGCAATACTAGTGTTAGTCTCTTTCTTCCCATACGCAGTTGTTTGCCCTGAGAAAAATGCACCAGGGGAATCTATGAAAATACAGTGTTGGTATGCAACTGATCCAGCAAAAGCTGCAGTGCAGGCAGGCTTTGATTTCTTTGCTGAAGTGCATCCTACAGGTGTAAAACTGTGCTACAAACTTCTGCATGAGGGACCCGAATCCATGTTGGATCAGCTGCCAAATATGATACCAAATAGATAAATGTCAGCTTTATGCAAGATCCAGGTCCATGGGTTCCTTCACAGATGTTTAGCACCAATCTGTTTAACAAGCACCTGTATTCAGATTGCCATGTATATCTCTGGGTTGAGTTCCTAGTTACAAAAGTCAAGCAAACACAGGATAATTACTGTAGTAAGCTTCATGTACTTTATATAATCTGAGCATCAGATGAATGCATGTGCTATTTTGTACCTTCGAGATTGCTGTTTAATAAAAAGCCAAATGTCATATTTTTGACAGGTGTTTGTGTCTTTATTTTGCCTTGAATTCAGTGAAAGGGTCAAAAAGAAGACCTGGATGCATCAGTCATCACTGCAGAGTTTCTTGTTTCCATTCAGAAAAAAATTAATGGGATGTCTGGAAGGTTTGTAGTCTTTTGTTTTCCAAATGATATTAAACACTTGAGATGGTATCTTGGAGTGGTAGATGACTGCATACATAGATTAGGGAGGATGCCTAGCCCTGCTTAAATAAGATATTGTTCATTTTTGATCTGCAAGTTTAAAATAAAATTGCTTATTCCCCAAACACACAGCTGAAAAATGCTGTAGGCTGCAATCCTATGCACACTTGTGTGAGAGTAAATCCAAAGGAACTCAATCTGGTGGTGCAAGACACCCTGAATTCTTAATTAAGGTTCGTATGTATTAGGATGTGCATTATGGAGTAGTCAGAGGTGTGGTGGATCCCCAATAAGCCTCTGTTGTTAGCAGATATGACAGCTAATTAAGTCAGGCAGAAGACTTAAATTATGACCCCTCCTTAATCCTAGAAAATGAATATGAGTTAGGTGCTAATTAAGTCAGGAGAGCTTCCTGGAGATGGTAGTACGTATGGGCTAACAATTAGGAAGTTCAGAGCATCAAAGAGACTAAGTGTGAAAAGTGTAAATTGAATAGACATCCTCCCTCAGGGGACAAAAAGTCAAGGATTTAGACCAGTGTGCTTGACTTAACAGGGATGTAAGCTGGGCCTGATGCTTGCTGTGCCTTTGGGTGCAAGGCTACGGCTATGGAAGAAGCAGGGACCTTTTGGGGTGCCCATGCTGTGAGCTCCTCCATCTAAGTTCAGGTTGCATATATATGTGTGTGTAAATAAACCATATAGCATAAAGACAATACAGTCTCCGCTGTGCCTCATTTGTCCAAAAGGAAACACAGACCCTTCGTGAAGGCATGCTTGCAAGTCCTGGAATCTCACCCAGCTTGTGGAGAATGGGATGGCAAATAACAGTAGGATGTACTTTCAAGTAGACATGCCTAAGAATGTGTTGGTAGTTATAATAATGTCCAAAAAGAAGATCTTTATTTATTTCCATTGACATCTTAGGCTTAGTAAGGCAAAACTTGCTTACTGCAAATGCAAGAATTTACACCAGGCATCACAAGTAAAAAAGTTGACAATATAGAAACCATTGTTCCCCCTTTCATGTCATTACCCCCACTCGCGTTTTGCATGGGTTAATCTCCATACACCTTCACATTGCTCTCAAAAAACAGATTTAATGCTTTGTTGGAGATCAGACCAATGAATGGATAATTTCTCTATTGCCTCCTGGATTAGGAGAACTGAACTCTCATGGGCACTGAAATCTTGATCCTAATTTTGGGTCCCGATCTCCTTTCATTCATCCAAGCACAGGATTGCTCTAATGAGGAACTGAGAAAAGTATGTTTATTCCCATCCTCTTTTTTTAGAATTCCTTGCTAACATTATGCTCATTCACTTTGTTTCCTTGTAGATTTGGATCTTTCCTCTATTTCCCACTGCCTGCTGAGTTCTACAAGGGCAGCACGGTGAGATCCATGAGGAGGAAGCAGACAGACAGGGCCACTCTCTGCACTGGTTGAAAGTAAGCCGGTAGACAGGTGAAGGATGGCTGATGGAAGATAGAGGTTTGGTCTAACATACCAGTCTCCACTGAATGGGCTAGATGAAATACATCTCAATGACAGGTGTGGATAGCTCATCCGGTAGAGCACAAGCTTCTTAATGTCATGGTCATGAGTTCAAGCCCAACATTGGACAAAAGATTCCAGCAATGCAGGGGTTGGACTAAATGACCCTCATGATCCCTTCCAACTCTACAATTATATGATTCTAAACAAAAAACAAGTTTGTATTGTGGAAAATCAGACTAACCAGAAATAAAAAAAAAAGCTTATGAACTGGAAATAACAGCTGATCTGTAAAAACTGTGCGGTTCCTGGTTGTGATTCACTTGTACACAGACTGGTGGATCAGACTCTTTCTGGGGCTGCTTTCTCCAAGTTGGCACCCTCCAGATGTTTTGGACTACAACTCCATCAGCCCCAATCAGCTTGGCCAATGGCCAAGGATGATGGGAGTTATAGTCCAAAATTTCTGGAGAACATCAGGTTAGGGAATGCTATATATTCATTTATGTACCTGACTTTGCTGGTAGCAACATTGATCATGTAGGTCTGGAAGTTGGTGCTGCTTGGGGACAACTGACAAGGCTAGGTTCCATTGCCAGAGCAAGGGGACAAGAGGTAACTTTGAGATGACTTTCATGCTCTGTTGCTTACAAAGCAGAAAGCATAACCAGGCTCAAACCCCACCCTTTTAGTTCCCTTGGAGTACTTTCATATACAAAGTTAGTACAGGTGCTAGTAAGAAGATAACATGATGGAACTCACTAGTCTACCTAGGCTGCATATTTCTACTTACTTTGACATACTCCCATTGATTCCTGAATAAATGATAAAACTATCAAAGCTGGCCAGATACCAGAATGCATTGTGTACCAGGGCCATATTTTATTGTACTTGGAGACACCATAGATTTCAAAGTCTGTCTTTCTCTGGATCTGCAATCTTTGCTATCATCCCACAACAGACTGCAAATGGTTATTTGCCTGTATTCAGTGATCCAACCCTCACACACTTGAAATTGCAACCAGCTAGCTCTAGCTCTGTTCATTTAACTCCTATTACCTAATACTTCCATTAAAAGGACATACTTAATAAGATTAGCAGTACAATCTGTGACTTTAAATCCACTGGGGAGTAAATAACAAAGACCCCAGCCAATGTAATGGCTCTTCTACATACTCGACTCTTAGATGTCTGCATCCCTTCTGAAGTGGCATAAACAAAGAGCAGAAACATGGCCACAGCTGCCCGAAAGCAGGAGCATTTACTGTGCCTTGAAAGTTGGCCCCAGATGTTTCCAAGCATTGGCTCAAAAACTACACGGCACCTGGGATTTATTTAGTTTGTAATGTCCATAAAATTAAACCAATTAAATTAGTTGTAATTTACTGTAGTAGTTTTTTAAGTACATGAAGCAAAAGCGTGCCTCTGTTGAGGTCAATGGAATCCTTGCTGTTGAACGCAGGATTTATTGTGGAAAGGCATTTGGTGTAGAACCTACATGATTACAGGATTGGAGCTCCATCCATCTGAAACCCAAGCTACCTACAGCTCAGTTCTGATAACTATGGGTGGGTCTTCTCATGTGGAGCTTGCTCATCAACTACCAGTCCCCCGGAAGAAAATGTGCCTTCTGGGTGCAAATGACCCCCATGGGCTGTACAGTCTTAAGCAGTTGAACTTTTCACAGAAGCCTCGTTCAGGAATTCAGAGGAACAGATGGGGGTGCAAACTGTGTAGAAGCAGAAGGATGTGCAGGTTGGTTGCACCTCATTGTCATCACCTACTTCTTCATGCCCTCTCTTGAGCTTTCATACAGTGAGCACAAAGGTCTGCAGGAGATTCTAATATCAGAATCTGCAACCAGGAACATGCAGAATTCATGATGAAAGGGAGGGTTCTAACCATGTCCGACTGAATATGGTCAGAATCTCACTGCAGATCTTTGTTCTCAATGTGCAAAACTTTTGCAGAGGATGAAGCAGAATTAGTGGACATAGGGTTGTTTGTTATAAGGACAGTGTGCGTGCCCTACATGGTTTGAGCCCTCACAATTTCTTTTGAGTGCCTTAAGACATTTGAGCTATTACCCTCCCCCCACCTTTTTAAAGAGTGTTATACTGTTGGGATACAGAATAAAATCCCCATCACCTCCTATATAAATCAAAACAGGTTCACACACACACACAGTTATACACACACACTTTACTATCACAATATTCTTAGTTGCCCATCTTGGAAAGGTACAGAGGAACTACACCCACCCACCAAAGCTCAGAGCTTCCTTCCTTAACATATATTTTAAAGGTGCAAAACAAAGAAAACAGAATGATATTAATCAGGGAAGTGATTTTCATATAGAGTAGGAAACAATGTTTACACTGCAAGATGGGAGGAGTGACCCATGGAACAAAGGACTACTATTTCATTCATAGATGATAAATACTGGAGTCTGGGAAAAGAAAGGGAGGTTTACTTCTCACTGTCTATCCTTCAGATTTACAAGGTCGTAACATATGGATAAGAGTGAACTGTTACTTTCTTGTTAATTGCTTCTCAACAGGGAAGAGGGGCCTCATTGGGGAAAGTCAATGTGAGTCCCTCAGCAAAAATGGCACACAGATTCCTATAAAATGTTCATATTCTAATTTATGTGCATGAAACACATTTATAAATAATTGCTATAATCTAAATAAACTTATTAGAGTAGGTAAAACTCAACAGGTGATCTGTGTGGCTGCTCAGTTTGCTGTCCAAGTGCTGATTGTTGAGTGACAACTTCAAGGCCTCTGCTGTTAATTCTTATGTATATCCTTAAACTGAACTCGAAAAAGAAAACTGCAGACCTTCAGACACAGAGAACTGTCCTTTGACAGCCAATGAAATAGAGGGCTGCCTCTGTAAAGTAGGACACAGGGCCACCCTATTGGTGGGAGCCTTTTGAGCAATGACAGTGTCCCTACATTCAATCATATCAAGTTCTTACTCTTTCACTGAAGAAATGAGTTGTGCATCAATCATATATGTGAGAGTTATAATTGTAAAGAAAAGGGCAGTGGCTGTGTAAGCATCCCTCAGATGATGTGTGTGGGTGAGTAATGCAGTTCTGAAAGCAAAAACCTCATAGAAACATCTTCATATTTAAAATTATATGAACTGTAACCACACAGCTTGTTTATTTTTCACCTGTCACTGAGAAGCTTCTCAACCAACCACATGTTTCAGGAGGCATTGATTGGGACTACATATGGTCAGTTTTTATCATTTATTATTTTGTGATAGCACAGAAAGGCCAAGAGAGGTGCCAGGATCTGGAGTCAGGCATGGGTCAACAACAAAACACTAAAGCACCTCATTGTTCTGCCTGGACACTGAAGTCCAGCGCCGAGGGCTTTCTGGTGGTTCCCTCGCTGCAAGAAGCCAAGTTACAGGGAACCAGGCAGAGGACCTTCTCGGTGGTGGCACCCACCTTGTGGAATGCCCTCCCACCAGATGTCAAAGAGAAAAACAACTACCAAACTTTTAGAAGACATCTGAAGGCAGCCCTGTTTAGGGAAGCTTTTAATGTTTGACAGACTATTGTATTTTAATATTTTGTCGGAAGCCACACAGAGTAACAAAACAGCTCGGTCCTAGTGGTCACAGCAACTCTTCGCAGTAGATCTTGCCCCAATGAAGCTGTTGGGAGGACTGAAGGTCCCCACCTTCCCACTGCTCTCTAAGGCTCCTCCCCCAGCAGCCCAAGGCTTTGTCATCTTGCCTCTCATTGCTCCACCCTTTTCATTTCTCTGTGTGTTCTGGGAGACTGGAGGGAGAGGAGCTAGTTGCAGCAGGAGGGGAAGATTCCCTAGATTCTTCAGCAGACTGTCTCATCTCTGTCTCCTGGCCCCCTTCTTCTCCTGCCTCTGAGTCTGGAGTGGCCTCTTCTCATTAAAGCCTCACTAAACCTCTTCAGCTTCCAAACCTCATCCTCCCTGTCTGCTCCCTTTTCTCCCTCTGACCACTCATCATCATCCCACCACCAGTTCCCTGGATCTGAGCTTTCTTCCCTGGGGGTTCCCCAGCTGGTACCTCCTACTAGCCCTCTGCATCCAGCCAGTCCATGACATTACGACTATTTCCATCAAAAGAATATAAATCATGTCTTTTAAAAACATATGATAGTTCTACTTTTCAGAAATCCATTTAGTGGCAATTGAAGGAATACATTTCATTGTCAATTGCAATTTCTCAGCAGCCAGATTTCTGAATGTAAACACAAGAAATATTTGAATAAGGAATATATGAAAAACATCTTTTTTCAGCTAGCAATCAAGACTTATCCCTTCAGCATATTACTGATCAGTAGTACCGTTCAAGAGTAATTTGAACCCATTTTTGTATTATTTGTACAAATAACATGCATTTTCTCACCCTGCCATCTGGTGTCTGGTGGTAAGATGCTCATGGATGTTTGGTCTATTTGGAGCAAAGGACAATAATTATTGTCTTTATATTATGGAAACAATAGCCTGGGCACAATTATATAGGATGCACAGCAATAGTTAATGGCCCTTCTTTAGCGTTTATGTTACTAAGGAATGGTAACATGTAGACACATTGAAATTAATGAGCATAACTCAGCTAGTGGCATTAATCTGGCCTTCACCCAAATTAAATTTCAATAGCTGAAACTTCATTTGGCCAAATAAGTGCAATCTTCATGTCGTCTGAACTGGACACAGAATTGCTCAAGAACTTCCACTTCTGGTTTGCGTTTTGCATGAGAAGCCTATAGAGTTGCAACATTCTGAAGTTGTTCCTGTTAATAACCTAACCAGATATGGAGGCCTGGTCTGAGACCAAGGATGGCTACAAATCTTTCCTCTTAAATCAGCCCACATGGCCTAGTAATAGACATTACTGGGGGAGCAAAGGCAATTTCTGGAAAACACTGCAGGGACAAGACATTTCTCTTCTGAATATAATAATAGATACACCCATTTTGTATCTTTCTTAGAAAATAATATCATAGTTATGTTCAGTCCCATAAAAAGCCTCTCCATTTTATGGCACTATCTGCACAAAACAAGTCATTTAGATATTATAACAGTATTTTATATTATACCTTATACCAAAGGCTCTTTTGCCATAATAGCAGAAAAGCACAATATCGGGTTCATGAAATAAATACTGGTTTTAAAAATTTCTGCACCCTTGTTGTATTGTTGATGGTAACCAAAGCCCCCCATTTCAGTTCCTGGAATTGTTGCAAATTACTTTTAACATACTATATATTTCAATAATATCTAGTTAAGATTTTATGGTGACATTTTAGTCTAAAATATGATGTACTGTTTTTTTCCATGTTTTCATAAAACATTACCGTGGGTGAGATTTTCACATTAACTACAATTGCAGGAATGACTGATGTTCAAATCTAAAGACAATTTCTGTCATTATTAAACTTCATTATAAAATAACGTACGTGGGTGGAATTGCGGTTTGATGCTTTTGTAATTTGCTCTACCTTTCCCAATGTACTTTTCAGTTACATTAACTGAATCATTTCATCTTACGAATGCAAAGATGAAGGAGAAGAACAAAAACATACCCATTAACTGAAGCAGTGCAAATGTGCATCGTTAATGGAAACCATTTTGACATATTGTGTTTGATTCCATGGTGTATCTACTCAAACAATTTCAATGGCATATTAAAACAAAATGCTACATTGTGCTGTTCACTAAGAATGCAAGTAATAGACTTCAAAAATTACTTTTCAGCTGAAACTGTTGGAAATGAAGAAATGTTTTACATTATGAAAAGCTAATGCTAGCAAAGGGGAAAAATAGGCTGGAATGAAAATTTGGGCTTGGAGGGTTTTGTAGTTGTTGTTTTCGCGAAGAACAAACACTACATACAGTGGCAGAGTTTGCTTCAGAAGGAACACACTAGCATCTATTCAGTAATAATTAATTCATTGATTTTCTTACAATTAAAGCTTTCTTGGTGGGAGGCCACACTGAGTAATTTGACAGTATTCGCTCTGGCAGAGCCAAAAGCTAATTGCATTTAAGCATCATGATGTTTCAGGACCGCTGTTTCAAGCATGTCTCCACCGTAATTCTAATGCATACTTTGTTCTAGAAACAAATCTGGCAGCATAGCAAATATAACGGGACAGTGCATAAATAAGGTTGATGGTGAAAGTATTTCCAGCTGAAAGCTCCTGTTGCTGAAATTTCACATTTGACATTTCATAGAGCTGCCATTCTTCCAGTCCCTTAAAAAAAGTCTTTATAACCACTCCTCTGTGATATAAGTAGAGCTCTCGAGGCAGCTAACACTGGAATGCATTTGGGGAAGGGGGTAGTTCTACATATATGTTTCAGCTAAAGGCTAGTTTTGGCATTTCGATGAGATCTGGGCTAGGGAATTTTATTTTAGATTTGCAACTGAGTGTTCATTTGATGGATGAACTGCAACTTTCTCTGGGCTGATCCAGTGCAACAAAGAGCTTAAGCTATACTTGCTTGCGCTGTTTGTCTGTCTGAATTGCTGGAACAGCCCGTTAGCCCAGGGGATGTCTGTCATGATACTATGATTAATATGCAACCACCAGTGAAAAACTAGCTGTAATATCCCTAAATGTAGCCCTTGAGGAGCTCTGCACAAAAATGATGCTTACGGACTTTTATTTTACAAGGACAAGAAAGAAGTAAATAAGTTGTCATCTTTTTCTCTATCTTCCAAAATACTTGAGTCCAAACATACCATTTCAAGCAAATCAAATACTATCAATAAAACATACATATTACAGACCACAACAACTTCTTTTGTTGTTAAGCTGATACAGCTCTGCTGGTTTGTAGACTATAGAAAAACAGCTTGAACAATACAGAAGCACATTCATTCCTCAGGCTTCAAACCTGTGCACACCTATTAAGGAGTAAGGGTGCCTCTACACTAGGTATTTATGGGGAATTGCCATGCTTCATTCAATCACCTTTTTATGCAACATCCATATAATGCCATCATCCATGTATTGTCATCCTGTATTTTCCCTGTGGTTCTTCCATCTTTTTTTCAGATTGCAGAAAATCCAACTTTTTTCACTGGAACAGGAGACTAGCATGATATCTGCAGTTGTAGATGCTTTTAGTGCTACTTCTCATTTTTTTCAAAAGGGTGGAACTTTGACATCAGGAAAGTTGACCTGCCCCAGCTCGTCACACATTCATTATACTGTAACAATTGTGGTGAGCAGCATTTCATGACCTTGTTTTTGTTTCCCCCCCCAGTCAATCTTTCAGTGATTATTAAAATGTTTTCCCAGCCATTTAAATAAAAGAGAAAAGAGATGTACAATATTGCAACACCATAATGCTGTAACATCTTTACAGTGCAATCGCACCTTAATAAACAAATGTTATAGCAGTTACAGCACTATAGCAGACTATAGCCATAAAAGTGCTTCAGCAATATTTGAAAGCAATATAAAATGATACCCACAAGTGTTATAATGACTATGTGCTGAGCATGGGCCCACCCAGTATGGACAAAATACAGTGGGATGCACACAGGGATAAACAGGCAATAACATTGATAGTGTAGAAAGTCACCTGGGTCCTATTGTTTATAACAACTATACACAATCTGGTCACGAATACCCTTTTCTTGGGTAAGGTGGTGGAGGGGGTAGTACACAAGCAGCTTCTGGAGAATATGAATTACTTGGATCTGTTTCAATCTGCATTCAGGTGCAGTTTTGGAACTGAATGGAAGACCTGTATAGCAGGACAGGGGAAGTGCGAGTCTGCTTTTTCTAGGAGCACTTTTTACCGACTACTTCTGGAATATCAACTACGGTTGTTCTTGGACAAGAGTAGTCTGCCCATGGTGATTCTTGCATTGGTAACCTCAAGACTTAATTATTGCAACATACTCTATTTGGTGCTACACTTGGGCCTCGTCCAGCTGATGCAAAACACTGCAGCTAGACTGTTAATGGGCACAGACTATCACCAGAACATAACTCCAGTGCTCCAAAGACTGCACTGGCTATCCATAGATTACTGGGTCATGTTCAATTATTTGTATTATTTTGTATTAATTTATAAGGCCCTACTTTGGGTGTATGGGGTGTTAGGGGAAGGGTAGTACCTCTGGTGGGGGAAATGTCACGCTCCTTCCGGGGTAGTTTGTCCACCTTTGCTCCCCACCCTGCACTCAACTCTCACCTGCAGCTCCTAGAAGCTGTCAGCATGTGACAGCGGCCACAGCCTGGGAATGGCTTTGACTGGCTGGGTAGTCATTGGGTTTCAAACCCTTGCAGGTGAAGACAAGCTCCAGCGGATTGGATAAGATCAATAGTGGGCCAATGGTCAAGAAGAGGGTTACAGCACATGCTATAGAGGGAAATGAGGGGCAGATGGGACTCATCAATCTGGGAAGGCAACCCATGATGGAGAAGAACTCTGGTCATAAACCTTGACTGCCTTGTGGTTATACTCATTCATGAGAAAGGCTTCAGGAGTAAACCCTGAAGAAAATTCCATGCCTGCTGATTCGGGAGAAAAAAAGGCATATTGTCTGGGCAGCCCAGGACCTCCAATACACTGCCCAGGCTTACACTCCAGAGAAGTCACTACGGTGCTAACACAGCAAAAACAATGTGTGAGGCAGCAGTTATGAGTTACTGACCTCTGCAGCCACAGCAGTCGCTGTGATTCTCCAGTAATGTAAAGGTAAAGGGACCCCTGACCATTAGGTCCAGTCGTGACTGACTCTGGGGTTGCGCGCTCATCTCACTCTATAGGCCGAGGGAGCCGGCGTTTGTCCGCAGACAACTTCCGGGTCATGCGGCCAGCATGACTAAGCCGCTTCTGGCGAACCAGAGCAGCACACGGAAACGCTGTTTACCCTCCCGCTGGAGCGTACCTATTTATTTACTTGCACCTTGATGTCCTTTTGAACTGCTAGGTTGGCAGGAGCAGGGACCAAGCAATGGGAGCTTACCCTGCTGCAGGGATTCAAACTGCCGACCTTCTGATTGGCAAGTCCTAGGCTCTGTGGTTTAACCCACAGCGCCACCCACATCCCTGATTCTCCAGTAGTTTCACTTAAACCACTCTGGAGGCACACTTCATTGTCTCTCAAAACAGACTGATGCCAACAACAAAATACTTCAAGGACTGCCTAACCCCTTATATCCCTGCCCAGTCACAGACATCTTTGAGGGGAGTCACTGTTAATGGTCCCCCATGACTTGGATTCATGGCTGGTACCAATCAGGATCCATGCATTTAGTATTATGAAGCTCCCTTCTAGTTGAGGTCAGACTGGTTCCCTCCCAACAGAACTTCAAGCAGTCATTTTAACTGAAGTTTGATTTTGTAGTGTTAACTGTTTTTTTTTTGTGTGTGTGTGTGTTGTATCTTTCTAAACCACTTAGAGACTACTGTATTTAGGTACTATATAATATCAATCAATTATTTAATCATGGAAACATCTAACATTTTGAGATATACAATCATAGCTGACTTTAGCAACACACTACACCGTTGTGTAGTAGTGGGTGCCTGTCCTGGCTCCCGACTGATCTTCTGGAATTGTAGTATAGGGAGTTGGAGGAGATGGATTTGAGTGTCAGTGGAGATCGGGGCAGGGTTGACAGAATGTATGAGGTAAGTATTATGATGGGAGGAACGTGAGGTGCGGACAGGAGAATGGTGAAGACAGGAGGCATTTTTATTTGTATAGTTTATTGTGCTGTACATGTTGAGAAGACTGTATAAACATAATATGTTAAAATGTGAATAGAATCTGGAGTTCCTGATCAGAATTAGTGTTGGTTTTCTGTACCTCAATGTTTCCATGGTTTCAGTGCAGAAAAATTCTCTGCAGATACCAAATGAAGTTACATGTCACAGGGCTGAAGGGATAATTTCTGTCTAAATACATTTTTGATGAAGCTGTTAGTGACCTGGAACAGAGTTAAGAAATAAATATGCCATCCTCAGATTTGTGGGATAATGAGTGGCCTTTGAATGCTAAAAGAAATATAAACATTAATATAGTCCCTTGAGGAAAGAATTAAAATAAATCAATTAACCTTTTGATATAGCGGACAAATGATCTGTTGGATCCTCCAGACTATTAGAGTGTAACTTATGGTTTTAGCAGTAATTAGGAAAATCATTAGCAACACCTAGATTGTGTAAAGGCAAATAGGAACAACAACAACAACCCCTACCCATTGCAATTTTACAAACTACTTGTTTTCTTAGACAAACATTCAAATTCAGATCACCATGCCAATACAGAAGACTGGGTACATTAATTCAGTGCAAATATTAGTTTAGTTCTACCAAGCATAGCTCAGAAAATCACAGACATTTTCTCCAGACCCTCATTGTTGTTGTTTAGTCATTTAGTCGTGTCCGACTCTTCGTGACCCCATGGACCAGAGCATGCCAGGCACTCCTGTCTTCCACTGCCTCCCGCAGTTTGGTCAAACTCATGTTCGTAGCTTCGAGAGTACTGTCCAACCATCTTGTCCTCTGTTGTCCCCTTCTCCCTGTGCCCTCCATCTTTCCCAACATCAGGGTCTTTTCCAGGGAGTCTTCTCTTCTCATGAGGTGGCCAAAGTATTGGACCTCAGCTTCACGATCTGTTCTTCCAGTGAGCACTCAGGGCTGATTTCCTTAAGAATGGATAGATTTGATCTTCTTGCAGTCCATGGGACTCTCAAGAGTCTCCTCCAGCACCATAATTCAAAAGCATCAATTCTTTGGCGATCAGCCTTCTCCAGACCCTCATATTCAACTCCAAAGAAACAATTCCCTCACCAGACCTTGACCCACATAGCTCCAGTTCCAGCCATAGGGAGCCTCAGCAGTATTTGGTCCATCATCCTTATCCTACTCAACTACATTGCCCTGCACCATATGTACCTGTCCCAATCAGGCGGGGCTAGATGTCTCCACAGCTGCCACCTGTGGCAATTAGGGCTCCTAATATGGTCAATCAAGCCACACCTGGGCCACCTTCAAGGGCAGGAGTGCTCCTGCAAGGACTCACAGGAAGGGTTGGCTGCTCAAGGCCAAAGCTACACCTCAATTTTTCTTGCGCATTTTCCACTACATTAGGAATGGGGAAGGAAGAAGAAGAAGAGGAGTTTGGATTTGATATCCTGCTTTATCACTACCCGAAGGAATCTAAAAGCGGCTAACATTCTCCTTTCCCTTCCTCCCCCACAACAAACACTCTGTGAGGTGAGTGGGGCTGAGAGATTTCAAAGAAGTATACTAGCCCAAGGTCACCCAGCAGCTGCATGTGGAGGAGCGGAGACATGAACCCGGTTCACCAGATTACGAGTCTATCGCTCTTAACCACTACACCACAGGAATTTGATTAATGTCACATTTAAAGGCTAACCTACCAAATTCACACTTTCTGAAATAATGTGTGAATTGAACTTCTCCAAATTTTGCAGTGTAAGTTCTCTAGCTTGGTAATGTTTACAAAATGCACATATCACGGTAAAAGGTATATATTCGGCAAAATTGCATACAAAGATATTTGCAAAAATGCATTGCATTAGAATAAAGCTGGTTGGCAAAAAACATGCATATTAGGCAAAATTGCTTACCAAAATGTACGTATAAGGAGAAATTTGCACTAAAATGCTGGTGAATATTCTTGAGTATTTTTTTAAATTGCAGAATACTGCAGAAAGGTGGAAAGCTGACTGGGGAAATGAGATACAGAGAGAACCAAAAGTGACATATCCACCCATCCCTATCTGCTCAGCCCAGTAATTTGCTTTCATTACCAGAACTGAATGTTCAGCTTTTAACACAACAATGCCTGTTCCCTTTCTATACTTGCTGGGTCTCATTCCACCTAAAGCCCCTTCCTCACCTGTACCCTTTTCATCAAAGGCTGAAGAGAGTTTGGTTCCAACGAAGGCTCCTCTCCTCCAGGGTATCTTAGCCACTTTCCACTGAATAGTGATCAAATAGGTTCTTCCACAGAGGTTGGAGAGTTTCAAATGGTAAAAGAACGCCATGTTAATCACATCATTAACTCTTCATGGCTGTTGTTTTTAAGATAGCAGCCTGGGTGGGGAGGGGGACACACAAAATGGTTCAGGCTGTTACATGAGGTTAGGGAGGGCTTTAACCTTTCAGTGGTGTCATAGTCCCAAGCAAGGGTGCCAATTTGATTAAAATTTGGGGGGAGGGGGGAGGCCCAGGTAAGCCACCCTCTGCATAATCTATCACAAGATGCAGTACACACACACCATTTGAATGGTAAAGACCATGATCTTTGGGGACTCCCAGCCCCCTCAAATATTTTATTAGAGGGGGGGGTGATGGGACCTTGGCCCCTAGGAGTTGGCTCCTATGGTTCCAAGCCAAAATCACCCCCTGCACCTGCTATTTATCCTGGAAGGAAAGCTTTCGTTGGTACCATTGTCAAATTTCCACCCAGGGGAAGGAGCAGACTCATCTTCCCTGCACGTGATTAGTATCAGGAGCATAGCTGGGGCAAAGGATAAATGATGATGGTGTTGATGATTTATATTTGTTAGTCACTTTATCTTGCCCAGAGTGACACAAAGCGACTTCCAACCAACCAACCAACCAACCAACCAACCAGCCAACAAATTCAACATAGATACATTAAAACCAAGAGGAAAGAGAAATACCCCAGAGTCAATTCCTTATGTCTCTAGAAAAAGAACCCTATCTGAAACACTGGACAGCTGTGACCAGACTGTGTCAAACTATTGAGCTCTGTATTGACTGTGTAGGCAATACAGAGCTCAATAGTTTGAGTAGGCATAAGGTAGCTTCCTATGTTCTTAGCTTGAAGTTCAGGCATGCTTCCCATGGCCCCTTGTAAAGTCTACCTCCCCCCATCCACTTGCCCCCGGTACAGCAGGGATAGGTAGAAGGTAGATCATGATTTATGTAGACCTTTGGGTGATTTGCAGGGGCTCAGCAAGGGTTTCTGACTGCCAGTCATTTAATAATAGCAACAGCAAAACAACTTTCCCCACGTGAATTAGGCTGGTGAACTGGACTGTGAGATCACTGCAGATCTGATGCTGAAAACAAAATCAGAACTTGGTGGATCTTGGGGGTCTAGTAAAGGCAATAATCTAGATCCAGCAACTCTGAAGTCTGCCTGCCTCTGCTATATTGGATTCCCCCCTATGGTGCTGATATCTAATTTCCATCTGCAGCATGGGATGAGAACAGCAATCGATGGGATTTGCTTAGGAGAAGTAAGTCCAATTGAAGACAGTGACAGTTACTTGCAAATAAAGGTGCCAAGGATTGGGCTGTTTTAAGTACTGCCATCTGAACGCTCTGCAGTAGTATATAAATGTTAAGTGTTATTAAGTGAGCAAACTAGAAGCAGAATTTATTTGCTCTGTTTCTTTCCATACTTCATCATGATCAGTGTAGGAATGATGTTGCACTAAATGTACTGCAACAAGAGTAGGAAGAGAGGGCTTTTTCCATTTAATAAAAGGACTGTTGAAGTCAGTGTAATGGCTTATTTAAAAGAAGCGTTCATACAATATAAGTGAAGAGCAATTACAGAGAAATGCTTATTTTCTTGCAAGTTAGAATGTTTGTGGAGCACCACAAAGTACAAAATAGGGCTCTTAATCTTGTTGGTTATCTTGGAAGCTTCAGTATTTTTTTTAAAGTATATAAATATGTAAGTACTATTCATTTTAGAGGGGAATATTAGAATGCTGTAAAATTCCCTTTTCATTTCAGCCTGTTGTAAATAAACTGAACCTTTACAGTAGGTTTTTGTCAGGCTCCCAGAAAGACAATTTTATTTTATAGCACATCCTAGACTGACAGCCAGAAACTGTTCTGCACCACCTCAGTACAAACAAAATTAGCTTCTCACAATATTTTTGCAGATGTTAAAGGTCATTAATAGAATGAAACCAGATGACTAAAGCAATACATTTGGAATGATTGGGTTTTATTTTTCTCCCTAGCTTAAAGACACAGAGTCCCCTTTTCATGACTACTTGGCTGCATTTCAATTTTTTTTATTAAAAAAAAGCCATTTAATGGTTTCCAAAACCATAAAAGTAAAAGTGTTGGTATATGTATATCTTGGCTTATATAGTCTTCCTTGTGTGACAGTTCAGGGATTTTTACAGGGATGGATATAATATTAACTGTTCAGACAACACACTGCTTTAACAATTGCTCAATCTCTATATTCTTACCAAGGTCAAATGTTCTTCAGTGATCCAATCAAACAGTATGATCCCTGGGATACTACTCAATGTAAAATTAAAGGAGAAAATCTATTTCAAAACAAGGAATTTCCATTTATGTAATTGTGCAATTGGGTTAATTGTTGCAGTTGTAATGACTTAAGGCTTTCACAGAAATTCCAGATTCAAAACCTGCTTAAATCAGTGTCAGTTATTTTAACTATATTTGCTAATGTGATCTGAAGCAAAAAAAATAAAAAAATAAACAAAAAACATTTCCCCTGCTCTAGTGATTTCTTGTGTGGCTTCTGTTAAATGTATGAAGGTGCCCCTCACAAGGTCTTTCAACTAAGATGGGTGAAAGGAATGTGATTTTCTTCTCAGGTGATCCTTCCGGTACCCTGGACCCAAGTTGTTCAGGGCTTTGTATATCAATATAAGAACCTTGAATGTGGCCCAGTAGCACATGAGAAGCTGGTGTTGTTGTTTTTGAAGAGGCATCACATGCTGCTGGCTGTTTGCCTCCAACAGCAGGTTCAAATTCAGTTTATTGGCACTCACTCAGCCCACCACTGCATTAAGGCACTTGTCTAGGATGTGTGCAGCCACTGCTGATTCAGAGGTCAAGAAAAAACAGAACAGTGCATGTCATTGGTATACTGGTGGCACTATGCTCCAAAACTTCTGATGACTGCTCCCAGCAGTTTGATGTTGATGTTAAATAGCATTGGGTGCAAAAGGGTGCCCTGCGCAACATGGGGAAGCTACTATTTCTATTACAGTTTTTCCTGCTCCTCCCTATATAACCGGTTCCTGAAAGCAACAACTGGAGATGTTTGCTTGGTCCCTTGCCAGTTGTGCAGCTGAAATGAAGAAAGTTGACCAAGAGTGGCCTTTTGTGCGAAATGACTATGAGCTCCATTCAGTTCTCGTTCTGAAAACAAATTCGGTATGTTCAGAATGTGCTTACAGACACCCCTCAGAAGTTGTGGTTTGTAGATAGTTGGATGCTAGTAAAAAAGCAAAGTAGCTCCAACAAGGCTGAAGTCTGCCCATGCCTGGGATGATTCCATTTTCTCAAAAGAAATAAGGCCAGCATTCTATGTTCTATATTGTCTATGTACAACAACTGGAGAGAATTATTCCCATAATATTAAGATACTTTTGTACTCAAGTGTGACTGACTAGATAGGACAGCTTTTGTAGGGGGGGAAATTCTAGTCTCTAATTATCCAGATCAGTGGATATTAAAATTGGGAAGAGGGAAAGGGCTCCTGGAATAATTGAAAGTGATTTCCCTTTTTACTTTGCTTTCTCTTTACATTTATCGGGAAGGACTGTGTAATGTTTGAATTGTGAGTAGCTCTGACAAACATCTGGGTTTTAGTGTAGATTTCACAATGGATGGAAAAACCAGGGAAAGATACATCAATTTAAAAGACTGGCAGCCAAATTCTACACAATGGTACCTGGGTGTAAGCCCTGCTGAGTTTAATGAGACATATTTGGAAATATGTATGTGTAGGACTCCAGACACGATTACATCATGGAATCATAGAATTGTAGAGTTGGAAGGGACCCCAAGGGTCATCTAGTCCAACCCCCTGCAATGCAGGAATCTCAACTAAAGCATCCATGAGAGATGGGCATCCAAAATCTGATTAAAAATCTCCAAGGTAGGAGAGTCCACAACCTCCTGAGGGGCCCTGCAACATTTACAAAGAAAAAGATATACAGAAGATATGCAATATATACAATGTGTTGCAAAATTCCTACCCCCATACAAAAACATTTTGTAAACTACAGTGGTACCTCGGTTTTCAAACGTCTCGGAAGTCAAACATTTTTATTTTCAAACGCCGAAAACCTGGAAGTAACTGCTTCGGTTTTCGAATGCTTTTCGGACGTTGAACATACCACGCGGCTTCCGTATTGAGTTTTCCATAAGTGAATGCTTCCAGAAGTAAATGCTTTGGTTTTCGAACGTTTCGGAAGTTGAACGGTCTTGAACAGATTATGTTCAAAAACGGAGGTACCACTCTATTTTGTAACAAGTCAGGAGCACCACACCTTAAAGAGGTACCAAGTCTGCTGTGGTAGCACTATGCACCAATGTATCCTGCAGCAAGCATGTGAAATGTGAAGATAATCATGTACATGCACCAGGGGTCAAGCCAATTAGGGCTGGCAGTGGTGTGTTGTAGTGTTGCTTGTTTTGATAAATGTAAGCTGTCCAAAGAAACTTATACCATGCAGTACAAAACATAAGCAATATAATCACATTCAACCATACATAAAATGAATAGCAGCATTAAAAAGCTGAGTCAAAATCTATTAGCAGACAACTGAAATAAGTAAGTCTTAATCACTCTGTGAAATACAAATGACAATGGAGGCAGGGAGGTCTTCCTTGGAAGAACCCCATAGCTTAGGTGCCTCTACGGAGAAGGCCCTACCTGTTATACTTGTCTGCCTGCCAAACTTTGGTGGTGACAAGCAGGTTGAAACTTCCTAGATATTCTTCGTTTTAGAAAAGCTATGGAAATGTATGTCAGACAATTACTTCTTATTATTTTGAAAGCAAAGGGATTTGTGACATGGCATGCATGCAGACCCAGACCACCTGTGAGGTGGGGTGAGGCAGCCATACCCTCCAACATTTCTCTGATGAAAATGGGGATATCCTATTCAATAATAATAATAATAATAATAATAATAATTATTATTATTATTATTATTATTATTATTTTAATAATTCATTATTTATGCCCCACCTGTCTGACTGAGTGGTCCCAGCCACTCTGGGCAGCTTCCAACCTATATAAAAACATACTAAAATTATGCAGGGCTGCCTTCTGATGTCTTCTGAAGGTTGTATAGTTCCTTCTCTCCTTGGCTTGGGTGTCACATAACTCATTTCTCCAATGAAAATAGGGACGTCCTGAGAAAAATTAGGACATTCTGGGATGAAATAAGAAACTGGGATGGCTTCTGTAAATCTGGGATTGTCCCTGGAGCGTAGGGACATTTGGAGGGTCTGGGCAACTGCCACAGGTGGCAGACCCACAAGAGGGGCACCCCGCCCATGCCACCATTTCTGCTGCTGTCAAAATGCCTACCTCTTACCAAGTTTCAGCGAGAGGGGAATGTCCTGGTGAGTAGTTTTGCTGCTCATCTTCCCTTCTCCTGGAGCACGGAAGATGAGTGGCAAGGCCTTGCGGATTGCTCTTCCTCTTGCCAAGTTCTGCAAAAGGTGGGGGAAGTGGTGGGGGGGGCGGTACAAGTCCCCCCCCCCGAGGTACAGTCACAAGGGATCTAAAGCAGGAAAGAGAGTGATTTCGCCCCCCTTGCCATTTTGCTTAAATAGCATCCCTTAGCATGCAAAACTTCTGATAATAACTTCACAAAAGACTTCCAGATGTTTTCCATCTTTTTAATTTATTATGTATTCCATTTTCATTGCTATGATAAATATGTGTTAAAAACCAAGTTTACTAATTTGTCAATAATAATTTGTTTTGCTTCCCTTATTCTCAAGACAACAATTTGTATCCCAAATGATAGGTGTTGCATACTTTACAGATTGTGGCTAATATGTATATTATAGATGTATGAACAGGACTCCACTAATGAATTGTCAAATGAAGAAATAGCTGGATGTAAACAGACTGAATATACCTCATTTCCTTAGATGGTTCACTGCATATTACTTTGTGAGGGATATACCAATTATTATTTTGTTAGTGTCAGGATTATTTAGCTTACAAAGGAGATCAGTGTGAACTCATTCAGCAAATATAGTAGAAAGAAACTGTTTACACATCGTGATGAGTTCCAATTAAAGAACATGCAAATAATTGAGATAATTCAGAATTAAAACAGTATGTGAATAATCCAGGAATTACATGGAAAGTATATTATGTGTGATTGGAAACTTAATTGAATACAAGGTGCGAACTACTTCACGGCAATCTTGAATGAACTAGGATGCAAATATCCTTGTACATTTTTATGAATAAATATTTTAAGGCAAAAAATTGCAAGTAGTTTCCTTTAGTTAGCAATAGCATAATTTTACACGATTAGCCCAGTCCAAACCCAAGATCTGGTATCGGAAATAGGCAAATCTTGGGCTGTTCTGGCTGAGCTGGGGCAGAACTCTCTCATCCCAGATTAGATGGGGCATTGCTGCTGTAATTTCCTGAACCTGGCTCAGCTACCCGAAACTTCTTTTGGGTCAGTCACATGACCTGACAACTGGGCAGAATGTACACTGACAAAAACAGTGCTCTAAGTCAAACTCTGCCAGGCTAAGGCCAGCTCAGCAGTAGCCCCACTTCTGAATGGAGTTTGGACTAGGGCATATTCCACTTGCGCAATTTACCCTGGCATAAATTATACTGGCTTCCTATATTGATCTGTATGCGCTTGAAATCTTGTGGAACGTAGTGGAGGTTGAACAGAAACAAGCTAGAAAATTTGCCCCCCCCCCGGTGACTTCCGGGACGCCGCGGCCACGGGAAGGAGCGAGAGGCAACTCGTCCGAGGAGCCTCGAACAGCGTGGGGGTCTTAGAGGGGTCACGAAGGCTCCGTGAACCCCTAAACCACAGGTGGAATATCCTGTTGGTCAAAACACCCAGCAAGGCTGCGTGTGCTCGCCTGTGTTGCCGGCGTTTAACAAGGCTGGAGCCGCAGCGAGAAGGGGAAGCATCAGACTCCATGCTGTGAAGCCTCAGGCTCCGAGTGAAAGCGGCGGACCTCCGACAGCAGAGGAAAAGCTGGGAAATAGTCTTAAAAGCTTTGAAGAAAGCAGAGGAGGGAGAACATTGGAAAAACAATCAAAGTAAAAAAGCCAAAGGAATTCTGAATGAAGTACCCAGCGGAGAAGTAATTAAAGACAAAAGAAGGAGGAATCCACTACTGGCGGTAAGATTGACAAAGGAGTAAAGCGAAAAGCTGGCAGACGTGAATGAAAGAGCAAGAAAGTAACCGCTAGCGAGGGGAAGTAATTTCCTCGGTAACAAAGTACATTTTACAAAGTACAAAGAGTTGGAAGCAAGGTAATATTGAGGTTTTTTTTTTTCTTTTTTCTTTTTTGATAGAGAGACTCTTTACCAGGTTTGAGAGGAGGAAAGGAGGTTTCTGAGGCATTTGGTTGATGCTTTAACCGACAGGCTTTTTGAGGACGTTATTGTTAACATCAACTTTCTTGTTTGAAGTGGGGGGAAGAAAGCCTGGGTCCTCCCCAGATTTTAATGCTGGTTTTATGTTAGTGACTTCCCTATGGGTTTAAAAAAGGGAGGAGGAAGCCATTTCGGGACGCAACTTGGCTCTGTTATCCACCATTTCAATTTGTTCTTGATCTATTACGCCTCTGCATGCATTTGAGATTTAAAGGGACATGCGCCAAAAGCTAAATAGGAGAACTTAAACCAGCATAAAGAACACTTCCCGAAGAACCTCCAAGTCTCCAGTAAAGGAAAATTTTTGGTGACGCCAGACTTCTATAATACCACCCTCTAAGAGGGTAAAGACTGTAAAAGGTAAAGACTGTTAAACTTTGTGTATAGTCTGACGCCTACTATCTGCTATTACACCCCATCGCCAGACCCGGTAACCTTTTAACCCATTAGAGACTATTTGTGATCCTGTGCCTCATCCCTTTTTGAAAGACATTAGGACAGAGATTAGCTTCTGGGGGAGATTATTCCAGATCCAAGGACCCACCACAAAAAAGGCCCTGTTATATGTCTTATGGTTATGAATCCTGAGATCTGTGAGTAAATTACAGCCCAGTAATATTCGGAGGGCTGCAGGTTGACCATCCTGGACTATGTCTCTCTATAAACCTGTCTATAAATCTGCTGCATCTATATAACTCCCCAAAAGACGTTAGTGTGGTGGACCCTAAGACCCTTCAAGCCTACAAAATGACAAACGGTGCAAAAAAAGGGGTGGCAACACCAGCGGAAAGGAGGCCGTCAAGACAAGATGATGCTAAAGAAAGCAAAGAAATTAAGGACTATAGTAGTCTGATGGCCGAAATAAGGAAAGAATTCAAAAATAATGAACAATATATTGAGAGAAAATTACTTGAGGTACAAGACATTTTGGATAAGAAATTGGAGGGAGTGGTGGGGGAATTGACAGGAAGGGTTAAAGATTTATCAGTAAGAACTAAGGTTCTGGAAGATTCAATGAAAAAGGTGCAAAAAGATACGAAAACTAGTAAGAAGGAGGTGGATAGAGTTAGAGTAGAAGTTAAAGAGATAGAAAGAGTGCAGGAAGAGTTGTTGGACAATATGGCCATGACGCAAATGAGGCAAAATCAAACCAACCTGAAACTGAGGGGTGTACCAGAGACCCCAAATGAGAATATTAGATTTAAAATGATAAAAGAGCTGGCAACCTGGTTAAATAAGAGTGAGGAGGAGGTAAACTGTCATCTAGTAAATATTTTTCGAATAAGATCAAAATTAGACAGAGCCAGAAAGAAAAAGCTGCCAGGTGATGTAATTGTCATGTTCAACACTTTGGAAATAAGAAATGAAATACTGCAACAGAACCACATAAAAAGGTTATATATTGAAGGAAACCGAATTATTATCTTTAAACAAATTCCTTTGAGATTTCTTCGAAGGAGAGAGGCATACAAAAAATTAACAAACCAATTGAAGAAGAATGGGATATTGTATAGATGGGAGTTTCCTGAAGGCATTTCATTCTACTTTAAGGAAAAAAGGTTTAAATTAAGCACCAGTGTTGAACTCCAAAAATTTGCGAGGATATATGAGAAGGACCTGGGAAAAGTTGAAGGGGAGGCGGAAAGGGAGGAACGACAGAGAGACGAGGAGAGTGAAGGGAGTGAAGAAGAAGAAAAAGAGGAGAGTTTAACAGGAGAAGAGGAAGAACAAGAGGAGGAAAGCAAGGAACAGTAGTTTCTATTTAATCTAGTTAAATTAGCTAGAATAGTTTAATAGATGGCTTTAAAAATAATAAGCTGGAATGTGAATGGTTTGAACAATAAAAATAAGAGGAATCAGATTGCGCATGTATTGCTGAAAAAGAATTGGGATTTAATTTGTCTTCAAGAAACGCATGTAATAAGAAAACACAAGAGGGTATTAAGTAATAAGAGATTGGGATTGGAATTTGTGACCTCCGACAAGGTTAAGAAAAGAGGGGTAGTAATTTATATAAAGGAAAAATATGACCCGCAATTACTGTACAAAGATGAACATGGGAGAGTAGTGGTGGTGCAGATGGTCCTTCATGGAGAAAAAATAGTTGTGGTTGGAATATATGCCCCGAATGAGAAAAAATCAGCTTTCTTTTTGGAATTAGATAATATATTAACGGAATGGATGGATCAGAAAATGATATTGATGGGAGATCTTAATGGGGTGGTGATGCCGAACATGGATAGATTAACAAAAAGACAAGATGGGAAAGAAGGTAAATTACCACGATCTTTCTTTGACATGGTAAATAATTTGGGATTGACGGATGCTTGGAGATTTAAAAATCCTACTGTAAAACAATTCACATTTTTTTCAAATCCGAATCAGAGCTGGGGGAGGATAGACAGTATTTGGGTCTCGAGGGAATTGGTACAGAACTTAATTAAGTCCGAAATTTGGCCTCGAACTCTATCTGATCATAGTGCGGTTTCCATGGAGTTAAAAGGTAGAGAGGTTAAAACAGCCAGATGGAGAATGAATGAATATTTATTTAATGATCAAAAGATAGTAAATAAGGCTATAGAAACAATTGAAGAATACTTTAGGTGGAACTTAAATGGAGAAACTTCCATAGAGACGGTGTGGGACGCAGGAAAAGCGGTCATGAGGGGTTTTTTGATTCAGAAAAATAGCCAACTAAGAAAAGAAAAAGAAAAAAAGAAAGAGCAGATTTTAACACAGATTATGGAAAATGAAAGAAAATTAACTGCTAACCCTAGTGAAGAGAGTTTAAAACAGAACTTAAGAATATTACAAGCTAAATTTGCCACAATAATTAACCAAGAGATAGAGTGGAAAATTAAGAGGATGAATCAAAAGAACTTTGAGTCCGCAAATAAGATAGGGAAATATCTAGCGTGGCAGCTGAGAGAAAGGAAGAAGCTGAGTATGATCAGCAAAATAAAAGAAGGAGATATGAATATGGAAGAACCAAAAGAAATAAAAAGAATATTCCAAAGATATTATAAGGATTTATATAAAAGAGGAGAGGAAACAGAACAAGAAATAGATCAATTTTTGCAAAAACACCATCTGGAACAAATTGTAGAAGATGAAAGAGCAGCACTAGATGAGATAATAACACAGGAAGAGATAAAAAAGGCTATCAAAAAGATGAAAGCTGAGAAGGCGCCGGGACCGGACGGTCTTCCAGCCAAATATTATAAAATATTAATTAACCAAATATCACCAGTGCTGGGAGAGGTTATGAACAATATATTGAGAGAAGGAAAGATACCTGATACCTGGAAGGAAGCCTATGTTACCTTGATTCCTAAAAAAGAGGTGGACACTATGGAAGTAAAGAACTATAGGCCAATCTCATTATTAAATAATGATTATAAGCTATTTGCAGATATAATGGCGGAAAGATTAAAGAAGGTCTTGATTAATAAAATCCATGGTGACCAAACAGGATTTCTCCCAGGGAGACAATTACGGGATAATGTAAGGAATTTGATTGACATTATTGAATATTTGGACATGAAAATAGACAGAAAAGCTGCACTGGTTTTCATAGACGCCGAAAAGGCATTTGACAATGTTTCCTGGAACTTCCTAAAGAAGGTTTTGGAGAGGATGGGAATTGGCGAAAAATTTAGAAGAGGTATAGAAGCAATATACAAAGAACAGAAAGCAAAGCTGGTGATAAATAATAATACAACAGAATATTTTAACATTTATAAAGGGACCAGACAAGGTTGCCCCCTGTCCCCCTTATTATTTATTATAATTTTGGAAGTACTTAATAAGAGACTGAGGGAGGCAACAGAAGTGAAAGGAATTAGAGTAGGAAAGAAGGAATTTAAAATTAAAGCCTTCGCCGACGATATTGTTCTGACTTTGGAAGATCCACAAGATAGTGTAAAAGAAGCATTACAAAAAATTGAGGAATTTGGAGAGGTGGCAGGTTTTAAGGTAAATAAGAATAAAACTAAAATGCTGGTTAAAAATCTAACTAAGGAAGAAACGAAAGATCTAGAACAAAAAGTGGAAATCATGGTGGTGAAAAAAGTGAAATATTTGGGAGTGTGGATCACGGCAAAAAACATAAACCTATATAAAGATAATTATGAAGTTACATGGAAAAAAATAAAGAAAGATCTGGAAATATGGGAGAGGATGAAATTTTCCTTTTTAGGAAGGATAGCAGTGGTTAAAATGAATGTTTTGCCGAGAATGTTGTTTTTATTTCAAACTCTTCCAGTTATTAAAGGTTTAAAACAATGTAAAGAATGGCAGAGAACCCTGATGAAATTCATCTGGCAGGGGAAAAGACCAAGGATTAAAATGAAAATATTAACTGATAAAAAGGAAAGAGGAGGTTTTGCTCTCCCAGATTTGAGTTTATATTATGAAGCAGCGTGCCTACTTTGGCTAAAAGATTGGATAAAACTGGAGAACAGAGACCTGTTGGATTTAGAAGGTTTCAATAATTGGTACGGGTGGCACGCATATCTCTGGTATGAGAAGGTGAAAGTCCACAGGGCTTTCTTAAATCATATTTTCAGGGGACCAATATATCAGGTCTGGGAAAGAAATAAGAACCTTCTTGAAAGAAAAACACCATGGTGGATCTCACCGGTAGAGGTCTTAACAAAAAAAAAACCAACATGGAAGGGAAGACAGCCACTTACGAAGATTTGGTAAGAAAATCAGAACAAGGGCTTAAACTTAAACCTTATGAGGAAATAAAGGATCAATTCACCGGTTGGTTACAGTATCATCAGGTGAATGATATGTTAAAGCAAGATAAAAGAAAAATGGGCTTTGAGGACAAGAAATCAAAATTCAATATAGAAATAATAGAAGGTAAAAACAAAACATTGTCTAAATTATACAACATATTACTGGAATGGCATACAAAAGACGAGGAAGTCAAAGAGGCAATGATTAAATGGGCAATTGACTTCGGCTATAACATCGAGTTTGAAAAGTGGTTGAAATTGTGGAATAGAGATATTAAATTTACGGCCTGTACGAGTTTGAGAGAAAATGTCTGGAAAATGCTCTATAGATGGTATCTCACGCCGGCAAAATTAGCTAAAATCTATAGATCAGAAAATAAGACATGCTGGAAATGTGGTGAAGTGGAGGGAGACCTCTACCATATGTGGTGGCAATGCAACAAGGTGAAGGTTTTTTGGGAAGCAATTTATAATGAACTTAAAAAAGTTTTTAAATATACTTTTCCCAAAAGACCTGAGGCCTTTTTGCTGGGAATTATGGGTAAGGAAATAAAAAATGAAGATAAAAAAATTTTTCTCTATGCCACCACAGCCGCAAGAATTATGCTGGCACAAAACTGGAAAACAGAAAATATACCTAACGTAAGTGACTGGCAGGTCAAAATGATTAACTATGCCGAGCTAGATAGATTAACAGGCAGAATACGAGACCAAGACGACCAGAAATTTCAAAAAAATTGGAGTAAATTTTGGAAATATATTGGAACGGATATATAGGAGGAACTGGCGGTATTAGAAAAACTTTATCAGCTAATAAGTATAAACTTTAATAAACTAATTACGCAATCCGGGATTTATTTGATACTTACCAAAAGGGTGGAGGGAAGTCAAAGGCTAAGTAGAGCCTAATGCTTATATTATTTTTTTTGTATGATTGTATGCTTACTTTTTGTATAGCATGAAAATAGGATGAATAATTTATGTTAAAATGTCTATTTTTGTATTTGTTTGTCCTTTTTTTTTTCTTTTACAAATTCTGAATAAAAATTTACTTGCAAAAAAAAAAAAAAGAAAATTTGCCCCCCGATGCTCTGATCCCTGTGGCAGATAGCTTCTTGAAATGCATGTTTTGATGGTGAAGTTAAGCATGCTACATTGGGCTGATACCCTCTAGATCAGTGGTGTCCAAACTTTTTTCAAAGAGGGCCAGATTTGATGAAGTGAACATGCGTGAGGGCTGGCCAAGGTTGGTTGTTGAGCTTTTTTTAGCAAGAGATTGCTTTTTCTAAATTGCCCCATTTGAAACCAGCCCGGGGGCCGCAAGTGGCCCCCGGGCCAGACTTTGGACATACCTGCTCTAGATATTTTGGACTACAATTTCCATCACCCCTGACCATTGACCATACTCGCTTGGACTGATGGGTGTTGTATTTCCCCAGTGGCGTAGCGTGGGTTGTCAGCACCCGGGGCAAGGCAAGTAACTTGCACTCCCTAACCCGTGGATTTGCGCCCCCTAACCCTAACCCCCAGATGTTGCGCCCGGTGCGGCCGGCCCCCCCTGCACCCCCCACGCTACGCCACTGTACTTCCCCAAATCAGGAGGGCAACAGGATGGGGGAAGGCTGTATTACATCATCAAGGATGCTCCAAAGAATCCTTCTCTTGCCTGTTGCTCCTCTTGTCCGAAATACATTCTGACACTTAAGCTGGGTTTGAACCCCTCCTTCTTGCTTCCCTACTCTTATGACCATTTCAGCTATTCCACATTACAGTTTCCTAGAAGCTACAGGAATGCACTTCCTAGACATGGCAAAATGGCTACATCATGCTTGTATGGTGGATGGCTCTTGTAGTAGGGCATGAGACTCTTAATCTCAGAATTGGGGGTTCGAGCCCCAGATTGGGAAAAAAAGATTCCTGCATTGCAGGGGTTGGACTAGATGGCCCCTTCCAACTCTACAATTCAATGATTCAATGAAACTGCTTCTGCATGTTTGCCAGAAGAAGAAAGCTTCCACTTATGTCAATGGGACATTCCCTCCCAGGGCTAATAGCAGCCAAAGGAGAGGGGGCTTCACTGCAGTTCCAGCAGTTGGGAAGGGTTAAATGTTCTCTCATTGTCAACTGCAATCTTTGGGCTCCCCTACAGTGGATGAAATTATAAAAAAATATTTTATATTATTAATAAAAAAATACCATACATGCCAACTGCTTTCATGCCCAGCTGGACCTTAGAGTAAAAGCCACACCTGCCCTATTGAATGGCCAAGGAAATGCTGTATTGCAGAAAGTGACCTGTATATCATCTCAACAGTTAACCTATATTCTACAGAGCTGAAACTTGCATGTTTCCAATATTTAAAGATGCTATTTATTCTGAGAGTTAACAAGAATGTTTTTCATCAATACACATGACTTTCCATGTAACTTGCTCAATAATATATATGCTTTTCAAACAGACTGTCAACAGCTTTACTGTGGAGACTTTTTTCCAATTGATTCTAGTACGAATCCTTCAGAATCACAAGCAAAGCAGCTGGAATCACCATCTGAGCATCCCTTCATTTGCATTCAAAGCGTTTATTCACTTAAGAGCTTGGAAGGAGCTAAAAGAGAAGAGGAGGGAAAATCTAATAAAGAAAACACAGTAGTGGGCTTGGTCACAGCACTACACTTTGGTAGCACTGTATGCTACTAGTGGTACTGGAATGATGTCTGGTAGCAGTGGATCTCTGTTTTCCAGGAATACTTACTTTTCACTTGTTGAGGGTGGATAAAGGAAAAACCTCACTTCCTGAGTTGCATCAGGAGGTTTTATAAGGAGAAAACATTTGACAACTCGAAGGGCTGTAACTGACTGGTGACCACCAGCTGGGAAGACATTTCATTCATTCAAGAAATTTCTATGTTGCCGTTCAAGTCTGTGGAACCAAGATGGAATCTCAGGGGAAAGCATAGCTATGAAATTTGCTTGCGTTTTGAGCAAGTTGGTCTGTTTATGGAAGGTATCCATCAGTGGAGGAGGTGAGAGTCAATTCTCAGCAATTCTCTCTTCCTCTGGATTCCTTAGACGAGAAGTGGGGGTTTTTGTGTGTGTTTTTTGGCAGGTGGGGGTTTGCTGGAAATTATCTCTTTCCCATTTCCATTCCTCCCATCATCATAGGAGAGAGCTCTGCATACCACCCATTATCTTTTCCTCTCTGCTTCCATGACTCATCTGAGTTCAGCCACTAATTACCTAATCATCACAACACATGTGATTGCAACTGTCTTTAAACATATTGTTTTGGACAAGCAAAAAGAAAAGAAAAAAGACTAACCACTGTACTAAATCAAGACTGCGCAACACAACACATGCACACAGCACTTACAGTGCAAATACATGCACTGTAAATGTTGGTTAGTGTTTGGAAGAGGCTAATGCAACATGTCAGTGTTCCTGGAAACAGCAGACAACAAGGCAGAGTGCTTTCACACTTCCTTGATAGGATTTATGAAGGCCTTAACCAACATAACAGCAGTGACTCTGAATGCTGCTTGCTGACTTTCATCATACAGTGCACCCCATACAAATAAAGACAATGAACCTGGCTCTGGCTAACTGATCCTCTCTTCAAGTGAGCAAACACAGCGCTCAGCAAGGATTGTATCAGAAACAGTGTCTGTTCCGCAGCAGATTATAGAAGCAAAAAATAATTCCGCTCTCAGCATGAGGCAGCTGGAAAAGAAGTGGTGTTGGAAATTCTCAGGACAGGGAAGGGCACAAAATTCAGTCCTGAAAGTAGCTACTTCTCCAGATAATGCCTAACTGATTGATGGATTGATTGATTGGCTGCATTTATGTACCACCTTCCTGCCAAGACAACCAGGGCAGCTCGCAATTTTAACATCCTAAAGCAAACAGATTAATAAAGCAAATCTAGAGCAGTGGAGTCCTCTCAGGCCAACTATTGACACAAGTGCCGAGGTGAGGGGGTCTCTTGCTTCTGCCTCCCCTCAGGATGCACAGGTCTTAAGTAGTCCATGGGAAGGTGCGGTGGGCTTGGCCCTACAGTTCTGTCAGGCCTTGGCACAGTGACAGGAAATAATTGAATAAATAGAATCATACCAGGAAACGGCAGGAGAGAGCTGAAGAATCCTTGTGACTCATGATAAGACCTTCCCTGAAGCCCAAAGAGGGCATCAGCATGGGCAGAAGACGCCCTGAAGAGACTTGAGGCGCAGTGTGGCTTTGTTTAGGCTGCTCAGCCTCCCTGCCTAACAGCTGATGTGTGGGGTACTGCAGCAGCAGCCACCAGCACCACTTTCTTGCACATTCTCCAGCTTCCTGCTAGCCCCAGAGGTTGAATTCTAGTTGAAGAGCAGGTGTGCAGAGTGGGGCAGGGGGGAGGGGCTCTGCCTCCCTCCAATCAGTGAAGAGCCTGGGCACCCTCAAAATTCCTCAGCAGCCATTCATACACACTGCAGGGCATGCTCACATCATGCACACCAGCCACAGGGTGTCTGCACGATACATCCAAACTCCCCACAGGGTACACCTGTGACAGCAGCATGTCATAGGACATGTGTACACAGCATGAGCACACCACGAGGCATGTTGATGTCATGCACACACATTGTGGCCCTGGGCCCCCTCAATCGCAGGGGCAAGGCAGTACGCACGTTGAAGTGACAGTTGTATGGAGAGAGAGCTGGAGAGCAGGAAAAAAGGGTGTTTAGAGGTTTTTTAGAGGGGGCTCCCCATTTTGCATGATTTCACTTATATGCACTGGGGCTGCAATGTAACCCCCGTGCAAATGGGGAAACACCTGCACTTAACTCCCAGACCTTTTATCGCCTCTGCACATGTCATTCATCTAAAGATTTATGGGCAAGAGTCACAAGCCTCATGTCCACCTGAATTTCCTCCCTGAATTTCCCCCACCAGCTCTATTCCCTTCTTCTCAATTTTCTGCCATTTCTGATACAATTGTTATACAGTGTACTGTGATGCTGTGAATGGAACAGGCATATGGAGCTGTGGAAGGCAGGAGTAAGTACTAAGTGTTGAAGACTTACGCCTAATTCACAGGTCTGAAAGACCATTACCATCTTGGTAATATTCTAGTACACCGGTCACGGAAAATTGCTGATGTGTTAAGCAAACTAAACCTGATGGATGCTAACCCTATAGACACACCAATGACGACAGAACAAAGGATACAGGAAACCAGTGAACGTCACATCCCGTCTCCCTTTCCCGTGGGAACCCAACAGTAACTGAACTGTGGAATGAAAACATAGTCTTGTGACTATCAGCTGCTGCTCAGTGAGGGAAACAGAAACCAACACTAAGGAGCGGGCATGGTGTATAGGAATAATAACAACAGCTATATTAATTTTGGCTGTAAGAGCCTGCTTTTGGGTTTGTGGGCCCATGCCCCATTTTAAGCACCTTATCTGCTGGCACAGCAATTCTTAGGATGGAGCAATAATTACTTAAATAAATCATAAGACAGAGAAAGAGAGAGAGAGTCTATAAGTAGCCAATGTGCCTTCTCCCAGAACCCACATTTGTGCAATGAAAACAAAAAGCAATACCAGAACGTTCCCATTAAGGTAGCATTTGTGCAACATGAGTCTTAATGAATGCTTTCAATAAAAGGTCTTATTTGCTCACTCTGTAAGTGAACAGTATTCCACTTTGCTAGGATTAGGAATAAAACCCAAACAAATACTCCCTTTCTCTCTTGCTCTATCCACATATATATATGCTACAAGACAGGCCATCTTGCCAAATGTCATCCTGCCAAAAAAACAAGTTAATGCTACAACATCAGAGTGATCAAGTTGTCAGTTTGTATGAAATGGAGCTTCATGCAAAAGGCACTGTTTGGAAGTAACTCTGTACCAATTAGAAAAGACTGAATCAGAGTGCTGTCGTTTCACATTTCTAAATGTTAATGATTTAACTCCAGGAATATGAGGAAGGGGGTTGTTTAATATAAGAAAAAGATTGAAATTCTTCATATCATTTATATAACTCATGATCAAAATGAGACCAAAATGGTTTCCTGTACCCCATTTCAGATGAACTGAAATGCAAAAGGTAATTGACAATGCTACCTCTGAAAAGATCAAAGGTACAGTTATCTGTGTGCAGCGATTCAATTTGATATAGCAAGATTGCTAGTCAGAAAAGATCATTAATTTTTTTTATTGGCAAACTTCTCTGTTGAAGGAAGAAGAAGAAGAAAAAAGCCTCCAGAACATACTTTGATAATTCTATGTTTCTCAGTCTCAGGAAGGTTGGAAATTATTATATTGATTTAATTTCCTTTGAATAATTTTGCTATTTGGTGGGTATTATTTGAAATCTGAGTTGTGGAGTAAAAACAGAAGCCTCAAACCACATAAAGTTTTAAGACCCCTTCATACATATATAAAAAAAGAACATGTGAGGACTTCAACTGAGCAAGTGATGGGAGCAGATCCAACCCTCCCACTGAGTGGAAGGGTTAGATAATGCAGCTTTCATGAACAGTCCGCTGAATACACTTAAAAGTACTTTACAGACTTTCCGTCTCAACATAGAAAATTTGGGAGGGAGCAGGTGCATGCAAATATATTGTGGGCAGGGGCAGTGCATTTGACCCCATCCTCTTCACAGTTTCAGTCCCCAATGCATTACTTTAGAATCCAGTGTGGTGTAGTGGTTAAGAGCGGTAGTCTCGTAATCTGGTGAACCGGGTTCATGTCTCCGCTCCTCCACATGCAGCTGCTGGGTGACCTTGGGCTAGTCACACTTCTGTGAAGTCTCTCAGCCCCACTCACCTCACAGAGTGTTTGTTGTGGAGGAGGAAGGGAAAGGAGAATGTTAGCCGCTTTGAGACTCCTTGGGGTAGTGATAAAGCGGGATATCAAATCCAAACTCTTATTTTTTAGAATCCCTGAGAAAGGATTTTGTCCTGACTAATTTAAAGAAGGGACTTTAAACTTACAGAATTTGGGTGCATCGAGCCCAAAATATTTTGTACGTTCAGATAAATCACCTGTTATTATTCTTAATTTGATTTATTACCTGCCCTTTGCCATAAAGGTATAGCCAGGGTGGGGTAGAACAATGTAAATATACAACATTAAACTAACTTAAACAAATAATTGATAGTCAAGATGGATAGATATATGTCAATGGCCAGGGTAAATTATTTCAAAGTACAGTGGTACCTTGGGTTACAGACACTTCAGGTTACAGACATTTCAGGTTACAGACTCCGCTAACCCAGAAATAGTACTTCGGGTTAAGAACTTTGCTTCAGGATGAGAACAGAAATCACGCGGCGGCATTGGGAGACCCCATTAGCTAAAGTGTTACCTCAGGTTAAGAACAGTTTTAGGTTAAGAACGGACCTCCAGAACGAATGAAGTTCTTAACCCAAGGTACCACTGTATAGGATCTGCAAAATGTTTTTCAAGTGTCACACTTCATTGTGTTATAATTTTTGTTATCCAGACAGCTCAATAAAATGTAAAACCTCTCTCTCTCTCTCTCTCTCTCTCTCTCTCTCTCTCTGTATGTATGTATGTATATGAGGGGTGGGGAATCAGAAGCCCTGCAGATGTTGCTGGACTACAGTTCCTATCATCCCTGACCATTGACGGTGTGGACCGCTGATGGGAGTTGGAGTGCAGTAGCATTTGGAGGGCCACACATTCCACAGCCATGCTGTACACACCACAACTTTGTTTATCCTCCAAATTGTAATTGTGTCAGAACTGTGAAGCTTTTTTCTTGCAATAGCTCATTAACAACTGAAATGAGTAAAAGAAACAGAAAGTAACACCTCAGTTCTAAATGCTATATGTTAGGTCCTCTTGACAACTCCGTGTAAACCTATAATAACCTCATATTTTTCAGAGGTGTCATTGTTGGTACAGTCATTAGCAGTGCTTTCCCCCCTAGGTGCCTAATACTCACCATGTTCCTTCCCCCCCACCTTTTCTCTCTCTCATACACACAATCTCTCCTGTCCCCCCTCAATTAATTAAAGCCCCTCTTTGCGCCCCTTCCCCTTCTTCAACCCCTCCCCCACCCTGCCCTGTCTGCTCTTCACACCCACCCAGCATCCTACCCTCCCTCATCTCCTTCTCCCCCCTTCCGCTCCTCCCAGCCACCAGCAACACCACCTGCGCTTGTCTCTATGGCTTGCTCCAGCCACAAAATGGAGGACAGCGGCGCTAGCAGCAGAGGCAGCTGCCTCCTCCCCCTTCTCTCTCCCCCCCTCTCCCTCTCCCCATTCTTGCAGGCATGAAAAGAGCAAGCAGAGATGAAAGGGAAGTGGCCCTTGCGCCCGCCTGGCCACTCATGCGGCAGTGAGGCAGTGGCACAACAGCATGTCCAGGGGGAGAGTGTGCACTGCAGGCAGCTGAGGGGGAGCTGTGCAACCTGTTGACTGGGAGTGGCTACTGCAGCCCTGAAAAGGGGCTTCCTTTTCCTCACCGCCGCCTCAGCCTGCTGCTTTTCACAAACCCCCTTTGCTTGCTTGCTCTCCCAGTCCTCCGTTTACCTTATCACAAGATTTGAAAAGAAAAATAAGGCACTTTGTAACCTTGAGTACCGCCAGAAAAAAAGCACTGGACATTATACAGTAAGCTGGCTTTACTTGGAGTTCAGTTTGTATGGTACTAGCCTCTCATTTCATAAGAAGGAAAAATCTTAAATCTTGACATTTCCAAAACACACTGTAAAAATGGATGAAGATCCCAGTTTTAAAAATTCACTCTGGTTTTGTTGGGCAATGTTTCTTGGAAATGCTCAGTTGATGGATCTGTCGCACACCAGAAAATGACACCTTTTCAAAACACTGTATTTTATTTTGGGAAAACAGAGAAGTACAAGGTTATGGCTCTGTAATCTGGTATTAAACTAGAGCATCAAACCCAGTGCGCAAGAAAAGACTACTGGGAGATGTCTACAACTGATCTCCCCGCCTTGTGAGGCTTAAGATTACATAAACACGTTCTCTTTCATTTAACCTCCTCAAAGCCTGTCTCTTTGAATCAGAACTCATGTTGGCCACTCCAAATTATTGAGACACAACTTATCTACAATAGACTGCTCCAAAGATTACTGACAAATTATAAGCAATTTCAGCTGCCTGTAAATGTTTCCTGTGGATCATTTTGATTGACCTTGAGATCAACCTTAAGCAACATGGATATTTGTCTTTTCATATATTTCCCCAGTGGATATGAATATCAGTTGTATTAAAAATGATGGATGGTGGCAATTTCCTATTAATTTCGATTAAAAAAAAAACTTTAACACTTTTGATGTTGACCACCAAAAAAGAATGACTGTATTTCAGGTGAATGTTTTGTCTGGCAGACTCTGTGTAAACAAGGTTTGAATGATCGCTTTGAATAGTTAGGGAGGTGGGGAGCACCATTGGCAATTGTCCTAGAATTACAAATAGTTTGAGAAGGCAATGAAATCACCTATTCAACAGAAGCGATTACCAGACACTAGGAGGAAAAAGAAATGCCTTCTTTCTTTCCCCCTAAAAAGAGTGAACCCAATTGATACATCCTCCTAAGAAACCTTTAGGGACGCGGGTGGCGCTGTGGGCTAAAGCCTCAGCGCCTAGGGCTTGCTGATCGAAAGGTCGGCGGTTCGAATCCCCGCGGCGGGGTGCGCTCCCGCTGCTCGGTCCCAGCGCCTGCCCACCTAGCAGTTCGAAAGCACCCCCGGGGGCAAGTAGATAAATAGGTACCGCTTACCAGCGGGAAGGTAAACGGCGTTCCGTGTGCGGCTCTGGCTCGCCAGAGCAGCGTTGTCACGCTGGCCACGTGACCCGGAAGTGTCTTCGGACAGCGCTGGCCCCCGGCCAATAGATGTGAGATGGGCGCACAAACCCCAGAGTCTGTCAAGACTGGCCCGTTCGGGCAGGGGTACCTTTACCTTTACCTTTACCTAAGAAACCTGAGTTTGCAACATGTGTATGATAGAATTGATGCTATTTGAAAATAAAATGGCATTCACAATTTTTTTCAGTGCTCTTCAGCTTTGTTCACATGCTGGACAAAGGGATGTGGCAGGAGAGTTGCAGTTCTTTATCCCTAACACACCTCATCTACCTACTCCCAGAGCTACCTTGCCTCAGCATGTACATAACGTGAACTGATATGCATTCCTTATATAAATATTATATATGCTTATTAAATATAGGCCCAGCCCAGACCTTATTCAGGGACAGAAGGGATAGAGTTCAAGATTGTGCTATGAAAAACAGTTCCCTATGTTCAAGCATTTCATTTTGCCAAATGGAACAATCCCCCCATTCTCCTTCTGCACAGTTCTGGGGCTTCTCCTGACCTGCATCAGAGCCAATTGACCAAAAGGCTCCACAGGCCAAGTCTGGCTGGTGGCTCATCTGAAAACAGAGCATGGAGACATGGTGGAGGATGCCTAGGATTCATTGGACAAACACACTCACAAGCATGGTGGGAGTATACTGACCACACTGAGAACCAGTGTGGCATAGTGGTTAGAGTGGCAGACTAGGACCTTAGAGAGCAGAATTCAAATCCTCACTCAGCCAAAAAGAGTACTGGGTGACATTGGGCCAGTCACTGTCTCTCAGTTTAATCTTTCTCACATGGTTGTGAGCTCAATAGGGAAGAAGACCCATGCATACCACTTTGGGGCCCTTGGAGAAAAGCTGAGGTGTCAATTTAATCAGAAATAACAGTAAAATAAATTTCCCTCCATTGAATCCAGTGGGATTGAACAAGGGCAGGGCCTGATGCTGAGAGCTGGAGGATCCCTGCCTGTATGCAAATACTTCTTGATTGTTTTGGATACATTTATATTGAAGACTAAACTGAGTATTATTATGCAGAACTAAAATATTCAATCTATGCTTTATATTTCCACCCCTCCTGGGGTTGATTTACAGTGCATTTATTATTTCAGAGGTTAATGACAACTGATGCTCCAAGCTTGTCATGGATCTTTGTAGTTTTATGCAGCTAATAGCAATGGCTATGAAATAAGCGCTCTCTCTCTCTCTCTCTCTTTCATAAAAAGCTTCTTTTAAGCCTGAAGGCACAGTCTGTGATAAAATAAATGTTACAGACATAAAGCCCCAATAGGCAGGCCCAGAGTCATTGTGATGTATCTTGATAGTCTCTCAGTTACCTCTAATTCAGATATATTCATATACAAATATAAATGTACCACCTTCCCCAGAGCTTGAACCAGATATCGGAGAGTCAAGCTGGGTTCTTTCCCTTCTATGCATCATCATCAGTAATAAACTCTCTGCAGGCCAGATGAAGGCCTCAGGCCAGGTAATTGGAATATAACATTTTTGATAGCACATAAAAATGAATAGTATCTAGCTCATTTTCTCCTACCTGGGTTACTCAGCAACTAAGAAGACAAATCTCTTAAATGAAAGGGAAGGGGGGGGCACACAATGCAGAAGGAAAAAGGGGTGCAATTTAAGAAATTGTGCTGCCTCTGAGGTCCAAACCATTTCTATATGATATACTATAGCATGGCATAGTGTAATAGTACCAAATGCCTTTTTCTAAGTTTCTCTGACTTGTGGGACTTTTGCCACACTGCACCCATTCCCCAGCCACACTACATCTCCCCAGGCCACACCTCTAATCAATTCTGCTTTTCACCACCCTTGGGTGCTTTTATTCGGCTGGGGTATGTCCCTAACTCTGACAGTGTTTGCCTGGTCCTAGTGAGGGGTATGTGAGAGAGTGTGTAGAAACCAGCCTACCATACAAAAGTAAGCTTTACAACTGTTCCTCTGCCCACTTTTGCCTGTGGCCACTTACACCTGGAAATGTGGCCTCTGGATGCTTGTCCAGAAGTAATGAATCCTCAGGGTGCCCCACCCCATAACAGCAGCAAATAGTACGCTACAGTATGAGAACTTCCCTTCCATTGCATGATCCAGAAATTTCGTGCCCTGCATCACCAAGCTGCAAGTGATCAGTTCAAAAGTGGCAAGGTGCTAGGACAGGTAGAAGTGTGAGCTATTTAAGAGTGCCTCATCCAGAATACTGCACATAAACACTTGTGTGAGACTTGGCATTTACTAAAGTTGTAAGGAATCCTGACTACTAATATGTATTCAACTTCCATGTTGTACCTCTGCACTCCTGACCTTTGCCTGGTGGTGTTTCTCTTGATACCGCTGCCAACTGTGTTAATCTTTATGGCTATAGTTATATTAGAATAATAATGGGAATAATGTCTTCACTAGATGTCTTTTTCCTTGGGCAGCTATGTACTGACTTAGAAGCTATCCAGCCTTTCCAAATAGCATGATTGTTTCAAGCTCAGTGAGACAAGTTACAATGAGACAGAGGATGAAGCCTTAGCATGAAGACAGGTTAATATTTTTAAAACCATTGCAGAAGTGGCTTGATACCATCTTTGAGCCCTGAAAACAAGCACAGACATTCTTCCTGAAACAAGTTCTGGGGTAAAATTATATGATTTTTCATATTTCATGCTTGTTGGGCATGATGGTACCTATTGGCTACCTCCTGTGAGATCACCAACATGCTACAAGTACCAATTCCTGGAGCAGTTTCCCTCTAGTTTTTTTGTTTTTAATTATCATACCCTATATCTGTGTTGGATCTGAAATGGTTTTTATATAAGAAATTATTGAACTGTATGCAACACGATAGCTCTGCTAACCTACTGTTGTTAAGTCGCTTTGAGTTGTTTCATAGAAAGTAATTCATAAATGGAAGTAAATAAATAATTAATTAAAACAAATATTTTTGCAACTTCCAAGGGTTTGTGATCCCCACCTTTCCAAATATGAAGGTGAATGTGTATGCAGAGAAATGCCTCTTAGGTAGGCTGCATTGCCGTCATTTCACATCACATGCTAGCAAGACATGCAGGTATAGAAGAAGCGCAAGAGTAGAATCATAGAATCATAGAATCGTAGAGTTGGAAGAGACCACAAGGGCCATCGAGTCCAACCCCCTGCCAAGCAGGAAACACCATCAGAGCACTCCTGATATATGGTTGTCAAGCCTCTGCTTAAAGACCTCCAAAGTAGGAGACTCCACCACACTCCTTGGCAGCAAATTCCAGTAAGAGGAACAGCTCTTACTGTCAGGAAGTTCTTCCTAATGTTTAGGTGGAATCTTCTTTCTTGTAGTTTGAATCCATTGCTCCGTGTCCGCTTCTCTGGAGCAGCAGAAAACAACCTTTCTCCCTCCTCTATGTGACATTCTTTTATATATTTGAACATGGCTATCATATCACCCCTTAACCTCCTCTTCTCCAGGCTAAACATGCCCAGCTCCCTTAGCCGTTCCTCATAAGGCATCGTTTCCAGGCCTTTGACCATTTTGGTTGCCCTCCTCTGGACACGTTCCAGTTTGTCAGTGTCCTTCTTGAATTGTGGTGCCCAGAACTGGACACAGTACTCCAGGTGAGGTCTGACCAGAGCAGAATACAGTGGCACTATTACTTCCTTTGATCTAGATGCTATACTCCTAGCTGGACATTTTGGGGAAGTTTTGCCATTTACTCAGTGGAATAGGTGTATACCTTTTCATTTGAAACCAGCTTTCTTGTTCAGCCTAGTAATCCATTTCAGTAAACGCTTCTTTCCAGCTGTGTCAGGTTTTGCCCCCACCCTCACAGATGCTTGTCTAAGACTGCATGCTTACTGAGTTGTAGAGAGAGGTCTAGGTACTGAATCCCATGTGCCAAACTCAGAATTTGCCTGTAATACCAAAACACACAAAGGCTTAAACCTGTCTACTTGATTGCAGTTACATTACATGCATCTGCATTCTAAATAAGGGTTTTTAATATAGGAGTCTGATGCAATAAAGTGCCATTCATGTTTGTAATTTAGTTCTAACAACATTAATATTTATAGCAAGAAATACAGCTGATATACGTTTACCCAGAATTACATGCTACACTTTTCTTCCCAGCCAGAGAAACCACAAATCAACCAGTATTCCCCCCCAACCCCCCTCTGAGCAGCTTCCTCACAATTCTTCCATAGGCCATGCTAAGTTAATATATCAGTAGAACAAAGCTGGACTTTATGATGCTATCCAGACACATAGAGTCTTTTGGAACAAAACAGAAATGAAGCCTGGTGTGTTATCTGGCAGCAACTCATAGTAACTGTTCAGTTTTCAGCGGACATAATTTTTTTGACAGAGCCAAAGAAATCTTATGAAAATAATCCTGCCATATTCTTGTTAGAATGTAACACAGCAGCCTCTGAGAGTTCAAACATAATGTTGCACGCCACCCCAATCTCTGAGCGGTGTGAGATTTCAGGGGTACCAGGCACACTTAACCAGGGTCTATGTGTCCTTTGGGACAACGAGGCACAGCAGAGACTGTGTTGTCTTTATGACATGTGGTTTATTAACACATATATACAATCTAAGGCCTACATGGAGAAGTCCACATCATTACTCCCCAAGAGGTTTCTGTTCCTCTCTGAACTGCAGCTTTGCAGCTTAACAGCAAAAAGTACCGTACTGTCTCTCTTGTTAAGTGCAGTTGTTTAATTGTACATTGAAATGGAAAACAACTCTGTGTATGTCTGTATGCATATTGCTGAAAGCATGGTATGGAAAGTTCCATCGAGCTAAACAAAAGTTCAATACTTAGTTGAGAATGTATCTTTGCTAGCTCTCACAGGGCTACTTAGATCACATTGCAGATCTTCATTTTGGGTGTGTTAGTTGGTCTTGCTCTGAAGCATCCGAGAAGAAAGGACGTGTGCTTAATCTCTCTCCAGGAAAACAGCCCTTGGGCTAATGGAGGCTGTTTGGAGAGACAGAGCTTTTGCTTTTTACCTCTGGATTGAAGAAATTAATATTTCTAAGATGTTTTGCCTGTGCATGATATTACACAACTATTTGGCTGTAACATTATTTGTTTTATATCTGTCTTGAAGCAAGTTCTGACTTCATTTTAACATACAAGTTCTAATTATATCCCAACTTTAACTAAACCCAGGCATTTAGCACCTTCAAACTTATAACAGTATATAAAATAAAGGGAGGTTGAATATTATTATTATTTTGCTGAACAAATGTGAGGAAATTAAATGGATTGTACCTATGAAAGCTGTTTGAATATCTATCCTGTTCATATTACTAACTTATTTAGAGCAAATATTTTGGAACCAATGAAACTCTAGTTATAGAAAACAAGGTAGTGATTGGACCAGCTATCCCTAATATTACAATGCAACCCTTTAATTACCTAAACTTCTCCCTGCTTCCATTTATCCAGATAATATTTTGGAAAAATTGGAAGTTGCCAAATACTGTGAGATAGATACCTGGTTGGCTGCGGTATGTAAAGCAGGAACAAATGTCTTGGGAAGGCAGCATAAGCTGTAGCTGAACATTAAACAAATATACATTCTTCTAGTGCTCATTTCCCCCTCGAGTTTATATTGGACTTCAGCTTACATGCTCATGCAATAATAAGCAATAGTACCATTTTTAAAATAACATTTTGTAATAAGCAAGGAGCCAAGGATTAAATGCTGGTTACTGAAAATTTCATAACAATTTTTATATTGCCTATTTCCACACATGTACACCATGCAATAATGTGTGTGTGTGTAAAGTTATTACCTTATGAAAAGAAACATTTCTTTGCATACCCAGAGGATGGAAAGAGGAAGGCAGTATTTTGTGTGGCCCAACTACCTTGCGCACATCAACATTTGCCACTTAGGACTGGCTCAGACGTTATAGTCTTGGTCCAATAAACCTTCTATCAGATCAGATTTCAGGGCAGTGTAAAACTAATGTAAAAGCGTGCAATGTACACTGAGATATTGCATTCGCTTTAGCATGTCTGGGTAGATAAGTATTTCTTAACCTAGTGCCTGGGTTGTTGGTTTTTTGGTGTGTTTTTTTGTAAAGTAGGCACCAGATGCACCTCTCCTGGGAGGATATTCAAAAGTCAGGACACCATCACTGGGAAAGCCTAGCACACTTACATTAAAGAAAGCACTGTTGGATCTCCTGGCTTGAATCTTCTGACTTGCAGATGGAGCTACAGAGAAAGGTGGAGTGCAAAAGTAAGAAACCCAGTGAATCTCTCCTGATGCTATGAAGGGGCACCTGCTGTTTCTTATCTGTGGAGAAACTTCACTTGAAGTGAGACATCCGGGGTAGGAATGTGTGTGGTGGCTTAGATGCACTCAACACTGTGCATCCAACCACTATGAAAGTGGATTGGTGGATCCTAGCCAGCCTTCCAATGTGTCACTGATGCCAATGATTTCTCTCCAGATCCTCCCTTGGTTCTCCTAACATCCAGTTTATGCTTTCATGCCTTTATCAGAGGCAGCAGGACTCAGGATCAGAGTAATTACCAGAGTGCCTTTGATCTTTTCCAGAGAGACAGGATCAGTATTTCTTTCCTCTGTAGACACCAGACCAAAAATACCTCACCTTGGCATCCACCTAATTTGTGATCTATTTGTGGTGGTGTCTTCCTATCCTCACTCTTGATCCCTGGTCTTTGAATCACCTGCAGGTGTGTGTTCCCTATTATTATTAATAACTGAGCACTGATATATGTTTTTGTATGTATGTGGTTTTTTTTGAAGTGATGCCCTATACTTAGAGCACCTGCCCATGCATTTCAGGTTTCAGCCTGTGACAGGAAAGTGGCTCTCTTTCCCTATGCCAAAATATAGGATGAGCATTAAGGTTTGCATTGATAAAAGTACAAATCTTTTAGCCACAGATTGTATGTTTATTTCAACGAAGACTAGAAGGAATGCTGGTTTGTATGAGGAGTTGCTGTAGCTTAGTATTGGAGTGAATAGTTCTTATGGTTGAAATGCCAGTTCAGTCCCTAGCAGCACAAGATGTAAAGGAATACCTACCCATATCTATAGCCTGATTACCCATATAAAACTTTGGAGGTGGGGCTGCAGAGGTGACAGGACTAGATAAACAGTAGAGGAGGGGAACCCCCACCTTTCTCTGCTCCAAATGGCTTCCCTCAAGTAGCTTGAACCCATATGAGGTTTCAGACATGTCCTTGCCCTTGTCAGCATGGACCAGGAACCCCACAGAGAAGAAAGCAGCTGATGGGGAAGTCATACGGAGCAGAAGAACAGGAAGTGGGGAAAGGGTTAAGCACTACCTACCCCCTCTGCCTCTTAAGCTCTGAATAAAGATCCTGACATTGCTCCTATGTTGTTGTGTTTGGGATCTGAGTATTTGCTCTCTCCCTTGCTTTTTTGTAAATTGTAACCTTTTCTCCATAGAATATTAGATTTGACATTTATTATTTCCAGAATCAAAATGTCTTTTGTCATTATCCAAGTAATATCCGTTTCCCATCAAACAGCAGGCCTATATATATATATATAGAGAGAGAGAGAGAGAAATCATGTTCTTTTTCTGACTCCATGGTGAGTCACTGCTATCATGAGTTGTACATGCACATTTATCAATCTATATTCCTGAGTCATGAATATTGAAAAACAGCAAAGTCAAATATGGCAAAAGAGTGGCTGGGGAAACCCAGCCAGATTGTGTGTGTGTGTGTGTGTGTGTGTGTGTGTGTGTGTGTATTTGTTATTGTTATTAATGCTTGGAGGAAACGTGACTGAACATGAGCTAGAAGCCAGTTGAAGGCCTATTCCATGGTAATGGAGACAGCAAAGAAATTATTTTTCTCTGCCACCCTTGCAACTGCACAGAGTCATCTAATGGAGCTATTATGGGTGGTCAATGGCCTATTGTCCATAATATGACAATTCAGACAACTGGATAGCAAAGAATTTGCATGACACTTCACAGACAAAATCACTTGGACTTGTGTGGTAAGAATTCACTTTGTTTGTTACCCATGTGAGGGACCACCTTTTAAATAAACCACAGAACCAAAGAAACTATGGTATTTCAAGTCCAGTATCCAGATTTAGGGACCTGACATTTATTATAGCGATTGCAATAAGACAGAGCTCACTCAACTCAATGTGCCAGTTAGAGTGCCTCAAGGCACTTCAGAACAAAAGCTTATATAATTGTTCAAACACAGCAAACAAAGAGTCATAAAACATCTTCACATACATTAAGAAAAGCTACAGGCCATGGAATAAAAGACATGTATGTCATCTTCCTGATGTCCACTTCCTCCACTATCACCTTGGGGTTGACCAGAAGTGTGTAAGTCTTTTGCCCATTTTCGGTATCAGATGCCCCACATTGTCCTGGCAACCTAGATGATGTCTTTACTGGCATTCCTCCATCTATCTTTCAGGAAACTTCCAAGGATTTCTGATTGACACCCTGGTGCTATGTCTCATAACTGACATGAAAACATCCTGCCATTTGTGCCACTTTCAGCGTCAGAGAAAGATGAATGGAATGCAACTTATGTTGGGGTTCCTGGATGAGACAGATTAATTAGATTCATCTCAGGTCTGGTTATGGAATAGACACTACTTTGGTCACCTTGGTAAATGATCTACACTGGGAATTGGACAGAGGGAATGTACCTCTGTTGGTTCTGCTGGACCTCTCAGCAGCTTTTGATACCATCAACCATGGCATGCTTCTGGACTGCATGTCTAGGATGAGGCTTGGGGGCAGTATTTTACAGTGACTCTGGTCGGTCTTGGAGAGGCAAGTGTGGTGCCAGCAGATTCGTTTTTAACGCTGTGGCCATTGACATGTGGGGTCCCTCAGAGCTCCATTTTCTCCCCCATGCCATTTAACATATACATGAAAGCACTGAGAAAAATCATCCTGATTTAGGGGGTGTGGTGCCTTCAGTATGTTGATGATACACTGCTCTATCAAAATTTCCCTTTCACATATATTTTATTTTTATTTGTAAACATTTTTGGGGGAGGGATTCCATATAGTTTGTAAGGGGCAGGGGGAAAGGTAAGAGATTTCAGGGTAACAAGATTTTTGGGTGAAGCCATAATCCTTATTTGCACAAAACTGTTCACCAGAACTTTCCTGTGAAATGAGCAGTTCTGCATAGGTCAAAATTATGCCTAGTGTTACAGACACAAAAGTTGACTAAATGATATATCATCAATTTGTCAATCTTTTTAGTACTTTTCATTTCATGATCAAGAACTTTGGGACATAAGATGAACTAGAATACAGGATTACTGTATTTGGAATGTGGAATGTACGGTTATTTCACACTTGTTCACTTTAGCTCATTTCATATGGAACTGTATTCCATAGCACTTTTTCTCAGCCATGCCAAATTCTCATTAAAAGTGAATAATGGGTAGTTAGTGGAGTTTTTCTTATTATTATTGATCCATTTGAGCCAGTTAGGGCATTCAGGAATCCTGCTTTCTCTCTCCCAGGTCTTGATAATATCTGCAGGTATTATCTCATCCATGATCAAGCTTTGCTTCCATTGATAGGGTATGTTAGGTGAATCTTACCCAGAAGGTTAAACTCAGTATTCCTCCCATCTGCAACTTCTCAATAATCTGTGAAAGTGGAGGCGTTATAATGCTTACTGTGTTCATGCGAGGTTACCGATTACTACCTGCCCACATGGGTACAGATATGATAGGATATGATATGGTAAACTTTTATGCATCTGTTGATTTGACTCCCAGCTATGTGTATCAACCCTACATCATTCAGATGTGGGGGGAGGGGGGCAAAAAAGATGTACCAGAAATTTTTATTTTTTTAAAAAAATCAAAAGGTGATGCAAAAATGCTAAATTAAATAAAGCTATAGAAAATAATGATGTGATGGAGTAGAATGAGCACAACCATGGATTGTAGTTTGCCTTGGGCAGTTAAAAGGCTTGGAGCCAGCTCAGGGTATAAAGTCACATTAGCATTAGATAGCAACTTGCAGGTGCTCACATCATATATTTTCATTATCTTAGCCTTTAGCTCTTGTATTCCAGAACTGCCATGTCTTTTGAAATGTGTTTACGACTTAGGAAGTACATCCTACTGTTGGTTACAGTACTTTTTATAATAAGCACATTTCTGATAACTGGCTATTTTTGTTTGTTTGTTTGCTGGAATGAATACTAATAAGAGGGCCATCTTATCCAGTTGTCTAAATAATGAGCATGACTGAAAAGTAATTTATAACAATGTGTTATAGATTGGATGGGATTATAACATGTTTTTATTATGTGACTTGATGACGTGACTGAAAGGTAGTAACTAAAATACCCATATTAAAAAACCCAAACACATGTCTGCACTCTCTTCCAGTAGGTCACATCACAGCCAACCTTTCCCTCAAAACTCCTGCTTTGTCCTACTAACTATCTAAGAGATGGAAGGGGAACACCCATTTATTATCTGGCACAGATACCCCTTTCCTTGGTTTTCTTAATGGCTCATCACCCAGGCTAGATTGGCTATTCCAGCAATTGAATCCATACTGGACCCAGGAATTAGAAGGGGGTCCAGGCATTCTGCCTACCCCCCCACATCAAAATAAGATCATGCCATTCTGAGACATTAGTCTGAAAGTCAGTGAAGGGAAATTTTAAAGAAAAAGTTGTTTGTGTGTATGTTTGCATTTGTGTCATTATTCAATGCTCACAAAGTTGTTCATTTTACACGAAGGAATGTCAAATCTGTTTTAAATATTGTTATAGGATTGGTGGGGACAGGTTGGATGATGTCTGAGAGTCCCAACCAAACCTGTGATTGTGTTTCCATAAGATTGTGGTTGAAGAAACAGGTAGATGGCAAACTTTCATGTAATATTGCGGGACAGCAGTCTGTACAGTTTAGAAATCATTTACATTTATGAGTTGCCTTTTAACCTAACCCTCTAGTAGTCAAAATATAGCAATTCAATCAGCCAAATTAAAAAGGCGAATCAAAGAATACAATAAAATATCAAAACAGATAAAATACAATATCAGCATGAAAAATGTGAATACATCAAATGGGGGTACAGTGATCCCACAGGGGTAAACAAAAACAAAAAAGCCCCAGAGTGCTCAGACACTGTCAGACTAGACTAAATTCATAATGTCAGCTTTTAAACAAAATTGAGATGCCTAATATTAAAAACAGGAAAAGGGCCTGCATGAATAACAAAATGGTCTTCACTTGCTGCCCCAAGCATAGGTGTCAGGCAGACCTCTTCAGGCCCTCTCTCTCCTTGTCACCCTTTGTACTTCAGATGGACGGAGCCCTCATAGCAGGGTCTCCACTAATGATCTTAGGTTAGGGGGGAAGGGACATTCTTTGGAGCATTGCAGTCCCAAGCTATGAAGGACTTCATACACCAAAACCAGCGCTTTGAATTGGTCCCACTTTTATAGGATTGCATTCCAGTTCTTAAACTTCAACTAAAAAACTGTGAAACAGCTCTAAACGAAAACATGAAATGTGCCAGGTGGGGCTGGGGAAGATGTAATGAGTATATTGTTTTGACACATTTGTTTTCCTGTTACAAAAGGCATTCATAATTTCCTGTTTGACGTGATCTCAGCATCCAGTAAAAAGCTGAGGATTTTTCATCCTTCTGACAGGACTCCATTAATAAAACAACAATCTTTTGTGTGTAGTAATCTTTAATCTTATTTTGTCACACACTTCTCAGTAGCATTTCCCCTCGTTTTACAGTATAATTTATGGCACCGAAACAACTCCCTGCCCTGAAAAAGGTCAGTCTGTCAAGGTTTGCTTGTCTTTGAGGAAAAGTAATAGAGCATTATTTATGAAGCAAAAAATACGCTTCAATACTTTAATCAATCAGAAAGATCCTTGGACTATTGTATCTTTTGCACACGCACACACACACACACACACAAATAAGCAAAGGATACATCAACCTTGCATTCTGTTTTATGTTACAAAGGGTCTTTACCTTTTATGTCTCCTTCACCTTTTGTATTTGCTGCAATATGAAAAATAGAAAGCTGATGATGTCTGATATATGGGAGCAATTTGTAAATTATGAGTGCACAGCCAATCTTTTTCAAAGATCACACAGTCTTTGGACAGATTAACTAGACCTATCGAGAAAGCTCAGCATATTAAATTCAACACTGGGGAGCAGGGTGGGAGTGGGGGGTAGGAAGGGGAAATGAGGAGGACAATGCAACTGAAACAACAGCAAATGGAGGAAACTGCAAAAGGCTCAAAGACTATTATCTTAGAAGGTTGCTCACAACATTCAGAAACATTGGGTAGATTTAAGACATGCTCATCATGAGCTCAAGATGCTATATGGGGAAACAAATTGCTAGTCAATTAGCAGAAACAATCACACTTAATGGGTAGACAAATCCTACACTTGCATTATGCTAGAGTTGTAGATAACGGCAGTGGAACATTTGCAAAAGCATAGGAGGGGAGAGGAGGGGGAAACATTCAGCCCAAAAATACAAAAAGAGTGGGGAAATGACAGGTACTTCTCCCCGCCCCATGTACCTGGAAATACTACTGGCGGCCACCAATGAGGGACTTCTGTGGCATCTCCCACACACTGAGGGAGCCAATCCACATAGACCGAGCTGGGCACAAATCTGTCACATTTCCTCCCTGACAATAATAATAATAATAATAATAATAAATTTTATTTATATCCCGCCCTCCCCAGCTGAAGCCGGGCTCAGGGCGGCTAACAACAATCAAATAAACAATCAAATAATCATACATTCTAAAAATATTTCATTATAAAATTAGTTAAAATCAAATTGATGGCAACCGATTAAGCAAGATTTTGTGCAGGTTGCCAGAGGAGGGGGTCAGGCTGCGCCCTGACCAAAGGCCTGGCGGAACAACTCTGTCTTGCAGGCCCTGCGGAAAGATGTCAGGTCCCGCAGGGCCCTAGTCTCTTGTGACAGAGCATTCCACCAGGTTGGAGCCGCAGCCGAGAAGGCCCTGGCTCTAGTTGAGGCCAGCCTAACCTCTCTGAGGCCTGGGACCTTGAGGATGTTATTTGCTGACCGTAGGTTTCTCTGTGGGACATACCAGGAGAGGCGGTCCCGTAGGTACGAGGGTCCTAGGCCGTATAGGGCTTTAAAGGTTAAAACCAGCACCTTAAACCTGATCCTGTACTCCACCGGGAGCCAGTGCAGCTGGTATAATACTGGATGAATGTGCTCTCGCAGCGAAGACCCCATAAGGAGTCTCGCCGCGGCATTCTGCACCCGCTGGAGTTTCTGGGTCAGTCTCAAGGGCAGCCCCACGTAGAGCGAGTTACAATAATCCAGTCTGGAGGTGACCGTCGCATGGATCACAGTGGCTAGGTCAGGACGAGAGAGATAAGGGGCCAACTGCTTAGCTTGGCGGAGGTGAAAAAATGCCGCCTTTGTTATAGCTGTAATCTGCGCCTCCATAGAGAGGGAGGTATCGAAGATTACACCCAAACTCTTAACGGCCGGTGCTGGCACTAATTGCACCCCCGCAAGAGATGGGAGTTGCCCCCTCAATCCCATATTGTCCCGCCCCAGCCAGAGGACCTCCGTCTTCGAAGGATTTAACTTCAACCGGCTCCCACGTAACCATCCAGCCACAGCTTCCAGACATCTGGTCAGTGTATCTGGGGCCGAGTCAGGATGGCCATCCATCAACAGATAGAGTTGGGTGTCATTGGCATACTGATGGCAACCCAGCCCAAAATTCCTGACAAGCTGGGCGAGGGGGCGCATAAAGATGTTAAAAAGCATCGGGGAGAGAATTGCACCCTGAGGCACTCCACACACCAAGGAGTGGCGTGATGACAATTCCCCCCCCAAGCGCCACCCTCTGTCCCCGACCAGAGAGAAACGAGCGCAGCCATTGAAGGACTGTGCCCTGGATCCCCACGTCGGCAAGGCGGTGGTCCAGGAGTTCGTGATCGACCATGTCAAAGGCTGCTGACAGATCTAGAAGAATCAGCAGCCCCGACCCGCCTCGATCCAGCTGCCTGCGGAGATCATCTGTTAGGGCGACCAGAGCCGTCTCGGTCCCATGACCAGTGCGGAAGCCGGACTGGAATGGATCCAAAGCCGATGTTTCATCCAGAAACCTACCAAGCTGTTCAGCAACCGCTCTCTCAATCACCTTACCCAGGAATGGAAGATTAGAGACCGGGCGGTAATTGGATAGATCTGAGGGATCTAATGATGTTTTCTTTAAGAGCGGACGCACCACCGCCTCCTTCAGTTCCCCTGGGAATATCCCGGTGCCAAGGGACAAATTGATGATATCCCCCAGGGGGCCCCGCACCTCGTCTGGACACGCTCTAATCAGCCAGGACGGGCACGGGTCAAGAGGACAGGTGGTGGGCTTTCCAGCTTGGAGGAATCTGTCCACATCGGCTGGAGATATCCGGTCAAAGTGGTCCAATACTGGACCCGAGGACAGTCGAGGGGCCTCCAGTTCCTTTATTGTATCCAAATTGGCAGGGAGGTCATGGCGGAGCAACAGGACCTTCTCCGCAAAAAAGCTCGCAAATGCCTCGCAGCTGTGTGTCAAATTGTTGTTTAAATTTGGCTGTCCTTCAAGGGACGTTAAAGACCGAATTATATTAAATAATTGTGCCGGGCGAGAGCTAGCGGATGCAATGGAGGCCGAGAAGTAAGATTTCTTAGCGGCCTTCACTGCCATCTTATAGGTTTTCATAAAAACCCTATAAGATGTTCTTGAGGCTCCGTCACGGGCACCCCGCCATACTCGCTCTAGCCGTCTGAGGTCCCGCTTCATTTTCCGAAGCTCCTCGGTAAACCAGGGAGCCCGGTTTCTGCGGGGTCGCAGAGGGCGCTTAGGTGCGATCTCATCGATGGCTGCCAGGAGCTGGGTATTCCAGCCCTCAACAAGCTCAGTCAATGAGTCGCCAGGGGGAGTAAGGTCCCGCAAGGCTTGACGGAATCTATCCGGGTCCATCAGCCTCTGCGGGCGAGCCCAAATCGGCTCGCCACCTAAGCAGGGTGGGGGTGGAAAGTCAATCCTGGCTTTCAGAGCGTAGTGATCAGACCATGGCACCTTCATTGAAGGACACATGATCACATCTATACCGGCGCCAAAGATCAAATCCAGCGTGTGGCCTGCTTGATGTGTGGGGCCCGAAACAAACTGGGAGAGCCCTAGTGTCGCCATGGAAGACACCAGGTCCAGAGCCTGTGAGGAGGGAGTGGCATCAGCATGGAAGTTGAAGTCTCCCAATACCAATAGGTTAGGGAACTCCAAGGCCCAGCCGGCCACCGCCTCCAGCAGGCCTGACAGGGTGGCTGCTGGTGCGCTAGGTGGCCGGTACACCAGCCAGACAGCCAAGCTCTCCTCGGAGCCCCACACTAGGCCAACACATTCAATGCCGGGGATCGATGGCGATGGTAGAGCCCTGAAAGAACAATCTTCCCGGATTAATACTGCCACCCCTCCCCCCCGGCCCACAGTCCGTGACTGGTGGAGGACGGAGAAACCCGGGGGCGCCATCTCTCGTAAGGTAACAGTTACCCCTTCGCGCACCCAGGTCTCCGTCACACAAGCCAGGTCGACTCCCTGCGAGATAAAGAAATCACGCAGGGTAGCGGTTTTGTTGCCTATAGACCTGGCATTGCACAACACCAGTGAAGGAGGTGAGTAATCCTTGCTCACCCTACCCTCGTCTCTCGGGATGGGGCGCAGATTGGAAGGGGTACGAGCATATCCGTATCTCGATCCCCTTCGCCTATAACATCTGCCCCCACCGCCATACCTCCCTCGCCCCTCCACGGTAGCAATCCCAGGCCTCATACTAACCTCCATTTACAAAATAATAAACAAAACAACCAAAAACAATTATGCCCAAACAAAACCAATCCCCACCCCACTGAATGTTCAACCCAAAAAACAAAACAAGACAGAACAAACAAAAATACATAGATAAAAACCACCATTCACGGTGGTACAACAAAGTAAACAATAAAAGCACCTTTAAACACCTTAAAATATATATAAACATCTTTAACATTTGCAGCAGATAATGAAATAATATAATATTATAAAAAACAACAACCCCCACTTAAGGTGCTGCAAATTAAAAGCAATTAAAACATTTAAAACTATTTTGTCCATTGCTGCCGGTAGCTGCTCTGTCCTCTAAACTGTAGTGGTAGTGCAGGCCCCGCCCCCCTAGGCCGGATGGAGTTGGCAGGAGAGGGAGCGGTCCTCCCAGCACTCGCAAAGCAGCAACAGCAGCCGTGTCCCGGAAGCCTCTCTCTGGCCTCTTATGCTGTGGCGATGAGTGCAGGCCCCGCCCCCTAGGCCGGATGGAGTTGGCAGGAGAGGGAGCGGTCCTCCCAGCACTCACAAAGCAGCAACAGCAGCCGTGTCCCGGAAGCCTCTCCCAGGCCTATTATGCTGTGGCGATGAGTGCAGGCCCCGCCCCCTAGGCCGGATGGAGTTGGCAGGAGAGGGAGCGGTCCTCCCAGCACTCACAAAGCAGCAACAGCAGCCGTGTCCCGGAAGCCTCTCCCAGGCCTATTATGCTGTGGCGATGAGTGCAGGCCCCGCCCCCCTAGGCCGGATGGAATTGGCAGGAGAGGGAGCGGTCCTCCCAGCACTCGCAAAGCAGCAACAGCAGCCGTGTCCCGGAAGCCTCTCTCTGGCCTCTTATGCTGTGGCGATGAGTGCAGGCCCCGCCCCCCTAGGCCGGATGGAGTTGGCAGGAGAGGGAGCGGTCCTCCCAGCACTCACAAAGCAGCAACAGCAGCCGTGTCCCGGAAGCCTCTCCCAGGCCTATTATGCTGTGGCGATGAGTGCAGGCCCCGCCCCCTAGGCCGGATGGAGTTGGCAGGAGAGGGAGCGGTCCTCCCAGCACTCACAAAGCAGCAACAGCAGCCGTGTCCCGGAAGCCTCTCCCAGGCCTATTATGCTGTGGCGATGAGTGCAGGCCCCGCCCCCCTAGGCCGGATGGAATTGGCAGGAGAGGGAGCGGTCCTCCCAGCACTCGCAAAGCAGCAACAGCAGCCGTGTCCCGGAAGCCTCTCTCTGGCCTCTTATGCTGTGGCGATGAGTGCAGGCCCCGCCCCCCTAGGCCGGATGGAGTTGGCAGGAGAGGGAGCGGTCCTCCCAGCACTCACAAAGCAGCAACAGCAGCCGTGTCCCGGAAGCCTCTCCCAGGCCTATTATGCTGTGGCGATGAGTGCAGGCCCCGCCCCCCTAGGCCGGATGGAATTGGCAGGAGAGGGAGCGGTCCTCCCAGCACTCGCAAAGCAGCAACAGCAGCCGTGTCCCGGAAGCCTCTCTCTGGCCTCTTATGCTGTGGCGATGAGTGCAGGCCCCGCCCCCCTAGGCCGGATGGAGTTGGCAGGAGAGGGAGCGGTCCTCCCAGCACTCGCAAAGCAGCAACAGCAGCCGTGTCCCGGAAGCCTCTCTCTGGCCTCTTATGCTGTGGCGATGAGTGCAGGCCCCGCCCCCCTAGGCCGGATGGAGTTGGCAGGAGAGGGAGCGGTCCTCCCAGCACTCACAAAGCAGCAACAGCAGAAGAAACACAGAAAACAATGCAGCAGCCACAGCCGAGATAGTCCTGTGGTGCAGCTTGTTAAAGCAGCCCAAAGCACATTCTGGAGGTAGCTGGTTTGCATCCTCCAACTGGTAAAACCTTTCCCCCTTCCATAACGTTAGCCATAAACCTAAGTAGAAGAAACAAGCAAGGCAGCCACATGCTTGAGAAGCTCTTGCTCAACTCCACACAGAGAAAAACAATTTTTCTTCCCCCACCTTGTCAATGGAAGAACGACATACAACCAGAAAGCAGCCACAAGAACATGAATTCTGTGGTGCAGTCTCCTTCAGTATGCTTCAGTTCAGGTCTGTTTGCTCTCTGGTCAAACAATCAAGGAACTAGCCTTCATATAAAGTTATTTTAATATCTAGCAATTATGACTGATAGCTAGGGAATGTAATCTGGATTTTAGTGTTCTGGATTACCAGATCTTGTTTCCGGACACCAATTCATTAGTGATCCCTACTAACACTTTCTTTTTTAGTTTCTGGACATTGTTCAGAGTGCTGGACATCATTCTGAGGTTTCCTGCAATATTCACTAGGTCTTTTGTATTCTCACAGATTGCGTATGTTCAGCCCATTGGTTGCAGGAAGGTTGTGTTCAGCAAGCGCATGCTCAGTCCTGGTAGCTGCAAGTGGAATCCCTCGTTCTCCTCCTCCCTCCCATTGCAGCATTCAAAGGAATCCCAATGTGATGTCATCAAAATTCTCTTTTCTTCAGGTGTTTACAATCAACAGGCAGATGCACTCTATTATTATTATTATTATTATTATTATTATTATTATTATTATTATTATTTGTTACCTAGCCTTCGCCCTAAGATCCCAGGATGAGTTACAACATTAAAACATAACATCAAAACAACCTATTGGTAATCCTAAAAGAAAAGGAGGTGGGAGGAAAAACTGGAAATTGTGGCAAATTAGAGACATTGCAGTTGGGAATAGAGGATAAACTCTGTTCACTGAGCATTTCAGTGTGGACCTACCCAATCTGCAGTTCACAAAACAATATGTGAATCAAAATGCAGCTATCCTTAGAAATTCTCCAGATTTTGCAATGCACCAAAAATGTCCAAAAAGGTATATATTAAGGGAATGTGTGCATAAAATGCACATTGTAGTAAAATTCAAAAGATGTATATGATCTGAAAACAGTGAAAACAACATACAAAAATGCATTGTTTTAGGCAAGATTGCTTGCTGAAATTTGTATTTTGGGAGAAATATGCACTACAATGTGGGTGAATTTTCACGAGAACCTTAAAAAAGGGGCAAACTGAAGATGGGAAAAATGAGAAACCGAGAGAAGTCAACATTGACATATCTGTCCACCCTTCGTTGCAACTGCAAAAATGATTTTATAAGTATTCAAAGTTGTAAGGGGGCTAAGAATGTGGAACAGCAGCAGGATGGGAAATACGCTTAATCTCCACTAATTTCTTTGCCAAACCAAAATAAATGCCCCACAATTGTGTAAGAACATTTTTCTTGATTTGCTTGTAAGAAAATTTGTTTTATCTAGTGGAATTGGGGTTTTTTTTAAGACACATTCCAGCTGTAATAGGAACTTTGCCTTTCCAGATTTTATATCGCCATGCCAGGTGAGGGTTGTTTTTTTTTTAAGAAAAAAGTCCCTCTCTTTAGTGATAAAGGGGATCTAACAAGAAAGGAGCAGTTGGCTTATACAGTTTCTACTTCTTGCTGCAATCATTGTCTCAGGGATAGATTCATATCCCGCATCATTTTCTGTTACCTTTATGTTTTTTCTTTCAAGAATGAGAAATGAAAATTTTAATGCCTCATATATTTTGTGAATTACTGTAGATGTGTATGCTGTACTGCTTTGATCTTTCCTATATTCTACAGTTTGATTGGATTGTGATGTGAATAGAAAGCAGCACAAAACAAATCAGTTTCTGAAAGAAGGATTGTAACAAGGAGTGCGGTGGTGCTGGCCTCCCGAGAGAAATTGTGCTTCTGAGAGATGTCTCTGCAGACGGCCTCCCCTCCCCTCCCTGACATGCTCAGGGAAAGAGAGAGAGCCTGAAAAGCTTTCAAGGTGCTGGGTTGCAGCAGTATCTCAGGCAGCACTTCCTGTGTGATCATCCCTCTAGTCCTGCTCTGCAGAAGAAGCAGAACCTCCCAGGTATCTAGCCGGCCTCAGGAAACCTTCCCTGCAGTGTACTCAGTGGTAATTGTGGGCAATGGGCAGAGAAAGTGCCAGTTCACCCAAGTACCTTAGTTTTTTTTTTTTTTAAAAAAAAAATTAACCAGCACCACCAATACCTTCTTCATTTATCATCATGTCCCATTTGGACATGCACTCAATGCAACTGAGTAGTGACTGGAGGGAGAGACAGGGACTGTGCCTGATAGCCTTCTTTGCATTTCTGTTGGTTGCGTGTCGAGGTCCCCAAGCCTCGGGGTTCCAAATAAAACACAAATTCACACAGAATTTTTGTTTAAGGTTTTTGGCATAATTTTTTAACCAATTTTTAAACCAATGCCTAACCGCAACCTTACAAGTTGTGACGATTTGCTATGCAGTAGGCAAAAACCAAATGGCACCAGCCAATCAGCCAAATGGACAAAATTCTTACCAGGCCCCTGCCCCAATGGCAGACGACCCCATGACAGGCATAGCAAGGTCAACGCACAAGACCTAAAACTAGGGAGGGTGGGCGGGTGATCCGGTGCACGCAGAGAAAGAGGAAGCCCCAAGCTGCGTGCCCTGCATATGAAACCTCTGATCCCTCCCCCAAATTGGCAACATCGAATTTACCCCAGCAACTCAATAGACCAATAACTGCCAAAGATCATCTATACTTTCCTGCCCGGCAACAGAGGGGTAGCCTGGCAGACCCCATCATAACACGTGCTCTCTTTGAATGAGAACACGCTCTCTCCTGCCAACATCTGTAGAGGCGAGTTTGCTGTATCTGAGTAGGCTCCCATTGCAATGGGGAAGCCTGATCTGCCTGCAACAGGCTTTCCTCTGCAAGGATTTCCCTTCAATGTGTGGACAGCAGAGTTGATGGGAAATGTAGGAAGCTGCCTTGTTCTGGCTGAGACCATTGGTCAATCTAGCTGAGTAATTGTCTACACTGACCAGAAGCAGATCTCCAGGGTTTCAGGCAGCGAGGTTCTCCCAGCCCCACCTGGAAATGCCAGGATTGAAGCTGAGCCCTTCACTATAACACAACAGGGGGGAGTGAAGCCAGTTGGTGCAGCTCCACTCTCCCTTCCTCATGGCTGTTAATGTAAATCATGTGGATTGTTGATCATTGGAGTGGACATCCAAATAAGACTTCGTTCTCAAAAAATTAAGTAAGTGGGATTGCAGCATGATGTCTTCCCCTGGTGTTTTCTTTTTTTAACGCTTAACCTGAGGCCCTCCAGATGTTGCTGGAGAACTTCCATCATCCCTACCTTTTGGCCATGCTGCTGGAGCTGAGGAGATTTGCAGTCTCACAACATCTGGAGGGCTATAGGCTTCCCACTCCTCCTTTAAATTGTCCGAATAGTGGACATTTAAAGGAACATCACCTTCAACATATCATTTCTCACCCCTTAACTTCTTCAGTATATCCTTTCCCATTCCTTAATCTCTCCAAGATAGGCCTTATTGTTGATGGCATTTCCTCTAAAAAGTCACAGCCGACCAGGCAGAGGGATTTATCTCTTCTTATAGCCACTGTTTGGAACACCCTCCCAAGTAAGGTCCCACTAGATTCCATGTCACTCTCTGTGCTTATAGGGCAGCCTTTGCCCTTCAATTTTAGGGAGACTTTTGAGTTCTAGTTGTTTAGTGCAGGGACCAACATGCTGCCCTAGAAATGATGCCAACAAACAGCTTCCTTCTGTTGCAGCCAGCATGCTTAATAGTCAAGTTTTAATCCAAAATATCTGGATGGTACTACATCCAAGTTTAATGGAACTGATCCCCCCCACCCGCACCCCTTGCTCATCCCTAGGAGCTATTTTTTGTTGTATTTTGCTTATGTTTTGTAATTTATTTCATGTGTTTTATCTTGTAAGATGTTTGGGGATTTTGGCTGGGAAACAAATGAATGAATTGCAAAATGAATAATAAATGAAATATATGAACGCTTTTGAGTGATTATTTATTGTCACAATCCCAATGGGAATCTGGTAATATAATAGCTGGTAGTATCCAAATGAATATTGGTAATAGCTAAAAATGGGAAAATGTAAAAATATTGATTGGGAAGGCTGGGTAAGGAAAATCTGGCAAACAGCACAATTATCTAAATTAACTGAAAGAAGTTTTTTTTAAAAAACCAAGATTTGTGGAACTGTGCTGTCCATTTATTGGAGGGACAAGGAAACAGGAAGCTGGGGAGGGAGTTTTGAAAAAAAATACAAGTAATGGGGAAATGAAATATTGCTTAAAATGTTTTAGGTAGACCTGTCAACTGATTAGAGTCCCCTCTCCCCAGTTTTACACTGAATAGTTAATCATATTATTTAAATATTTATCATTCACAAACATCAACTTTAATGGCTAGAGTTGCCTAGAGCAGGGAAGGAAAAGGAAGAGATAAAAATAACTGCATGATGGACAAGACCATCTTACTTATCATATTCCCTGGGAGAACAACGTGTAAAAGGAAAAACGTTTCTATGTTTTGCTTCAGATTTATACAAGTATATGTAGCTTTTTTGTGTCATGTTGCTCTTACTCTTATTACTATTATTTGTATCTCGTCTTTCAGAAAACAACTCCTTCCAAGGCAGCTTACAAATGCTAAAGCTAATATCGCAATAGGTTAGGCAAGGTTGTGGGCTCTTTATGTCTTCATAAATTGTGCCCTTACCCATGAGGCAAAGCCGGAGGGGAGAGATCTGAGGGTTTGACTGTGGATATTTGTGTATGCTGTCAGTTACAATCCAGAAAAAAATATGTATCCTGCTTGTTAAAATTTTGAGGAAGAGGTGTTTTGTGAAAGTGCCATAAACGTTTTGCCCTCTGTCATCTTTTTGTAACTTCAGCCATTTATTTACTTTTCTGAGGGGGCTGAGTTAAAGTTAGATCTATTGGGATTCATCTGAGCTCTGAAAAGCATACGGAGCTGAAAGAGTAAGTTGGAAAGAACATTACTCTTCCAACTTCCTCCTTCAGTTCTACTTCCTCTTTAAGGAAGAAGAATTGTAACCACACATGGCCACGGGGCAGTGAGATGGGACCTCAATGTGCTTCATGCATACCAGAAAAAGATTCAAGGGCACCATCTCACTCACAGGCACCGTGTTGGCAATCTATGCTTGGGGTCTTGTTCTTGCTCATTTAAGACCACTGGCTTTGATCCTAAGATTAGCTAATTTAAGGAAGCTCACAGAAGAAAACTTTCCCTTTTCCTTTTCCTTCCCCACAAATAGTCACCTACAAACCCTGGAAAGCCTCTTGTGGGGTTGAGAAGCCCTTCTGAACAGGATGAGGAATAGAAGACTGATGATGGATGGGAGAAACAGCAAAAATCAGCTGAGGTCTTCTCTTCCCAGTTTTGAATGGTCATTCCCCTTCTGTGAAATTCCTCAAGTTAATTAGTTTCAGAATCAAATATAATCTGTTTGGGGGAAATATTGCACTTAGCATTCAGCCTGCCTGGGCTGGTTACACTTACACTGCTAACAAGCTTGCTAGAGCTACATAGATTTGTTACCACATTTGTGCACATAATCTTCAGCTAATGTCACTATAAGAACCTGTTTGCACACATGTCAATTATTTCCAAATTAGTCATCACAGACAAATTATTGCCGGGAGTGGGGAAGATGTTAGTGTCATCTGTTGCCCCTCAAAGCACAGTTCTTTTTGATGGAGGCTAGTCGATCAGCTAAGAGCCATCAAATGTTGAACATGCATGTGCGAATTAGCCTTAAGTTAATGCTAGGTCGTGCACAATTCAGGCCGTGTGGTTTGTTAAATATACTGGCCCATGAGTCATTTACTGCCTACTAACCTACTGCTCAGATTTACCCAGGGAGATGACATTCCTGGAAACCTGTGTGTATTGTTAATAAACTGGTTCTCTTTTTATCAGGCTGCCAGTGCTGAGATAGGAATGTGAATGTTCAAGGAATGAATTACACCTCAAGTATGCTGTCAGCCTTCTCTTCATCCCTGCAGAATTTTGTTGCACCGTCGCTACAGTGCAAACCTCCCCCCATTCTTTTTTGTATTTTCTGCAGCAGTCATTCTGAAACTGTTCGTTTCGTTTTCTGTTGTCTGAAGCAGCAAAACTGGTGCTTGGCTTTTGCTTTGTAACATTCCCTAGCATATTTTGTTTTTAATTAAACAATTTCAGGTTAGACTCTCATCTAAAGGCCTTGTTTCATTTTTATTTTTTAATGCTGATGTACATAAGCTGCCTTTTAGCTGAACTGCTAACAACTCTGCCTTTCGAATTTAGGAAGACACTTTTGATTTTGTATAGAAAATCAAACAGAGCAACTTTGATTAAAAATATCTCCCCCCCCCCGTCCACTGCCAGTACAGAATGTTGAACCCTGCTTGTCAGCACATCTCTAGGTTTTCCTCCATCTAATAAGCTAGCTAGGCCTGTGCTGCAAAAGAACATTATAATATTAACAATGCTGCTGGAAAGCTCTCTGCTTTAGAATGAATTAACTTTCACTGCAGTGCAGAAAAACACCAAGTAAAATTGGCTCAACTCTGAATAGTAAGTTTAACCCCTTAGATGCAGCACCAGCTCATAGAAAAAAACTGAATACTAAGTTTAACCCCTTAGATGCAGCACCAGCTCATGGAAAAAATCTGGGAGAGAGAGGAGATCCCAACAGATGTTAGGGATGCCAAAATTATCAACCTTTTAAAGAAAGGGGATAGAACAGATTGCAGAAACTACTGAGGCATCTCTTTATTAGCTGCAGCCACCAAAATTCTTGCAAGGATCTTAGCAAGCCATCTGAGGCTACCCTTCCTCAATTCCAAAATGGTTTTTGACCTTCTAGGGGGACAGTGGACATGATTTTCACTGCTTGACAGCTTCAAGAAAAATGCAGAGAGCAAAACCAACCCCTGTATATGGTGTTAATTGACCTGACTAAGGCCTTCAACTTCACCATGATCAACTCCTGCACAGAAACCTTTGTCCCCACTGTGGAAGGAAGTGTGGATCCAGAATTGGCCTCCACAGTCACCTACAGATACACTATTAAGACTGTATGCATGGAAGACAATCTTACTTGGCTATGAGTGATCGCCGAAGAGAGAGTTCAGCAGTTCTCAATAGTTCTCGTCAAGCAGCTATTTAAATGTACGGAAATCATGGAATAAGCTCAGTCACAATTTAAAACATTCTGAGCTTTGTGTTAGAAACGTGAGCAGTTTAAAAAGCTGCACAGATACATTGATGCCTTCCTAAAGGATTTTCTGGATCCGCTATTGATTCAGTCTTTCCTCTTGAATCTTTTCCTCTGAAACTCTTATTTTGAAATGGAATAGCCACACAGACTTTTTGGTGAATACACTTTTGATCCCTACCCCCAAAGTTAAACTTCAGAAATATCTACTTCTTCAGCATTGCAGTTTTGAAGGCTATAAACTAGAGATGGATTTAAAGGCACCAACCAGTAAATGCTAGTTACTGGGCCTCAGTTATTTGGTTACACTGCTTTCTGTGGGAGCAAATTTCATAGTTTAACCAATGTCATGAGGGAGGAAGTCCTTTCTTCTGTCTGTCCAGAATCTTCCAACATTTTCCTTCATTGGATGTCCATGAGTTATAGGGTCATGAGACTGGGGTGGGGATTTTCTCTACCCACTTTCACCATGCCAAGCATAATTTTATCAATTTCCATTGTGTCACCTCTTGCTTTTTACCTAAGCTAAAAAGTTGCAAATGCTGCCACCGGTCTTCCTGGGGGAGTCGCTCCAACCCCTTCATCCTTTAGGTTGCCCTTTTCTGAATCTTTTCCAAGTCTACAATATCCTTTTTGAAGTGAAGTGACCAGAACAGGACACAGTATTCCAAAGGTGCTTGTATGATAGATTTGTATAATAGACATTATGATATTAGCGGTTTTATTTCCTATTCATTTCCTAACAACCCCTAGCATGGTTTGATTGAGTGATGGTGACTAGCCAGTTAACATTAAAAAAACCAATGACCACTAGTCACGGTGGATTTGTTTTATTTTTCTTGCCTCCTATCATCGTAAGTTGTTCAGCCCCCTCAGCAAGCTTTCCACGTTGCAGGGGTTTGGACTATATGACTCTTTGGGTCCCTTCCAGCTCTGTAAGTCTATGATTCTATAATTCGATAAGCTCATGTACTGTCACACAATGATTAATTCAATAACAACAACAACAACAACAACAACAACAATAAATAATAATAATAATGGGTTTCGCCAGCCACTCTGGGCAGCTCCCAACAGAATATTAATAATAAAAAAGCGACAACATCAAACATTAAAAACTTCCCTAAACAGGGCTGCCTTCAAATGTCTTCTAAAAGTCAGATAGTTGTTTATTTCCTTGGCACCACTACAGAGAAGGCCCTCTGCCTGGTTCCCTGTAGCTTCACTTCTCGCAATGAGGGAACCGCCAGAAGGCCCTCAGAGCTGGACATTTCTGCCCCAACCTTCACCGTGAATAAACCCAGCGTGGAGTACAGCAAGATACAAATATACAGTAGTTCCTTATAACAAATTAAAACACAGTAAGATCTCAAAGCCATCAACTAGCTATTGCAAAGCCAAACCACTAAAAAATATTATTGCAGGATATCAGGACTGTCTACTGTGCTATATTATCCAAGCATCTCAAATACATATAAGCTCAAAAACTCTTCAGTTTAATATCTCCTCAAGTTTGTTAGACTTTTTTTACCATTCCAAATCCCTATCTCCTCCATTTTTCAAATTCACTCCCATTGTCAGGGTAATCAGGAGAAGGTGCTTTGTCTACTTTTTAAGCTACATTTCCCTGCTCTTCTATCTAAACTGTGCTCTCTATATATCAAATGCTCGAGGAGGGAAACACGTCTCCTAAAGTGCTTCTTTCCACTTGATCTATGCTTTGTTGTTAAATTTTATTAACTCAAGTCAATTAAATCAGAAAAGAGTGAAGTGGATACACAAGGTATAGACATGACTGAAAAACGCACTGCATATAGCGAGTTAAATGGTTGCAAAAGAAACTCTGCTTTAGTAATGAATAAACAAATAGAAGAAAAGTAATTCTTTTCCTCGCAGGCATTGTTAGCAGGTTGTCTAGGGGCCAAGCCAAGGCCTTTTGCATCAAGCCTGGGACCTTCTGCCCTTTCCTCCCTCTTCCCCCTCTTAAACGTAATAGCGTTTTCTTTTGCTTAAAGTGAAATTTTCACTCTGAATCTTGCCCTAAATGTTCATTATACGTATAAATTAGCACATGCAAGTTTTGTGGAATTTTGTGTCATGGGCCTATGTCCCGGGTCTTTTAAGGGCTGAACAATGCCTCTGCTTTCTCCCATGCATCTCAGTCTTTTTACCATGGTACGCACAATCTGAGGATCTAACTGCTGAGGTCTCTCTGATCCATTTTTGCACTTGCAGTGTTTACAGGTGGAGTTCATAGCCACACCGTGAAGCAAATACAAAGGGGGAAAATTAGTGAGACACTCTTAATGTTGTGCTAATTTGCTTATTCATTTATGGCACTATCAGCCTGGGAGTTCTGCTGTATAAACCCACTGAAATGAACGCCTCCCAACAGAGCTTGCTCAGGAGACCTTCCACAAGGATTATGCTTCTGTGGTCTCTCTTTATGTATTCTTTTCCTTATTAATAAGCGCTCAATCTTCGCAAGCGTCAAAATTCAAAAATCATCACAACGTTAAAGGTTGATAAAAGTTTAAACAGAAATTAAATTGCATTTGGGTAATATCTCAGTAAAACAGCTTAATCAACTCAACCCCCCCCCACCTGAAAAGGACATTGTAGAGCCTTCTTAAAATATACATCTTCCACATAGCTGAAGCCACATCTCAGAAAGCCCTGACTGTACTATTTGCTGAGGTAACACCTGCTGAGCTTTAAATGTGGTCTCATCTTCTCAGGTTGATACTGGGGGAGAGACTTCAGGAACATTGTTGAACTCAAGCTATGTATGAGTTGGAGTTCTAGATCAGTATTTACCAACCTGGTGTCATCTAGATGTTTTTGACAACAATTTCTATCAACTGCAGTCGGCATGGCTGCTTGGATAATATGGGAATCTACCTCAGTTTTGTCTACAGCTGATAAAATTTGATGGTTTGATCAAAGTTTCTTCTCCACCTATTCAAGTAAATCATGCCATCTGACAATATACCAATGAAAGGAATGTGATTTCAACTCAGGCTTGGTTTATAATGTAAAATGTTTCTTGCCCTTGCATTTTTCTCAGTATAGAGTGACTGGTTCAGACATAACACCAAGCCATGCTACAAAAATAAGCGTTCAGGGCATTTCCCATTCCCTCATTTATGACAATTTCCTCTCTGTTTTGGTTTGCCCGTTCACTCAAACCATGGTTTGCACTAGCTCTGCAGTCCAAGATTAGAAATCAAGATCAAACCATTATTTCTAAGCCTGGTTTGAAGGACAAGTGCAACTCATAATCTGCAGGTTTAGATCAGCCACACAAACATACATGCTACAATTTGTCTCAAAGCAGGAACAGAAGAACAGGGAGAATTGCTTTGCATGAGTACAAGGCTTCTTGAAGTCTCCTTCTTGTAACCCTAAACCATAGCTTGGTTATACATCTGAACTGGGCCAGTATTTACACAAACATCAAAAAGTTAATAGTTAAAGGCAAGTGTGTAGAACCTGTAGCCCTCCAGATGTTGTTGGATTCTTACTCACATCAGCCCCGACAAGCTTGGCCAATGGGCAGGGATGAAAGGAGTTGTAGTCTAACAACATCTGCACTGAAAGAAAAGTCTGCACTGGTGTAGATCCAGTAGCATAACATTTCCAATGGGATCCACCCAAGCTATGGTGTCTATGTTACAAATCAGAATGATGACAAGTGTGATCATAGTGATGAGTTTGCATGGGTTCAGGAACAGTTTCAGCAGGGTTGTTTCACAATATTCCTTATTTGAGAGATGAAAGAGGGCTTTACCTGCTCCTGTCACAGTAGAGCAGACAGGTCCATGGAAGAAGCAGAGGAGAAGAGAAGTTTTGAAACACTGGTTCGTACTAAGTCCTATGCCAGAAAGCTGTTCAAAGAGTTATTTCAGTGCTATCTTCTTCCCAAACTTTATTACACTGATGTTATAAAAATGTTGAAGGAACATAGTGAAAGAAACCAAAGACAGATGGTTGTTTACAATTTGCATCACTGCTGCCAATAAATATTTTTATTGCTATGGTTGCAACAATAAATACTCACTATCGGAATAAAGCTCATAAGGGTAAAGGAATTAAGAGTGCTTTTCAAAGCATACTGCTTATATTAGATGAACAGTTGCATTATTTGTGGATTATTAAGCAGGCTGGAAAGTCTATTCATAAGAACTGTATTGCTGGACCCGACCAAAGATCCATCTTGTTCAACATTCCCTTTCATATACAGTGGTACCTCAGGTTACATACGCTTCAGGTTACATACGCTTCAGGTTACAGACTCCGCTAACCCAGAAATAGTACCTCAGGTTAAGAACTTTGTTTCAGGATGAGAACAGAAATCGTGCTCCGGCGGCATGGCAGCAGCAGGAGGCCCCATTAGCTAGAGTGGTGCTTCAGGTTAAGAACAGTTTCAGGTTAAGAACGGACCTCTGGAACGAATTAAGTACTTAACCCGAGGTACCACTGTATTAGCCCAGGCATCCCCAACCTTCACCCCTCCAGATGTTTTGGACTACAATTCCCATCATCCCTGACCACTGGTCCTGTTAGCTAGGGATCATGGGAGTTGTAGGCCAAAACATCTGGAGGGCCGCAGGTTGGGGATGCCTGTATTAGCAGCTCACCGGGTGCCCTGGGAAATTCATATACAAAAAAAACCAAAACCAAAAACAGAGAAAGAACCTCACCCTCTGATGTTTGTTACCAGCATTTTTAATCAGAGGTATACTGTTTCCGAAGATGGATGTTCCACTATAAATGGAAATGGCAAAAAACCCCACACAGAACTTAACAAAGTGCTAGGCTAAATGACATAGTGTCATCTATCCCTTTCGGATTGCAGTTGGAATGAACTTGGAATGTGCATTATTCCAGATCAGGAGGAGCAGGTATCTGCAAATGCCAGTGCGCAACAAACACAAAAATGTCCACATTTCAAAATGGCTTTAATTAGATGATTTGCAAAGGGATCTCAAACAAATTGTAAAACAAAAACAAAAACCCCAAACCATGTCTATAGTTAAATTATTTTTGATATGCCTATGGTATATCTAATAAAAAGAATTCTGTCTGTGGCTCTTAGAAGGGTGTAATTGCTAAATTTGCCTGTTTTCATTTATGCTATGATGTCCAAAAATGATGCGGAATTCTGATCCTAATGAGTACAGAATTTGATTTAAAGATTCAATAGGCTGACCCAATTAAAATGACTGTTTTTGTGCTTGGAAATTTGATGCTTTGTGGCTGCAGCAATGCTGTGTTTCCCATTTAAAAGTAGAAAAAAGCAGCTATGCCTCTCTTCTCCCCTCTGGAGCAAAATAATACCAAAGATATATAGACAACTATATTGAGTTGATTGTTATTTTATTTTATTCTAGAGGAATGCAACAAATCATCCTGTAAAAATCTATTTCCTAGATTTGTCCTCCAACAGAGGAGGATTGCTAGGGAGCATAGGAGGAATGGTTGGAGAGCTCCTGCCACTGCCCTCCCACCATATCTTGCCTGAGGCAGCTGCTTCATTCTGCCCACTGGTTGGACTGGCCCTGAATTTGTGAAATAAGAACAAAGTGGGTTTTTTGTTTTGCAGGGGGTACCATTCCAGTGCAAAAGGTTCTAAACAAATTCTAAAACAGATAAGCAGCAGCAGCAGCAACAACAACAACAACAACAAATGGTGCTTGCATCCGATACTATGCTTGAATGACTGGTGGCCATTTCTGAACATGGAATCAATTGGTTTTGACCACTGACAATACTTTGAAACATTGGATTTCGCTAATATGTCCTAATAACATTTGAAACTTACCATAAACACAATTTTCAATGCTTGATGCTAGCACTTAATTTGAAATGTAGTTTGGATTTCCCTCCCATACCAGCTTAATCAATGATATTTGTCAAAACCTGAGAAGTCAAAGTGCTTTCATTAGAACGCACATTGCTGTTGAAGACAGTATTGATTAAATATTAGTCCTATTTACAGAAGAAACACTGGGTACTTATTGTTTTGTGTGTGATCTGCATTATGGATTGCTTTTCTGACAGTCAGTGATCATTGCTTGACTTTCATGTTTAAGATTCTCCCTGCTTATTAAATGACCTACAGAGTAACCACTGGTTTTAGATCCAATATGTTTTAGATCAAAACAGCTTCTGTGTGTTTCTAGACCATCACTTACAGATGATACTGATTATGATAGAATTATTAAAAGTATTTCTTAATTATCTTTCTGCCTACAAGGGCCAACAGAGTAGTATGTAATATAGAAACAAACAATACACAATATTAAAACAACAATGTAGATAGTAGTAGTAGTAGTAGTAACAACAACAACAACATTAATAATATGCAACCCATCTGCCTGGGTTGCCCCAGCCACTCGGTGCGGCTTCAAGCAAAGTATTAAAACACAAACAATATTAACAACTTCCCTGTGGGCTGCCTTCAGGTGTCTTCTAAAAGCCATATAGATGTTTATTTCCTTAACATTGGATGGGAGGGTGTTCCACAGCTTGGGCGCCACTACCGAGAAGGCCCAGTTAAGGGTGCTTTCACTGGAAAGCGTAGATCTGGATTAAACAGGGGACAATAGTGACTGACATTCTGATGACAAATGGTTTTAGGCCAAGATACCTGAAATACCACTATCTCCCATATGAACCTTATCAGTGTTTATAATTTCTATCAGAAGCCCTGCTATATATCCCTTCCCCAATAACAGCTAGGCTGGTGAATACCCAGGACAGAGTCTTTTTTGTAGCAGCATCCCAGTTGTGTAACTCCCTCCTTAGGCTGCATCTTTGAGGCAGGCTGTAACTCTTAGTTTGTTTCCCCTGGCTTTTGATGGGTTTTTAATTCTGCCCTCTGGTTTTAATACTGGGTTTTTTCCTGTTTTAGAGTGCTTCAAGATGGGTGCTTATGGTGTGATCAGTACTCTGCATGTATGCAGGTTTATTATAGTGTCTGCATGACACTATTTAGGGCTCTGTGTAAGAATTTTGCTTGGAAACGAACAGAAAGCCAGTGCAGTTGATATAAGACCAGTGTTCTACAATCTGCAATAATCTGACTGCCACATTTTGCACTATCTAAAGTTTCCTATCACTCCTCAACGGTAGCCCCACAGACAACAGACTTCAGTAACTTAAGCAGGAGGTGATTAAGGCATGGATCACTGGGGCCAAATCCACCTTTTCCAGGAAAGCTGTAAAAGGCACTCTTGGATGAGACACCCGGCCCTCCAGGAGTAATGCCAGATCCAGAATGCCCCTCCCCCCAACCACAAACCTGGTTCTTTAAAGGGAATGTAACTGCATCCAGAACAAACTGTGCCCCTAGTCCCTGATTAGTGTCTTTACTGACCAACCAACAGAACCTCAATCTTGTCAGGACCAGGCATCTATTTATTAGTCCACATCCAATAAATCACTGTGGTCAAACAATTGTTCAGTACTTCTATAACCTCCTTGGCACAGTGATGAGAAGAATACATTTAGGGTAATGAACATAGGCCACCCAATTCAACCAGGTTTCCAAATCAGGTTTGGGACAGATACTGCTCTTCAGTTCCTTGTGGATGGTAAGATATACAGAGTAAAAATCTTTCCCCATGATTCTCAGTGTATTTTGGTACTATAGGCCTCCATATTTCCATCCACCACAGTAGATCAGTACTAGATGTTAGAAATTAAGTGAGCATACAACACAGGGTTTGAAATTTCTTCTTTCTGACAGCATGTAAAGAAAGATGTTTTCAAGATTATTAATTGAAAGCATAGCTTTCTTTTGAGCTAGATGTGCATTTGTCCTTTATTTAAAGACAGGAAGATTCCTAGCTGAATGGCAGCCTACTGGAGCATCAAAATTAAGTTGTCCAGCTTCTGGGTTTTTATTTATCAATAAGATGGCTTTAGAAGACAAATATAATTATATTCTTTAAAACCAAATTAAGAGTGCTTTTTCAGTGTTCTTCCTTCAGCATACAGCAATATTTCCAGAATAAGTTGATAGTACTTGATATGCTGCAGGAAAAAATGCATGTACTTGAAAGATGCACACAATTAATTTAAAAGCATTTCCTGGTTAATAATTCTTTTGGTAAGAATTTTATTTTTCAACAGTAGTAAAATTTGGGAAGTCATTTTCTTCACAGAGTTCTTGCACATCAATCTGAATTTATGGGCGCTTGCGGATTCCAGTGCTTAGTCTAAAAATTCCACGTTGCTAAAGGTTCCAGCTTGTGTAATGAAAGTGACTGTAATGCTGCCGAGAGTGTGAGCAACCTTCAGATGACCTGCTGCCTCTTGTAGATTTTGTCAGCACTCTGTAAAAATATGGGATCACTTTGTGGAATTTGATATACCTCCTTTGCATTTACAAAGTTTAAACTCTGGTGATTACGTTTGCTACTGTACTTTCCACATTAAGGTGCCTGAATGAGTTATTGCTCTACAGATATGAACTGTGAGATTATGCATAAATGGTCCATTCTGCTTCCATGTTGGTTTTTATTTTTTATTTTTTTTAAAAAAACTCACTTAAAGGAATAGATGGTGGTGAAAGATCAGAGCCAAGAGCTGGGATTTCAAAAAATGTAACTAAGAACAGGTGAAGAATGTGTCAAGAAGATGGTTGCACAAAAATATTCATTGGGGAATAAAGTAGCTTAGTCAAGGTAGAGTGTTGGCATTAGAAGATTGAACTCTGTTTCCTCTACTTCTTAAGTCACCCCAAATAAGTTTTTGAAAATCAAGAAAGGACACAATGTTGTAAGAGGTAAAGGTAAAGGGACCCCTGACTGTTAAGTCCAGTCGCGGACAACTCTGGGGTTGCGGCGCTCATCTCGCTTGGCTGAGGGAGCCGGCGTACAGCTTCCGGGTCGTGTGGCCAGCATGACTAAGCCGCTTCTGGCGAACCAGAGCAGCGCACAGAAATATAATAGTTTGGCTTAAATGCTAATGCATGACCATACCTGTTTTGGGGGGCTTGTGGTGGGAAAGTGGCCTATGCATGTTGGGAGGAATATTTTTTATCCTGGAAAGTGCATATTTGTGTGTGTGTGTGTGTGAGAGAGAGAGAGAGAGAGAGAGAGAGAGAGAGAAAATATATGAGAGAGACATTTACTTGCAGGACAAAGCTAGAAAAGCTATGCACAAAGGGTAACAATTTGGGCTGTGGGAATTCCACTAACCCATCACAAACTTTATGAGAAAGGAATGCACTCCCACACCCAAACTATCACGCCTTGTGCAGAGCTTTTCTAAATGGAAGTAAATGTCATTTATTAAAAGTATGACTTTGCACTTTCTAGGAAAAAATATTTATTATAACGCGCGCGTGTGTGTGTGTGTGTGTGTCACTGCTTTCCTGAAAACCACCAATGCAATGTGCAAGAGTCAAAAATAAAAAGAATGCATAAATTGAGAGAAACCTTATTTGTCAATCCCTCCTTAGGTGTGCATGTCTGCTCTTTCTTGTGCTGCCGGGCTCTTGCTGCTGTATTCAGGGCTGGGCTGACAACGGCTGATCTGCTACACAATATTTGACCTTGACTTCCGTTTCGATGTAGCATGGTTCCTGATGGAGACCTCACAGTACTTGTGGTCCATCCTGAGCAGCGAGGGGGCTGGCCATCTCACTGTCAGTGGTGGGTGCTGCCTGGGGCATTAACATTACCGGATCCAGCATCCTCGGCAGTGGTGTCAAAGCACCTAGGATCAAAACAAAAAATCTGGTTAGCATCATCTTTTGTGAAGCTGTGGTTGTCTATGGGATTATCATAGCCATCGTCATCACCAACATGGCTGAGCAATCTTCTGGCAGCACTCCTAAGGAGATTGGCTCCTGGAACTACCATGCAGCTTACTCCATGTTTGGGGCGGGCTTGACTGTGGGCCTGTCCAATCTCTTTTGTGGTATATGTGTGGGCATTGTGGGCAGTGGTGCAGCATTGACAGATGCCCAGAATGCCAGCCTCTTTGTCAAGATCCTCATTGTGGAAATCTTTGGCAGTGCCATCGGACTCTTTGGAGTCATCGTGGCTACCCTGCAGGTGTCTAAAGTGAAAATGGGCAACATGTCTGTCTGCCAGCTGCAGACTCTGTACATATTGATTATTTGACTTCTGGGTAACTCTCAGCAGAATATGTAAACCCCAAACCACCAAAAGGCACTGTTTTTGAGGTGATAGGAGGTGATTTTAGAGAAGAAGAAGAAGAGTTTGGATTTGATATCCCGCCTTTCACTCCCTATAAGGAGTCTCAAAGCGGCTAACATTCTCCTTTCCCTTCCTCCCCCACAACAAACACTCTGTGAGGTGAGTGGGGCTGAGAGACTTCACAGAAGTGTGACTGGCCCAAGGTCACCCAGCAGCTGCATGTGGAGGAGTGGAGACACGAACCCGGTTTCCCAGATTACGTGACTACCGCTCTTAACCACTACACCACACTGGCGGTGTAGTTCTTTCTGTCCGATCTCTAGCTCCTTTGCACATCCAAATCTTCACTAGATGAACATGCATCTGTGAACTGGCCCTAGCTATTATCCCCGAAGAAGTGGGAAAGCCTATGAATGGTGTGTCAGAGCACTTGATTACATCAGTGTGGAGAGTATGGAGGAGTGCGTTATTCCTGCCCGTACAACTCAGGGTTCAGAGACAGTGCATTTCATATATATTTACCAAAGCCTTCCTCTGAGAAATGGACACTTCCAGATGTGAGCCACCTTCTACGATTTAAACTTTTGCAAACATGTGGTTCAGATTTTGGTAAATATTGCATGCCAGTTGGCCTTAAAAATGGATACATTTTATATTGCTGCTCTTTAACAAAAAGCATAGGTCTGGCACATTTCCAACTCAAGGGCAGGAGTCCTTTTGGGGATTTGTACAAAAAACAAGTGTTTTTCCTTAAATATACAATATATCAGTGTACTGTACACATGTTAAACTCCAGGTTACATTCTCAGCATGATCTGCAGGCAATCAGCTGTTTTCTCATGCTGACCAAAATCTCTCCTTGAGTTCTACAAAAAAGAAAGAAAGAAGAAATACATTAAGAAAATTGTTTTACAGTATAAATTGCAAAAAATATGTATGTGCATTTATGATGCAAACTTGGATATGTGTCATCCAATTGAAATCAAATCAAATCAACTACCCATCCATTTCTTGATTATTAGTGTTCTCAATCTTGAAATGTGCCATTTCTTATCTTCGGGTGCTTTTGAGTTGTCTCCACATTTTATTTTCTGTGTGTTGAAAGAGGAAAGAAAGGTAACACATAGTTGTAGTACATTCATGGGATATATTGTTGATGCAGTCAGCCCAAAGGGTCTTTATTCCCTATAAAAACAGGGATAACAAAAGTCCCCTTTAGAGATTTTACAAATCTTGCTCTTCAGCCAAAATAAAAGCATATATATCACTAAAAAAGGACAGTCTCTGCCCTCAGGCTTACAGAGGGGGAAAATGACACAAAAGGAAAACTGATTGGGAGGGAAGAGGAAATATTCATGTTTTTGAGAATTGTTGCAATTGCCGCCTGGGGTGGAAAAGTTCAAGAAGAGGAGGTCTCTCAGTTGTTTCAATGGAGTGACCCTGCATCCCTCCTCCATCGGTCTATTGTAGCCGGATGCAATGACTGCTGCCAATGACAGTGGAGAGAGGGAGAAGCCTGACTTCTTAGCAAAGTGGATGGTTGCCCCTGTGAATCCATTCTCTTCCTTTCTCTGTTACAGTTTATTGTAATATCTTCCACCAGGTGGGGCGTATCAAAGCAATTGGAGCAGCGTCTTCTGGAAGCCAGCTGAGAGAGGAGGAAGTTAATACGTCACCACTTGCCCTGTGTTGTGGCTAATGCTCACAACATGGTATGCCTTTCCCAGAGGACTGGAGCCATTAAAGCGCCCCTAAAGGAAGGTATGCATGAAAACTGAATCCTAAAAAGGCTTGGTTCTGTGAGAAAATATGGGGAAATAGTCCAAGCCAAGATACAGTGCATGCACACCATTTGAACGGCAATGCCCATCAAATTTGGGGGGACCTGGCCCCTTCAAATATTTTATTGGGGGGCCAAAAGGACCCGAACTCCTAGGATTTCGCTCCTATGGTCCAAGCTAAATACAGTGGTACCTCAGGTTAAGAACCTAATTCGTTCTGGAGGTCCGTGCTTAACCTTAAACTGTTCTTAACCTGAGGTACCACTTTAGCTAATGGGACCTCCTGCTGCCACTGCACCACCACCACACAATTTCTGTTCTCATCCTGAAGCAAAGTTCTTAACCCAAGGTACTATTTCTGGGTTAGCGGAGTCTGTAACCTGAAGTGTCTGTAACCTTGGGTACCACTGTATGCCATTTGTTTCAGCTGGGTAATAATATTCAGCAGAAATGTCCCTAATTACATATTTTGGCAGAGACCCTCATTTCATGTTCTTCTATCGGTCTCAAATGTATTGCTATCAGTTTCATTTATTGTCCCCCTATTCTTGAGCTATACAGTATAAATAACTATAATCTTGATATGCCTTCTAAATACTATTCGATATTTTATATGATCATATTTTGTCCTGTCTTATTTGTCTCTCTTTCAAGATAAACAATTCCAATTTTCCAATTTATATTTGTTTGAGAGTTTCAATATATCCTTGATCTTTCTTATTGGCCTTGTTTGAAACCTCTTCAATTCTGCAATATCCTTTTTTGAGATGAGGTTACCAGTTCTGAAAGAAGTATTCCAGATGCGAATGATTGATTCGCAGAAATGACATTTTATTATATTTCCATTCTGTTCTTTGTTGCATTTTAACAAACTTGTTGCTTTCCCCCTCCACTTCCATACACACTAAACCTTTAGTGTTTATTAATTGTTATCATTATTATCATCATAGGATCCTCATATTAGCTGATTTTGCAAAAAGGCTATAAAAGTTTGTCCCCTTTGAGTGGGATAGCAGGGGACCTTTCAATAGATATATATATCTACAGGTGTGGTAGGAGACCAGATGTATTACTTGTTGCTAAAGATAGGCAAATCTGACAGTTTCAGTTTCTCCCTTTTGCAATTATAAGTTCAGTTCCCCACATTTTCACACCAGTTTGTGAATTTTTTTAAATCTTCATAAGAATTATTTGTTTAATGTTTCCTAATATATACATCCCTCTGCAATTCTGCCTAATATACACATTTTTGCAAACACAGTAATTTCCCCCAAGTTGAATGCATTTTGGTATGTTGCTTTCACTAGTATATGCATTTTTATGCACGCCCTATCCCAGTGTGTGCATTTTTGTATACATTACTTCACGTGAGAACTGCACAACAAAATTTAGAGTGTATGTGGTGTCCATAATATTTTCTCCAGATTGCAAATGTGCCCATGGGCCCAAGGATGTTGGCAACCCATTCCGCAAGTCATTTCATGTTTCATGATGATCAGATAATGCACAAAACCTCTCTTGCTGAAAATGTGTGTTATGATGTCAACTTACTCTGTATTCCACCCCTCTCTATGCCCCAGGGCATCAAACAGCTGTTATGTATATATATGTAGGCAGTGTGTGAGGGAAGATGAAGGGAGGAGGTTGCATATTCTCCTACCCTGATTTGAATGTGACTGCTACTTTGGTTTTTTCATCGTCTAATTATCAGAAATGATCACACAGAAAACAAGAACTGATAGCACATCTATATACCAGGTGCTGCCACTTATCAGGTATAGAATCTACTTCTGCTTCCACACTAATGAAAAATGATTTCAAAAGGAATGAAGATCCTGTTTCAATAAAACCAAGGGAAAGATGTAACCCAAAAGCTGTCTGCAGACCTAGGAATAAGTGAAATGTTTTGACAGGGAAATATATGTGTTGGCAACAATGCTTGACTTGGATTTCAAAAGTAAAATTGAAACCATACTTCTAGAGGGTGCAGATGCTGACAACTGGAAGGATGTTCTGAAACAGAGAGTATATCAGAATATGCCATTCAATTTCTCCTCCTTGCAATCTGTTCATGCAAAAAAAAAAAACCCCAATATGTTCAGTGGGAAAAAAGCAGAGGGGATCCTAAACCTGAGTTTCTAACAAGTGAATTCAAAAAAATTAAAGGATTGAACAGATTGTTCACCTTCACTCAGTGCAAGTACCAGTGATGTCAAAAGCTCAGCAGGCGATCTAACTCCACATTAGTTACTATAAATTTTGAATTTCAACATTTTTTAAAAAGAAAATGTCTGTGGAAGCGTTTACTGTTGATTCTGAAACTGATTCAACAGTTGCAAAGACTTAAACTCTTAACATGTAATGATGGGCAGGCCACAGGCCAGGGCAGGCCGGTTCTTCCTGTTATATACCTGCTGGGATTGACAAGGCACCTGACCCTCACCTGAATCTCATAGCTCTCCTGATGAGTGCTTTGGTCTGCCCACCAGATACCAAGCACTCTGCCTACTTAGCCTATACATAAATCCAGCACTGGGTCAAGGTGGTGGCCGCCCCTCTGCCACCACCATCACTGCAGCATCAACGTCCCAAACGTGTACTGTAGTATTTATTTATTTATTTAGCCACATGCCCGCCCCCCCGGCCGACCAGATTGGTCAATCCAGGGAGTGTCACAGCTGGGGACTCCCTAATGGCACTGGGATTAGCTGTGCCCCCCCCACCGTGCAGAGGGGCGAGCTTGTGACAAGCCCGCAAAAAGGAATTGGCTTTGGTGGGCAGGCGCTCAGGGGTCGCAAGAGATAGCTTTTTCAAAATTGCCTGGGGGGCCATTTGAAACCAGCCCGGGAGCCGCAAGAGCATCAGTCTTCCGATGGTGGACTGGAACCCACAAGTGGTGCATAAATGGAGTTACTGTGAGGTGTACCGGCAGCACTAGCACTGTGCAAATAGAAGGCTGGAAAAGGAGGAAGTGGGACCCCCAAATACATGTTTGAGCTAAAAACAGGTTCCAGGTTATACAAGTTGACATCTTATTCTTATCACAGAACTTCAGTTTAACAATAAGTCCCTCTTCTCAGGGAACTTTCATTGTAGCTTTCATTAGACAGGTAATTTTCTATTATGAATGGGGTGCATGTTTAAGATCCAGCCTAAGAAGATGAAATTCAGCAGCTTAATCATTCATGATTAGGGTCCCTCTGAGCATGTACGTAGCACATTCTGTTTTAACCACCAACCCAAGCCACACATGTCTGGGGTTACTATGTAAGACTTGAGGGGTCAGAAGACAAAGGCTAACCATGTGTCTTACTTTGAAGAAGGAGGTCCTCTGTTTGAAGGTATCCTTTCTCTGAGGGCCTGTCTGTCCAAGTCTAGTTGAAAGATAAAGAATGAAAGGAGAACGGGGGCCTTGAAGCAGCCTATCTACTGTTACCACCTTGACACATGAGCAGGGCTAAGCAAAATAAGCACATGATTAGGGCATCAAGGGAAAGGGGGCACCACTCAAATTTTCCATTGCTGGATTTACCACAGACCATATGGTGCAGCTGAACCAGGTGCCACAAAAATGAAAAATAAAATAAAATACATACATATATTGTATACATTATATTCCATCTTATTGTAAGTTTTGTAAAAATTTCAATAAATAAAATTTTATTTTACAGTTTATTATTGTTTATATTTTAAAAGATATAAATGGGGGCACCCAAATATTCAAAGTGTTTAGGGCTTCTGAAGGTCTTAATCTGGCCCTGCACCTGAGCAGGCAGTGGTGACAGTTCTCCCTGCTTTGGTGAGGTGAATTGTATTTCTATTTAAATTATTATAGTTATTTTAAAACCTGAATCTTTATGTATAAATTAGAATATGCAAATTTTATGCAAATATATACTTTTCTCTCCTCTTTTTTTGGAAGTGGCAACACTGCAAAATTCTGAGAGGCCTGATATCTAGCTCCACTTTCAAATTAAGCTCTCAGCACCAGGACTGCAATGAATGTGTGTGTGTCTGTGTGTGTGCTGGCTGTAGCAGCATTTCTGTTCCTATTTTGCTTCCTTCACGTCTCTTCGTAATATTATATTTTCATCAGCACACTACAAGCGTTAGTCGCCTTTCAGTATGCACACATAACTCCCCAAAATGTTGGCGTTATGAACATGTATTGAATAAAATAGCCCAGGGTGCATTAATCCTATCATGAATCCCAGATCTGACTCTGTGAAGGAAAGAATTACAGTATTTCAAAATGCCAGTTGCAACAATGCAATATAAGTTCACAGGCACATGCTTGCTAATAATGAATGGAAAGGTGCAAATATAATATTGGAGCAGCTTCCTGCAGAGAGAGATCATATATAATCATATATTGTCAACTCGCTTGATTGCATCCAGGATCGAAACCAACAAAGACAAAAGCTGAACAATGTTTTGTGTGCCTTCCTGAATTAAAATCCTGTGTGAGAGGAAGGATTTAATTGGTGATTACAGTGGAGAAATTAAGACAACTATTGTGCTTCAATTTGCATGATAAACAAATACCTTTGCCAATAGCTTCCAAAAAGGTAATCACATATTGAAAAAGACTTGCTTCTTAGCCTACATTAACATAAAAAGAAGCATTTAATAGTCTCATTAAAATCTCCTGCTACACTTTTACTTCTTGGACGCGGGTTTTTCTTTTTCTGTGCAGTCATAAACCCAAGTTGCTAATTATTCTGGTGTTGTTGTTGTTGTTTTAAAAAATCCACATTCCAGAGTCAATCATTAGTCAATGTATCAGCATCTTGGTCCATTGGCCAGTCTTTCTAATAGAAAAAACCCTCAATTGATTAGGTGCTAGGTCCCCCACCCCATTTTAAATAGTTATTCTATTATAAATGGAGCCTAGACAAGTAAACATAATATTTGGTAATAGACTTCATAGCAACTGTCAAAATGACTTAGTGTTTTCCCAGTCTTGCATTCCTTCAAAATTAATAATACCTTGGTGCACTTTATAATACTATTAATGTTATAAAAGTTCTCTCTGTTTAATGACTGGATGTTTCATTATGTTTTATCATTCCAGTGACAGGCTAAAAAAAAAATTCTAATCTATTTCTCTTTTGCCTCTTGATTGAAGGATTGTAAATATGCAATTAGCAGCTGGAGTAGAAGTAAAAGAAGTAAATGTCAATTGCCAAATAGTTATCCAGGAAAGAATGTCCCTGAATATTGCTTCAAGCTAGGGCAGAAAGACAAAAGCATCTTCCACAGAGTAGGAAGGCTGTAGAGTCATATACCAGACGCAGGGTGATGCACCTTTGCGTGTTCAGACCCAGAGACCTCCCCCCTAAATAAAGACACATTTGACTCAAATTTTAGTTTTGGTTTTTGGCAGAATTTAGGCCACAACTTTATTGATTACAGAAAAGTGAGTGGTTGCATAGGCTCTGGTTCGACTAGCTCCCTGCACCCTTACAGGTAGCGCTGACCCAGAGCTCTATCATAGGTGAGCCAAGGGTGAACACCTTGTTAGTTTCTGTTCTTCTCATTGAGCAGCTGCTTGGAGTCACAGGACTCTGTTTACATTCCTGAGATTCCATACTATTGGAGTCTCACGGGAAAGGAGATAGGATGTGACGTTAGTGGTTTCCTGTTTCCTTTGTTCCTTTGTTCAGTTGCTCTCTGCTTCCATAGAGAGAGGATGTATTTTTCTTTGCTGACTGCGTAGCTTAGAAATAAAGCATAAGGGTAAAGGGGACCCCTGACCATTAGGTCCAGTCGTGACCGACTCTGGGGTTGCAGCGCTCATCTTGCTTTATTGGCCAAGGGAGCTGGCGTACAGCTTCCGGGTCATGTGGCCAGCATGACTAAGCCGCTTCTGGCGAGCCAGAGCAGCACATGGAAACACCGTTTACCTTCCCGCTGGAGTGGTACCTATTTATCTACTTGCACTTTGACATGCTTTCAAACTGCTAGGTTGGCAGGAGCAGGGACCGAGCAACAGGAGCTCACCCCGTCACGGTGATTCGAACCACCGACCTTTTGATTGGCAAGTCCTAGGCTCTGTGGTTTAACCCACAGTGCCATATGTAGCCAAACCTCTTGTCTCTTCCCTGTGCTGGGAACTCTGCTGGATAGAATGTGCCTGAGGCATTATCAAAGGCTCAGGTCATTAAACACGTCAGAGGCAATTCTGAAGGCTCGGCTTGGAGGAAGATGAGGCTTTATCGGCTTGGCCGAGCAGAGATTCCGACACACCTGAGGTAGGTGGAAAGCCTGGGAATGGACTATGTCCACTCTCCAGATGCTCCCCTGGACTCAGGCACAGGCACAACCCCCTCTTGGGGGTTGACCAAACCAAGTTGAGTCCCTGGATTCCTTTAACGGAATACCCTTCACATAGGGATGGCGAGACCATTCTCCCATCCCTATCACCTGAACCAGTGCCTATCCGCAACCTTACAAGTTGTGACGATTTGCTACGCGGCAGGCGAAACCCAAATGGCAACAGCCAATCAGCCAAGTGGGGAAAATTCCTGCTGTGCCCCTGTCCCAACGACAGATGACACACGACGGCATAGCAAGGTCAATCGCAAAATGCCCTAAATATAGGGAGAAATGGGCGGGTGTTCTGATGCACGAGCCAAAAGAGGAAGCTCTGGGTCACATGCTTAGGTATATATAGGTCGCTCGGTTCGTTTAGACTGCACCCCATTGGCCAGATTAAACCCAGCAACGAGGGACCTACCAATTGGGTGTTGTGGCTGTCCCACATACCCACCCACAACCAGGAGGTCAGTCTCCAGGTCTCACCGCAACACATGCCCTCTTTTAGGGAGGACATGATTTCTCAGTTTGAAGGCTGCATTCTCAGATGGTCAACATATGGCAGGGGTGAACAAAGTCCAGGGGTGCCGTCTCATGGGCGCTGAGCTATGTTGTCCCTGCAACATTTGGGGTAGAGGCCCAATGTTCCAGTCAGGGGGTGGAGGAGACCGAACATGGAGCTGAGCTCAGTGTGGCTTCTGTGGCCAGTTGCTGCTGCTGTCGTGCTTGTGATGTCATGTGCGCACATCATGTGGCATATGTGTGATGTCATGTGTGCATGCACAGCCACTGCCTCCGCAATCTGCGATGCAAGCTGGTATCTCTGGCAGAGGCACAGGCAAAGGTGGAGCAATTAATATATATTTCACACCAGCCTAGTTTCTGCACACACTTTTGCACCCCTCTCTATTCCCCATCCAGGCAACCAAGAGGCATTATATCAGTTTTCGAGGGTGCATTACAGCCAGGCAAAACCATCCATAGTGTGAAGCAGGGCTAGTGAGAGAGGTGGCCTGGAAAGAGGGAGTCTCTCCTGAGGGGAATTTCAGGGACCTGACGTTCTCTACCCAAGCAATATGCTTTTCCATCACAAATCAGGAGCAGCACTATCCGCTAATGCTCAGGGTATGTGGGGGTGTGTGCATGTCCCCCCAAGTGTGCCCCCCAGTGCAATACCACAGTCCTCACCTTTGCCTGGGTGAAGAGTGGGCACCCTGCCCCTCCCCAGTGCATCAGTTGGTGGGCACCTGGTTTGTGCCACCCCCCAGATTCTATACCCAGGTCCATGGCCCCCCCAGACCCCCCACCCTATGCCACTGCCACATATGACTAGTGAAGTCTTTCTGAAGCCAAGAGTTCCATACAAAAAGCCCATCAGTGTGTCAGGGCTTCTTGGATTATCTAAAATAAAGTCAAGCTACTCAACATTTCATATTCAATGTGCATTCAATTTGCATTTTTTCACACATTTATATCATTCATATCTTAAACTGCAAGTTACTTAAAGGAAATCCCTCCCTAACATTATTCTTTGAAGCTTAACTTTTTTTATTACAAATTACAGATCATGCCAAGATCTTCTGTAGATGAAATAAATAGTTTATTTATGTGCCATTTTAGCAGTGCCCTGAGCATTAATTCTGCAATTCCACATAGGTGCAGAATGTTCTAAGTACAGAATCCAGCTTCTGAAAAATCTCAGCTCTCTTAAACAAAAGGGACGCATTTCTTACCCATCTCACTGTGAAGATGGGCTTGAAGATGTGTAGTCACATTTCAGGAGCTCAAAGAGTTGTTAAATAAGCTTTTCCACTTTTGCTTCCCTTCAGTTCCTTGTAGAGTTGCTTCTTTTCACCATTACTAATGGAAGCAAAATAAGTGATGCAAAGCATTTAAAAATAGCAGAGGGCACAGAATACAAGAGACAAATGGCATAAGATGCCAAAAGACAGATGGCATGACAATGATATGCGAAGCTATTAGAAATCATACATAGAAGTAATGAAGTCATTGCATTCCTTTCAACATTTTGAAGTTGAATTGCAGATTGGTGAGGTCCATTATGTACAGACAGATTGTGAAAACACTGCAGACACATCAAAGAAGTTCATTTTGGGAAGAGACCCCAAACTAACAATCAGCCACTTAATTATAGATCACTGTTAAATCTAGAGAAGAACTGTAGTTCAGCTGATTTATTTCATATGATATTATATCCTATCATACTATCAGTTCTAAGATGTAAAACTATATTATATTACTCTATAGTAGTCCCCCTCTGGAGTTTGAGGAGCTTAAGATTTAAAAAAATATCATTTGGCTTTACTATCAATTCAGAAACATTCCTGGTTTTACAAACAAAAATTACTTAGGACTTTTTTCTTTTTTTAAAGATGTGTAGTCTACCTGTTGTTGCTGTTGTTTTTAAAATAAATTGGCACATGTCTAATGCCTGCATCTGTTTTCCTTTCACTATATGTGGTTCAGAATTAGAGTCAATATTTGTAGTCTTTCCTTGTACTGTTTTGCACCTCAAAATCATACATCTCATACTGGGGCAATGCTACATCTGACTGAGCCAACCTTTCCCAGCCTCACTGCCCCCATCACTATTGTGATCACCTAGCTGCTCACCTGTCCATGCTGATGACCAGCTAGGAATGAAGTAGGTGGCGATTGGAGCGTGCATGGCCAAGCTCCTTGGCCCGCTGTCTTAATTATGACAAGTCTGAATGTGTATACAGGGGAGGTGGCCCGACAGTGCTGACCGGAATTCTGAAGAGCATGTCTGAAATCTCCATCCCAGCTGTATTACTTATGGCATCAAGTAGCAGCCTTGAGACAGAGGATAAGTCGCATGTGTAAGATCCCTTGGCCAAGGAGAGTGTGTCATGCTTTCCAGATTCTAGTGGGACCAACATCAGCTTTATATACTCTATATACTGATGTGGGATTAGGCCACGAGTTACATCATATCCTAGGCTCTGTCAGGGTGATGTGAGTGGGTGGCTTTTCAATATTTCCCTCTCCATTCTACTAAACTGATATCTTGTTCTTGTTGAATGCAGGAACCCACAGGGTAAGGCACCAATGTTGGATGGTTGTTGCACCATCAAGCAAGGAGAAATCCTAGTGAGAAACTTTCTCCAACAAGGGCTTGGAAGTGAGGTCATTGCTTTCAAGCTCCTGCTTCCTGTCAACTTCTTCCTTTCTCTACCCACTTTTTGAGAACTAGAGTCTCTGAAAGGTCCAACTCTCTGGCTTGGAGATGGCCGCTTCTCATGCACTGTTGGACTGGTGAGAGGAAGGCACTCAGTACTGCAGGCCCAGGGAAAGGCATCTGTGGAGTACTGGCTCCAGTTCTCTGCACCCTGTGGTGTAGAGGGAAGGGCAGTAGCTTGGTGACAGAACATCTGTTTTGCATGCAGCATGTCCCAGGTTCAAACCCCAGCATCTCCAGGTTGGGCTGTAAAAGACCCCTTGCTTGAAACCCTACAGAGCCACTCTCTGTCCTGTAGATAATGCTGGGGTGGATGGATCAAATGATCTCATTATAAAGCAGATTCCTTCATTAGAAGTAGGTTCACTGGGCTCCTGCCTGCTACCCTCAGATTCAGTTGCTCCTGATCACTTGGAGGGGGTTTATTTTTCAGGCACATAATTTCAGCATTTTATAGGACATCAGCTTTACCATAAGTGGTGCAAAATTCTGGTTTCCTCCAAGCATAAGTGCTCCTGTCAACCTCTGGAGGTTCTCTAGTAAGTGCTTCTATACTCTGCTTGCTAGCAATGAATAATACTGCATCCCACAGGTTGACTTAACCATTATGTCCCGTATGGCTTGGATTTAGTTGGAATATGTTATTTTATAATCTATGATTCCACTCCATTGTAAATTAAATTTAAATGAAATACAGCTGCTCTGCATCTACGTTAAATATAATTCAGCCACATCTGCCAGGGACTGTCAACATGTTAGTAGGTAGCAGCTGTGAAATATACATTTGTTTTTTGTTTTGTCCCCAATTGTTAGATATTCTTGGAGCTTATCTAAATTTTTGGGTGATAGGGAACATGGCTGTTTAAAGAGGAAAATGTGTGTGCATGCACACAGATGTGTGGTTAGAGAAAATTCAGTGTGAAGCACTGAAAGTATGAAAATGAATTATAACTCTGTGAGGGGAACAGGGATCTCTTAGCAGTTCTGTGAATCCTAAACAAACTACACTTTTCAAGATTCTTGAAGGCGAGCCATGACTATTTAAAGCAGTATGCTGCTACTTTAAATGTATGCTGCAGATAGGGTCTAATTCAGGCTCAGAACAGACCCATTGAAATCAATTGACTTGAGTAACCTAAGCCCATGCATTCCAATGGCTGTATTCTTAGTCAGATAAAACACCCCCTATTTTTTCAAAGCTATCATATTTCCATCCCTGAACACTTGTAGTGTACACTACTAACAATGTTTTGTTCTATACAGGTTTTGAAATTGGTAGGCCAAATTCAGCAGGTAAAATCCTTTTTTGAGCCAGACGGATGAAACCAGTTTTATAAACGACAAGCAGTTATTCAAGAAGTGATTGCTTCTATTCAGTTTTGCTGTGAAAGAGTACATAAGGAAGGTCATATATTTTCTAAGGCTGACGAGAAAAGTGATAAACTTACTTTATGTTACCTTTGTAGGCAAGTCAGTAATTATACAGTCACCAGTGGAAGTGGATGTACACAAAATTATTAGATGATGGGACTGAATGTGCACACAATCACATATTACTATTTTTCCCTATGTCACATTCCACTCAGAGATGCCCTAGGAATAGGATAAACTTGGAGGAGGAGGACATCCATATTCTACAATTTCAAGAAGCGGCACCTAAGGGCAAGACATGCCACTGGGGAAACCATTTAGCACAGAAGCTGCCGACACCTGCCCTGTGCTATGGATTGCAGCCTTCTCTTCCTGAGACAGATTTAGGCTTTCTCCTGTGCATTCCCCCAGCCCTGAAAAATAAGTTCCCATCAATGTGCTCTAAATACCCCCAATAGCATGACATTTAGACACCACACCAGCAAAATTTTAAGTGAGGAGCTGAGTAGGATGGGAAAACAATGTGGCAAACCTTAGAGTAGGGGTAGTCAAGGTAGTACTGTTTAGATGCTGTGGATCACAACTCCTATCATCCCTGACTATTGGCCATAATGGCTGAGGCTGATGGCGGTTGTAGCCCAAAGCATCTTGGCAAAATTGGCCGCCCATGCCTTAGAGTGACTTTCTTTATGAAGAGCACTGAGGTACTCAAGGCACCAGGAGGCATTTGATAATATGGCTAAGAATCCAGTATGTGGATGTGAAAGTGTTTTCTTAAAAACAAACAAACAAACAAAACCCATGGTGCCAGCAATTTCTGCAACTCCAGCTTCCTCCTGTTGTTTGGTCTTGAGCTCTCTCAATTTTCCTTCATGTGCAAAATCAGCAATGGCCCAAAAAATACACATGCTCAGTTATGGCAGATTGCATATAAATATGCAAGAGGTGAAATGGCAAAGCTTTGGACTTCTTGGTATCACAGGAGTGCAGCTGAGTGTTGTTGTTTTTTAACTGCTTAGATGTAGTAATGCAAAAGCAATGCAGATGTGATGGCGATTCAGAACGCTCCCATTTACTGGAATCCCACAAAGTAATGATGGTAGTATTGCTTGTTTCCCCGAAACACTTTGCTACCTTCATACTGTGAAATTGGTTCATTTTCTGTTGGAAACATGATGGCACTTCAGGCTGCAGTTTAATCTGCCCAGATAAAGCTTCACTCACACTGAAAGTATAGCAGTAGGGGAGTGCTAGTAACACACAGTCTCTGGAAGCTGGTGCTGGATATATAATTATTTACGATGAGTAAGCAATTTCCTTCAGGTCAGACAGGCATAACACTTCTTATGTTGCCAAAGATGAGCACAGTGATCTCTGTCATTAGGATGATAGGGCATTGCCCCTCTTCTTTAACTGAATTAATGGAATTATTTTAAGGAGGCGGGGAATGAAGTTAATATAACCCATTTTCATATATTTCTGTGAAGCTTTCAAAGGTGTGAAAAAAAGTGTTAGGATATAGGAAATTGAGGATATTTGCTGGTTGACTTAAATAAAGCATACTTAAATGTAATGATTACTTTGAAAAAAGTATAAAGGTTTCTTCAAATGCCTGGGAATGCTTGACCAACTAGTTTAGGCTTAGTGTGATAGTCCTTGACCATTATTCACACATAAGGAATGGCAAATGGTTCACCTTGGGGGAATCCTGGAACTTAGCCGGTTAGCTTAATGTTTGTCCCAGGACAACTGTAGGAAAGTATTGTTAAAGGTAAAATGACCAAGCGTACAGAAGGCAAGCCTTGCTGATGCAGAGCCAACATTGTTTCTGCAAGTCCTTTCTCAAGAACCTATTAGAGTTATTTGAGGGTGTCAACAGGCATATAGACAGAAGTGATCTGGTGGATACTGTACTTGGTCTTTCAAAAAGCTTTCAACAAGGTTCCACACCAAAGACTCCTGGGTAAGCTTATCTGTCATGGAGCTTATCTGGATGGAGAAATGGTCAAAGCAGAGACCCCTGAGGATTGGTATTGGGACCTCTGTTTTTTTTAACTTATTCATCAATGAACTCAAGTTAGGGGTGAGCAATGAGTTGACCATGCTGACTAATGATACTAAATTGTTGAGAGTTGTGAAAAGCTCCAAAAAGACCTTTGCAAACTATGGGACTGGGCAGTATAATGGCAAATGCAATTCAGTGCAAACAAGTGTAAAGTGATGCATGCCAAGGCAAAAAAAATAAGCAAATCTCAATTTTAGATACAAGTTTATGAGAGCTGGAACCCAACAACATTTGGAGGGCTATAGGAATTATACTTCTTTATGCTCAGTTCTTCTAAAGTACTCAAAAAGAGTCAGCATAAGCATTAATTTATCACCAGCAAGAAAAGCAGAACTCAAGGAACTGGTTGATGCTTCTTCAAGCTAGTGGAGGAATTGAACATATGTGCTCTATAAAGAAGAAGGAAAGCTCCACTACTCTATGAAAAGAGAGAGGCTCACAAAGTACTGATGTTTCAGGTAGAATAAATATAGTGGATTAATAGTAAATGGGACATTAGTATTTCATTTTGTCATGGGAAATCCTATGTAAACTTCCCATTAAAAGGAAAGTATGCTAAAAGGAGGACGAAGAAACAAAACTACATCTAATGTACTTATTGTTGTAAACATACATGCATTATGTTCAAACACTCTGTATAACTTACTTACTGCCACAGGCCAATTAGATCATCTCCAATTGCATGTGGAAAGAGCTCGAGCTAATCTAATTGCCCCAAGAATGGTCCATTTATTTCTGGTTTTCTGGTGTCTCTATAATGTTAGAAAATGATCACTAAATATGCCCTCCAGCATAAAGATTCCTTGCTCTCAAAAAGGCAAATTCAGAGCAGAGGGCCAAGGATTTTTCTGCAAATAGTCAGCTTTCGCTTTAAGTTCTCAGTCATCAACAGCTTAACATTCTGCAGACCTCTGCTAGTAAAGAGGGTGATGTTCACTCTAGGCAAAGCATAGTTCTAACATTCCATACAGTGAAGTATATTAATTACAGTGTTTACGATGATGTATTAAAATATTAGGACAGTTCATAATTTTTTCATCTCTTTCAAACTTTTGGTGCGTAGCAATTATATTCCCAAAAGGCTTCCATCAGGCATTAGAAGTATTATTTCAAACATTAACAGCACAATCCTATTTATATTAACTGAGAAGTAAATCCGACTGTGCCAATGTGGCTTACTCCCTGGCAAGTGTGTTTAGAATTAAGAGAGTCCTGAGTTTTTGCCACTGATGGCCGGATCCTATTTTCTGCTTTGGATGACCAAGGCCATTAAAGTTCCAAACCAGGCCTGAAGCCAGATTTAAATGGGTCCAGATAATCCATTTTCTGCAGGTACAGTTGATGCTAATGAACCAGACACATGAGATGCCATGACACAAATGGAAAGGAGGGCAGAGGAAAGAAAGCAAATTCAGGCACTATTTCTTACATACTTACACAGTAGTTCTTTGACTTACAAGCTGGAATTAAAGTTCAGGGCGAAGTGGAGCCAAACGGTGCTGGTATTTCAGCAGAGCTGAAAGAGCAGCCCTGTAGCAATAAAACTTCTAGCACATTTGCAAAGCTAAGCAGGGTCTGGTATGGTTTCAGATTGGATGAGGAACCGGTCCCTCCCAACTCTTTGATTTTATGATTCTATTGCAGCCTGATGGAATAGCTATAGCTAAGATGGCAGTTTAGGGAGCCGGGAGCCTGGTGGAGTTACTTTCTCAACACAGCCCTTAGAATGGCCCTGCCTCACTCCCCCACTGTTGTAGTCTGATTTAACCGTTCCTTCCATTTTCCAAACTAGTGATATGATCAAGAAAATCCAAAAAAAAAAAAAAATTGCAATTGAACTTCTTTGGATATTTCCTTGCTAAAACAATGAAGAGATTTAGCTCAATCAAGCTTAGAGTTGCCATATTTCAAAACGTGAAAAACCATACGGAAGAGTTGTTGAGCATTTTTTGCAAAACTGCAAAGAAATTGGGTGTTTTTTTTAGCTATTCCTGAGGGAAATAAGGAAAAACAACACTGCCAACATCAGCTGCCAATTTCTGCCCAGACATTGCTTGCGACTGCAGTACTCTGGATATGTCCGGGAAATTCCAGACGTATGGGAACCCTAACCAAGCTATGCATATGTAAGCAGTGTTCTGCAGCTGCAGCTGTAACATTAAATGACTCCAATAAAATTATTCCTTCTCCCTGAAGCTACACAAAATATTTTTGTTATCTGTTGCATCTCGTGTGAAATGTAATGATGAACTTACATTATATGTTAAGCCCTGTGTCCCAGTGCTAATTGAACAGTAAGCAAGGTCTATCATGTATTACAAGGCAGTGAAATAAGCGTTCGGTCAAAAGAAAACCATAAACCGACTCTGCCATAAATCTTATGTGTGCTAAGTGGCAAGTAAAAATTCTACCCAAATCCAAATGGTAATAACGGGATTCCATTCAAGTCCATTTATCAACCTTATGGACAGATTAAAACTGTATTACATTGTGAAGCTTAACCCACTGATATTGGGAATTAAGGTTTTCTGAAGCAAAATAATGCAGATTTGAAAGTCTTATTATACTGGTCAGCTCCAAGGAATTAATAGGAAAAGATGTGCTTTTAAAATTCAGTCCAGTGCATTTTATTTTTTTTAACCAAACTGGTTCATTCTGCAATTCTGTAAAATATATGTACTTGGTAGGGAAGCATCATAAACACTGTCTATTTTGAAACCCTCATGATGTATACAGTTCAGAGCTAAGTATAATCTAAATATAAATGAGCCCTCCAATAAGTTGCCCCCCTTTCTCTAGTTTCTAATAGTGTAGTGCCTACTTACGACAAGTATAGGGAAAGGGTCCCATTAAGCCCAGAAAAGTATTCTTTATGCGAAAAGAGAGAAAGAAAAGCACACACCACACTTTTTCCTTTAAAAGATGCAATATTCATGTGGAAATGGCCTCAATTACTTTTTATGAATAGGGCCCTTGGTGACTAATTCTTTTCTGGGGAAGGTAACAGGCAAATGTTATCCAGATGCATTCCTCTGGAAGTATTCCCAGTTTCTGGAAGTGAAAACTACTGTACCTGTAGCACAATGCCAGGCAGTCAGTGAAACATAATATTGGCATAAATAGCGCAAAGCTCACCCCCTCCCAACCGCTACAACTGCTCAATGCCTTACAGATTGGTTTTAAGATTTGTTTTATTTATTTAGTTCCATTTTTATTCCAACCAAATGCAGAAGCATGGGTAACCCTTTAAAACCCAAAAAGCACAGAAACCCTTTCTGAAGTTTGACTGTTGCTTAGAACAGGTTTATTTAGAACAGTTGGGGCCATGGAAAATTAGAATGTGTACTTCGAATGCTTGAGTTTCCATTCCGGGCCAATGGGAAAGATGTGTGCTGTGAATTCATGGGTTTCCACTATGGGGAAAACAAACAACTTCTGATAACTGACAGCAGTAATGGCAAAGATCTGTTCAGCACCTTGTACTGAACATGCAAACATGCTATTTCAACTGCATGCACATCCTATATCTGCATCGTGTATATATGAAAAACAAGATGAAACAATTGTTGGGATACTGCCAGGGAGATAAAGTCCATCATGGCCCCCAAGCCGGCTGCCGGACGATCCATCGATCTCCCGTAGGCACGCAGTATCAGCAATTAGTGACATGAGCTCCAGAAATAGCCTGCCACATTCTAGAGCCGATGCACACTCTCTATCAGCAGATAATGCACAGCAGAAGTCGCACTCAGGAGAGCATTATTTACAAGTTTTATTCTGCGTTGATCAGAACAAAGAAAAACATGACTGCCTGCATCAGTGTCTCCAGACACAGAGAGAGAGAAACGAAAGCAACAGAAAACATAAACATCCTGGGAACAGGAAATGCGCAGACTCTGTGACTCACAAAGCCTGCTCCCTTTTAAGGTGGAACGGAAATATCCTAACAACAATTTCATGTATATTTATTCCAACATGTTGGCAATTGTATGAAATCTTTCAGTGATGCATCAGCAGAGCAGCACCCAATGTTATTCTTTGTTGAATCCTATGCTGGATAAGAATCCAGAGATTTAGAAGTTGAGTATTGGTTCAAAAAGGAAGTCGGGAGGAGGACCAAGATCCAGTGAAGGAAGTGGAGAAAGGAAGCACACAGGGCAAGGCCTGATTCTGCAAACACTTTGCCAGGACCTCATCAGCTCCAAGAGGAAAGAAGCAGCTCTGTTTGCTGCCAGATCTTTTATTATTTATCATATTTTTCTTGTTGCCCTATAACATACATTAATTGGGTGACTGACAAGTGAAAATAGACAGTTTAAAATAAAATCACAATCTCAAATAATAATGCATGCTAAAGCCAAGTAAACGATATCTAGCACAATCCATCTCATCACAAGAAAAACATGAGATCTTGTGGAGGTAACAAATGAAGTTGTTTCAAGCCTTTCGCCTGCCAGGGTGAAGATGGGGTGGGGTGAGACAGTGGCAAGCTCTGGGTCAGCGGGGGTCACCTCATCCCCCTCTCCATGAGCATACTGTGGTTGCAACTGGGAAAGTGTTGCTCCACCACTCACACACCCCTTGTTGAATTTTACACCACACAGGATAAGGCTTTCAATGGAGGGGAAACAAACCCTCTCGTGAGACTCATCAAATGTAGTATAGATTATTCTCCATATTGACACAGGAGCAATTCTTTCCACTGTTAATAAAGGGTTGTCGTGACCTAGCTAATGTGTTAGAGCATTTTTAAATTCATCAGAACAATTAACTTATTGGGAAAATTGATATAAAGTATCCAGGTTGTGTTTATGTAGCGGGTTACGGCAGAAGAGAAAGCTGTCAGGCCGTCCCCAATCATTATTGGTTCAATATGCACTTCTTGTTAAGAGGGCAGAGAGGAGTCTTCTGCAGGAAATATTATGAATATGTGGATCTCTGGCATCAACTAATATCAAATCTGCCTGGAAGAGAAAATGCTACTGACCTCCAGAGCTCTTAGGTGATCCTGATGCCCTTCCCAGGGACTCTCCCTTGGCCACTTGTTCCTTTATATGACCTGACATCATATGGAGCCAGTGTGGTGTAGTGGTTAGAGTGTTGGAGTAGGGCCTGGTGGACCAGAGTTCAAATCCACACTCAGCCATGAAGCTCACTGGGTGACCATGGGCCAATCACTCTCTCTCAGCTTAACCTACCTCAAAGGGTTGCTGTAAGGATAAAATGGGGGGAAGGAGAACTTCACATGCCACTTTCGGCTCCTTGGTGGGATATAAATGCAATAAATAAAATATAAATAAATACAAGCATGGAGGGTGGTGGCTGGGGGGAAAACAGCTTTGCAGGCCAAATAATTTGGCCAGCAGGTGAGAAGTTCATCATGCCTGATGTATGGAAAAGCGCACACGCATGTGCACACATAGACCCCCACACACACCAGTGTTTCCACTGTCTGCGCTGCTCCTTCTGACATGCTTCTAAATCCCCCTTTTTTATTTATGGCATGTCACCTGGCATCTTGCTTTCGAATGTTAGTATCACACCCATACTCGTTTTCCAAAAGGCTTGAGGTGCGTTTTCACGTTCCTCTAAAATGTGTGTTGTGGTCTGCACCGATTGCCTGCTTGCTTTTCTCAGTCTGCCTAGCAGGGTGTAGCTGAGACATTTCGAAATGGGGAGGGATCAGCTCAACCATGTGATGAAATAGCCTCTCTCTGTCAAACACAGTTGGTTTCAGTTATGACTCAATAGGAAAAGACAAGCTCCTAAAGAAAGTTTCTACATTTTAGTGCTATTCATAAATATTTTAAGTCGCTTTTGCTTAATGCACAAAATGGGACACACACACACACACACACACACACACCCATAAAGAGGATTTGACCTTAAACCCTTAATTGACAAAGACTAGTTTAAATTCCCCGCAATAGCGAACTAATGCAGCACCATTATGAATCATAAGAAATCTTAGCATGATGCATTCCCATTGTCACTGAACTAGTTAAAGCTGCTGAGGCATGACTAAATTGTTGTGACATTTTCCCAGCCCTACTATTACCTGTCAGATGGGAGAAAAAATCAAGGCGTCAGGACAAGCTTTCATATTGATGTGCTTGCTGTTGATATTAATTGATGTAAAAGTATAAGCTTGTCCATCACCAGTAACAAGCACATCTGCTCATTGTAGGGGGGGGAAGGAGGGGGGATCTTCTCAACCTTCTGTTCCTCTTAGGCACCTTTGATTTTTTAAAAATAAATTAAGTCAATTCTATATATGGAAAGTATGGTGTCTATTGTGTTAAGTCTGTGTACTTCCTCACCCCATCAAATTTGCTGACAAAGTGAAATATGAAGTATTCTGTTATTTGTTCTCTTTGCTCACAATAGATGGAGTTATATAAAGTAGGACATGGCATTATAAAAGCTTGAAGAAGCAGAGTCTTTAATAGTCTTATATAACTACAAACAGCATGCATCTGGACTAATCCATCATATTCTTTACTGGTCTTCTTTGGGGGGTGGGAGGACAACCCTGATCTTTTGCACTTATCCTCTTCTTATTTTACATTTTTAAAAGTTTCCAGCAGCACTGAAGTCAAATTGTTTACAACAAAGCATCGCCTGCCAGTTATTTCCTAGACAGAATGCAAAGGGAATTTGTCCATTCCTGCAGTACATTACAAGCTGTAAGAGAATAAGATCAACTCCAAAGCTCATCTTGTCTGCAAATGTGACAAAATTGCCTGGGCATGAAAAGCAGCACCTTTTCAGAAAATGTCATACCCACATCCTCTGTGCTCTTTGTTTTTCCTGTCTGTTACAAGGAGGCTAACAACAATTTCAAAGTACTGTATAAACACTCTTGCTAAGCTCAGATTTGTACTGTTGGGATTTTAGTTTAATTAGGAATGTCATCATTTATACCAGATATAGGGCACAATGAGCTAAGCTTCATGTTTGCTCTTTTGTGTAATCATATTAATGAAGGAAACTGTTGCTTTCTTCTTTGCAGCCTATATTTAGCCTTTCTGCTGATGGAAATAATTGGGAGATGTCATGATGTATGTGAACTAGCTGTTGCAAAATAAACAATTTACGGAAAAGGCAAATTGAAAGGCTTTTGAGACAAAGCATTGCCTCTACATCATATTATGTAAGAAAACCTCCTCAAATGCTTACCCAGAAGCATCTTATATTTATACGGAATCTTCTGTGTATTAATGTTTTGGTTTTCAAGCACAACAGCCCCTTGATGTTAGACAAAGAGACATACCAACGAACTGAAATAAGCATAAATGCTGACAAAAGGTCTGTTGGTACTAAATTAAAACTTGACAGAAAATACATTTGCTCACATCCACATCTCTATAAACTATTGACTTCTGTCATGGTCCCAAAGGGAAAATAGGAATTCTCCCAAGAATTTTCTGATAAATCTTGACAACAGATTTTATAAAAATGTCAAACGAAGAAGAGCTGATAAAGTCTTCTAAACTTCTTTTGATTATGGTCTCGTGCCATTTTTCTGGCTGAATAGGGATGTGGGGAAGCTTCAAAAGACTGAGAATGTGGTTCAGCTGCATGGTATTTTTAGAATTCTTACAGAAAAGTAATGTAATTTAACACCACAGTTACTCATTTTGAGACAAACTGCACCCTAGCAGGTTATTAGTGATATGAGGAAGTAGTTTTAAAATCTCAGTGTTACTTTACAAAACATTAAAACTGTAATTGCAGCAAGCACATCAAGATTCTTGATGTTGTGTTTTTTTGTTTCTTTTAAAGGAATAATTAATCAGTGGAGAAAAGGCACCGTCTCAGAAATAGATTTCTTTTGGGTCTTGTTTCCCTTGGATTCTACATGAGTATTCATCCATCCATCCATTCATTCATTCAAACTAGGGATGTTAGGAAGGATATCTGAAGGTGGGGAGAAATAGAGATTCATCTGAGGGGCAAAAACCCAGGAAAAAGAATGAGGGACTTTAAGCAAAATTTAGTCTTAACTAGGAATGGGCCAATCTGTCCTTTGCCGTTTCTCTCAGTTTCTCATTTTTTCAAATCTTAAATTCAGTTCTACACATTTCCACATTGGTATGTGATTTTTTTTAAAAGGTCTTATGAAACTGCATCAGCATTTTAGTGCGATCTTCTCTTTCTATTTTGGTCTGCTAACACAGTGGTATGACTTCACACCTGAAGGGCACACTCCATTGTCTCCCCAGACAGATGAATGCCAACAACATATTTTCATATGCAAATATGCACATTTTTGGAAAACAATTTTCCCAAATACAATGCATTTTTTACTGTTCATGCAGATTGATGTCATATAGTTCAATCTTCAGCATCTCTAAGCCTTTTGTATGTGTATCTGCGCCTTAGAGGTCTTTCTCACCTTTACTACCCAAATATATTTTAGCTAGAGATGCTGGAGGTTGATCCTGGACCCTTCAGAATGCAAAACAGGTGTTCTACCCTTAAGGACCACATTATTGTATTCCTCCCTACACACTGTGTTTAGTTTCCGAGGCCTTGCTCCAGGTCCCTTGGTCATCTGAGATGTGATGGGCAACTACTTAGGAGCAGCAGCCTCCACCCTGCAGAATGCTCTGCCAGGTGAGTACAGTGGTACCTCAGGTTACAGACGCTTCAGGTTACAGGCGCTTCAGGTTACAGACTCCGCTAACCCAGAAATAGTGCCTTGGGTTAAGAAATTTGCTTCAGGATGAGAACAGAAATCGCACGGCAGCAGCGCGGCGGCAGTAGTGGGAGGCCCCATTAGCTAAAGTGGTATCTCAGGTTAAGAACAGTTTCAGGTTAAGAATGGACCTCCAGAATGAATTAAGTTCTTAACCTGAGGTACCACTGTACTCTTCTGGGCATTTTGTAAAAACATGGATGCTCAGGGAGGGGAAAATGGCTGACCATTATTTTAATGCTTCCCTTTTATGGGTTGTATGTCTTGATATGTTGTTTAAAATATGATGGTGTTATGTTATTATGAGGCTGATTGCTGTAAGCTGTCTTGCATTCACCTGGTTGAAAAGGTAGAAATAAAATTTTCTTAAATAAACAAATAATGAATAAATAAATGTAATCCATTTATTTAGCGCGCACGCGCACACACACACACACTCCTTCTAAACAATTTACATAAAATGAATACACGTGAGTTATAGCCCCTAACAAAACTTGCAATCACAGCAATTCATTAAATGGACCTCAGTAGTTTCTGCTGTACAGGATACAGTTTTAATATGAGAGCTCTGAAAAGAGGAGGGAACAAAATTCATAAAGTGTTGCGAGCAGCACAACCCAACCTTTCCTCTTGACAGATATGAGATAACCTGCTGTGCTGGGCTGGCCTTTGACTTTTCTTATGGAGAAAAGCTATTCAACAACTGTGTGTAGTAAAGCTCGACTTGATCTGAACTGCAAAAGGAAGGGGGGGAGAGTTATCACGATCAGATCCCTACAGATACATTGACAGGGAAGAAAATGGTGAATGGAATATCAAATAGGTTCAAAACAGGTTCTATGAAGCATTGACACTTGAACAGTTTTGAGACTTTAATTGGATTCCCACTTTAATGGACACATTTTAATGGCGTAATGTGGTCCCAGGTAGAGATGGAAGAATCTGTCAATTTTGGTTCTCTAAGTTCTCATTTTTCCACTCTTCAATTCAGTTCTCCGTGTTTCTGCAGCAACTTAGCTGTTGTTGTTGTTGTTGTTGTTGTTGTTGTTGTTGTTGTTGTTGTTGTTGTTGTTTTAATCCTCATAAAAATTCATCAGCATTTTCATAAGAATTTCTCCCAATAAGCAATATTTGTATTTGGCTATGATTAATATACACATTTTGCAACACATTTCCCTAATATAGTGCATGTTGTGTGTAATTTTCACTGACACACACCTGTCATGTACATTCTATAAAAAGGTAAAGGTACCCCTGCCCGAACGGGCCAGTCTTGACAGACTCTGGGGTTTGTGCGCCCATCTCACATCTATTGGCCGGGGGCCAGCGCTGTCCGAAGACACTTCCGGGTCACGTGGCCAGCGTGACAACGCTGCTCTGGCGAGCCAGAGCCGCACACGGAACGCCGTTTACCTTCCCGCTGGTAAGCGGTACCTATTTATCTACTTGCCCCCGGGGGTGCTTTCGAACTGCTAGGTGGGCAGGCGCTGGGACCGAGCAGCGGGAGCGCACCCCGCCGCGGGGATTCGAACCGCCGACCTTTCGATCGGCAAGCCCTAGGCGCTGAGGCTTTAGCCCACAGCGCCACCCGCGTCCCGTAGTACATTCTATACATACTGTTTAGTTAGAGAACTGCACTGCAAAATTCAGATAAGTGTAGATTTAGAAGAAAACAATACTTATTTGGTCTGTATTGGTTTGGGAAGTGTGAATTAGATAATCTCTCATTAGAATGCCAACAAAATCTACCTTCATCTCCATCCCTGGTCCCAGATAAGGTACTTTAAATTAAGATCTAGGACCCCTGAGCTACTTTAAGTAAGCGTCCTTAGAGGACCAGAGGAATGCCATTAAAATTAGGGATTACTGCACAGCAACAACCTTGGGAGCAAAACTGGGGATTTGTGAATAGTGAAGCACACCAAACCCGATTTATTTCCATGTTTTAAGGGTGGGGGTCAAAGTTTGCCAGCTGCAGCATGAGTGACCCCTGCCAGCTTGGGGCAGGCCACTGCTTGTTTGCAAGTGGTTTGCTTCCCTTGCATGGAGGGAACACTCTTGCCAAACTGCAGCCCCCCACATGATTGGATTCTGCTGCTTACTGGCTTAACTTTATGTTCAAATAGGGTTTCAAAAACGTTTAGTGGGTAGTCTACAAGGAATCACAGGGCAGATTGGCCTGATCTGTGGACCACAAATTGGGACCCTGGTGTGCATCGGGGAGGGCTGCACACATTCATAGTTTATACGGGGTAAAATGGGGTTAATTGAATGCATTTGGGAGGAGTGGCAGTGTGGTGGTACTCCCAGCCCAGGCATGCCCAATAGAACAGCTGTAGTGAGAATTGGAATAGACAACATATACACTATGAAGAAATTCTTGAACAGTCAATCAAAAAGATCCAGTACCACAGATGTCAGGCAAAATAGCAGCGCACCCTCTACTTGTGTCATAGCATTTGCAAAGTCCTGTTCGCATGCTGGGTCTTCATAATTTTTTTTTAGCATGGCAAGTGGTATTCATCAACTGGAATGAATGCATGGGGGGCTGCCTCTACCTTAATTTAGAGCAGGACTTGCAGTTCTTACTGGGACAAAGTAAAAGTGAATGCTCAACAGAACCACTTGCTTCAGGATTCACAATGATTGAAAGCCTAGGAGTGCTAACCTTCGTTTCAATCCAAAAGCAGTGGAATGTTTCAAAGGACAAATGGGGTAGACCCTAGATCAGTACGACTGTTTGATCAATTTATCAAGGGCACTGCACTTACTCACCATGTGGACTTAGAGTGTTGAAAGAACATTCATTCTCTTAAATAAATTGCTGAAGGCTACAGAGCCATCCATGTTTCCAGACATAGCTTTACTCATCCTTTCATTCTTTGTGCTTCTGTATCAGCCGATATAATGAAGCACATTATCCTAGAATATTAGGCGGAATGGCTTCCATTGGGTTGCCAGAAGGAGCCATGAAAATGCATAGAAACAGCTTAGTTCTATTTCTTTTGTTCCATAGAAAGAAAAATGTTTTCTTTCTTCACTATTAAGTATCTTCTATTGCCAGACTGAAGAGTTTTGTTTGTTTATGATCAGTGCTTTTTTCTGGGGGGACGCAGAGGTACACATACCCCTAAAAAAATTGTGAATCTAAGTTTGGCCTCATTGAGGGGCAGTATTTCAATATGAGTAGGAAAATGAGGGTACTCCTAAACATTTTTATTTTTTTTTTAGAAAGAAGCACTGTTTATGATGCTTGAAAGTCTACGAATTTTGAAGTCATTTTTTAAAAGACACACACACATAAACACACACATGAATTTGTGGTAGTTAGTATAAGAATATATGTTGGCCTTAATGTATAATTCATAGGAAAGGGGCATCACATGAGAATTAGGGAGCTGGATTGTGTTCTTCTTGGCCATACCCCCAGCATAAGGTGCTTGACCTTACTTCCTTTGATGTTCATGCATTTGTGTGGTCATCTACAAATAAAGAGCTTCTGCACAACATTTTTAATGGTTTGGAAGCATATGACTTGATGTTTATGCTACACACTTCCCCGGGATTAACTTTTCTTTAAATCAATGACACTACTAAGCAGCAATGATCTTTAGATAGCAGGCAAAACCATTCCTCTTCTTCCAGGCCTTTGGCTAATCAAACAATCTATGGTCTTTTAAACTGTGGGTAGGTGGAGGTTATTGTTTATGTTTGTTATTATGCTATATATTTTTGTGTTTTAATATTGTAAACCGCCCTGTGATTATCGGATGAAGGGTGGTATAGAAAATCAATAAATAAAAATTACATCTGAGATGTCTGGTTTTGATGACCCAGCTGTAGGATGCTCCAACCACCAAACATGTTCTTGCTACAATGCTACATGCTAACAGTGCCAGTTTGAAGAGGTCACAGGATGGTCTGCTTTGCCCATCATAGTATGCCAAACTATGGCTTACTGGTGCTAACATGTTGGCTCCTAGAGATGAGCTTGCACCCACTTTGTTCCTCCGTGGTCCTTTTCAGCACCAGCACAGTGTGGCCGCTAAACCAAGAACTGGCTTAGTGTGTTGTCTGAACTAAGGATCATCCTTAAGGTCTCTCCTTCTTAACAATAGTCTGCAGCCAAGATTTCCACAGTGGTTACAGATCACTTTTAAAATGGAGAGACCTGCGTTGAGCTGTGCAGTGCTTAAATAGTTGTGGAAGAACAAAGAGGCTGTTTCCTCTTCTGTGGGACGTAGCACATTAGTGTAGTCCCAGTAAACCATAGTTTGGCTTACACATTTGAGGCCAGTGTATAACAGGGCTCTTATTCTCCTCCAATAAATGCAACCAAATGAAGAACTTGTATGCAAATCACATTTTGAATATAGGAATCACAGACCCTTTTATGTATACTATTTTTTTTAAAGTTGCTTTTATTTTCTCTCATTATGTGTTTCTATGATTCTGTAAGTACTCAAGCAAGCGTATAGCAGATACAGATACTGAGGCTGATAATGAGACAAAAACCACAAACCTTGCAAACCTAAGCATTTTTGTTAGTGAGGTTAAGTATTAGATTTTCTCTTGTTTTTCTACCTAATGTGAATACCGTCCATTAAGAAGATAAGTTGGGTGGAACAGGATGAAATAATCTTATTTCCTTGAATAAAAGTAATTATTTCACAGGTAAATTTACTCTGATGTAATCTACTGAAAGGAGCTATTATTTAGTATATAATCCTACAAATCAACACTTGGTTTTGATGCATTGCAGATTTCATTTCTTGAAGGTGAGGAGTCACCTAGAGTATATACTTTATTAATAATTGATTTCCCACCATGCATACACAATATCGTGAAATGGTGGCCCTTTGGACTGCACTGCTTAGAGATCATCATCTTCAACAACAGCATCAAAATTTCTATCCCACCCTTCTTCAAAGAAACTCAGGATAGGAAACAACAAAGTAGCAAAACTGTACAATTAGAAACAACAACACCACTTTGAAGCATTTAAAAACATTAAGAGCATGTTGTTTTTAGGATGGGGGTGGTTTGGATGATTTTTGTGGGTCTGGTGTGGCTGCTTTTTGGAACACAGTGAAAAATGAAATTTTCTAAGGGCCAGCTGGTCAAGGCCAGTGCTGGATTTTCAAGAACGACTTGGATAGTTCTTTGAATCAGCCTTATTTAATTCTTATACTATTCCTGTTACTGACAAGTACACAGCTAAATAGTATCCCCCCCTCCAGCTTGTTATCAAAAACAGAATAACTTTGATATGAAAGATAATAAATGGTCAAAGAGGGATTCTTCTTCTTCTTAGAAAGGTACTGAAAAATACTGCCACAATGGCCTTAGAGTTGGATTCTTTGTTGGTTTTATTTGATGGCAAGTTCTGTCCTGGTGAGCTCGGAGGTGTCCTGAGGTATTTCAAGCAGTCAGTATCCTGCCTTTGGCTGAATTGTGCTCTTATTTGCCTGAGTGTAAAATGGTCACCATTTTTGCCTGAAGCGTTTGCCACTCATTTTAAAATACTGCACATATTTGTATGCCCATGTATTATTCATGCAGCTGTGTGACTAGACAAAGTAGGAAATTTAGATGTAGCTTTTATATTAGCGATAGACTGATAAAGGTAAACCCTGTTGAATGAACATTCACCCAATCCGGCCAAACATTCTCCTGTGCAAACCAAGGCATTGCACATCTCCTATTCAACTTCAGTGGGGAACGGCCAGAGAATATTCCAGTGGAATGCTCCCATCATTTCCCCCCCTTTTCCTAGCATTCATTTATTTTTAGTACTGCTTCTAAAAAGACAGCGCTTTTAGAAGTCACTTTTTGCTGAGTAAGGCATAAATTCATTTTGTGCAGTTATTGAATGTATTGATATTTCTACATTTTTTTATTAATGCAGAAATAAGAGAACACACATTTAATCTCCAGGTGGAATGTGTGTGTGTGTGTGTGTGTGTGTGTGTGTGTTTGTTTGTTTTAAAAAATGGGGCTAGTGCTATGAAAGAGGGAGAACTAACCTAAGAATGTCTCTATGCTAGCTTTACTGAACACTTTGATTTGAATGAAAGATTGATGAGGATGCTGTTGTTGATTATGAAGAATGCATTGTTTGTGGGAAGTTGATGACAACTGTCTTAGTGGAGTAAAAACACAAAGCTCAAAGGTCACAAACATGGTGCCCCCAGGAACCATTGCATATCCATCAGTAGCGCCTATGGTGCCCATGAAAGATCTCAAAAATCCACAATGCACAACAGAACATTTGGTCTTCCTGTTCAGTTCTTGTTTGCTTGGCTCAGCCTCTCCTATGTTGAACACTGCCCCTGCTTAAACATGTCTGCATTTCATTGGCTGCTATCACCTATTCTGAACAAATGGAAGATGCAAACAGCTTCTCTCTGTGAGAACGCAGGGTGCCTTCTGAACTATGTCCCTCTGCAAACCACTGTTCCAAATCTATGCTGTCCTCCTGCTCCTGGGAAGATTCAGGAGCAGGGGGAGGTGGCTCCCACCATGCCTCCTCAGTGCAGCCCTCCTCAGCACGGTCCCTGACATTAGGGCTGTTATAATACTCTGATGGGTACAGATATGTTTATGCATGTGTGATTTACTTCAAAGGTACGTAGCTGTCTATGGCACATACAATGGCAATGTGAATAAGTAAGTCATTATACATAAATAAGCAGAGGGCCCTTAACTAGTGACAGGGAACCTGTGGCCTTCCAGCTGTTGCTGGACTACATGGAGATCTGATCATTGTCCATGACTGAGGTTGATAGGAGTTGAAGTTCTACAACATCTTGAATGGCCACAGGGTATGGGAATTGCTTTTCCTTGAGCAGCTCCCACACTGCTGACGTAACATTTGAATATTCCTCCCATATAACATAATTGCATGAGTATACTGAAATGAAGAAGAAGAAGGAGGAGGAGGAGGAGGAGGAGGAGAAGAAGTGTTTGGATTCGATATCCCGCTTTATCACTGCCCTAAGGAGTCTCAAAGCGGCTAACATTCTCCTTTCCCTTCCTCCCCCACAACAAACACTCTGTGAGGTGAGTGGGGCTGAGAGACTTCAAAGAAGTGTGACTAGCCCAAGGTCACCCAGCAGCTGCATGTGGAGGAGCAGAGAAGTGAACCCGATTCACCAGATTACGAATCTACTGCTCTTAACCACTACACCACACTACACATGAATTCCATGGTTCTACCAAGTAGAAGAAAAAACAAATGAGCTGCTGAAGGAACCCCTTCTTTTTGAAAATGTTATTAGAAGAAGAAGAAGAAGAGTTTGGATTTGATATCCCGCCTTTCACTCCCTTTAAGGAGTCTCAAAGCGGCTAACATTCTCCTTTCCCTTCCTCCCCCACAACAAACACTCTGTGAGGTGAGTGGGGCTGAGAGACTTCACAGAAATGTGACTGGCACAAGGTCACCCAGCAGCTGCATGCGGAGGAGCGGAGACGCGAACCTGGTTCCCCAGATTACGAGACTACCGCTCTTAACCACTACACCACACTGGCACCATCCCCTGCTGCCATATTTCTGGTATCATTGTTCCCTGCAGCAAGTTACAAGCAGAGAGTCATGTCTGGGTTCCAGTGGATAGCCAGGAAACCCTAAATTGCTTCTTTCTCAGTTTTTTCCAGTGTGCCAAGAGTTAAACAAAACAATGCATATCTTGTGAGTCTTCTTTACCCCCACCCACCAATAACTGCTGTTGTGTGCAGCCAGGGAACTATTTTAAATAAATGACATACTATCCAAACAATACAATTTACGAATTGCGTGAATCCAAAACGGGGGGGGGGGGGGAGAGAGAGAAACAGATTTCATGCTCGTATAGAATTGTGCTTTTGTTTTTAAAGTTTTGTGTTGCTTCCTCTCTCTAGCACAGTGCCTTGTTATGATGTGCTGTTGTTCAGGAATATTCTTAGGAATATGCAGATTTCCATTACATAAAGGAACATAAAATATGAAGTGACTAGGATGACAATTCCAAACATCTCCTTCTATGAATTCACTGATTCATTAAATTTATATACTGTTCCAGAGCAAAGCTCTCTGCAATTTTTTTTTTTATCCAAACAATTAATGATCCAAAGCAATGATCCCACTGGAAAATCTTACATTTAGTTTTATCTGCTGAACTAAAATTAATCAGTGAACTAAAATTAATCAGTGACCCTCTTTGTGCTTTTCAAAACAGCAGACTAACTGGCAGAGGAAAAGGCAGTCAAGATTTGCCTTAAAAAGCTGCATCAGAGGTCATTTGAGACCCCTCTACCTAATCCTTAATCCGTGTCACTTCGAACAATCTATGCAATCAGTAAGTAGTTTGGTAGCTAGCAAGATGGGTGCAGTTGCAAGTAAAGAAGACAGTGAGGAGAATCTGATACTCAAAAGGCCTCTGACATCCGATGTAGCTGATTGCTGATAATGTCTATTCTGCAGACTACTTTTTCCTTATTGGCATGAACAGAACACTTAGAGAAGTAGAATATTTTCTTTATATTTCACCAACAGGATCATTTTAAATATCTGAACTGTAGCCTCCTCCATCAACATAGATATTATCCCCATGTCCTGTACAAAATATTTTTAAATGCCAAAGTTAAATGTTTGCAATGGAATGTAGATTCTTCTTTAAATTTAAGCTTTTAAAAAACAGATTCAAGGCATATATATATATATATATATATATATATATATATATGGTTTTGTAAAGGGAAGAGGAAAACACAAACATTTTTTTAACCTTCCTTTGTTTGTTCCTTTGTTAATATCTTGCTCTGCTAGGTTTACAAATCCTAAATAAATAGAAATTAGTGCTCCTTACTTTGCAGTCCATTTGCTTTAGATGTTTGCCTTGAGGGACATTTGTGTATTCTACTAATGGCTGCAGCAGAGTGCTGTCTCATTTTCATTCTGGCAAAAAAAGGCTGTTTCCATGGTTACAGTTTCATTTGCTAGAGAGAAACTGATGGTTGCTAGTGATCCCGTCATAAGCAACTTCTGTCAGATTTCTTATCAAGTAGACATATTTTGACAAAGTGAACGATAACACCATAATAAGAGAAGTAAGTTGCTACTCAGTGTAATGAACCATTTAGCATTAAATGAAATGTGAAACCACACTGTAAAGACAAAATATGTGGGGAGAAAAAGTAATATTTATTTATACATGGCTCTTCCCCAACACACACGTACACACACAATCAATACTGTAATGATGATTGTCTTGCTTGCTTTCCATTGTCAAAGTAGATCTACCAGTGTAAAATTGGTTTACATTTCGGGGTCGCATACATACAAAACCTGCAACGAGCATGCATATCACAGAACGCTTGCATAAAGCAATAATGACATCTAGGTTTCTCTGTCTTAGCCCATTTAACTTGGTTTGGCCCAAGGCTAGCCTAAGGGCTGAGTGAGAGTGTACTATCTGAAAAAAAACATGATAAAAGGCTGGTCACAGCATTTTGCCCCCAACAGATTATATATTACTCTGGCTGTTAACAAGAAATGTTCCAGTCTTAGAAGTGACAAGCAGGGTTGGCTGAGTTCTTTGTTCCTGTGATTGGTGTGATTGGTTCTTGTGATTAATCCAGAGTGTTGTCAAGATCAGAAGGGCAAAGGGAAGGCCTGCTTCAAAATATCCCGTTTGGGTGCTGGAAAAGCCAAAGCAATCTGGGAAAATGGAGTTTGCACAGCATTGTTGGGTGGATGGCACCCCTCTTTTTGAGAGCATCCTCTTGGAGAGTGTTGAAATTGACTGACAGAAAGACACATTCTGGACTGAGGGATCTGACAGCACCTGTTATTGGGATAACATCTGACAAGCTCCAGAAAGTGTCAAAAAGAAGAAGAAAGAGGCAGAAAGAGAAATCCCAAGAGCAACAAAACGCGACAACTGATCATCGCAATATAAAGATACCTAAGCAACCATGAAATATAAATAATAAAAGCAGCAGACAAAAAACAAGCCAGCCAACATGTGGGGGAAAATATACCAGAGTTGTTGCAATGAGTGAGTTTTGTAGTGATTTTTGTAGTCAGAATCTGTAACGTTGAAATCAGCAACAGATGATTTAGCCCTTAGAAAAAAAACTGTTTAAGACTTATTTTTGGTTCCATATGGATAGGATCCATTCAGAAAATTGTTCCATACCTTATGTTGTCTTAATTAGTTGTGCTACATAAATTTACATATTTCAGTAAAAAGGAAGCTGCAGATGGTAGGATGGAAAGCTATCACTGATTAATCAGCACAGTTTGTCAATTAATTAACTACAGAGCTAAAAGATGAAAGGAACAATCCAAAAACTTTCAGGAGATTCACCACCATGCAAAAAACATGATGTGCAATCAAGGACAGCCCCTTTCCTTCAGTGCTCAGGAATTCTCCAGTCAGAAAGAAATCTGGGGATCCCCTTGTATACATTGAGCTCTTCTAGGGTTGTAGAAGAGACCAAGGCTCCCACATACTTCTGCAGCTGCAACAAAGTTGCCAGATAATGAATATTAAGCCCTTTCACTGAGAAATCATCATCATCATCATCATCATCATCATCATCATCCAAACAATGTTCCAAAGAAAAATCTGGATCCCACTGGAAAATCTAACCTTTCGTTTTATCTGCTGAACAAGAAATTAATCAGTGACCCTCTTTGTTCTTTTCAAAACAGCAAACTAACTGGCAGAGGAAAAGGCAGTCAAGATTTGCCTTAGAAAGCTACTACATCAGAGTGGTGCTGTGGTCTAAACCACTGAGCCTCTTGGGCTTGCCGATCGGAAGGTTGGCAGTTCGAATCCCCGCGATGGGGTGAGCTGCCATTGTTTTGTCCCAGCTCCTGCCAACCTAGCAGTTTGAAAGGATATCAGCATGAGTAGATAAATAGGTACCACTGTGGCAGGAAGATAAACAGCATTTCTGTGTGCTCTGGCACTTGTCAAGGTGTCCTGTTGTGCCAGAAGGAGTTTAGTCATGCTGGCCACATGGCCTGGAAAAATTGTCTGTGGACAAATGCAGGCTCCCTCAGCCTGAAAGCGGAGATGAGCTCAACACCCCATAGTTGAATTTGACTGGACTTAACCATCTAGTGGTCTTTCACCTTTACCTTAACTTTTACATCAGAGATCATTTGAGACGCCTTTAACTAATCCTTAATCCATGTCACTTCAAACAATCTTTGCAATCAGTAAGTAGTTTGGTAGCTAGCAAAATGGGCGCAGTTCTCTTTACTCACAACTGCACCCATCTTGCTAGCTACCAAACTACTTACTGATTGCAAAGATTGTTTGAAGTGACATGGATTAAGGATTAGTTAGAGGCGTCTCAAATGATCTCTGATGTAAAAGTTAAGGTAAAGGTGAAAGACCACTCGATGGTTAAGTCCAGTCAAATTCAACAGCAAGGAGAATTTGACACTTAAAAGGCCTCTGATAGCCGATGTAGCTGATTGGAGCAACTCCCTGCAATGCAGAAATATGCAACTATCCCATATGAGGATCGATCCCTTGGCGTTATCAGAAACACACTCAAACCAACTGTGCTATCTAGTTCCAGCACCTCTTAGCTGGACGCAGTTGCCATTATAAGACAAGGGAGGCATTCATGGAGAGTTCCACTACCTCTTTTTCTAGAAAAATAGCACTTTACATAAGCCTTCACACATGTTATGCAAATCTGTGTTCTCTTTTGTCCTTTCTTTTGGTGATGCAAAAGTGGTCATCCTAAGGCTGTTAGGACGGGCATGCCAGGCTGCATATTTCTGCAGGCACTATGCACACTTAACTCACAGTAATATCAATTAAAAAATTATTTCATTGGATCTTGGGTAATAGCAATCTTTACTGGAAACTGGAAAGAAACATGAAAATGGTGTTGCATAGGGAAAGTGTGTGCATGACCAGACCTGTATTCTATTAGAAAACTATTCTCTTGGCATGAAATTCATTGAAGGTTTTAAAGGCCTATCTGTTTTGTGTTACTCATGTCTTTGTTCAACTACCCTGAGGACCACAATGGGACTACTCAAAAGCAGCAGAGCCTATTTAATGATTAAAGATTTCCATCCCGTATTGAGTCATCAGGTATTAAGTGTACTCATCTTCCTATTCAGCTGCTATTATCAAGTGTGACTGATTGCACTGAAACGTTTATTTTTGAATCTTACTTTCCTGTTTTGCAGCTGAGTTTGGAGTTTTCTTTTCTGTTTCTTCTCTCTCAAGCACTCCATTTACACAATATCTCTCTCACACCTTTTAGCATCTTTTTATGGATCCTCTCCTTTAATAGTACAATTGTGTGTCCTCTGAGAATGTTTCCATTTTAACTTGACCGATTAAGATCATTCTTCAATCTTGCCTCTGTAACTATTCAGAATTAAACAAAACTAGAGCTACTAGAGACCTATTGTTCATCACTGATGTGTTAAGTGAAACCATGTCAGACTACACAATAATATCCTCCAATATTCTGTGGGAAATTACAATTCATAAAGTGAAGTACTGATGATGTATTGAAGTAAAACTCTGCTTCCATTATCGAAAAGCAGTGGCACTGCCTTGATTTTTGTATTTAAGCAAATAGTTGTGCAAATAGTTTTGGTAATGCACACAACTGAAAAAGAACTAAAGGTACATAAAGCAACTTAGTAAAATGGAACTCCTTGGCATTGCTTAAGTTCAGATAAAGTGGAGGAGAAGGAGGCAGCTATGGCTATACACTGGAAACAATATTCTCTGATCTAAAATAACCAACAACTATTCTTAATATATGAAGACTCTCTTGCAATTAACCAGTGCTGGAGAAGAAAATATACTCTGTGCCTCCTAAGCAGCACTTTCTTTTCATGCCCTCCTTCTTCTTGTAAGCAACTCTCACCTCTCACCAGTCTCTTTGATTCATGAAGAAAAATACAATCAATGGCTGCTAACCACATTGGCTATAATCTTCCTCAACCTTTGGACACAGCATGCCAGGTGCTGGGAATCACAACCAGGGAGAATGCTGTTGCACTTGGGTTCTGCTTATGGGTTTCCATAGGTATCTGGTGGCCACTGTGAAAACAGGGTGGTGGTCTAGATGGGCTTTTGACCTCATCCAGCAGATTCTTCTGTTCTTTCCTTCTTACATAACACATCTCCTGAGAGTGCTTTCCTCTTCCAGAGGCAAAGCAACATGCTCCAGTACCCGGAACAGCGCTTGTCCCAGGGGTGTGGCACGTGTCCCAGGGGGTACATGGTGAGCAGTGTGTGCCCTGGGGGGGTGCCACCGATCAGAGGTTGGCATTTTGTCCCCCCCCCCCTTTGGACTGGTACCTGGAGCAGACCGCCCCCCACCCCCACTCCCTGGAACGCCCCTGCCTGCTTCCTAGGTAAACCTTTCCATATTCCGCACAAATGTTGCATCCTGGACCTGGACAAATGTTCTCCTAGCACATCCTTTACTGAGTGTAATAACTTCATCTTCTTTATATACAAGAGATGCACAAGACCACTGCCGCCAGAACCATACACCAGAATAAAGAACCACTGGACAAGGTACATCTGCATGGTTAGAAAGTAAGTTCTTTCTTTAATTTGGAAAAAAGCTGGTTATATCCTTATGAATATATTCTCTGACAGTCTTCCTCAACCTCGGCCCTCCAGATGTTTTTGGCCTACAACTCCCATGATCCCTAGCTAGCAGGACCAGTGGTCAGGGATGATGGGAATTGTAGTCTCAAAACATCTGGAGGGCCGAGGTTGAGGAAGCCTGTTCTCTGACATGAAAATGCCACTACTCTGTCAAAAGAAAGAAAAAGAAAAATACATGAACGTGTTGCTCACATTGACATATATAATTGTTCTAAATAAAATAAAATCTAAAAACAACAAAAATGTATTCTTGCCTTTCTGTGGGTTATCTCCAACTCAGTTAGATTATATTCACTGACATTAATATACCTAAGTTATACATGCCCATTATTTTTAATAGGTCTCCTCAAAGTAGGACTAATGTTGCCTACAACCAGATTATTTACTGCCTTGCCCTCTATATACTATTGTTTATCAGTATATTCTTACCCACAACTTACACTCTTCTAGCTCTAATTCCCTCTGCCTTCTGAAAGACTCCTGTTCTCTACTGTGATTCCTTTAATTTGCTGTCCTGTATAGGAAACTACATCCTTGAACATGTACATGGGGCCATTTCTCTTCCTTCAAATTGCTCTTTCAAATCCTACAGGTGTTATCAGATAGATGGGCCAGCAGAGAAGTAGAGGCGTAATTAACCACACAAACCAAGTTCATAATACCAGCTAGACAAATCAAGCTAATTTGTTAAAGTTTACAAATATTCCATGTTCAGTGTAGTTATTGAGCAGTGGTCAGCAAACTTTTTCAGCTGGGGGCCAGTCCACTGTCCCTCACACTTTGTGGGGGGGGGGCAGACTATATTAGGGGGGAGAACGAATTCCTATGACCCACAAATAACCCAGAGATGCATTTTACATAAAAGCACACATTCTACTCATGTAAAAACACCAGGCAGGCCCCACAAATAACCCAGAGATGCATTTTTAAATAAAAGGACACATTCTACTCATGTAAAAACATGCTGATTCCCGGACTGTCCGCATGCCAGATTTAGAAGGTAATGGGGTCGCATCTGGCCCCTGGGCCTTAGTTTGCCTAACCATGTTATTGAGTCATCCAGATGTCATCATCATTGGTTAAATACAGGGATCCTCTGGAGGTGTTTGTTGACTCCTATGGTTTCTTCAAAAGATGGTGCAAACACAAAGCTAAAAAAATTAGCACCTTATGGTAAATGGCAAGTCACCATTTGTATTTGAGAAAAAGGATCTATCACCTGTTTTGGATTGCTTTGCAATAAGAAGTATCTGGAAGTTTTCTGGAACTAGCCATCTTTGTTATTGTGACCTTGGTCTTTATCGCTTAATTGGAGCCATTCTGCTATAACTTACCCTTCTGAGACAGCATCTCATTATTCCTGGCAATTAGCTGCAACACCTGGTAAAAGCTGTGCATTCTCTGAAAAAGAAAATTCATTTCTTTCGTTAAATGGGCTCTTTTCAGAAAGACAAAAATGTAGTTTAGGCTTTTTTTCCTGGCATGCAGGCCACCGCTAAGTAACACAGGCACCAGGAAGAGTAAAGAAATGGCTAAAATGACATAGAAGGATAAGGCAGGAATGAACTGAGTGAATTGGCAGTGCCAGTGTGGTGCAATGGTTAAAGTGTTCAACCTGGGGGGAAAACAATCAGAAAGCGCATGGACAGTATGATGAGCACTGGTGGTACCCATTGGTGTAGCCAAGGGAGGGGGGAGGGCTGCCCCCCCGATCAAGTAAACCAATAGAAATACTTAAGTAACTGGCTGATCACGTTGGTTCTACCCACCCCCAACAAAAGTCCTTCCCTCCTAACAAAAATCTCCTCCCAAAATAATAATAATAAAAAAATTCTGGCTACGTCCATGGTGGTATCCCACCTGGTTTTCACATTGGCTTCCCTCTTGTTTCGCTCTTTCTGTTTGCCGGCCGATTATTTTATCTTCTTTTCTGTTTCATGTCATTTTTGGCCAACAGCTTCATATGGAAGGCAGTAAGCTGTTTGTCCAAGCGGGTGAAGAAAGCAACAGTTTGAGCTGCAGCTGCCACCTTGATCAGGGGAGGGCCACATCTTACTAGGCAACCTTCCAGATGCCATATGCCAACGATGGCTGGCACAATAAATGCCAATTTTACTTTGTACAGTAGACTAATTTCTACACACATTCACATGCTCCTCTCTTTCAAGCAACCGTCATGATCAGAATTCTCTGTGGCAGGAACATTCCATGTTTAGGGAGTCATGGCAGAAAAGGTCCATTCTCTCGTTGTCATCCTTTGCTCATCCCTTTGAGAGGGCACACAAAGGGCCTCAGATGATGAATGCAAGACCAAGTGAGCACCAGCTAAAATGTCTAGTGGACACCAGAATTGAAAAATGTCTCAACATTGTATTTACACAACATAAGTTCAAAAAGAAAATATGACAAATATTATGATGTTGATGATGTTAATTTTTTTTACCTCCAAACATATTACTTGGAACAGCAATATTTCATAACATTTCTCTAAAATTTTGACTTCTCACTCAGTGAAGCCTCATGTCAAATTTCTTAGTGATAGGACACATCATGTTAATGTTAACATTTTAATTTTAAGAACTCATACTATCTTAACATGATGGCAACATGCCTTAGGCTGTCAGCTTCTTCTTCATAATCATCATCATAATACGTATAATTAATTGCATTCATGGGTATAACAAATTTAATTGCCATTGGCTATATTTTATACTGTATTGGCCCAAATAAAAGCCACACCCAAATATAACCCACACCTTTAAAATTGGAGCGGGGGAAGAAAAAAAAGAAAACCCGCCGAACATAAGCTGCTCCATTCCTCACTACTCCTGGCTGTATACTGGGCAGGGGGCGAGAAGCCGCACTGTGTTGCTGGAGGCCTTTCCCCTTCCTCACTCTCTTCCCACCCTTGGGGGAGAGGACAGTGGACTATGTGTGGGGCGGGCGCTGCTTTGCCATGCTCCTGGCTACATACTGTAAGGTTGCAAATATAAGCTACACTTTCACTTTTCACGGTTGGGATTTGGGGGGAAAGTGAGGCTTATATTCAGGCCAATACGGTATGTGCTGTAAGCTGCCCAGAGTGGCTAGGGAAACTCAGTCAGGTGGGCAGGTTATAAATAAAATAACAACAACAACAACAATAATAATAATAGACAAATGTATCACAGTCATTACTGTCTGTATACCAGCAGTAATTAGTACAGTCGTATCTTGGAAGTCAAACAGAATCCATTCTGGAAGTCCGTTCAACTTCGAAAACGTTCAGAAACCAAAGCGCGGCTTCTGATTGGCTGTAGAAAGCTCTTGCAGCCAATTGGAAGGCCCGTAAGCCCCGTTGGATGTTCGGCTTCCAAAAATAGTTCACAAACTGGAACAGTCACTTCTGGGGTTGTGGTGTTTGGGAGCCAAAACATTCGAAAACTAAGCTGTTTGAAAACCAAGGTACGATGGTATAGTCAGGCAAATCGTCAAAGCTATGAGAATAGTGTGAAACATCTGAGGACTAATGGGCAGCTGTGTGCAACACTGCAACCAAAGAGTCTATGCACAAGATCCACAACCTCATTTACTTTGCATTGTTTCACAGGAAGTATGACAATGCAATGGAAAAAGCAGTAGAAACAGTTCCCAAAGCTTGAAATCACTATTTTCAGGAGAGCTTTCCCCCAAAAAGCTCAGCATTCAAAGGATTAACAAAATCAGCTGTTCAGATAAACAACAGTGGTGTTTACATGGTGCTACAATGGCAGATATATGCATGGAGAGGTAGATAATAATTTTGGGTAATGGTAAACTTTGGATAACCAAACTCTGGAAAATGAAGGTTGTGATCTATTGCAATGTGACTGTCCTCAATGCAAATCCAGGGAGTCCACAGCTATCTTCACCAGATCTGGCCCTTTAAAACTCCATAGCTGCTTTTGAAGCAAGGTTAACATACAAATAAATGACTGATAAGAATGCGGCTATAGCCAAAAAGAGCACTGTATGCTTTATTTTTCAGATTGACCTTTACAGGTTTTTGAGCCCAGAGCCCTGCAGACTTCCCATCAGAGTTGTTTTTCATTGCACTGCTCTGTTTCTTAGACCCATGGAAACTTTAGATAAATGTATACCATCATCTCTGCTGACACAGTATCCTCTTTCACTCCAAGGGCTGAGAGAAATGTTCAAATGCTAAAGAAATGTGTAGACAACAGGAAACAAACCAAGGATTCTTAACAGATGTGAACTCATTCGGGTTTCATTTCTTAAAAATAAAGCGTTTGACTACCTTAAGTAATAGCTAATGAGGCCCAACTGCAAGTAGAAACAAATTAATTCCAAACTATCCACTGTCACTCTCTTATTATAGTCAGGATGTTTCAGGGAGAGGAAAAGAATAGAGTAATGCTCAGAATTTATAAAGGGTTTATTAAGAAAAAGTTTTAAAAATACTTTACATCCATTATCCCAGCTGTCCTCATAAGAAACCTGTACCATTTCAAAGGCAGGCTATATATATAGAGAAGAAGAGTTTGGATTTGATATCCCGCTTTATCACTACCCTAAGGAGTCTCAAAGCGGCTAACATTCTCCTTTCCCTTCCTCCCCCACAACAAACACTCTGTGAGGTGAGTGGGGCTGAGAGACTTCAGAGAAGTGTGACTGGCCCAAGGTCACCCAGCAGCTGCATGTGGAGGAGCAGGGAAGCGAGCCCAGTTCACCAGATTATGACTCCACCGCTCTTAACCACTACACCACACTGAGAGATAGAGATAGAGAGGGGGGGAGCATATCCTGGAGAGGTTTGCCTAGCTGCGGTGTCAGTAAACTGTGATAATGCTGAAATCCAAGAAGGCCTGTTAATATTGACATTCTGCTGGATTCTAAAGATGCACGTCTTTAAGCAAGCATTTCCTGGAACTTGAACTTCTTGACCAAATTGTTTCCATTCTTTAACTGTCTTAATTGCTGTGCTTTTTAACTGTTAACTTGTTAAAATTCAATTGTACCTCTCAATTAAATATTGATTTTACAATTTATTTTATACTTGCAAACTGCTTAGAAGTCATTTTGGTAAGCAGTCTATAAATTAATAATTAATAATCAATCAATCAATCAATCAATCAATGATGCATCTTACTAGATCACAGTCAGACCAAAGGAGTGCAGATATTGACTTCAAGGTTGGATTACTGCAATATGCCCTGAGTGACTCTTCCCTTGATCCAGAAGTCGCAGTTAATGTAGAATGTTCTAGAACAGCCGCTGACAGAAGTTAGCAACTGTTAGGGTTGGCCTGTGCTCACCACCACAGAGTTGGCCTATGCCCATCAAGTCTTCTGAGCAAGGGGGATGGCAGATCTCATGAGGTCTTGAAGAGCCAGCCACCACAGGACACCTGTTGATTTATTTAATTATTACAACTATATCACATCTTTCCTCTGCCTCCCCCATTTTATCCTCATAACCATATCTGAAGGAGCGTCTCCTTCAACCTGGACACTGAGCTCCAGCTCCGAGGGCCTTCTGGCGAAAAGCGAAGCTACAAGGAACCAGGCAGAGGGCCTTTTTGGTGGCGGCACCCACCCTGTGGAACGCCCTCCCATCAGATGTCAAGGAAATAAACAACTATATGACTTTTAGAAGACATCTGAAGGCAGCCCTGTTTAGGGAAGTTTTTAATGAGTGATGTTTAAATGTATTTTTAATCTTTTGTTGGAAGCTGCCCAGAGTGGCTGGGGAAACCCAGCCAAATGGGCGGGGTATAAAATAACAACAACAACAACAACAACAACAACAACAACAACAACAACAACAACAACGTCTGCCTTCTGAAGTCCTACGGTCTGGTTGCTTCCTGGCTGGCACAGGGCCTTCTCGGTGATGGGTTCCCATTTGGGGAACACTCTCCTCGGTGAGGTGCATGTGTCTCCCTCACTACTGACTTTCAGAAGAAATTCATGTTTACTCAAGCATTTGACGGCTGATACTGGCCATGTCAAGCATGAAATTAATAACTGTCAGGGTAATATGATTGCTTTCAAATATTTTAGATTCTCAGTCATCTGTAAGGAATCGGTCGTCCCAAACTGGACACTCCATAATTTGATTGGGTTTTTCCATAGAAATCTTCCACAAAATGATTCCATCACAATCCAAATGGAGCTTCTCTCATATGCACAAGCTTGGCATTTCCAAAAATGATTCACTATTATTAGTAGTACTGATATTTGACTTGTATAGTGACACCGATGTGGAAAGTGCTTTACAGAACGTAAGAGCAGCCTCTGTCCACAGGGCCGAACAAATTTAACATCAGTCAAATTTATTTATTTAAACATTTATATTCCACCTTTCTGTAATATATCATACCCTTGGCACCTTATATGATATGAACAGCAATCAACAAATAAATTTTGCAACCCTATAAATAAGAACAAGAGACAAACAGCAGCAATGAAACAAGATTGTGAAAATGTATCAGGAGACAGAAAAACAAAACAAGTAAGCACAAGCTCTGACTAAAAATGACTGGTGGGATATAATGGTCTTAGGAACCCATTTAAAATTGTGCAAAGAGAGGACCAGGTAGACCTCAATTGGTGGGCATTTCCAAAATTTAGGTGTCCCTTTCTCTTATTTTTTTGTATTTTTAATATTTTGTTGGAAGCTGCCCAGAGTGGCTGCGGAAACCCAGCCAGATGGGCGGGGTGTAAATAATTAATTAGCAATATTATTTCTCATTCCCTTCTCCTTCCCCTCTGTTGCTGAGAGGACAAGAAGGGAGGCCTCAGAAATGGAATGCAGATCTCAGACAGATCTCTTACTTGAAAGGAAGCAACTGCATAATCGATCCTGGCAAAGGAAATTCATGAAGGAAGTTATCATGAGAAACCACATGTATGCATTTCCACTGCTGCACATGAGGATTTCTGTATTATGGCCATAATATTCCAGGTCTTCGTGAGCTCAGTTACCATGGGTGATATCCAACTTTAGTCATCCTCAGATCAGACCCATTAAAATAGAAGTCCACTGATTTCAGTGGGTCTGCTTTGAGTATGACTTAGTTGGATATTACTCTATGAATGTGAAATTTGTACCAAAGAACCTTTCTTTAGGACTCCTACAATATTGTAAATGTTAAACTCAGCACCTGAGTTTCCAAACAATGCAGAGTACAACAATGCATCTCACAAACACTGATACTCAAAAATTAACAGACACTGATCACTTACTCTAATGAGTCATTGTTTGCCATTAGTTTAACATAGGGTCTTCAGCCTAAAAGCACAATTTTTGCAAAACACTTAAAGCGATTGTAAGACCGTATAGAAGGCAAGGCCTTCAGTATAACCTATTTAACTGACAAACAATTACATTTTGGATTGAAGAGGTGAAATGATTAAGAATATTTGACTTAGTTGCCATGACAGCATGCATTTTTCATCAGGCAGAGTGTAATTACTACAATTTCAATGATGTAAAATCAAGAAAGATGATAACAAACAGCAGAACCATGGAGATATTGCCATTGCAAGCAGGTTGCCATAGCAACAGCGATAATAATCTCAGTGATAGATGTTTTCTCTTGCTCTTTCCATTTTGTACGGTTATAACATTCAGAGCTAGTTTTTACCACAGCTTTTTATAGTTTATTAGACTGTCAAAATAGTTTATGGGATGTTGTTGCAAAGGAAATGACTGAGTTCCGCACCCTAATAAAAATGCCAAATACTCTGTTTACATACTGCTTGGGCATTTAACAAACATTTAAAAAATGGTATGAAAAATGATTTGATATTGTATCTATATTAATCAATTTGCAAGGCATAAGCTTTGCTACTGAAGGTCAAAGAAACACTGTCAAAGCATGACTTTTTAAAAAGCCTTTTCAAGTTTGCTCTCATGACTTTAAGCAGCCAGCCCCCTTTTACTTAAATATTATTGAAAAGCAAACAGCCTGCAGGAAAAGATTTTACAGAACTCTATGATCAACAGCAAGCCAAGACACATTGACGGCTTAAATGTGCAAGGACTTTAAAATGTCACATCATAGAATTTGTCAATGGGTGTTAATGAAATATTCATTTACCCACTGATATCCTGCCTTCAGAGTTTCACTATCAATTTTATGTTAATAGAGCTTGGATTTCACCCAATATATTTATTAATCAGATAAAATAAATATGTAGCCATTAATGTGCATTCATTAAGGTACACATCAAATATTAAAATAAATGTACACATTAGCATATCTATGTATCATTTGAAATTAGAAATGATCTTGAAATCCTCACTGATGTCATTTTTAACAAACATGCAAAATTAATTTTAACTGAAGCTTGGAGAATTTTGCATTTCAAGTTGTGTGTATTTGTGTATTTGAAGCTACAAAATCAAATAGGGTTTCTGCATTCTATAATACTAATCTCCAGGACCCAAAAATCTACATAAAACTTCAGTAAAATATTGATATATTTCCTTGGATATTCACTCGTGTTGCTTTTTCAGATCTTTGAACTATATTGGGGCTTTTTTTTGGGGGGGGGCTTCTTCTTCTGAGTCCTTTCATATTATGTTCCAGATTTTACATATAGTACTGCTTACATTTTAGAAGCCCTCTCGTTTTTTAAATGCTGAACAGATGCAACATTTGAGCTCTAGTCTGCAATGAAAACCTGAAAGTTCATGACCATCTGATTAAGTAAACTGAAATGATCCCCCACCCACTTCACTGTACTGCAACTCTCCAGTACAATTTTGCTTACCCAGTCAGAAGATAGCAAAGTCCCTTATCTCCCATTCTGAGTCTTTCACACTTCGACATCTATATGCTTTCAACTGGGTTTGCACTGCTCCAGGCAAAGAGATAGTTGCTGCAATATTCTCTTTCCTCTTGCCTTTGTACTGTGCCCTAGCTTCTAGCACCAGCTTTAAGCCCATCAACCTACTGATGATCTCCATTCAGAGAAGAGAACATAAGAAGGCAAAAGAGAGCTAGACTGAAAGTGTGTGATGTAATACAAGTATGGCTACAGAATGGTAGGAAGAGTTAAAGAAGATAAAGAATTTCTCAAATGTCAGGCAAATGAATCCATTGCACAAAACACATTCTGTCATAACCTCCTCTCTGGTGATGAGAGAGTTAGTGCAACTGACATTGGGTGGTATGGTTTGACAGTTGCTAAGTTGCTCCTGCACATCTGCTCATTGATTAACTTACAGTATAAAAGGAATCCAACTGCGATCAAGTGATTTAAATCAATGTGCATATGTGCTGAAGCACATCAGTAACCTGGAAAGGGGGGATGTATACTGAAAAACGAAGAAACATACTCAGTTTCCAAAATTCATTTTAGAAATTCTCCAGGTGAAGCTGGAAAGTTGGTAGATCAGAACCTTGGTACCATCATGGAAACCACCACCACCACTTTCTCTGTCCGTGTACACAATTATTCTTGCCTATAACCTTCTCTGAGTTGGAGACCTTTCCTGAATGATAAAATCACCCAATAGAAGTCCATTATAGCAGCTGTATAGCCTGATCTTCCTGAAGGCTATTGAGAGAGAGAGAATCCTATTGTGACTGAATGGACTTTTCCCTTTCAATCTGCAGGCTTGTGTGCCATTTTAAATGCTCACGTATGCAAATATATGTCATTTTTTTTTAATAAATTGGGATCATTTTACCACTCAGAACTGGCACTGTTATAGATGCCACAAGATACTCATTCCACATTTCTAACAAATCAGTCCTTTAGTGTGGCAGCACCTAGGGCAGGGCCACACCATACATTTACATCACATCCAGTGCGCACTAAAAGCACATGAAACCCCTCAAAGCGTGTAGAAAACTGTAGCTTCCCCCTCACAGAGATACAATTCCTGGCAGTCTTAACAAACTACAGTCCCCAGATTCTTTGGGAGAAGTTATGTGCTTTAAATGTGTGTTCGGTGTCAGCAGTGCCAACTTGACCCAGTGACTGCAGGTGCCTAGGGCCATGGGTGCCATGCACCATGCATGGCCCTGGCATCAAAATTTGTGGATTACCTGGCCACTTCATGAGGAATTGTGGGCCCCAGGGAGTTGGCACCTACACTTTTGAACTTTCTGCCTCTATCAGGTGGGCAGCCTGGCTATGGTGCTTTTGACACCTGCTTAAAACCTTTTTTTGTTTAGGCAAGCCTACCCAGATATGTAGAAAGTTGACATGTGTTTTAATCACTAGCCTATTGCTGATTTAAACTATGTTTTGAATATTTTATATTCCTGTTTTTAACCATTTTTAATTGATAATTTTAATGTGTGTGTTGTTTCTTGCAAACCATTTAGAGGCTTTATTACAATCAAATTTATGAATTTTAAAATAATAATATAATATAATATAATATAATATAATATAATATAATATAATATAAATATCCTCAGTGATTCCTTCCTCAGCAAGAGTCACCAGCCGTACTTTAATCCAAGCTTTTGCAATGAAAAGTGCTTCATAATGGCACTGCCCTTCCTGTTGAATGCAGCCTGCTCTCACTGCAATCTTTGGCAGCAAACATAGAATACATTTCTGGCTGGCTGAATGCAGTGTTCTTCCGTTCTTCCATTGCCTCCCCAAGAACGGTGCAAATTTGGAAGTATTTCCCCAAAAGCCATAAGAATGCAGCAATCTACACACAGGAAGTGAGCTTCAGAATTTTGCCATTCACAAAGTATTTTGTTCTGTTGACGTCCACGCTTACATCTTCCGCTACCCAAATTGAGAACAGATCTGACAAAGGGAGCTACAGGATAAACACTTGAGAAACTGCAGTTGGTGAAGATGCTGTTTCTGAAGCATTTTATTATGGAAATTCTCATCTTTCAAGAGAGAGTTCATCAATAATTAAAGTTGCCACCTGTTCCTAATTTTAAAAGACTACCCCTCTTGTAATTATACCTGATGCCTCCTGTCCCACAAAATGTTGATATATGGAAGCAATACTTGTGCTTTAATTTGAAGATTAATTGCAGGTTCAGTTGTTGTTATCATGAAAACTCTCATTAACAACATAATTGAAAATGCACATTTGAATTATGCATAGCAAGAACTCTGAACCTTGATGGGCCAAATTCATTACCAATATACACTCCTGTTGCTCAGTCACAACCACTGTATTTACTAGACAGTCCATGGCCACAACAAAGCCTGCCACAGACCAGTAGTAAACCAATGTCTGTCTGAGACCATTTGAAGCCATAATTTAGGTGACATTTGCAGTTCATTTATACTCAGAATGTAAAGTCATCTTCTGAGTTTTTATTTATTTATTTATTTATTTGTTTGTTTACTTACTTATTTACTTACTTACTTATGAGATGTTCCCCCATTTCCCCCCCTAGGTGACAGGATTTAAAATGTGATGTACCAATGAAAACTATATTACAATAAAGCCACAACAAGCTTAAACAACAGCCAGCAAGGGTACACAGCACCAACACTTCTTTTGTGATTGTCAAAAAGTGTGGCACTTACTGTAACAACTTCATGGTGAGTACCAGCACCTACTTTTTCTATAAAATAAAGCACTGCATATATAGCACATTACTTTAAAAGCTGTCAAATATATGGAGTAATACCCTCAACCAAATCAGAGCGATTTACTAAACCAGATCTTAAAAGGCCTGGGAGAGCAGAAAGGTTTTAAGCTCCCCAAAAGACAATCATGTGGGCACATTTCTTAACCAGGAGGCAACCACCAAGAAAAAATGCCCCCTTCTTCTCTTTTATGCCAATCCTCCAAGCTTCAGCTGGAAGGAGCTTATGGAGACAAGCACCAGTAGTTGACTTTGGATATGGGTAGGTACAAGGTCCAATTATCCTTATCTGGCTGGGATATAAGCTTGTTTTCTGGGAGTGTATCTTTTCCCCTTATTATTTTTTAAAAGCTCCTATTCACTCTGCTGAGGCTCAAAGGAGACTTGCTTCAGGCTCCATGTTTGGTACCACTCTTGAATAGTAAGCTCTCTCTCTCTCTCTCTCTCTCTCTCTCTCTCTCTCTCTCTCTCTCTCTCTCACACACACACACAGAAAACATTTCCTATATGGTGTGGTCCATGGTGCCGGTTGGGCAGAAGAAGTGGAAGCAACTGACCCTGCCCACTTGGCTCTTTAATTCAAATATTCTCCCCAGAGGTATGGAAGCATACCACATGGAAGGAGCCCCTAAGCAGCTGTGAATGTATATTCTTTTTTAATGACCAGAGTTGGGTGGTAAGAGGCACCGATTGCTATATCATCCCTCTGCACCTGCAAGAAAGGTACCAAATATTTGTTCAGCTGATTTTCAAAACAGATGTTCAACCCTCAAAAACCTCTTACAAGCTGCCTGAGACTTAGAAAGATGAATGAATTAAAATTTAGATTGAAAATGTCATTGGATTTTACAATATGTTTCTTAGGGACCACTCTGATCAATTTTCTGTCTCATGTATTTTAGCCTACCATTTCCCCCATTACTTTTATGTGTTTTATTCTCATGTGAATGTACTGCGGATAACATTCTGGATGATATTAAGCTTCAGAAAACCAGTGAAGTTCCTTTTACTACTCATTCTCTTTCAGATTTTATATAACTGTTTAACTATAAGACGATTCTAGCTCAAATTTCTCTCTCTAACTTGTACAGTCTGTCTTTGCTTTCCATCCAGTAACCTCTTTAAAATCCTATTAGCAAGCATTTTCTTCCAGACACTGTCTTATTTCAATATTATTTTTTCAGTGCAGTTATTCATCAGAAAAAACCCCTACTTATATTTAGTTCAGAAAGTTCCCAGGTTCAAGATTAAACATGTTTCTGTTTTCTTTTGTAATTCCCATGAGTGCATGATTAGATCATTTTATTATGCAATGTAATGTACAAATTATTGTACTGTGCAAGCAAAAAAGAAAAATCCTCTCAAGACTGAACTGAACCTTTGTTTTGTTTTGTTTTGTTTTGTTTTAACAATTGCTTGGAGAGGAGTTCAAACAAAACACTGATTTGCCCTCCAACCCCACTTTCTAGATCTTTTCTTAATTCTTCAGAGTAAAAATTCTAGGTACAAATTCTACGTAACTTTCCCTATTATTATTCTACAATAACAGCACATTCATTAACATGTCGTCTATCTTTCCACTTTCTTCTTCTACTTGGCTGGTCTGGGTGGGAGAAGCACCATCTAAACATAAAGTAGGTGAACGCATGTAGAATCTTCCTTCTGACTATCATGCTCCATCTATGAAGGTCTAAAAGGTTCATGCATGTGCTGGGACTTGCAGGGACTGCCCCTGCCTCTAAACACACTTTTAACACTTGAGGGTTCAGACAAACATCTGAAGGGGGCTTCAGATGCTTAAGAAACAAAACTGTAGGAAGATTGCTGCTTAAGGAACCAGACTGTTAATATAATCCCATCAAGCTCAGTAGAGCTTATTGCCAAGTAAGTGGATAAAGGATTGCAGCCTGTAGCTCTTAAAAGAAGACACAGGTTCCATACATGCACATTCTTCAGTTAAGAGAAAAGTTAAGCTGCTTATAAATGTACCTGTGCTCCAAAAAGAAACCCTCCTCCCCATGTTCCAGACATTTCCAGAGGGTCCTTCAGCTGTCAAGTGAAGCATTTGTTGTGTGGAATGGGTTTCAATGGGAAAGACAGAGTGGGGAATTCTCTGTGTGAGAGACTCATTGTGTGCACAGAATGTGACTGTTGTTTTGTTTCTTCCTCGTTCATTTGTATTAATTAACAAATAAGGCAATACTAACCAATATTTGCATGTCTTGCTTTGTTGATATGACCTATAGATCTAGTTTTTTGGTATAGTTATTTGTTGATGAGCAGCACATCAGCAACCTCAGATTGTTTCCACTCATTCTCACGATCTTCACATTCTGCACCTTGCTTTTAATGTTGCAGCACAATCTTATGTGCATTATATTCAGAAGCATATCCCAGTGGTTGCTATTGGGACTGCTCCTTGGCAAGGAGCTAAGGAGGCAATTATTTCTAGCCCATCCTGTGTTCATTGCAATCAGCATTGTTTCCGTTACACTCCCATTAGACTTCCATTCACTAAGATGTCAATAATTACATAATTAAATTCAATGTATTTCAGTGGAAGGGCAGCATGGAAAACAATCTAGAGAATAATGTAATTAATTGTGTAATGTTTGTGGACTAAAAAACCCCCAAACCCTATGGAGCCTACTGCTCATATTCACTTTTTTGATTTCCATTTCTGAACTAGAGCAAACATGTGAATTGTGGCAATTTTCATCCCTGTCCCCATTTCTCTGACATCCATACTCCTAAGCATAGTATTACAACTCACTTTATGGCATTTTAATCTCTCGTTTCACCACAATCAAAAATCTTAAAATGGTTCTTTTGCCTTTTCTCCTCAGTCTTCTGTTTATGTAAAGAGAACTCCATTGTATTCTGAATCTTCTCTCTTTTGTTGTCTTGTTCTTTCTTCTCAGTGAGTTGCCTCTATTGTGTCTTCTCCTCTTCTTTCTGATTTCTCATCAATCACAGAAATCAACAGGACTCAGAAGTGTTTTATTTAGCTACTTGGATAAAGTCTGGTGCAACTTAATAGTTTTATTCCTACTCTCTGTTTGTGACAAAATGTCCTAATTGATATACCACACACACAAAGGAAATAATGAAAAAAACCTTCAGTGTTTGAGTTAAATGTTCCAAAAACCTCTGCCTAAAACCTCAGAATGTGGGAACTTAATTAAAGCAAAGTTATTTAACTACTGATGGTTTCATTTGAGCTTAAATGCTTCAAGGGCTGGTAATTATAAAGAAGTTAACATGTTCTCTTTCTTGAATAATTTGATTTATGTTTCTCTGCATTAATATTTCCACTATATCATTGCTATGCAAAATTTAAAAACAAACTAAAGGTCAATGTAGGTTAATGTGTAATTTACAATGTTATTTTCCACAAAATACACTGTATAAATTAACTGCAGATTACAACTGGCCACATATCTTTTGCAGGAAGACCCAGACAGACAAATAGAAAAATCAATTTGTCATCTAGAGTGCTGGATACCTTATTCACATTTTATCACTTAGGAATTGGACTGGTACGGTACTGAACCATGCTTAGTGATGTGTTGAACTGCACCAAAGTGGCTGATAATGCTAAGAGCAAGACTAGGTCCGCCATATTTCACATTATACAGCTACCTTCTGTAGCTGTATAATGTGTGCAAATATGTCCATTTCAGGTTCTTGTTTTTCCAGACTTTAAGTCCTTCACATTTCCTCACATTTTTTTAAAAAAAAACCTCGTGGAAATTAATCAGCATTTGAGTGCAAATTTCTCACAATATACACATTTTGTATGCAATTTGCCTAACACACACATTTTTGCATATGTTTCCCTAATATAAAGCATTTTGTATGTTATTTTCACTAATATATGCAGTTCTATGCACACTTTACCCCTGTATATGTTTTCTGTACACATTACCTAGCTGGAAAATTGCACTGCAAAATTCAAAGAAGTATGAATTTTGAAGAATGGCTGTGTTTCAGTTCCGATATTGTTTTAGTAAGTGCAAATTAGGTAAGTTTGCCTTTAAATGTGAACTTAGTTGAGGCTGAAGGGTGTGTCTGAGTTTGGCAAATATATTGCAGAAAGAAATAGGTTGCGAAGTATAGTAAGACTGACAGAAAGGATAATGAAAACCTAAGGTTTATTACTGATGGCATCCTAAATCATTCTAAGAATAGGATTTACATGGAGTTCAGAAGTTAATAGTAGCACATGCTAAGTCATACTTGGACTAAGTAACCTGGAGAAGAAACAAGGAGGAGGTAAAGCTTGAGTGGAAGTAACTACATTGCCAACAAGTAGCTACTGGAAGAGAAGGAATCAGTGATGGAAGAATAGGTTGTCTTTCTGTCTGTTGCCTCCTAACTGGTTCAGGTAACTTATTTCAAGTGTTGTTGTTTTAGCTGCAACAGCAGGAGCACTGGCAAAGCACTCAGGTAGCATCACTACCTCCTTCCCTCCCAAACACCTACTGTGAATCTATGTGCTCTACCTGCTGACTGTTTCTTGCATATTCCTTGCATATTCCTCTCCCTTGTGGATCCATGGAGGTGGTCACGATGATGCAAGATGCCACTAAGCTTAAAGGGGCACCATAAGAGCTGAACGGAGACATTGTACAGAAGTAAAAATGCCTGCCTCCCGTGGATCCATGAGCGCAACCATATCTTTCCCCATACAACCTCTCCAAGACACATGGCAGGTCATTGCATCCCACTGCTTCCTGGTGGAGCTGCAAGCACATTTTCAACAATTCCAACCTGGGTAGCCAGTTCCTGTAAAAGGAAATCAATAGTAGGGTAAATACTTGGACCACCTCTTCATGGAACCCAGCAGCACTACTTTAGGAAGGGGGTGGGCGGTTTGAACAGATGCCCCCTGAAGTGTCTGACCACTGTTTCCTGCTGTAACTGAGTCTTTACAGAATTGATCTGTGGATCAGTGCAGATGGAGCTTTTACTCTTTTGTCTTGGACATGACTAGCTTTTTGCCAGGCCTGTAAATTATGAATTGGTACATTTCCCCAGCTTCCCTTTGGTAGGGTATAGCCGACTTATGAGCTGTGTAGGCTGTGGAGGGAACTGTTGAAGGGTCTTGGTGTATGTCTCTGGCTCTCTTTGGAGCATCTCCTTAGGATCTTTCCCCTCCCTTAGCACGTCTCTTGAACCCTTGTCCAGGTTGGACAGCATGTGCTCCTTGCACTCATAGACAGTGTTCATGAGAAGCATAATGGGATTCGAACATCTGCATGGGAACTGGCTGAACTGGGGTCATTTCTGGCTATGCTACTGTGACTGATGGAGTAGAGTCTTGTCTTGAATGCTGCATGTGTTATGTTGCAGGAGTAATTGCTAGGGGCCGGCACCTGTCACTCTTAATTCATTGGCTCCCTCCCTAAGGGTGTCATCAACAACATAGTTATTGATTGGTGGATCTTGCCAGCTTTTCCAGGGGTGTGGATGTGTCTGTCATTTCCCACACTGGTTTTCCCCCCTCTTTTGCTTTTCTCTTTTTTAAAATTTGTGTTTTCCTCCTCCAGAACTGAGCATGCATTAAGTGGAGCAGCTGTTCTGCCAATTGCCAATCTCTTATCCTAGTGTAATGTAGGTTTGCTCTTTTAAGATGAACTCTAAACATCCTTACAAGGAGAAAAGCCCCATTTAACACAGTGGAATTTACTGCTGGGTAAATATTCATAGAATTGCATTGTTAGATACTTCGGAATAAAGGAGCTATTTAAATCCCATTGTTGTACATGGAATTCAAGCAATCTTACTTTGAGCAGGATCACATTTATAGATTCTAAGTAAACATATTACATGGGAGTTCCATTTATTGTAATGAAATATTCTTAGAATTTGGATGAAAAGGCAATATTTTGTTTGTATTTTCTTTGCTTGAATCAACATTAAATTATCTCCTAGAAGGCCTCACAGAGGAAGCTAATTAGAAGAAAACTAAATAAACTAAGATACAGTACTTGAATGTAAGGAGAAGGACTTGGAATGCAAAGTGGAATTGAAGGTTAAACTGAAAAGAATGTTATAGATGGGTTTTGCAAGGAGGAACAGATAATTAACTACCAAGTGTACGGCAACAATTTTGGGGGAAACTAGCAAACATGAGACGCTAAACCCATCTTAACTTTCTCAGCAAGTATATTTCTTTTCCTGATTTTATAAATTTAACCTATTTTATCTTTTATAATGCTGTTGTACACTGCTTAGAGTACGGATAGCCAAAATGGTAACCTCCAAGTGCTGCTGAGCTACAGCTTCCATAATCCCTGACTATCGGTTCTTCTAGATGGGGGCTGATGGGAGTTACAGCAGAGCAACATCTGAAGGGCACCAGGTTGATTACCACATTGGTTAGAAGCTACAGGTATATCTCCTTGCCTACTGACACCAGGTAGGCTCCTCCACTATACCATTTTTGGCACCTGCTAACCCCCCCCCCATATTTTAATCTGGTTTTACATTACTGCTGATACTAATTTCTTTTAAATGTTTTAAATAGTTTCTTTGAATTGTCCATCCCCTTTCTATTATTTTGTTCTTTTTGTAAAAAGGCTTTGACATTTTATTACAATCAAGCATTATATAAATGTTCTGAAATAAAGGAAGCAGGATGAGGAGAAAAACAAAACAAGCTGGCTCTCTCTCTGGTGCCCACCAGGGCTTTGCCTCCAGAAAATTATTGGCTCTATATTTCATTAGCAGCCATGTCCACCACCATCCTACATCCAGCCACTACCAACAGCCACTGGGTCTGCCCCATTTGAGATTCCTAATTTGGCTCTGTAACCTCTTGGATGTACTGAGTGATATCACCCCCAGTACACTCTTCCCTACAGCCTGTATCCAGAGATTGTTGAATCCTACTGGTTCTCTCCATTCTACCAGGCTTGCATTGTGCTCACTACATCTCTGTTCTCCTCCATCTTGCTTTATAATATTAATATATAAATACCAACTGCCCAAGTAGCTTGGTTCCATTTTGGTTCAAGAGGAACTACTCCCTTTTGTACAGGCCCAAGTTGTCCTAGAGTGTTCCTTGGTGCCTAGCAAATTCAACCACTTGCTACCTTGGAGGGCCTGGATTTTAATGTCCTACTTAGCAATAATTTAAATTTTACTTCCAGGGCTGCATAGCTATATTTCCTCATTCCTCAAGCTCATTAACGTTTCCTGAAGATCTTGTTATAGGGGGGCTGATAACAGCACAGACATACATAGGGAAAAAAGGGACAGTCATTGTATTGTATACACTGACTGACAGCAGCTCTCCAGAGTTTCAGATGAAGAATTTTCCGAGTCCTACCTGGAGATGTCAGGGATTGAACCTGCAACCTTCTGATTGCAAAGCAGATGCTCTGCCATAGAGCCTTCTTCTATATAGGAAGGGCCATTCCTTAAGCAACTATGCACTAAACTGCCACTGCGGTTCTACTGTGCTGGGAAATGGGGGCTGTCTTTGCAGTCAATGAACCACAGCATTCTGGTTCTCTATTAGAAAGTCAGAGTACGAAAACCCCTTTTTGCAATTTCTAACGAAGGGTTTTTTCCTGCTATTTTTTCCACATCCATATATTTGTTTATATCTGTGCAATGCAAAGTGACAGGGTGACTAGTATTTGAGGGAAAATATGCTATTTTCAGATCAGATACCAGCTGTCAAGTTAGATAGAGTATGGCATCAGAAATTTTACAGCCCAGTTCACAAAAATTTTATGTGTCTGCAACTCACCATTTTGTGTGAAATAGTTGCTTGTACATGCTTCGTATGGTGGGCTTGATAAGCGCTTGCATAAAGACCAATCAAATTTGGTCCTGGTTCAGAGTATTGTCAACACATTTTATCATGAAGATATGAGGAATTGGTTAGCTCCTTTTCTTATGCAAGCGAGACATTCAACCCGATCCTATTCAGATTTACTCCAAAGTAAGGCTCTCTGTGTTCAGTGGGGCTTTCTCCCAAGTAAGTACACATTAGCACGTATCTGCCTTTTGGTTCTCCATTGTGTTGAATAACTTGTCACTATTTAAAGCAAATGGAAATTAGGCAAAGGGCTTCAGATCTGATTTGTAATAACTGCCCCATGCCAAGCCAAAGTGTTATTCTTTGGGGTATTTATTTCATTTCTGGTCTGCCATTATTGGTAGTGAAGCTAAAGGTAGTAGTATACAGGCAGGCTCCATCCAGCTAAATTCAGAATCAAATTTGCTGGTTTCTTTTGTACTCTGAGCAGATCCCAAATTTGGCATCTAAGAATTTATTTTATTTTATGAGATTTTTCTATATGAGGCAATATGCTAGTCAGTTGCATCTTATGTTGTCTTGTATGTGGCTGGGCCCTCAACCGCAAATTACAGACCAAAAAACATGAAGCTCCCTTATATAGCTCTGTAGCTAAGCTTTGCATGCTTGGCATTCCAGGCTTAATCCCTTCCATCTTCGGCTGTAACAATACCAGGGGCAAGAGGACAATGTTAGTCTCCAGTATTAAACGGAATAATCTAACCACAGACTTGTCACATCATGGTCCTGTTTGAATTTGCATAAACTGGAAGAGTGATTTGGACAATGTCACATATCTAAAAATATCCCATTCTATCATCCAATTATCCACAAACTACAGTTGCGCTCTGATTATGTAAGAGTCTTTGGATGTTAATTCAACCCTCTTCAGAAACAGCAGCCTTTGGGCATCTGTAACTAGAGGGTTAGAGTGGCATCCTGTGACAATCAGCAAAGCAACACCAGCATGACTGTGAGGAATGATATGAAAAATATACCCTTTTCCTTGCACCATGTAGAGGATGGAATTGTAACTACACAGGGTCATTTACACCATGGAGGCATTTCTAAAATTAAATGGTAGCATCCATCATTCATGTATAGCTAACTCTGGTAGGTAGGTGGTAAGAAATTAAGGTAGCCGGCAAAGTTTTTCTTGATCACATTTAGACGTCTCAATCAGATAGCACAGTAATGGGAGCAGTGTACAAAAATGAGATAGCTGGGGGCACAGAACACAATCCAGAGTTGATGCCTTTGTCATGCTTCTCAATTCAACACAGCTCTATTGAGATTCACAGGATTTACTCAGCTTCATTCCCAAAACTAAACCCTCTTAAAAAAAAAGACAAAAAACAGCAGCCCTGGATTAATTGCTTGCAGCATCTTGACTATCTCTTTGTTTCCAAAGCTTCTTTTATTTTGTTTCTTATTGTGAGAGAGGATCATAAAGAGGGCAAGTACAGAAGGTAATAGAAATCGAGAGTCTGCTTGTGCTCCGCTCTCGTTTGGCCCATTAAAATAAAAATCTTTTATGTAGTTTACCTGATGGTGCTCAGAGCAACGATTGGAAAACTGCACTTCTTTGCAGCGTTGCCATTTAACCTACTTAAAATTAAGCCTTTTATTAGTCCGAAGAAGGCAGAAGGAAATAATAAGAGCTCAGAGATAGCAATTATTGCTGTTCTATTGTGTTAGGTTTTTTTATTATTATTAGATGTGCTCTATAGTGCTTAGCAGCTCACCAGCATCACCATATTGAGCAGTGCACAAAGTCTTTCCTGTCTTAACAGCACCCATGAAATGCTGGCTCTGTCTTAAGCAGTGTTATTCATATATGTGTGCGTGAATCTAGAGTCCCAGCAGTTGCTCAGAATGTGTTGCAGTGAACTCACTGGGAAGAGAGTTCAGTTAAAGGGATACATGGAGCTATGTGCTTGAAGCCATTAAGCTTTCTCAGTACGCTTCTAATGAGCTTATGATAGCCCTGCAAAATGACTGTTTTTACTCCATCCCTGGCAAATTACAGCATGTGAAAATTAAATCAGTGGGACCTGATAACAAGCTGTTCCTCCCCAAGTCTACTACTTCTTTTAAGAAGAAGTGAACAATTATGAAATACAGTAGCAGCACCATATTTAATTCATGCTCTGGGCTTCTAGCACAGGGTGCTTAGTTTGTGACTATTGTTATTTGCGTAACACCTCATATTACAGACTCTTCAGGTTACAGCTACTTAGGAACACCTCCAGCACACTGTTAATTTTTGGAACAGTGTCATGTTCCATGTCTCGGCTGCAGTTTAGATAAATGAATAATTACATTTACACAGGGCTCGGAATCTGGAATATAATCAGAATAGCTGGTAGGGATGCATTACTTGTACAAATAGTACAAAGCCAAAGCCCTTACTGCTGTAGCAACAAAATCCTATCCTAATGCTTTTGCATGTGATCTTGGATAATGTTGATTGTTTTGCAATGCTGTATCTCTGGATCATTTGGCCAACAGTAGTGTTCCCCCCTCTATTTTATAAAAAAGTTAGGGAACCACTGAAAACCCATCAACCATAAAGAACCTGGAACCACCACTAGTTTCTTTATAGCTCATTCCAGGAGAGAAATGGGTTTGTTTGGACAGATGGTGAGAAGGGTGCTTCAGATCTGCCCTAAAGACTATAATTGAATCAGTCGGTCCATGCTAGTGTTAATGAGTGGTGTTTCCATAATGACAACTATATGTCTGTTTTGCACACAGAAGATAAAGCCATTTCCTCCTCTCATTCTGCTCTTGGAGAAGAGTGGTGTCCCCCCTTTAGCACTCTTTTGGTACCCAGCCCTAATTGATGCTTCGAAAATCCTCTCCATATGCATCTTCAACAGAGTGATATGTGGTTTTCTTTTGTTCTTTCCCTTTTTTATATTTAAAGCGTGTAGTAAAGAGCTCTTTCTAAAAGCCAGCCTCATTTACTGTGCATACGTGAAACATCAGTGATGATTAGTAGAGACAGGAGATCAGAAAACCATGAAGCACTTTTGAAACCATGATAGGAAGTGACTCTCTCTAGCTGCTGATTTATTGATACTGACAACATTGTTTTTTCTTCATTTTTAAACAACTAAAAAAATACCTTCTTCTTGAGAGAGGATGAGGAGGGGGGAGTGAAGCCAAATGAGAAATAAATAATCCCGTCCAACTCAGGAGCAATGAGGACCCTTGCTTCTGAAAGAAGCTGCATTAGAAGGACTTTTAACAAAAAATGAAAAGGTTAAAAATGAAAAACTTTCAAACATGTATATACATATATATTGCAGCCAAGTGCAAAGATCCAACCCAGGGGCTATTTTATTTCCATAAAAGCATGAGGCCAATACTATTCAACCTCTATCAACCCAAAGGTCTAGGAACAGCACACCTCTTCAAATCATATCTCCCAATCACTGCACATCAGTAAAATGGCTAATGTGGGCATTTGATTTTCAATTGCCCAAGGTGCTTGGGAGGCATGGTTTTGAAGATGAACATTTCCCAAACCCTTTTAAAAAGAAAAACAGCAAAAGCTAAGTTTTACTGGTCCTCAGACAACAATGTTATTATATATTGAGTCCTATCACAAACATTGTACGGGGACCACACTGGAATCCTAGCACTCAGAGAGGTGTTCCTATATCCACTCACTCTACCAAAAAAAAAAAAAAAAAAAAAAAATCACAAAAAATCACAAAAATGTTCTGGCAAGGGCTCCCAAAGATGCAATGCACAAGTCAAAAGTATTTAATTTTAAAGACAACATTATCAGAGACCTTCTGGTAACAAGCGGATAACAAGTCCAATTAATAACAACAATTTATAAATGTAATATATAAATGTGCACCCTGCCTAATTTTTGAAGAAATTCAAGTAATTAAGAAAGTTTAACAAAACCTTTCGGCAGCTCCCAAAGGAGACTTACCAGAAACATCACTGAACACTCTCTTCAAAGCTCTTTTCAACTTTCCATTACAGCACTTGTTGACTATTGGTCTTGTGCCCATATTTAGCCTTAGATGAAGTTTACCACCCATTTTGGGCTGCATTCCCAAGTAACCCAACTCCAAGAAGACATGGTCCTAGCACACCAGGGGCCTCTACTGGCCTCACACCATCCATGGACTGTCCCTCAAAGGGCTTTCCGCTTATTAAAACAATGCACTTTCAAGCCAGATATTTGACAAATCTTTCATGTGCCTCATTAAGAGTTGCCTTTGCAGAACTACGCTTCCAATTGATGCCATCAGCAGTCCTAGAGGGATGGTACAATGAAGAGAGACTCTGTTTTCTGTGGGCAACCATGGGTAGAAGACATTTGTCATTTCTTACTGCAATGTTCACTACATACAGACCCAAGAAACCGACTTATAAAACCCGTTCATGAAGGAAACAAATTTAACCAGGGCAGAGAGGGTGAAATGGCTGCTAAGTGATACTGATGATTTTGTGACATAAGTAGTTCTCACAAAAGAGCTCTCTATGCCTTGGTAGCTAGGAAGATTAGGAAGAAAGAACTGGATGAGCTAGTGGTCAACTGCAAAGGGTACTCGGAGATCTTATTTGCACATTTTGTTTGAGAATTTCCTTTTATTCTGTGTAACAATGAATTTTGGTGGATTTGATCGTGATTTTACTGCATATGTAGTGACTGCTGGTTTTTCCTTTTTCCTTTCTTTGGATGATGTTATGCCCTTTGGCTAGTGCAATAAAAGTTTGTGTAGAAACATCTTTGTGGTAACCATGTTGCACACATTTATGAAATCAAGAAGGAAATATGAGGAAGCAAAAGATCTTTTGACATATATTTTTGGCATATATTTGGTGCTATGGAGTACTCTCCAGAGAGGGGCACATCAATGATCCCCTGATCCATGGTTTCCATGTCAATGGAAAGTATCATATTATGAAATATTCTCCCAGCACTCAAGCTAGTTCCTTGACTAACCTGTGCCCCCACCCAATGTTGCTGGTCTCCAGCTCCCATCACCCCTGACCATTGGTCATGGTTGTTGGGCCTGATGGGAATTGGAATTCAACAACATCTTGAGGCCCATGGTTTTGCCATCCTTGCGGCATGGAACCTTTGCCAGTCAATATGCCACTATGTGTGTTCAAAACAACAACAGATGTATGCAATCAATGAGAAGATACAACTATAGTTTCCAAATATTTTAATAGATGATTGCAAAGGGGTAAAATTTTACTTCTCATGAAGGCCACTTCATATTGGACATAATGTATTTGTCAACAGGAAGATGTAGGAGGGAAGACAATTCTAAGAATGTTTGTGTGGTTGGAAATGTTATCAGGGGTGATCACTGATTTCCTTTAATTAAAGGAAAGTGTTGACCAGGCCACTGCCTGAAAATATATTTTACTGTGGCTCTTGAATTTTGGTAGCTCTTGACTCTTGCACTTCCATATTTATGGAAGACATCTTGACTAAGTTAGCCACACTAGGTCCCATAGAAATTAATGTGGAAAGTTAGTCATACATTACTTAAGTTTCATTCTCAAAGGGAATTTCAGGCAACTAATTTAGTCAGGATCTAATTTCTTGATTCTTTAACCATTTTACTACTTGGTATCATGATAATGAATGATGGCCTCATGCTTATAGCATGTCTTCACCCATTTGGAACACCTGTACGGTTGTTAACTAATCCACTGCGTATTAAAGGAACCATTTTTACTCTGCTGTCAAAGCAAGTAACCTCTGTATAAATTTATCCAAAGTGCTGGTTACTACCTTTAAAAACAAAAATGGCTTAGGATCAGGTTATCTACAGGACTGCTTCTTCTTATGCTTTAAGATATGTTGGATAATTTTTCCCGTGAGTCTCAATTTAAGATACACGGTTGATGCATGATAAGACCTTCCTTCCTAGTAGTTACACCTAAGTTTTGGAACTCTCTGCCAGGGAATCCATAAATTGTGAGCAACTTCAAGTGTTTCTTTAGAAACAGAAACGGAATACTGAGCTTTCAAGCAATCACAGAGTATATAAGTTCAAGTTATTTTTTCAGGACAGCAATGCCGCTCACTGGATATATTGTTCCAGTAACTGATTGTTTTCATCTTTGTGAAATGTATAGCTGACAGATTATAAATGTGATGCTTTATATTGTTTGATAGCTCTTAATACAGACTTTTCAATATATTACTAGTTTTTGGTGTTTCATAATATTTTTGGATGGAAATCTAAGTGCAGTCAAGGGCCCACCCTTTCCCCTTTGTTTGCATTTTCCCCAAAGCCGGCCACTCCATTACTACCTGGCCTGCATCCAAAGCTGACTAAGGTTCAAGGCATCCACAAGACAATATTTGATTGTACATGATCTGGACATATGTTGCCTAATGAAATCTGTAGGCTATAAACTCCCCTAACACCATGTGAGGAGCTGTCCAGAAATTTTTCATGGTTCTTTGACTACTTTCCGAAGTAGTGCTGTGTGAACAAATGATGTTGACAATATTTTTTTTTTATCTGTTATAGAAAGATTTGAGAAAATGTGTATTCACTTTGCCAATTGTTTAGTGAAGAGATATTATCCAGTGCTCAATACAGATCCTCATATAGTTAAGGAAAACTCTGCTGACTGCATGCTAGTATCTACCAAATGAGGATTTGATTTCATTATGTGCAAAAAAGGAATGAGTAATGTCAAGAATAGAAATGAAACTGTACATCTAAAAATAGTCCAGATGTCTGTTGAGAAGCATAGACACTTCTATGATGTGCCAGTATGAGAAAGAGAAAGAATATTATCATTTCTCACCATGTAAAAAGCAAGCAAATACCATAGCACTTGCTCTGGTCATATGAAACATCTCTAAGCTGCCCCATTCCAGTATAGTGAAATGAGTAATTCTATGCAATTAAGTCTCTTCTCCCCCTACTCCCAGACACATAACTATCTGCCAAAGCAAGTATGTCACCCACAAAGAAAGAAACTGTATAGCACAACACCATCAGATTCAGCCAGGGAACATATATGATTTTCATAAACGTGTCTGGTACTATGGCTCGCAGTTATCTGACAAGCAATCTGTTGTATAATAAACAGCTTTTGTGGCTCCTGGCCAAGCCAAACATTGTCCTCAAACTGAGCAGTGCTTCTGCACATTTGAAAGTGCAGTACTCTAGTCAAAGCCTCACAAAACCTATATTGTTTAATACTGGCCTTAGGCACTGATTCTTCAATCCTTAACCTAAATTTGTATGCAACGGGAGTCATTAGACTCAATCCCACCCTTTCATCTAGCTTGCTTTGTTCTGTGTGGAAATAGGAACAGGAACAAGCACATCTCACCTTCCTTTCTATCTATCCACAAAACCTCAAAGACCACCTCTCCCCATATGAACTGACCCAGACCCTGTGATCAGAGGCCCTTCTTTGGGTGCCTCCTCCACAAGAAATCTGGAGGGTGGCAACGCAATAACGGGCCTTCTCTGTCGCGGCTCCTCATTTGTGCTATGCTCTCTCTGGGGAGGCTTGCCTGGGGCCTCCTTTATACAGTGGTACCTCTAGTTGCGTGCATCTCTGGATATGTATCCTTCGGGTTACGCACGCAGCAAACCTGGAATTTTTTTTCCAGGTTTCGCCGCACACGCATGCGCAGAAGCGCTCTACTGCCCCGCGCACATGTGCAGAAGTGCTCTGCCACACTGCTTGCATGCACAAAACAGGCACCTCTAGTTGTGAAAACCTTGGGATCTGACTGGAGCTCCAGAACGGATCCTGTCTGCAAACGGAGGTACCACTGTACAGCTTTTGTTTTTGTTTTTACTATGTATTTTGCGTTTTGCATTTGTGTTTTTATGCTGTGAACTGCCCTGAAATCTTCAGATGAATGGTGGAATACAAATTTAATAAATAATAATGATAATAATATACCTCCTGGAATACTTACTACAGGGCAGTTAGCGGCAGCTGGCCCTGAGGCAGTGGGAGGACACTCTCTTCGCCCTTCCTATGAGACTATATCAACAGCTATCACAAAACACTAGGAAACCTCTATGGTATGGGGATCTGTAGCTTAAAGGGAAAAGTTCCACTGTGCATGTCCAAACTCATGGGCATACTATCTCTTTGGACCCTAAAGGGATTTGGATCTATATTAAACTAGAACAGCAGGAAGCATTGAGCAACAATGTTTGACATGTTGGTTTTTTGTGTGTGTTTTTTGGTCAATTGTTCCTTGTCTCAAAAGAACAGTGAATTGTTTTACTAATCAGTCAAGTTTATTCTCAAATAATTAGTGTCAAAGCTCACCTGAGGGGAATGTTTATTCTGTAAAGCTGTGGGGGTCTACCACAGGCAATAGCTCTTTAAAGCTTAGTGGTCTTATAGTCAGATTGGTTCACTCCCCAAGGTCTGGCATCTGGTTTACTATTCTTGCCAAAGAAGTCAGTGTGCTAATGCATTGTGCAAAATCTAACCTATGGAGCATTATTTGCATGCTGCCTCGGCGATGCTATGACCTAAACATTGGAAGATTTTCTACATTTTTAAAACACTGCACATATTTATCTCTTTCTTCAGAATGCACTTTTACAAGAATTCGTAACTGAGGGCTGTTTCAGTGTCCCTAAGAATTTATTGTGTATTTGAACAGGAAAAGAATGTATTCTTCTCTCTTTTTGTTTTTCTGCCATGCAGATGTAGAGGAAATTTGGCATCATCAAAGTAGTCAATAATCCCAGCCTGCAATTGCTGGGGAGAAAAGTCCATAATTGGGGCACCACATCCTAGAAACCCTTTCTCTGGTTGCCACCTGCCTTCAGATTGGAGGTTTTAAATTGTGTTTGTGTGTGTGATTTTTTAAAAATAATTTTAATATTACTTATGAAACCGCAGTATATAATAATAAATAAAATAATTAAGGGGACTCCTGGCCTTGGTCTATGGTTGGTTGCTATAGGAGCAAGTCTACTCAGTGCATGGCTTTAAAGAAAATCACCAGCACTTTGAATGCATTTCCAAAAGAACTCGGAGCCAGTGATGGCTTTGGAAAGAATTATTTATAGCTACATTTTCAGGAACATTTTGAAGAATAATTATTGATTTCTTTTGGACTATTGTGAATAAAATCTTTGTTTTGCAATGTAGTGTTCATGTGGAGAGAGAGGGGGAGAGAGTCAGGCTTCAGTCTTTATATTTTTCTAATTACATCAAAGATGGTTCTTTTGTTGCCAGAGTGTTTTATTTTAGGAATAATGTTCTTTCTGTGGTTTCATTAGACAGCTTTGATTGTTCTTGACATTGCACAGCAACAAATTAGCTTCTAATTTCATCTTATACTAGTCTACTTGAGATCAGCTTAGATGAGGCTGGTTGAGTATTTTATAAGCTTGCAGTAATTAGACTACTTTCATTTTTAATTATTAACATTTTTATTAAAAACAATATCAATACATATATTCTAACAAGTAAAGCTTAAAGACATTGGTATTTTCTCTTGAATTTGCCCAAGCTGCAACAAAACATGTCTTTCCTGTATGAGTCTCTACAGCCACCAGCAGCTGCTGCAACCTTCCAACGGTTTGACTTCACCCCTAAAGGCACACTCCTCCATTGTCTCCCTAGACGGATGGATGCCAACAACAAAACTTGAGGATATCACAATTCAGTTCTTCAGTAGATAGTAAACATCAGGAAGTGTTCAGGACAAACCATAATTTCCATCCAATAGAGAGCCTACATATTATTCCAAACAAATGCAATGTTTCCTAACCTGTGGTTTTTGACCCTCAAGCAGGTCGTGAAACCTTTGCAAGTGGGCCATGGGCTTTATAAGTAATACCCCAATAAATATTGCTTGTAATCCTTGGCTCTTACAACTTTCTGGTTTTTTAGCATATTAAAATGCTATTTTGACACTTCAAACTGAATATCAGAAATATTCGAGTTCTACTTTTTAGCAGTTGGGAACCACTCTCTGGAAGCAGACAAAACTCAAGGTACTTTTATTTTTGTCCTTTCCATGTGCAGCATGGGGTGCTGAGCTTTCGAGCTAAACTTACTACCGCTGCAAAAAGACTGAGTGTGGATGTAATTCCTGTTTAATTATTCTCTGGTGCTCTGCTGTCTCTCTGGATCCTGAGAAAATAATTGTGCTGATTTCAGGCACTCTGCAGACTGCCTTGAGAGTCATAATAATAATAATAATAATAATAATAATAATAATAATAATAATTTATTTATACCCTGCCCATCTGGCTGGGTTTTGCCAGCCACTATAAAGCCATTCCACAGTAGTCATTTTCAGGTTTTATGCCTCTGCATACTAATTGCTAGGAATCATGGCTGGGCAGAGTACTGTTGTACTCAAAACCAGCTTGCAGGTTTCTACATAGGCATCTGTTTGGCCGCTATGAGAAGATGACGCTGGACTAGATGGGCCATTGGCCTGATCCAGTAGCCGCATCTTGCTTTCTTATGTTCTTAGAAGTAGGTTTTTTTTTAAGCCGTGGCGTGGTGCTTTTATATACACTGCAGACAGTCTCTATGGTTGTCTGTGTTTCTAATGTCATGACATGACTTCCTCCCATGTGCATTTCTAGGCAGACAGGTGAGAGAAGGGATGAAGAAGAAATTCATTCTGCACCTCCCCAAACAATATGCAAACTGAAATTCAGCTATTCATGAAAGTTTGAACTCTCTGAATTTTGTAATGCAGTTTTCCGACCAAAAGAATTGTGCAGAAAAGGACATATATTAGGGAGAAGTTTGCAAAATAAAATGCATATGTTAGTGAAAACAACTGCAAAATTGCATTATGTTAAGGAAATTGCAAAAATGTGTATTTCAGGCAAAATTGCGTTTAGAAATACATACAAGAGGAAAATGTCCGCTAAACTGCTGACAAATTTCCATGAAGTTTTAAAAAAGAAAATAAAAAAATTTGCTGATATGGAAATGTGAACTGAATTTAGGCCTGGAAAGCTGATAAACTGAAAGGAACCAACACTGACAGATTTGTCCATCCCCAGCAGAGAGCAGTGCATGGATGCTTAAAAAGGCAGAATCCACACACATCCCCTGGCTATCATGAATGGTTAACAAATATACACCAAAGCCTTGTACACCAGAGAATCTGCCCTTGCCCAGAATTCCTAACCCAGTTCACCCAGATTTGGGGAGATTCCTTTTCACCTCTGACCCACCCCCATAAATGGCCAGAAAAATTGAACAAAAGCATTGCGCCCCCACTAGTGTTTCTACTGGAGTGAAAGTGAAGCCTTTGCAGATGGAGGAAAGGATTTACAGGAGCCCAGACACTCAGAAGGGTAAATTTTGTATTAAATAGATTCTCCCTTAATCATCCTGCATGCAATTTATAACCTTATGAATCATTATAACTTCCTTTTATTTCATATAACTGTTACTGTGAATATGTATCAGAGACTTTACCTGTATCATGCCAAGAATCACATAATTAGGTCCAGCTAAAAGGAAGATTAAATAGTTTGAGCAGCTCTAAAGGGACAAGCTTTTCCTTTTCAATTAAACTTTAGAAAGTTGAGTAACTGTGAGCAATAAGTAGAAATATTTCAAATGTTGTAAACATCTGATGATAATTGTTATAAAATCTGTGCTGAGAAAAAGATGCTGAAGACAACTTTCTAGGGAACTTCAAACACCTTACGATGAAAGTCAGTTTTCTTTCTTGATCTGAGCTAGAAGAAAAATTAGTAATTCTGTGCACGATGAAAAATGAGCATTCAGTAACAATAATAGTAAAGGAAAAGGGGGGAAGCGCCAATCATTTTTGGACAGGCACTGCAATTTGTGTGAACAGTTGTTTTGCATTCTGATATTTAATAAAATATGGTTATGGATTATACAAAACAGAAATTTCTGTAGAAAACCTAGTAGAAGATTTATATCACAACTGTGGTCCTGTTTTAGTGAAAATAAAAATAACATGTTGGGAGACTGCTCTTCTGATGACAAGTGTATACAGTTATATTTCACCAGATGCTCATTCCCTAGAATTTCCTCCCCCCCCCCCGGCTTCTCAAGATATAAGACCATATAAATAGCAATCTTGTCAACAACCATCTAGACCAGCTACACCTATAGTAGTTTATGACAGGAGATGTTGATTTCCTGCTCTCGGGTCTGTTCCTGGACCGCATTAATATAATGGGGCATTTGCAATTGATTACACAAAGTGAGAAGCCTCATTTCAGATGAGCATTTTTAATATGAAATTATTTATTTATGAAGTGATGGAGATTCCCACAGCAGCCCATGGATCAAGGCAAATAAAAGTGAATAAAAGATACAGACACTGCATTCCTACACCTGACTGAAGAGAAACATTGTCATTAAACTAGGCCACAGCTTTGAAGATATGCAGAAGGGGTAGGCACTAGAGACAGTAGCAGTAGAACCCCACTGATTTACTCTCTGTGGCACCATGACAGTTTGTCAAAGTGGGCAGCTGGGAACCTGCTTTCTGTTGTACTATGGCACCATCACTGAAGATAATGACAAGGTGGTATTGCAGCTGCCAACAAAATGGGGATCAGGTGACACCAGGGACCAATAGAATCTCCTGAGCCTAAAAAGCTACCGGCCCTGACCTTGCTCTGAGCAACTAACTGCTCAGGCATAGATTAAACTATTCTAGGCTTCCCCATCCCTCCTTCCATTGGCTTGACCACTTGTTTCACGGCCTGCTTGCATCCAGACAACCAGCTCTGTCAGGGTAAGCATTAACCCAACGTGTAAGCAAAGAAGGTACCATAAAATAATTTTTGTCTTCCAGTCCAGGTTTGGATCTAGCATTCCTTTGTGGAAAAGACTATAGGAAAATAGTGTAGGGGAATGGTAAATGCCCCCTCCCTCAGCACTACTGCTCCAATCAAATTCAGAGTGCACAGCTGCTACTTTAAAATGGGGAAAAAATAGGTCCTATGCCATGTCATTTGGACCCTTCAAGCTGATGTTGGCCCAGTGTGAAGCACAACCTCACAGAGCTTAGCTGGTGTGCACTTTCCGATGCAGCATCCCCCAGTGATGAAGCCAATGACAAGGTGAGGTAGGAGGAGCATGGGGGAAGGAAAGAGGTTCTTTGTTTCTGACATGACCTCTTCCTGATACATTATCCTAGTAAGGAGGGAAGGTGTGCCTGTTTCTATCTCTCTGTGTGTGTGCATAGAGGAAAGAGAGTGCCACCAGCCCCTTGGTGCCATTAGAGTTTGGCATAGTTCAGCAGCCCCAGATGGAGGAGAAAGAGCTTGAAGGCTGACACTCAGGAAAGGAGGATGGAAGTTCCATACCCTCCAACAGTTCTCTGATGGAAATAGGGACGTCCCATTCCATAATGATAATTCTACTATTTATACCTCACACATCTTACTGGGCTGCCCCAGCCACTCTGGGCAGCTTCCAGCACATATACAAACACAATAAAACATTAAACATTTTTTTAAAAAAAACTTTCCCTATACAGGATTGCCTTCAGACTGTTTGGGAGTCAAATAACTCCAGTAACCCTCCAACTTTCTCCAATGAAAATGGGGACATCCCTCTAACATTTTTTCGATGTCCTAAGGAAAAGCGGGACATTCCAGGACAGGATCAAATCAGAAACTTTTCTAAATCAGGGATGTCCCCAGAAAATAGGGACACTTGGAGGGTCTGAAGTTTCCCCTTTCCAACTCTAGATGTCAGAGATAGTGAAGAAGATCTGTTGGCCCTCTCCACTGAGCATCATTGCAGAAGGGGGAGGACTTCAACCAGTCAGTGGCTGAGGCTGAGCAGGAGGAAATGGCAGTGGAGCTGGTACTCGAGATCCAGGCGCTGCTCCTATAGGTGGGATCTGATGCACATTAGCACTCGCGGCAGTCTCATAACAAAAGACAGTCTCATGAGTGTGCTCACCGTGCCTGGTCTTTAAGAGTTTGGCGGGATGGACCTGGGAATTGTTGAAGCATTTTTGTTGCTTTTGTTCATTTCTGGATCTCTTACCTTGCTCATGTATTTTAGAATCATGACTTCTGGACCCTGTGTTTGCTGCTGAGCCTGTACCATTATTAGCGTGAATAAAGGTCTCAAGTAAGAGCCACGATCATGTTGTAGGAATGTGACACACGCAGAGAGAAAGTGAGATGCAGACAGACAGTTAGAAGACCTGGCTTTTGCATATACTGTAGTTTTTTTAGGTGTGCATGTTTGAGCATGCAAGTATCCTCTGGCTTGAACTGGCCAAATTACTATTTTCTTCATTGATATTAAAATGTACCTGAGATTTTTTTTTATAAAAAAAAATCCCCACTGAAAAACAGTAATAAACTAGACTAGCTAAACTGGTAAAAGAAAAAGGGGAAAGCTTTGAAATGTCTAAAACTGTTCCTACCATGATTTCTCCACGTACAAGTAAGCCAAAATTAGCAAATCTACTAAGACAAGGTCTCCATGCTTGTCAAAATGGGATAGCAATTAAAGTGGCATGTATTCTGCACCTCAATTTTCGCAAATATATTTTTCATGGCTTTGACAGTCAAAAGCTATTTAGATTATTTATGACATTTCCAATGAGTTAGTAATGCTTTTTTATTGCATTGTATTTTGCATAATATAATTTGTCACTATTTCTTTATTAAGCTTGTTTTATATTCATAGTTGTCCCACCACAGTATATTTTCCTCTTTGTCAGCTCAGAACTTCATTATGAAGAATGAGGTTTTATCGTTTCCTAGTGATGCAAATGTCTACAGTGAATAAGTGTCATTATGCAGGAACAGGAATTTAGTTTTCCTCCATTAAGCAAGCAGGCTAATGACTCAACAAGTTTATAGCCCACCACAAAATTTGATGGCTGAATGTGAGTTAAAACAAATGACTGTTGCACATACATGAAAATTAGGACTGCTCTTTTGGGATGGGTATTTCACTTCCATCACTTAAAGCCCAACCTTCTGGCATAAACTGGAAGTGGATCCTAAAGTATTTCCTTGAATATGACTAGTGCTGGAGTCCTTCCTATGCTACCTAGCGGCCTGCTTCAAGGTAATGATTGAGGAGAGGTTGCAACTCTGTGAGAGAGCATAGGCTTTACCTGCAGAAGAGTCTAGATTCAATCCCTGGCTTCTCCTGTTAAAATTATGCAGTATTTGGTAACAGGACTGGAAAAGAGCCCTGCTTGATATTTTGCAGAATCACCAAAGTCAGTGAGAGAAGATAGTGGTGAGCTAAATGGGCAAATGGCTTGTCCAATATAAGGCAACTTCATATGTGGATAATATATAAACCCTGTACCCAGTGCTGGCCTCACTGGGCAACGGCCTGGGTCCTTAAACCCTGGCAAGCTCCACTGCTGATGCCTGACTGCTTTAATTTATACTTTCAGACCACTTCTCTGAGAAGCACTGTTCAATAGCTAAAACCATGCTCAAGGTGGCTTACAACATGAAAAGATTTACAAAATTACAAACATGACAAAAGTAACCAAAAATGATTAAAACACATCAAAAAGCACATAGCCAAATTGAAACCATTTCCACGTAAATCATAATAAGATATAAAAATAAAGATACAAAAAATTAGTATTGATAACAGCAACAACCCCACCCCGCCTCCCCAAAAACCAAACAATACAGTGGTGCCCCACAAGACGAATGCCTCGCAAGACGAAAAACTCGCTAGACGAAAGAGTTTTCCGTTTTTTGAGTCGTTCCGCAAGACGAATTTCCCTATGGGCTTGCTTCGCAAGACGAAACGTCTTGCGAGTTCTTGCGAGTTTGTTTCCTTTTTCTTAAAGCTGCTAAGCCGTTAATAGCCACTAAGCCGCTAATAGCCGTGCTTCGCAAGACGAAAAAAACGCAAGACGAAGAGACTCGCAGAACGGATTAATTTCGTCTTGCAAGGCACCACTGTATTCTGACCCAACCCTAGAGTCTGTTCAGCTTTTGTAGCTGGAGTCGGTCAGGGGCCAACCTCCACAAGCCAGGTGGAAAAAGTCCTGCAAGGCAGGGAGCAGGTCTTCCTGGATTCACAGCCAAGATGGCATCTGGCCTCTTTGGCATCCTTAGCTGGAGTCAGTCAGGGCTGCCCTCCCAAACCAGGTGGGAAAAGGCCTGTAAGACCTGGAACAGGTCTTCCATGACTCATAGCCAAGATGGATGTAAATGACTATAGGGTACACTATCGTACAAAGCTAAGATTCACCTCTTTTGCCCCACTCAATTTTTGCCTCTGGCCATGCCTATCACTAGCACACAACCCCCAGGCAAATAGGTCTCTTGAGCTGAAAAAGAACCCCTCCCCCCAGTGTAAAGGTTATTGGAAAATGTTGAATATAATTTTTCTTTACAATTATGAAAACCGTTATTCAAAGTTCTGCTTCATTGGGTGGTGCTGAGCAATCAACAAAGGCAAGGCCTTTTATCTCTTAGCATTATGTATTATTACTGGGGCAGGTATAGTCAGAAGGCTTAAACAACATGCCAATTATCTGTAGCACCACAAAGGGCTGTGAAGTAAGATTTCAAAATATTACTACAATTCTCTCCTGCAAGCATTTCTCTCCTTGATTGTGTGAAACACTGTATGTTTCAATTGGCAGCTTTGCACTTTCTCCTACAAAAGAAAACAAGTTTCCCCGAGAAGAATGTGTAATGCTAGGTTTTAAAGAAGAAGAAAATGCATGTAGCAGTTCACAAGCTGGCTTTCAGTAAGTTCTACATATTAACAGTCACAAAAATGAGGTTTGTGCCCTCAGGCACTGAACTCAATCACTTCATCTCTCCAAGTAGAAACCCTATTTTAGCTTCCCCACAGGCACATAGTCACACGGCAGTCATTTTGAATTTTAAATCCAAGAGTGTATGCAGTGGTTAGCTAAGATTGGTGGTTAGCTCAATACTGCAATTGTACAGAAATCACTTTACCAAAAGAAAGTTATTGGTCTGTGTGGGCAAAACAACATTTGAATTCATGAACACATCACAAAAATGCCAAAACATGTCAGCTCCTAGCCCCATGCAGAGTGGGCAAAGGGGGATAATGCTTGGTGGCACCTGATATAAGCCTGCACAACTTGTAACCTGGTACCAGCCCACCAACCACATAAGAAGTGTAGTATTCCTTAAGGGAAGCCCAAACTCCAAACTCACCATTTCTTCTATTTTCTTATTCAAAAGAATCTATCCTGCAGGCCTGCATTAGAAGCATGGCCAGTATGTCTAACCTTAAATAAATCTGTTAAGTTACCAACATTTATGTGGTGGTTGCATCTTATTGTTGAGGTTTGATAGTCAACAGATATGGCAGCTTTGGAGCTTTGATAAACCTGTTTTTGTGGCTTCCTGGGATTATCAAGCTAGTAAGTGGTTGGGCTGCACAGCTTTGTGTCACAAGCTATACAGGCCTGTGTTATTGTTGTTTTGGTTAATGCCAAAATAGGCTTCTAAACAGTTTGCAATATAAACATCCATGATTAAAATACACAGTAAAACAATCTCTCTCGACCTCATGAGACATGAAATGTATTGCTCTGGTGTTAGAAAACTGCATAGACTAGGGATCCTGCTATGAATAGATCAATCATGCAAATACAGTAACTCATTACTCACGTGTAGGTGATCATACAAAGAAGGATCAGGGTTGTACTTCAGGACTTGATGTCAAGCTAGCCTCACGCCTGACACCCATACATTGAGTGTGGATGTCTTCAGGGCAACTATTAAGTATAGTGTCAATACCAAAGATATCATGAAGTCTCAAGCAACTTTAGATATAGACCTAAACAGGTTAGAACAAGAAGAGCAAAGCTATAAACACTTCACACTAAACAGGGTTGGCTAAAGTGTGGCCCTCTAGATGTTGCAGGACTATGACTGCCATCAGCCCAGCCAGAATATCCAAAAGTCTGGTATTATGGGAGTTGTAGTCCAGAAACATCTGAAGGGCCACATTTTAGCCCAGCCTTTCTCAACCTGAAGTCCCCAGATGTTCTTAAACTACAGCTCCCATCATCCCTGACCACTAGCCATGGTAGCTAGGGATGATGGGAGTTGTAGTCCAACAACATCTAGGGACTCAAAGTTGAGAAGGTTTGGTTTAGCTACTCCTACCTCAACAATCATGATCCATAACAAAATAGCAACACTATTTTAACATCTATGGATAAATAGCCCCTCACAGGTAGAGGTTCCTCATCAGAATTCTGACCATGAAATGTTAGGGCCAGGGCCAGCCATGAGGCACTGCTCCTTCTTCTATGCGTGAGAGCACTACATATTGAGTGCTCAGATTAGGGTTGCCATGCGTCTGGAATTTCCTGGACATTGCATTCGGCAGCAGTGCCCAGATGGATATTGTGGAAATGTCCGGGAAAATCTGGACGTATGGCAATCCATGTCAACCGTGCTGCTTTTGGCAATTTACCTCCCCCCCCCCCCAGCTCATCAACTTTGACCAAAACAAAGCAAAACAAAACAAACCCTCACTGTTTCACTGTTTGAAATATGGCAACCCTAGTATATCAGGAAATATGTCATCCCATGGACTCTCTAACGAACTGGCTGAGCTTGTCTCAGGAGTGAGAATACCACCTAGCCACGTACATTGTAATTTCCACGTACGTACAATGTAATTTCCACGTACATTGGACAAACAGACGAATAAATGCACGTATCGCAGAACACAAGAATGCCGTCAAAAAAGAAGAAAAAACTTCCTCTCTTTTCCAACACATGAAAGAAACAGGACACGAAATTAATTTTGCAGATTCCAAATTGCTCTTTAACATGGAACATCACCACAAGAGAATAATCATGGAAGCCATCGAGATAGAGAAACACCCTCATAACATGAACAAGCGTGACGACACGTCCCGCCTGCCAGACATCTGGAAATTAGCCCTCCCCACAAAAACCGACACCAGAACCAGAGGCACACAGAACGCCGTCACCAATCAACCACACCAGACCCAAACCCAGACCCTCTCCACAGACATATTACAGACTCCATCCAGTAGCCAAACTATAGTGGCACCTCCGGATGCTGCACCCCCCTGCAATCCCTACACAGATCTGGCTGGCACAAGGCACAAAACCACAGCTCGCCCCTATACACGAAGCCAAGCCAGAGCACAACTAAATGCAGCACAGCCATCTTCTCAGAAAAACTCTTCACAAGCTCAAGAGGTCAAGACACAAAAGCTTTAGCAACTAATCTACACTTAATGACCCACCCAGTGGTATTCAGAATATCACTCATGAAATCACTCAAGATATCCCTCAAGTAATTAAGGAACAAAAGAAGAAGAGGCACACTAATCTAGGAACTTCCTCTCTGCCCAGAACGTTGGAGGCTATACACCACACCCCTCAACAGTATTTATAGGAACTCAAACACCAGATTCTGCTCTGTTCCAGTAACAAGAAGCCGAAAGCACCAGCCTGAAGATGACGAGTGAGACCTCGTCGAAACGTCGCACAGACACCCCGACTCTTACACGGGAAGACACCCGAAGACACCAAAACCTGCGCATATATATATATATATATATATATATATATATATATATAGGCCGCAACAGATATTTTGGGTATCCATAATATATGCAGAATTATCATTTTTAGAGAGCCATGATGCTGACGTTCATAAAGTACCAGACAAATGGTTTGAACCCAGTGTAGCATACAGCATCTTCTTTCAGTTTTGTTACTCTTGACTATATCCACATGAGGTGTTTTTTTTAAAGGCACAATAGAATTGTGTCTATAAATCTCCAGGAGACGGTAGAGTTGGGTTATGAAAAGGTCCGTAAGGATGATTCAATGACAAGGACTAGCACAGCCTGGAGCAGAAAGTCTCTTGGTGATAGCAAGTTAACATGCAGCTTTTCTCGCCACAACAAAGGGAAGTTTAAGGGATTGTATTACACATTTGTTTAAGAAAGAACATGTTAACTTCCATATGGATTGTCAAACAATATGTTCGCTAGAACACGGCAAACAGAGGAAAGCATATTTATCTTTTAAAAGAGCGCACTAAAGGTCAGGGATTTGAGAAAAAAATATTTGTATTTTGAGTAATATGATCAGATCTGCAATCTGAACTAGAAACATTTATGTCAGAGGAAAGAAGTAGACCACTGCGGCCCATATCTACTTCAAACAAGGGAAGCAGATTCTCAACTCAGAAAGGTTACCAGCCATCAGTCAAAGGAATGTTTTTTTAAATTTTTTAGTAGATTTTTACTTGTATTTCTTGAGGGCTTAGAGATGTGCACACTTGCTGAGTCCTTCTGACAAGAAGGAACCAAAATAAATATCACTTCATTTTAGCCAGTCTGGCATGGTGGTTAAACTATTGGACTAGGACTGCATAGACTAGGGTTTAAGTCCTCACTCAGTCATGAAGCTCATTGGGTGACCTTAGGCCAGTGACCATCTCTTTGCCTAACCTACCTCTAAGGGTTGTTGTGCAGATAAATGACATTATTTATTATTATTTAAAACTGAAACCACAAGTTTGGAAAGGAAAGCATAATTAAGACTTTTCTGAATCTGCTGAGGACAGTTCTGTGGTCTGCATGCTCACATCTGAATTTGGAATGTCACAAGAAACCAAACAGGCCTGCTCTGTATAGTTGGACAGCCCTCTTTGAGATCTATGAGCTGAACTGGGTTGGAAAACAAAGCTAACCTCAAGTGTGCATAACCTTAAGTGTGCATAACCACACTGAATATTCACACATGCAGACATCATTCGTTTTTAGGTGAAAGACTTCCTCCCTGTGGAGCAGCAGAAGACAAGGTGCTGCGCCCAGGAAAGGCAGTTTGCTTTTCCTTGCTCTGTCTGTAGGGGAGGCTTCCTAGCACAGAATGCAGCAAATAAACTCAAATTTCTACACTAGCATTTTTCTGCTAGTAGTAGTAGAATAAAATGTACCAGGCTGTTAAACAAAGGAGGGAGCACTGTATTCTTTCTCAGTCAGCCACTGGTAACTGGACCCCACTGGGGTTTCTAATGTACTTTGAAGCAAAGGGTTTTGAGATTCAAGCAGGATGCTTGATGGCCCTGCTTAATTTTCAGATAATGGAGATGAATGACTGTGCATCCCTAATATGAGCACTGAAAGCTGAATTTTGCAGCAATAAGTATTATTTGATTGACTGATTGATCAATGAACAAATGAATAACTTTCCCGAAAGTGATTTAACAATAAAAATATCAACAGTATCAACATATATAAAAACAGATAGAGGCTCGAATAAAGAATATCCACATAAAAGGCTTGTTATAAAAGGAAGATCTTCAATAGGTCCCCAAACGATAATAGCACCTGTTGGATATGCAACAGTATTAGTATTAGTACCATTTTAGCTGCTGGAGTCAAAACTTTGGATTGGCATTTGGCTTTCTTAATGAGTCTTTGACCACAGCTGACCTTTAATAAATAAATAAATGATGAAACCATTGCCTCTAAATGAAGTTTTCTGTAATCTTCAAGGTATGTGCAAAATTGTCATTGACTTCAATGGTTGTTTCAGGCTTCTGGGGCCAGGCCTCGTAATCAACAACACATTGTACAGCAATGCCAATGAGGATTACAACTAGCTGTGTAGCTAATCAGTCATTTGACTGTTCCATCATATGCTCAGCATACAAGAGAAACAAAATCCTCGGGCCATCACCCACTGAAAAGTGCTCTGGATGGGTGACAGAGTGAAAGAGGGAGAGAAAATTTACCATGTGGTCGGCTGAAACATGTACCAGATTTTCTTCAAGTCGCCATATGTCAAGGCTGATATTTGACTATGTGCTAAAATTCAGATAATATAGACTGTCAGTGAAAATATATGAAGAAAATGGGAATTTATTTAGTATTTAGAACATGATTACAAGATGTAGCACTGACAGCTTTCACTAAATACAAAAGTACATTTTTTTAAAAAAAATATTTACATTTAAAACACATGCAGTTCTATGTACCGGTATTTCTATGCTATAATCAGTAAGAAGAAGAACCAGCTATGTATTTTTCTTATTCCTCAAGCACAAACATCCCAGTTAAATATGTCAAATCACATGTGTCAACCAACAAGAATATTATTTTTCTTTTTTGGATCATGAATTCAATTGTTAATCTAACAGATGAAACCATTGTCCCCACACCCTGAAAGAAGACTATCACACTATTCATATAGAGGGAGAGAATTATATTTATTAAATATAACAAATGATCTGCAAATTAAACCAAGTCATAAAGTGCAGGCAAGTGGATCATTCAACACATAAGGTCTTTACTCTCCTAATCTGCTGCCACTGAATGCTGGACAGTCAAAAAAGCCAAATCAACAAATGGAAGACCTACAGTTTGAATAGACAGAAACAGAAGAGAGTCAATCAGGGATAATTATATTCAGGATAAATAATTATCGCCCAGTCAGTCTGACATCAATACCAGGGAAGATTCTGGAGCAGATCATTAAGCAAACAGTCTGTGAGCACCTAGAAAAGAATGCTGTGATCACCAATAGTCAGCATGGATTTCTGAAAAATAAGTCACGTCAGACGAACCTGATCTCGTTTTTGACAGAATTACAAGCCTGGCAGATGAAGGGAACGCAGTGGATGTAGCCTACCTTGATTTCAGCAAGGCATTTGACAAGGTGCCCCATGATATTCTTGTAAAGAAGCTGGTAAAATGTGGACTTGACTATGCTACCACTCAGTGGATTTGTAACTGGCTGACTGACCGAACCCAAAGGGTGCTCATCAATGGTTCCTCTTCATCCTGGAGAAGAGTGACTAGTGGGGTGCCACAGGGTTCTGTCTTGGGCCCAGTCTTATTCAACATCTTTATCAACGACTTGGATGATGGACTCAAGGGCATCCTGATCAAATTTGCAGATGACACCAAACTGGGAGGGGTGGCTAACACCCCAGAGGACAGGATCACACTTCAAAACGACCTTGACAGATTAGAGAACTAGGCCAAAACAAACAAGATGAACTTTAACAGGGAGAAATGTAAAGTATTGCACTTGGGCAAAAAAAATGAGAGGCACAAATACAAGATGGGTGACACCTGGCTTGAGAGCAGTACATGTGAAAAGGATCTAGGAGTCTTGGTTGACCACAAACTTGACATGAGCCAACAGCTAAAAAAGCCAATGCAATTCTGGGCTGCATCATTAGGGGTATAGCATCTAGATCAAGGGAAGTAATAGTGCCACTGTATTCTGCTCTGGTCAGACCTCACCTGGAGCACTGTGTCCAGTTCTGGGCACCACAGTTCAAGAAGGACACTGACAAACTGGAACGTGTCCAGAGGAGGGCAACCAAAACGGTCAAAGGCCTGGAAACGATGCCTTATGAGGACCGGCTAAGGGAGCTGGGCATGTTTAGCCTGGAGAAGAGGAGGTTAAGGGGTGATATGATAGCCATGTTCAAATATATAAAAGGATGTCATATAGAGGAGGGAGAAAAGTTGTTTTCTGCTGCTCCAGAGAAGCGGACACGGAGCAATGGATCCAAACAACAAGAAAGAAGATTCCACCTAAACATTAGGAAGAACTTCCTAACAGTAAGAGCTGTTAGACAGTGGAGTTTGCTGCCAAGGAGTGTGGTGGAGTCTCCTTTTTTGGAGGTCTTTAAGCAGAGGCTTGACAACCATATGTCAGGAGTGCTCTGATGGTGTTTCCTGCTTGGCAGGGGGTTGGACTCGATGGCCCTTGTGGTCTATTCCAACTCTATGATTCTATGATTCTATGACTCCCCAAAAATTTCAGCTGGGCCCCAGAAAAGGCACTTAGTAGAACCCTTCACTGTAGAGGGAGGAAGGGCGAGTGCTGCAACCAAAAAAGGAGCACAAAGAGGGGACAGAGAAAGCTTATACACCAGGCTGGTTCACCTCCTCCTATTGGGCACTCTTGCCCATGTGACCTAAATAACCTCTCCCTTTGACATATACCACCTGAGTCTCTTCCAGCTGAGGGAGAGGCAAATTCACCCCTGCTTAATTTAGTAGCGTCATTGTCATCAGAATCCCCTGTCATAAAGGAATTTCTATTCCTGATCTTCTGTTACTGTGGCATTTCTACTGCTGAAAATATTCTATTCCATCAGCCCCACACTGAGCCCATAGGAGTCAGATTGGATTATCTAGTTTGCAGCATTATACTGTTTGTAGTAATGAGGCTGGGTTATGAAAATAATTGTTTTTAATATACATTTTTCTTATGCATATTTAGTCACCCACATATCTAGAATTAATATTTCATTTTTGTAGCACCTACTCTTTTCTCTTGCTAGGATGGGCCAAAGGGCTTTGCACGCAGTTGACAGATTCCAGATGAATACAATGATAAAATTGTTGAGATTGTATTGTTTCAATAACATACATATTGCGTACTGTAAACCATTGCATTCCGCCAATTAATTCTGAAAGCATTCTGCTAAGAATACTCCTTGGTGAGCTGAAACAAGACCATTGTCTTGTTTGGACCCTGAACTGGATCCAGCAAACACCTATTGGACTGCACTGCCATATACTAATAAATTGGGCTACTGGGCTTTAGAATCTGCCTTGGTGAAAGCTCCATTGTATGTACTCTTCAATCATGTATGCATGAGCCCTTTTAGATTTTAGAGAACTTTATAATGGGAACTAAACATTATGAAAGGAGACAAATAAGGTTGAAATTACCAGGGTTTCAAGCTTACACACGGGTCTTCTTAAAAGCCTGCTTTAATCAGTGCAAAGTATTCCAAGGAGAATTGCTGTTATTTGGACTTGATCAGTTCTGTGTTGAAACCACAACTGCTGTGTTGATTTCTTCCCAAATCTGTCAGAAATTCCATCAGTTTAATAGTATATTTAGTTTTCATACACCACAAGTGCAAGTATTTCATCTGCAAGCACATAACAAAAACAAGTCTGGTAATCAGCTTGACAGCTTAGTCTAAGCAAACTCATGACCATGCAAAAGAATGCACACCCTTTGTATGTGCATGTTTTTACTCCAAAGAAAGTAACAATGCAGCCCAAACCATGTCTCCTCAGAAAGAAGTCCTACTGAATTCAATGGAACTTACTCCTAGATAAGCAGAGATAAGACTTCAGCCTAAGCGGTAAGGCTAACTCATTTATATCCATATCGCAAGTCGAATATATTGAAAAGGTGGCAACCTCTATCATCATCACCATCATCTATTATCATTATTAATGTTGATCAATCAATCGATTGATTGATTAATCTTTAAACTCTATAGGCTTGGGGTCTACCCTGACTACACCTGCCAGAACAGGACACATTCATTAAAAGTTGGGTACTTATGCCAGATGTGACTATGTGGCCCTTTCAACTAAAGACCTGGAAAGAAAATTCTAAATGGTATGGAAGATACTGTTACATTGTGGTACATGAACAAGGAGCTCTCAGTCATGTCAGGATTTGTTGTTGTTGTTGTTGTTGCTGCTGCTGCTGCTGTTAATCACTGGCACTTGGTGATGGACAGCAGACCCCTCGGTGGTGGTCAGTGGGCTGAGGTTGTTGTCAGGATTAAATGAGGAGAAGGAGGACCAAATACACCACCCTGAACTCCTTGGAGAAAAAGGATGGTAGAAGCTGTAGTCCAGGAGCAGCTGCTGGCTAGAGGTTACCTAATCCCTTGTCTTCTTTCCCTTTAAAATTCTTACCTCTTGTGACAGTGGCATGAACAGGGCAGACACCAGTGGCTGCTCCCGGTGACTGCCATTTCTCCACCAACTATACCGGGGATGTAAGCTATTATAAATAACAGTATAATTTTCCACTCCTTTCTTTTGCACAATGAAACTGACAAAGTAGAAGCTTGTCATGAGCTTATGGAGGTGGGAAGCAGAAAACCATAAGCATGTTTTTAATACATCTACTATGTGAATTAATGGAGTACAGACTTAAGAGAGAAAATGACTCTTGAGTCTTTGCTCTTGTCCCCATTTTTGTCTTGGCTGAGATGGGTTTTTGAAATGGTATCTCCTGCCAAAAGCAATCTGTGCCATTACAAGGAGTTATGAAACTGCCTATTAGTTAATGAAGAAAAACAACTTGCCCATAAAAAAATTGTTCTATTTTTGCCTTCAAGGTCGCTAGTATTCATGTAGAATGAAAAGCATACAAATCAAATGTCTTTACAAGTTACGGAGCACTCTGCTGAAATTCAGTCAATCAGAAATTCTGTTTCCCAGTGCATTCCTAAATGTGTTTTCTCTCTAGAAAGCAGTGTTTGACAGGAAGTATCAGAAAAATCACTGTACTCAGAGTAAAAGGGTTTAAAACAAAGGACTTCGGGGCCCAGCTGTTCCAGGATGCAAGAAATGTCAAGCTAAATTGTCTCAATGTTAAGCAAATTTTATTTATTTTTAATTTGTTCGCTGTCTACTCACTTTGCCTGAAATCAAAATACCAATTCCCATGTTGCCAGGCTATGTGCTCCCAATATTTTAGCAAAAATAATGCCTTTCTTTTACCTTTCCTAACCTATGTCCTGCAGTATTTAAAGGAACAAGTTAGGGAAGACAGGAAAATCTATTCATTACCACTAAGCAGAAGGACACTTAATCAGAGGAAGCAGTTCTTATGCCCAGCAGCTAATATTTTGTTGAGTATTAATCAAATCAAACATGCAAAATAGTGGACATTTTAAAAATTCAATAGTGAAAGATAAGAGGTTGAAAACATTGCTGATATAATTCTTACATTGCATAGTCCTTTATTTTTATTTAAGTAGTTCATATCATGCCCCAGTTGTGTTATTTATTTTCCTGTATGTATCCACTTGGAAGGCACCGGCAACTAAGGATTTTTCTCTATACATCCTTTCATTCACAGATATGGGCAACACATTTATGGCCAGTTTGGTTCATATTTCCATAACTGTGAAGAAAAAATAGCGGACTTAACTGGAAATTTATATTCTTTTTCTTTCTTTCCCCCCTGTCCGGACATAGATCTGCTTTTATCCTAAGTCCTGCCCAAGTAGCATTTAATATGTATAATTTCTGATTTTTCCTTATGTAGTCAACTAATTTCATTTAATGTGAGCTTCTTCACTGCATTCATCCATTCTTGAGTACTAAAGGTTTGAATCTTAGCCAGTTGGGGAATCCCTTAAGCAGTGGGAGCTCAAGAACCAAGTCATAGAACTTTTTGTGGTTCCATTTCCTGTACTTCCAACAGAGCATGCCATCTATGAATAGAAATTGGATATGAGTAACTTTGGATTCAATGAATGTACATGGTTTCTGTTTAATTACTAGCATGCTTGTTTTTGACTAGAGTGGCATTTTCATCCTCTGGCAACTCTTTGGATGCCATATGTGCCAGCAGTAGTTGTACCCAACTCTTGCATGCACTCACACACATGCAGTTGTGCACAGACACAAACATAGTGTCCCCCTCCCCAGCTTATCCATTCTAAGGAGGGGATGTTATTGCCCTCTCTTTGATCATCAGGTGTTCTACAGGAGCAATTTGCATTTCCAAAGGAGTTATGGGCTCTATCCTAGTTTATCCCCCCCCCCATTTTGCTGCTACTGCTGCTGATGCCAGCTTCACAAGGGTCCAAATGAGGTCCCTTAACTAAGGATTAGTCACCCCGGCAATAAAACATCTAGGATAAATTATATACTTTTCTAATTAATAACTAATAAAGATGTAATAAGGACCATCTACGTTTGAGTTATAAAGAACAAATAACTATGGATTTATCAGATGCAAACCAACAGCAAATTGAATCCTTGTTTGCAAATGGGAGGAGATCAATAATGGGGAATGTGGCCTCATTTGCCCTAGTGCAGAAAGACTGAGATAATTATCGAGGCATCCATGTAATAGACTGTTTAATGGCAAATGAGTGTTTTATTATTTGTTTGGGATGTGAGTTGGTTCTGTTACAACCAACTGTGCATTCCTATGCATGCTGACTTGGAAGTAAGTCCCATGGCTTAACCCTAGGACAGTTTGCAGAGGATTGCAACCCGGCAACACAATCCTATGCAGGTCCAAGTAAGCTCCATTGGGTTTGATGGGAGCTACTCCAAGGTAAGCATGCACAGCCCTAATAATCTGGAAGGGAGGGGTAGTTATTTGTGTTACTGCAACAGCCCCTGCACCTTTCCAGGTGCACTGTGCACCACACTGTAAGGCCTGAAAATGGTTTCCCCAAGTGAGCAACCCACAACTATTTCATCGTCGGTCTCTATGATTAGCATTAATTTGGGGTCAGAGAGAGGGCAATGCCTTATTTTCCATGTTGCCATCTGACTGATCCCAGTTATCCTCTCCTACTGAAAGGATTACATCAAACACGCCCCAGGAGTATTGCTGTTGCGTGCTCCTTGTGTGAGGCCTTCTTCTGAGCCATTTTTGATACAAGATTTGAAAACAGGATGTATATAAAAAACATTCTTAGGGATGAATCAGATGTAATGGGGATTTGCACTCATAGCTGCTTCAGGAAAAAAGAAAAAGATGTGAAGCAGAGGGGAAAGGTTCCTGCACATTGCCTGTGCATTTTCTGCCGTGACTTTCCTGCTAGGTTTAGGGCAGCTTAGGGAAATAGTGTGAGGGGAAGATAATTTATTATAATTTATTAAATTTCTATACTGCCCTTCATCCAAAGATCACAGGGCGGTTGACAATTAAAAAACACAAAAATACATACCATAATAACAAACAATAACAATAAGCCCTCCACACATAGCTGGGCCCCTGCAAAGTTGATGGGCATTCCCATTCAAATGGTGTGTGTGTATTGCATCATGTGATCAGTTATGTGCGGCAGGGCTTACCTGGGCCTCTACAATATTTTATTCAAGTTGGCGCCCCTGCTTGCAACTGAGTTCTTTGTATGCTTATTAAAAAATAAAGGATCTAATTGTCTTTACTTACAAAACTCTTAGTTTGATCTAACAGGTCGTGCAAAGTTCTATAAAAATGTGAGCAGTGAATGGAACAATTCCCTTTTTCTAGACGTCAAGCATTGCATAAGTAGTTGGAGAATTAGTGGCAAATATGCACAAATACTATAAAGAAACGATAAATGGCATTGAACTTTGAAATGCTGCATTCTACAGGGCGGAGGTCACCAGAGTTTATTTGTGCCAGGTTGTTCTCCCCCATTGATTCATTCAGGCTGCAATCCCATATCCACGTACATGGGAGCAAGCCCCATTGAACTCAGGATGACTTAACTCCTGAGTAGACACATATAGGATTTCACCATAAGAATGATAAAGTAAAATTGAGTTTTCCATGCCATGTGTCAATAAAATTAAGGGAATTGTGTAAAACAGATATCTGCCTTGGCAATATGAAAGCCCACGGAGAATATGGAAATGTTTCCAACAGGGGTGCAAACGTTCAAATGTAGTATGTAACATAATGCTGTATATTTCCACTTTAAACATACTAATGGAATTTAAAACAAACTGGGGATGTCTTGCTGATATTAAACTATGGGAAAAGTCATAATAGGAGGAGAAAAGTGAATAAAAGTTGCTCAAAACATTAAAAAAAAAGTTCAGAACAATTACAGAATTTAACTACATACTATTTCCACCTCTAAGTGAATTATGCAGTTTTCAGTGTATATAATTTTATATATAAAACATCTGGTTTGCATGCAGAAGGGCCCAGGTTTAATCCCTGGCATCTGCAGGTTGGCTGGAAAATATCCTGAATCCCTGTAGAGCCATAGCTGTCCCGTGCACACAATACTGTTCTAGATAGACCAAGTTTCTTACTAGGTATAAGGCAGCATTCCATGTTCCTGTAATACAGCATTACAATTTTCCTCTTGTTTGTTGTATTTATTCCTCTGGTTTATTTAACACACACACACACACACACACACACACACACACACACATAGGTGTCCTTAACCTTTTTGGCCTCTTATTCTTTCTTTCCTCTCCTGTTCCCTTTTCCCAATTTGATCTTATCCATATGGTGACAGACAAATTGGCTGTAAAAGATTCAAATAAGGTGAACAGATGTCCTGTGGGGGGAAGAATCAAGGTGTCTCTCCCCCCCTCCACTTCTCCATATTACTCTACTCAACTACACAGTGGGGTGGGGTGGGGGAAATAATAGACAATTTACATTAGGGTAAATCATTGGCAAATCCTGCAATAAATCACTTAGATAAGAAAACTTTTACAACTGTTTGTGGAGATTAAGTCAATAATGAAAGAAACTTTGTTCCTTCTTTTGTCGTTACGCCAGCAGGTTGTCTAAAACATCTGCTGTGGTAATATGTCACAAGCAATAGTCTGTGCAGGTTAGGCCAGTCCATAATAGAAGTAAATGTATTTTTAAATGCCAGATCCTAAAAGAAGACAGATCTGCTTGGTATCTCATTATAAAGGAAATAGCTTTTCATGTCACCCCCATCAGTGGCTGTGCAGCTTTGGGGAGAGCTTGAAAGGTCATGATCCATACCTTTTAACTCTTAAGTAATTTACCATTTTCCCATGAGAGGAAGTCAAGGCTAGGGGGGGATACTGGGAATATTCCATTGCTCGCTGAAAAAAAGCTGCACTCTTTAAGTTTTTCTTTTTCAAGAGGAGGGAAATTTTCCCCCTCTTTTTCGTTGTTTGTATGACTTTCAGTGGTGATCTCATGGCCTGCATCCAGCAAGATTCACCAGAATTTCTAATGATAACTTGCATGAAGTGGTACATTCCGAAATTCAGCCACCTCAGTATAACTTTTTGTTCTGCATTATAGCAATGGCTCAAAAAATATTCTAGAAAATGAGCCATTCTGAACTGTATTTTTTATAATAAAAAAGAGCAGCAACAGCAGCAGCAAAAATGCTGGCATCCTGGAATCCTGATGATCACATTAATTGTTATTTTGTTTTACAGATTCCCACCCCATTTTTCATGCTACAAACCCTCACAAAGAAGATGTAAACATATTTAATATCCTGTTACAGATTTTTTTTGGGGGGGGTGTCAGTCTGGATGATATCTGTGAGCTCCTTCCTAGTCTGTATACAGTGAAGTTTAGAATCTACTAGAACAAGCTGTTGAACTGGTCAGACAAACTTCTGTGAAAGATAATGGCCTAAGCTGGCCAGCTAGGTACCTCCATTTACATGTCTGAAGAGGTAGTCCTGTTGCCACAGAGATAAATTGAGGTAACCCTCTTTCCGCCTCTGCTTCATCTAGTTTGAAGTGATATCACTTTGTGATGTAGAAGGACAATTGCCAACTGGCAGTGGGGTTGGCTGGGGACACAGAGGCTTGTCTTGCTGCATGATGGACGCCAAAGCCATGGCTTAGGGATCTCCCTGGGAACTAATGGGAAGGCACAGTGTTAATGCTGTGCACCCCTCCATCCTAAGCTCACATTGTATGTATGTATAAATAACACCATATATCCTAAAGTCGCCACTGTCTCCATTGGACTCATTCCAAGTAAATTGAACCCTTAGTCAATGCCAGCACCCCTGGAATCTCTTGCAGGGATGTGTGAAACAATACAAAGCAAACATCAAACCAGCAAAAAGAATAAGCAATGCTTAATACATGAATCATTAACATATTTGCTTCTTTTAAAAAACATATATTACCCGCGCTTCATTGTGGCAATAATTCCAGAGTGACATGTGTAAATACACATGTGAGATCTGAAGGGCCAAAAGAGGATAATAGCATTCCCTACAGCATTCCCTAAAGCAGGGGTCAGCAAACTTCTTCAGCAGAGAGCTGGTCCACTGTCCCTCAGACCTTGTGGGGGGCTGGGCTATATTTTTTTTTGGGGGGGGAGTTGCAAGAGCACCACGAGCCCCCGTGGCTGCTTACCTGTGTCTTGTGAGCAGCAGGGGCTGACGGCGGCGGAGGGACAATGAGCGGTACGCGAAAGGGCTCTGGAGGTGCTTAAAATGGTGGCCACTCAAGTGCTGCTGCTGCTGGCACCAACAAAGCCCAGCCCCCTTCCTCCTCTAGACAGGGCAGGGAGAAGCCAAGAGGAGGAAGGGAGGAGGTGCTGCTGTTGCCACTGCTGTGTGAGGGAGAGGGAGGGAGAGGGAAAGAATGTGTGCGCTGGTGATCCAAGCGGTGATTCCCGGACCGTCTGCAAGCCAGATCCAGAAGGCAATTGGGCCTGATCCGGTCCACGGACCTTAGTTTGCCTACCCATGTTCTAAAGATTTGTATCAAGGTCATTTTATGTGATTGGAGGAGCGCTGGTTATTTCAGTAGAGACAATGGGAAACTGGGGTGCTTCATTGCTTAAGTTGGCATCCTTGCTTAGGCTGCTGCTTTGACTGGCTTAAGTGAAATACTTTGCTTGAACTACTCTAGGAGCTAAAGCAGACTGGGCTGCCTGATTAATACCAGTCTGAGTTTAAAAAAAGAGAAAAACCAATCTTAGCGTCATCTTTCTTTCAGGAGCTATTATCCATCAAGGCTCTTTGTATATTAAAACACTGTTTATTTCTACAGGCTCCACCACTTATATTTGGTCTAATGTTTTGGCATAAAGAAATTAAGACACAGCTTTAATATTTTAAAGACTTAAGGGAGAAGTATGAAGAAAATGGGAATAAATTATTATGGGTATAAAAAAAATCTCAAAAAACCCAAGACCTGATTATCTGGGAAGAGATCTGCTCTGCATTGATATTGTACGATAATGCCTTGGCCTAAATGTCTTTCAGTGTTTTAACCAAATTACCCTTTAAATTACCAGCCAAGAGCCAGATGCTTTCCTCATGTATGCCCTCCATAGCTCAAATTCCTTCTTAATTTAAACAAGTGAGATGCGATAAGTGTCTCTTTAGTTTAAAAGAAGCACAGAGGCAAATTTGCTTAGCTGAATTGGAAAGTCAGCATGCTGATCGTCACTTTCCTACATACCCCTCAGCCATTTTAGGGGACTCTTTTTTTCCTGAGCTAACCAGGAGACAAAATCATCCACATTTGAATAGATGCACATGGAGAAAGTAATTATTGTGCAATTGGTTAAATGCCATTCAAGGATATAGGAGCAGCAAGGTTTGTTTTATTGTTGGTTTTGCCACTGCAAGGGGAGAGAATGTGGTGGTTAAAGTGTCAGACTAGAACATGGGAGATCTGGGTTCAAATCCCCACTCAGCTCCCCCTTTAATCAACTGAGGAGAGGGTGGAGAGGAATGGAGAATTGCACTCATTGCTGTTAGGTGCCATTTTAATCTATTTTTTTCCTTTCTTTTAAAAATCTGATTCTTATTCCCTGAATATTGGGGGAGAATAGAATAGATAGAATAGATATTTATTACAGATAAAAACAAGACATAAATAACAGCTTGTGCACGTGGGAAAAAAACAGCCACTAAAACATCACTATAACAATAAAATACTGTAAGATGGAATGGCATACTACGCCTTAATTAGCTTGTAGTGCTCCTTGGCAGCGCTTTTGGGTAAGGACAGCGACCAGAAACCTAGCCACTTTCAGGGTCGTATGGATATCCTTATCCTGCAGGATTTGGGCAAGGTGGAATTTTGGTGGGGTACCCTCTAGCTTCTGTATGATTGATCCCAACAAATTTGCCCGTGGCACATTGAACAAGGGGCAAGTGAACATAATGTGCTGAAGCGACTCCGGCGTCTCCCTATCACATTCGCACATAGCGGAGGCTTGCCCCTTTGAGAATCTATGTCTCAGGACATTGGAGGGAAAAACGTTAAACCTCGCTCTGGTGAAGGCCAGCCTATGGGCAACAGACGAAAGGGAGGAGAGGTATGATGGAACGCAGTAAGTTAAAGTGATACCAATGTTCTGGGGCGAACAAACACCTCCCCCCAGCGTATAGTTTCACTGTAAATCGATGTCGTCCAGTCTTTGGCGGATCAGTCTTTGAGCAGTGGTTTGATCTAGATTAAGGGAAGCTAAGGGAGAGATTCCGTAACTCAGGAGTTTGGCATGAATTCTACTAGTCCAAAGGCTGGAGAATTCATCTCACCATAAGCATTGGACAAGGTAATGGTCTGGTAATCTGTGCCACAATGATAACCAATAATTGAAGACTTGCTTCCACAGGCAAGTTTCTAAGGACGCGATCTTCAATTCTAATCGCATGGCTGCGTTGCTTACACACAGGGGGAGCATTAGGAGCCGACGTAGGAATTGGTTTTGCAGAGTCTCAAGAGGAGTAAGATCTGTCATCACGGCCCAGAGCGGAGCAGCATAAGCAAGCACGGTAACCACTTTTGCCTTGAACACCTTTAGGGCCGAGGGAACATGCAAAGCTCCATCCGAAAAGAAAAATCGGAGGAGCGCATATGACAGAGTTTTGGCCTTGTTAAGTAGGTGTTGAATTTGTGCTTTCCACCCCAAATTGTATTGAAAAATAACTCCTAGGTATTGAAATTTTAGGACTTGCTCTATTTTTGCTCCACCAAGCTTCCATTCGTATAATCTCCGACTTCTGGCGAAAATCAGAATCTTAGATTTAGCATGGTTGATGGTTAATTGGTTGAGTTGACAATACGTGGCAAAGATCTTCAGAGCTCTGGTTAGTCCAACACGTGTATAAGATAGAATTACCGCGTCGTCCGCGTATAGAAGGAGTGGACAGCGGTAATCCGCTAGTCTAGGCGCGTGTGTACTTGGAGATGAGTTGACTAGGGGTGCTCGCATGTCGCTGATGAATAGGTTGAATAGGCAGGAAGCCAATATACATCCTTGGCGCACTCCCTTGTTTATTGGTATCGAATTTGTGAGGTCGCCCGCAGGAGTAAGTCTCACTCTGGCAAGGGTACCTTCGTGGAGCTGGCTTATAAGCCATAAGAGTCTTCTATCGATGCCCTGTTTTGCAAGTTTCTCCCAAAGAATATTTCTAGGAATGCTGTCAAAGGCTGCCTTTAGATCTAGGAAGGCAGCACAAAGGTAGCCGCGGGGAGGGGACGAGTACTTCCGTGCCAGATGGTAAAGGACTATCGCATGATCGGTTGTAGAACGTTTAATTCTGAACCCTGCTTGTTCGTGACCAATCTGGTTAGTCTCGTCTGCCCATCGCAATAGTTTAGTCAGCAAAAAGCTGGCATAAATTTTCCCTATGATCGAAAGGAGGCTGATGTTACGGTAGTTTTCCGGCTCCATTGGAGAACCTTTTTATGAATTGGTACTATAATGGCCTCCTTCCATATTTTGGGGATGAGACCAGAAGCGTTAACTGCGTCGAAGGTTTTGGCCAAGATGTCAGCCCACCATTTTGGGTGTAGTTTGATTGCTTCAGCAGGGATCAGGTCGGGCCCTGGGGCTTTGCCAGGTTTCAGCTGGGCTATTAGCTTGGCTATTTCGTCCGGATCGGTGGGAGGCCAAATAGGTAGGTGGGAAAACAGATGCATCAGATGGTCGGAGGGAGCATCTGCCTGTGAGAAACATTTCTTCAGGAACAATTCCCATGTCGGTGCTGGGATGACTGCCCTTGGGTATTTCCTCACCCTTCTATTAATCAAAGACCAGAATTCCCTGGATCTATGTGGTTTTGAAGCGGTAATCAAGGCCTGCCAGCGATTGTGTTGCCACTCGCGTTTGGCATTGGGGGAGATAACATAATGAAAGTATAAAAGATAAGGTGGAGCGATTAATTGAAAATAATATCACAAAAACTTCACTGTTGAACAGACAGGGTAGTCACTAGAGAAAGAAGAAAGTATGATCACATATTCAGATGGAAAAGAAAAATAATGAACACAATTTTTTAGTAAACCAGTAAAAAAAATACCGTAATAATCCATGCAAGATAACATCAAGGGACAAGTTATAAAGAATAAGTATTAGAGAAAGATAGGAACAATTTTTTGGAAAGATGCAATAGTTGATTACTTTCATTTAAGAAAATAGGCCAAGGCGGCTATCAACTTCGCTATTAAAAACAATAAAAATAATAAAATTTAAAATTAAAAACCCTAAAGAGCCTAAAGGTGACATGAAACAGTAGCAGAAGACAAACAATAACTGCAGTTAGAAACTCACATGAGCAGCATTGAATCATATGAAATCAGTTATGAAACCTAGATGTTAATGAAAGCTCTTTATGATTGGCCAAAATATAACGATGAGGACAAAACAAACTTACCTTGGGAACTGTGGACAAGACCAGCCAAACAAAGAAGCACAAGAAGAGCAACATCAGACCAATTTAAAGGATGAAGATGATGATGATTTAGTAGTACAGTGGTACCTCGGGTTAAGAACTTAATTCGTTCTGGAGGTCCGTTCTTAACCTGAAACTGTTCTTAACCCGAGGTACCACTTTAGCTAATGGGGCCTCCTGCTGCCACTGCGCCGCCGGCATGCAATTTCTGTTCTCATCCTGAAGCAAAGTTCTTAACCCGAGGTACTATTTCTGGGTTAGTGGAGTCTGTAACCTGAAGCGTCTGTAAGCCAAGGTACCACTGTAGTAGTAGTAGTAGTAGTGGAGCCATTATTAGACAGTAGCAACAGCAAAGGAACGAATCAGAAGCAAAGAGGGAAAATAAGAACAGGGTTCCATCATATACTTCAAAGCAGGAAAGATCATTATGCCATAGGGAACGACTGCGGCTTTCCGCAAGCTTAACTTGGCCACATTTATAGTGCTCCACTAAGAGTGCAGAAAAGTGCTTTCAGTGGCAGGGATTCAAAGAGCTACTTTAGGCATGACCAAACACTTGTGTACACAGCAGACTTTCTTGATTCTCCCCACTCCCTTACTTTGTGCAGACTATTCTAGAAACTATGCCATGTGTCCTGGTAGTCAGGGTGTGAGTTGCTTGGGCTCATAAGGATTCATTCCATGGTTCTTTGGATCTCAGCTGATGGCAGAAAGGCAGCTTCGCTGAAGTGGGGAAATTATCTCCGTAGAATGACAGCTGGGAGGAGTGCAGAGAGAAGAAATGCCATGGTACAACTGTAGCAGCAAAACGGGATACTTTAATATGCCCCACCTGCAATAAAACATGTCTCTCCTGTATTGGTCTCTATTGATACAGCGCCACAGCAGGCACTGTAACTCTCCAACGGTTTGACTTCACCCCTCTTCCATTGTCTCCCAAGACAGACGGATGCAAACAACAAGAAGTCCATATTTTATCTGGAAGCCAAACTGCTAGATTTTAGGAAGATTGATTTTAAATATATTGCTGAACTAATGGGCTAACAGCAAGATAGTCCCCTCTGGATATATGTGATCATTTCACTACTGCTATTACAAGATCAAAAGGCACACTCAGAAGCAGAAGCATACTGCAATGATTGTTTCTGCATTCAGTGTTTTATGCTGCAGTTATTATAGAACTATTGTCCCTCTGAAAGTATCTATTGCCCTGCTATCATTTATACATGCTTCATATTCTCATCTAGTGGTTATTTTTTCAGTTTATTATCATACAAATGCATGATTATTAGAGCCCAACACTTCTATGCATCTATAAAGTAGCATACTGTACATGCTCTCCTAGGACTTTAGAAAGCTATTTTTAATGATACAAATGGCCAGCAATATTGCACTTGTCACCGACATGAAACAGGAGAAGTAATCTTCAAAATGTGTTGCAGTTTTTTGCACTCTCAGTTTGGGACCTAGGCATAACTAATTAGTACACAGTTCAGCTGGTAAGGGAGAGAAGAGAACAAGAAATTAAAGACAGGTGCTTCTGAGCTCCTTTCAGAGAAGTCAAACGAGGTGTTAGGCTGGCAGACATGTCTGTCACAATACCAATTTCCTACGTGTGTTTGATGAGGAGGTAAGGGATGCTGAACACTTCACCATCGTGCACTTGTCCCAAAAGTTAGCCTTCCTTGCCACTGAATTTTGTTCCCAGTGGAACTTCAGCACCAGAATAATTCTGCCCGAAGACAAATGGCTGGGGCCATAGGAGCCAACTCCTAGGGGCCGAGGTCCCTTTGGCCCCCAAATAAAATATTTAAGGGGGCTGCCCCCCCATTTCTTTCATTCATTCATTATATTTCTATGCCACTTTTCACTCACACAAGTCACATAGCAGGTTATATACAACAAATAAGAACATAGTAGGACATTGCCTTTACAATATATATCATATAAAATAATTAACAAATCATCAGTAAAACAACCACCTTCTATAAAACACTATAGACTAAACAGCATCACTGCAAGAAATGTCATATTATAAACTTCGCAAAGTGTTACAGCACTCATAATCCACAAAAGAATATTAACGACATTAACAAACTAACAACCAAAAGCAAACTAAGCACTCTCTCCACCTCCATGACTCATAGGCTTCCATTCATTTCATCAAAAGATACATACCCATAATGCCCATGGTGGCAACTCCATTCTGAAGGCTTCTAGCAATAGGCCCTGCCAGTTGTTTATCCTTATGCCCTGGCAAATGTCAAGTGCTGGAGCCAGCCATGATTTTAAAGTCTGAGGGGTACAACTTGGCAGGTTTTGATGAGTTAGGAGAAGGAGAAGCCAAATGAGTCAGAGTAGAGTTAATGGGGAAGGAGAAAGACATTTAAAATCCCTGTTCAAAATACTCAAATTGTTTGACCATTATTCAATATCTTTGGTCTGAGGCCAAAATACCACATGGACATGTAGTTGCAAACCCGACAGTTGCAAACCTACATTCTTCTGAAAATAAATAGAATTTTAAGGTATTTTATTTTCATCTAATAAGTCTTGGGGCATTTGAAAACGTCACAAATACAACTCAGTGGAATTTATGGTCCCAAAAATGCAAGGTTGCCACATTACATGCCTAGCCAGCTATATGAGAGTCCCTACATTATAAACTGTCAGTGTCATTCAAGTCATGGGGTAAGAGGGGCTATCAGGGAAGCGAAGTTGGCGGAATATTCTCATTCAGTGACTTTTGAGCAACTTAACACCTTTTAACCCAATTCTCCAACCCTTCCAGGTTCTTACTGTAAGTGCTATGGACTGTGGACCGCAAACATCCACAGCAATACCCTCCCACCCCTTGTCTATAGTAGTGACAGAGCAAAATTGCACAAAAAAGAAAAAGGGGCTGGCATGTGTCTGGTGGGACTGAAGTAAATGCCTCCCATATACATTCCAAGAATGGTACTCACCAATTTCAGGGACAGCCATTGTGTTGTAGTGGTTAGAGTGTTGGATTACGACCTGGGAGACCAGGGCTCAAATACCCACTTGGCCATGAAGCTCTGTGAGTGACACTCACTCTCAGGGTTGTTGTGAGGATAAAATTGGGGTGGGGGTGAGGGTGGAGAACCACCAAAGTTTGTCCTTCTTTAATTATTTTGGCTAGACCAAATAAATTGTGATTCGTATGAATTCAACCACCTTTAATATTTTCCCATGGAAAGGTAGGAGATATATATATAGATAGATCAGTAGATTGATAGTAGATGTAAAATGTAAATACAGTGGTACCTTGGGTTACAGACGCTTCAGGTTACAGACCCTTCAGGTTACAGACTCCGCTAACCAGAAATAGTACTTCGGGTTAAGAACGTTGCTTCAGGATGAGAACAGAAATTGTGCTCCGGCAGTGCAGCGGAAGCGGGAGGCCCCATTAGCTAAAGTGGTACCTCAAGTTAAGAACAGTTTCAGGTTAAGAACGGACCTCCAGAACAAATTAAGTACTTAACCTGAGGTACCACTATATGCCACCATGAGCTCCTGGGAGGAAAGGTGGGATAAAAATGTAAATAATAACTTTCAAAGAAGAGAGATGGGCAACACATGTTTGCTGTGGATATTGGAGTTTAGAGTAAACTCACTACAACTATTTATTCTTCATTTTCTTCTTAGATAGAAAGCTGTTAAGAAAGAAAGAAAGAAAGAGAAAGATGAGGTTACTGGGAGACTAATAAGAGCTCAGAAATACTAAAGAGGTTCCTTGTGCAGGTCACCCTTTTGGTCTCTGGGGAAACTCTTCTCCATGTCTTTATTTTTTGTTTACTTCAAATGAAAGATTTATAAAATGGGACAAAGGTGGGGCAGGGATGAAAAGAAGGTAGGGAAAAAGAAAGTGGATAGACTGACAGCTCCTTTTTCTTAAAAGCAAAATACGGAGTATGAAGATGACAGAATTTTTGGATGGGCAACAAAGAGCCATCCATAGCAAGGGGTCGCGACATCTTCTCGGCCTTGTTCTAGTTCACTGAACAGCAGGACACTTATGTCTGCCTCAATGCTAGACTAACCGGAAAAGAGATCATGTTAAAAAATATGAGTCAAGTGTCACAGGAAAAAGACTTACTCGCTTCATAAAAGAGAACCTCTGGCATTTTCTTCTCTCTATTTCTCTGTCTTCTTTACTCTTGCTTTTTTCAAAATGCTATTGTTGATAGAGAACTACGAACAAAATAGCCAAAAACTATTTCTTGCAATTATATTGTTTCCAAAATGTTATCTCTCTCCCCCCCCCCGGCGCCATATATATAGGGAGGGTAGGATGGCAGCATGTAAGGAAAGTGAAACTTTGTACATCATCAAAACAGTTCTGTAGTAATACATCCTTGGCTAATCAGCATCTTGTTTGTATGTGGAGGGAGGGAAGTTACCTGAATCAATCTTTCAGTCTCCCCCTAAGAGGGTGAACAGCAGCAAACAGCAGCTTCATGTGGGGTAGGGTGGTTCCTATTGGGGGAATGGAAGCAGGGGTTAAATCAGAGGTGGGCAATCTTTTGGGGATCAAGGAATCAAGGGCAAAATTCTCTAAGAAGCAGCAACAAAAATACAATTAAAAATCAATTTATTGAATGCACTGTGCCTGTTCTTCCCAGCTGTTATTCTTCACAGACACATTATGGACCACCCGAATAATGCTTGTGGTCCACCAATGGTACACACACAACAGTTTGGGAGCCCCTGATCTAAAGAGCACACTCTTTTCCTACTATTGCATTTACAGAATAAATGGGGATCCAAACAGATGATCTGTCATTCAGCAACGGTCATTCATACATGCCTTACTGTGTCAAGAATAATCATTGTCATATCCCTGTGTTGTTGCTTTAGTTTGTTTTGGCTACTGGGTACCCAACTACTAATTCTGGAGTAGTTGCACGGGTAGCTAAAATTAAACATGAAGGGGATTATAGTCCAAATTGCGAGTGAGGAATCTGTGGCCCTCTGGGTATTTTTGGACTTCAACCTGGCACTAGCAAAACATTTAAGCAAAGGAGCTTAAAGATGCATTTGGGGTGACTTTAAAAAGCAAGTGGAGAAGACCTGCATGCTTCTTTTGCCCATGTTTAGTGTGGGGTACCATTTGGTCTGTCTCACAGAATGCCTCTGCCTACACCACAGCAGGTAGCAGGGTAGAATAGGATCATGCTGCCACGACTAATTTAGAGATCGAGGGCAAGAGAAGGGGGCAATTTTGAGCCTGCAAAGACACTGGTGACAATGACATGGCTGCGTAATTGTCATTCACACAGTTTTATCAGTTGTGTCCAGCAGAAAGCAGTATTCAGAGGCTTAACATTCAACAAGAATAAATAGTTAAGATGCATATTATATTGCTAATAAAGATCTGAACAATTAAGAGAAAAAGATTCTTCAGATTCAGAGCCTGGGTTACAGTGATAAAATGAATTTACTGGGTAAATACTTGCCGTGCACAGTTTATTGTGTGTGAATACATCATGAACTTTTTAGAATAGTTGTACCTTTGACATGCAATTTAATCTTCCATTTATTCAGTATTTAAGGAGAGACGACAATGCGTTAATTTTCTTTATCTCCATTTCTTCTTCTTTTTTACCAAGCTGCTAAAGCCGTGCTTTCTTTATTGCAATTCATCCATACATAATCCTCTGTAGTAGTTTTTTTTTTTAAAGTGCATCTAACATTTTCAGACCCAACTTTATAAATTGGTTTGATTTATTTCTGTCTCTAAGGCCTAAAACCATTTATTAAAACAACAAAACATTCTGCTATTCTGGTGATGGAGGAACAAAGTCTCCCCGTTTACTGTGTAGTGAGAATTGACAGATGGCCAAATGGGGTGATAGATTTGATTTTAATGTGTCTTAAGAGAGTAAATGAACCAAAGGCAATCTTCATCTCATGTGAAAAGTTGGATTTTTGTGTGGCTTGTCTGCAACATTGAGGTGCAATTCTCACAGCACTTCATTGATTTTCCAATCAACCATGACCATTCAGATGGCAAAAAGCAGGGTCACAGAATTTTTATAAAGGCTCTCCTCTCTCCACCCACACTGCATTTCTCTGGAACAGCTTGCACAGACTTGGGTGCAGAGTGCATTTACACCATTTACTGTGTGCTTTTCTCCACCCAAATGTCCTTATGGGTTTTGCAGATTGCGAATTTCATTCTGCATAAAATGAAGCAACTGTGTCAAGAGAACCATTTGCACCCAAAAGTCAGTTAGAAGAAAACACATTCACACCTCCCCAGTTGTTATAAGACAGGTGACAAAGTAGATTGCATGATTGGTTGAAGCTTGGCAGGGGAGCCAATAGTGGCACATGAACAACACCTGATGCTGCATACATGTGATATGCAATAGGACACTATGCCATTGTAATTAAAAGCTTCTGTCTTTCCTTTTTGAAGCCCCAGGCTGCTCACTCTGGACTGGGGGAAAGGCAAACCTGTATGATTTGTACAACAGACATATAGTCTATCTGTCTCCCATGCCCCGCCCCATCCCTGGACAGACAACTGGGCCATATCCCTGCTCTGTTTACATTGGAGTGCCCTATTCAACAAGCTTTATGAGTCCTAGGACTCAGCTACATTGGCAAAGGAAAAGTGCTTCATATTTGTTTGTTTACACCTTCTAACACTGTGACACCAGATGGCACTGTGGTGTCCCGTTTTTGCTAACCCGATTTCTCATACAAAGTTTGCAATGCGTTTAACTGAAACGCTTCTTTGATGTGTCTAGATCCAGCCCTAACCAAGACAAAACATAATTATTTGACTAAGTAAAACCCATGAAGGAGGACTTGTCTGCTATAGTGGACATAGTTCCTGCTCAGGTATTCTGGTCACTTGCTCTACAGAGAACATTCTCCATTTGCTAGAATAGAATCATCTGGTGTCTTCCACATGTGTCATAAACAGAGATGGGCAAACTATGCTTTGCCAGATGCTAAATTATTACTATGGTCGGGTGGTTGGTTTTATTGGAAATTTTCTATTGCTAAGGCTGGATGACCTAGTGAAGCCCTGAAGAGCAGCTCTTGTCTCCCAGCTACAACAATATACTGATAATGAAGAGAAGTTAAAGAAAGTCAACAAGATGTATGCTGTATTGCAAAGTGTACATTTCAGTGAGGCTTACAAAGAACCATCTAGCACAAAAATAATTATTATTGTATTGAAGCATGCTCTAAGCAGCTGACAACAGACAGGTTTTCAGATAAGGTCCTGTTTTGAGGATCTTCCTCAGTAAACTTCTTCACATTATCAGTATATTGTTGTTACAGCCCTGTGCCTTTCAGCACCTTTTCATGGTTGTTATATATAGCACTGGCCCCTTGTATGTGATTTTGATCTTGTCTCATTGCTGTCAGAAGGTAAGTTTTTGAGAAAGAGAAAGGGTTGGGAAGAACTTATATTTTGGCTCAGAACATAAACATATCTCCAGCACAAAGACAGGCCTGCTGCAATTCCAAAGATCAGCAGCACCCCTAGAGATACTGTGCCTCCATATCACAACTGTGATACATGCATGCTAGCTGTTGTACATGCACACCCCAGTCAGGCCCTCTGTATCCGATTTCCAACTGCTATGACTGTGGTTGTTGTTGTTGTTGTTGTTGTTGTTGTTGTTCAGTCATTCAGTCGTGTCCAACTCTTCATGACTCCATGGACCAGAGCAAGCCAGGCAGTCCTGTCTTCCGCTGCCTCCCGCAGTTTGGTCAAACTCATGTTGGTAGCTTTGAGAACACTGTCCAACCATCTCATTCTCTGCCGTCCCCTTCTCCTTGTGTCCTCAATCTTTCCCAACATCAGGGTCTTTTCCAGGAAGTCTTCTCTTCTCATGAGGTGGCCAAAGTATTGGAGCCTCAGCTTCACGATCTGTCCTTCCAGTGAGCACTCAGGGCTGATTTCCTTCAGAATGGATAGGTTTGATCTTCTTGCAGTCCATGGGACTCTCAAGAGTCTCCTCCAGCACCATAATTCAAAAGCATCAATTATTCGGCGATCAGCCTTCTTTATGGTCCAGCTCTCACTTCCATACATCACTACTGAGAAAACCATAGCTTTAATTATACGGACCTTTGTCTGTATAATTATAAATATGACTGTGGTATATTTATATTAATATATTAGCAGTTTTCATTAAGTTTGCTAATTCACATAGTAATCTACCAGTTTTCAGCATGCTGTTGCAAATCACTACAAAGGCAGTTGTGATAGTGAAAAATTAGTGGCTCTACATGGCAAGTGATTACTCACCAGTAGTTCACCACACAGAACAGCCTCCCCCTGGTTGCAAATCTCAAAAAGTTGCTCATATGGGAACTGAGGTCTTCATGTATCAATCTGCTATGCCCACAAAAAGCTAATGGCACAACAAATCAATTCACGTCCCACACCTCTCTTTTTCTTTTTGCCACTATAAACTAACGTGACAGCTGTTCGGGCACATGCCTTTAAACACTGTCCTCAGTATCACACTTGTGGAGTTATAATAGCAGAAATATAAGCATAGTTTCATAGATAGTTGGTGAGTCATGTACTTCTATAGAAAATGTGCATAGTGAGTAAGAATCATGTCCTGCAAGCCTTTGAAAATAGGCACATGGAGATATGAATTACATTTTTTAAAAGACATATTCTCTGTCTTGCTTTTCTTGCATGGAAAATGGAGATGATTCATTTCACATAATTACATTCTTGCCTTTACAAATGTAATGTGTATGGACCACATGGAACTTTGATTCTTTCAGCATTTGAATAGATTGGAACGTTTGGGGATATTAGTGCAGCTCACTGTAACAAAAGTCTGGAAGTCGTGAATACATTAATTTTTATCATGAAGAAGCATGCAATAAGACCGGACATTTATTCCTGCAGAGGAAAGAGAAGAGAAAATGTTTTCTACAGTGTCATCACTGAAAATTCAGTTTGACTATTGCACTATAATAATAGCTTCTGTAGGGTAGTGATGGGACTAGGAATGAGATTAAATGACTCAGCACCAGTTGTGTGAGATTAATCATATCTTTCAAAATTATCTACATAATTCATACACATATTCTCAACTGTTGTCATTTCAGATGTGCAACTACATAATATCATGGGTCCCTTTTCAGTACAGAATCTTTTGCCACTGTGATTCATAGCAAACTGGAGATTACCCGTGTGTAATTTCTCATTTGTTACTTAATCATCCTGACAGCTTTGGACAGAGGATAAATACATTATTAGCTATAATAAATATGAGCCAAAAAGAAAACATTGTCATAATTAACAATAAATGACAGTTCAATTAAAAACTATGAATAACTATGTTTATTTTAAAAACAAAACATTACCATTACAGATGTGTTCTATATTCCCAGTCACTAATCATGGAATTTTTGCTATTTGTAGTAGTAGTATTTCATAGCCTTATGTCTTCAGGTCACCTAACAGAAAAAAACAAATTCACTTCAGTAACAATAAACTGAATATATAAAAAATAAAAACAACAGAATCAGACAAACCACTAAAACAGTGTTACCACAATAACCAAAACCACCTCCCTTATTAACACAAATACAAACACCATTATAAAACTGACCATTAACCCACCACTAACAACAACAGGAATATTGTTGTTTAAAATTACACAGAAGTATAAGAAAAAGGAATGGACTACACCTGACTCTGAAAAGATGGGGACACCAATGTGATCCACTTTGGGGGCACATTCCATAAGCAGGGGGCACCATGTAAAAGGCCTCTCTCTTGTCATCTCCCACTGTGTTTCTGCCTGAGGAAACCCCTCTGGTTGGTTCCAACACCAACTGCTCTAGGGCACAGACATTTAGGGTACATCTAGAAAATTTACCTCTTTGTCATGACTAGAACACATATATAGCCAGTCTATGTGAAGGTAGTTGAAGACACCCTACAATGTCACCTTAATCAGATGGGTTTTTGATCCTCTATCAATTAGTGAGAAAAGAAATTGCATTCAGAAATTACCAAATTTCTCTTTGTGAAATCCTCATGGGTATGGTGCAGGGTATGTGTTGTGTTTTGTGAGTGTTCTTCCTTCCATTTTGCAGATATTCTCACCAGTGTCTTCTGCAGCCTTTTCAGGTGCCTGCATTCTGATGAAAGCCCAGGGGAAGACCTTCTGAGCTAACTCTTCTCATCGGACCTTTTCTGATTAGGAAGCGTGGGCAGCTGGGGAGGCTGCAGAGTGCTGGAGAGATGGTTACTGCATAGAAGAACACACACACCGCCTCACAACAACAAGGTAAGCTGGAAACCCCACATTCACAGAAATTCTCAAGTGACCTGAGAATGAGGCAAAAAAACAGAAGCCTGTTTTCACAGAGGAAGAAAACCTTTGAGAAACTGGAGCACTGATTCTGGCATAGTACTAATCTAGAGTCCTGCAGGGTTCAGGGGGGGAAATGTAATACAAAGTGTACTGGGTCGGGGTAATAATAAGAGGTCAGTGATTGAGGACTCTCTGATGCACCACTTCCATGATTGCACTTCCCCCCAGCTGAAAATGAATCCATACATTTATAAACATTTCTTTGGCAGATCCTTTGACTTTCTCATGTTGAGACTCCCAACTTTAAAACATGCAAATTTCATATTCTTTTGGCCTCACAGCCAGAAATATGTGAGATTAACCGATAAGGCAATTCGTAATATCAAATGAATGTAAATGTATTCATCAATTCAAAGCAATGCACAGTCTGTTTATATACACAATACACTAATAAATAGCCATGCATTAAAAAATAATGAGGTTTTCTACAAAACAACATCCTGTAGTGTATCAGGTCATAAAAAGATGCTTAAAAAAGGGACAGAAGATTATGGGTAAAATCTGATTAAAATACAAAATCCCTGTTATATTTGCAAGATAAAATAAATGTTTTATTAGTTAATTGTAAACAAAAGCACAAGTGCAGTAAAAGGTAATTAAAAATGTAAAAGTGCAGGGGGTGATTTATTTAACTGCAATAATTTTAATATTACAAGTGGGGTGTAAATTGGTAGCAGGCCTGTCATACCGAAATCATTGAAAGTTGCTCATTTTTTTACAATGAGTTATGGTCTTTGTTCTCCTTTTTTTACTTTCATTTTAAATATTTTAAAATGGCTTATGAATAATGCTGCTTCTAGGCTTTGTAGATCTTAACACAGAATCAGGCATCCATCCCCCTTTGTAGATGAGGATGTTTTAAAAAGACATCATAGAATTGGAAAGGACCTCAATTTTCATTTGATCTGAACAGATGTAAGGTCAATAGTAATAAACAGAAATAAGATCTTTTAATAAAATACCTTTCAAAAGTCACTTAGATTTTCTTTACTATGTTGTTTTAGGCCCAGTAGCCACTGTTGTATGAAGTAACCTCTTCACTGTGCTCCATGTACCCAACAAAAAGTACTGCATGGTTCATCTGAGGACAACAGTATAGGAGAAACAGGTTCAAATACCTGCTGTGTATAACCTGTCAGAGGTTTAGTGCTGTCCAGCTGGCCATAGATAAGACTCCAGGCTCCCAGCCAGTTCCAAACAATTGATTTATTTGACAAAGTTCAAACGTACATCTCCAGCATTTCCATTAACCTCCTTCCCCTTGTGCACAGTTGCTCCCTCTAATGTTACTTCCTCCTTTTCCACACCCAGCATGCAAGTCTGCGAAAACTCCTCCCCTTACTTCCTCTGTGTACAGCATGACTTGTCCCAGGCTCATCCTCCTCCCCCTCTACGTCAGACTGACTGTCAGACGACAAGCTGCTGATAATCTCTTTAGGCTCTCTATAACTGCTGGTTTCTGTCCTTTCATCTTTTCCCGTTTGCCTCTCACTGACATAACCAGTGGTGTAGCGTGGGTTGTCAGCACCCGGGGCAAGGCAAGTAATTTGGGCCCCCTAACCCGTGGATTTGCGCCCCCTAACCTGTGGATTTGCGCCCCCTAACCCTAACCCCCAGATGTTGCGCCCGGTGCGGCCGGCCCCCCCTGCACCCCCCACGCTACGCCACTGGACATTACCAACCTCACAGGGATGTTGTGGAGATCAAATGGACCCCAAATAAACTGCTTCCAGTATCCTTGGGAAAAGAACAGGATATAAATGGAATGAAAAATGTTGACAAAGGATCATAGAATTCTAGAGTTGGGGAGGACCTTGAGGGTCATCTAGTCTAATCCCCTGCAAAGCCGGAATTTCAACCAGATCATATATGACAGATGGTCATCCATCCTTTACTTAAAAACTGCCAAGGAAGGAGAGTCCACCACCTTCCGAGGGAGTCCATTCCACTGTTGAACAGCACATACTGCCAGAAAGTTCTTCCTGATGTTTAGCTGGAATCTCCTTTCTTGTAGTGGGGCGAGGGAGGTATGGCGGTGGGGGCAGATGTCATAGGTGAAGGGGATCGAGATATGGATATGCTCGTACCCCTTCCAATCTGCGCCCCATCCCGAGGGACGAGGGTAGGGTGAGCAAGGATCACTCACCTCCGTCACTGGTGTTGTGCAATGCCAGGTCTATAGGCAAAAAAACCACCACCCTGCGAGACTTCTTCACCTCGCAGGGGGTTGACCTGGCTTGTGTGACGGAGACCTGGGTGCGCGAAGGGGAAACTGTTACCTTACGAGAGATGGCGCCCCCGGGTTTCTCCGTCCTCCACCAGTCGCGGACTGTGGGCCGGGGGGGTGGCATTATTAATCCGAGAAGACTGTTCTTTCAGGGCTCTACCATCGCCATTGATCCCCGGCATTGAATGTGTTGGCCTAGTGTGGGGCTCCGAGGTGAGCTTGGCTGTCTGGCTGGTGTACCGGCCACCTAGCGCACCAGCAGCCACCCTGTCAGGCCTGCTGGAGGCGGTGGCCGGCTGGGCCTTGGAGTTCCCCAACCTATTGGTACTGGGGGACTTCAACATCCATGCTGATGCCACTCCCTCCTCACAGGCTCTGGACCTGGTGTCTTCCATGGCGACACTAGGGCTCTCCCAGTTTGTTTCGGGCCCCACACATCAAGCAGGCCACACGCTGGATTTGATCTTTGGCGCTGGTATAGATGTGATCATGTCTCCCTCGATGAAGGTGCCATGGTCTGATCACTACGCACTGAAAGCCAGGATTGATTTTCCACCCCCACCCCGCTTAGGTGGCGAGCCAATTTGGGCTCGCCCGCGGAGGCTGATGGACCCTGATAGATTCCGTCAGGCCTTGCGGGACCTTGCTCCCCCTGGCGACTCATTGACTGAGCTTGTTGAGGGCTGGAATATCCAGCTCCTGGCAGCCATCGATGAGATCGCACCTAGGCGCCCTCTGCGACCCCGCAGAAACCGGGCTCCCTGGTTTACCGAGGAGCTTCGGGAAATGAAGCGGGACCTCAGACGGCTAGAGCGAGTATGGCGGGGTGCCCGTGACGGAGCTTCAAGAACATCTTATAGGGTTTTTATGAAAACCTACGAGATGGCAGTGAAGGCCGCCAAGAAGTCCTACTTCTCGGCCTCCATTGCCTCCGCTAGCTCTCACCCGGCGCAATTATTTAGTATAATTAGGTCTTTAACGTCCCTTGAAGGACAGCCAAATTTAAATAACAATTCGACACACAGCTGCGAGGCATTTGCGAGCTCTTTTGCGGAGAAGGTCCTGTTGCTCCGCCATGACCTCCCTGCCAATTTGGATACAATGAAGGAACTGGAGGCCCCTCGACTGTCCTTGGGTCCAGTATTGGACCACTTTGACCGGATATCCCCAGCTGATGTGGACAGACTCCTCCAAGCTGGAAAGCCCACCACTTGTCCTCTTGACCCGTGCCCGTCCTGGCTGATTAGAGCGTGTCCAGACGAGGTGCGGGCCCCCCTGGGTGATATCATCAATTTGTCCCTTGGCACTGGGATATTCCCAGGAGAACTGAAGGAGGCAGTGGTGCATCCGCTCTTAAAGAAAACATCATTAGATCCTTTAGATCTATCCAATTACCGCCCGGTTTCGAATCTTCCATTCCTGGGTAAGGTGATTGAGAGAGCGGTTGCTGAACAGCTTGGTAGGTTTCTGAATGAAACATCTGCTCTCGACCCATTCCAGTCCGGCTTCCGCGCTGGCCATGGGACCGAGACAGCTTTGGTCGCCCTAACAGATGATCTCCGCAGGCAGCTGGATCGAGGCGGGTCGGGGCTGCTGATTCTTCTAGACCTGTCAGCAGCCTTCGACATGGTCGATCACGAACTCCTGGACCGCCGCCTTGCCGACGTGGGGATCCAGGGCACAGTCCTTCAATGGCTGCGCTCGTTTCTCTCCGGTCGGGGACAGAGGGTGGCGCTTGGGGGGGGAATTGTCATCGCGCCACTCCTTGGTGTGTGGAGTGCCTCAGGGTGCGATTCTCTCCCCGATGCTTTTTAACATCTTTATGCGCCCCCTTGCCCAGCTTGCCCGGAGTTTTGGGCTGGGTTGCCATCAGTATGCCGATGACACCCAACTCTATCTGTTGATGGATGGCCATCCTGACTCGGCCCCAGATACACTGACCAGATGTCTGGAAGCTGTGGCTGGATGGTTACGTGGGAGCCGGTTGAAGTTAAATCCTTCGAAGACAGAGGTCCTGTGGCTGGGACGGAGCAATATGGGATTGAGGGGGCAACTCCCGTCTCTTGCGGGGGTGCAATTAGTGCCAGCATCATCCGTGAAGAGTTTGGGTGTAATCTTCGATACCTCCCTCTCTATGGAGGCGCAGATTACAGCTATAACAAAGGCGGCATTTTTTCATCTCCGCCAAGCTAAGCAGTTGGCTCCTTATCTCTCTCGCCCTGACCTAGCCACTGTGATCCATGCGACGGTCACCTCCAGACTGGATTATTGTAACTCGCTCTACGTGGGGCTGCCCTTGAGACTGACTCAGAAACTCCAGCGGGTGCAGAATGCCGCGGCGAGACTCCTTACGGGGTCTTCGCTGCGAGATCATATCCATCCAGTGCTGTACCAGCTGCACTGGCTCCCGGTGGAGTACAGGATCAGGTTTAAGGTGCTGGTTTTAACCTTTAAAGCCCTATACGGCCTAGGACCCTCGTACCTACGGGACCGCCTCTCCTGGTATGTCCCACAGAGAAATTTACGGTCTGCAAATAAAAACACCCTAAAGATCCCAGGCCTCAGAGAGGTTAGGCTGGCCTCAACTAGAGCCAGGGCCTTCTCGGCCGCGGCTCCAATCTGGTGGAACGCTCTGTCACAAGAGACTAGGGCCCTGCAGGACCTGACATCCTTCCGCAGGGCCTGCAAGACAGAGCTGTTCCACCAGGCCTTTTGTCAGGGCGCAGCCTGACCCCCTCCTCTGGCAATCTGCACATAATTTTGCTTAATGGTTGCCATTAATTTGATTTTAATTTGATTTAATTAATTTTATAATGAATGTTTTAGAATGTTGAGTTATTTTGATTGTTGTTAGCCGCCCTGGGCCCAGCTTTGGCTGGGGAGGGCGGGATATAAATAAAATTTATTATTATTATTATTATTATTGTAGCTTGGAGCCAGTGGTTGGTGTCCAAGCCTCTGGAGCAGGAGAAAAGAAGTTTGCTCCATCCTCCATGTAACATTTTAAGATGGCTATAATATCTCCTCTCAGTCTCCTCTTTACCAGGCTAAACATACCTCAACTGTTTCTCATAAGGCTTAGTTCCCAACCCTTTCTCGTGTGGGTTGCCCTCCTCTGCACACATTCCAGCTTGTCTTCAGAACATTATAGCTCTGAATGTCAAGGTGAATTCACAGCTGCATGCATGTGTGAAATAGCCATCAAAGACCAAGTGTCGCAGAGTGAGCTTTCACATCACTGGATAGCACTGTACCTACTGTGCCATTTTATAGAGGAACTTTATATGTTCAGCTACAAGTCAACGAGTGATATTGGTAGCTTTAGGTCTCCACATGTGAAATGGAAATGTCAAGAGACTGCCTCACTGGGTTCTTAAAATTTTGTTTCTGAAGATCATATAGCCTTAGAATTGGAAGGGATCAAGGGGCTTCTCACCATGCTACCCGCCATGCACAGAGTAGAATTCATAAAGTGTGAGAAGATGACCCATTTTAACATCATACTTCCACTTACAGCTCTAGCAAAAATCACAAAGGAAAGCCAGTGCCTTGGTAGAGTGTTAGAGAATAACTTAACTGATGCCATCCCTAAGCAATCACCTTCACCCTATCAAACAAATCAGCTAACAAGCTGATCCTGAATGAGCTATACTATACTGCTAGGAGAAAGCAGAGGAACTTTAAAGCCATTATTTAACTATCCTAAAATCACCACTGTCATTTCATGAACAGTGCCCTGGAACGGTGTGCTGTTGTGCATCCCCCACAATCTATGAGATTAGCACAAACTTAAATAACCAACACAATAAAGGAGAAATAAAACTGGTGAGTTCTGCCCCGCTTCCAAAGCATCAGATTGTGTTTCAGCTGTAGAATCAGGAGCTGATTCCTAGCCCTGAACAGGCCTGCATAACCTGTGATCCATCACACCAGAGGTAGTCCTTCATTAAGATATTATAGCCTACTAAGTGTTTAGTATCTCCTGTTTTACAGTCCCAGGCTGGCAGCAAAAACAGTTTTATTATACCCTCTGTATACTAAGCTGGCGAGTTGCATTTGACTTGGTCAGAAACAAGATATTCAAATGTAAGATTTGGGTGAACATGTCTTCTACATTACAGGGCAGAGTTCTCTGTTTGAAGGCATCCAACATTTCAAGGACTGTATACGCTGGGAATCTGAGGTAAGAGATCCACATAGCGGAAGTTGCTCCCATATCCAGTCACTACACAGAAAGAGCTTAAGGTCCTAAAAAGTTTACTGCTGTAGAACGTTAGGCTTCAGTAATGCAGTTCTGGATGTTTATAAACACACACAGGCTTTATAGATAAAGATAGTGATATATACAAGCACAAAATATTTCTTTTGCTTCAGTTTCAAGATGTAACACAGAGTATGTCCAGCTCATGGACAGAAGTACAGACCAGGCACTGTATAGGGGGCACTGGGCCATTACCACAGCAACTGGTTTACTGACCTTGCACCTGTTGGCTTATCTCATACATGGGATGATTTATGCTCATGAAGGAAATTAACCGCTTCCTCCATGTCCCATTCCAAGTCTGGTTTAAGATAAAGAACCATAACAAGGGCAAACAGGAGCTTTGAAGTTGTCCATTAACTGAGACTGAGCCAGCACCCAGATCACCTGATCACAGTCTTTCCTCCTCAGGTAAAATGAATTATATTTCTGTTTAAATTATAGCACTTATTTCTAAATTTGCATTTATACATGGAGTTGCATTCAGTGCTGCTATTCTGCTAGTGCAGCAGAATTCCACTTGCATAATGGATCCCCCCTTCCTCTCTTATCCCCTGTAGCCTCCTGCACACTCTCAAAATCTCTTCCAAAGGGTAGGAAGACCCTCCAGAACAGATTCTGACCGTGCACAGGGAGAGGAGGGGAAGGGATGTCCTGTTGCCCAAATAGAACTCTGTATTCACAGTGTTGGATATGGTTAGTGTTGTCAGCTCTGACTGAGGAAAATTCCTAGAGAGGTGAAATTCCTATGTGTTGCTTTTCCCCTCCAAATGCTGGTTAGAATTCACAGACCCCTTTAAACAGCAAGCTCCCAGGAGAGAGAGTGTCTCTCTAGACAACTGCTCACTCTCTGAGGCCATATCTGTCACCCTTCCTAAACTTGGGATATTCTCCCTGCCTGCATCCAGGCAGCTGGCACGACAGCTTCAGACTGAAGGACTTGAAATTAAAAGTGATGTTTTTTACCTTAAAGCTGGGTTGGCTTGCCCTCGGCAATGTGAAAGCGGCCACCTTACTTCAGATAAATATTTATAAATATGATGCATAAGGGGGGGGGGAATCTAAAGTGGAAAACAGGCATACCTCTTACATACTTTCACTCACTTGTTTCCAAAAAGTTAAGTAGCACTTAATTTCGAGTTATTTCAGCAGTTAAGCTTACATGTCTTTCTACTATTGAGGGCTAGAATTTTTTTTTATTTTTTATTTGCTATGAGAAAGAAATTGTCCTTTAAAAGAGCTGAATGTTAAGAGAATTAAAAAACAACAACACCACCTACCTACTAGAATACTCTTATAGGTACTTTGACTGAACAAACTCACCAAAACGATGAAGTTTCTCTTACTGTCACTCAAAGGTCTGATTCCCTTGTACCTGAAAATACTTCCAACAAATCCACCTGGCACCCACACACTTAGCACAATGCATAAATTGTGCCTTTCTACTTGGAATCTACCATGGGTGCTTCCATTCTGTGACATTGGATACAAAGTTGTCAGGTCCGTGTTCATGTCATCATGACATGATGTTTGCCAGGAGAAAGGGTAAGCACTTTTGACAGACCAGTCAGGTGACCATAATCTCTCTATCTCGTTTCTTGTTGATTGTGGCCACTACTGTACTAGCTTTTATCACTGCGTCACTTTGTTGTGGTGTTCTGATAAGTGCTGTCCCCCACCCAAAACAGAATGAAGCCCACTATCTTTATATGCTTTGATCAGGCAAAGGATCCAGCAAATAACATAGTCGCAAATAGTTATGTGGATAGAAATTATACATACACATTGTCTAGCTGAAATTTTGGCAGACGAGGAAACCACAGTCTAAAATGCATATATACATATAAACCATATTTCTTGATGTTATATTACAGGGATCGGTCTTTGAAAGTAAAGAAATAAAGGACATTCATTTAAATTGGGCAGGAAGGCAAAACAAATAGAACAAGTCTCTTTTGAAAAATCACAACTTATAAATAGCAACCCAAACTGTCTGTCTGACTTAGTGGGCATATGAGGTTTAATTTAGTTCTCAGTATGTCAATGAATTCCAGATGATTTTTTGCAGTCGTGTATTATGGGTACCATATCTCTGGGTTTCATAGTGTCTTCAGAAGCCAGAACTGTGGCTGTTGTATCTTTTAAGAAATGGTGTGTGAGTTTCTTTAAAAAAATAAAATTTAATAGGTAGTCAAATGAAACATGGCAGAAAAAATAATTCTCTCTCTCTCTGGAAAAGCAAAAAGAATTAGTGAAAGGAAATGAAAACTTCAGATGTTTGCTTTCTCATGTCTTGCTTGTATTGGCCCTGATTCTGGAATTACTTATGAGTATGTTTAAACTTAAACACCTGAGCAGCCCCTAGGAGGTCTGAAGCAAAAGAAAATTACATCTGTTGTAAATTATTAGGGGGATCAGGTTCATGTTGCTGAGTGATAGAGACGGAATGCTATTCCTAGGAACACATAAAAATGATTGGGAGAAGTCTTCACAGAGTTATTAAAGCAAAGCACCCTTTTGCCCTGGGTGTAGGAGACAAGAATCAGGCTAAAAGAATCAATAGCAGATTGCACCAAAGTGATGAATCATGAAGCACCATAATAATAATAATAATAATAATAATAATAATAATAATAATAATGATGATGATGATGATGAGGTGGTGAAGCAAGTGATCGCTTAAGTGCTTTACCACAAGCATGGCTGGCCCATCCATTAGACCAGATGACTCACTCCAAGCTGCAGATTTTGAGGTAAAGGGCTGCAAAGTATTGAAAATTTACACACACACATACACAAAATGTGTGTGTGTGTGTGTGTGTGTGTGTGTGTGTGTGAATGAATATATGATAGAGGAAGAACATGCCATGTGGATTTTCTGTCTCACACATCAAAATGTCTTGAGCCATTTCTGATCACAAGCTTAGTTCCAAGTTAGGTACACCGCCATTTAAAGCACGTACGCACAGGACTTCTGGGTTAGCGCCTCCGGTAATGGCTGAATTTGCTTCATGGAAATTAGGGTCTGGCCGCCACGGCGAAGGCAGGGACCCACAAAAAATCACAGGCGGGAGAAGCCTGTGAATGTGGGATTCGGCTGGCACCTTTTGCGCCTCCCCTACTCGCGGGGAAACCCGGTTTCGGGGATCCGGAGTGGCGTGGGGTGAGTGGCGCAGTGCTTCGAATTGACTGCTTCTTTCACGGAGTGAAGCCGCATTGCTGTTGCCGAAGAGCGCTGACTTTTTCCTGTGGACAATTTGATCTTAAAACAACTACCCGTGAGTAGAACGGAAAATTGGATTTTTAAACGTCTTAATTTGGCACCGAAACGGGGAGGTTTCAAACAGGAAGTCCGCCTTCCCCTTTTATAAATAGACTGAAGCAAAGAGGCTGCAAGCTAAAGTCTTGGAAAGCTTTTGATAAAGGATTAAACTTCCATCGGCTAAAATCATCAAACCCCACTTGGAAGCAGGAGAAGAGGGGGGAAATTTTAGACCGCGTGAGCCTGCAGGAGAGAGTGAAGAAAGTCAAATTACCACCGCTCTGAACCTGGAAACGGGCTGCTAGTAAGACCGAAGTTTTGGATATGCTCATTGACTGTGAATAGATCGTTTGTTGACAGTAAGTTAAAGAAGAGAAATACATTGTTTCCATTGTCTCCTTCTGCGTTTAAAAAGGAGTAAAAGTAATTGAAAATTGAAACTAACTTTATTGCTTGAACTGTGCTTAAAAGGACTGATACAAATAGAAATTGTTTCCCCCAGAGGAAGCCTTTGAAATTGTTACATGAGCTGAGCTGGGGGAATTTCCAGCTGCAAGATAAGACTGTGAGAATCTGGGATTGACCTTGGACCGTTAAAAATGTTGACAGAAGAAGCCTTAGTGGTTGTGTTATGTAAGATTAATGACTCACTGGAACAGCTCCATAAGAAGACAGATGTGATGATTATAAAAATTGATAACTTGGAACAAAAAGTGACTAATTTGGGACAAAAGGTGAATATTAATACAGAAGCTATTCAGGAATCGATACAGGGACCTACTTTGACATGGCAAATTGAGGAGAAGGCGGGGGAGAAAGTTGTTGTTGTGGAACCTAAAGTAGTACAAGTGGAAAGGGAGAGAGCCCCAGCCTCACAGATGCAATTTGATGACTATAAGTTGATGCCTTTTATGACTGAATGGAGAGAAAGTCAGACTTTGAGGATTGGAGCCCCGCTTGGACTGGAGAAGGAAAGTTGGATAGATCCCTTCATGCAGGGATTTATTGACCTTTGGGACCTGGATTTGGGTCAGGAGGAGACTGGAGTTGTGGGGACCGCCAGACTTGGAGGAACTTTGAAATACGACTGGAAATATCTTTTGAATTTTAGTTTTAACTATGGAGATTTGGCTGACTTGTCGAGAAGGAATAAAAACATTGCTAGGTGGGAATTTCCCCGAGATCTACTTCTCAGCATCAAAGGAAGGAAAATAAGAACAAGATCAGGAGAAGACAAAGTAAAGTGCATGTATAAATATGAAGAAGACCTGCAGAAGGGACTTGGAAAAGAGTTAAGAGCCTCAGACAGAAGATCACCAGGTTGATGGACTATATGGAATTGACGGAAATGACTGGCAGAATCCGAGACCAGGGAGAAGAGACGGTGGAAGAATATTGGAAAAAGTTTAAAATCTATATATGGAAATAATGTAAAATTAATGAGTGTTAGAAAAACGTTGGAAGGGAATTATACGGCTTTAGTAGAAATGTTTTAAGGAATTAAGCATAAATAAGTATTATAGTATTAATGGAAAATAAGGTTAAAATATGTTAAGATAATCATATGACAGAAAATAGAGAAAGATGGAAAGGATTTGCTTGAAATAATTAATAGAAATGGAATACAAAAAGGGAGGTGAGAGGAGGTCGAGGAAACAAGGGAATGAAAGAGAGGATATTGAGATGGTATGATGTGTGTTTTTTGAACTGTTTTTGCTTTCGTTTTGTTTAATGTGTTAATGTTGTGTATTGTTTATATATTGTACTGTATTGTTTTTTCTTGTTTTTTCTTTTTTCTTTTCTTTTATCCTTTTTGTAAGGTTTAAAAGTAATAAATATTATTTTTTAAAAAATAAAGCACGTACACACAAAGGCAGTTGTTCAGACACCAGCTCCACTATCTTCACTTGTTATCTATGGTGACAAGAAAAGCCATCATGGATAGAATAGAAGCCCAAAAATGAATCTCTGATTGGTTATTTTGTTCTGATTTCTTCCTCTTGCGTGTAACCAATTCAAACAGAAACCTTAGAACCTCTCAAATGCATAGATGAAGCTGAAAGTCTGTGTTTTATAGTGAGAGATTTCATATTACATTCTCTCCTCCTGTAAAAGAGTGGGGTGGTTGTGTGTGCATGTGCAATGAATAGCTTGTAGCAGAGGCAGATTTAGAGAAGCACAACTAGTTTGGTCACACTGGGCATGGAGCCTTGGGAGCACTGCAGGGCTTGCCACAACTATGACATAGAATGGAAGGTGAGAGGTGGAGAGGCAACAAATTTTGGTGTTGCACAGGGCACTGCTGGAATTTGAGACCCCAAGGACTGCCACTGCTTGGAGGACAGAGCATTCATAGTCTCTTTTTGGTTCTGGAATTCTTTTCCCACATATAATTTTAACCTATCTGGATCTTATATGCATCACAGCAACAACACTACAGCTAATTTTGAAGAGGCACCATCATTCAGGCCTTTCTTCATGAGTGGCTGAGGTCATATGATGGCCATAGGAGAAGCCTGACCATGCTAGAGCCAAGCCCTTGATAATCCAGTTGTGTACACCTACCACCAAGCATAGCATTTGGCTTTCAGTCCATGTTGATAAGCCAGAGGCTTTTATGATAAGTACCATGCTTCCTAATGTCATGCGAGTGAATGGAATCTTAAGATAGTGTGAATGTGTGTGCCATGATGGAGTGAAAATGACCACTATGCGGGGTGGAATTTGCATTTCGATGCAGGTCATGAGAAGTGTAAAGCAGTAACACAACTGTGGTAAACTAATTCTCCAACTCTTCATAAATCTAACTTCTAATGCTCAGTGATGTATCTCATGGCAGTATAAAGAAATGAAAACATATGATTCAGATTAAAACATAAATCTGAAATATAGCAACAGAGATTGGGAAAGAGTATAATGAAACCACCAAAGTTTGTCCTTCTTTAATTATTTTGGCTAGACCAAATAAATTGTGATTCGTATGAATTCAACCACCTTTAATATTTTCCCATGGAAAGGTAGGAGATATATATATAGATAGATCAGTAGATTGATAGTAGATGTAAAATGTAAATACAGTGGTACCTCGGGTTACATACGCTTCAGGTTACATACGCTTCAGGTTACAGACTCCGCTAACCCAGAAATAGTACCTTGGGTTAAGAACTTTGCTTCAGGATAAGAACAGGAATCGTGCTCTGGCGGTGCGGCAGCAGCAGGAGGTCCCATTAGCTAAAGTGGTGCTTCAGGTTAAGAACAGTTTCAGGTTAAGAACAGACCTCCAGAACGAATTAAGTACTTAACCCAAGGTACCACTGTATATAATGTTTAAAATTCATTTAATATGCCAGGGTTGCATTTAAAGCCACATCTAATGAAATATTAAATTTCACAGGAGCCTTCCCATTGATTTCCATAGGGTATGTGCTCTGTTTTCTTTCCCTCTTCAACTTTGAGAGCAACAAATGGACCAGCCATTAGAAGGTTAAGTGTCCAATCTTTCACGCTACATTGAACTAAATGGAGCTGGCAGTGGTGCAGTAGTGTGAAGATCACAGCCTAAAGGTGCAATCCGAAAAAAAGATAACTTTGGACTTAACTTTTATTGATACAGATGGGATTTATTTCCATGTTTATGTGTTCAGAATCAGGACATGAGAGAGTAAATCCTAAAAGGAATACTGAGTTAGAAATTCTTAGCCTGAAAAATAAGAAAAAGTGTCATTAAGTACTTCAAAGGCATTATCATCATCATCATCATCATCATCATTATCACCACCGTTACTATTATTCTAATTATTATCACTATTGTTGTTGTTGTTAAAATTTCTATACCACCCTTCATCTGAGGACCACATGCCATTCTTCTATTATTCCACCACTGAGCAGCTCATATCACCAGGACGGTCTTCCTTAGGTCTAATCTAAATCCCACCCCACCACTCAGTAATTTGAAGCCAATGGCTCAGGTCCTACCCTCTGGAAAAACAGAAAATGCATTTGCTCCATCATCTATATGACAGCCTTTTAGATATTTGAAGATGGTTATCATGTCACCTCTTAATTGTCTCTTCAGGCAACATAGGGAAAAGACAATTTTCTCTAAATATGTCAATGAGTGCTCTAAAACATATGCAAACATTGGTTTATACTGACTGACATATTGATGTTCAGATACAGAAAACAGAAATGTTAAATGCTACAAAACATAAGCCTCTTTCAAATTATGCCATGTTCTATCAATGAATGAACAGTGAACAAGGCTGTATCTTATAACCTCATCCCCAACAATAGGCACTTGGGCCTGCCCCACCCATTGGGATCCATGCATTCAGCTCAGATGTCTACAACACAGAAGCCTCTATGGGGACAGCAGTTCTCATGATCTAGAACATTATTGAACATTCATCCTACTTTGCTTATGTGGTTGTTAGGCTATGTCTAGTCTTTATTTAGCGTTTGTTCCGATATGTCTGTGGATAGATTATATAACAATCAGCATGCACCCTGATTTGTTTGTAAAGTCCATCAATCATTTGTTCAGTGAAAGTCCTTATCACTAGCTGCAACAAAGCGTGTTTCCATTGTAAAGTGGAATTGTTGCGCTCGGGTGACACAGTGATTTAGTCTGCTTTAGTTGTGCAAACCTAAATTTCCAGTATGCACTTGAATCGCTCTTGCAAAATGCTGACCATCTGCAGGTGACTTTTTGTTCCTACAAAGCTTTCTTATTGAGCTGGGCAGGCTCCAGTCAGATTTAATGGACTGCTCTAATGCCCCTATTTAAAACCTCAGTCTGCCCAGGTACAGAGGAAATGGATAATGAAGAACTCATAAGCTGCAGCAAAGGTGTTCTATAAAGCCTTCTCTTTCTGTTTTCTCATTCTCTCTCTCTCTCTCTCTCTCTCACTAACTTGAATGTTTCCACTTCATTAATTTTACACATTTAAAAGTTTTACTCCTCCTATCATCATTAAATACCTGAGAAAATGTTCTCATTGCTTACTCCACTTAAAGGTTTCCAAATGATTAACTTATTCTTTTTTTATGACATAATTCTCATTGAGTAGAATTTCATTTGTTTTCGCAAGGAGAAATGGGTAATAGCTACGCCCAGTTTCAACATAATACTACAACCTAGCTCTGAGATCCTGTGTAGAACACTATTCAATGTTTTGTAATTAGCCAATTTGCTTAAAACATCAAACCCAGTGGGAAGAGGTTCTATCCAGAGAAGGATTACTAATTAAACTATTCACCAAACTTAAGCATCAGCTTCCTGGTAGAGGAGTTCATTTAAGGACACTTCTTGGTGGACATACCTCTCTTCCATATCATCTGTAGAGACCCTTAGTATGCAGCATACACTGTAATAACATCTGGACTGAAAGGTATATGTTTTTCCATCATAATGTATTTCAGTGAATACTGTAGGTGAAAAGGATCATAATTTTTTTTGTACATGTCACAGCAAAATCTCATTGATAGGATCAGTCAGATTCTATGCAGTGATTTGGGATTTTAAAAGGGATACCAAGATAATATTATCATCTTAAATAGATACATTGAAAATTTACTTATATTTAGGTATATACCGCATCTTTCAGTATGTTTATAGCTGGCACTGGCAAACCTAAACATATGAAACCAGAGAGCTCACATGCTTCCATTCACACGCATGCCTGGCATGTCCCATTTTCCAGTTTGCACTTTTGGCTACCAATGCCAATCTTTCCTTTGTACAATCTGAGGCTGCTTCAAGTATGTGAAGAGGAAGCTGATATACCTTCGCCTTTCCATTGCATTTCATTTTGGCTTTCCTTGCTCTTTCTGGGGTATAAAAGCAGAGACATAACCTTGCCAACAAAGGTCCATATAGTTAAAGCTATGGTTTTCCCAGTAGTGATGTATGGAAGTGAGAGCTGGACCATAAAGAAGGCTGATCGCCGAATAATTGATGCTTTTGAATTATGGTGCTGGAGGAGACTCTTGAGAGTCCCATGGACTGCAAGAAGATCAAACCTCTCCATTCTGAAGGAAATCAGCCCTGAGTGCTCACTGGAAGGACAGATCCTGAAGCTGAGGCTCCAATACTGTGGCCACCTCACGAGAAGAAAAGACTCCCTGGAAAAGACCCTGATGTTGGGAAAGATGGAGGGCACAAGGAGAAGGGAACGACAGAGGACGAGATGGTTGGACAGTATTCTCGAAGCTACCAGCATGAGTTTGACCACACTGCGGGAGGCAGTGGAAGACAGGAGTGCCTGGTGTGCTCTGGTCCATGGGGTCACGAAGAGTCGGACACGACTAAACGACTAAACAACAACAGGTGGTATTATGAGGTTTCTCAAGTTTTGAGTAAAAGACACAAAAAATATCATTCTCCTAGTCTCTGCAGCACAAACGTGAGTTTTCATTCTATTGAGATCATGATGACACCCTAATAAAACACAAACAATACAATGAATATAAATACAGACAGTTTTCAGCAGGCATGTGCACACTTACTGCAGATCCCAAAAATTCTACTTTCTCCAATGCAAGATGTTCAAGTATGTAACGGAGCAATGGCTTGTATTTCTCTCTTTTCAAAATGTTTTGCACAGGTGACATTGTTAATTAGATGCTTTTGAATTAACTTAGAGCAGAAGTGGGGAACCTGCGGCCCTTCAGACAATTCTTATCAGACCTTAGCCATTGGATCTGCTGGCTTGGGCTGATGGAAGTTGTCATCCATCAACATCTGGAGAACCACAGGTTGGTCACCCCAGCAGAGACTACAATGAGAAATATAAATATTTGTCTCATGGATAGGTCGCATCTATGCCATTGAGGGAATCAGAGGTCAGACGGATAGACCAAGCTAGAGAAAGGAATGGAGATTAATCCAATAGCTGGTGCTTCATCATTTATTCTGCTTCCGATGCTTTGGTTATGTCACCAAAACAGCACCACCTGTGTATGAGAGACTGATAACAGCAGACTTGGAGGAAATCACAAGCTTTGTGGAAGTATAAACATATGTGAGGCAGGGGGAGACAGGAACCTTCCAAACAGCCAACCAGAACAGTACATCTTCCAAGTGCCCCAGGAAAAATGGGACATCCTGTTTTTTCACAGAAGATTTGGGGGGCCATTTTGGATGCCATGATCCTGTGCGTTCTCATGCCAAAAAAGCACTTTTTCAGGATGAGAGGAAGGCACAGGCCACGTGACTTGCCCAGGAATGCCTTCTGGAAGACACAGGATGGTTTTGCATCAGAAAAAAGTTGGATGGTATGGAACTGTGGGTGTTCAGTCCCATGGAAGGTTTATTGAGGGTGGTGGGGAAACTATGGGAAGGAGCACTTGGAATCCTGAACATCACTACGCCACACTACCACATATTGTTGCAAGTCCCCCTTGTTATCATTTATTGCCATCCCCTTCAGATCTTTGGAACTGAAAAAGGCAAGGAATCAAACCCAATAAAAAACAAGATGCAACTGAACCTCGGCATATGTAACCAACTTCATATTCCTCCCTTGTTTACTCCTGACTTCCATCCCCTCTGCTGTTGAATTTTAGGTTGCAACTCCCTTGGGGCAGGGACCTTTCCTCTTGCAGTGTGCACCGCACTGTGCACACTAATCCAATACAAATAAACAGGTGATGCCTGTACTGCAAAACATGACTCCTCCAGGCACTGTTACTGCGCTCAGTTCACAGGCCTTTTCAAACATGGTGGTGGGTGGTACTGGTTAGGAGCAGGCTATGTTTGAAAGAAGGAAATCCATAACAAGATAAGAAGAAAGCAGTATCAATTGCAATAACAGTTGTAGCACGTTCCACTTTTTCTCTATACTATTTGAAGCAAGTATAAGACCTAGCAGGGGTTGAAGATTATTCCTTTTGTCTTCTGAACAATAGGTTTTTTATCCCATCAGTTCTCTGTTACTTCCATCCACAAAGTTAGATACCCACCCAAGTTGTTTCAGCAATTATTAATGAAATATAATATATCTGAATTGCTGTTTTAACTGGATCTGTTACTTGAACACACAGTATTCAGAGCCCTCCAGAAATTGATGGAAAAAAGAGTTCACATTTTTTTAAAAAATGCCCTAGGGATTACATCATGCAGCTTGAGAGCTAGGCTGTGTACACACTATACCGTTAAAGGATGTTCAAAGCATATTATTGCCTCAAAGAATCCTGGGTACTGTAGTTTGTTAAGAGTTTCTGGAAAAAGTAACACTGTAAGGGGTAAACTACAATGCCCAGAATTCTTCAGGGGAAAGAATTTTCTCTAAAGGTATGGGGTATACACAGCCCCAGCTATTGAGCTGAGTGTTAAATGTCAACCTGGGAAAATAAAAATGGGGAGAACTGCCAAATGGTTTGAATATTATTCATGAAAATTAAAAGGTGTGGTGAACATGCATTGGCTGGGGGGAGGGTGGGAGTCACCATTAGACTTTCCTGGTAGGAATATGCAAGTTTTATATTCAAAATTTCAGAATCATTATTAGTTCACAGTCCTGATTTCAAACATAAGTGACCTTCTCCTTATTGACAGGCAGTTCATGACCACTGCACAATCTGACACACGTAGTTTGATCATATTGCATAATGATGCTTCCTAAAACATGCTCATATCCACAGACACGTCATTCTGGGTGACCTCTCTTCTGTATCCCAGAACATGTAATTTACTTAAAGTTTTGGTCAAGGAAATGATGCATTTTCCATGGAATTCAACTTTGCAAGTTTTGAATTCTCAAACTGGAGAAGTATAAACCTCACGGGATTGTTTATGACTGACACAATATTTTATCTGCATACTGAAAAAACACACTTATCAAATGAAAGAGAAGAAGAGAAATTACCGGAGATTTGATCTCCCTTACAGCTCCTAATAGTAAAATACGCTGTGTGATTAATGAACCTGTCAGCTGTAATGGGAAGAATATGTAACAACTAACTGTGCATTACTTGTTTGTGATTTTTATCTTATATAAACTCAGCCAAGTGTAATATGATAAGATTAACTCTTTATACATTTAAGGTAACATTAAAATTATACATCTTTTTCTACATCCCTGTTCTTCCAGTTGCATTAAAATTGAGACTTCACGAATGCATTTCCTTAAATCAGTCCTTATTTAGCATATCTGAGTCTTGCTATAAATATTAAGACATGAGAGAAGAAAGAGACATTGCAATCTCTAATGTGTGCTTCCTTGTCACAGCTAGTTTGCTCCTTCAGGTCTGTTTTCTACTGCTCAATGACTGTTTAATTTGGTGATGTGGAGTACACCCTTGCAAGGACACTGCTGGCATAATACTACTTGTGAAAATGGGTAGAGGGAAACTGGTTCTTTGGTTTTATAGGTGAGCATCCTTTCTGAACCTCTCCTTTCTGAAAATAAACATACAATTACAAATCATACAGCATCTAGCACAGTGCATTACATTTGCTACTGCAGGCAGAAAAATCATTATGTGTTTTGCCAAGATCACAACCTATTATCAGTTGGGCCCTGACGGAGGGACTTTGGAAACCACTGCCCTAAGGCCATGAGAGCTCCATCACATCTCCTTTCAGTGTCTGAAAACACACAAGGACTATACCTCCAGTCATGAGTTGCTTCAGGATACATAGCTCCTAACTACAGCCTGTGCTGTTAGGACTGGTGCGCTCTACACAACCTCGATCTCATAATAAAGCTGTCCAATCTGGACGTAGCAGCTGTCATTCATGTCTGCCTAACCTTGAGGCTAGACTACTGTAGTGCACTCCTTCCCTGTGGGTCTGCCTTAGGGCAAAACTAAAGGTTACATGCAGTAATGGTACTTTAAATGCTCCTTTTAACAGAATGGGGGGCGGTGAGGGGGTGAGGGAGGGGAATTGCTTCGGGACAGAAACTCAGGATAAGAGTTTGGTGCAGTGTTCAGCCATTTATGCACTTATCTGCCGTGTTTCTGGTGCAAATTTGCCCACATTCATTGGTGTATTTTAGATGCTTGACTTAGTTTATGCCCTTTAGATGACTGTGCATTCCAATGTGTGTTAAGATTACTCTGCTGCATTTGAGAGCCTGCCTTGCTTGTTCTGCTGAATGAAGTCCTTGAATTCTGTTCTAAAGTCCTTCCCTGCTAGCACCTCTGCCTATGTTTGGAACTCCACAGGAGAAAGTGCTTTGGAGTGGGGAAATTGCAAGCAGGCAAGGAAAGGCTTCTTCTTCTTCTTCTTCTTCTTCTTCTTCTTCTTCTTCTTCTTCTTCTGTCTTGATCACTCCTCATCCAGAGCATATGAAAACTATTGTGGCTAATAGCTGTGTTCTGCCTCCACTGTATACCTCTGACAACAAAAGTTGCTGGCAACCACAAGTAGGAAAGACGCTGTTGTGCTTGAGTCCTGCTTGCAGGCTTCCCAGAGGAATCTGGTTGGCCACTGTGAGAACAGGATGCTGAACTAGATGGGTCTTTTGTCTGATCCAGCAGTGCACTTCTCATGCCCTTATCTAAAGGGAGAGAGGACCACAGAAATTACATTGCAGCAATGCTCCAGGTTCTGCAATGCAATTTCCTCTAGCCCTAGTCAGCATGGTCAATGGTCAGAGATGATAAGATTCATAGTCCCACATCCGGACGGCACCATGTTGGCTACCTATGCAGGGTATTAATAGCAAGCAGAAACAGCAATCTAGCTTGCCAGAGTTCCCTTGCCCTACCCCCAGCTTTGCATCAGTTCCTCAAACTAGACAGGTACACAACAAAGTCTATCAAATGCTGGTTGCAAAATGGGCAAAACTGAAGGAGACAGGAAAATAATTTCACTGACCCATTTCACTTGTTTATGAAAGGCCACTGCTTCTATCACTTCTCTGCTACGTCCAGTAGCTGCTATTAGAATCAGCAATTTAAGAAATCGTGCTGGGGAAAATAACATTTGCATTCATACTATGATTAAACTTAAAATAGTCACAGGGTCTCTGATTTTATGCATGTTTCAAAAATATATATTAACAGATGATTAAGCACTTCAGAGAGATGGAGGGGGAAAGGCATTTATGAGGTTTGTCTTCAGTGTTGGCAGGAAATGCCTTCTCTGGCTTGTTTTCCTGCTGCTGCCATATGAGAAGTCAGTTAATATGTTAACATGTTTGGCATGCCAAAAGAAAAGTCCTTAAACCGCACCCACAGACATTAATGATAGACTTTGTAAAGGTTATTAATAATCTGCATTCATGTTTTACTGCCAGATGCCAAGAAAAGCACTCTGCTCCTTCAATAAAAGCACTCTGCTATTTGAATTTGTACCGTTAAAGAGCAAGGAAATTCTTAGGAAGGGTATTTTGAGTAACTATAATAATAACGTTTCATTTGCATTCATGTCATACAACGAGAATTTAATATTTAATATTTTACATTCTTATTCATTATTTACCACTAGGATACTGCAGGATGGAAGGGGCATCAAGCAGCCCACAGAGAAGCGGGGCTCAAAGGAAATTAAACGAGTGCAGCCTTCCTCTTCTCTTCTCCTCCACTTTTTCTGGGGTTAGAGTTGCTGGGCTCACCTAGCAGGTTCTGGGAGCAGGCCAAACTCTCTGGGTCTTCAAAGAAACTCCTACGCATGTTGAAAGAAAACATGGAGGAAGTTGTGGGGCCATGTGGAGTAGCCTCACTCACTACTCCATCTCACCATCCCTTGACATCTTCATGTCCAGCTGGCATGGGAAGGAATTCTACCTGCATTCAGGTGCACAGGAGTATAGCTTTTCTATGGAGGGAAGGACACCAATCAATTGGGGTTGGGAGGCAGCAGAATGAGGCAGTCAGTTGGGGAGAAGGTGGGAGGTGAGGATGGGATGAGTAATGGAGGAAGAACGAGAAAGACTATAGGGCATGAGACCTGCCAGGAGGCTACCCCTCAAGGGTGGGTTGGGTGTATGGAGGAGGGACTGGTCACATGTGCTGATGAGTTGGACAAAAGGGCTGCCTGGCCATTGCTGGGATCAGTCAAATGGTCCTTGCAACAGTCCTCCTGATTGACTTAGATAAGTCTGGTTTCTCCTCATTTATGAGTATGGTGTTATACCCTGGATTCAAGCTTGGGGTCCCCTGAGACACATACATACACACACACACACAATACATAGTGAAACAAGGTAAAACATTCCATTTACAGCCCATGTGCTCCTGCTGTCTATGGACCTTTGGCTGGGAGTGGAGTAAAGAAAACTATCCTATGGTGTTTTACATTTGTGTGGTTAGGAAGCAGTGGTTAGGGAGCAGCTCTGTGGAGCTTATCATATGGGAACCCTGGGAGCACCCTCTGTTATGGCCAGTCATGCAAATATGAGTGGGACCATGTTACTCCAACACTCAAACTTCCACCTCCTGCATCCCAGTCTCTGTCCTGTCTGAGGTGCCCCTGAATGTTGCAGTTGTTGGTGTGTGGCTGTGGCTGCCTCTTGTTGCATCCGCCCCAAAATGAGTTTTTTCTTCCCCAGAGGCTCTCAAACCCTTGTCCAGGAACTTGTGTGTGTTCTAGATGAGCTATATAAGTGTTGTATTGCATGCTCTTTCCACCCTTTCTGTGCTTTCTTCCAAACTGGTGCTTGTGAGGGGCACAATGGGATTTCAACCTCAAGGGATGCATGAAGACTGGTAGCTCCAAAATCATCCTTCCCTGAGCTCCTGACGGCTCAGTGGTGCTGTGATATCCTTTTGAATGCTGAGTGTGTTTTGAGTCAGGGAGGTGTGCTGGGAGTAGAGATAAAAGGATCTGTCACAGTTCTCTCAGTTTTTCATTTGTCCAATCTTAAATTTGGTTCTCACATTTCTGCAGCAATTTTGCAAATCCTCATGAGAATACATCTAATAAACACATGTTTGTATACACAACTGACTAAAGTACACATTTTTACAAGCACTGTCTCCTAATACAGTGCATTTTGTATGTTATCTTCTCTAATGTATTCCTTCCTTTATATATCATTTTTATGCCCATGTTTACCTAGTATATTCATTTTCGTAATCATTGGATGGAGAATGGCATCACAAAATTTGAATAACTGAGAATTTCAAATGTGACTCTGATTTGGTTCTGATATTGTTTCAGAAAGTGCAAATTGGATGAATTCAACATTAAATGTGAACATAATCTATTTTTTCTGCCATCCCTAGCTGGGAGTATATCCTTGGTGTAGAAAAGGTAAAGGTAAAGGACCCCTGACAGTTAAGTCCAGTTGCGAACGAATCTGGGGTTGTGGCGCTCATCTCGCTTTACTGGCCAAGGGAGCTGATGTTTTGTCCACAGACAGTTTTTCCAGGTCATGTGGCCAGCATGACTAAGCCGCTTCTGGCAAAACCAGAGCAGCGCACGGAAACACTGTTTACCTTCCCGCCAGAGCAGTACCTATTTATCTACCTGCACTGGCATGCTTTCAAACTGCTAGGTTGGCGGGAGCTGGGACCAAACAACAGAAGCTCACCCCGTCACAGGGATTCGAACCGCCGACCTTCCAATCAACAAGCCCTGGGCTCAGTGGTTTAGACCACAGCGCCACCTGCGTCCTTGGTGTACTCATTATGAATTCACTGACTCCCGCCATGGGTGTGTGCCGTGGTGTTGGTGACTCAGGCACAGTTTCCTCAACTGAATGGATATGCAATTCAGCAGTCACTCAGCTGACAGAGCTGCAGCATCTCCCAGGTCCAGCCCAGTGCAACTGATATATAGGATTGGCCTTGTTGGCATCCTTGTCTTCTTGGGAGTCAATGGAAGAGTGTGCCTTTAGGGGTAAAGTCAAACCTTTGGAGAATTACAGCACCTTCTGTGGCTGTAGGGGGGGCATGTTTTCTTGCAGGTGTGGCAGACAAAGGCATATGGTTTTGCTGCTACAGGTGCACCATGGCATTTCTTCTCTCTGTGCCCCTCCCTGCAGTCATTCCTCCTGTGGTCACTGGATACAGGATACAGGATACGGAACCTGACTGTCTATTTCCAGGCCCTGTGATTGTCTGCAAGTGATTCCCATATAGTGGGGTTAATGTTGCCAGCCTTGATGTCACGTTTACAGACATCTTTGTAATGCACATTTAGAATCTATCGGAATATCACCTAGCCAAACTGTGCATGGAATATTATTATTAACCAATTTTTCCTTGGTACATATACATTTCTCTAATTAACATCTACATTTACTTCCAGTGACTCCCAATTTCAATTATGCTGAAAGCTTTTGCTTTGATGCAATGCTTCTGTAAGTTGGTTATTTATATATATATTTTACAAGCATGAAGGGGTGTTAGTCGTCAAGACATCATGAATAATATGATGAATGCCTAGACAAGACAGTGAGAAGATTTTGTGGCTGTCATCATCCACTGGATAATGTTATCTGCTGCAGAATATGTTGTGCTGTATCGTGTAATATATTGCAAGGAATGCACAGTATGATTGGGCATCTTAAATGCTTTCAGTTGCACAGCCATTTGCAATGAGTTTTTTTATCACATTATGACAGGGAAATAAAGAGGGGAAAGGGGAAAAATAAAGATGGACAAATAGTTTTAGGGCTGTTTGGGTAACAATATCTGGGTGCTTCTACAATGGTTCTGCATTAAATTTTAATCAGATGTTTTAATTTAGTTTCACAAACGTGACCAGCCTCTCTTAAATTTGGTGCCTTTTTAACCCTGAGCCATGCTAACTTTTCAGTTTGTAAAAAAAAACCACCTTGAATAAATTATTCCATCAGCGCCTTGCTCTGCCGTTCTTTGCAAATTATAGCTTTCATTTACAACACGGATGTGATATAGCAGAAATGCAGATTGTAAATACCACTTAATATCATGTAGGGAATGTCTGGAAAATAGCCAGCCTCAGTCAAAAGTGTTTTAGAGGCTGCCCAATTTGACTTGGGATTTGAGTAATTTCACTTCATAAAAAAAAGCTTCATTTCCCCTCATTAAACATTTTTTTGGGGGGGAAACACAATAAAACATTAAACATTTTTTAAAAAAACTTCCCTATACAGGATTGCCTTCAGACATTTCTCCCACATTTCTCCAATGAAAATTGGGACATCCTACCATACCCTCTAACATTTCCCCGATGAAAACAGGAACATCCTAAGGAAAAGTGGGACCTTCCAGGATCAAATCAGAAACTGGGACAGTTTCTCTAAATCAGAGACGTCCCTGGAAAATAGGGACACTCGGAAGGTCTGATCACTCTGCTGTGCCTGACCCTACCTCTAGCTCTTCTAGTGGGGCCTGCCATAGGCCCAAGAGAAATGCCCTTCACCAGTACAAAATATACTGCATGGTAACACCGGGTGCAAACACTATTAGGGCTGGGTGGCATCTTATGCATGCTGGCTCCTTGCTCATCTCTTAATGGTCAAATATCCAACAGACCATGAATCAGAGGAGGGAGTGTGATGTTAAAGCTTGTGCACTTTATTGTGTTCCTGCTGAAGCTTACAGGGCCAGCAGGTCATTGGAAATTTCCTGGGAAAAGACACGGCCTGTGGCCTTGGATAACTATATTCTGCAAAATACTTACTAGCATATTAGAATCACTATAGTGAAGAGGAGGGGAAATCTCGTTTTCCAAGCTGTATTTGCATTTTGTGCACTGGGAAATGGAATTTCCTTAAAGCAGAATTGATTCCTTGAGGGAAGATATCTGTATCAGCATAACTACTGAGAAATTACTGTGAATTCAATGTAGCAAAAAAAGAAAAAGAAAGATCTGGAATGACCCTAACTGAAAAGTTTTGCAAACTATGGTCCATAGCATACATTGTCAGTATTTGTGGATATTAGTGACTCCTTTGTGCAATTCAAGTGACTTTATGAAAGCATTATGTAGCATTTTATGAATTACTTAACAATATATGTGTCTGTATTCTTTGCATAAGAATGTCTTGCTATGTAATCTCATAATGCTCCTGGAGCAATGCTGTAATAGCATTTTAAAAACACATGCACACACTAATTGCATCTGTATACTTAATAGGACTCTGTGTTAACATTCCATACCTCTTTCCAGCTATGCCTGTCCATCCAACAACCAAAGATTTGTGCACAGCTGTTAAAATGAGTATTATACCCTTGATAGGCAGCATTGAAAACATACTGGAAGAGGAGCAAACGCTGCCCTGTTTTAATTCTGTTATGTCTTTTGTTGAACTAAGTCACGTGCCTGCCTCTAACTTTTAATCCTTCCTACTTTAAAAAAAAGAGGGAGGCTCATGTGTTCATGTGCAAGCACCATTGGTCACACATGACAACTTCTATGCACCCAAGCTCTATGTCCAACTTTACATAGACAATATTTATTTTGCTGAGGATATTAAGCAGCCCATTCACATTTTAAATGTTTGCAAACTCAAATCGGAATCGGAAATGGAGAAGTAAAGGTTGTATGGTTTAGGATACGAAGGGAGATCCATGAGCTTGAAAAGGGTGAAAGAATCATTATCAGCTGTGTAAAACTATTAAGTGGAAAATATATTTCATGTTGTCAGTCATATATATTTCAACACAAAAATGTTAACTTCTAGTAAGTTACCTATTTGTTTGTTTTCTTCTTGTGCACAAACTCTTATTGAGACATAGCGGCTGAATAATATTTTATATTTTAATGCCACGGTACGTAATAAACCACCAAGCCGTCTCTATTTCTTGAAGGGTAAGATTCTCTCAGTATGTTATTCACACTAACAGCATTAATGAAATACAAAGAATATAGTAAGATCTACACTGTTCATAATGTAGATGTTGTCTTTTCAAAGAAGGGCTGATTGTATTCTGAATAGGTCAGTCTGTGGGCCTGACATTTCTCTTCAGTTTTCCTATGACCTTTTAATAAGTGCCTTGTTCTTCCACTGTGGAAAATGGAACTGGCTGTTTTGAATCAGTAAATATGAGAGGCAGTTTGAACACCATATTTATTGTATTGTATTATAACTGCATTAACCTAATAAAGAAAAAAAATTGCATATGGGCACATTAGGCAATAAACAGTGGATCTGTATTAAGGAGAATTGTAGAAGGATGGAAGTAAATGGTAGGCTAGCAGCACAATCCTACACGCTGTTCAATAGGACTTACTCCTAGGTAAGTAGTTATAGCACTGGAAATCATGCAGCAATCCTAGGAGGGTGGAAGGGGCGTGAAATGCAAAGGCGATTCTATTACCAGGCCTAAACCAGCAGGGATGAAGCAAGGATGGACAAACAATCTTGTGTTCCTCTGTCCATTTTTCACTTTCTTTTTTTTAAAAAGTCACTCTTCAACTTGGGTTATGTTAGGCATGTAGAACAGCTTTGGACCCAAGCTGCTGTGCCAGACTCCCTGCACACACCCCTTTTGGCCATGAAAGTCAGAGCTCCAATGTCGGTTGAGCCAAGGCTAGGGCAGATCTGGCAGGGAAGCAGCGACCAAGAGTTGACCTCCCTCTCTGATGTTGGAGCTGTCTCTGACATCAGAGAAGTAGATCCAATCTATCCTATGCAACCTGGGCTGCTCTTTCAGGCACCACAGGATTGCACCCCAAGTGCTGTTGAGTGGGAACTTGTGGCCCTCCAGATGTTTTTAGACTCCAGTTCCCATCAGTCCCAACCAGTATGGTAGCTGGAGTACAGCAACATCTGGATGACAAAAGTTTGCTTCCCATCTCAGCCATTGCTCAACAGCAAAAGCATTTCAGCTGTTTAATGCTGAAGAAACACATGCGCTGTGTTGCCCAGCTGTGTTTAATGTTGAAATTAGTTATTTAGAACAATGTGTATGTTGGATATTAAACAGCAGTAAAATATTTTAAATACACCATTCAAACATTTTTTTACCTCATACTTCAGGGACCAAGCATTAGATAAAAACATGTCAGCTCTGTAATGTAAAAAGTTCTTGGCTTGGGAGGTCAGTATGAAGAATGCTTCATTTTGTTGTGGCTAAAATAGTGTGTATATATCCCTAATTCCAATTGGCTATTTATCAGCAAGTATTATCACATTTTTTACACACATGCCTTTTGTTCTTGCAGAGTAAAATCAGTAATGCCTTTGCTGAATACATCTGTCTGTGGAATGGCCCTGTGAAGAATTAGCTATATAAATGTTCTCTAGCTATGTAAGGGAATTTGAAAATTAGAAGCTTTGATGTAATTTCTGATATTTCATAATATTTCATAGTAATGGGTAAGTCATTATCTTCTATTAGATTTCTACTGAAAAGGAACATCAGTTGGATCTTGAGTGTAATAAGGAACAGTAGCGTCAGTTCCAGTGTGCTTTGTCAGAAGCCGCAGTATACCTAAAGAAAGGGGGCTCACACCTGCTGTGTAAGCTTAGAGGAAGAACCTGCTGGCTTATTAGTCTTTCAAATCATCAAAACCCAAAACGCAGCCTAACATTGTGGTAAAGTTAACTTGAACAGTAAAAAAACAACAAAATCTCCTGTGACCAGATGGGAAAATGTTGGGTTACATTCTACAGGATATGTGGTTCATATATATATAAAAACTTGATATTATGTGAAAGTCACATGAGACAAAATAGGTCTAATGAGAAGGAGGACTCCTTTGTAAAATACAGACATACTTGTGATTCCAGAATTTATATGATCAAATAAAAGGGGTAGTATTCAACTATGCTTCATGCAGATTCACTGAAATTAATGAACATGACTAAGTTATGCTCACTAATTTCAATTCCAATCAGTTTGCTTTGAATACAACTTAATTGAATACAACCCAAAGATTATTTCCTTGTGTGAGTGGTTCAGATGTTCATCTGTTCCCCAACTATTTTATGAGGATTGAGATCGGAACTCAACTATTTTATGAGTAGCCAGTGGCAGAGCTTCATGCTCCGACACCGGGGGGGGGGGTGGAGAGCAGGCAGGGGCGGGACTGGCACGCATCCCGGGGGCGTGGTGCGCTGCCCACAGGGGCGTGGTGGGCATCCTGGGGGCGTGGTGCATCACCTGCACTCCTCTTCCTTCACCTTCCTAATTTTGTGAGTAGAAGACTTTCAGGATCAATTCTAATTTTCTTGTAGAACAATAGAGTGCTATGAAGCTCCGAGCAGAAAACCCTGGGTACCCAAAGGATCTGTTGCTTTCAGAAACCAAATCAGTTATAAAAGAACAGCAGGATAGCAACTTCAATGAGAACAAGTCACAGCAGTATATTCCTAGAATGAGGCTGCTAAGCATGGAATTAAAAACCCACGTGTGAATTATATTGAACTGACCCAGATCATATAAACCAACCCAGACCTGTGATCTTCATGTGCCTTCTGCATAAGAGGTCCGGAGGGTGGCAACACAAGAGCAGGCCTTTCCTGCAGTGGCTCCTTGCTTGCAGGATGCTCTCCCCAGGAAGGCTCACCTGGCACCTTCATTACACATCTTTAGGCACCAGGGAAAAACATTCATCTTCTCACTGACCTTTGGCTAATAAAACCATTTATGATATTTTAAAATTGTGTGTGTGTGTGTGTGTGTGTGTGCTGCTATGCTATGTATTTTTGTGTTTTTATATTGTAAACTGCCCTGCAATCCTCAGATAAAGAGCAGTAGAGAAATTTAATAAATAACAGTATTCTGCTAGTTATTTAAGACTACAACAGAAAAGCAAAGTTCTGTCAGAAATGCTCACCAATTTGAGAAGGTCCCAGGTTCAATCCCAAGCATCTCCAGGCCAAGCTGGGAGGGACTCCAGTCTAAAACCCTCAAGAGCTGCTGGCAGTCAGTGTAGACAACACTGAGCTAGCTGGCCCAAATGTCTGACTCAGTACAAAGCATGCTCCTATGTAAAGAATGGGACTTTCACAGGGGCCTAGTCCAGAACCAGGCCAATCTGGGACCGATCCAACCCAAATCTGGCCCCAGATCACTTTAGGGATGAGGGGAGGGCATACTGCATCTCCCCACTGCCTGATTGTACTGCAGCCAGCAGGATTGTGGGAAATGCGGTGGTGAAGCAGACCCCTGCAGCCAGCAGGATTAAACCCTCTACTCATGAGTGGAGCTTTCCTTTCTGCTCATTCTGGCTGTGCATGCTCCTTCCCCTGCTGAGGACATGTTTGTGCAGCCAAAGAGCAGTGTGGGGCTGTTTGAAAGCCATTTTGCAAATCCCCCTATGCTGCTTGCGGAGGCTGCCTGCCTCTCCTTTTCCACCTGACCCCAGTGCCAGATTTAGGGCAGTGTGGGTGATTTCCCTGCATAGGGTGCTGAGCCGAGGGTGCACAGAATGGAGAAGATCCATAACTGAGAAGATCCATTTGGGGATGCCAAATTTTGGTCTTGCACATGGTGCCAGATTATGAAAGATTACTGAAGTCTGCCCCTTCCTGACGCCTCAGCCTTCTGGCAGCCACAGATTGCTCCAGCCTGAGGCAATCTGGGGCTATCTCAACCCAAACTGACTAAAGCCTGTTTCTTTCCAAGTTGGCCTGATTTGGTTTGACCGAATCTGGTGTGCAGCCCTAGTAAATATAATTTTGAAGTAAGGTAGATGCACAATGGAAACACTGAGAAACATGGTAGTTAGCGCCAGTCAAGAGCAGAAGGTGTGTGGGTGTGTAACTAGTAATGTATTAGGTCTGGTTTTTAAGTTTATTGTGGCTGTAATCAGACACAAGACCTAGACAAAAAGGCATTTGAACCGCATGCAAATGGATTACTGTGTACAAGGCGTAAGTAGGAGAACTTCAAAGCTCAGCCAATAACCTTCAGGGAGCAGACTGGCTTGTAGGCACAGCAAGCTGGTTGTGCCTTTCCATTCTTGCAATGCAAAGCCGAACAAATCAGGTGTGAATCATTTGATGCATGGAAAGATTACCCAGCATCATGAGTGAGAAGCTGGCACAGGAGGAAATCTGGCACTACAGACAAATAGACAGTTAATAGGAAATGTTGTCAAAAAACATTGAGATAATCTGATTATAATTCTACTGAAGCTTGGCAGTGGGCCTTATTTGTGATAATAAATTATTATTCTTGTTGTGTTTCCTGTTGTTCCCAGCTTTCTCTTTATTTTAGCATCTGCTACCACTACAAATCCAGAGGAGACTATTTCAAGGATTTGGGGAAGAAAGAAAAGTGATTATCAGACAGGTCACATGCAAACAGCTGGCTATAATCTGAGCACTCCGAGAATCGTCTGAATTTTCTTTATCAGGATAATCCCCTGTGTAGAGAAAAATCAGTGCTGATGATTTATTAATTTTTTGACATAGTTTTGCTGCAAATATATACTAGGAGATCTCTGTCTTCTTTTGGATGCCCTGGGGTCTATGCATATTGCATGTCTGCTGAACAAGTGCCAGCTGTACAGGCAAAATCCACCCAATGGTGATCTGGAGGCTGGTAGTGAAATTAAATCAGTGGGGGTCTATTTAAGTAGAGCCAAATTCTGTGGTCTAGTAAATGGAAGCAAAGATCTGTGAAAGTTTTGCGGAAAGGCATTCTCTCTTGCATGTTTCAATGGGGTACCTTCAGCTTCTTTGGATGGGAGTTGTCCTACTCTGATAGTTATGTCCTTGTGTCGCAAAAGAAATATAAACAGTCCTGCTGGATTGTAACGTTTATAAAGATTTCTGGGAGAAGTTGTTTGATCCACCTTGGGCTCATTTGAGAAGAAGCGTGGGGGGCATGTATTATGTATTTAATACATAATAAATAAATAAAAATAATGTATGGAAATCTATGGCACACTTTATGTTGTTGGACTCAGCACCCACCAGCAGAAGCAGCCTCCCCAGGGAAGCCACATACACACCCGGCCATCTGTTTGGCAGAACAAAACTAAAGAACTTTTTTTAAAAATAATAATAATAATGTTAATGGCAAAAGAGAAGAGAATTAACATGGCCAATTTTTATTTTTCCTTCCATGTAAAGTGCTTCTTAACCAAAGGGACAGAACCCACCAGAGAGTCTTCAGCCACTTTCAAGTGCACCTGAGTGCCACAGCCTGCCCGGGACCTCCTCTCTTGCTGGTCCTGCTTCCTAGCCATACCATAGCCTTTTCACTGGACCAGAGCCACCTTCTGAGTGAAGGATGCTGGAAGAGAGAGAAGTGGGGCGGGCAGGAAGAAAGGAAGATTTCCTTCAATTTTGAAGGAAAAGTAGAAATTAAATAAAAGGGTGGTAGTAGTAGTAGTAGTAGTAGTAGTAGTAGTAGCAGTAGATGATGATGGGCAAAGTGGGAGTAGAGAGAAAGAATAAGGAAGGAATCTGTCACAGGAGGAAGAAGTGAATGTAGAATAATCACCTGCTACCTGATTCCTTAACTGGTATTGATGGGGATTGAATCTGTAGCCTTCTGCAGACAAAGAATGGAAATTCCCAGACCATGCCCCCCAATAATAGTACATGGCATAATAATTAAATTAGGCTTTCCTTTATAACTGAGGACACTGTTTGGCCATGCAGACTGGGGCTGATGGGTTCCCCATCCCTGGTTTAAGAGATCAATAAAGAACACAGCATTCTAGTTTTGCCAGCATAGAGTCTCCGCTCAAGGTTTTCAGGGAAAGAATTCAAGATCTGATTTGTGTGTAATGTGAATATTTCAATACATATAGAGATTTAACCTGAGTACTTATAACAGGGAGCATACAATGGAGGTTGACGTGCTGGTGTGTGAAAACTTATTTTTTATCTCCTCCCCTTGGGACACTTTGGAACTGTTGTACCATTGTATTACCATTGTTGTTCAATGAAACAAGCCTAAGCCATTCATCAATTTACACACTTCCCCCATTTTTCTTTCACTTCCCTTCTCTCTCTTTCTCTCTGTCTTGCCTTGTTAATAGTTCCCCAGAAATCCTATCACTTTGCTGGAGGATTGATGTAAGTCTCCAGCAATTAACATAATTACAAGCCTGATTATCTTCTAATTGCATTATGAGTATTTGGTTATTCACTACACAAATTAGGGAAAATTAAAGAGGAGCAAGATCCTGCGGTGTGGGCGGCATGGTTTTGAAAACTGTTTATGAGCATCCAAATGCTACAATATAACAAGACGGTGAAAATATACACAGCATTTCTTTCAATTTAATGTTTTCATTGTTGTTGTGGAAGACTTTATTTTCCTCGTGCGGTGTTTCCCTGTACAGTTTCAAATTTATGCCAAAGATGCTAGGTGCTAACAGTACCATATTTGAGGTTAGTCTCTAATTTTAGCATGCGTCATAGAGAAGAGCTACATAAATGCTATAAAGCACCCATCATCCAGAAATGTGATTGTTGGGTAATGTTCAAGGTGGTAAATAATATGCAGCAGAAACCAAATGTGTGATGTCTCTTAATGGGATTTTCTTTTTTAAAAAAGTGTTGCCTCCTATGGAGCAGTGCTGAAATAAGCCAGAAAGAGAGTCTGCACTGGTTTTCTTCCTCTTCCTACAGTCAGATATGCCACGCAACAAGACACATATAGCACAGATAGGCTTGCATTGGTCTCTTGCCCTTGAAATAAATTTCTATTTGATTTTCAAGAATATATACATATAACAAAATCAATTCTGAATCCAAATATCAAGATTGCTCTGAATTTCCTGACTTTCTCCCATCCCTTCCATGGGTCCTATTGATACTATTTTCCACTGCATATCAATACTTCTCCAATTTTTAGTCTTTCTACATTATCCGTACATTCTGTTACATTACAAGTGTGTTTAAAATCCTGCCAATGTTTTTAACCTGCTTGCAATGATCTTGTATATAAATTATAAACTTTTCCCATTCTTTTTAAAAGTTCTTGTCTTCTTGGTTCCTGAGCTTCCCAGTTAATTTTGCCATTTTGGCATAGTCCATCAACTTGATTTGCCATTCTTCTCTGGTCAGGGTGGTCTCTTCCTTCCATCTCTAAGCTGGTAGTATTCATTCATTCATTGGTCTATTACCCATTTGCATGTAGTGTGCTGATCTGTCGGCATGGTTCAGGACTACTGTGGTGTTGCCTAGAGCGCTGGTGCTACACTAGAAGATTAAACTTTCAGCTCTGCATAAACCTCATTGGATACCCTCGAGCCACTCAATATATCTCAGCCTAGCCCTATCTCAGGCTTATTGTGATGCTAGCATAGAACGGGCCCCCACAAAATGAGCAACCTGTAGCCTTCCAGACTTTGATAGCAGTTGGAGACCTACAATGAGCTGGGGAGCTCTGGATGAGGTTGCACTCCCTCTGATGGAATAGGTACATAGTTTGTGGGGGCTCCTAGATTCAATACTGTCATCCTAGGTACTTCCATGGCAAGGAGTGCCTCTTATTAGCTTAGGTTGGTATGTGTCAACCACACTCTTTCCTGAACAAGGATAGCTTGGCTAAAGTGATGCATGCAATGGTATCTTCATGATGGAACTATGGATAATATTCTTCCCTTGGGACCAAGCTCAGGCTTGATGCAGAACCCTGTTGCCAGGTGGTAGGCTGGAACACCTGTGCTGAGGGAACTACACCTGTGCTGAGGGAACTGCACTAGCTGCCCTGAACTACTCAGAACTACATTGCGCGAAGCATTACCTGCCCCTGTGTAAACCTGCAGGATCACTTAGATGAGAAGTGAGGAACCTTTTCCATCTTAAGGGCCACATTTTCTCATGGGGAAGCTTTAGGGGGGGCTGTATGCCAGTGGTGGGTGGGGCCAAAGTCAAAACTGGGCACAACAAGAGGCACTTTCCTTTATACAGACTATATTCTAGGCAAGCAAAAGTCAGACTTTAACACACTTTTACACACACTCCTTTCAATCTCCCATCCTGAAAACAAGATATGTTTTCAAAATTCAAGGACACATTCTAGCTAAGCAAAAGAACTTAAGGATGGTACAGTGAGGGGCCTGACCTAGGAAGGGTCTCAAGGTCCTGAAAGACACATCTGGTCTCCTGGGCATGAGATTCCCCACTCCTTATGATCCAGAGAATTTTTTTACTTCTGGCGCCATACTTAACAGAATATTATAGGGCAGTGTCCAAATACATTTTCTTCTGTTGCCCCTACACTTTGGAATGCTGTGTGTGTGGAAGGTTGAGCACCATCAATTATTTGCTTCAGACATCTTGTAAATATGTTTGTGTAGGAACTCACTACAAGCTAAATTAATGGCAAAGCAAACTTCATCCTTGAAGAAGTCTGGGGGCCTACACAGGGTGGTAACTACCTTCCTGCAGCCAGGCTATGCTTCTGAGTCAGCTCTCCAAGAGTTGGCCTCCTGGCCGAGGCAGATTTAGGGGAGCACAACCGGTTTGCCCACACTGGGTGCCTCTGCAAACTACTCCTGCTAGTTTGCTAGATCTCAGGTAGGCACTGAAGATGGCTCCAGAGCAAAAACAGGAATCTGCCCTCAGTTAGATGCTGGACTAAAAGTAATAGTGGCTAGCAGCACAGAAGGATGGTGTCTTCTGTCCTTTTTCCTTTGCTCAGAGTGAATGGGGGTAGATTAATCATGCTTATAATGCAGAGAGGGCATTTCATGTAAGGAGATGGCCCCCCCACCCTGCTTCGTCTGTTTGTTTCTTCAGAAGGCAGCTGGGATAAGGATAGATTCCCACACATGCATGGACTGGGCATGCTAATTGAAAAGAAGTTTAAGTCAATACAATTATCCCGTGTGTCATTGCAAAGAGGTGCAAACTATAGCAGAAATAGCAGATAAAGAATTTGAAACCATATACCAAGATGTGATGTGTGGCTTGGAGAAGAAAATAAAATGTCCACTGTTTATTTTGTGTGTGTGTGTGTGTGTGTGTGTGTGTGTGTGTGTAAACTTTAGACCACCCATTTTCCTGTAGGATCCCAGGATGGTGTACAGATCAGATCTTTTCTTCACAGAACAGTGTGAAGATGGAAAATGCTGGATTGGATCCTGCATTTGACAATTTAAAAAATCTGATAGTTAAAAAATAGCTCCTTTAAATAATAATAATAATAATAACTAGCTCTGGGAGGAAGGATGTGATTCCTCAGCTGGAGTAGGCTTGGAACAGGTGAGGGTCACATGCCTCGTCAAGCACAGGTGCTGCAATCAGCATACAAAGCACAAGAAGGAAGCAGAGCTGAGGTGCTGTGTCTGCTCAGATGCCCATGTTGATGGATCTCAGCTTGGAAACTCCAGGATCATTCTGGCATTGTGGTTTGGACTGGACACATGGATTGACCCTGGACTGGGGACTTGACATACTGACTTCCTGCTAGGTAGGCCAGGGGTTCAGGACACAAGGGAATATAGGCTTTGCCAAATTGATGGTGGCAGTAAAAATGGGGGGGGGGGAGAGAGAGAATCTGAAGCATTGCAGGGAGTTGGACAAGGTGACCCTCGGGATCCCTTCCAATTCTATGTTTTTTTCACTAATAATATCTCACTGGGTTGCCCCAGCCACTCTGGGTGGCTGTGAGATTTGGAATGTTAGCTATTTTCAGATAAAATATGTTCTTTAAGTGTATGGTTTCAGTTACATCATTCTCTTTGCTGGCTTAATTGACACTGGGTTGCCAGGTCACATGACCGAGCTGAGCAGGATTAGAATCCAGCATAAATTCTACCTTCCCCTGGCCTGCCATTCCCCTGGAATGCTCCTTTTGCTGGGCTGGGCTTAGCCAGCTGAACTGGGATTTGGGACTTATGTTGGCATATCTCTGTCTGAGCTGGGGTTGGCAGCATAGACTGGTTGAACTAGAGATCATCTGGATCCTAAATTGCTCAGCCTGGTGGATATGGGCTCACATTTTCTCCCATAATCTAGCAAGTGAAAATTATGTTTTAAATAATGAAAATATTTTAAATACTATATCCAACTGTGCATGTGGTGCAACAAAAAAAGGAGAGTTTTTATCTGCATATGAGAGAGGGCTGTATGTGATTGCGTATGAAAGGAACTGGGTGGGCAACCACTTCCTACTGTGCCTTAGGCAGCAAAGTATCTTAGGCTGGCATTGTTTTTCTGGTAAGCAAACTGGTGAAGTATTTTAAGAATAATTTGGCTATCTACCAGTCTTGGAGGTTTACATGTAGCCCTGATTAAGGAAGGGTAGTGTCCTGTGTGCAGCAAATCAAGAAATGCAAAATAAAAAATAAAAAAATGACAAAAGCATACATTTACAGTAGCTCCTGAGGTGCACAAGATACATGCATGCACTTCTGTGTAGCTGGCACAAACGTTTTCAGGTCATGCCCAGTGGACCACTTGAAGTAACAGTGGGGCCATGCTCCTCCCCAGGCTTTTGTACCCTCGCCTGATGGAACGCACAAATGCAGCCTGTCTTCTCCAACATGGAAGTTACTGCTTTGTTTCCCTCTTCAAGCCCCTCCTAGTCCTAGGAGACACTGGGGCAGGGACAGAGGGAATTCAACTGGTCCACCCCTCACCTGAACAGCCTCTTCCTCTGCTTCCAGCACGTCCTATGCCCTCACCTCTGTCTCGGACTGCTTGGACCCTTTCCCTTCCTGCTAACCTGGCTCTTGCCTCATGAGGGTACCAAACCCCCATAAATCACTGGCGCTCTCTCTTGCATCAGCCTCTGGTCCTGCCTCCATTGCACCCTTGTCAGAGCCCTGCCAGTCTCTGCCAGGTAGTAATGGCATAATGTGATCAGGCTTTCCAATAATTAAAATGGATACTAGTAAAACTTCTTAGTAAAACATAGCCTGCTCATGCATAAACTCCTGTCATGTTTAAGAATGTATTACAGTTTAGCCCAGAGGATGTGTAGTGGCACAGGAAATACGGGAGAAGGGAGACTTTATCTTGAACACTATAGTTTAACCATTGCTTGTCCTATTCAGGGTAGACTCATTGGGCAGTATTCAACTTCTGCTTGTGCAATGGGACTTTTCCCTTCTCCTCCCCCCTGGATGCATGTAGTTATATATTGCATCACAATCACTTACTCGGTGACCCTTAAGGTATGAAAAGCATGATCATGACATGATGTTAAGTTACCGTATGTTAAATCTCTGTGCTTCGATCTGCAACGGCTGATCAACTTACACAAATCATTTAAGTGAGCAGCATCCATACATGACCTCACCTTATTCCATTTCACTTCATTACTGTTTTTAGGGTGGGCGATTCTAATCTGGACTTCTAACTGATCTTTTAAAGAAATATCACTTTAAATTTATTGCATTCGTTGTTGAAAATACAGTGAGCATGATATGGACAGTTGCTACAGAGCAACTCTTATTGTATTTATCCGTTTAGCACAATTGCTGTTAATGTTATCTGCTTTGAGGCACTCAGTTCTGTTTTCTTAGATCCAGGAAAGTTTGGCCTTTGTACAACTTATTATAAGAAAGGTTAATTCGGCAGCTGTATTTACAACAACAGAAGCCCACAATGTTTCATCGAAGAACTTGACTCAGACTTTCCATATGCAGCTGGCCTCACCATTGACATATTATCCACTTTTATAATTTCCTCCTACATTAGAAGCAAACAGCAAAAACGAAGTACTGTTTCACTCCTCTTTATTTCACGTTCACCTTATTTGTTCACCTGCTGCAAGGTAAATAAGAGTGGGTGGTTGCTTTTTATTTGTTTAGCTTCTGAGAGACACCCATACCGACAAAATGAGCATAATCTCTAAAGCACAGCAAACCTCTTTTAGTGACCACAGCAAATGTTTGAAATAATACCTTGTGAAACACATATAATAAAGTTGTCCAGAAGAAATTAATAGTTGCTCAAACAATGTTGTGCTCCCTGCTTTGCAAAATAATCCATCCAAGCTGTTTCCACTTGTCTCCATATGTTCAGGATTTCTTTTGACAACAGCAGAAAAATCATAAAGTGCTGTTGATTTCTCTGCTCTGAAGTGGAGGTTGCAGGCAGGCCAGAAGAGAGGAGTGGGGGCAGGCGAGCCAATTGTCAGTGGGGTAAAATTTTGAGGGGGCCTACTCTCAGTCCCCCTGGTAGAAGCAAAGGGGGACCCTTTAGTAAAGAGTATTGAAGTGGGATCTTCATCTCCAATCTGGTCTGGACCTATTACTAGCTTTGCAAAGCTCTGGCTGTAGGGCTTTTGCAGAATGAAATCTCTGAATCAGCCACATGGATACATGGCAAGAGGAGAAGAGGAGAAACGGGATAAAATGTTTCAGTGGTAGGAATGGTTTTCACACTTATAATCCTAGAACACTGTCAGCTGCTTCATCCCTTGAGGATGTTTCTCCTTGACCCGAATATGAACTTTCCTCACATAATATAGCTCCACCCCTCATGCACCTATTTGTAGAGAAGAGGCTGCCCACTATTCTCACTTGCTTATCCTACCTGCTGGCCAGTAGTGGATGGTGGGGTAGAGGTGCTCACTTGACCTCTGATCAATTGCAGGATGACTGTCTTTTGGTCCTCATATGGTTTCAGGAAGGGCAAAATTGATAGGTTTGAACTTAATCAACACGCCCCACCCCCCAGCATCTGTACTTGATGTTGGTCAAAATCCATGAGCTTCTTGACAAATAATCTTGTTTGATGGGCTTTCCCTCAAAGCAGATGCCATCCAATTAGAAAATGGAAGCTACACTTAAGCAGAGGTGTGTACATTTCAGGAAGCCCTTGAGCATGTGCACAGGACAGCTTCAGCTAATAGGCATTCAGTGTGGGGAAGAAAATCAGGTAATGAGCATTGGATAAAGATATCCCCATCTTCTCTCTGGTGTGAACAGCAACATCAAAAAGTGACTTGAAATGCAGTGGTGGGTGGGAGAAACAACCTCTCTGTGTTTCAAGCCACTAATATGTACATAGCTTTGGTCTCTCAGCAGAATCAATGAAATGGCCCTTCTTTCCTTCTCTTCCTCTGTAGCCTGATGGAATGGCTGCTGCTTGAGAAAGGGAGGAGCTTGATGGAACCTCACATCTCCCACTTCAGTGCAGCCTAAGTATTTTTCAGATACATGCTCCCAAACCAATGGCAGTCTTCTACAATATGCATTTTTGTCATACAAGTACTATTTTTGCCCTATTACTAGATAGGAAACAGTACAGAGTTCTGCATTAAAAACCCCACAGGCATCATTGTGCTGACTGTACATTTCTTCTGCAGTCTCAGCACAGTGTGATGCCAACAATGGATGTAAAACCTCACAGAAACTTTATTATAAGGCTCACAATAACCAAAGAGTTACAGGAACCTTATACTTTCTTTTGCAATTTTCCTGAGAAATGAAAGTTTTTTTGTAAATTATTTAATCAGAATGAAAGTGTAAAGGATGACTCAGGCAACAGCTTGCCTGCTTCTGCCTACTACACTTTGACTATAAATATTAGCAGAGCAGAACTGGCTTTGTAAAGAGAGTGGTGGGAACAAGTGAAATGGGCAGTCTCAATAAGCTGAGTATGAGTCACCCAATGGTTAAAAGGAATATGTCAAGTTAAGGGAAGCAGTTTGTATTAGTGAACTAAATTCTTCTGCTTAAATAATCTCTATTAATTTTCAAATGGCATGCACCAACAATAACGCTAGCAGGACCAACACAATTCATTCCCATGGGATCTTACAATATGCTGATTTTTTTAATTTTTTTTTTTTTGCAGTCCAATCACTCGTAGCCGTAGATTTTCTTCAATTAAAAGGTTTTAAAAGTGAGTCTGTAAGTGACCGTGGAGGCCAATTCTGGATCAACACATCCTTCCTCAGTGGGGACATAGGTTTCCAGGTGGCAGTTGGTCACAGTGAGGGTTTGCTAAGCGTGCCTTCTTCTTAGCGCGTTTCTCCCTTTCGTCCTGGCTTCAAGCGTCTTCAAAACCCATGACACTTTTTGTAAAGGCTGTTCTCCAATTGGTCCACTTGCAGCCAGTGTTTCCCAGTTGTCAGTGTATATACAGTGGAACCTCAGTTGTCGAACATCATTCTGAAAGACCATTCGACTTTTGAAGCATTTGACAACCGAGGTTCTACTGTACTACATTTTTTTGGATTTGCGACTACACAGAGTACCTGGGTAGAAAGATGCTTCCTAAAACATCATCAAAGTCTTTCCAAAAGAAGGCCTGTATCTCAGATAACTTAAGTGACAGAACCTCCTGTTGATCAGATTTTGAAAATGTAACCAGTTCATCTTTGTGGGGACTCCCCTGAGCAGCTACAATGTGTTAGCCATGCAGGTAAAGTTGTTAGAGAAATCCAGTTTGAATTCAAGTGAGCATGCCCAATATAATTTTGGATCCAGTCACAACACTACAAGCAGAATTTTTAGGAAGTTTTGAAAAGTATGTTTTGAAAAGTATTTTTATGTTCATTACGATAATGCACATACTATCTATATGGTGACAAAGATAGAAATAAGGATGGATTGAGGGCTTAACTACATAATCAGCAGATTTATGTATCTGCTGCTGGACTGTCCCATTTCAGAGTGCTGGTAAGAAAATTAAATATCTCAAGGCTCTTTCATGTTAAAAAATATCACTTCTGGATTTTTATTAGATTTTTATTTCTAAAATATTCAGAGTTATTACTGGTTGCTATGTCTACAGTATGAAGAAACCACACCTCATTTTAAATCATTTCCCCCCAAATAGAATGATTAAAAAGGTTCTTTTCCTAGGTCTTATAAATATTTATATAAAATATTTCTGTCCCACATTTTCATGCTAAATGATAGCCTACATCAGTGATGAAATTAATAAAGAAGGTGAATAAACTACTATATCTGACAAAACCAGGATCAGTATTTGAATCACTGTTTCCCCAGGAACAAGATGTAGATTTTCTCACCTGGATCACCAGGTCTGGGTACATAGCACTGTTTCTGCCAGATAGTTTGTAATGTAGAATGAAAAATGTAATTTATTTTCATTTTTCATACCTGCATTTTGCTTCCAATATTAAGCCAGAAGACAGGTGGTTTAAACAATAAATGAAGTCCCTACTAGTTGCCATACCAGCAAGCTAAAGTAGTATTTTTGTTGTTGTTGTTTTTGTTTACATTCCTACACAAGCTGGTGGATGGAGAAACTGCTTATTTGCAGCTTTTATACACTCCCATTTTTATTCTAGGGTGAGGGGAATCCCCTGAATATATAGTGCATGTTATTGATAATTATGTATGAAAGTGGCTCAGTTCATATCATATCCTGAAATCTGTCATTCCTTAGTGCTCTACTTCCTGTGTTATTGATGTGAAAGCTTGAAGCTCAATAAGCTGGTACCAACCTCCTCATGATTGATCTGAACAGAAGTTTCAACCAATTCTTTAATATGGACACTACTTCAATTTATTTCTATCTTGTTTAAGAAAAAATAATGCAATGCACAATATAAAATAAAAAACCGTCACATTAAAGCAATAAAATAGATGCATTTGATTAACCTTTCATAATTTGCTGCAGTAAAAAAATATATTATGAAGACTAGCATAAAATAATTTAGAACAAAGGAATATTGAAATCACATATAGGGCTAGATGTTTGTCAGATGAATCTCAGCAGGAATGGAATTCCCTGTTGGTGGCACCACTACTTACAAGGCCCTGGTATACTCCATTTGAAACCCACCTAGCCTAGGGACAGTCTAGAGAGCAGGGCCTCAAAGCCAATCTCAGGGGCTGGATCAGGCAGGCCTTACAATATTGTGGTCTCATGCCAATTAAAGCTTTAAAGGTTTGTGGAAGCATAAACTGAGCCTGAATATGAATCTAGACGGTGTAAGATCACTGTGATATGTTGAGAACTGTGCTCTTTTGAGCAATCTGGGTCTTCCTTTTGTATCATTTGTAGTAATGAACATCATTTAGTCCCCCCCCCCAAGTTTTTTTCTGCCTGCATGACACACTTCAATACGTACATATCTTAATTCAGCATGGAATCAGTGCATCCTACTTTGCACAAAATGATATGTGTGCATGACTGATTATAAAAAGGCTGGAACTTGGCCTGTGCATTATATTTACCCGGCTATCATACATCCATACAGTTGTCTAAATTAGCCTTTATTCTGGACTAGTGCTTCTGAAGACCACTCTGGAGCAAAAGGGTTGCCAGTAGCAGTGTGTCAACATTATTACTATCTTTACTCATTCTGATACAATCGGGATACTAAAGGTTAAAAACTATCTCATTTTGATGTGTGATTAAAAATGAAGCGCTTCTTTTCTTTTTATGGCAGCTCTTTTCCTCCAAAATAAATAACTTACTTAATTTCATCTTGATAGTGTGCTGTAGCACAGCAGATAATTATTTTCTGATGCATTTTTACTGATGGGTCTGTCACTTCAGCTGACAAATCAGGATTTATTGTCATGCTTAAACCTAAATGATAATGTAAAGTTCTCACTGTTGCTGTTATTGGCCATGGACAGCACTTCACAATATATAAATTTTGTTTTTTTGCAAACAGACATTTATGCTACGGGTTTCTGTTTTGTTACTGATATTGGGCGGGGGTATTCTTTAGTGGGGTTTGTTGCTGTTGGTTTTTTGGATCTTTATTTTGGATCTTTATGTGGAAATTGATGAATTTGGTTGTGTACTTCTTGATGGTTTGTTTTTGTTTCCAACTACTTTTGTTATGTTATGTTGTAAGGTTACATATAGATAGATATGTTGTAAGTCACATTAAGCATGGTTTTAATTTTGGAAATGCAGGATACAAATAAAATGATTGATTGACATTGCTGGGTTTTCAGAAAGTGACAGATGACAATGGGCCAGATAACTGGACAGGGGGTGGGATGTAATGGGCCTAAATCTCCTTAAGCTTTCAGAGATGATAACTTCTCTATCCCATTAATTCCCATGCAGGTGTCTAGATATATGGTTGAACTAGACAAAATGTTTGATCACAATGTTCAGTGTTAAGCATATTTTCCCCTATTGTCTGCTTGCCTACATATTAGCAGGCATACAAAACACCCCCTTGTGTATTTTAATTTCTGTGAAATTATATATTGGCTTTTCTCTAAACTTCTTCATTGTGCATTGTTCTACAGCCACCACTTAATGCTCAGAACAACCCCATTAGGTAGGTAAGGCTGAGAATATATATATATATGCTTTCGTAGATTTTCACGGGTACAGGAATGCAGGTTTTGGTGTCTTCGGGTGTCTACACGGGAAGACACCCGAAGACACCAAAACCTGCATATATATATATATATATATATATATATATATATATATATAGTGATTTATAAAAGGTAAAGGTACCCCTGCCCGTACGGGCCAGTCGTGTCCGATTCTAGGGTTGCGTGCTCATCTCGCTTAAGAGGCCGTGAGCCGGCACCGTCCGAAGACACTTCTGGGTCACATGGCCAGCGTGACGAAGCTGCAGCTGGCGAGCCAGCACCAGCGCAGCACACGGAAACACCATTTACCTTCCAACTATAAAGTGGTACCTATTTGTCTACTTGCACTTAAGAGTGTTTTTGAACTGCTAGGTGGGCAGGAGCTGGGACCGAACGACGGGAGCTCACCCCGCCGCGGGGATTCGAACCGCCGACCATACGATCGGCCAGTCCTAGGCACTGAGGTTTTACCCACAGCGCCACCCACGTCCCATAGTGATTTATAGGCTGCCCAAGAACAGAATTTCCAGGTCAGATTAATCATGGAACAGTAAAACAATAAACTGTTGGGCTAAAAGCAAGGAAACAAAATAACGACTAAAAATATAAACATAGGGTCAGAAGATGGCTAAAACCTAATTAAAAGCTTAATTGAAGGCAGGAGGTTCTGGCTAGGCTGCTACCTCCGTCGCCATTTTTCCTCCTCCACTTAATCATGGAATGTAGCATATTAAAACTCAAAACCAAAATTCCATAAAGTAATATAGACAAGTGAGCTTCGTGGTGGTGTAGGGGTTTAAATATGAGTCTCTGCAGTTCTTGTCCACCACTTTAACCACCCCATCAAACTGAGCACACATTATGAAATATGTGCAGAAGGGGATGTGTGTATGTTATACTACCCCAAGATAAATGTATCTGTGCTCTGTACTATATCTCATGTTCCCAAGCACATGCATCAGGTTTAAGTTGACTAGAAATGGCTAGGATTTGCAAGGCATCCCCAAATCAAGGGTTTTGTGGATTCTTCAAAGCAGATATTTCAGTGGTCAGGTTCCTGTCAGGTTCCCTGGCCTTCTCAAGTGTGGAGAGCAACACAGCAAGGGAGGGCATGCCTCTGAGTACCTGAGACACACCCTCAGTGACATCATCATCACCTCTATGCCAAAGGATCTGACTGCAGAACTAGTCAATGGCACCTTAAGAGCAGAGACAGCTCTGCAGTGGAAGCAGGTCCAACAACAGGATCCTGAAGGCTGCTGAACCTTGCCAAGACAACAGGTCTCCTTGTATACACTAGACAGCATCACCCAAAGTGCTCTTTCCAGGGTCCCAAAAGCTTCTGCCTTGCAGCATGTGACTCTTCCTTACTGGGTGCGACTCTTCCATGCTTCACATGGCTGTCATATCAGTAAGTGTCTCCCTTGCAGACATATTCCTCTGTGAATCTTGAGTCTTGATGGGACATAGCAGTGCTGATGTAACTGCCTGTTTAGAGCCCTATTGCGTCCAATCCCCAGTTGGCACTATGTGATGACATTAGTAACTTGTCAGGGACTGAGCAGGGCTTCCTATATTCTTCACCTGACATAACTGGAAAGGATGAACTGGTGAGTGTACATAAAAGGGTAATTTTTAATGTTTTCATTCACATCTTTAATGATTAGGTCAAACTGGATGTCTCTTTTTTTTTTTTACAATGAACTATAAAATTTCACATGCCAATCAGTCTTTTAACTTTTAACTTTTGCCCCAACTTTTGTGTTTCCAAATAAGAGCATATGGTGTGGTTTTAGCCACGTTTCAAATTACTGATGGGCATTTTATCTTCACAACATCATCTCCATATTAGCATAATCTGACCTGACTCTTTCCGTCTTCTCAGGACAATGTGAATCACTTGCAATGTCATGCTTATAATGCCCCCTCACAAAGGAAAATAAATTGTACAAATTCCATATGAGCGTTTCAACGAACAATTACAATACTCCTTTTTGACTGTGCTAGTTTTGTTGTTTTCTCTACTTTACTTCATTATTATTTCTTCTCTCACACACAAAAAAACCTAGCCGTATCTGATTTCACCAGAATATATAAACATGTATAGCAGTCATTTTTATCAACCACCAAAATATCCACCTGTCTCTTTGATGTGACAAACCATGTTATTCTGACATTGTTGCAAGAATGTGATTCTCTGAGGAGCCACTCACAAGCAACCAATTATTGCTTCAGATGATGAAAGAATTCATCTTTCATCAGAGAACTGCTTTTGGTACATTTTCAGGACAAGCCTCTTTTCTTCCCTTTCTACACTCACTCTCTTTTAAAATGCCTACATGTACACAGTTTACCCAATTTGTTTCATGACCTAATAAAATCTAACTTTTTCTGCAGCAGGCGTCAGTGTTTGTTTGCATGTGAAATGAGTTCTCCCTCTCATGCCACTTAAAATAAACGCTTTATGCAAAAAGAGCGGGGGGATGGTGTTTAAAAAACTTAGAATAGAATTGGAACGAGTCCCATTTAGTTCATCGCTCTGCCATAAGGCAGAAGCATCCACTGTAACCATCCTGTGACAAGGCAGACAACAGATATGCCACCAAAACATGCCTTTAAAAAGCCTACTATCTCCAGATGACTAAAACAAAGTCACATACCATAGAAGGAGGAAGCAAACATCAACTCAGATAGTATCAGATAGTACAACACCAAAAACAAGCCATCCAATTGAACATGTCAGGGACATCATCAGAGCAAATCCTCTCGTCAGCATATCTGAGTGAAAGAAGGTTATCCAAACTCCTGGCTGTATTCTAGTCATTTGATGTCAAATACATTTTCCAGCTCAACCCATCCAGATGGAGTTATGTTGGCTGTACTGAAGCTACCATGGCTGCTTCTAGTTCATGGACGTTATACAGTTCTGTCCTCTGAATCCCCATCTTTCCATACTTCCTCTTTGTTTTTGTTTTTTCATTGCTGCCCTGTGTGGGCTTTGGTTTTGGGCTTCCTCTAGAGCACCGTGTAACTGACACACCCTAGCATAGGCGCCGACTCCATGGGGCCTGAGGGGGCCCGAGCCCCCTCAAAAATTCGTTTGGGGGGGCTCTGCCCTCCAATAATCTCCAGCGCCCCTCCAGCAGAGCACCATCGCCGCCGCTCCCCCAGCCCAAAATGCACAGGGTCGGGCTGCATGCCTCCTGCCCTCCCTCCCGAGCAAAAGCTCCACCCAATTTCCTTCGGAGCTGATTAATAGGCGCAGCACGCTCTCCCTTATTCGCTCACGAGGAGGCGACGACACTTTATTTGCATATTCATGAGCTTATTTATTATTCATGAGCTTTCCCGGGGCCCCCCAATATTTTTTATAAGTCCGCGCCCCTGCACCCTAGTCCTGCTCCTGTCCCACCTGTCATCACCATAACATTCCCCTAACCCACTTCTCCACTCCAAGACAGCTTTGTTCAACATCACAAAACTGCAGCTGGGCTGCTATGCCTAACGCAACAGCACTGACTCATAAATTCAAAGTGCTGGTCCTTCCCTTTAATGTCCTAAATGGCTTAGGATCCAGGCTTCTAAAGCAACATGCCCCCCTGCATGAGCATTGAAATCATCTTCATTAGCTATTCTCCAGATTCTCCCCACCGTCTAAATTGATGCAGGTGGTGATCAAGGAAATGGTGTTTTCTTGTTATGTTTCCCCAGCTGTTTGTAAAATATTCTGCCCAGAGATCTTCAGCTGGTACCAACCCTACTGTCCTTTTGGCACCAAATGAAAAACTATTCATTTGCCCCAGCCTTTTGGTCTCATCCTTAAGATGTCCCCCCCCCCCATTTCCAGAGTTGATTGCGGTTTTAATTGATTTTACTAATGCTTTCAAATATTTTATGCGTTTCATTTTATGTTTTCTGTTTTGTTTTTAGAACTATTCTAAAGTCACAAGCTGCTCTGAAAGTCTTCGGATGAATAGAATGGGATATACTTAACTGTAAGAAATAGAAGTCTCACTCATCCTGAGAGCTTGATTTTTTTTTCTTTCTCTTTCTCTCTTCCCACTAGGTTCATTAAAGTGTGAAATATACATCAAGGATGGATTCCACTCCCACAACAACAACACTTCACCCTCCACACACACCACAACACCTAAGTGCCCCCAAATCTGTTTCATATGTTTGGGGGAACGCCCAGAGCTGATTTGGGGGAGCACATATGAGCAGAAGTCTGCTCCCCTTACATGGATACAACCACAAGGGATTTCCCCTGAAAACGTAAGCCAGGCCACACTTATGAAAGGAGGATATATATATATATATATCCTTAGTGTTAATCTGATTGGTATAGATAACATTTTTATTATTATTATTATTATTTGCATGAAGAGACTAATTACAATTATATACTGTATGCTGTGCAGTCGACTGATGTTTCTCAGAAGGAATATGCTATATTAATATAAATTTTTGGCACCATATAAATGCATGTTATAATACTGGAAAGTGTTTGAATTTGTACAAATTGGTTCCAATTTTTTATTTTATTGAAAAACACTTGCATACGATTTTACATGAAGCATTGCTCAAAGTTGTAAAAGGCTGTCTTTATGTGCACATCTTACTACATGCATGGTCAGCGAGTGCGAAGTATTTTAAACACAAGAAGACTCCTATAAATAAGCCATATATTTGTTGCATATTTTCCTTTATGCATAAGGACTTGTCACTTTGTGATGAATATTTCATTGCACTTTCCTCCAGAGGAATCAATGGCAACCATTCACTTGTATCCATATGAAGAGGTGTATTTGAGTGCACCAGCAAGAAGGCTGGCTTAACCTGTTCCCTGTCTCTGGTGCCCATCAAGCTGTTGCTTATCTTCATAGACCTACTCTTTCATTAGTACAGCTTCATTCTGGGTTCTGTTTTGTCACACTACAGTGGCTTGAGTGTAACAGAGAATTTGGAATTATGTAGTGTTAGGAATTATTATGTATTTGCTACGTTTAGATACTGCCTTTCTGCCATTGCTCTCAAGTGTGTTCATGGTTTAAAATAATGGCTTACAATTGTTCATTTTATTTTTAAGACCTGCCTTATTTCTGTGGTTTTAAGTTGTTTTAAACTGTTTTGAATATTGTGTTTTAATTGTTGTAACCCCCTGGGACCTTAAGGTAATATATTATCATTATAAAAATAGGGGGGAATCTATCTATTTGCTCAGACTTTCTCTAAGCAGTAGCACTGCACTCTTCTGCCTTACTATTATCTGTGATTTGGTTTCTCTGTTCCAAATTGTTATCATTTGTATTTTTCCTGTTGTGAACCACTTTGAGATTTCATTTAACAGTAAGTAAGATAGAAATGCTATTAAACAAAAACAAGATAAATAAGGTTCTGTGCCAGAACTGTGAGTAGCTTTCCTGTCAGTGGTCTCTGTTTTCTCTGTTTTGTATCTGCAGCATGGCTCATTTTCTATTTTGTTAAAATCCTGAAGTCTGGCCAAAAAGAACTGTAATCCTAAAGAATTCTGGCATTTCTTTTTACCATCATTTCTTCTCCAGCAGAGTTGTCTTCCACACAAGGGAATTTTCGCTTTCGCATAGGAGTCTGCAACAGTTCTACTCAATTTCAGGAGACTGATGTATAAGCTGTTATTCCTAAATTGCTCATCCTTCCCCACAATCAAATAGACTACAAATTGGATAAAGTAACTGGCCTTGCCCAACTATGAGGCAGAATTTTCACGCTTACTGAGTTTTGCAACTTTTCAAGCCATTCAGCCATGAAGACGGAGTATGACTTTACTAAGCTGCATATTCCAAGCCACATGTTTTATACATTGTAAAAATGGCATGTAGACTATGTTTGGGGTGGTCACCCTTTCTTCAGTGTACTAATTTAGTCATACTTAATAGAAAACCAAGCCATATGTCAAGACTTCTAATTCATATATAATTATATGTAGCAGAAGCACAAAATTCCTAGACTTCAATATATGTGTCATAACCTTACACTAAAGGTTGCTGGAAACCACAGGGGAGGAGAGTACTTTTGGACTCAGATTTTCCTGGGAGTAAACGCCACCAAGCACAACACAGAATTTACTTTTAAGCAGTGTTTTTTTTCTTTAAAAAATGTTTAGGGGTACTCTCATTTTCCTACTCATATTGAAATACTGCTCCTCAATGAGGCCAGACTTAGATTCACAAAATGTTTAGGGGTATGCGCCCCTCCCCCCGAAAAAAGCACTGCTTTTAAGTGAGCATAATTCTTAGGCTCTTTTAAGTGAACATACATATAATTCTTAGGCTCTTGAAGTATTTATGCCTATGGAATGGAGCAGAGTTGTTCTCTTGACACCAGCAATGCTGTTAGCTTACCCGTGTGGGGATCTGCTTGGGCAGGGCAGTGGCACAGGCAGGGTTGTGCACCACTGAGTGTGCCAGAATGCCTCTGTCAGTACATCCATACAGCTCTGAGTTTGCCACTGCTGCCCAGCCCAGCCCAGCCCAGCCCAGATCAGATCAGCAGCAGGGACGTGAGTGTCAGGAGGGTGGTTCCACACTATCACGTGGGCTGCTGCTGATTTTAATACAGTGGTACCTCAGGTTACAGACGCTTCAGGTTACAGACGCTTCAGGTTTTGGGTTAGACTCTGCTAACCCAGAAATAGTACCTCAGGTTAAGAACTTTGCTTCAGGATGAGAACAGAAATTGTGCGGCGGCAGCGGGAGGTCCCATTAGCTAAAGTGGTAGCTCAGGTTAAGAACAGTTTCAGGTTAAGAACGGACCTCCAGAACGAATTAAGTTCTTAACCCGAGGTACCACTATATTTCATATTGTTTCCCTACTCATGTAAACAAAAGGAATCACAAGCCTTAAGACAAATTCCAAGCTCTAGCCAACCATCTACTTACAGTAATTGCTTTTATCTTCTCAAAAGGCTCACTGCGCAATCCGAAACATCCATACTCAGCCTAAAACAAGCAGGTTGTTCCTTATTCATGATGAGAGATATGTGTGCTATGTACCTCTTGAAGCTGCCAAGAAGCAGGGCAGGCTATGCAACACACATTTAAAGCACATCACTTCCACTAAAGGATCCTGGGAACTGTAGTTTGTTGAGGGTACTGGGAATTGTAGGTCATGGGGACTACAATTCACAGGAAAGTAATGTGCTTTAAATGTGCATGGGTTTGGCCTTAAATGTATGTTAAGGGTCTGCCCACAATCTGTCTTCACCCAGTGGTCATGGTAGCAGGAGGCTGAGCAGCATGTGGGGGGGGTTGGTAGGGAAAGGAGGGGAATTGCCTTTATATATGGCACACGTAAGGAAATTGTGACATTTGAATCTGCTGGGAGGGTGAAGATTTGCCAAATCTGAGGAGACAGTGGAACACACTGATGACTTTCAGTATCTGGGCAGCATATCCTGCTGGAAGTTAAAGATTGATCTGACGTGGAATTGGATTTGTGACCACAACATTCAGTCACAGTAGCAGATGCAAAATATGCCAATGAAGTGTAAAATGATATTGCTACAGTCTCTTGTGCTTTGCATCTGGTAAAAGTGTAGCATGTGCTGAGAAAAGAGGGCATTCAAACGGTATCTCCTCTTTGAACAGGAATGATACCATTGAGCACTGCTAATTAGGTAGGAGTCCTCCGAACAGAGCATCCAGAGTAGAAAGTAATCTAAATGCCCAGCACAGAAGAGGAAATGAATATTAGTTTAAATATACTGTGCAGGTGAAGGAAGAGTGTTTTGCAGGGTTTCGTCTCAAGCACAAGGACTAAGCATTATCAACAGGGCTTGATAGTGTTGTGGTTTTATGCGGGAGAAATAAAATCTGCAACAAGTGTTGCCGTATACTCCCAGCCTCTTTGAGGAGTGTTCCGGTTCAGTATTCCAGCTAGCCTGGAACAAGAGCTTTATAGTGCTCCCGGCGGGAGGAGGAAATGCAAAGTTTCACGCCAAGCTTATCTTGCAGGACAAAGTTCTTTGTTTTATTGACCTTGCTTTTCAACTGAAAGCCCTCACTGTGGCTCACAACATATAAAAACTGTGGTGGATATACTTCAAACCATTAATTTCAAACAATACAAATGCCAGCCTATTTGAACCAGGGCACAGGCCTGGCATTGTCTTTTCTTGCCTCCCCCCTTTTCTCTCTGAATCCTTCACACAGGGCAGTGGATGGCAGGTGGTGGAAGAGGAGACAGTTCAGCCTGAGTAGGAACAGGCACTTGCTTTTGTCTTCACCTGGTCCTTCCCACTGGGCATCTGGTCTTGGATTGCCTGTGCTTTGCAAAGGGGTGGTCCAGCAGGAACAGCCATCTGACCATAGCATTTCCCTGCCTCTCCCATCCCTTTCTCTCTGGGTTCCTTTCCATAGGAGAGACAATCCAGCTAGACAAGGAAGAGGCATCTGATGTTATTCTTGTATGCCTCACTCAACTCTGAATTCTGAATTGTTATCAGGATATCCTGGATCACACACTGGGCAAGGGCCATAGCTAAGCGGTAGAGCATCCACTTTACATGCAAAAGGTCCCCAGCATCTTCAGGTAGGGCTGGGAGAGCCCCCTGCATAAAACCCTGAAGAGCTGCTGCCAGCCAGTGTAGACAATACTGACTAGATGGACCCATTGTCTGACTCATTATAAGGCAACTTCCTATGTTGCACATTTGTGTTTTCCTGAACTCTTTAGAGCACAACTGGTATTCAAACTGATTAATTTAAAATCAGGGGGATCACATGTAATGATTTTAATAATATTCCCAAACATAAATGTAAAACGTTTTAAACAAAATCGTTTACAGGGAAAGATGAGGCACCAAAGTTCTTCCTGGCCTGCCACCATCCCAGTATAGCACAGCATCTCATGAATTTAAACCTCACAAAACTAAGATATGCTCTTTAGGGCAAAAGAAAAGGAAATATGCAGCTCCCTGGTCCATGGTAAAGATGAGCTGGAAAAAATCCAGCTCACTAACAGATGACCAGTCCAATTATGTTTAAGCACTTTATGGAAAATCTAGTTTATAGAAAGGTATTTATGGTATTGCAACTGCCTCTCTAGATTCTCTCCGACATATAATTCTTTTTTCAATCTTTCCATAAGAAAATCAATTATTTCATATTCTGTTTCAGTTCTGCTTTGCCTTGCCTCAGTTCTTCCACTCTCAAACTGAAAGCTCCCCCCTCCACCTTTTCCCTTTCTTTAATATCATCTTGCAGCTTTCAGGGGGGAAAGCTGTCTTTCTGTATGCTATGTTCTTAGGCTTTAGCAATTTTCCATTTCACTTCTTCCTTGTTATACTTTTTTCCATTTAATATTTTGGGAGAAAATTTGTTCTTTTGAAGGTGAACAGGATCCTGTCAAAATGATTCAAGCCAAGAATGTTTAAGTAGAAAGTTTAGTTTATGCCCAGTTTCCTTTTAATTCCCTTTAACGCTTGGGTTTTTTGGTGTGTTTTTTTAAGTAGAAAGCTCTAACAGAAGACATTCATGCAACTTCTGGGCTTTTGCATGCACACTTGCTGCTGGCTTTGGAGAATGTCCATTCTCAGCTCTGGTATACCTGACCCACTGCTAAGGAACTGAACTGTGTAGGTTTTTCCAGTTGTGCGAGTTTGCCAAATAGAAGAACAGTCCACCTTCCAAACATCCCTGTTTGGTTCAGCACAGTGTATCTCTTCAGGTTTAATTTTTTTTATATCCACAAGGGTTGGAAGATGTTAGAGCCACAGTCACCAGATCTTCTGTATCCATTTTCTCTTCTGGGTTCTTATAGTACCTAGTGTATCATTCTGGGGGGTGAAACAATTGTGTGCTGTCAATATGTCTACGCACCATTGACCCTTTCTTAAGTAGATTGATAGTTAAGTGTCTAGATGGTTGGCACTGACCTAGTTCACACATTCATCTTCAAATGGGGTGCGTACATGTAATGACTCACTTATACATATAAGTCATCACCTGATCTTGCAGTAATCAAATGATAAATAGTGCTCAGTACATGGTGTATCTACAATTACTGCTTTCCAGAGGTACTCACACCTGCGCATAGTGCTATTATGAAAAATACCATAGGTGACTAGTTCTCTTGTGCATTTCAGTGGGTATTCAAGTTGCTTTGAAATGAACTTGGAATGGATTGGTGGCATATTGGGGCCTTTGGTTTTTCTTTTCACAAACACTGCAATGTATATTAATTTTTCAATATATAGCAATTTAGATTCCATTTATGTTAATGTAGGCAGTGTACACAGCATCACTTGAAATGGTGGGAGATCTGGTCAGAGCAAATTGTGTGAAGATGAAACTATGCATACAAGGCAAGACTTTCTATATTCTTGTATTTGGGATCTTGGAAAAGTGGAAAAGATTTGGAAAAGTGGATAAAAACATTATTTAAACTGGACACTCTATAAATAAGAGGGTACTTGGAGAGTCCCCTGGTTTGTTTGTTTATCACAAACATCCTCATCAAAGCAGGCATATATTTAAGACTCATTTATTGTTGCCGCTGATGACTTCTAAAAACTGCTAACCCATGTAATTGAATATTCAAAACAGACAAGACAGGGCGGGGAATCTGTGGCCCTTCAGATGTTGCTAGACTCCACTATCTCTGGTCATTGGCCCTGCTAGCTGGAGCTGATGGGAGTTGGACTCCAGTAACATTTGGATGTTGAAGGTCCTCATCATTTGTAAGCCAATGAAGCATCCCTTAGTCCACAAGTAGATTGTGATCTGCCAGCTGGGCATCACTACAATTTAGATCTCTACTAAGAGGGACTTGTCTCTAGTTATGAAAAAACACAGCAAAAGAGATCATGGTAGAGATTTAGGAAATTATGCTTGGTGTAGAGAAAGTAGACAGAGGTTTTTCTTCCTCTACCACAGTAACAGATCATGGTATCACCCCATGAAATCGATTGACAGTAAATCAGGATAAATAAACTTAAATGCTTCTTCACAGAATGGCTTAGATTGCTTCAAATAGGTATTAGATAAATTAATCTAAGAAAAGTCTGTTAGCCATGATGAAAGGTATGGGAGGTATGTCTCTCATTAACAGTTGCTGTGGACAAAAATAGGGAAACTACCCCCCCCCCTTTTCCGGTAGCATTTGGTTGGTAACTGTGGGAAGCTGAATACTGATGGACCTTTTGGTGTAATCCAGCTGTGTTTCTCTTATATTCTTATGAACTAAGTCCAGTCCACATATCTGAACTGGAGGTGGGAGGGAGAAGGTCTTCTGAATAGCTGTAATATTGTGAATATTCTAATATGAATACTGAATGTTCCTGCATTAATCCTGATAATGAAATTTCTAAGAGAACGGGATTGCATGACTGTTTCTCCCATATAAATACAGACACCCCCATTCAAACCTAGAAAACATGTTTGTCAGGAATAAAGCTCACATGTTAGGGTTCCATGGACCAGGAGGGTTCGTTGTTATTGTTGTTTTATTATTAACCCAAGAAGCATTAAGACATGTGATACCACCACCCAAATTTTGATACAGTTTCAAAAAAGGCTTAATGTATAGACGGAACTTTGGAATATATTTATTTGCAGTACTCTATAAAAATATTGAGTATCATATCAAGCTTTAACATTTTTCAGTGAAACAATAATGGAAAGATCATGCATCACTGACACATCACTGTATATTGTAAGAAAGAGGGCCGATGTGTCTCTGCCTAATTCTTCATAGAGAAATTGTTCAAGTACAGCTCAATTCTGTTAAAATTTATTTCCTTATTGCTGTCAAGGTTGTTGATGTGCTCTGTAAATGCTGATTCAGGAAATCACAATTTTCAAGGTCATCTTTGACGCTCTTTTTAAAAAGTAGACAGACCTCTCTGTTGAGCTGCTGGAGCTTAGAACAGATGCCCAAATATTCTGAAGGAGAATTATGGTTGAGATTGCCATGTTCCATTAGAGAAAGGTGCATTGAACAAATGAGAAATGAAACAAATTAGTTTTATTAATTTATTACTTCTATTCCTAGGCTGTTTACTATCCAAAGATCTTGAAGTCATTTTACAATACATGAATACACACACACACACACACACACACACACACGTATAATGAGTACAACAAAAACCATGTCAGCGGATTGTTAGTATTGTGGATAAATCAGTAATGGTTGCTCCCTGACTCCAACTGCCCACTGCCAACAAGTGAAAACTTATTTCTACCACAGGCTGAGTGAAATCTAGCTATTCACCCCCAGGAATGGTCATTGCTATCTTACTAACCAAAGGTGGTAAAGGTACTCCTAGATACTTCAATCAACCCATGTTGACAGTAAGCCTTCTTTAGTTAGCTGTTGGCAGTTTCCAGAAAACACCACCCACAAATGTCTTTGGAGACAAGAGAGTGGGGCTGAATAGATTTGTTCACAATGCTATTGGTGCAAACACATTTTAGTAGCCAAGAATCTATTTCTTAAAAATGGTTTTAAAATAATTCCAGCTAGAAATGATTTCAGATGAAGCTATAACACCTTGGCCAATAAACCCAACCCTAGAAAGAGAGGTCTTTGCATAGAGTCCTGTGCAAACAAACAACAGGAATACAGATGTGAATCTACATTGCAGACAAGAGTAGAATAGAGGTAGGGGTTACTGCGGTTGCTCCCTAGTGACAGCAGTGAGCTCCAGGGAGTGTGGAATTTTGCACCATCACTGAGTGTGAGCTTGAGTTGGGGAGCCAAAGTGAGTGTATTGCTGCCAATGGGGACTTGCGCCCATTGGGACTGGTAGGGTGGAAGTCAGTGAGACCAACAGTAGGTGGAGCCAGAGCCTATGACAGGTGGAGCCGGAGCCAATTCTACTTCTGCTACTATATTCCCCTTTGGATAGTTAAAGAAGAACAAAACAAGACTAAGGAGGAAACTGACAGACAGGGACACCCCCGGAACTGCTTGTAAGTAGAAAAGCAGGCAAGTGGGGGCTGGCACAGGGCAGACTGAAGTTGGTGAGGGCATTGCTCCATTTGCCTTTGATTGTATACTTGGTAGGTTGGGTTGGTTGCCTCTGTTTTATTTCTGTATTTTGGATCTGCTAGATTGGCTGTTTTAGTTTATCTCTATTCTATTCTATTCTGGAATAATAATAATAAATGATAAATGATAAATGATAAATGATAAATGATAAATGATAAATGATAAATGATAAATGATAAATGATAAATGATAAATGATAAATAAATTTTATTAATATCCTGCCCTCCCCGGCCAAAGCCAGGCTCAGAACAGCTAACATCATACAAGTAAGACAATGCATAAAAACAAGTGATCAATAAATTAAGATATATCCCACAATTAATTCAAACAAATTAAAATTAAAACTGGACAAGTGGCCATCTTCAGGTTAAAATTGAAGGCGGTTACCAACTGTTTCCACTGATATTATAAGCACCTGTGTGCGGGCTGGGAACCTCCTTCGTGCTTGGTCTTATACAAGGAGAAAATGAGTCAGACTGAAACCTGACCAAAGGCCTGGTGGAACTGTTCTGTCTTGCAGGCCCTGCGGAAAGATGTCAAATCCCGCAGGGCCCTAGTCTCTTGTGAGAGAGCGTTCCACCAGGCCAGGGCCATGGTCAAAAAGACCCTGGCTCTGGTCGAGGCCAGTCTGATCTCCCTGGGGCCCGGAATCTTTAGGATGTTGTTATTTGCAGAACTCAAGGTCCTCCGTGGGGCATACCAGGAGAGGCGGTCCCATAGGTACGAGGGTCCTAAGCCATATGGGACTTTAAAGGTTATCTATATTATCTATATTATCTATATTATCTATATTATCTATTATATCTATATTATCTATATTATCTAAGGACGCGGGTGGCGCTGTGGGTTAAAGCCTCAGCGCCTAGGGCTTGCCGATCGAAAGGTCGGCAGTTCGAATCCCCGCGGCGGGGTGCGCTCCCGTCGTTCGGTCCCAGCGCCTGCCAACCTAGCAGTTCGAAAGCACCCCCGGGTGCAAGTAGATAAATAGGTACCGCTTACCAGCGGGAAGGTAAACGGCGTTCCGTGTGCTGCGCTGGCTCGCCAGATGCAGCTTTGTCACGCTGGCCACGTGACCCGGAAGTGTCTTCGGACAGCGCTGGCCCCCGGCCAATAGATGTGAGATGGGTGCACAAACCCCAGAGTCTGTCAAGACTGGCCCGTTCGGGCAGGGGTACCTTTACCTTTACCTATATTATCTAATTGTTACACTTTAAAATGTGGATTTTATATTTTTTGTATTTATTTGAAATATAGAGTGGCATATAAACTACCAAAATAATTCACCCAGACCCATTGAACTAGTAGCATACATCTTTCATTATGGATTAGGAGATGCAAACCAATCCAGATACTTAATGAGATAATGTGGGTGTGCATTGTGTGTAACAAGTCAGCTGTTTAAGGGAAAGGATCCTCCTAGCTCCCACATGCTCGTTCGGCTTGCAGTTTTCTTGCACTTTCTTGTTCTCTTTTTCATACATTATAAGGCTAAGTAAGAAAAGCTGGAATTTTCTTTTTTAGGAGAGCCACAGGGGTAAATGGGAAACCAATTCCCACAGGTCCTAGTGGGCAATTCAGTGAATTTATATTGCACTGGAGGTTCTGCTGCTTCTGGATTATGTTGTTTTATAGCATTCGTCTTCTGTATATTGGATATACTGTCATGCTTTATTTTTATCTGTTGAGTGGGCATTTTTCCATTTTGTATATAAAGAGCAGTATTTAAGTTGAATAAAATAAAGATTTTAGGGGGAAACTGGGGAAAGTCATTTTTTGAAGGGGAAATGATATGTGGGGTTTAAAGTTTGGAGCTTGGTTATGTACTTTCGCTTTGTGCTCAGTTTGCAGTTTTAAGCAAGTCACTTGTCTCCATCTAGACCAGAACTTTGTTGCCCTGTTGTTGGCCTCCAGAGCTTGGCATTTAGAGAGATGCTGCCTCTGACATGAAGATTATATTCAGCTACCTGTACTGATAGGAGCTGCTTCCATTGGTGTAGTATGTAGAAGAGACTTTGGGTGGGTGGGACTTAGGGAAGGTGTGGCGGTAGTAGCCTGGCAGCATAAGCAGGGCTTGTAGAATCCCCACTAGCTGAAGGTACTGTCTGCTTGATCTACATATCTCATTTGAGTTTATAGGAAAGCCAACTGGAATTGAAATGTTGAAGAAAAAAAGAAGTGTTGATTCACTGTTAGTTAATTTATTGTCTGTCTCCCTCCTATAAGCTATGAGCTTTTTGCTTTCCCGTGTGTTGTTCAGTTTTGTTAACTGTTTTACTGCTTATGGTTTCAAAGCTCAACAAGCTACCTGCTTAATTTCAAATCCTTCGCTTTTTTTTATTCTGCAGCTACTAGTGACAAACAGTAATCATCTTGGTGGGTTGTCAGTAAGAAAACCTGCTAAGTTCATTTAGGGTTTCCTGATTTCATTTTCAATTTAACCACCTCTATCTGTGCTTGACAACTTGACCTTGAGCTTTCTATTTCAAGAGAGACAGCATGTGCAAAGAGAACAGTATGGAGCCAGACTTTATCTCAAAGGTGATTCAAAATGGGTGGGTTGTTTGATTAAGAAGATATGGTATGTGCAGAAGAGAGTTAAACATTCTGAAATGCCACAGCTTCTGCTGCTTTAAAGAAAGCATTTGGAGCAAAGCCAGCTTAGGCCTCAAACTTAAGCACACTTACTTGGAAGTAACTCAATTTCCATTTAAATTAATGGGATTTACGTCCATGTAAATACATCTGGGTTCAGGAAACTACCTGGACAGAGTTGTACACAATGCTAAGGATTGAGGCAAACGGAATGGGAGATTGACAGAAATGTCTCTCCAAGTCTCTTTGTATTCAGATGGATTGTGGAAGGATGTGTGGGACAGAAAAGAGTAGAACTTTGCGATTCTGGAGAAAAACATTAAAAATGCTTGACATTTTACTGGGCAGGGCTGGGCCTTAGTTACCCTAACAGACCAGACTCCACTGACTTTAATCAAAAAGCAGCATAAATGAAGAGTGGAAACAATGCAACGAACTAAAACACTAGAATTCAACAATGGTGATTCATTGTAACTGTGTTTCAGAGGCATCCTCTCAGTTAACCACATACTGTATCCTGATAACTAGCAGTAGGCTCTGCTGTAAAGGTAAAGGTACCCCTGCCTGTACGGGCCAGTCGTGTCCGACTCTAGGGTTGTGCGCTCATCTCACTCATCTCATTAATTCTTATAATGTTTTTATAATGTTGCACTATTTTAGTGTTGTTAGCCGCCCTGAGCCTGGCTTCGGCTGGGGAGGGCGGGATATAAATAAAATTTATTATTATTATTATTATTATTATTATTATTATTATTATTATTATTATTATTGGAAGGGAGCCAGCGCTGTCCGGAGACACTTCCGGGTCACGTGGCCAGCGTGACGAAGCTGCTCTGGCGAACCAGCACCAGAGCAGCACACGGAAACGCCGTTTACCTTCCCGCTAGAAAGCGGTACCTATTTATCTACTTGCACTGCGTGCTTTCGAACTGCTAGGTGGGCAGGAGCTGGGACCGACTGACGGGAGCTCACCCCACCGCGGGGATTCAAACCGCCGACCATGCGATCGGCAAGTCCTAGGCGCTGAGGTTTTACCCACAGCACCACCCGCGTCCCTACAGGCTCTGCTGTACAGGGCTCTAATCCCAAACACACTATGCATACATGTAAATCTGCCACTGTGAACATGTGGTTTTTGTATGTATGATTATAGGGGCAGAGACTCATCAACGGTTTTGCCCAAGCTTGCAAGGAATTCAGCCTTACAATCAGCTTGACAAAGGCTGACGAATTTTCTACATGTAGGGATTTTTCTACCTGATTTCCAAAATTATAGGACCAGGACCATCGTTTGTGATAGCCCTGCACATGCTGTACTTGTTTATGTATCTAGAGCACTAAAATTATAATTTGTAAAGGCAGGAAAATGGGGAAAAAATAGTTTCACTATATATACTAAAATAAAAGCTTTTATAGATCAGTTAAGCTAAATGATTATTATCAAATCCCATGAATTAATGCACATTCAGTTGTCTTTTGTGTTAAATGAATTTAATTACTTTTATAAATTACTTTTATAAATTTTGACTACACCTGAACCACATACTTGTACCAATTCTTGAATTAAACAAACCTAACTGGCCAAATCTGTATGACAACAAAACTAGAACAGGTTTGCTGAAGGGATTAAATGAGGGGGAGACCCATAAACACCACCTTGAGCACCCTAGAGAAAAAGGTGGGATACAAATTCAATTAATTCAATAGTAAAAATAATGTTTTGTGTTTTCTTCATTTTTTGGCCTCTGATGTTGTCCCCACCCCACATGCACACTACTTTTCAAAGCTTTGCTTTACTTTCTTATGCCACTTTCCAGTTTCATTGTCCTAAATAATCATAACAAAAAGGCCATGTTTGCAAGATGTATACATCATCTAAAATTGTACATTCTCCAGTCCTGCCACTACCACTGCATCCAGGTGGCTGAAGTCATTATTCCCATTTTATGTGCTGGACAACTGAGACCCATATGGCTGAGGGAAAGATGTCACATGCCTTAGGAGTTCCCAAGTGCATGGGGAAGTTCCCCATATTGTCTTACTGCTCTGTGAGCATTCAAAATCTCTTTGTGGTGTGCAGTAGGCCAGGCCAGTGAAGCTTTGAATTGCTTCTCTCAATCCTCATCTTGGCTATTAATTTCAAAATGCCTCATTTCAGTGGTAGAGGGTCTGCTTTGCATGCAAAAGCTCTCGCCTTCAATACCAGTATCTCCAGGTAGAGCTGGGAGACACTCCCTGCATGAAACCCAGGACAGCCAGTGCAGGTCAGTGTTGACAATACTGAGAAAGATGGACTAATGAATGGTCTGCCTCGACATTAGGCAGATTTTTTGTGCAAAATGCCTTGAAGCATCAATCTTGCATTCTGGACATAGGAAGCTTCCTTTTACAATGTCAGACCACCAGACCACCTAGTCCATTTCTACCTTGTATTCGCCATGACCTGTTCAGGATCTCAGACAGTTTCACATCACCAGCTCCCTGGTGAGGCATGGCCCTGAACCTGCAAGTGACTGCAAGCCCAGCTAGATCCGTTGGTCCGAGCATGGTGCTGATAATGCCCAGGTTTCAAGTTTGCTCCCTGTATGTGACAGCTGCATATTCCTGTATTGCAGGGGCTTGGACTCACTGATCCTCGAGGTCCCTTTCAGCTCTGCAATTCTACACTTCTAACCTGCAGGCTGGAGCTGCCTTGAAGAAGTTCAACTCTGCACATGCTCAGAGGCTCCCCCCTCTCTTCCACATTGCTTCAAAGGGTCCAAGAGCAAAGCTAAACTACTGGGGACAGGCAGGAAATGGGGGCTCGGCCTTGCTCAAACCCACCCACATTTTCTCTCTTCTTTTAATCGTCTCCTGTCTCCCCCCCCCCTTTGCCTCGTTTCCCCTTCCTCCTTCCTACAGAGATGCCATAGTAACTAGCCCGGGTAAGGGCAGAAGTGCAGGAGGAGAGTTGGCAAGGGAGGCCCGGCTGGCGGGCGCCACAGCGCCCCCTGTCTGCACTCCGCGCGCGCTCCGCGGCGAAAGCAGCAAATGGCTCTGGATTCGCGAGCTCCTTTGTGTGGAGCACACTCGCAGCGAAGCGGCCGAGGCGCACGCCGGCTGCCTCCTCTCCGCCCTGCCGCCAGCGACGCGGGGCAGCCCTGCCGGAGCCGGGGGTCCGCCTCAGTCCGAAACCCAGCGGCTCGACGGTAGCTAGCGGGGGCTGGTGCTTTTCCCCCTCCGGCTCTCTCCCTTGACTCCTCTCGAGGCAGGGAAATAAAGACCTCCGAAATAAAGCCGCTGCAAAGAGAGCGGAGAGCGCGAGCGAGAGGGCGCGGGCTGGGCAGGGAGAGGCGAGGGCGCCAACTCTCCTCAGGCGCAGCGCGGTCCTGGGCTGCTTCGGCGAGCGGCGCGTGGGGGGACAACGGAACTCCTCGAAGTTACCTGCCCGGCCGTGAGAGAGAGAGAGAGGGGAGGCGGCTTTTGCCTCAGGTAGCCGTCGCCGCGCCCGGCAAGACCGGTGCTTTTGGGAAGAGTTTCTCTTCCCTCCCACCAGCCCTTCTTCTCTTTCACGAACCGCAAACGGATGTGAGGCGGGGAAGGTGTTTCTTTCCCACCCCCCTCCTGCTTCTCCTCAGGCACCTCAGTTTTCAGGGGTTTCCCCGCCCCCCGATTTCTCGCTCGCTCGCTCGCTCTCTCGTTTTGTTTTGTTTTGCCTGAACGCCGACACGAAGCGGGAAGACGAGGAGTTTGCTCGATGTTTTAGTGCGATGGACGTACGGTTTTACTCGCCGCCGCCTCAGCCGCCGCCTCAGCAGCCGCCGCCACCCTCGCAGTCCGCCGCCGCTCCGGAGACCCCTTGCCTGGGACCTTCTCCTTGCCTGGACCCCTACTACTGCAACAAGGTGATTCGGCGTGAGGGGGGGCGGCCCTGGCTACCCCCACCCCACCCTCTCTCTTTCCTCGAAGGGAGTTTGGCTTGGTTGGCAGATGGCTGGGCAGCTTGAGCGAGACTTGGAGCGGGGCAGGTTGCAGGCTGGAGCCAAAGGCACCACCAGCGCCGTGTGTGTGTGTGTGTGTGTGTGTGTGTCTGCTTGCCTTGCCGTTGTGCAATGTTTGTGTTGTGCGCGGCGGCGGGGGAGGCAACTGGGCGCTTTTGCGAAGCCCCTCTCGGCCTGTTGTGTGGGGTGGCCTGGGCGCCTTCAAAATGCAAATCCATGAATTGGCCGGGGGGGAGGGGGGAGGGGGAGAGAGAAAGCCGCCTCGGGCTCGCAGCCCTTACTCGTGAGTAAGTCCCATGGCAATTTATGGAGAATCCAACGCTCCCGGGACTGCAGCCCTGCCTAAGCGCAAAGTCTTTTTTCGAGTGCCCCCCCCCTCTCCACGCTTGGGATGCTCATGCGGGAGATTTAAATTCACCCCTCTTTGGGGTGTTACTTTAGGGGAGGGAGACTCGAAGGACAAAGCGTGGTCAGATCGCAGGCTGGACAGGGTTGGGGTGGGTGGGGGGCTGTGGGGGGGTTTCCAAATTGCAGAAGCGTGGCAAGTTTTGTATCGACTAGAAGGAAGCCCAGAATCAAACTGCAACCATTCCCTTTATAACTTGATTCAGCGCTATCAGAACAAGTTTTCTCCTAAGTAGGAAAGACGAGGCGAAATTTGCAAAGCCCTGGGCAGGGCAGAAAGAGAGTGGAGTGTGCTGCTCAAGAGTTTCGCGGGACTTATTCCAAGTATGTGTGCATAGGGTTGCAGTCCGGGTCGTCGTTTTCTCCTGTCTGGTTTTGTGCTACAATCTTTAACGCTTAAGGCTTCTGCCCCAGAACTTCAGGGCCACTGATTCCTTATTTTCCACATTCTTTTTTCTCCCTGGCTTCGGCCAGCTGCTAATACTACTATGCATGATGTGCAACTCCCTCCACCCTCCTCTGTTGTAGAATGGGCAGTGCTGGCCATAGGAAATAATCAGGAAGTGCAAGCTTTCCAAAACACTCCCCCAGGAGGGGAGAGGAACAGAACTGCGAGCAAGCATTGGTAGTAAGATTTGTTTAAACCTGGGTGCCTGTTAAGCTTTTGTTTAAGCGCATAGGCTGGAAGGCTGGAGCTTTTGCAGGCAGCACCAGATCTTTTTGTGTATGTGCCATATAAACTCCACATCTGACTAATCAGCAGCTGGCTATTCCTTGCTAGTTGGTGATTCTGTGCTTGGTTTGATTTGCAACAGAGAAGGCATTAAAGATGCCCTTTTACAAAAGGGGAGTGTGTTCACTTTATGTTCGAAAGTGGAGTGTGGGCATAAGCCCTGGGGTTTTTGTCTGTTGTCACCGGTGTGTTTGTGTTTAGGAGCTATTTCAAGTGTTTGTCTAAGGCAAATTGCACCTAGACATAGTGCTGTAAATACAGACTTCTGTTTTGCTGCTTGTTTTAAGAACACAAACTGTTGCACTGTGATAAAGACCCATTCACTTTTCAGGAAATATTTCCTGCATGATATCATCTGTCATTCATTATTTGAGGAACCCTGATGAGGACAAGACTTAAGAGTGTCCTAACATCTTAAACTTGGAGCTTGATGGCAGAAATTCATTAGGTAGATTTGTGTACAGTGATCATCTGGGCTGCAGCACTTGGGCTTTTAATTGTTACAATCAAGTAAAACCCTTCCTTTGAAAAAGTTACCTATTTTATAAAGAAAGAAAGAAAAGATTGAAGTTTGGATAGCAGGAATGAACCCTGTATATGTGCCAGGCTGTTCATGTGCCGAGGCTTCTTAAGTATTGAGCAATGATGATTATAGAACTACTTTCACTCTGTGACTTGCCACTATAAAATATAATCTCGATTATCTTTTATTGTGAATTGTAAGCCTGCCATGCTGAAAAGTAAAGAAGCATTGGGTAGAATTAATGACATAAGCGCCAAAGTGCCTGAAGAGCCATTTGGCAATGAAAACTGGACGAACGGTTATTAAATCTATCAGTGATTTAAAGCTTCAAAAAGAAGGTAATGACTTGAATACACATTTCGCTCATCATACTCAAGATGGTGAGCCAGATTTAATTTAAAAGTTAAATGCTTTGGAAAATCAGGAATTACGTTAATATATTAAATCATTTTCCAATTAAGTGCTTTAAATCATTTTGGGTGGCTATCATTTTTGATTGAATAAATTAATTTAGAAAGCTTCCCCCCTTCTCTGTTTGCCCTATGTTCCTAGTCAGTTTTTTATTTGCCCCCCCCAAAAAAAAAAACCTGGTTAAGTCCAAGCATAAAGAAGCAAACTTCTTTTGACTCTGAAAATGAGGCACTCTATTTAACTTAGTCAGGACTGATAATGGATTTCAGAAATGCTCAGTTGTAAGACTTGCTCTGTTCTTATTTCTTTCTTTCTTTCTTTCTTTCTTTCTTTCTTTCTTTCTTTCTTTTTCTTTTTCTAAGCTTAGGAATGACATACCAGGAATGTTTCTTGTAAAACAACATTCTTCAAGCAATGTATATCTCTGTCAAACAGCCCTGCCAATGACCATTGATTATAGAAAATGGACTTAGAGTAGCTTTGCTGGCTGGGCCCCTATGAGGCATGTGTTGACTGAACATCTCATTTTCCTCCAGTCCCTCAGCCCTATCTATCCAGGCTGATTAACTTTATGTGTGCTGTTATTCTTGGGTACAAAGAACATTTTTATGAACAGCTGTTGGATAATTTCCCCCCTAAATGCTGCATCATCTTTAACAGATTTTATGAGTACAGATGCAATGGGAAGCCGTATAACCTAAAACACTAATAGCAGACATGCCTGTGTTCACCGTTTCCTCTGAACTTTCAAGCTGATTAGACATTGCAGGGCAAACTTGTTTGCTTTGTATAAACTGTACTATAAGCTGCATTTACTTCAGAGTGATCCCTTTTAAGCCAGTAGAGTGGATCACAGTCTTAAACTTGTTTGAAATGATTGGAAATCAATCAGTGATCCTCGGGTGCAGGTCTTCTGACATACAATGTCATAGTTCATGTGTAGTATAAGAGTTGGCCGTATCTACATATGTTTGTGGCGCAAGTTAAAATGAATCACCCTTGGCCATGTTTTAAACAACATACAATAGTATAGATCTTTCTGCTCTGCTGATTTTTCTGTTGGCTGTCTTTGTTTCAAAAGATGACTGAGGTCTTTATAAACTTAAAAATAATGTCCCGAAACATTTTAGTTGGCCATTGCCATGTTTTGCCTTTCTGCATAGTGTGCTTTGTACGTATTGTATTGGATCATGTTTCTTTCCCATCAAAACCTCAGAGGGAGAAAAGTGAAAGAACAATGCAAACAATGTTGGTTATGGCAACTGTGTGAGGTATCTCTTGTACAAACAGAGAGAATGGATGGTATGCTGCTGTATATAGGTCAGCCTCTGAAATAACATAGTGAAGCTCATAGGCTGGGCAGGCAGATTTAGACTTGAGGTAATATGGTTTACCTCTGAAACTTCCAGGAGAGCTGTTTAGGGATGGCAGCCTAGATCCTCATAACTTAAATTTCCCTGGAAACAATTCTGTTGTTATATGCACAGGGCATGAGCACAGCAGTAAAATAACTCACTAGCCTTCTGCTGTTTAGAGATGTCATGCCTTTAGTTTGAAGATATATCCATAAAAACCAGTATTTACTCCTTACATATACTCATTTCTTATGTACTGTGAGTAGACGGTTGCTTATAATTTTTGTAAAGTTGCTGTTATTTTGAGCACAGCTGAACTGTTTAAGTATCTGCTTTAATATGATTTTGTTTTGACACTGGTAATAACAGAGATGCTGACTTATGCCAACGACAGGAGGGGCATAATGGCCTTAATGGCTCCCAAAAGCTAGCATTGCAAAATTATGTACGGATTTTCTCCCACCCCCTGAGAGTTACTGGTAAATATATATATGCCCATGGCTCATTTGCTGTTTACTTCTTTATACTTGCCAATGCAGTGGAAAAATACAAGCTGATTAGATAGAGAGAGAGAAAAACCTAGACTAAACAAAATGGGGGTAGGGAGCAATGCAACGTAAGGAAATGAGTACATAAAACTTCTTTGTGGGCAAGTAGTATTTTAAAACTTCTTTGTGACTCCATAGTCAGAAAACCATCGTACTTACAACAAAGATTCTTGTTAGTCTTTAAGGAGCTATAAGACTCTTTGATATCTATGTTGCAATCTACAACACAGTGCAAAACAATTACCCCTTGGAAAATGTTTATAGTGTTTATTTTACTATTGTATCTTTATCATGCCAAACCAAAACTAAAATTGAGCTCTTTATAAAATGTCCCAAAAGTGTATCTCTTTCACAAGCATGCTTTGTTTCTGATGCCTGGTAGTCAAACTCCTACTCCCCATTGAATTCTAGGAGAGTCCCTCAGGAAAACTCTAAAGTGCTTACGTAGCTAATATTTTGAGAAATTTCAACATCTGTGTGGAATCAATTGGGTGTTGAATAAATTTTGTTCTTTATTATTTTCTTGAAAGGGTAGTTTTGGGGGCTCGCAAAACATTTTTACTCCATTTTTACTCTTAAAGAGAGAGAAACTGTGCTTGTATTACAGATTTGTGTGTTGATGTTTTTAATAAGCTTTGATACATTTTATGGTACCAGTTAATGGCCACTACTTATTGTGGACAAATTAGATTGCAGTAGTCCAAAGAAGCTCAACAACTTTTGTTCCCCTAAAAAAAGCCGAACAACTTTGACCTGAACCCCTAAAAAGGGGATCACTGCCAGTTTTTAACTCTGTGAGTAGATCACAGTCTCTTGGGAGTTGGCCGCCCCTGACATAGTGAGTTAGATTCTCTAATCTGTGTGTAATAATGAGTGGCTCAGACCATCACTTTACCTATAAGCAGTGACTTCTGCCAGTCCTCTCTTGGGAAAGGCCTGCACGAAACATATTCTCGTGAATGGATTCAGCAGGAGCTCTAGATTCCCATTCATTGCAATTCCCATTCATTGCAGCTGAAATATTTGCTGTGTTGACCATGTTGAACTAGGACATGGATGAGGCCCTTCAGATGCAGTTGAACTCCAGTTCCCATTAGCTCCAGCCAATCTGTGGTCAGGAATCATGGGAATTGTAGTCCAGCAACATCCGGAGTCTCACAGGTTTCCCAAACCCTGGTGTGGGGAAATCAGGATATACTGTGCAGCTTGACCTGTCACGGTTTGAGATTTTCCAGCTCTTATGTCCTGATCTTGAAAGGCTTGTGTCCTCTGATACCAAAAAGTATTAGATAGCACAGAGCTATTTTCACAGTTACTTTTTTTAACAAACAAACCACAGAAGTTTTGATAATAACATAACCTAATAAAAATATAACATAATAAAATATATTTAGGCTCCCTACCAAGGATACAAACCTAGTAAATGAAATGCCATTGATTCCAATAGACTTTGCTCAGAGGCATGTCTGTTTAGGATTAGGGTCTGAATACTTGCATTAGGTGAGAGACCAGAATTCCTGAAACTCTATATCCAAGGCTGACACAATAGCACATACTGAATACTCCTAGCACAAGCTTTCCCCTTTCAATCAGGGTTTCACAAACTTTTAATAGAAAGTAGGCGTCCATTCTCTTCTATCCATGCTCTTTGTGTCAAAACATATAACGGTGGCAATTTCTGACATTATTATTTTTTTACAAAAGTGATGCTTGCTCTGTGTGGATGTTTTCATTAAGGAATTGTTATTCATTAAGAAACCTGTTATAAGCTGATCAGTAAATGAGGTTCTCAATGCAAGTGCCAATAAACAGTTAATTATAGACAGCGAGACATGGAATTTGCTTAACCCAAATGAGTTTTTCTGGTGGTAACATTTTTCCCCTACAACATTGGGCTTGAAAATGGCAACCTTGTAATATACTCTGCAATGAAAAGTACATTCCAGTTTGGCAACAGATTAGACAAAAAATTCTGTTCAGTTTGTTGTCTGTGCTGCACTGTTCAGCGTAAAGTGGATAAATGCTCTGGGCTGAAGATACATCTTTTGTACTTGCATTTTAAATGTCTGTTTGTATGTAGTCCTTTCATGTTCTTTTGCATATATATGCAAGTATATAGATATAGATATAGATATATAGTTACTTTCTTCAAATCTACTTTAGTGTATAAACCAAGAGAAGTTTGTTTTTGTATAATTGCTGTGCCCCAACCTCTTGTCAAACCATTTGATTTTGTTGGTTGTTGGGTCACCAGTCTTGAAATGATTCTGAATAGCTTGCATATCCATATTTGTGTATGAAACATGTTGGATTACCTTCACACTAGAAACCAGTAGCCAACGATTAGCCAATTTTGTTTAAATTGATGCACACACTATACATATATATTGTAGCTATTGGCTGTGTGCAATACATCTCACTAGTGTTTAAACAACTGCATTGTCTCCTGGTCTATTTCTGAGTACAAATTAGTTACTGCCATTAAACAAACAACTTGGCATGATGGTACTGAAGGACTGCCTTCTTCCTCATGGACTGCCTGAATGGTGAAATTCTCCTTGGAGTTCCTTTGCCCACAGAACTGGCCCTGCCATTAGACAAAGTGACATTAAGCTGCCTCAGGCATCTGATTTTGGCTGTCACGAAAGGGCAGCAAATTATTTAATTTATTATTATTATTTTTAAAGAGGGGGAGAGATGCTTGCCAAAATAAGTAGCTGTGGGTACCTTTGAGCATACTATATCCTGTTCTGTCTCAGACAGCAAAATGTTTGGGACTGGCTTTGTTCTCTGAGTCCCCAGCCTTTGAAGGTATGGTGGATGGTCTGGCCTTTTCTGTTGAAAGGCCTTTTCTGTGGTGGTGACTCAATTATGGAACAGTATCCCCAGGGCAGCTTCTTTGTCCTAGTACTGTATTCATTGGGGTTTTTTGTTTTATCAAGTGAAGACAGTTTTATTTCATAGAATCATAGAATCATAGAGTTGGAAGAGACCACAAGGGCCATCGAGTCCAACCCCCTGCCAAGCAGGAAACACCATCAGAGCACTCCTGACATATGGTTGTCAAGCCTCTGCTTAAAGACCTCCAAAGTAGGAGACTCCACCACACTCCTTGGCAGCAAATTCCACTGTCGAACAGCTCTTACTGTCAGGAAGTTCTTCCTAATGTTTAGGTGGAATCTTCTTTCTTGTAGTTTGGATCCATTGCTCCGTGTCCGCTTCTCCGGAGCAGCAGAAAACAACCTTTCTCCCTCAGGCCTTTTACATTTGGTGGTTGTGCTAAGGTACAACTGGTTGTTGTTCATATTGTATCAAATTTTTTTGGTCAGCAGTTTAACTACGTAGCATGAATTAATCTGAAAGCCTTTTGACAGAACAGCAGGAGAGGCAATCTTTGGAATAAGTGAATAAAAGTATCAGTCATTCCTGTCCCTATCACTTCTTTGGCTGGCTTGTCCCATAGACCATAATGTCACTGAAGACAACAGCAACTTGTCATGAGAAGCCCTGTATCAGTTTCTCCCCTCAGTACTGCCACCTTGTTTATTCAATACATAGTCCTTTCTCAGGACTGCACACACCATACATTTAAACCACTGGGAGCTGTAGTTTACCCTTCACAGAGCTACAGTGCTCAGTACCCTTAACAACATATAATTCCAAGGATTCTTTGGGAAAGTCATGTGCTTTGAATGTGTGGTGCTTATACAACCTCTGTCTCCTTTGCCCAACATTCTCTGCTTTTCAGTTAATTGTCTTCCATTTCTCAGCCACCACATCCTGACTTTAAACCTCCTTCTTAGCCCTCTGCTTTGACATTGCCCAGCACTTCTGTCCTTCCTATCTCAAAGCTGCATAAGCTATGGATGGGCAACTGGTCCAGATGCCATTGGACTCTAATGCGGGGGTAGGCAACCTAAGGCCCATGGGCCAGATACGGCCCAATTGCCTTCTCAATCCGGCCCACGGACGGTCCGGGAATCAGCATGTCTTTACATGAGTAGAATGTGTCCTTTTATTTAAAATGCATCTCAGGGTTATTTGTGGGGCATAGGAATTTGTTCACCCCCCCCCAATATAGTCTGGCTCACCACATGGTCTGAGGGATAGTGGACCGGCCCATGGTTGAAAAAGGTTGCTGACCCCTGGTCTAATGCCTATCAGGGATGAAGGGAGTTGTCGTCTAACAACATCTGGAGGGCCATAGGCAGCTTACACTGGCATTAACTTTTCCTGCAGTGAGCCTTGTGTAAAGGTTTCAATGATGCAAGCCAGATAATTTTCTAGTACTTTTATTCTCCATGGGAAATTTTCCATTTCTTAAATTCATTAGTAATGTTGTCAATATCTAATACCATATTGGGCAAGCTTGGAAGCTTTTAACTTCGTTGACTAACTAGAACTACAATAAACATGCTAAATTAGATAACATCAGGAGCATCGGAAAAAATTTGTGTGCAAACTGATTCTTTTCTGATGCATCTGGGGGGGGGGGATCCAATTCTTCTAAAAAGAAGCCCACATCACTGGAAGTTTTCTCTATTTTCCTATCTTCTCCCTGGTATTCTTATCCTGTCTCTAAGCTATGTATTTCCTCAGCTAAACCTAACCTCCTAGAAAATGCCTCACTCCACACAACCCCAACCTCTCTGGGGCACAAATGGTAGGAGGGAAATAGGACAGGCAAAACAAGAACAACCAAAACAACCTGTGTACTATTTGTATACTTAATTTGTTGAAATCAATTATATCCAATTCAGCATTCTTTTCAAAGGTATATAAGGTACTGGCATCATACAGGGATTTATGTGTCCAAGGTGGGCCAGTGCGCACTGGCAGAGGAAGAGGAGTGCGGGGGGAGCGCAACGCCCCCAGCAGCACAACCCCCAGGGTGCCATCACGGCTGCTCCCCCATCTGCACTGGGCGCCCCGCCTCCGCAGGTGACGTGACCCGCCCCCAGGACATGCGCCCTGCCCCTGCGGGCGGTGCACCCCACCCCCGCCAGCTCTCCGCCACTGCCAGTGCATACTGTCGTTCATGTAATGGGTTTCTCAACATTTGGAGGAAATGCCTCCATTGTGCATGTGATGGGCAAATGGTAGAGTCCTCCTCCTTTTCCTTATTGAAACTGATACTATCGAAAGAGGGATACACTGTGTGGAAACAGCAATACCAGGGTATAGGCATCCTGCATATGGTGGGTCTGTCTGTGCTAAGGATCAAAGGCTTCCCCTCACTCATTCCAGCTTTCTCTCTACCTGTGCTCACTTTATCACTGTTTTCCACAATAGAGGAGCAAAGGACACTATCCATATCTAGCATGCCTACTTGATTCTTTTGGACGCTAGTCTTCCTGCTGTGCTCGAAGAGAAGTTGATGACCCTGCTGTCATTAGATGGGGAAAGGGATTTGGTATAAGAACATGAATTTCATTTCTTTTTTCTGCTGTGGACAGTGCTGAGGTAATCCATTGGTGTGTCATCTAGGGCAGCGAGGGTCAGAAGATACAGTGGGATCATCGCCTACTGGTAGAACTTTGGGTAATTTGCAATAGAATGGAAGGATTTATGCCCCCTAATTGCTAAACAAGAGCAATACACCAAAATGATCCTTCTCCAAATTAGACTGCTGAAGTGAAAAAAAGAAGATTTGAATAACCATGAATGGATTTTTATGTGAAAGGACTGTGAATTCAGCTTATTTCTGGTACTCAAAGCAAATCCTTGTGCTCAGTAGCTGCTCAGAGGGAGGCTCCATGTTCTTGGGTATTCCTTTGGAGCAGGCTATTGCTTTCTTGCCCTACATACACACAGAGGAGGATCACTTTGTCTAATCCATGTAGAATTTGATTTATAGTTATAAAACATACATAAAGGGAGAAAAGAACTATCATTTTACAGGTTTCTGTGTTATATATTGTGGTTAGGCTGAGTGGTATCCTACGTGTTCTCATCCATTAGAGTGTCCTCTCATTCACTAGTTAGTTTCACTTTGTAAGCTTAAAGATTTCATACTCAGGGTCTCTTAACAGTTAAGGCATAGTTAATCTGTGTGGGGTAGCCAACATAATGCCGTACAGATGATATTGGACTATAGCTCTCATCAGCTCTAGCCATCATGGCCAATGGCCAAGGATGATAAGAGATGTAGTCCAAGAGATGTATACGGAGGGCATCATGTTGATTACTCCTGATCTATACTGAGCAATCCTCTCTGGGTTAAGAACATAAGTAATAAGTAGTTACTTGCCTATGCTTTGGAAGAATCCTAACAACACTCACACACTAGTATTCCTCCAGAAACTGAACAGTCTATCTTCTGCCCATCTCCACAAGAAAACAAATATTTATATCTGTATGTCTTCTCACCCCGTTAATATATGATGTTATAACTACTGAAGATGTTTTCCTAAAAATCCATATCCCTTGCCCATTTAATAGTGGAAAATAAACTACCAGTTCTGTGGTTTTCAGCTGTGAACATAATAAATGACACTATAGTTCTCCTTCTTTCAAGTTCTAGCATTGTGATACTTCAGTATTATATTCCATCACAGCCACCCTTTGCGAATGCAATCAAATTTTTGAATGGGCTATAATTCTTCCACTTTGGGCAAGGCCATCCTTATATCTGACAATAAATGTTTAATGTGTTGTATTTCTCCCCCCTCCCCCCCCCCAAAGATACATGTATTGTAAAGCTTGTCAATTTATTTCTGGATCAGTCCAGTTTTTGTTGTTTACAAGACTTGCTTTCCATGGAAGAGGCTTCCAATGTTACAAAGTCCCTTTGGCAAAGAATAAAATTAAGCTGATACACATTGTGCATATCAGCCTCAAGTAGCATGCTAAAAAAAAGGGGGGGAGCAAATGTAAAATGACAAGAAAAACTTTCAACAAAGGTACATTTTACATTTGGCAAATGCAGTAATTAAAATTAGTCATAGAAACCTACAGATAGTAGAGCTTAGCATCATAGTTAATGATTTATTTTATGTTAATGACTTTCTGCTAGGGCATAAAAGACTGCTCATAATGGACTCTCAATGCTCTATTCAGTTGCCAAGGATAATGGGATAATCTTCCCCAAAATTAAGCTTTTTTTGAAGTATATTATGCTGTTATTTTTCAAGTTAACTCTTCAAAATTTATTGCAGCACTAATCTTTCAAGACCTACTTGTATCCTTAATGGAAATGTGTTTTAGAAACATCAGGTTCCTTGCTCGTTAACCAGGTCAGTTAATTATGTTGGAAATGTTTCATTTTATGTTTAGTTTTATATTCTAGAGATTAATATTCATGAAGTGGAAGTCTTAAATGTGGCGTTAGGTTCTGTGCTGAAGCTGTAGATGTTCTAGCGGATTGCTTAAGTGAAGGGGTTGGAATATAAAGCTTTTTAGAAATTTCCAACCCATAACTAACTGACCAGTAATGAAACCATTTTTTCATTTTGGACTAGGGTGTTTGTGGGTTCTTTTTTTAAAGAATGTTGATAATTGGTTATAACCAACACTATATTTCAATAACAGATAATTTGCCTACTGAAGTTTGCATAATGTGCTAATCATGTCTAGTGGTTAATAAAGGCCTCCTCTCTCACTCCCCTGATGGCTATAAAAGGCTATTATGTTTGTGGCAGCAGTTCAGGTACAGCTGCTGTGTGTTAATAATGCATCATTGTCCCACTAATAAACACAGCAAAGGTCATCACCCTAAGCACCTAAAATACCTATTTTCTATCCAAAATATTTATTAACACCTTAAAAGCATATCTATTCATTTTAGTTAACTGTATGTGAGTTAATGACACTCATAGCTTCTTGTGTATCAAAGCTTTTGACTCCTCTGTTGTACTGTGGACATATGTTAGTGTTGTAGGTAATCTTTTACTGCTATGTTCCCTTCCCCCACCCCTGCCCATTTTAGCAAGCTGTGCAGTATGTCAAGACTGGTCTGGCGTTGTACAATTAACTAGATATGCTGATTAGTAGTAATGCTTAGTTTTTAGGTGGCTTAGTTGAAGATCATAGGATAAGAGATCAGGCTGGTGGGATGAGGGACAGGGGCTTTTCTACCGTTGCCCTATAGCTATGGAACCCCCGTGCCGAAATGTACAAGCAGCCTCCTCCCTGAGAGTGTTTAGGTGGCCTCTGAAAACATTTTGGTTTAGGATTGCTTTTAATGAGGAGTTTTAATAGGCAGTAGTCCCTGTTTTTAGAATTTTGGGTGGCTGTATTATAGGGACAGAAATCCAATCACCTAGAAAGATATGAAATGTTACCATGGTGCTGTTTACATTTTATATGGTTTTAAATTGTTTTAAAAGTTGCCAGCTATCGGGGGAAATACTGAATTTTGAACGGCACCTAGTAAAAGTATTAAATAAGTAAAAAAATAAATGAATACACAGTCTTGAAGACTGGCTGACAGTAATCATAGTTAAAATGTAGTGACGTTAATTTGTGTTTGTGGCCAGGCACACATGAGTAGGGTGTGGATGAGTTTCTTGCATCTGTTTGTGCAGTACACTTATTTAAGTTTTAGTTTAGTGCTCTGTGCTGTATGTCCATGGCCTGTTTGTTACTCACATATTCCCTTTTAAAAGGCAGGGATTGCTGTATTCATAAAGGCTTTATAAAATATACTTTCTCCAGACAAAGAGGATTCACATGGGATTTCCATTTTGCCAAGGAAACATGCAAATCAATAGGCCAGCACTTATCTGCATTGAAATTAGGTATACTGTAATTTATGGGCATAGCAATATTTTTTCCTCTGTGTTCCATAGCCTAACATTCTTTAAGGTAACCCTGGTTATGTCTCCTTGCAGAGAAGCAACTGAACAAATCTCATTTTCATATCATGTGCTATTGTCTCATGTTTTCTGTTACTCATTTTGATAACCTTGCATTTCTCCCCTCCTGTTTTGATTTGGAAACAAATGTTCAGAGAGCAGAGTGATTCAACTGTGTTTCTATCATCAAGAGAAATGAGAAAAGCCTGACTAACTGAAGGAGTTGTATTTGTGCCGTACACAGCACACAACAGTTCATTTGTCATGGTTTAAATATATAATACAGACAATAAAATGTGTGCAGGCACAGTTGTGATATATGTAGTGTCTGGCCCCGTTCCTATTGTTCGTGGTCTCTACGGTTGTCATACATTGTTCTTTGCACATCATCCCCTTACTTTGACACAATTTCTAGCTTTCAGTGCTGCAGCATTTTCATTGCACAATATACATGAGTTTGACAGGGTGTGTTGAGGACAACTCTGGCAAGCAATTGATATTTTGAAGTGGCAAGCGTTTCAGCAGCTGCTTGCTTGTGAAAAAGGAATGATAAGATATACTGTATTGTTAGTTTCAGGCAAAGCATTAAGGTTTAAGCTCTGTAAAAATGTACACATTATTCGTCAGTGGTGAAGCAAGTCTTTTATGTTTTTTAGAGCTTAGCTCCCTGGCTGATGTGAACTAGAATGACATTGGTTTAATGGTCAGTAAATGAATAGGAGTACTTTGAATTTGAACTGCTGCCAATTTTGCACCAACAAAGAAACTGACAAAAGAAAGATTTTATGTGAAATGCAAAGCGCAAGAAATGTTTTGGAGGGAGAGGAGTAGCAAAACTCCAAAAGAAATATTCTTTAAGGCAGCGTATAATTTAAATGATACCAAAATGGTTAAATTATATTCATTTCATGTGGCTCAACAGTTTTGGACATAAGCTGTTACATTTAATGTCTTGCAGAACTTGTGTGTCTGCCCAGTCTTTTAGAATATATCTGTGTGGAATTCACAGTGTGTTTTTCTAAGTACCGCACTGTGCCCTGAAGGCCTGTTGGAAGAACATTAGAGTTGTCCACTGCTGGGGTTCCCAAGTATCTCTCGCTATCTGGTAGTGCGAAATTGTAGTTTAATCAGTTGTGGCATTTCCAGTGTGTAACATTCATTAGCAAGGCAATTTGTCATGACTGTTAATAGTCAGAATGCATCTGTTCTCCTCCTCAGTCACTGACCATGATAGGTACAAAGGCAAATATTTCCATTTCTGAACTTAACTTCTACTGAATTGTAATCCATGGTTAACTGCTTCAAGATGCATGCACCAGCAGCACATCAACAGGACTATGTTTCCCCGACTCTGCTTTTTATAGGTTTCCCCCCCATAAAGTATATTAAAGGCATTAAAGGGTAGGCATTCTTTGATTAGTTGTTAAGCAGGAACTGTAAGTTATGGGTGTAGTATTATCTATATTCTGAGAATAACACTATTTAGAATCATATATTAAAATGCATGAATACATATATATAAATAATAGCAGCAAGTATATAGTCTGCCAGTGATTATTTATTTGGAGTGCTCCACTGATTTTATATTCACTTAATATTTTAGAGCCAAAATCTTCCTTTAAATTAAAAAAGAAAAAACTATTATTGTACATAGCAATATGATCAAGATCTAATTAGAAAAACTTTATATGTCCACCCTACCCCTGCAAACTCCCTCGTAGTTATGGTTCTAAAAGTAATAGGTTAATTTATTTCTGTTAGATTTTTTTACACATAGATATTGCTCCTGTGAAAGGCAAAACCTTTATGGTGCATTCTTAATTTTAATAAAAGGTCCTCTACATTTGATACTTAAAAAAAGAAGAAGAATCTGAACCCAATGTTGATAAAATCTCTTCCTACTGATAACAAAACTGTTACTGTTTAAGTTCTCATTTAGCAGTTAGTTGGTACGCTTCAGTGAATGTTGTCAAAAAGGCTTTTCTCTTGAGTGATAGCCTTGTAGGAATGTGAATAGAGATTTTAATTGTATATCATGTGTGTATATCAGAGTGAGTGAATTCACTGACTCTACTTAGCTACATCTTTACAGGTCAAACATGCAAAAATACTGCAATATATATATATATAAAAGGCAGGTTTTGGTGTCTTCGGGTGTCTTCCCGTGTAAGAGTCGGGGTGTCTGGGCGACGTCAGGCTGGTGCTTTCGGCTTCTTGTTACTGGAACAGAGCAGAATCTGGTGTTTGAGTTCCTATAAATACTGTTGAGGGGTGTTGAGTTCCAGTATTTATAGGAACTCAAACACCAGATTCTGCTCTGTTCCAGTAACAAGAAGCCGAAAGCACCAGCCTGAAGATGACGAGTGAGACCTCGTCGAAACGTCGCCCAGACACCCCGACTCTTACACGGGAAGACACCCGAAGACACCAAAACCTGCATTCCTGTACCCGTGAAAATCTACGAAAGCATATATAAAAGGTCCTCTACATTTGATACATTTGACAGCCATTCAAAACAAATACAACCCCCCCAAATACATCCTGGACCTGACCAACCACTGCCTAACCAACACGTACTTCATCCACAATGGACAAAGATACAAACAGATAGAAGGAGCACCTATGGGATCACCCCTCTCACCGGTCATCGCAAATTTGTACATGGAACACTTTGAAACCAATGCTTTAGACAAGTCAGAACACAAACCCAAACTTTGGCTCAGATATGTTGACGACACCTTTGTAATTTGGCCACACGGGAAAGAAAAACTAGATAGCTTCCTCACACATCTCAACAGCCTACACCCCAAAATACAATTCACTATGGAAATAGAAGACAACAACCAACTCCCCTTTCTTGACGTCCTAATCTACAAAAAACCTGATGGCTCCCTAGGACACACTATCTACCAGAAAAAAACACACACCAACCGCTACTTACATGCACAATCACACCACCACCCTGCACAAATAAACTCCGTAGCCAAGACTCTCATCTCCAGAACCAAACGCCTGGCTGACAAAGACCACTTGACAACTGAGTTACAGAATCTCTCAAATGTGTTAATCGCCAATGGATACCAGAAAAACAGGGTTACGAAGCTAATCCAAAAAGAAACACCCCCCAAAAACCAAGACACAGAAGAAAACAATGGCATGGCCCTCCTTCCTTATATCAAGGGCACTACAGACAAAATCAGCAAAATCCTCCATAAACACAATATCAAAACAGCCTTCTGCACCAACCAAAAAATAGCCAATATCCTCAGAAACCCAAAAGACAAAATCCAGCTGGAAAACCAAGGGGTCTATGAAATACCCTGCAAAGTCTGCCCAGCCACGTACATTGGACAAACAAACAGACGAATAAATGCACGTATCGCAGAACACAAGAATGCCGTCAAAAAAGAAGAAAAAACTTCCTCTCTTTTCCAACACATGAAAGAAACAGGACACGAAATTAATTTTGCAGATTCCAAATTGCTCTTTAACATGGAACATCACCACAAGAGAATAATCATGGAAGCCATCGAGATAGAGAAACACCCTCACAACATGAACAAGCGTGACGACACGTCCCGCCTGCCAGACATCTGGAAATTAGCCCTCCCCACAAAAACCGACACCAGAACCAGAGGCACACAGAACGCCGTCACCAATCAACCATACCAGACCCAAACCCAGACCCTCTCCACAGACATATTACAGACTCCATCCAGTAGCCAAACTATAGTGGCACCTCCGGATGCTGCACCCCCCTGCAATCCCTACACAGATCTGGCTGGCACAAGGCACAAAACCACAGCTCGCCCCTATACACGAAGCCAAGCCAGAGCACAACTAAATGCAGCACAGCCATCTTCTCAGAAAAACTCTTCACAAGCTCAAGAGGTCAAGACACAAAAGCTTTAGCAACTAATCTACACTTAATGACCCACCCAGTGGTATTCAGAATATCACTCATGAAATCACTCAAGATATCCCTCAAGTAATTAAGGAACAAAAGAAGAAAAGGCACACTAATCTAGGAACTTCCTCTCTGCCCAGAACGTTGGAGGCTATACACCACACCCCTCAACAGTATTTATAGGAACTCAAACACCAGATTCTGCTCTGTTCCAGTAACAAGAAGCCGAAAGCACCAGCCTGAAGATGACGAGTGAGACCTCGTCGAAACGTCGCACAGACACCCCGACTCTTACACGGGAAGACACCCGAAGACACCAAAACCTGCATTCCTGTACCCGTGAAAATCTACGAAAGCATATATATATATATATATATATATATATATGCATTCCTGTACCCGTGAAAATCTACGAAAGCAAATATATATATATATATATATTATTGCTTAAAGATGCTGCCAGCCACTGGGTTGCTTCCAGTAGTATGTACAGTACCCAGTACCTTCATTTTCATTATAAAGTGACCAGAGAATGCCAGGATGTATTTTTTTTTATAGCCTTTGCTCAGCAAAAATTTATAGCTATCGCAAAACTAGGTTTATTTTCTAAGCCAGTGAAAATTTTAGCCGAGGCTAACTCTCCTTTAGTAACGTTGTTTCTACAGTCTTGATTCACAAATCAATAGGAATGCATATGATTGAATGGGACCTGACTTGGCCTGAATCTAAGGCTGATATTTTACCTAGGATTGCACAAAGTGAGGATGACTTTGAATAAAAATACACAAGGTTCTAGAACCAATGTGCACTCTCAGCTGAGATGCCTACAAATGTGAAGATAGTGCAAGCCTCTTGCATGAGAGGAGATCTGGAAGTTCTGGTTTGTATTAGGAAGCAGAATGCTTGAATTACTCCACTTTCTTGTTTCTCCCTAAAGTTTCAAACATCTAGAGCTAGCTGCCCTTTCTGTGATGATTTAATGTTCGTTTTATACCACAAGGGCACTAAGCATTATAACAGTGTTGAAAAGTGACATTCTAACCAGGAAGCATAAAGCCTAATCAGGGGTCAGCAAACATTTTCAGCAGGGGGCCGGTCCACTGTCCCTCAGACCTTGTGGGGGGCCGGACTATATTTTGAAAAAAAAACATATAAACAAATTCCTATGCCCCACAAATAACCCAGAGTTGCATTTTAAATAAAAGCACACATTCTACTCATATTAAAACACACTGATTCCCGAACCAGGTCGGATTTAGAAGGCGATTGGGCCAGATCCGGCCCCCGGGCCTTGGTTTGCCTACCCATGGCCTAAGTGTTAAACTACATATTACATTGAAAATCAATAGAGTACTGCGGTTTCCTGAACATTATTTAAAATTGAAATGAACCTATTATTGGGAGAGGGGCTGCCAGCTAGTTTGCAATGGTGGTGTTGAAGTTGCCCTCCTCCTCTCAATTGTTTTTACTCATATTGCCCACTGTGGCTTGCCTTATGAAGGGAATACCCCACCAGGCAAACAGCAGTTGCCCTTTGAAAAAGGGAAACTTGGCCCCACTCCAAAAAGATTGGCAGCTTCCAACAGCTCAGTTTGGGAAAAGAAGTCAGAGAATCCAATCACAATGTTTCATGTAAAGTGTAGCTTGTCCTTGAGTAGACTGAACAGGGCAGAAGTCAAAGGAATTTGTGACATCCCTGTAGCCTTTATCATCTTTACCCCGGTTCTGTTCTTAGCACCCCAGAAAGTCAACTGGATTTACCTCACGATTAGATCTTCCTTCAGATATTTGAGGCATCAATAGGTGATATCACTTGCTGCAAACAGTAAAACGCTTGCATACTATGAGGTAGTAGAAATCTCAGTAGGGTGCTTAGGTTCCAATCTTCAAGGCTGACCCTAATACAGGGTTGGCACACTGTCTCTGAAACTTGCTCATGAGCAACACAACATTAACACAGGCCGGAAAAAAACATTTACCTGGATCAGACACTCCTGTATATGTTAACTGTGAAAGTACAGTAATTTTTTAAAAAATGCATTGAACATTTAATTGCAGTCGGGTGAAATGTGGAGAAAAAGTTATCTCTGCTTGCCTTGGCTGTTAATTAGGGAGGTAGGCCAACCCTGTCTTTATTTCAATATAGTGTAAGATCTGATTCCCCCCCCCCTTAAGTCTTTAGAGATTTGTAATAGTTCAGCATGGTTTGTAGTTGTTAGACAATCTGGTGTTTTAAGATTGTTGGTGTTATTCATGGGTTTTATCTGTACTTTTGTTTTGTTATGACACCGTGTTTCAGATGGAATTTATCTACCTTGCTCTTAAATGGATATGATATATCAATTGATTAAAAATAGTTTTACTTACTGAATAAATATCTTACATAGCACCAGGAGGTCCATAGTACCAGGTGGTAGGTATGAATTTAAAGTCTTTATTTCTGTGCACGTAGCAGTAGATGCTGTAAGGACTACAGGGAACATAGGAAGCTAGCTCCACTGGAAGACCCTTAAGACCTGGTTGTAGCTGTATAGCACCCTGCCTAAGAAATTGACTCAAGGCCTGCTTAGGATATTGGGCTTTAGTGAGCAACATGTACTTTCCCTTAGGAAAACAGGTAGATTTGGGTCTTGATGAAACAAATTACAGGTACAAATTTAGAAATAGTCTTAACATGTCTGTAATTTAATTTGTTGGATCTTGACTCTCTATGTTTTTTGGGAATGAGATTTAATACTGAGGCCAGGGAAATGGGTGTCAGGGGACACTGGGGAATGTCAGCAGACAGTTCAGAAAAGTAAGAACTAGATCCAGAAAGAACTTTGTCAGGAATTATGCAAGTCAGAGGGCAACTAGAACGTACGGGGTGGTGGAGGAACTAGCATGCTTTCCACACTGCTTTCTCTCACACAATAACTTAACACATAATTGGAATACCCCAGGTTAAGTACTTAATTCATTCTGGAGGTCTGTTCTTAACCTGAAACTGTTCTTAACCTGAAGCACCACTTTAGCTAATGGGGCCTCCTGCTGCTGCTGCGCAGCTGCTGCACGATTTCTGTTCTCATCCTGAAGCAAAATTCTTAACCCAAGGTAATATTTCTGGCTTAGCGGAGTCTGTAACCTGAAGTGTATGTAACCCGAGGTACCACTGTAAAGTTTTTGTTGATGTTTGACCAGTCCTGGACTCTAGGAATGTGTTCTAGTTTTGCCTAATGATGCTTACTTCTGACTAAGGAATGTAGCCTTTGCCAGTGAATGAACCAATTATTATTTGGCTTTTTCTTTTTTATATTCCAGGTGTAAAAATAGAAATTTTGTTTACAAATACAGGAGCAAGGAAAGGGGGATGTCACATCCCATTGCTAACCTTATTTATTTCTCTATGATGAAAACTTCTGGTCTGTACTCTGCTTATGTATAATCCCCAGCAGGAAAAACTGAAACAAGCCTATGACACAGTTTGCTCACAGCACATCACAAATTGTTACAAAACAAAACAAAACAAAACAAAACAAAACAAAACAAAACAAAACATGAAACCCATTGAATTACTGTACCATTCTGCAGTGTATCTGTGTTCCTGGGAATAATCCTGGGTGATTCATTCAGGAGAATGCTGTCAGATTAATTTGTGCTGTGTTCTCACCAAACTGAGGTAAATATACAGAAGGTAAAATTACCATTAGTGAAGAAACTTCAGTTAAATGTGTGTTGCTTTTTACAGCATACTCTCATTGTCTTCACTTTCTTTCATGGCGTCCCCTGACTTTGATGCAGAAAGGGCTCATTTTTAATGCTTTCCAGTGTGACAGTCAGTCTATGCTGAAAACTGCAGCCATCTAGTTGCAAGCTGAAGTTAGCCTGTATTTATTTTAGCACAATGCTGTTACAATCTCATATTTATCCAGTTAATACAACAGTATAGTTTTGTTTATTGGTCAGAGAGTCAAGGTTTTGAACCAGAAAAGTTGGATGCAGTACAGCACTCTTAATAATTTCATACAAGTCATTTTGGGCCTGCTGGGAGGAAATTTGACTTTCATAAGTCAGTGCTTGTAAACTGTTTATACTTGCAAGTATATAGTTGGATATACTATTGTAAGTGGGTGATGGAAATTATAGCATGGAAAAGCACCTTCTAAAAGAAAGTACGTGGAAATATGTTTCATGTGAAGTCTTCTGACTGGAACACTGAATGGAAGCACTCGTGTGTTGTAGCATTCTGTTGCAGTTCACGCTTGTACTTCTGAATACTAGATTCTTGGATAAATATCTCAAGTATGCTGTTGCCTTCTTTCCCTGCTTGTACATTTGGCTGGGATTTGAGATGCCATTTGCCCAAAACAATGCAAGTGAGTGACCTTACTCCCAGCACCAACCACCAATACCCCATCATTCTTTAAAAAACTGCAACATGTGTCTCAAAATCAGTGGCATGCCATGCATGGTATGCTGTGAATTGTTTCTCTTCCATACTCTAGTGGTATCCAATCATAAAAGCCTAATGCATTCAGGGATCCAGTCTATAGGACTGAATAAGAAGTCCATTCTTTATTGTGAGATGCCATACACTGATCTTTCCAAGAATTCCAACAGTAAATACAGTATCCTTGGAATGTCTTCTGTAACAGCTTGTAGATAGCTCACTAGTAGTGAAATCCACTTCATTGTCCTCGGGCTTTTGTGCCAGTAGAGGTGTCCCCTAATGGTGACATATTTTTTTTTTTTGCAATACCTCTCCCTCCATGGCCTCAAAAATCTGTTCTAGAGGGTTTTCCAATCTGCCAGATTTTCTTGTGAGTCCTGGGCACCAAAGGTGGAATCTGCAAAAACATCTTCTCCACTGAATCAAAAGCCCTTGCCCAATTGAATACAACTGAAAGTTAACATTTATTTATTATACCTCACTGATGAAGTATCTGTTTTAACACATTTTTTATTTCATCTATAGATAATATCATTTATGATAATTTATTATTTTTAAAATATGTATATTTTTAGAAGAAGCTCTGTTCACAGTAGCCTGGCTAATTTAGTAGTAGTTTATGTCTTGATTTCAAAAGATGAAGTCCACTTAAAAAGCAATTACCTGACAAAACATATTTGCAAGTAATTATGGCCAACCTTGCTTACAATAGTTCAACAAACCCTATATTTTCTTAACATGGTATGCAATTAGATTATGATTACACCTTCACAATGGTTTATTGTAAGAATTGAAATACACTCCGGGAGCTCTTATTGCATTTTAAACACTCTGTTTGCTTGGGACCACTGATGGCTGTCAGTAGCTCTTCCTTAATACAATCTCATCTCTCCGTTTTTACCTTCATGTGTTTTAAATTGAGTTCAGTGCCAATAAAATGCTTTCTTCTCTTTGTTTTTGAATTTTTAATGTTCCAGCACTTAAAATAGCTGAAAATGACACAATGCTAGCCACAGTTTGGTAGGCTATGTATGTCTTTAGAGTTGTTGGCTCACTAAAAGAAATGAAACTACTTTTCATGTCAAAAAGAAGGGGGGAGAGGATGGTTTCAGTACAGCGTGTGCCCGTTTCTTGTTTTTAATATTCATCTCTGAATTAAGAATTACCTCTTTAACATCTTTCTTACTTCACTGGTTTAAAATTTGCCTTTCATATGCAGGGCAATCTTTGGGTGAGTCATTCCAAAGTGCTGGTGGTGTTTGTTCCTTCCTTATGCATTTAGTGTAAAGCTCTCTGCTCTGGGTTATGTCCACTTAGTTGTTTAGATGAAATAGCGTGTTGCTGAGATGGACAGATTGCACTATTGCAATATGTTTAAATGCAACAACACATGCAGAGTATATGTCATGTTTTTTATATTAGCCATTTCCTTGGCTTCATCATAGCTTTGGGATTTTAGAAAACTTAGCACTAATAGTACATCTTAATGTCACAAGTTTCTTCCTGAAGACCTTATTCATAAATATTAAAGGAACTTTTGTCTACAAGCTCCTTTATTTTGTCAGAATTTAATTTTATTCAGGAGCAGACATAGTGTCCTAACATACACTGTCACATTTAATGTAACACGTAAATCACATCTTATTAAGGATTCTATTAAATTATTAAATACTGCAATTTTTTTAATGTCATATCTTGAACCTGTGACCAAAGTGTTATTGGCAAATGAATGCTTTATTGGAACCTGCAAAGAGTTTGTAGCTTTCTTCTAGGGAGGTTTGACCAATGTTGTTTTTTTTTAAAAAAAATATTTTCCCAGAATTCCTATGCCTGTTATGCAGGTGCTAGTGTTGTTGGGCATCTAGTTTCCCATGCCACAGTGAGATGAACTGCACCACTAGAGTTAAACCACAATTTTTCCATAGTCAACAAGCACCAGGTCCATGAAGCCAGTAAACCTCATTGACACATTCCTGCAGTTACAAGCAGAGGACACTAAACAGTGTTATCAGTGACTACTACTAAAGCATATTCAGAGGTGGTATAATTCTGAGGACCAGAAGCTAGTGATAGGCACTGGGTGGTATTTGATTAAGTCAGACTATATCCATTGAAACAAATGGATTTAACTTAATCCTAACACAACCCAATTAACCTCAGTGAGCCCACTCTGAGCATGACATAGTTGAAAACACCCATCACTGGATTGTCATTGTCAGCTTGACTTAGTCCTAGAGGATGGATCAATTTGCATGATCAAGAAAACCATCTCTGTCTTACCTGTATTAGCAGCAGAGGATGGAAAGCCTTCCCATTAATTTATGATTTCTTCATATCCCTTAATAGGCATTTCTTGGAGTTGCCAGTGAAACTTTAGAAAGGAGCTTCTGCTGTGTGTAGCGGTTTTAATATAAAGGTCCTACTTGTGTGTGTGCAGACATGAAATGAATAATGCACCAAAACATGGATGCCGTGAGCAGACAGTGATCAACTAATCCCACTGTCAGGCCTAAGGCAGGTTCCTCAGAATACTTGTATCCATCAAAATATCTGTCCAGAACTATGAGAAAAGCAAAACTATGAGTCAATGAAATAGGTTGTCAGGTTTTGTAGTTCTGAAAGCCTTAGGGAGGCATTCATGATAAACTATGAATTCATTTTTGGTTTGTTAAAGGCAATATCTGTCTGTTGCTCTAAAAAGAGAAAAAAATCTATTTGTACAAATAAATTAAATTAAAATGTTTATTTATAACTTTAATGTTTTTATTCAATATTATTACATAAAGGTTATCATCCAGAAGATAAAATTTTGTAAATAAAACAAAATATTAGTATTGATTTTTAATTGTATTTTTATTGCTTCTTTTATTTTGTATCTTGTATTTTACTGCATTACAATTTTAATTCTACGGATTACACATTGTAATTCAATAAAATACAGGATACAAAATAAAAGAAGCAATAAAAATACAAAACAAACAGCATCTAGCACAGTGGATTACAACTGCAACAAAAGGCGGAGAAATCATTAAGTGGTTCTTTAAGACTATCAGCAATTTTCAAGTGGTCCATGGGGGGGGAGTTTCAGAACCACTACTGTACTACATTTCCAACACATACAATGCTAGCTTCCTGGTTGTTTCCTACACCTCCAACATGTTTTTGAAGAGTACATTTTATTCTATTGATTGTTACTGGAATTAGCTACTAGCTTGACAACACCTTAATATATAATGAGAACCTAAGGGCTTTATTTCAGAGTTTTTCCCAGACTCTCTTGGAAATATTACATCCAACATCTTGTGCTCATTTTACCATTTATTCTTTCACTTGCTCATTTTAGCTTTCATATTTCAACAGCAATTTATATATCTTATATAGTTCATATTTTTCAGTCTTTGAAATAACTTTCTCAAATTCTGTTCATTCCCTTAACGAATGATTTGCTCTCAGATACTCTAGTAGTATCTGAAAATTCTCAAATCATGGAAAATCTTCTGAATGCCTTCTTCTTTCATTCCTGTTATTTGTTTTATAAGGCCTCTATAGCTAAATAGGTTGTTCCTTCTCCAGTTCTTACAATTTAGGGGTTTGTTTTATTACAGCTGTTTTTATTGGATCATAAATAACTGCTTTTGTTGTTATGGTATTGATGACCATGCCACTTAATGACTTTTGTTTGAATTTCCTTGATGATTTCTGTTGTTACCCTCATATGACTACTTTTTGTTCTTTGTTCTTTTGTAATTTTTGTTTTCATATCTTGACAGCTGCTGTTAAGACTAAAAGTATAAAGGTAGTATTTTTAAAAATGAATGAATGAATGAATGAATTTATCTATGAAGAAAACTCCATAACTTCCAGTGAAACAGTCTTTTAGCATCTCAAGAAATAATAATACAGTGGACCCTTCAGATACGAACTTAATTTGTTCTGGGGATCCGTACGTACCCTGAAAAGTCCGCAACTAGAGGCGCTGCTTCAGTGCATGTGCGCGGTGCGATAGAGCGCTTCTGTGCATGCGTGTGTGGCAAAACCCAAAAGTATACACTTCCAGATTTGTCGCATTCGCAACCCAAAAGTTACGTTATCTTCGAAGATAACGTAACCTGAGGGTCCACTACGAAATTATTATGTCATAAACTTTGTGGCCTGGAACTCAAGTCTATGAAAGTTTATGTCATCCAAAATTGTTGGTCTTGAAAGCACTACAGGATTCTCTGGGCACCTTCTGGCTGTCACTACAGGCATTCCTGCCACTTACACAGGGGTTAGGTTCTGGGGCCCCATGCGTATAAGTTACAATAGCGTAAGTGAGGAACGGGTGGCGCTGTGGTCTAAACCACTGAGCCTAGGGCATGCCGATTGGAAGGTCGGCGGTTTGAATCCCCATGACGGAGTGAGCTCCCATTGCTCGGTCCCAGCTCCTGCCCACCTAGCAGTTCGAAAGCATGCCAAAAAGTGCAAGTAGATAAATAGGTACCGCTCTGGCAGGAAGATAAAGAGTGTTTCCCTGCACTGCTCTGGTTTCGCCAGAAGCTGCTTAGTCATGCTGGCCACATGTCCCGGAAAAACTGTCTGTGGACAAACGTCAGCTCCCTCGGCCAGTAAAGCGAGATGAGCACCACAACCCCAGAGTCATTTGCGACTGGACTGAACTGTCCGGGGTCCTTTACCTTTCAAATGAGGAGCATCCTATAAAATGCCTCTAAATACTCGCTTGTTTCTGGGTCTCCAGCTCACTCTTCAGTCCAGACCAAAAAAATCTACCCTGCATGTCAGCTACTGGGCAGGGAGTCTGAGCAGTTTACACAAAGCTCCGTTGTACCTCCAGTCTCTTCGGGGCTTCTTCCACCCTCATGTCCTCTTCTGGCTATGGGGAAGATCTCCTCATGAGCCACAAGGACTCTCCAGGTGTCTCCTGCCATTTCCTGTTATGATTTTATTCATTTATTTCCCAGCACTGCACGCATATGTAAGTCGGGAGACTCCTGTATTTTCTGGTGGAATTCAATCACATACTGTAGCGGCAAATTCAGGTTGTGCAGTCATTGTTGATTAAGAGACCTTGCACAACAAACCTGCATCCTGCAAAAAAAAGAGAGAGACCTTTTTGTGAAAAGGATAGTTTTGGAAGATTTGCTGGGCAGTGTGGGATAACACATTGTAATCTAACCTTCCTGGAGACAAATCAGAATGAACAGGTTGTCTGGAAGGTCCCTCTGCTGTCTAACACAGCTACTTCTCTGCATGTTTTTAGCACAACATGCATTTTCCCAAATCACATTCATATTGTCGTGTGCTCCATGTGAGCTAAATGACTAACCTTTAAATTTATAGGTCTCCTGGTCTTTTAGTCACTAAATACATTTTGGCCCAACAGCAGAGCCTTATAGTAGTTGTTCTTGGTCCATTGCCTATATTCATGCAGACAGGTTTTATAGGCGATGTGGTTTGTTTGTGGTTGTATGAAATAAATGAAAATGTTTACATTGATCTCAATTGACTGTAGATTGAATATAAATACTGCCTACTCTTTCATTTTAGAAGGAATGCACAGTTATTTAATAGTTTCTATATACTGGGAGTATCAATATTCAGTGCTGCATGAATTAATAACATTTTTAAAGTAAATATATGATGCAGCCATGCTATTTAATTTGGGGTTAATAAATGCTTGCCAGACAAATGTGCAGTCATGTAGTTGGGCAAATGCACAAAAATGTCATTAACTTGTTTATATCTCTAGGCAGTGATGTATGTGACAATGACTCTGAATTGTCTTGCTTTGCATACATCAAAAACTACCTCATTTGCCAAATACGGCTGTGATCTTTTGTCTGTATTAATTGAGAATGGCATCCTTATTCATCATGTACAATTTTCTTTGTAACCATTAAAATACCATCCAGAAATGACCCAATTGAGGAGAACCACAGAATAATACATAGCTCTCAATGATCTGTTGTTGTAAGCTTTCAGTTTTATGCCACTGAAATGAATGAGACCAGAATGATATTTGAGTTGAAGTACAATTGCTACAGAGTAGAGATTTCTTTCTTTCTTTCCTTTTTTTCTTTTTGGAATATATCAGTAACAGCATTTTGCTTAAAGCAATTTCATCAGCAGTGCATTTTTGTTGCCTCCTTTGACCTTCTGGCAAAAACAAAAGCTCATGAAAAATATATTAAGATAATTTACATTACTTGTCAAAAACTGTGTTTGTTTCTTGGATAATAAAGGTTTCATTCCCTTGATTAAATTTATGTTTATATTTGACATTTTCCTGGGGTACATAAATCCACATGGCAGTTAAAGTCTATGCACTCCCAGTACCGAGTGTCAGCTTGAGTTGAATTTGGACACATCGCATAAATAAAAGTGGTTTTACATTTCACCTTCATCTGGTAGGTAAGCACTCCACCTTTTCTTGTGAAACATAATCGCTTTTGACATGGCAAAATTAGATCCTGGCTATTTATTATCTGCTGAAATCAAAAACCATAACTGGAAAAGCATGTGGCAAGTCCATTGGAGCAGCTTGCGTGCAGAGAGGAAAAGAGAAGACTTTCCAATTTTTTTAGCTCAAGGTGATTTTCCTCTAACACCCAGAGCATTTTAATTAATTACCCTGAAAGATAGAGTAAATTATTATTTGAATACTTTATGGCATTACATGTTAACATTTCAAGGACAAAGTGCTTTACTTGCTTTTCAACAATGCTTCATCTGTCAGAATATATCTTGTGAATTTATGCAGTATACCACAGTGTAAAGGATAGTCAGGTCTTGACTACTATGAATTATTATTAGGAGTCTTAGTAAAATTCGGTCTTCTGGAATAGAACCAAATATTTATGAATGCTTTGTTTAGGCCTGAAAATTAGCAAAAGTGCAGATCTCTCCTGCTTCTTGCAGTTCACACAACCTTTATATAGTTGCCCCCCATTATGTCAATATAGCATGGATGTTTTATTGTATAGAGTTGTGTACTGATGTTGTGTATCATTTTTACAAATTTAGTATATAACAATTGTCCCCTGCCCTCAGCATAGTAGTCTTTATATATTTTTTGTACATTTATATCCCACCATTCTTTCACAATGGAACTCAAGACAGCTGTATATGGGGTTTCTATGCAGTCTGCTATCCAGGCACTGACCCTGACCTAAACCTGCTTAGTTTCAGCAAGGTGGCTCCAGCCATGCCCTGGCGCAGTGCCTGGGCCCCATGCCAGCTCTAGTTCATGTTGGGTGGGTATTTTAATGTATAATAAATAATGTAATATAATGTAATCTGTTTAGCAACATTTGTGTGTGTGGCAACTTAGGGGGTGACACTGGGGGGGGGGAGGGCTCTAGCGCTTTGTCCACTGTCCTTTGCTTTGTTCCATATCAGGATTGGACTGCTCCTGCATGGAGGTGTAAGCTCTCATTGGGTTGTGAGGAGGATTGGGAATGCAGTGGGGCACAAAGGGCTAAAGCCCCCATACCCATACCCACACCGGTGTTCCAATCTAGATCCTGTCTGGAAGAAAACTCCTGCACTGAAAGACAAACTATGAGATTAATGTACTGTGTTGTTTGGCTCTTAGCTACTATATGGCAATCAGCCTTTACCTGGGCTTTGCCACATCACTGAGGCTAAGAAAAGATGAAAGAAGGCAAATATTCTTCTTGGTTCCACTAATCAGAACAGTTACAGTACACACCCTAAGGTGGGGGCAGTTCTTCATATTGGAAATCCAAGACTGAGATCGTGGAACCTATGTGCATTGGCCGTTGAGGCTGTCATATGTGCATCTGGGAAGTGCCAGGGAAGCTCTGTTTTCTATGCATTTTTCACAATCACAATTGTCATATAGCAGGGAGACTTTCATCTGTGCACCACCTCTACCACCTCCAAAATCTGGATGAGGCTCATAAAAATATTCAGTTTTCATGTGTGTACATTTATAGTATCTTTACCTTGTACACTATTAATGAGGACAGAACGGTGACCTACAGTTGTCAATTTCATTGTTACAAACTGTTGCAACTAGACTATGCATCTATTTGCCAAGTTCAGCAATGATTTCATTTGTTGGACATTAAGTGCATTTAATGAATTCCGTTTACTCCAGATTCTGTAATTTTATGTGATTAGTAAAAGAAAACAAGATATAAAGCTGACACTTGCCAGTGAGTCTACTTAGAGGTGGAAAGCACATAAAATGTCTGAGCTGTTAACTGAACTTTCTAATCAATAATAACAAGCTGTACTCAACAGATATAATATGTCTTTTGCTATAAAAGCACCACAACCTTCTCCTGACTTCAGCCAACCATCAGTAGATTAGATTAAATTCCCATTTGCTGCATTATATTAATATTTTCAGTCCAAGAAATAAATGCGTCAGTTTCTATGGCTACACTATAATGGGCACAGCCATAAGAGAATGCCTTAAGGGCACATAAAATACTTAATGTACAGATTGAATAGGTGCACATTATTTATTACTAACCTATCAAGTCAAGAATTTAGTGATCTCATTTTTTCAGATTTGCTATTTGAACCAACTAATTTGCTTGGCTGAGGTTATTGACTATTTAAAGACACAGTGGGGTTTCTTTAAAAAAAACTTTTAAGGTAAATTTGGTTTAGAGCCTTTTCATTATTACTCTGTCATATTTTGTTAATAATAAAATGTAGCGGTCTTCTTGCATGCCAACTATCACAGGACAATAATACAATGTTTGTTAAATGGATAAGTTGTGTAGTTCTGAAGTTTGTTTTATAAAAATACATAGCAATTTTAACAAAACTTCTTGCTTAGTCTGTTTTATATTACTGTATGTGTATCTGAAAGCATCCTTTCCATGTGTTCCATGTTTGAGTATTCTGCTATGTCAGAAACCTGACTTTTTTTCTGACTTGAGTGTAACAATTTCAGAAGAGTGTTGCAGGATAAGTGTCATACCAACTAGATTAGGGAATCCACCATGTTAATGACAATAATATTCAAATATGTTACATGCAATATTGTTGAACAGCATACTAGTAGCCCTCTGCTTTAGAGCTAGCAGATTTAGAAGAAGTCTTTACAAATGTGCAGGATGAGAATTTTTTTTGACTGCTTGTTGAAAGTAGTGGGGGGAGTCGAGACATGCTGTCCTAGAGGAGTTGCCACGGTCCTAGCAGGGGCAACTATTACTGGTATGTCTGTCCTGGAGCCCCCTCTAGGGAAAAAAATGACTTGTCTGGTTGCTCTGGGGCACTAAATGATTTGCTCTGGGGCACTAAAAAAAATGTTAATGGTGGCTTTTAGACCCAACTGGTTTGTGTTACTTCTGGTGCTGCTGTCCATTTTCATGACCCACCAGCAGAGTACAGGATCTACTAAAGGGCACTTGGGAAAATGTTGATTAGAAATGATTGAACCTGGTGCTTGCATACTCATAAACAACATCTCTGTATCATCACTAGTGTCATATCTCTTGTGGGTTTTATCATGAACAGTTGGAAGCATGTGGAATGGATTGCAACAATCCCCAACTTGTTAACATTTTTACAATAGGGTACGACTGGGAAGCCACTGAGATTGTTTCCTGACCATAGACTGTGAATATACCCATTCTGAAAGATTTGATGAAGGAAAAAGCTGTATAAAATATTATTTTGCACTTTCTACGTCCACTGATATTATACTTGATCTTAGTCTGCTAATATAACAGTAGTAGACTGCAGCGCTGCCAAGAGCTGACATTTCCAGAATTTCACATGTCAATAAAACTGTTTAAAACATTGTAGGGAGTCTGAGTGAAGACAAGAGAGACTTAGCAGAACATATTAGTGGTTTTAACAGAGGCCTCCCAATCTAGTTAAGCCTTAAAATTTATGTTGTGGAAAATCCCATTTTTAGTAAGTCAAAATAACCTTTGTGACAACTTTTATAAACATAAAATGCTAAAGAAAAGTGACAGTTATTTACAGAGCATAGCTTATGTAGAGTGTGAACATAAAGTTATAACCTATGAACTGGTTAGAAATAGAATAATATGCCCATGAAGTACTACAGACTTGGGAAAACACAGAGTGTAATGTCTTTGCCACCTCATAAGTGACTAACGTTTATAGGCCCTTTGTGGGCATTTGCCATTATCAACACTACAGTAGTCTTTTGCTTTTAAGTACTCTTGTGGATTAAATACATCTTGTTAAAACAACCAACTGACTATTAGATTCCAGAGAAAACATAACTTCTGCAGTTTTTCTGCTGCTGATGGAAGGAAATATGGAAGGAAATGAAACATCTGTAGAGTGTGCAATTGATTTAGCTATGCTGTGTAAAGAAATACCTTCAAGGACAGTGATATTTCTGTGAACCCACTCGTCTCTGGTGCTGTGGCAAACTATTATGATGCAACTGTTTGGATATGTTAATTACATTTAGAATATGCTACACTATCCAAGGCAAAATGTCCTGGAAACTATGAGGAAATAGTTGCTTCATGCACCTTCATATAACCTCCACACGAACAAATCAGGATGAATACTCAAGAAAAAGGTTAACTGTAAGAGGCAGATGTAGCTAAAGCTAGAGGGGAGATAATTTAGACAGAAAATGTTCACAGTTTTAGGTCTAATATATGCCCCATATTTGCCACTTCCAACCTCTTCTCTGGGTGGACAGGCACAAGTAAGACATGAAGCAGGCATCCCATAGTTGCCGACAGAGGCTTTGAATCATGTGTATACATCAACTTTATTTTGTGAGTTTCCTTTCCCCCCACTAAAGGCTGAAGGTTAGTGCAATGTAAGATACAAATAGAAACCATGTTATCAATGCAGAACATTGGCTTATGTTGTCAAGTGTCTTATCTGACTGGCAGCTGCTCTTTGAAGCTTCAGGCGGATAACTTTTGCCAGCTGTGTACCAGCAGTTTTACTGCAAACCATTCAAATGGTGATGCCAGGCTCTGAACACAGGACACTGACAAACTGAAATATACCAAGAGGGCAACCAGAATGATGTGGGCCTGGAAAACAAGTCCTGCGAGTAATGGCTAGAATAGCTGGGTGTCTCTAGTATGGGGAAGAGAAGGTAGAGAGGAGACATGATAGTTGCTTCAAATACCTGAAAGCTTATACAACATCAGATGGAGCAGAACTGGGCAAGACTGGAACTAATGGGTGGAAACTGCAGAGAAACTGATTTTGATTAGAGATCAGAAAAACATCCTAATGGATGTTTGACACTGGAACAGACTGCCTTGGGAGGTGGTGGACTCTCCTTAACTGCCAGTATTACAGCAAAGACTAAATGGCCATCTGTCAAGGATGCTGCAGATGCAACCTGCATCCTAGATCTTAAGCTGAGCTAGGGATTGGCTTAGATGTCCTACAAGGTACCTTCCAACTTTAAAATTCTGTGATCCAGTAAAATAGATCCCAATGTTCAAGCATGGATTGAGGCTTGGACTTTCTTTGTCAGCAGACTGTTGAAATCTGCACTTCTACACAGGATCGCCAAGTTATATACAAATACATCAACCAAGGCTGACTTGCTTTGCATTGCTCCCTGTGAATAATATTAATATAACACCAATAATCCAGTACAGTTTTAATAATTAGTGATACTATTTATGTATTTTTTAGTATTTCTGTTTCATATCTTTTTCTCTTTTTTTGGGTAATGGGTTTATCAGTCTGAATTATCTTTAATAAGATATTACCTCTGCTGCTGGTGGTGATACTAGCTTAAAGTTAATTGCACATAATATAAATGTATATTAGGGGCTCAGTTACAGCATTTTAGTTTGCTTTTAATGAAATAAAATGGGATTACAGTATCAGAAGCAATACTTGTGTTCATGTTGCATTCTGATGCTTAGCGGTGGTGTGGGAGATAATCAGCAGAGAAAGGTATTGCTCTTCTCTCTAGGAGCATAAACAATGAGAGGTACAGGATCCTGCACTCTACCATCCTTGCTTTCCTATCTTTTCCAATACAGCAGTACCAGTTGGCTTCTTCATAAATTACGTAATAGGAAATTATTAATTGCTTGTGTTGATGGTCTTTACTTTTTTATTTATCAGCCCTGTAAACCAATAATTTTCTTTAGGATGCAGCATTTAGTCTTGGTCTGGTAGATTGGTGGGACATACCCTCCATCATTTCTTTGATGAAAATAGGGACGTTCCATTCCATAATGATACTTTTACTATTTATACCCCATACATTTTACTGGTTTGCCCCAGCCACTCTAGACAGCTTCCAACAAATATAAAAACATAATAGAACATTAAATATTTGTTAAAAACCTTCCCTATACAGGATTGCCTTCAGACGGCTTGGGGGTTGGATAACTCCATACCCTCCAACATTTATCCAATGAAAATAGGGACATCCTAAGTAAAAGTGGGACATTCTGGGATCAAATCAGAAACTGGGACAGCTTCTCTAAATCAGGGATGTCCCAGGAAAATAGGGACACTTGGAGGGTCTGGTGGAATAGTGTGAGAGGGAAAAGTGACACTTAAATTCATGCAATCTGCTTTTGAGAGGAAGTTAACAAAGCTTTTAGAGCAGGCATAGGCAAACTCAGCCCTCCAAATGTTTTCGGACTACAACTCCTATCATCCCTGACCACTGGTCCTGTTAGATAGGGATGATGGGAGTTATAGTCCCAAAACATCTGGAGAACTGAGTTTGCCTATGCCTGCTTAAGAGCCTATAATTGAGAAGCTTTTTCTAGCCCAACACTGGTAAAATTAATGTAACACAAGCACATATGAGCATATGTGTAATGGGTATGAGTTACTCGTGCGTAAACTGGTGCCTTTCTCGGTTAATTTGCCTTGTTAAAACTTTCTGACTGCACAGCCCCTTCTCATGGTGGCTGCCAGTCACTGGCAGAATCCGTCAGTGGGCGTTTCTTGAACCTCTTCCAACATAAAAGTTGTTTGACACCCAGTCTCCTCCTCCTCTCACTGCGTGGGAGTCTTCTGCGCAGGGAAGGCGTGGGTAGCGGAGGACCTGGGCTCTCCTCACTGATGTCCAGTGAAGAGTCCTGGAGCCCTCTCTCCACTTCCCCCGTCTGCCTCCCTTTATCCCCGGTGTTGCACTGATTGGCTTCCCCCTCTACTGAGCTGTTTCTCCCCCTGCTGCTGGGTCCTTCGCCCGCATCATCTGGGAGCCTCCCCTTCACCTCTCGCTCCGATGTCAGTTCCCTGACAATATGGGACAAGGATTTCTAAAATGGGAACTCAAAGGATACTGTCTTAAGCAAGGAGTAAGGCCCATTGAACTGTGTGAGACTTACTTCTAAGAAAATCTACCCAGGATTGTACTTTCATTATTGACTCAGAAAGCTATGCTTAGAGGTTTTTCACAAGTATCTATTTTCCTTGAGAGTTTCTTCTTTGTACACTGCTACCTGAGTGGAATGCAGTGGTTCAGGTTGGCAAATGCTGCTTATCCAGCACACATATTAAATCACAAGTATTATGCTTATGTTTCACAAGTGTTGTTCTGTATAAAAAGTCCCATTCCACATTATCAAGGGCATTTTTGGATATTGGTTTGTAGCTTTCTCTTTGATGAAGTTCTTTTGATCCTGGCCAATATCATTGTTAATTCCATTAGCAATTATTGTAGTCCCAATTTTAAAATCCTGTATGAATAACAATATATTGAAAATGTGAAATATCAATTTGAAATTCAGTCAAAAATTCCAGGTCATTAAATTTATATTTTAAAAAATGTAACAGATTTCAAAGTACCTGATTTGTTGCCAACTTACACAGCATCATTCCATCAAAAAAAGTATTGATATTTTCAAAAATGCTGGGGCCATGGCAAGTCTCCATGGAGAGAAAGAGAGATCATTGTTTTCTTTCTATAATGAAATGAGTGAATAGTGTGTTCTTATGAAACAATCCATTGTTTTAGTGAGAGTGATGCCCTTTTATATACAGTACTTGAATCATAGAGAGGCAAGTCTATTTCAGGTGGTCACAAAGAACATGTGGCGATGCAGCAAGTGTTTGAATGCATCCACTCCACTCCAACCTTTCAGACGTCTGCAGGAACAGTAGCATAGGTGAACACGCTTAGAAACTTCCCTGTCTGATAATGCAGTGTTCTTGATTGCAGGAGGCATATAAATATATACATACAACAGAACAAACTTAGTAGCTTTGCTCAACATGGAAAGGTTGTTAGTGCAGCGGGCTTCCCCAGTGCACACAGGAGTTGGAGAAGCCCCAATTACTCTCCCTAGTTTGAGTCATCCTGCACTCATTTTTAAATGCCTACATTTCTTACAACAAAAATCTTTCTCCATTTGTTCTAGTTGCATAACAATGAGCAAATCAGACCTTTGAAGTAACAACTCCCCTGTCTTCTAATAAATAATTTTCTATGCCTAGGTTAAGCACAGAGTTTTATCCTTTGAGTCATCTCTGTGCCTTTTGGAGAGACATTAGCAAAATATATTTAAATAAGAAAATGTGAATGATATATTTTGAAGCATTCTTAGAAGTGAGCTATTGCTCCTTTCTGCTGTAGTCATTAATAATGACAGATGTATACAGTGTTCACCCACATTATTGTCAGTACCGGTGAAAGAGAGAGAATATTTATTACTTGAGGAGGAGAGAGGGGAAAGACATGAAGTTTCATTGGAAGAAAAGAACAAAGCTGAATGTGTTTCTTTCAGATATTTAACGAAGTGCCTTTGTGAGGGTTTGGAGCTCAGTAGAAGTGAATATCAATATTTATATAGCATTCGCTCACTACCTAGTCCTCTAGGTGCTTTTCAAAATACAGTGAAGTAAACTCAGTGCTTACATTATATAATCATATTTTCATATCAGGTGAATGTTATTATGGAGAAAAGTGTGGCTATATATGCACTCACATTTTGGGGAAGGGCTTTAGCTTAGTGGTAGAGCATTTGCTTTGTATGCAGAACATCCCTGGTTCAATCCCAGCATTGTCAGGTCGGACAGGGAATCTCTTCGGCCTGAAACACTGGGATGTGGCTGCCAGTCAGTGTAGGCAATACAGCTAGATGGTCCAATTTTCCGACTTGAGACTAGGTGGTTTCTTGTGACCTTGAAACAGAACAGAAAATTTTAAAACAGAAATCTGTGACAAAAGAGTGAGGTTAAGAGTAAGCACGACAATTTCAGATTTTGGTAACTGTTTGTAGGGGGAGTGGGGAGAATCACAGAAAGTTTTAAACTACTCCCCAAAAAAGTTCATAGGAGCATATGTTGTGGTTACTTTGTGTACCTTGTAATAACATTGCTGTAGTTATCAGCACAAATTAAACAGTCCCTTCCTCTACACCCATCAAGGGTATGTAGGCCTTTGGCATGCACAACTAATATAGATTCAGTTTTAAAGTGATTTTTAAATGTGAGAATGAAAACCAGGATAAACATTTGGAAGAAACAAGTTCCACGCTGCAGGATCTAACAAAACAAAGGTCAGATCATCCTCTAATTTAAGATATGATGGCATTGGCAAGTGCCTTAAAGAGGGGGTTCTTATGCGTGATCCCTACAGTGAGGCTTTAGGAGTGGGTCTACCTGGCAATATATCTTGACTTGGCTATGGTGTAGTTTTGACAGATAAATACAGGCTTAGTTCTCACTAATGTGGATCTGGAGATCCTCAGTGAAGTTCACAAAATCTTCATTAGCATTGCTGGTCTAGATGTTGCACTTAAAGAATTTAACCTGTGTTTGTGTTTCTTCACATGAAGAGATTGTCAGTGATTTGGAGGGCAGTAAGAAGAGGCCTAATCATAGGGATTAAGAGATGAATTGAAAGTCAGAAAGTTGAGTCAGCTGAAAGAAACATCATATTTCAGGAGTCTGGTGGCAAAGGTTTGGAAAATCAGACAGGAGAGGGAGAATGGATCAATGGATTTTGTGTAATATAAGATGTTTTTGAATGTAGTAGGAAAGAAGAGATGAGTGCAGATGAGTGATTATGTGCTTGAGAGGAGGGATACTGTCATGGGAGATAGTGACAGGGAGTTGGGAGCAGATAGGGTCAAGGGAGCGTGTAAGGGATTACACAAGGACATCACTGAATGAGATGGCAGGAGGAGGGTTGAGGGTATGTAAGAGGGAGGAAAGCTAAAAGAAGAAAAGGGTCAGGAAAAAGAGAGAAGGGGAAAAAAATCAAAGTGGATAGTTTCATTTTTATTGTGGAATAAGGATGCAAACTCTTGAGCAGAGAAGGAAGAGTAGTGAAATAGTGTGGGCCCTGCCTTGGTAAGGCACACAACTCTAAAGATTCTTAGCCCTGAATCATAAAGGTAAAGTAGTGTTATTTAGCCAGGTAAATGGAAGACAATAGTGCATCAACCTCCTAGGGGTGGGGGGAAAGTGTCATGTACAGGGGAGCTATACACCGTGTTTAAATAGGGTACACTCCTGTTGGCTGCTGTTCTGAATAAATGGTACAGATATGCATACCATTGTTGTGTTTTAGGAACACAAAAGAGCTGGCCTGGCATTTAATTGGACTTGAGGGCTTTAAAAATGAGGTGCTGAACAGAGTACTTTAGCTCTATAGGTGCTGTGGTTTAAGAGTGCTGGTCTAATACTACACTTATTTCTCAGCTGATTTAATGACTATTATTTTTAGATACAGATAGGTAGCCGTGTTGGTCTGCCATAGTCAAAATAAAAAAATTCCTTCCAGTAGCTAACATCAGCAGTTTCAAATAGCTGGTTAGGCAGGAAACGGCCTCCTGACCTGTCTGATTTAGACTTTTGCACGTAACTGCATTTTTGAGTTTGAGCTGTGTAACCATCCTAGCAGAGTGCAGGAATTTACTATGTGTAGATAATATTAACGATTAACCGTTCCCCTCTTCCTTCAGTAGCACCTTAAAGACCAACTAAGTTAGTTCTTGGTATGAGCTTTCGTGTGCATGCACACTTCTTCAGATACACATGAAGTGTGCATGCACACGAAAGCTCATACCAAGAACTAACTTAGTTGGTCTTTAAGGTGCTACTGGAAGGAATTTTTTTTATTATTTTTAGAGTAATGTTACTGTTGTACAGAAGATGCTTTAAAAAAGGAGATGGCAGTGTAAAAGTTGTGAAATAATGATTTCCACCTGTGTTTACATATAAAAGTAACTTGGAGCATGATCTTATTACAGAGAGAGTTGCCTCTATTGTGGGAGGGGGGAATATTATTTTTCTTTTTCTTTCTTTCTTTTTGGTAAACTGAGCATTTTAAAATTCAGTTTTCTATCTATTATGGTGTTTATTTTTACAAACAAAGAATTTTAATTAAGGATACGTTTTGGGTTTTTAAATTTTTTTTTGAAAACACTGGAATGAAAGTTGAATCTAATTCATTGGGTTGGGTCCAAAGTGGGGTGCGCAGACATCAGAACAATTAAAGCACACAATTATAGGGCAAAATATTTAGGTTGCTCTTTTGTATAAGGATGTTTCAGTCTGAAGCTGGAATCAATCTCTCTGATAGTGAGGAGGACTCCCTTTGCTTACGGCATTTTAGGGAAGAATTTGTAGATTGCACTCGTATTGTATTATTATTATTATTATTATTATTATTATTATTATTATTATTATTATTATCAGCTCTGGTTAATTATTAACCTGCTTGATAAAATCCTGTCCTGGTCAAAATGACCATGATACTGTTGTCAGGAACAAAGAAATAAAATGTAGGCCCAATATAGGACTCTCCAACCTTTGCGGACCACCTGAATGTCCATCTTTGACCATCACTGGTGTGAGAATCATTGAACTAGAGTCTTCAGCAATGTCTGATGGAGTCCTTGGTATGAGAATAGGGATTTTTATAAGGATATTCCTATTGAATAAATATTGCTTAGAGTTTACTGTGTGTTGAGCTGGGCTCGTGTAGTTTTGTTTAAGGCAGTCTTCTAGTCAAGGGGCTGCTTGTGTGAACTGGGTCTAAGAAGTACTACTATGATAGTGAATGTGATGCTGTGCTTCTGAATCATGACTCCCAACTTGTATTTACTTGTACTGTTGATTAAGCATACTCTTTTGTCATAGCTGCTTAATAATATTGTTTTGGAAGTACAACAGATAGACAAAAGCAAAGATAATTGCACTATAGCAGTGATGCATGTTGACTCTATTGACATGTGACACCCCCCCCCCATCTTCCCATGCACATAAAAAAGTTAATTGACTAGGTTTCTTTTGGCTCATTACATAAAAGACATTTCTTATAGCCAGAATCATATTCCGAATTCCTTCAAATGAGAGCAGAATGGAAATATAACAAATAAACTGTGTTCTCATTTTGTGTTTCAAACTGCTGTGATTTTCTTTTCTTCTCTTACAAAAATGTTTCTGAAAATGCAGTTTATTTCTTGTCACAGTTTAAAATGCTGCGTTATTAAAGGTATGAAAGGGCTTACTATTTGCTCTTTAATTTCCTTACTAATATGTTGGCATGTTAGGTTTGAACCTGAGCTAGTGGAAGTTTATTCTTAACCAAAGCAGTTCCTTTTGGAAGAAAGTAGGTTAAATGTGAGTTGTAGAGCCCCAGGGCTCTTTTTTTTGTGTTCAGCTTTAAAACTCCTTCAAGTGGGCCTCCTTTTAGAGACCTGGATTCATATGTTTGCGAGGTTGATCCAAATTAACATCAGAATACTTCCTTTCAACTTTTATATATACAAAGAATTGAAGAAGAAAAAAACCCTACTATACTAAACTAACAGGGTTTGAAATCCCTCTGAATAAAGAGAGTTAATTTTCCTTTTGCTCAACGGGATTTTTAAATGCCTGTAAGAGTATGTTAAGGTGCTGTGGAGTATAATAAAATGCTATTACTGTCAAAAAAAAGGTACATAATGAAGGCATCTGCACAAAAGGCTCGTATAAATGTCAATCACTTCCTTCTGGCTTATACTCTTAAGTGCAATATTTGAAGCAGATAATGTTTAATGTTTGGACAACATTTCAGAACCTTCCATTTTCATCAAAATATCAATCTGTCTTTATCGCACCATGGTAGAATGGCTTTGTGCGTTATTTAAGTGGCATTATTTAGGAAACAAACCAATATTGCATAAAACATTTTTAGTCCCCAAATGCATGCATGTGTGTATGTGTGCATATACTCACATGAGCACACACATAAATGCACACATGTGCATGTGCACACATGTTAGAGCATGTTCAGGTTGCTGTTTAAAGAAAGTGGTCAGCCATTTCCACAGTTCTTTCAGTTCCGTTGTCATTTCCACCCAAGTCTCATCGCTTCCACAGTGCACAGTGCAGGTTAACTGGGAAGCTAGGATACGGTTGTATCCTTCATAAGATCTAGTTGTGTGTTGGTAACATGTAAAGATTTGAAAAAAAACAATGTGGAAACTAAGAAAACAGATTATGTTCACTTCTGTGTTCAACTGATCATATGAAAAGCAATGTTCAAAGAACATCAAATCTGATCTATAATAGGGAGATATTTTTAGCCTTTAGAAATTATCATAGAATATATCTTACTTTACTTAAAATACTGTTATTTGGCCTTAAAACATTTAAAGACTTTGTATTACTTAGATACATACATTTACTCAATAAATTTAAATTGATTTTTTAAATTTAAAAATTGATTTGTTCTACTGCTGTGTGTAATCATCCAAAGTTATGCCTGAAATGTGTATAATTCCACCAACTAAGCTTATAGTTTTGCAAATAAACACTGTGTCTGAAAGTAGCATCGTAACATCCAATAATTGTAGGTCTTTATAGCCTGAAACTTCATGCTTATCTATTTTTATCGTCAGGTTTATTAAAAGCTCAAACATATATTATTTCAAAGTATATATCAAGAACAAACCATAGTCAAGTGCAAGTTCAGAGGATAAATAAAAACAATAATATTAGTTTCAATTACATACTTAAGCTTATTCACAATAGTACGTGGAGATGTACAGCTTGTGTGGATGGCTTCATATCAAATATGAGTTTTGAGAAAGGGTTTGAAAGAAGCAAAGGAGGTAGAATCACATAGGTGAGGGCGTTTCGAACAGAAGAGGCAGAATGGGAGAAAAGTTGGAGGCAGAAGGAGAGCTTTTGACAGCTGCAAATAAAGGGGCTGGTGGAGCAGAGCTCATGAGCAAAGATGTATTGGGATATGAGAGCAGAGAGATAAAAGAGTACAAAGCTATGACGCGCTTTTAAGATAAACACAAGAAGCTTATGTAGTTTATGGAAATGAACAGGGATTTAAGGAGGTAAGAACATAGAACATAAGAAGCTGCCTTATTCTGGGTCAGACCATTAGTCTATCTAGCTCAGTATTATCTACAGTTTCATGCAGGGGTCTCTCCAAGCCATACCTGGAGATGCTAGGGATTGAACTTGGGGCTTTCTGCATGTAAGCCATATTCTCTACTCCTCCCCAGTGTTCAGATACCCCTCTCCTCATGTGAGGTGTCCTGCATGATTAGAAGGATGAAAGAAGTGAACAGTTTAGGCAGCAGAGTACTGGATAGCTGTGGGAAAGACCAGAGGTAACTATTGTGTGGAACACCCCATAGTCACCTTTGGCTGGACTTAACCATCTAGGGGTCATTTACCTTTACCTTTTATTGTGTGGAACAGATGGGAACAGGAGATCGTAAGGGTCAGAAGTGACGTGACTTGGCAACATTCTGAGTGTGGGAAGCAAAGGAGTCAAAGCTTCTTCATGTCTGGTAATCCAGGTGTCCTGTTATTATCAATAGCTAGGGAGAGGAGTGAGGAAAGCAGGATGCTGGGCTTGGGAGAAAACATGAGAAGCTCAGTCTGTGTACATAGTGAGTTTTAGAGGAAAATGAAGCATTCAGGCAAAAATCCCACAGGCAGGTAGAGATGAATGACTGGATCCATAGTAACATTTAAACCTGGGAACAAAGTGGTGGTAGGAGCATCAGCAGTGTTGGCAGGGCTCCAGTGGCTTTCAAAAAGCTCTTTGGTTGATTTTTTAAAGGGTTTAAATGCTAAGAAGGAGCAGAAGGAAACAAGGCTGTGTGTTGAACTATAACAAGGTGTCCTAGTTCTGTGCACCAGAAATGTAAGTCCACTTTAATCATCATCATCATCTTCATTTATTTAAATCATATTTGAGCATTTTGCTATTTAGTTTTTATATGGTAAGTTGTAAACACACTGACTAAGAGATGAGGTAATATTAAATAGAGCAATAACACTATACACCTAGGATTTCCATTTTCAACACTTTTGTCCAATTTCTTGAATGGAGAATAAACCTTCAGAGCTTGTCAGAATTTCTGGGCTGGTTCAAACTTCTAACTTTTATGCTCCATTCCACTCTTTCCCCTCCATCCATGAGGTCTGATTTCACCTCTGATCTGCTGTTTGGGCAAAGCGTGGCTGGTTGTTATATCTGAATCAGCAGATTATGGTTTGCAGTTGTCTTTCAAACCAAAACTAGAAATCATAGTTTGGAGGGCAAGCATGAAGATAAGTGTGCTGATGAAGAAGTAATGGCAAGTTATGGCTTGCTTAAATAATAAAGCCATGTAGGGCTTTAGGTTATATAAAGGGCAGAGGAAACACAGAAGCCCCAGCTGTTTGATCAAATAGTGGTTTGCATCTGGAGCAATCTATTATCATTTCTGAGGTCAAAAAGAAAAGGAAATGTAAGTGTAATGAGTAAATATTTGAAAATTTATACAATTTATTTAAAGGCCAAGTCTTTCTATGCTTTTTAAAGGACTGACTCTATGGGTCCTGATCTGTGATGCGGCAGCAAAAAATGCTATTCTAGACTGCATCAACAGAAGTATATTGTCCAAGGGAAGTAATAGTAGCACTCTATTCTGCATTGGTCAGACCACACCTGGAAGTCTCTGTCCAATTCTGGGCACCACAATTTAAAAAGGATGTTGACAATTTGGAAGGGCAACCAAAGGAGGGCAACCAAGATGATCAAGGATCTGGAAACCAAGCCTTATGAAGAACGGTTGAAGGAGCTGTGTATGTTTAGCCTGGAAAAATGAGACTGAGAAAATATGTGATAGCCATTCCAATATCTCAAGGGCTGTCACATGGAAGAGGGAGCAAGCTTGATTTCTCTGGTTTGGGAGGGCAGGACCCAAACCAATGGTTTCAAGTTACAATAAAGGAAATACCAACTAAGCATCAGGATGAATTTTCTAATAGTAAGAGCTATTTGACAGTGGTTACAGACTCCCTCTGAAGGTGGTAGCTCTCATTCCTTGGAAGTTTTAAAGTGGTGATTGAATGGCCGTCTGCCATGGATGATTTAGCTGAGATTCCTGTATTGTGGGGGGTTGAACTAGATGACCCTTGGGGTCCCTTCCAACTCTACAATTCTATGTTTTATGCTTTAAGTGTTCTGGCAGTATTGTTCACAACCAGAGCACTTTCTGACATTTATGCAGCAGAGCTAGAAAGGTTATTGATCAAGATAAATAAGAAGCTATGCTATTAGATACTGTTCATATTATCTGTTAAGCTCGGCTCTTGTGCACCTTATTCTCAGCTGAAAGTTGTTCAGGCGTGAATACTGGCTGTAAAAGTTAATCCATATACATACGTGGTCATGTTCCTTTTATCATTACACCCACAGATTGCTTCCTGTCCTCCATAACCTACAAGCAAACTAGTCGTTTGATGCAATGATTCTTCTGTAAAGTAGTCTGAGATAAAAAGGTAAAGGGACCCCTGACCATTAGGTCCAGTCATGACCGACTCTGGGGTTGTGGCGCTCATCTTGCTTTATTGGCCGAGGGAGCCAGTGTACAGCTTCCGGGTCATGTGGCCAGCATGACTAAGACGCTTCTGGCGAACCAGAGCAGTGCATGGAAACACCGTTTACCTTCCCGCCGTAGTGGTATTTATCTACTTGCACTTTGACATGCTTTCGAACTGCTAGGTTGGCAGGAGCAACGAGAGCTCACCCTGTCGCGGGGATTCAAACCGCCGACCTTCTGATTGGCAAGGCCTAGGCTCTGTGATTTAACCCACATACACAATCCTTAAAATAAAATTATGTAAGTCTCTTGGACATCTTTTGTGTAACAAGCAACTAACAAGTTTAATAAATAATAATGATATTGAACATAATAAACTATGCTACTATTGAACCTACTTTTCCAGAATGGTTAACGGATTATGTTTTTCCTTGGCAGTGAAGGCCAATTGCATTTCTTAGACCAACCTGCCCAGTCTGACAGTACAGCAGCATGAAGGGTTTTTTTAAGAATGGGTACAAATGAATGCCAAGTGATCCTTTACTCCCCATAAATTAACTGTAATAAAAGAGGATTTGCAAACACTGCTCTTACATTGAGAAGAGACTAAAACCAGATTATATTCTGTAAGTGTGTGTATCTGTAGAGGTTGATGTTAGCAACAGGTTTTAAACAGTGCAGCCTACATTGTTGTTTTCACACATGTGCATTTGGGATCCAGGGGAATTTTTTTTTAAAAAAAAGATGTTGAAGTGGTGTGCTTCTGTTTTCCGGTTACCTTGGCTGTTTTCCCAACACAGGCAATCCGCTATGACTGTGAGTTGCATGTTTGGTTCTTCTGAATCTATTAGTATGTTGTGACCAAAGCAGTGAAACTGTGCACCAAGGCAGTTTGCTTAAAATATTTGAAGATCAAGATAAGTTACAAGCACTTTTCATGCCACCCTTTAGGCTGCAATCCTGTACCTACTTTTTGAATAGTCATTGTGTTGTTAAGGTATGTAATAACTCAACTACAATACGGGCACTACCAAGAAGTCCTCTGTAGATGTTAAATGGGCCTCTCAAATATGTAGGTAAGTGTACATTATTATATAAAATAAAATTTAATTTTTTTTAAAAAAACATTTTATTAAATTTCTTTTATTTTATTAAATAAATAAATAAATAAATAAATACAAACAAACAAACAAACAAACTTCCTGTATTACCTTTCCTTATTTCTGGGAAGGGTACAAAAGAAGCATGGAAAAGATCTGCAGGAAATATTATGAAGCTAAAATACATTCAGGAATTATTTGGCAACAGACTAAGAATATATTGAGGAAATGTGTAAGAGATACTTATCAACTTCATCTTGAGATGCAGTAGAATTTTTCCTAAACTGTTTCAGGCTACTGTTGAAACACTACAGAAGTTATTGATATCTAAAGTAATTTGTAGATTATGGTACCTGGTTCCCAGGTGAGCTCTATTCTGCTGTTACTTGCAGTTAATTCTAGAATTGCCTGGCTCTAAATCTGCTTCTGTTCAGTAATTTTACACAAGATAAAGTGGTTTTCTTTCCCTACAAATGTAGATGTAGAAGGGTACATCTTGTAGAAGGACTCATCTACAAATGCCTTTTATATTTCTTAGCATATATTTCTTAGCATATATTTCTTAGCGTATCTAGTATGTATTACAAATGCAAATACCCTTTAAAACATTTATATGGAAAGGTTTACAGATTTTAGTAAACATGTTGGATTTCCTCCCATTTTACTTAGGAACTGGATTAGCATTTTTAGACTTTTACACTTTAACAAGTTACTGTCATTGATCAGCTACTTAATTACCATTGATTCTCCATGTGAGTACATAATCTCATGGCATAGCTAGAGTAACAGTTGTTAAGAACTATTTAACATCATACTCTCCCTGTGTGTAAATATATAAAATCATTTTACTTTCCTTTTTGGGCAACATGTTTCCTAACAGCTGGGATTTTTTGAATAACTGCCATCACTTATGAAAAATGGCAAATCTTTTTGCAGATTTGTGGTCAGTGTTATTGAATTCCAATCCATATAAATGTTGATTAAAATCTGTTTAAGAGCATAAACGTTCTGAGATTGTGCTGAGGATCCATGGTTTATAAAAGTAGGTTTTCTGTGTGAAAAAATATGGAGATAAACACATATATTATTAAATACATACAGCATTTCAGTGTTCGGATTTGATTATTCTGTGATTCGCCCTGAGATCTATGTAGAAAGGGCAGTATACAAATTTAATAAATAATAAGTAAACAAAATTTTAATAATTATGAATCTTTGCTAAAATATGAAAGTCCTGACAATGGCAGTTTATTAGCTTTTCATTACACCTATGTTAACAATCAACTTTTTTTTGCTTAAATCCTGCTACACGATCCATTCTATGGTGAAATATGTGTTTCTATGTTCAGGGCATCTTCTTGTCAAATATTTCCTATCAGGTTCTAATGTTAACATCTCAGGATGCAGTGTGTTTGGGCACAGGAGTCTCTGTCAAAGTGGAAAGGCCAGTTGAATATGACAGGGAGGCTCCTTGGGACTGCCATTGACTTCTGAGAATCAAGAGATTAAGGCGCTGAATGTCATTGGAACCCTTGGCTCAGGCTCTTGCTATCAGGAAAACACAAATGCAGTTCCAATAGTTCACTCTCAGGTCTGCCATAGTCCATCTATTTTTCTGACCTTGAAGTCAGTATCTGTTTCAAAGATTTAAGTTATTAGACCCATGAAGATTTAGGCATGCCTTTTGTTTTGTGGTGAAGTCTGCTAAGCTTGTTTATTAAATTATTAAATTTGTATGCCTCCCTTCATCTGTAGATCTCAGGGCATTTTACAACACAAAATACACCATAAAAATAAAACCCACAAACCAATAAACCTCCCATCTCCCCCGCTTCCTTCTCCTCCTAACAATTTTTTAAAGGGGTATAAATAAGATGTTAATCAGCCTAAGGTTTGGTTGAACAGGTGCCTGTATAGGTGTTACCTAGAAACCTACCTAATGGTGGTAAATCAGAGCATATTACTCCCAGAAGTATCATAATTACACAAGGATGGCTGGGAGACTTTATAGCACTGGGGGAACAGGCCTTAGCTGATGGCTGGGGTCAGAGATACAGTAGTATAGCTGGGGTGAAAGAGTGGTCTTGCTATAAAATTTAATTTGCCCACTTTTCAGAAAACAGGCTTGTCCTGTTCATAATGACCATAGGCTGTGGGCCTGTTTTTGGGGTGAAGTAGTCCAAACCCACAACTGGAATTAGTGGTGTGTTACAGAGTGTTGGATCCACCACAGTGTTGGCAATTTCCATTCCACCTTAAGGAACAGACATGGGATTGTTACGTGTCACAAGTATGTTTACATTCCACCACAGTTTGCTGGGAACTTCTGTTTTGTATAGCTTTTGCTTTTGCCTCTCTCTCTCTCTGAGGAGACGAAAGAGAGACAACATGTTTTCTTTGTCCTGATTTATGCTTAATAAATCTGTAGCTTGTTAGTATGCTTCCACAAGCCTCACACCACTTCTGTTTGTGCAGTATGCTCTGCTGATATAGTGTGCTCAGGCTTTGAAGTCTGAGTCGCTGATTTACGTCGCACCAGAGATTGGGGGTTCGTCATGACTGGAAGGGCATGATCCAGCTGGGGGCTAGCCAGCTGGCTTCTCGACCCCCGAAGGATGCCAACACACAGCACCCAGAACCCTTCTGCTTGTGCTGGTCAGGTTGGAAGGTGTTGGGGGAAATGCATTTTGTTTTTTTGCTGGGCACCCCATCCATCAGCATTGTGGGGTTAAGCAGAATCATTTATACATTCTTTTAAATACTGTGGGGTTAAGCAGAATCCTTTACACATTCTTTTAAGTACCACATTTTCATCATTAAAAAAAAATAAAGTTCTAAAAATGTAGTTACAGAACTAAAGTAAAGTAATAACAAATTCATCCTATGCATACTATATTTTTGGAAATGCCTAACTATTAAGACATGCCCTTGGTTACACCATGTTTATTTCACAGTAAATTACTGTAATGTTGCACAAGATGTGTGTGTATATATCTAGTGAGTCAAAAGAAACAGTAAAACAACCCAGAGTATAAAGGAACAAAAAGAATTTTCAACAAATAGAATGTATTCCCACTTTAACAAAAGAGCTTTAGAACTTCCCAAGGGTCATCAGTAGGTCAGCAACCCAGAGAAGATAAAGAATAGTATTTTGATAATGTCTGTTTGCCTTGCCTCCCACAAGTGTAATATACACACTGTTTTAAAAATTGCAGTTTTAACACTCCAACCCTTCTTCTTAATTGTTTATACCATTTCTCCATTTTATTTGACTGGGCATTATCCTGTTTTTCTCTGCCTCATTACACTTACGAAAAATAGCTTCATGGCCTGATCTTACAGATTGGTGTTAACTGACATTGTCCGTTTCAGAATCATTCCTACCAGTAGACTTGTGTCTCTCTTTAAAATGGAGAACTATTGTTATCTACATACTGAAATAGCTTTGTATGCCAGCGTTCGTTCTTTCTCACAATGCTCAAGGTACATAGGAAATCCTGCACTTCTGTTCATTTAAACGGCCAGTGACCATGTAAGATTTATTTTAAATTTTTTTTGCTATAGATGGGGAGGGCACTATGAAGATTGGAAACATTTTTTTTCCTGTTCCCCAAATATCTGTTACATGTACTGTTGAAATGGGGCAGGTTTATTGGAAGGCAAATGTTGCAGCTATCAAACATAAGCTACACTTCTTGGCTGCCAAATGTGAGTGATTGGCATAAGCTGCTTATTTCAAAATGTGTTAATTATTCACAGTTTCTGCAGAATTGTTTTCCTTCACACATGATTGGTGGCTGTGATGACCATTTTGATGAGCTGCTTATAACATTATTAGGGTGTTTTTGTTATTTGTTTTGCTTTCTGGGGCCTTGCGGGTGGGTATGCTTCTCCATCACAATTAAAACATGTTTCTTACATGCCTAAAGCCAGAAACTGAAACACACCATTTACCAAGTCTACCTACTTTCACTAGGTGCTCATAAATGTAAGTTATGCAAGTTCATGAATAATGATACATTAAGTGTGCTCTTTAGGACATTAAAAGTTAAGTACTGTGGTTCAGCAAAAAATATTACACAGAAAAAGATTTGTGGGGCAGAAGGAGTTTAAGGATGAGAGCATAACATATATATCATGTATTGTTTATGACTAAACAAAAATGATAGAAAGGTACACTGTATCCATAACTGCAATTTCTTGCTTGGGCTTATTACAAGCTTGTGGCGTAGTGGAAAATTCTGAAGTGCAGGCATTCTTCCTGACAACCCCATAGCCAGGGACCCATAGCCATGCCCTTTTGTAAGACTATATAACAAAAGTGCATTTTTGACCAGTGCAGACATTATTTCTTCAGTAACAAGCCTGCTTTCCCCCCTCAACCACTGCTTTGTCTAACATCCAACTTGATGAAAAGTTCTGTTGGACTCAGAGGCCTTGGAATATTCCAAAATAATGGGCAGTTTAACCCTTAGCCTTGCCTGCTAATGCAACCCGCCTCTTCCTATCCTTAGCTTATTTGGTTGGATTGTAAAGAAAGTTTATTTATTTGGAGGAGGATTAGGCAATAACACCCCAAGAGATAAAATCATTGACATCTTATTGTAATTATTTGTATGGTTTTAATAGATGTTATATATGTATATCGTTTTAATTCTATCAATGTTTAATTGGTTTTCAATGATAGTTTTCTCTTTGTTGGCTTGTTTTTAATCTGTCAGCCACCTTGAGTCCTGTCAGGGAAAAAGGCAGGGTTTAAATAAAAATATTATACTAATAATCAACCATACTGTGAAATAAGTGGTGATGCTGCTTTCTCACTTATCCCGGCTCCATTACAATACTTACTTCTGTAACTGTGTTCATTAAGTTATTATATCAGCTTTGGAAGTTAAACTGGATCTCTTGGTTCCAAACAAACTATTATTTTAATATGTAGAATGACTTACAAATAATCGTTTTTCATCCATTATTATCACAGGTGGCAAAACTTTTGTGCTTGAATCAGGACTACACCAGACTTTGGGGGTGTGGCATGACATGGTGCTGATGATGAGTCCTTAGCCGGACTATAGATTTATGAAACCAATAAATTTCATAGATGTAAGGGCTAGATCTTCACATTTTGGGTAACTCAGCATGTTGGGAGGCCACCACCGATAGGAGCTTCACTTCACTTCAATTTAAAACCAGCACCAGCACCTGCCCCTTAAAAGCATCCCCGGGTCTGGCAGGAGTTGTGCCAGTGCGGGGCCCCTCAAGTCCCTTGGGACCTTGGCGGGTGTCCAGGCTTGGCTTGATTGACCAGAAATTAAGGAATCTTCAGTTTTGTGTCCATACAAATAGAATGGTAGCAGGTCCCTCATATTTAAGGTACAGTGCAGAAAATGGAGGCTTTTGCTAGGGAAGAGTATGTTTTTAAAGGAATGATTTGGATTAAATTATTTATACAAGGCATCTACCCATCCTTGTTTCAATTTGCCTCTAGATGTTTGAGGCCAATGTGCTAAGAGTCACAGCTGCTGAGTTCACATGTTACATTATTCACATAAGTGCAGTTCACTTGATAGACTGAACTTGTGCTACTCCTGCCATCAGTTATTTCCCAATCCAGAGGGTATCTGTTGTGCATTTACATACTATTTGACTTAAATTGACTGAAATTATCCCCTTTGGACCATTTTACATTAGCAAGATTGTTGGAATATATCCTTTACCAGGTGTGCCATCTGCTGCCCATAGCCATATATCCCTCCAGTGGAAAGCTGAGAAACCAAGTCATCCCTGCAGCCACATTAGTCTTTTATCTATTTGAAAGATTATGCTCCAGGAACTTGCGTAGCACATGGTGAGAAAGTTTCTTTTTCTTTATTTAAACCATTCTACGTTATTCTTTTATGCAGTCATTTTTCGACATGTTTTTGTTTCCATAGGTTCACATTAATAACTTGAGTACTCATTTCAAAGAGGTAGCAGAATAATATGATTGAATAATTTCTATCATAAACTAGATCCATAATTCTGTTACTGTACATATATTCTATATCTATCTATCTAAGCTGAAATTGCATATCATTTTTTTCTGGAATGTTTATAGAATTTCCACTCGTATGCTTTATGCAAGTTTCTTCATCCTACGCCCCCCCCCCCTTTTGGGATGGAGGCAGGGCCTGCTATCTTCAGTCGCATGGATTTTAACTATAGGTTACCTAGGAACACTGGATTGATTCTAAACACTAGAATGGTGAACTTTGACCTCCTTCATAGCAGATGGAACATTTAGTGAGCAACTGGTCATGTGTAATGTTAACTCTTAGCAACTAACAAAGACACAACATATGCCCTGTGCTTTGCACAGGCTGGAAATAGATGTTATTAAAATTGCATCCTCCAAGCACTATACAGTTGTAACATGAAATATTATGTTCATTAGAATGGAGTAACATTTCCCTGTATTGCCTTTGCAACAACTGCACAGCATGTTTTTAAAATGAACATTAACAGACATTACACATAGCCACAGTTGTCAGTGTTTAATTAAGGAGGGTCTCTGCAATGTAGAATGTCACTGTTTGTAAATGTGTTATAAAAGGTTCAAATTAAAATGCTGTACAATTAGTTTGCATGACAAAATGACTTTGCAAGACCCCTACAATAGACAATTTAGAGAAATAACTATTCTGTGTTTAAAATACTAAAGGAGCAACAATTTAAGCAGATGGCAGTGGCTTTCCTCTTGATTATAACTTTGAGGCATGCTTTACTAAATGGAATCAGCGGGGTTCATTAAGGTCCCGTTTGATGTATCAGTATTATAAAAATACCATGTTAATTATCCTCAAACGTTGCAAGTTACCTCCATTTTCCTGCAATCAGAAGATGAGAGAAACCCTGTGAAGCAAATTAGTCCTAATTGAAAGAAGACTGATTAATATTTAAATAAGGCATTGTGTGAGGGATTCTGCCATGAGAAAAATAGGCTGAACATCTGAATTAATTGCATAGCAGGTTAAATTAAATTTCATATAACGGGTTGGAAGATGAGTTGGCACAGTGCTTTAGCAAGGAACACAATGGCTGAAATACCCGTCTTTTCTTCCACTCTTGGCTGGATTCCATCAAGGTCCTTGTAGCCCTTACCTCTTTGTTGTCCCTCTTTCAATGCAAACAAAGGTACTAACAGAAAATTGCAACTACATTTTTTAAAAAAATGTTAATCCTCCCCCTTTTTAGAGGAAAATGGAGGGAGGGGAGAAAACACCTGTCTACATTTTGTCTATTTCTCTTCCATGTTAGCTGCAAAACTAGGAAATATCAGTATCTTTCTTTCTTTTTCCCCACCCCTCTGTTCCACATTTAATGAGGATTGATGACATAAAATGCTAATGGCTGGAATTTAGTTAGAATTGTGCTATTAGTGGGTTATCACTGTCTGACATTTTCATGTACAGGAGCATACATGTGGAGCCTGTTTAAAGTGATTGGGTTACTTAAGGGTCCCTGTTAGGGATATTTAATCCAACATAAATTACTTATGCACTTTGGTAGTGTTCAAAGAGAGAGTGTCACGTTGTACATGTTGGCAGTTTTCCAGTCAAGAGCTGTTAATTACTGTATAGCTCGTGAATACATTTTGTGGCAATAGAAAGTGGGGAGGGGGGCAAAGGAAGAGAGGAACTCTGTATCCATGGTCTGTTTTACTGAAAAACTGGCTAGGTGAGAGTGCAGGGGGCAACAGAAAATTACACTGAAGTCATTTTCACCCTTAGGAGTTACAATGCAGTTTGTTTTCATGTTGAAAATAAAAACAAATGACAGTACAGCTCCCTAAGGGGGAGAGTACTTTAGCTTTAAAGAATCCCTGCCAAAAACAAGCCATTATCTATTTGTTTAGCGATAATAAAAAAAGATCTTCTCTAAAGCTTTATTTCAGAGGCTCACATGTTTGTAAAGTTCAGGGTTTGCTACGATACTGTTTGCTTATCAAATTGCATACAAGTGATAACTCAGGAAATTGTGCATACAACGTATCTACCATTTCTTTTAAGTGTATAACTATAAATGTATAACCAAGTTCTCTTAACATTGTTGAACTTACATTAGTAAATTAGTTTTCATCCCTCAGTACAAGGGATGGGATGGGGGTGGGGAATAAGCAAATGTTGGTTGATATAGTTACACAACTTAACCTTGGCAAGTAGAAATACCACTGACCAACTAAATATATTTAACATGCAGTCACATAGATCATGTTACTCTATTAGCAGGATAAAAAATATTATTGTTTTAGCAAGCTATCTGAGCACTGTGCAGATAAAGGGTCTTTTTCTGCCCTTCATATTCGTAAAATGGAAATGAGGGGAGCTAACATTTGTCCTAAAGTAGTATCTTTCTTTCACATTGTAGTCTAACATTTCTATTACTTGCGGAGTTGTCCATAGAAATTCCTTATCATGAACACATTTCATTTTCTGTCTGTATTTTGAAAATAGCTTTGGGCACAAAATATGCAATATTATGATTATGCAAGGAAACTGTTCTTTGCATGCATCATTTATAAAGCTGGGAGGGGGGCTTTTCCAGCAATTTTACAGATACCTTGCCCAGCTAAACACAGACTGTGAGCTGTAGAAAATCTAACCAGCTGTTTAATAAGTTAACATACACTTGTTATGGGTCATCTTCTCTGTGAACAGTTCTATTTCCTGTTTTGCAATTCATCAGAATCAGTATAAGGTCATCCAAGTAAGTTCAGGTTATGTCTTCTCTCTAGCTGAGAATGATTTTTCTGTGCTTTTTCTTTTTTGCAAGCTATTAAACATGTGAGGAGCAAGGGTGCCAGTCTCCAGCAACCCAGTACCTATTGGTACCCAAAAACATGGGCCTGGCAACTGAGGAAGAAACTGGTTCCTCTTCCTCTGATGTATGCTGCTGTTAGCTAAATTTGGCATCAGCATAACTTGTTGAATGTGTCCCACCTATTAATTCTGTTGCTTCACTTTATCTAACCCAATTACTATTTCATAACTGAGATAATGGCCTGGTTGGCATGGCACTGTAAGCCACACTATGGCTTGCCAGGACTGTGTTAATGTGTGGCTCCCAGAGACAGAAGCTCATAGCCACTTCGCTCATAGCCCCAGTTTCCTTTACTGCTGCACTGCATGCCAACTGAACCTGGGCTCATGGCTAAACTCTCCTCAGTAACCTCCAACTTTAGCCAAGAACGAAGCTTGGCTACCGCTCATGGTTAGTTGGATTGAAATAATAGGGACTCTTTAGATCCCTTTCCCACCTTGGGTTTGTAAAGTGCCTGAATTTTTGCTAGAGTGTGTGATCTAAGACAGGTTTGTCTTACAATGAAGACTAGACTGGTTGTTGATTAAGATGTCCCAAAGCAGAAGCGTTGGAAATGATTGGTGGTTGTTGTTGCTATTCAGCTGCTGCAAGAGCATGGGGCTTTCCATGCTTTCCCTCTAGGGCTGGTCAAAAATATATACTGCCATTTTTCCCCCAAAAAGCTATTTTGTGTGTGTTAACTTTACAAGAAGTCTAAAAACAAATACTTTTATCTTTCAATACCTGTATTAATTACAAAAAATGTATTAGTTAACTTATGAAATGATCAAACACTTTTTTGGGGTGGGGGGACAAGGGTATAGAAATTTAATAAATAAAAATAAAATAAAGCAGCCCCCATTCCTACCCTATTAAATAAATGACACCATAATGAAATTAGAAAGGTACACTGCCACCAGCACAGTTGTATTTGTGGTTTCATATGGATGATTTACTGGTATTTTTATTATTGGATTTTATTCTTGTTTTAAATTGCATCAGGACCCCTTTTTGTGGGAAGCAATACATAAATTCAATACACCTAACCATTAAGGAAGGTTTGTAAACTGGAATAAAATAAACTGACTGACTGTGAGCAAATAATAGGTGGCTATTGGCTGATCTGTTAACTTGTGGTCCACATCTACATAGTTCACCTCAACCTGTTGCTTGAGGTATTTTTTCATCAGGCAGGGAAAAAAAGAACCTGGGGCAAGGGATGGAGGGGGATGTAAAGTGCAAGAGGCAGGCAAGAACCATCAGTAACTGTCTGCCAAATGTTCATTGAATGGAAGAAGTAAGCCATTTGCTTTATATGTGAATGGGGATGACATGTGCATAATGACCCTTGTGGATTGCTTGGATCTTTGGGCACTAGCCCCGATTCTACAATTAAAACCAATTGGTTTTCTCTATATTGGCTAGCTTTCCCTTCAGTTGGTAGAAGAGGAGAAACCCCTGTCCTTTTTTGGCTTCTTCTAACAGTGCCTGCCCTTTCCTCACTATTAAGTGTTAAACAAGTCTGTTAGTTTAACCTGTACTAAGCTGCAACCTTGGTCTACAGCATGTGCAGGCTAAAGTATCTATGGGATAAACAAATACATGAGGACAAAAAACCAGCAATACAGGAACCCAGAACCACTTTAAAATTCAAAAATATCCACAGCGGCCTAAGTACCAAAGTCCCACATTGACAGACACTTCAAAACAATTCACTAAAAGGACCTTTAAAAGGGTCAATGGTTGCAACTTAATATTCAGGCACTACTGTGCTTGGATTGGCCTGTGGTTTTTCACTTGAAAGCCATGGGGGTTAATTATAGTAGTACAGCTTTATATTATAAAAAATAACCGAGACAGCTTTTTTTTTTTACTAATTATTATTTAAATTTCAACTTACTGATTATTAAAGTTATTTTAACTACAGTATTATTTATGGAAGCTATGGTAATATGCAACCAGAGTATCTGCTCTGCTATTGCACCATAATCTGTAACTAGGGGTCCCACTTATTCTAGCTTTCCTTCTGGAAAAGAAAAGGCAAAATTTATCTAAGGATGAATCTATTGATGATTACGAACTGAAGTTCATTCATAGACAATTCATCATTTAATGCAAGAACTGATTCTCACAAGCCTATTCATAACTAAATTACTTCAGCTCCTGATGACATGCAGCTGAAAATCGAAGTTGTCTCCCATTGAAAAATATTATGTTTCAAATGATGCCTGTTCAGAAGAAGAATGTGCCTGTGGCATTTGATCTCTGGAGGCTCTTTACACATATAAGCTTTAATTTGTAGCAACCATGCACATAGAAATTCTCCTAAGAATATGGACTGACAAGAGACCACCAAGAGCCAGTGTGGATGGTTAAGAAAGCCATATGGTACAGTGCATCCAGGAACACAGCTCCTCATAATTTACAAGGTGATTCATAATGAAGTATACAGTTTCCATTCACGATAAATGTTCTTGTTACGGACTTTCAGCTTATCAATGCTGAAACACTGCAAACAGTGTTTACTTCTGGGTTTGCCACCCATGCATGCACAGAAGCGATCTGCGCACATGCGCAGAAGAGCTCAATCGTGCCATGCACATGCAGAGAAGAGGTGTTTTAGTTGTGGACTTTTTAGGGTGTGAATGGCACCCTGAAACGGATTAAGTCCGCAACTAGAGGTACCACTGTACTTCTTTATGAATCACCCTGTACTTTGCATGTATAGTATTAACATTCCATATTAAAATGGGCCTGCCACTTAAAACTAGGGTATCAGGGCCAATATTGTAGCCTGCCAACACATGTGGATGGATGTAGGAGGGGGGTTGCCTGACCAAGCATTTCATAGAAGAATGACTGCCAAAATATGTGTCATTGTCTGTATCTTGTATTTGTCTAATAGAATTGAAGAACTTGATTAAAATAAGCACCATAATGTACAATGTCTCTACTAAAAGACAAAGATTCACTGTTCCAAACCATGGTTATGAACAGCTGCCTAACTGTGAGAATTCCCCCCCCCCCCGTTTTCTTTGTAATGCCTGGTGATTTGCTTATCTTCACATTTGTTGAAAGATGTAATTAGAACATTTATTTCGTGAACAGCTTTTAATGCACAGTCAATAGTATCTGTGGTTATCTTAAAATGAAACAGTTATTACAAAGAGCTTATTGTTAAAATTAGGGACTGCAGATGCAAAGTTGTATTGTTTATTCTAGTTCTTTCTGTGCGCTCTGTAAGTTCTTATAACATGGTAAATTGTATCATCCTTGTTTGATTTCTAATCCTAGATGATTAGCACTGTTCACAAACTCAGACCCCTTAAAAAGGTTATAGGTGATAAATTTGCTGACCATAGAAATGATCAGACACTGGTTACTGAAATTTCTGACAGATATCGTATACAGTTGTACCTTGGGTTAAGAACTTAATTCGTTCCAGAGGTCCGCTCTTAACCTGAAACGGTTCTTAATCTGAGGCGCACTTTCGTTAAGGGGGCTTCCTGCTGCCGCTGCACCACTGGCGTGCGATTTCCGTTCTTATCCTGGGGCAACCACTTCCTGGTTAGCGGAATTTGTAACCCAAAGCGTCTGTAACCCGAGGTACCACTGTATAGAGTGATCACAGCATTGCATTTAATGTAGTTTAGGTGGCCATCCCATTTCCATTTAAATCACAGGAAGCAATGAGAAACCTTTAAAATTAATGTATGTTTATTGTTAACTTCAGCAAATATAATTGCACTGAGTGACTACAGATTACCCAACATAGAGACACAAGTGATTTGTTTGGTGGTCTGTCTGTTCTTTAATACATCAACTTGATTCCTGTAATTTATTCCACCTTGACTTTCGGTTTAGATTATTGCAGTGTGTTTCAGTTGTAGCTATCTTGGAAGATAGCTTGGAAAAGTACATATGGAAAAACCGAGTCTCTAATCTTGTTAGGAAGCATTAGCCATAGGGAACAGGTTACCCCAGTTCTTCAAAAACTTCACTGACATTGTTACTTCCAGGTCAAATTCATGTTATTTAGACTGATCTTTAACGACGTATGTTGGCCATTACCTGTGGAACTATTTCTTAGGCTTGTTTCCTAAACTCCAAGAAAGGCAGTGCACTCAAACACCCTTTCAGTATTTTTTAATCCTTGCTTTCAATTGGAAATGACCTTTAACCTCTAAAGAAGCATGTGTGTGGGTGTCAGTCAGATCTTGCTCTTAGTTTTAAAGCAAATCTCCTGTTTCTTTACAAATAAAAAAAGAAAGTAACGGAATTAGGCAATGTTGTGTAAATTACAGTTTTTTCTTTGGAAACAGTTTCAAAGAAGAAACTGTAAATTACAGTTTCTTTTTTGAAGAGAATCAGCAGAGGTAAGAATAACAACGGATCTATGAAGGAAGTATTCAAATTACTGAATGTTTTGCAAAACATACATACTACTTACTAGGCAGAAGATCTCTAAGCTGTTTACAAAGGGCAATCCAAAAGATTCATTAAAGCACACGGATAAAAGGTAACATTTAAAATAATAATAATATGATATTTAAAACTATAAATAAAACCATCAGTTTAAAAAGTCATTGTGCTTATTAAAGATCCTTGTTGGCCACATTGGTCAGAAATGTACATATGCTCTTCATTTACTTCTCATAATGTTGATTTTCAACAGTGACTTGCTAGCGGGTATTAAGTCACTCTTGCATTGTTTGGTCCCATGCTATAAAAGTTACACCTATAAACTAGAGCCATGTGCATCATGTGACAAATACAGTTGTTCTCCATCTTTACCTCCCATATATCAGATGCTAAGTAACCTATAAATTGTGCCATAGAATTGATATTTTTGTGGGGTTGACTCCATAAATGTTTAATTCAACACTTCTGCTGAAATAGCTGACAGTTTTGGGGAAAGTTCACTGTTTTAAATGGACCTTTGATCTTGGTTTATTATAGCGGTTCTTATATTTGTGTGACGGATCCTGTGTCAGATACCAGGAGCGATGTATGAAAGGAAGATCTGGTTGCCCAGAAAAACATGTTGAAACTATATGAATAGCATTCTGCAGATTTTTCTTTCAGTGTGCAGCTACATAATTCCTCAAAACATAAGCCCAGACACCAAGTTACTTGACCCTGTCTTGTTGAAGATGTTTGTCACAAAATAACCTCTAATACTATGGGTTCATAGCAACAAGGTAGTAGGATTATGGCCTACTCTCTTCAAGACATCTTTGAAGTTGGCAGAGTATCTTTAATTTTATTTCAGCTTTGGGATTTAGATGTGAGTGCTTAGGAAGCTATTAGCTTGGGTGGATTCCAACACAGTAAAGAATAGGACTAAAAATCTCTAATAGCATACATGTTGAGAGAGTGTAGAGTACTTGAGTTGATAGAAGGTGTCTGTAAACCAGCTGTGGTGGTGAGTGGCCTTTGTGGTCCTGGGGACTAGGTGTTGAGCTTCCGTGCAAATTCACACTCTGCAGATGTTAGGCAGAGAAAGCATGAGGCGGTTTAAGTCTGCCCTGCCTCTCCATCAACCTGTCTTTGAGCACCCACCCTACCCACGTATAGGCATTGTTGGTTGCTGCTGGAGTCCAAGTAGGAATTTTTGGCTACCAGCTGATTGGTCTTGCTAGTGTGTTTTTCTACCTACTCTGTATTGATTGGGTGGCAGATTTAATTAGCTTTTTTGTGGGGGGCGGACACACAGCTGTTAAATAGGTTAAATAAATGTGACCCAGTTCATCCAACCTTGTCTCCTGCTTTCTTATTTCCCTGTTTGGTCAAAATAACGGGACTAAAATTCTACTACAGAATGTGTTGAGAGAGTATACGATTAAAAACAGAGCTCTATGGATTCATGGGTTCGTAGAAGATGTCTAAAAGATTTTGATGCATTGGACTTGTTGGACAGAGGTTGCAGTTGGAGATAATACATTAATGCTGCAGAAACATATAACTAACTAGATGTTACTACTAAATCTACATCTGCATATTTTTTGAGCTACTGTTGGATGATACAAGCATCTGATTATGAGGGAAAGCATATAACTGTATTCTTATCTTTGAGAGATCCTTCTAATAAGTGTTTTTGGTAAACGTGTGTGTCAGGGGTTCAGGAGCAGAGGCGAGGGCAAGGGAGGAAACAGAGAGCGAGGGGGAGGAGGCAGAAGAAAGGATGAGTGATGACGACGACCCGAGATCTCCGAGTCTTTCCAGTGAATCAGAAGATTCACAAAAAGGAGCACCAGTGGCCAGGGCAAGGGGGGAGACTAGGGGGACACCCCAGGAAGATAGAGCCAGAGGGGACTCAGAGGGGAGCAGTTGGAAATCGGGACCAGCGTCACCGCCAGAGAGTAGGAAAGAGGAAGAGCGCCAGGGATCAAGCGCTGGCAGCTCGCAACAGGAGGGAGGGCACAAGTCAGGAGTGACCACACCTTCATCGGGGAGCGAAGTGACGGTTAGACGGAAAGTGGAAGGTTGGGCGCGCGTGCCAAGTTCAAATGCACAGGAAGGTGGCGCAGTAGGCAGCCCGGAAAGGGAGCCAGGTCCTAAAGCCTGGCGCAAGGAGACAGGAGAGTCAGGGGGGTCAGCGTCAGAAGAATCCCGGAAGGAAGAGACCCAGGGGGGCAGAGGGACCCAGAGGAGAACTGTCAGGCGGAAAAGGTGGAGCAGGGCTAGGATATTAAGTTGGTGCGCAAGGGGCGGAGACTCAGACGGAGCTTCGTCGATCTAAGCATAAGACGTAGAGTTGCGCGCAGCAGCTTGAGAATGGAGACTGTAACTCAATAAAGACTTTTATTTAATGATCGCTGGCTGGAGTGATCCTCTGTGAGCTGGGATCTGGAAGCAACCCTGACAGTGTGCTTCACATTGTGATGATCTTCTCTGTTGGCATTTGATGTTTATTTATGGTAGATTTGTTTTTGGACACCAGTGTTTTAGATTCATGACAATTCTTCTCATATGGTAAAATGACAAATTTCAAGATGTAGAATGTACTATTGAAGAACTCAAAGGGATCAATGATGTTTTAAGTTCTCAAACACAGGGCTAAAGTGGCTTGAACTTTATCTGTACATGCTTTATGATGACAGCAGATTCCAGATCTGGGTCTAGTGAAGAAGTTTCATTGATTTTCACTTCCTGGACTCAGCTACACTGGCAAACAAAAAGTGTGTACACACACACACACACACACACACACGTGTGTGTGTGTGTGTGTGTGTGTGTGTGTTATATGTATTATAACACTGTGACACTAGATGGTGCTGTGGAGTCCCATTTTTGCTAAGCGAATTACTCATGCAAAGTTTAACAAACGCGTTTAACAAACTGAAACAGTTCTTTGATGTGTCTAGATCCAGCCCATCTTTGCTGGCAAGTGCATTACCCTAAAGCATGTAGGCTTAATTGAGGGTCAACAATGTATTCTAAATAGGGAGATAATGGGTTGCCTTACTATGCTGAATGCTTAACTCTCAATAAGAATGGGTTGTTTTGGCAATCAGGCAGTTCAGCCTAGGTTGTTAGGGGTCCTAAATCTAAAATTCTGTGTGTGAAAGCCAGTGTGGTATAGTGCAGAGTGTCAGACTAAGACCTGGGAGACAAGGGTTCTAGTCCCCACTTGACTGTGAAGCTCACTGGGCGACCTTGGGCCACTCACAGTCTCTCAGTCTAACCTACTTCACAGAGTTGTTGCAAGGATTAAATGGAGAGGGAAGAGAAACTATGTTTGCCACCTTGAGCTGCTGGGAGGAAAGGTAGAACCTATATGAAATAAATGAATGTATGTATGTTTATGTGCCACTCCTTCTCAAAGGGTTAGGCAAGCAATGAGAATGGAAGCATACATGACAGTCTGTGACTGTCTGTGCAATTTATGGTGTTGAGAAGTTGCTTAAAGCTGTCAGAACTATTGGAGACTGTATTTTGGTGGGGGCAGGAGATGAAGACAAGGGGGCTTCTTGCATTATGGATATGTTTACCTCTTCGTGCTGTAAACCTCCGTGCAGCAGGCTTTCTCCTCCTGCCAAAGACTCCTGGGAAAGTTTGGGGGGGGATAGCAAGAAAAGGCTAAAGACTTTTTTGATTCCTCTTCCCTTCTCAGCAGCACAATCATGTCTTTAGATTTTAATGATTTTGTAGCTTGCAAAAACTTTACCATATATATAAACCAAGAGTGATATCAGGTTGTCATATTCAGAGTGCACCCATTGAAATGAACCCTGAATATGACTTAGTTGTTATCACCCTAATATTATGTTTTTTTAAACATATTTACCCCCACTTTTTAGGATGTTGCAAGGATTTTAAACATTTGGCACAATGAAAGAGAGTGAGCTGAAATATATTTTAGCCAAGCAATCATTTTAAAATTTTCATACTTTCGACAGTGACTTTTATGCATGAAGTAAGGTAGGATGAATGGCCTACTTCTGTCTGTTTTCATTACTCCATTATTTCTCTGTGCTGCTCCATCTTTTTTTACTCTCTATGCCTTGTGGGATATTAAACTTTCTCTAATTATTTCAATAAGATCAGGGTTTATCGATTTTTAGGGTATCATTTGCTTGTTCCCTAATAAAACCTGGCTCTGTGCTGAAAGCCAACAAAGTTATTTAAAAACAAAACAAAATAAAAAACCACCACTTTTTAGTAAAATAGATTAGAGTATATATTTAAAGGCCAAAATTATATCACATGTAGTTTTTCTTTCCTGTTAAAATAAGAGCCTCATTTGTTCTAAAGGCTAGTAAGTATTGCCGTTTTGGTGTTTCAAATAAAAAAAATATTTAGGTTATGTGGCAAATTTCAAATATTAAGTGAACCTTTAAAATGAGTAAATAGGGGACATTGGAATTTAAAAAGAACAAAAGCAGGAACTATCAGTAAGTTTGTGTAGCATTGAAAGTTCAGTGCAGCTAACTGATTTTCTTACTTTTCATAATAAACATATTCCCTTAAAAATAACAGTGAAGATGGATTAGGACTGGAATAGGCAGCATACAATCTTCAAAACTTCATACACCCATTTATTATATCTTACATTTATTTTTGCACCAGCCACCAAGGGCTTCTGCATAAATTGGATCTCGTTAGTTCCTGCCTTGATGGCAGATTTGGCTCAAGTGCATGGAATTCATTGCACTTATGATACCACGTTAGGATGGTGGCTGACTGTGAAACCCTCAGGTAAATTCAACCTGTCTGCCTCGTCTTGCTCTCCCAAGGCCAAAGACAGTGATTCATATACATGATTATGCCTTCAAGACTTCATCAGATATGAATGATGACACAACATATACACACTGGATAGCCCTACCTAGATAAAACACGGCAAAAAAACATAGATAACATCTTAGTTTGGGCTTTGTAGGCCACCTGTAGACTACAACCACCCAGTAGCAGATGGTGTTGGGGCAGTGGGGCTGACCTAACCTCTGGTTAGTGGCATCATTGCTGCTTACCAGGCAGCTAGAGGGAGTAAGGTAACAGTGTCATTCATGCATGGCAAGCACACTGCGGGGACACCAGATTGGCTCCACCAGTGCATTTGCACCACAGCCAACTCACTGCCCCCTTGCCCCCTCTACCTCCTAGTAAGCAGCAGCAAAACAACTGATTGGAGGGCAGCTGAGCACCCTCCAACCCACCATATTATCTGCTGCTTCAAGCTTCACTAGGAAATCCTTACAATCATAAAATATATGCAGTGTAATATATCTATCTATCTATCTATCTATCTATCTATATCTTGATGACTGCTCCATGGCATTTGATAGGTCTTCTGCCTTGAGATTATTTTAAGTACATGAGTTTGGAATTGACTTTATGGACATGTAATACATGTGCTAAACATTAGCTATCTTGTCCTTCTCCCATTGTCCCATGGTAGTTCGAATTAATTATTATAACAGATTTTAGTTTGGATATAGACTACATGGTGTTTAAAGATTTTTATCACCTCAGATTTACATTATTTGGGGCAGTACTTGGGCACTGTAATAGATGAATATAATTCACGTTGACATTTAAAAAGCATAGTTTATGTAGATTCTGCTAAATAATACCATAGCTTTGTTAAAAAAAATAATGGAAGCAAACTTGATGCCTGGATAAAAACCGCATTACTGTTTTTGATCAAGGCTTAAATGTTTACACATTGGGTGTTTTAACTAATGTACACAGACATCGTTTTAAGACTAACTGTGGAATTGTGCTACCACTGACTGGAGTGCAAAGGCAATTGAGCTTGAAAATTGAGTAAAACTATACAAGCTCGTTTCTCTCTGTCTTTTGTTTTTAGCAGACATTGACATCCTACTTAACTTTCAGAAAAGATTTAAAACTATTTCCCAAAATCCTTGAGAAGATATGGAAAGCAAGCCTGTCCCTTCATGTCTCCACATAGTTTATATGTAGGATGTAGGCATGTGTTGTTGGACTTCAACTTCCATTAGCACCAGCCAGCACTCCCAGTGGTCAGGTGACCAAGGGAACATGGGAGGCATGGATCAGCATGTTGGCTACCCTTCATTAAAACGCTTGTTTTTACTGAAGGCACTACTTCCTTACTTTGAAAGTTCTTTACAACCTTGCCTCTCATCTGTCTATGGTCATATATTGATACATCCCTGCTTTTGGCCATGCTTCTCCAACTTCATCAGCCCAAAGGCCCCATCTTTTATTAAACAGTTCTTATTCTCCTCAGTGCCCATTGTACCTTGGACACCCTCCTAGAGTTCTTAGTTGTGCTATTTGCCTCTTTTTTCTCAATTCCTCGTGCATAAATCTACCATTATCTGTGAACAGGGTCCACAAATTCACTTTTCATCTTGTGGCAAGCGCAAGGTGGGGGTTAATCACTGACCATATGCTAGACTTTGAAGCACGTAGAAACACTGCTTTGGGGTACCTCTGAAACTGAGCTGTTTTGCAAGGCTGAAGAACCTCTGTCTTCCTCCCAGGGCAAGGGAGGTGTCTCTCTGCAATGTCTTTATTTTTATTTTTAAAATATTATACCTTCATCCAGGCTTCATCTTACCTCCAAAAGGATTTGAAGGCAGCTAACAAATCAAGAAAAGCTATAAACCATATTAAAAATAAACATATTAACACAATATAGTTAGCAGAAAACAATACCTAGGGATAATTTTTTTTAACCCTTTCAAATTAAACAGGAAAAATGTTTAATTTAAACAATAAAGGTAAAGGTAAAGGTACCCCTGCCCGAGCGGGCCAGTCTTGACAGACTCTGGGGTTTGTGCGCCCATCTCACATCTATAGGCCGGGGGCCAGCGCTGTCCGGAGACACTTCCGGGTCACGTGGCCAGCGTGACAAAGCTGCATCTGGCGAGCCAGCGCAGCACACGGAACGCCGTTTACCTTCCCGCTGGTAAGCGGTACTTATTTATCTACTTGCACCCGGGGGTGCTATCGAACTGCTAGGTTGGCAGGCGCTGGGACCGAGCAGCGGGAGCGCACCCCGCCGCGGGGATTCGAACCGCCGACCTTTCGATCGGCAAGCCCTAGGCGCTGAGGCTTTTACCCACAGCGCCACCCGCGTCCCTGTTAATTTAAACAATACCTAGGGATAATTTTTTTTAACCCTTTCAAATTAAACAGGAAAAATGTCCAGCCAAAGCCCTCTTTAAATAACCAAGTTTTTACTGGTCTCCCAAAACAGTGAAGAGGAAAGAACATCAGCTGACAGAGAGCAGGTACCACTTCCGCTAAACTTTGCCTCTGGTAGCTGCCAGCCTCTAAGAATCTTAAGTAGAGCCTCCAAGGATCAAGTGAACATACAGGGAGGAATTTCTGAAATAAGGTTGTCCTTCAGGTACCCGGTTCCAACCTAAACTTAACGGCTTGGACACCAGCAACTTGAATTGAACCCAGAAACAAGCAGGCAACAGTTACAGATCAAATGGGACAGGACTTCAAAGTGTCTTCAACTCTTCTAGTGGTTGCAGGTGTGATCTTCTTGCCCCCATCCCGAAACTAAGAGAAGAGGAGGGTAGGATTGTTCCTTCAGTTGTGCTGAATTTTAGAGGCACCAGGAAACACCTCTTTTGGAATTCCTTCAAAGTATAATCCACAAGTGGAGAATGCTGTTGCACACAGGTTCTACTTACGTACAGGCTTCCCTTGAAAATCTGGTTGGCCACTATAAGAGCAAAGTGCTAAATAAGCTGGGACTTTGGCCTGATTCAGAAGGGCTCTTCTTATATTTTTAACTGCAGGATAAGCCTCAAGAGCATATAATCAGTGATGGGGACTTTGGGAGGGGGGAAGAGAGTTGGCGATGGCCACATTTTGGCTGACAGCAAGGCCATTCTGCATTTGCTGGTTGAAGTTCTCCATCCTCAACTGAAAATACACATTTCTTCTTTACTCCCTTGTTGCTCTTGTCTGTCTCCCTCCCATCCATCTGTTGTCACAGGAGCTTTGCCAGGAAAAACAAGCTGGAAACCCTAGCAGTGTGTAATTGTTAAGTGGAATAAAGGATACAGAGCAGTAAGATTATGCATTTAACAGTAACAGTAATTTGAGGTGAAAATAGGTTGCTTTGTCCTATTCAGCTGTTGACGTTTTTTGCAAAATTGGGTGGGCTGGAGTGTGTACTCTTATGGGACAAAACTCAAAAGTAGGTGAGTGTCAATTTAAACTATGTGTGGAAGTTACTTTGCTTCAGGCAAAGCTCTAATCTATAGAGCAAGCATTTTAGCAAAATAAAACTAGTAGGTTGAAATGCTAGTTTATGCCTGGTAGGTAGCCTATGAACTACTTAGTGCATGGGGTGTGTGTGTATAAAAGGGGTGAATAACTGGCTTAATTAGACATCTTAGGAACATAGCACCTAAAGCACAAGTGTAAAAACAACTTTTTTCTGCTTGCTCTTTTATTTTGTGGTGGTCATAATGAAAAATAAAATAAAGTTATTGAGAGCTGAAGTAGAAGGGGAAACCAAGTAGTTTTTTCCATTCACCTTATTACTGAGCTGTGGTTACATGAACTTCCTTTTTTCTGTTATCAAAACCTCTCAGCTAAATGTCAGTTAAATATGCTAAATAACCAAACTGTTTCAGGCACAAAGAAACAACATAGAGGTACCTGTGCTTGATTGATTATGGAAGGCCAAGATATACATGTAAAGTGTAGTGACTGGTGCATTTTGCATTCCTCTTTTAGTTAATAATAGTTGTAACATTCATAAAAAATATTTTCCAGTGTTTAAAACAATAGTAAATAAATAAATAAATGTTGTTGTCAGGGGTTTAGGAGCAGAGGCAAGGGCAAGGGAGGAAACAGAGAGCGAAGGGGAGGAGGCAGAAGAAAAGATGAGTGATGACGACGACCCGAGATCTCCGAGTCTTTCCAGTGAATCAGAGGATTCACAGAAAGGAGCACCAGTGGCCAGGGCAAGGGGGGAGTCTAGGGGGGCACCCCAGGAAGATAGAGCCAGAGGGGACTCAGAGGAGAGCAGTTGGAAATCGGGACCAGCGTCACCGCCAGAGAGCAGGGAAGAGGAAGGGAGCCAGGGGGCAAGCGCTGGCAGCTCACCACAGGAGGGAGGGCATGAGTCAGGAGTGGCCACACCTCCATCGGGGAGCGAAGAAACGGTTAAGAGGAAAGTGGAAGGTTGGGCGCGCGTGCCAAGTTCAAATGCAGAGGAAGGCGGCGCAGTAAGCAGCCCGGAAAGGGAGCCAGGTCCTAAAGCCCGGCGCAAGGAGGCAGGAGGGTCCGGGTCAGCGTCAGAAGAATCCCGGAAGGAAGAAGCCCCGGGGGGTAGAGGGACCCAGAGGAGGACAGTCAGGCGGAAAAGGTGGAGCAGGGCTAGGATATTAAGTTGGTGCGCACGGGGCGGAGACTCAGACGGAGCTTCGTCGATCTAGCTACTAGACGTAGAGTTGCGCGCAGCAGCGTGAGAATGGAAACTGTAATTCAATAAAGACTTTTACTAAATGATCGCTGGCTAGCGTGATCCTCTGTGAGCTAGGATCTTCAAGCAGCTCTGACAGTAAGCTCCGTCTCCAAATTGTGGGCATCTACAGCCCCGAGGAGGGGAGAGAAACAGGTGCCTACTAGTGAGCTCACGAACAGCAGACGACATGACGGCTGAGCAGCAGATAGAGGAACTCAGAAAAGCAGTGGCACAACTGAATGCCGAGGCTGTCGCATCCAGGAAGAGAGAGGAGGAGGCAGCTGCCGCCTGCAGGGATCTCCAGATCAGGTTAGACGTGCTGACGAAGCAGACACCCCGGCAGGAGGGAATTGGGTTGGCGAGACGAACAGGCGGGCTGGTCTCTCACTTCGATGGGAACCTGCAACAGTATCCCAACTTTAGAGCAGACGTACTGTGCGCACTGCAACTGCTGCATAAAGACTTTAGAGATGAGCAAGAGAGAGTGGGATTCATCATGGCCCATTTGCATGGGGATGCTAAAGCATGGCTACGCAATTTATGGAGGGATAAGGATCCGGCGCTCCAGAATGCAGATGCCTTTATTAAAGCGATGGATGGGTGTTTTTTATCAAGTATTGACGTGGATCTTGCCCGGAAGGAGGTGCATGGGCTAAGACAAGGGAGGGCCAGCGTCAGACAGTACCATGCCCGCTTTTTCGCCTTGGTCAGTGCCCTGGAATGGGACAGAGATTCGGCCCCTGTAAGAGACCTCTTTTGGGAGGGGTTGCACAGCTTGATTAAAGATGAGATTGCGAGGGGGGAGAGACCCCGAACCACCCAGGAGGTCGTTCAGAGGGCACTGGCAGTGGGGGTGAGGCTGGAAGAACGTCCGTGGAGCAGGGACGAAGGGCGTGGAGGGCGCGAATCAGCCAGGGGCCCCTCCTTCCTTCCCAGAGAAGCAGCGCGGGCGCAATCCACGCCTCCGCCAGGAGGAGGAGCCGAACCTATGGAGGTTGGAGGTGCAAGGGCTCAGTCAGCAACCAGAGCCCTAGCACCGGCAGCAGTGAAAGCGAAGCCTCCTAGAGGGAACAGGAAGTGTTACGTCTGTGAGGAGCCAGGGCATATGGCGAAAGAGTGTCCCCAGAGGCTCCACAAGCTCACTGCAGCCTCAGCAATGGTGACTGCAGCAACGCAGCAAGGAGAACCACAGCAGGGAAACGACGATGTCTGGCTGGAGGAAGAGGCACTGGGGCCCAGCCAGACATGTCAGTGAAGCAGTCCCCAGAGATTTTACAGCCCGTGAACCCCCTCCCGCCCAAACCAGTGGTGAGGCTCACCGCATCTCTCCAGCTGCCCAATGGAATCACCATGGACGTGCCAATTACCATCGACTCGGGCAGCAACGCGGACTTTATAGGGCAGGAGTTTGTCGACAAGCACGCTATACAGTTGCTGCCTGCCACGCTGCCCCTGCAGGTTGTCACGGTGGATGGAAGGGAGTTGCTAGGGGGGCAAGTGGTGAAGCAGACGCCGCCAATGGTGATGCGACTTGGGAATCACAGGGAAATCATCAGCTTCAACGTCACTCAGCTATCGGACACGCCCATTGTATTGGGCATGAGTTGGCTGGACAAGCACAGCCCGGCGCTGGCTTGATACCAGAGGCAGCTGACCTTCGGCTCTTCCTTTTGTGCTGAACACTGCATCATGCCCCAGCAGGAAGGGGAGCAAGAGGAGTCACAGCTGCAGCTAGGCACGCTGCAAGCGATTCCCCACAAGTACGCAGAATTTTTGGAAGTTTTCTGCGAGAAGGAGGCGGACAGGCTACCCCCTCACAGACCATATGACTGCAAAATTGACCTGCTGCCGGGGGCGGCGCTGCCCAAAGGGAAGCTGTATTCCATGTCAGAGGACGAGCTGCAGGAACTCAAAGAGTTCTTAGATCATAATTTGGAGCGCGGTTTCATCCGAGAGTCCAAGGCAGCGGGGGGCAGTCCTGTATTCTTTGTTAAAAAGCGAGACACGCCCCAAAAAAGACTGGTCGTGGACTATCGCATTTTAAACAATGGGACCAAGCCGTCGGACTTCCCCATGCCACGAATCGACGACCTCCTGGCGAAGGTGCGGAAGGGAAAAGTGTTCACCAAGTTAGACCTGCGAGGGGCGTACAACCTCATTCGCATGCGGGAGGGAGATGAGTGGAAGACGGCCATGTTCACGCCACTGGGTACCTACGAATACAGAGTTATGCCTTTTGGATTGCAAAATGGCTCCCACGTTTTTCAAGCTTTCATGCATCACGTGTTGGCGGGACTTCTCTACAAGACGTGCGTCTGTTTCTTAGATGACATCCTGATCTTTTCGGAATCGCAGCAGGAGCATGACAGACACGTCAAGGAAGTGCTGACCAGACTAAAGCAACATAGGCTCTACGCCAAGCTGGAGAAGTGCCAATTTGACGTGACGGAGGTGGATTTTCTGGGCTACAAGTTGTCTGACAAGGGGCTCGCCATGGACAGCGCCAAGGTTCGAGCGGTATTGGATTGGAAGAGTCCACGCAACCGAAAAGAGGTCCAAAGGTTTGTCGGCTTTGCGAACTTCTATTGCAAGTTTATCAAGGGCTTCGCTATGCAGACAGCGGCCATCACAGACACGCTTAGCTCCAAGAAAAAGAAGTTCGTTTGGACAGAGGAGGCGGAGCAGTCCTTTCAGGCACTCAAGCGTCTCTTCGCGTCGGAAGAGCAGCTGCTTCACGTCAACCCCAGCAGGCCGATGAGGGTGGAGACAGACGCCTCGGACAGAGCCGTGGGGGCGGTCCTGCTGCAAAAGGACCAGCAGGGGGTGTGGCGGCCGGGAGCGTTTTACTCCAGGAAGCTCAGCAAGTCCGAGCAGAACTACACCATCTGGGACAGGGAGTTGCTGGCCATTCATGCAGCGTTCAAAGCATGGAGGCACTTCCTGATCGGCGCCAAGCACACGGTGCAGGTTTGCACGGACCACAAGAATCTGGAGCACTGGCGCACGGCACAGTTCCTAAACCAGAGGCAGATACGTTGGGCTGAGTTTTTTGCGAACTTCGACTTCCGCATAGAGTATGTCCCGGGGGACACTAACATCATGGCGGACGCCCTCTCCCGTAAGCCACAGTATCTGGAGGACGCAACGCCAGCGGCCGCCATGCACATCTTCGCACCAACAGTATGGGCGTGCGCCGCGGCCACCGTGGACCTGGAGGCGGTGCGACGAGCGTTGCAGGATGACTCCTTCGCGCAAGCAAAGATGGCATAGGTGCAAAGGGGCAAGGCTGCGGCCGACGGTTTCCAGCTACGAGATGGATTGCTCATCCGTAAAGGGGCCATCTACGTGCCGGGAGACGACCTTCGCACCAAGGTGCTGCAGCAGCTGCACGACGCGCCCACGGCCGGGCACTTTGGCAAGGAGAAGACGGTGGAATTAGTAGCCAGGGATTTCTGGTGGCCTGGAATGAGAGGGGAGGTCGCAGACTACGTGGCGAGGTGTGACACCTGCCAGAGGGCCAAACCAGTGCACAGACCGCCGGCAGGACTGTTGGAACCGCTGCAAACTCCGGTCGAACCTTGGGAAAGGGTGGCTCTGGACTTTGTCACAGATCTGCCCAGCTCGAGGGGCAAGACGGCAGTGCTGGTGGTGGTGGACCTGTTTTCCAAGATGGCACATTTCATTCCATGTGCGAAGGTGGCCACGGCGGAGCAAACCGCCAAACTGTTCATAGACCACGTGTTCAAGGTTCACGGTCTGCCACGGTCTATTCTGTCCGACCGCGGGCGGCAGTTCATCTCGAATTTCTGGCAGAAGCTGATGGGCTTCCTAAACGTCAAGATCAACCTGGCGTCGGCGAGACACCCGCAGACCAACGGGCAAGCGGAGCGGGTCAATGCCATCATGCAGCAGTACCTGAGATGCTATGCGAATCAACAGCCTGCGACGTGGGTGGATTACCTGCCGCTTGCCGAGTTCGCCTACAACAACACGAAGCACGTGTCCACGGGGGTCACGCCGTTCTTCGCCAACAACGGGAGGCACCCCAGAACCTTCCCGGGACTGGAAAGAATGGGGGAGGGGGAGCCGCAGACAGCAGATGCGTTCGCGTCGGAGCTGCAGGAAGTCCACGATCAGCTGAGGCGCCACCTGGAGCTGGCCAAACACGCATACAAGGTACAAGCGGACAGGCACAGAAGGGTTGGCGAAGAGCTCCACGTGGGAGACTGGGTCTGGTTAGCAGCCCACGCAGTGCCGGCCAGGTCGTTGGCCAAGAAGAAACTAGGGCATAAACAACTGGGACCCTACCAAGTCGAAGAGCAGGTCAACCCGGTAGCTTTCAGACTGGCACTTCCGGAGGGTTCCAGAATGCATCCGGTGTTCCACAGATCGGTGCTCACTCCCTACAAGGCACCGCACAGGTTCCAGGAACCCGGAACGGCGCCGAGTCCGGTCAGAGACAGAACGGGGCACGCGGGAGTGGCACAGAAGGAGCGCATCAATGACGTCACGGAGATTTTGGACTCCAGATGGGGGGAAGAGGGGGTAGAATACTTTCTCGCCAAGGAGGGCACCCTGGCCAGTGCGAACAGCTGGGTGCCGGGCTACGCCTTGGACGAACCTCTACTCAAAGACGAGTTTCATGCCCTCTTCCCACATAGACCTATGCCAGCAGACTTTTTCGACGACTGGCTTTTCACGCCCACGCTTTCGGCCAGCACTTTCCGGGGGTTCGACTCGGACGGGAACCCGACACAAGACGTCCGTTCCCCGGAGGGGTCACCCTCGGGATCTGCATCAGAACCCTCGTATTGGTGGGACGATAGACCAGAGGAGCAGTTCCGCAGAAGGTGGCTGGAAGGCCCAGGACGAGCAACGCCGCCAGGAGGAAGTGAGGGAGAGACGGACATGGACGTTTTCGGGGACGACCCTGGTTTCGAGCACGGCGGCACAGAGATGGAAGCGGAGGTGACCGTCGTCGACGAGAGCAGGGAGGAAGACCCGCGAGACTTCAGATGGAGGCCCGCCACGGGAAGCGAACAATATCCGACGTTCGTCCCTTTGCAACAGCACACCCCAGCTCCAGCACCGGAAGGAGGGGAGGGGGGAATGGGGGGCTTCGAGGGGGGGATGGATGTCAGGGGTTTAGGAGCAGAGGCAAGGGCAAGGGAGGAAACAGAGAGCGAAGGGGAGGAGGCAGAAGAAAAGATGAGTGATGACGACGACCCGAGATCTCCGAGTCTTTCCAGTGAATCAGAGGATTCACAGAAAGGAGCACCAGTGGCCAGGGCAAGGGGGGAGTCTAGGGGGGCACCCCAGGAAGATAGAGCCAGAGGGGACTCAGAGGAGAGCAGTTGGAAATCGGGACCAGCGTCACCGCCAGAGAGCAGGGAAGAGGAAGGGAGCCAGGGGGCAAGCGCTGGCAGCTCACCACAGGAGGGAGGGCATGAGTCAGGAGTGGCCACACCTCCATCGGGGAGCGAAGAAACGGTTAAGAGGAAAGTGGAAGGTTGGGCGCGCGTGCCAAGTTCAAATGCAGAGGAAGGCGGCGCAGTAAGCAGCCCGGAAAGGGAGCCAGGTCCTAAAGCCCGGCGCAAGGAGGCAGGAGGGTCCGGGTCAGCGTCAGAAGAATCCCGGAAGGAAGAAGCCCCGGGGGGTAGAGGGACCCAGAGGAGGACAGTCAGGCGGAAAAGGTGGAGCAGGGCTAGGATATTAAGTTGGTGCGCACGGGGCGGAGACTCAGACGGAGCTTCGTCGATCTAGCTACTAGACGTAGAGTTGCGCGCAGCAGCGTGAGAATGGAAACTGTAATTCAATAAAGACTTTTACTAAATGATCGCTGGCTAGCGTGATCCTCTGTGAGCTAGGATCTTCAAGCAGCTCTGACAGTTGTGGTCTTTAAAGTGGATTATTTCATAAAACTATGACATAGCAAAGTAGTGCTGTCCAAGAGATTAAGGCTGTTATCCATTGGCCTGGGAGTAAGCTCCATTGAACTGAATAGGACTTACTTCTCAGCTGACAGGTACAAAATTTCATTGTAAATATAGTAAAACTGCATAACCACACAAGATGTATGGGTGATACCAATGTTAGTATATCTACTGAAAGCACTGGGTGGCATTCAACTAAGCTTTACTCAGAGTAGACCCACTGAAATTAATTAACATGACTAAGTTAGCTCCATTTATTACATTGAGTTGACTCTGAGTGAAACTTACTTGATTCCCACACACTGGACATAAATCCATTGATTTTAGTGGATCTATTCTAAGTATGCCTTAGCTGGATTATCACACTATAATTACAAGACTGTAATGCCTCAGATGGAGTAAGAAGACAAGTGCCACAGGATGGATGAACTTTGCCACTTGGGAAGGTCTGATAATTGCCCTGAAATAATTGCCTTATAAGGTGTATTGTTGCAATAACAGAAAAATAATAATAATATAGAAGGGAATTTGACTGGAAATGAAGACATTGATCTGACATAATAAACATAAAATCAGAAATTCTGACTGAGTCTACCCTTCCAAAGCCTCTTCAGCATGTCAAATAGCATTTAACTTGGCTGACTTGGCAGAAATCTTGCTGCAGAATACTGTGTTGGTAATAGGCTTCAAATGATTTTATTGGTGCTGGTAAAGGTCATTGTGACCTCAACACCAACACCACTGAACTAACTTAAACTGATGAAAATAAAGCTTTAATGGGTTGGATCATAACATTTAATTTAATTAAACCACATTTTCTATTTATGAAATCATAACAGTATTGTGTGAAGTTCATGCTAAGGCACTGTAGATAGTGTCAGTACATAATTTATTTGCAAGATGGCACTGAGTTTAGTTGTATCTGAGTGAAGTCAGGTGTTTCCTGTGGCTTATTGGAGAAAGAATAATGTTCTCCTCTAGCTTCCTAACTGGTGTGTCCTCCATGTCTTCCAAGCCTTCCATGATAGGGACCAAACTGTGGGTGACCATCATTTATTGTTTACAAGCTTTGCCTCCATCCGCAGAGGTTGCATGGGAAACCTGCAGGGAAGAAGAAATTCAATTCCCACTGGTTGTTTTTGTGCTGAAAATTACCTTTTCTATTGGCTGGAAGAACATATAATGGTACTAATTTGAGAGGTATGGCTTTTCCTGGGGGGGGGGGCTGATGAAGATGAAAGAAGGCACTTACGGCTGGACAGTGAGGACGATCCATATATGGCACTGGCATAGCAGTGGTATTTCAAGTACCACCACTCTATCCACCATATTTGTTTCCTGTCATGGAAATGGATGGTTTGGAGTTTATTTTCACTTTCAAAATATGCCATCAAGTGATATTTTCTTGGAAATGTGCAGCATCCTTGGATATTGAGCAGAAATATTAAGTTGGATTTGGCTGCTGCTATCAGTAGCCCTGTAAGTAGCATATTGCATGTAGACTGTTTACAGCTGGTGAAAATATTGACCCCCTTCAGGCAATTCTTCAGCGTCAAAAGTGTTTGCAGCATGGCTGAACACTTGCACAGCCACATTCTTCCTACGCTCACAAGTCTAACCTCCCGTCCCCAATAACTTGTAGTTGGGTGGTCATGTGGTAGTGACCAGGTCAGTAAAATGTGGAGAGCGGCAGTTATGTTCAGGTTTGTGTACAAACACTGCTATGTATGTTGAATTGATTAGATTGTCCCTTTTGTTGTCCCATCTCCAACAAAGACTATCAGGGATACTATTCTAAAATATATTTTATTGGGGCTCTTCCAATTTTATTCTTGATTTCCCCACCAGATATTATTATTGTAGAGCAAAAGGAATGCCAAGTACTAACAGTGTATACACATACAAACCTACTTTCATTTTCTTTCTTTCTAATCAATGAATTTGTTTTATAATGATGAAATTGCAAATGAAGTCTGTTCTAGAAAGATTAATTTAGTCCTGCTCACAGCTGTGAAGACTGTGGAAATAAATATCCCCTGCAATAATGTGTTCTTGACAAAGGGCATAACAAAAGAATGATTTCTATTCAGAGATAGGGGGAATATTTATTTTGCATGCTGGGGGGAGGGGTAGTGGTCTGTTGCTGCGACCCTGACCTAGTTTTGTAGCTGCTTATTATTCAGCTATATGTTTCAGCTCTTTCTGTAATTTAATTTGGCAACTTTTTCTGCATGTCTGCTCTGAGCTCATACCAAGAGCACCTACCGCTATGTCCCGTCCAAAATCACATTTGTGTTTTGTTTTTAAAAAACCTAACACATTCATAACTCAAAAAAGAAATTCTTTAATTGTTACCAGAGAACTGCCTGATTACAGACTGACTGTCTCGTCCAGGCCCTGCCATAATTAGTAACCACTGTTGACATTTAGATTTAAATTGAATTTTCTTCTAATTAAACCCAGAGGGGGTTGATCCTCTCAGATGTACAGGTTAATAAAATTAGTCAGAAACTGTTAAACAGTAAGCTGAAATCTCTGAGAGTGCTGCGCCAGTGTATTGTTCGAAAATCTGTAATTAATAATAAAAGGATTCATTAGATTGCAGAGTTGCCTTTTTGTTTTGGATTGCGTATGATTTTGTTGCAGTTATTTCTTTAATTGGTCCCCCCCTTGGTAACTATAGTAGTACTAATTTTTATAATACTTGTGAATATGTAATCAGAAGCACTGTAGCACTATTCATCCATGCCTTGCAATATAATGTTTAATAACAGAATCTTTTCCCCCAGACATGCACTGAATGGTAATGAAATACAAAAGACAAGACTCAAACGGCTTAAATTTTGAGCAATATTCTTCCTATCATCAAACCATGCAGGGCAGATAACATCTTCATTCCAGTGGTGTCTTACTATTTTTGCCCAATTAATAATTTGAACTACATCTAATGAGTCTGATATTAATTTGTAATTTCTTTGCCCACATATTGCCAATTGAGTTGTGATTTACTTTATTTTTGTCTGGCCAACAATCTGTTGTTCTGCTTTCTAATCCTACTTAGAGAATGAAAGAAAAAAACAATTAGGAATGTGTTAATATTGGGAAAGCTTAGTTGTCAAGACAATACAAAAACATAAACAATGGACATGCAGGAAAGGTATGGCATTTCCTGTGATAGCCAGGGTTAAAAACAAAACAGAGCAGGCAAAACTGTAGTTATCCAAGACTAAGACATAACTTTATTTCTCATATTATTATCTGCTGCTACAAATGTTTCATTTCATAGAAGATGATGGTGAGGTCACACGTTGTTGTTGTTGTTTAGTCGTTTAGTCGTGTCCGACTCTTCGTGACCCCATGGACCAGGGCACGCCAGGCACTCCTGTCTTCCACTGCCTCCCGCAGTTGGTCAAACTCATGCTGGTAGCTTCAAGAACACTGTCCAACCATCTCGTCCTCTGTCGTCCCCTTCTCCTTGTGCCCTCCATCTTTCCCAACATCGAGGTCACATGTTATTCTTCATTTTAAATTTATACTACTATTAAAGGCAAAAGAGCATTGGCTTAATCCAGCAGGCTCTTCTTATGTTTTTACGGCGAAGCTGAGAGGTCCAAGAATCTGACCCCTTGAGGGATAGAGAGAATTCAAAGCTGTTTCTGTTCTACCTCAAAATGTCACATGTCAAGGCTTGTTGCTTGCTATTGCTGGTGAGAAAACTGGCTATTGCTGGTGATTAGCTTTAGTCTTCTGGAGTGCACCTGCACTGTGACAGATTTTCTCTTTCCCTCCACCAGCAGAACTCCTCTCTGCCAATGGAGGCCAACAGAGAGGCACCAATGTACCATTCTAACCACCCAGTGATCAATATGGTGGAGGGAGGGGCAGTTGGATATAATTGTTAAATCATAATTATGGTGCATGAAAGTTTTAGTTCCACCTGCACTATGGACTTGCAATGAGACCTTGATTTCTTTTCACTTCTCCGTCTGTGAAATAGCAGTAATCGGACCACTTTTTTGAAGCTATTGCAATAGCATACAGAAGAAAGTATTTGCAACATTGGCACACCAATGGCAGCTCCAGCTGTTCCAGAATTGAAAGATACTGCTCTGATGACCTCTTGGATAGATTCATGCAGTATATATTGCATAGGTTTACCCTTGAAGATAGCTTAGGAGCTGCAATTGGAATGGAATGGCACTGCTTGATTGCTATGGGGAGCAACAAGAAGGGATCACATGGTTCTGATTCTTGAAAGAACTGCCCGAGAACCACTCAGCCCCATTCAAGGATTTGGACAGATGTATGTGAAGGAGCCCCTTCCTGTACCTTCAAAACCATGCATTGCAATGGGTTAGCTCCAATGGTGAGTAGGATGGGCTTTCTCAATGGTGGTGCCATGCTTATGGAACTCCCTCCCAGGGGAATATTCATTTAGCCTTCGCTTTAAAAGTATTTAGTAAAGGTAAAGGGACCCCTGACCATTAGGTCCAGTCGTGACCAACTTTGGGGTTGCGGCGCTCATCTCACTTTATTGGCCGAGGGAGCCAGCGTACAGCTTCCGAGTCATGTGGCCAACATGACTAAGCCGCTTCTGGCGAACCGGAAACACCGTTTATCTTCCCACTGGAGCGGTACCTATTTATCTACTTGCACTTTGACGTGCTTTCGAACTGCTAGGTTGGCAGGAGCAGGGACGGAGCAATGGGAGCTCACCCCGTCGCGGGGATTCGAATCGCCGACCTTCTGATCGGCAAGTCCTAGGCTCTGTGGTTTAACCCATAGCGCCACCCGCATCCCTTAAAAGTAATTAGATATAAGTTAAATGTTGTTTTGTTGTTGAGGATTTGGGGTTTGAACAATGATTTTTTAGAATTATGCTGCTGATAGTAACTCTTGCTTCTGTGAAGTTCACTTTAATTTTTTGTTTTTAACTTAATTTGTTTTATTTTGTATTGTAAGTTATTTATGCTATGTTATATTGCTAGCCAACTGGAATCATCATGTAAAAAAGGTGGGGTTACCAAACAAACCAAATATCAGGACAGAGTTTGAACTAAGTTCCAATATTAAAGTGTAGATCAAATTGAAGAGGGCAAAGCTAGCATTCAATATAAATGGCCCACTTTTTGGCCCCGGCTTTCTATTTTTTATTTGTAGATGGAGCAGTAAAGGAACAAGGAGAGAAAAAAATGTACAATAAGTGAAATAACTCACACTGTATTCAGTACATAGAGTTGAGTACCTATATGATAATTTCAAATGGTAACTGTAGTTGCAGGTGCAGGGATTTTCTTCTAAAATGAATGGAAATTTCCTTCAAATGTGTTTGTTTTTCCTGCTTTTTTGCATATCCATTCAAATATCTATGAAAGGTATCTACACAGATAACCTCACAAACAAAGTTAGTTAAAAGCAGCATGGGTAGTGTAGTAATATTTAAATACAAGGGTTTTTAGAATAAAATAATTGAACAGAAAATGTATTGACGAAGCACTCTTCTCATATTTTGCACTGTTAAAGTGTAGTCTAATGGGAAACATGACTGAAGGTCAGTCCACTAACATATTTTGGACTGTTCTTTATTTCTAGAGATTACAGCTCAAGAGAAAATGACCAAATTGCAAGTGTGAACAGCAAGGTCTCATAAACATTTGAAAAAACTCACATACTTAATAAATTCCATAATGATTTTTTTAGTTCAATGGCATTCTAATTACTTAAATTCCAAAATGCTAAGTACTATTATGTTATGGGTCATCATTTGAAGGCTATTCTTGTTCCACAGGGTGTGTTGGTACAGTTTGGTTCGCCCTGCCCTATTGTCTCTGTTCCATTCACCATTCTTATACCTTTAACCTATTTTCCTATGGAAATTTGTGTAAACATTGCATTCGTTTTATTTGCTTAATCTCAGTAATTGGCACAAAGCAAAGAAACAGATCAGAAAGCTATTGCCTGAAGTCTTCACAAAATGTTAAATGGTAAAAAAGCAACCCTGAACTGGCCTCTTCATTCACATCTTCATGCAGACTATTAAAATGAAAGATTGCTTTTGCTCAGGATGTTTATATTCAATCTGTAGCAACTATTTATAGACACCTTGTGTTTATTATTATTATTACAAGTAACCTTTGTGGTTCTGGGTATTAACCTGTAGACTAGTATCCATAAGACTAGGGGGGATGCATAGTAGTTTCTGGGCAAATAAGTGGATCAGCCATATTGTGGAGAAAACTAAACATCTGGGGAATGGAAGAAATCTTGTTTGTTTGTATACTCCCACTTGCTAACTGTGTAGAGCGTAAGTGGTTATTGAATGTATAACTAAGTGAGGTAGTGCAATTTAAATGGAAAGCTTTCAGTCAGTTTTCTTAAAAACAGATTGTCAGGACTTCAATCCTTAAAAGAAATAAGAAAAAACTTTTCATGAATTTCTGCTAAATGAAGATTCATCAGCACAGTGTTCTTGCTGAAACCATATAAGGTGTGCTGTGCATATGGATTTAGTAGTACCATAGATATTCAAACCTAATGGAGCTAAGGTTTCGGACATGTGGCTGGAAGGTTAAGCCCCGTGCATTGGGAGCACCCATGCTGCCATCTACAGACAGCACACAGTAGTACCAATATATTTGCATGTTTTGCTCCTTGAAGCATTTAACAATGCCAGTAGACTGAGACGGCCCGAAGTGTATCATCCTGTGCTAACAGCAGGATTTATCTTGCCCTGAACACTCCAGACAACGTATCTGGGCATGCACTGCCGCTTACACTGCACAGTTCTATGGGCATATTTCCAGCACTGCTCTTGAAGTGAATAATCAATGAATATGTCTCTGTCAGTTCACATCTGTGGTTGCTTGATATGTAAATATTCTGTTTGGCAGTTTTTGGATGACTTCCTTGTTCTTGTATAAAAGCTATGTACTCTTGTGCTGTGATTAAGCAAGGAGAAGTGTTTAAGGCTTGCTATGGTGTGCTAGAGAAACCTGTGACTAGAATGGGAAAGGTTGTTGCTTCACTTCTTTCCCCGTGCACAGCCTGACTGAAGTCAATGGAATGCCCACAAATATCATACAAAATTTCACTAAATATCGGGACTTTGCACAACAGCCTTTCACGGCAACATAAAACAATGATTTAAATGACTGGCAACTCAAGAAAATGTGTTGGCGAAAAATGTATTAATTGTTGTTGTTTAGTCGTTTAGTCGTGTCCGACTCTTTGTGACCCCATGGACCAGAGCACGCCAGGCACTTCTGTCCTCCACTGCCTCCCGCAGTTTGATCAAACTCATGCTAGTGGCTTCAAGAACACCATCCAACCATCTCATTCTCTGTCGTCCCCTTCTCCTTGTGCCCTCCATCTTTCCCAACATCAGGATCTTTTCCAGGGAGTCCTCTCTTCTCATGAGGTGGCCAAAGTATTGGAGCCTCAGCTTCACGATCTGTCCTTCCAGTGAGCACTCAGGGCTGATTTCCTTCAGAATGGAGAGGTTTGATCTTCTTGCAGTCCATGGGACTCTCAAGAGTCTCCTCCAGCACCATAATTCAAAAGCATCAATTCTTCGGCGATCAGCCTTCTTTATGGTCCAGCTCTCACTTCCATACATCACTACTGGGAAAACCATGGCTTTTACTATACGGACCTTTGTTGGCAAGGTGATGTCTCTGCTTTTTAAGATGTTGTCTAGGCTTGCCAGTGCCTTTCTCCCAAGGAGCAGGCGTCTTTTAATTTCGTGACTGCTGTCACCATCTGCACTGATCATGGAGCCCAAGAAAGTAAAATCTCTCACTGCCTCCATTTCTTCCCCATCTATTTGCCAGGAGGTGATGGGCCCAGTGGCCATGATCTTCGTTTTTTTGATGTTGAGCTTCAGACCATATTTTGCGCTCTCCTCTTTCACCCTCATTAAAAGGTTCTTTAATTCCTCTTCACTTTCTGCCATCAAGGTTGTGTCATCTGCATATCTGAGGTTGTTGATATTTCTTCCGGCAATCTTAATTCCGGCTTGGGATTCATCCAGCCCAGCCTTTCGCATGATGAATTCTGCATATAAGTTAAATAAGCAGGGAGACAATATACAGCCTTGCCGTACTCCTTTCCCAATTTGGCACCAATCAGTTGTTCCATATCCAGTTCTAACTGTAGCTTCTTGTCCCACATAGAGATTTCGCAGGAGACAGATGAGGTGATCAGGCACTCCCATTTCTTTAAGAACTTGCCATAGTTTGCTGTGGTCAACACAGTCAAAGGCTTTTGCATAGTCAATGAAGCAGAAGTAGATGTCTTTCTGGAACTCTCTAGCTTTCTCCATAATCCAGCGCATGTTTGCAATTTGGTCTCTGGTTCCTCTGCCTCTTCTAAATCCAGCTTGCACTTCTGGGAGTTCTCGGTCCACATACTGCTTGAGCCTTCCTTGTAGAATTTTAAGCATAACCTTGCTAGCATGTGAAATGAGTGAAATTGTGCGGTAGTTGGAGCATTCTTTGGCACTGCCTTTCTTTGGGATTGGAATGTAGACTGATCTTCTCCAATCCTCTGGCCACTGCTGAGTTTTCCAAACTTGCTGGCATATTGAGTGTAGCACCTTAACAGCATCATCTTTTAAAATTTTAAACAGTTCAGCTGGAATACCATCACTTCCACTGGCCTTGTTATTTGCAGTGCTTTCTAAGGCCCATTTGACTTCACTCTCCAGGATGTCTGGCTCAAGGTCAGCAACCACACTACCTGGGGTGTACGAGACATCCATATCTTTCTGGTATAATTCCTCTGTGTATTCTTGCCACCTCTTCTTGATGTCTTCTGCTTCAGTTAGATCTTTACCACTTTTGTCCTTTATTATGGTAATCTTTGTACGAAATGTTCCTTTCATATTTCCAATTTTCTTGAACAGATCTCTGGTTCTTCCCATTCTGTTGCTTTCCTCTATTTCTTTGCATTGCTCGTTTAAGAAGGCCTTCTTGTCTCTCCTTGCTGTTCTTTGGAAATCTGCATTCAATTTCCTGTATCTTTCACTATCTCCCTCGCATTTTGCTTGCCTTCTCTCCCCCGCTATTTGTAAGGCCTCGTTGGACAGCCACTTTGCTTTCTTGCATTTCTTTTTCATTGGGATGGTTTTAGTTGCTGCCTCCTGTATAATGTTGCGAGCCTCCATCCATAGTTCTTCAGGCACTCTGTCCAGCAAATCTAAATCCTTAAACCTGTTCCTCACTTCCACTGTGTATTCATAAGGGATTTGGTTTAGATTGTATCTTACCTGTCCAGTGGTTTTTCCTACTTTCTTCAGTTTAAGCTTGAATTTTGCTATAAGGAGCTGATGATCTGAGCCACAGTCAGCTCCAGGTCTTGTTTTTGCTGACTGTATAGAGCTTCTCCATCTTTGGCTGCAGAGAATATAATCAATCTGATTTCGATGTTGCCCATCTGGGGATGTCCATGTGTAGAGTCGTCTCTTGTGTTGTTGGAAAAGCGTGTTTGTGATGACCAGCTTGTTCTCTTGACAGAACTCTATTAGCCTTTGCCCTGCTTCATTTTGATCTCCAAGGCCAAACTTGCCAGTTGTTCCTTTTATCTCTTGATTCCCTACTTTAGCATTCCAATCCCCTATAATGAGCAGAACATCCTTCTTTGGTGTCACTTCGATAAGGTTTTGTAAGTCTTCATAGAACTGGTCAATTTCAGTTTCTTCAGCACCAGTAGTTGGTGCATAAACTTGGATTACTGTGATGTTAAAAGGTCTGCCTTGGATTCGTATCGAGATCATTCTATCATTTTTGAGACTGCATCCCAGTACAGCTTTCGCCACTCTTTTGTTGACTATGAGGGCCACTCCATTTCTCTTACGGGTTTCTTGCCCACAGTAGTAGATATGGTAGTCATCCGAACTGAATTCGCCCATTCCCATCCATTTTAGCTCACTGATGCCCAGGATGTCAATATTTATTCTTGCCATCTCATTTTTGACCACATCCAACTTACCCAGGTTCATGGTTCTTACATTCCAGGTTCCTATGCAATATTTTTCTTTACAGCATTGGACTTTCCTTTCGCTTCCATGCATATCCACAACTGAGCGTCCTTTCGGCTTTGGCCCAGCCGCTTCATCAGCTCTGGATCTACTTGTACTTGTCCTCCGCTCTTCCCCAGTAGCATGTTGGACACCTTCCGACCTGAGGGGCTCATCTTCCAGTGTCATAACTTTTATATGCCTGTTGTCTTTGTCCATGGAGTTTTCTTGGCAGGGATACTGGAGTGGCTTGCCGATTCCTACTCCAGGTGGATCACGTTTGGTCAAAACTCTCCACTATGACCTGTTCATCTTGGGTGCCCTGCTCGGCGTAGTTCATAGCTTCTCTGAGTTCTTCAAGCCCCTTCGCCACGGCAAGGCAGTGATCCATGAAGGGGAAATGTATTAAAGACACCCCTAAAAGCCCAAAGTGAGAATGCCTGCCAAATCCATACTGGAATAGTGTTCCACAGCATGAAACCAGTGGCACTAAATGCCCAAGTTCTGGATGAGGCCAGCTGGGCCTCTGTAACACGGGGGACAGTTAACAGCACTCCTCTGTAGTCGTTATGCACATGATTCTGTTCTTGTCATCGCCATTACTTGCACAGTTGATCGCTTCTCGGCCTTTTGGCTAAGATCAAGTGTAGTATCTGTTCTTATCAGATTACTTGCACAGTTGACCACTAAAGCAAACAGGAATATTACAAATAAGTGTCTTTAACTCAGCAGCCTTTCCTTTATATTTTAAAAAAAACGTAATTTGGAATTTAAGATGCTTTCTGTACCTTAAAATGTATTGTGTGACAGTGATCTTCCATTTTTCAGTTTATACATAATCAATTTTTGGCGACTATTAAAGATGTTTTACCTTTTTTTGCCACTTAAGTTTAAGTTTAGAATGCTAGGCAACACCAAATTATGCTTCGCCACTACATGAATGAACCTTGGATCATGAGTTTCTCTTCATGTGCTGCAGTGTCCTTACTGCCATTCTGGTTTACGGCAAGCTATAGCTTGCAAATTACATTTGAACCAGCAACCTGTGTTAACCAGGTTTGATAAACCAGAGCTTGATGCTTTGAAATGTTGGTTGTAGGGCAGGTCAACCCATTGTTTGTCAGCTCCGTTCTGCAACATACTATGGTTTGCCACAAACAAACAAAGAAGTCAGATCATGAAAGGGTGAAGGGAGCGCATTAAATCAAGTTCATTTATGTAGTGTCAAACTACAATTTCTCTCTCTCTCTCTCTATATATATATATATATGAACCAAGCCATAGCATAATAATTATGGCCATGTTCATATAAACAATTAAATTTAGCAAAGATGCTTGAAATCTTTATTTGTTCATTATGGATAGTTCTGTACCATCCTTCCTTAAATATTCTCAGGGCACTATACATAAGAAGAAAATACACAATTAAAATACAAATCAAACAGAAGAAAGACCTTCAGATCCAGATAAAAACTATCAGAGGGGTACAATTATCACCTCAGCTAGACCAGTAAAGAAAAAGTGATTTATATGTGTTGTATGTGCGATATAACATTGTGCCATCAGATGGCGACATGGAATCCCATTTTTCTGTACTTGTTTTCCCCTTTTAAATTTACAACACTTCTTTGATATGTCTAGATCCAGCCCATGTTTAAAAGGCCTGGGAAAATTGAAAAGGACAGTATCTGAAAGGACAACACAGGAGGGATCTGGTAGACCTCTCTGGAGAGAGCATTTCATAGTTGGTGTTTCTGCCACTGAGAAGGTCTTCTGTTTTCATTCTGGTTTGCTTCTGCCTATGTATACACTATACACAAAACTAGAATGTGAATATTTGTTTCTATACATAAGGCATTTTCCCAGACTTTAAAATAAAGCTTCACAAAATGTTCTTGTGGTTTGAATTCTACTGGTCCATAAAGATTTGCAAATGACCCACTAAAATAATAAATGCCAAGTATTTGTTCAACCTATTTTCTTAGTTTTGAATCAAAATCTGCAGATCTTTTCCAGGAAGCTGTTGCACTTTGAAAGGGTGTGCTGTTAAAGAAAAGAGAGAGCTGAAGAAAATTGCTGTTGACTGGAATCAAACTACACTTGTTGCTTACAATTGATTGTATGTTCTTCAACCACAAAGATAAATTAGAACACAGAAATACTGCAATAGAAAAGTGGTCTAGATGTCAGCAACAGTATAGCTATTTTTATCTTTCTGTTGTAAACCATAGCTTACAGTGGCTGAAATGACATTGAACTGTTTTTCTCTTTTGATGATTTACAGCCTGTAGAGTGCATTGGAAGTAACAGATATCACGTTTTATGTATTTGAAAGTATCAACACTGATGAGTTATGGTTGAAGATTTTGAGCTTGAGTCAATATAATGTAGCAATTTCAATTTCTTAGATCTCCCTCCTCCCGGCGGGGGGGGGGGGGACATAATAAACTACACACACAGGGAATACTATCACTATAATGAACTTTCATTTCCCACCCCAGTTTTACTAATAACAATCAAGTGTACTGAACTAGATTTTTATTTTGTCAAATATGTATTCTTTTCTATCTTAGGGAACCAATGATGAAATCTCTATTTTTACCCTTGGCTTTGCTTATGTTAGGGACATTAAATATATGCTGTCACTCATTTACAAATATGAGTGATAAAATGCAATACAAACTGAGCAAAGGGCTACATTAAGGTTGTTACAATGTTAAAAGTAGACAGTGCAACCTAAACAAGTTTACTCAAAAATAAGGCTTTTTTTATTTTAAAGGGACTAGCTTCCATGTAAGTGTGCATAGGATTAGAAGGTAAAGCTGCAGTACTGAACTTAATGTTGTAGGCTCCATTTAACACGGTGAGACTTACTTTTGAGTAAACATGCACAGGACTTGCCTTTAAATAATATACATAGAATTATTTCTTCTGGTTCCCTCCCCTTTTTCAGATTGATTTTATCTGAGCATTTTAGGTCAAGTTGCTGAGTCCCTTAAACGAACAAAAACACAAATTTGCATTTAAATAGAAAATGCTTTGAGCCTGAAACTTCTCTCTCTCTCTCTTTCTCCCTCCCTCCTTCCCTCCCTCCCAGAGAGAGAGAGAGAGAGAGAGAGAGAGAGATTGGAGGGCTGGGAGAGAGAGAGATCAAAACAGTTGGACAAGTAATGAAGTAAAGACCCACAAGGAATGCAGTCTCATACCACCTGTACGTGTATTTTGAGAATAAATTCCCCATATATAAGTATACATACTACTGTTGAAGGACTTGAAAATGAATGACCACAACTGAAGTCCTACTGAGCCCATGTATTCACATTACAACATTTTTATATATATATATATATATATATATATATATATATATATATATATATGTAAAGGTAAAGGTACCCCTGCCCGAACGGGCCAGTCTTGACAGACTCTGGGGTTTGTGCGCCCATCTCACATCTATTGGCCGGGGGCCAGCGCTGTCCGGGGACACTTCCGGGTCACGTGGCCAGCGTGACATCGCTGCTCTGGCGAGCCAGAGCCGCACACGGAACGCCGTTTACCTTCCCGCTGGTAAGCGGTACCTATTTATCTACTTGCCCCCGGGGGTGCTTTCGAACTGCTAGGTGGGCAGGCGCTGGGACCGAGCAGCGGGAGCGCACCCCGCCGCGGGGATTCGAACCGCCGACCTTTCGATCGGCAGCCCTAGGCGTTGAGGCTTTAGCCCACAGCGCCACCCGCGTCCCCATATATATATATATATGCAGGTTTTGGTGTCTTCGGGTGTCTTCCCGTGTAAGAGTCGGGGTGTCTGTGCGACGTTTCGACGAGGTCTCACTCGTCATCTTCAGGCTGGTGCTTTCGGCTTCTTGTTACTGGAACAGAGCAGAGTCTGGTGTTTGAGTTCCTATAAATACTGTTGAGGGGTGTGGTGTATAGCCTCCAACGTTCTGGGCAGAGAGGAAGTTCCTAGATTAGTGTGCCTTTTCTTCTTTTGTTCCTTAATTACTTGAGGGATATCTTGGGTGATTTCATGAGTGATATTCTGAATACCACTGGGTGGGTCATTAAGTGTAGATTAGTTGCTAAAGCTTTCGTGTCTTGACCTCTTGAGCTTGTGAAGAGTTTTTCTGAGAAGATGGCTGTGCTGCATTTAGTTGTGCTTTGGCTTGGCTTCGTGTATAGGGGCGAGCTGTGGTTTTGTGCCTTGTGCCAGCCAGATCTGTGTAGGGATTGCAGGGGGGTGCAGCATCCGGAGGTGCCACTATAGTTTGGCTACTGGATGGAGTCTGTAATATGTCTGTGGAGAGGGTCTGGGTTTGGGTCTGGTGTGGTTGATTGGTGACGGCGTTCTGTGTGCCTCTGGTTCTGGTGTCGGTTTTTGTGGGGAGGGCTAATTTCCAGATGTCTGGCAGGCGGGACGTGTCGTCACGCTTGTTCATGTTGTGAGGGTGTTTCTCTATCTCGATGGCTTCCATGATTATTCTCTTGTGGTGATGTTCCATATTAAAGAGCAATTTGGAATCTGCAAAATTAATTTCGTGTCCTGTTTCTTTCATGTGTTGGAAAAGAGAGGAAGTTTTTTCTTCTTTTTTGACGGCATTCTTGTGTTCTGCGATACGTGCATTTATTCGTCTGTTTGTTTGTCCAATGTACGTGGAACATCACCACAAGAGAATAATCATGGAAGCCATCGAGATAGAGAAACACCCTCACAACATGAACAAGCGTGACGACACGTCCCGCCTGCCAGACACACTAATCTAGGAACTTCCTCTCTGCCCAGAACGTTGGAGGCTATACACCACACCCCTCAACAGTATTTATAGGAACTCAAACACCAGACTCTGCTCTGTTCCAGTAACAAGAAGCCGAAAGCACCAGCCTGAAGATGACGAGTGAGACCTCGTCGAAACGTCGCACAGACACCCCGACTCTTACACGGGAAGACACCCGAAGACACCAAAACCTGCATTCCTATACCCGTGAAAATCTACGAAAGCATATATATATATATATATATATATCCCAAGTCTTAGCTGCTCAATGCAAAACAATAGAATTATAGAACTGTAAGAGACCTTGGAAATAATCTAGTCCAATAATGCAGGATCTGCAATGCAGAACTCAACTAAATCACTGCTCACACATGGCTGTCCAGTCTCTGATTAAATACCTTCAATGAAAAGACATATGTTCCACCAGCTCCCAATGCAAAACAACTCATACTATTAAAAAGTTTCTCCTAATGCTTAACAGAAATACATTTCCCTTCAATTTCCACCATTCATTCTAGGTCAGCAGTAACCATGTTTTATATTTTTCCTGGTACTGCGGAATTCTCCTAGTTGCTGTTAGACAGCAACGCCACCTGAGTGCATGAGGGCTTTCTGTTTGTCAGGTTTTTGTTGTTGTTTAGTCATTTAGCCGTGTCCGACTCTTTATGACCCCATGGACACCAGGCACTCCTGTCTTCCACTGCTTCCCGCAGCTTGGTCAAACTCATGCTGGTAGCTTCAAGAACACTGTCCAACCATCTCGTCCTCTGTCGTCCCCTTCTCCTTGTGCCCTCAATGTTTCCCAACATCAGGGTCTTTTCTAGGGAGTCTTCTCTTCTCATGAGGTGGCCAAAGTATTGGAGCCTCAGCTTCACGATATGTCCTTCCAGTGAGCACTCAGGGCTGATTTCCTTAAGAATGGATAGGTTTGATCTTCTTGCAGTCCATGGGACTCTCAAGAGTCTCTTCCGGCACCATAATTCAAAAGCATCAATTCTTTGGCCATCAGTCTTCTTTATGGTCCAGCTCTCACTTCCATATATCACTACTGGGAAAACCATAGCTTTAACTATACGGACCTTTGTCGGCAAGGTGATGTCTCTGGTTTTTAAGATGCTGTCTAGGTTTGTCATCACTTTTATCCCAAGAATCAGGCATCTTTTAATTTTGTGACTGCTGTCACCATCTGCAGTGATCATGGAGCCCAAGAAAGTAAAATCTCTCACTGCCTCCATTTCTTCCCCTTCTATCTGCCCTCATTAAAAGGTTCTTTAATTTCTCCTCACTTTCTGCCATCAAGGTTGTGTCATCTGCATATCTGAGGTTGTTGCCTTCTATATTTGTGTTCTGCTGGCAATAGATGATCTTTCTTTTTAAACAAGCTTTGGGTCCTTTCCTTCCTTAATTTGATTTAATTATTATTGAGGTTTTTTTGCCCTCGATGCTGCTTTTAGTCTGGTAATTTATTATTATTTGTGTAAAAATATTGTTGGCATCCATCTATCTCCAGAGACAATGGAGTGCTCCTTTGGGGGTGAAGTGAAACCACTGGAGAGTCACAGTGCCAGCTGTAGCTGCTGAGACTGGTAACCCGTAATTGCTGCCTCCTATGTTGTTCTTGCTGTGTTAGCAGTACCAAAGTCAACTCCCCTGGGGCACAAGTCTGGGCAGTGTGTATGGAGGTCCTGGGCTGTCCAGACGACAAGATTCCCCTCTTGGCTTCAGTGATATGGTCCAAAGGAAAGCAGAACAATACATTTTGCACAGCTTGGCTGCAGGAGTTGCCAGAACGAGGCATACAAGATGTCATCCAGCCATCTTAGGGACTCCATTCTTTACTGTATAGGGCTTACTCCTCAGCCTTTTGTTCTCCAGAAGCTGTCCTACAAGACAGTGAGTATAGATTTTTCCTCATGATTTACTCATGCCTAAATAAATAAATTGAAATTGAAATTTGTGGGCCACAGTATTAAGCACACAATACCTATTTTTATTGAGTGCAAATGTAGCTAACATTCTGTCAGTTTTTATTTGATGTACAACACTCTTGCATGTCATGGCCTGCCATAACGGGAATGTTTAATGATTTGCTGTTGCTGTGTCCAAGCAACACATTTTTAGGCCTCACATCTGTCAGTAGGCATGCTACTGCAAGTCCCTTAGCCCTGTAGAATTGGTATAAAGCTAGAATAATGAAGGCTACCCTGCAGAAGGCTTCGATAGTTTCCACCAACCTATGCATAAATCCATCAATGGCCCCTATGACGTTGGACTCAATCTTCTTTTAGATCTGCCCACTTTAGGGGCATGACACTACAAATAGGGACCATTATAAAGAAATATCCTGTATGCACAGTCAGAATTGCTGGAATTGCCCTATTTCCAGTACAGAGCCCACATCATTTTTGAAAACTGGCAAGTGCTTTTCAAGAGCAGCTCACTCCAATGAGTACAAAGTAGAACAAGTGTCTTAGCTTATGCTGGTTTTCTTCTGTACTTTTAAAATTTCTTTCACATGTTTGCATCTGAGAAATGGCCATATCACAAGTTATAGAAGGCTCATCTATGTGACAGGGAAAAGGGGGATGAGGAGTCACCACTCCCATCTCTCAGATGCACACATGTGAAAGAATACAAAAATGTTCCCCAGCTATAGAAGAAATAGTGCTCTAGACCTTTCAAAGATGTTGATTACATTACTTGTTAGTAAAAGCTGCACATTCCTGGGATTATGTGAATGTTTGTGAATTGTTTATGGGGATGGAACATGGTTCAATGGTAGAACATCTGCTTTGTCTGTAGGAGGCTCTAGATTCCGCCTTTGGTATCTATACAGTGGTGCCCTGCAAGACGAATGCCTCGCAAGATGAAAAACTCGCTAGACGAAAGGGTTTTTCGGTTTTGTGTTGCCTCGCTAGACGAATTTTCCTATGGGCTTGCTTCGCAAGACAAAAACGTCTTGCGCTTTTTTCTTAAAGCCGCTTGAAGAGGCGCAGTTGCGACGGACCGTGCTTCGCAAGACAAAAAACATCGCAAGACGAAAAGACTCGCGGAACGAATTATTTTCGTCTTGCGAGGCACCACTGTAGTTTTTTTAAAAAAAATAATAATGAAATATTTCTGATAAAGACCCTGGAGAGCTACTGCCAATCCTAATAGACTATTCTGGGCAAGATGGACAAATAGTTTGACTTAGAAGAAGGAGAGTTCATTTGTAATTTAAATTAAATGTGGCTCTACAGCCCAAAAGGAGGCCATAAGCTAAAACATCATTACCAATTCACACCCATTGTTGTCTGAATTCTGCTCCAGAATTTGTTGGCAAATTCTGGATATGAGTAAGCACTACTAGAATATTGCTGTCAGTTGAGCCCTTCTGTTCTTTTGGGAGTCTGAAGTTTTAGAGGGTTGATGTACTCTGTTGGATAGATCTCTCCCCCCCCCCTTTCTATTAACTTGTCCAGGCACATTAGATACAAGTTACATTGCTTGCCATTATCACATCCCCATCATCTTGCTCAGTTGATGAGGTCTCTTGAAGGCAGCACATTCATTACTGAGGAGCTAAAAATAATTCTCTTGGATTTTGTGTGGTTAGCCTAAACTCTGTCGTTGAATGTGTTTGATCTAGGTGGTTTTCTTCTGCGCTTGTAAAGCCGTTGGCTCCCTAACCCTTGAAGAGAGTTGGCTGTTATCAAACCCATGATCTTGTAACTGGTTTCCCTTCTCCTGACGTCTCTAGAGAACTGTCAGAAGCTTGATCCATTTGAAGGGAAGGTACCGTCTTTCTTTCCATTCTGTATCAATATGCTTTGACATTTGTATTTTGTTATAAAACACACACACACACACACACACACACACAAATAACCCCCTGGTACCATACCAGTTGCTACTTCAGCAATGTTGATAGTCCTCCTTGTTGATGCAGTAAGCTATGTTGTAACTGTAGCAGGATTTCAACAGAATTATAAGCAATCATTAAGATAGAAATGGGGAAAGAATGTAAGTAAAAGAGAGTTGTGTTTATTTATGAGCTTTACACTTGAGGGACAAAAATGGGCAGGACAGCAAATTCTTGGAAAATTGTCATTCACAGATGCAGACTGATCTTCACTGATATATTCTATAAGATTTACATATAGCAATCTACCAGGACACATGTCTTGTTCTTACATGTGTATGTGGTAGATATTTTTTGGTGGTGTTAGCTACCTTAAACACAGGAGAGAGCTCCCATTCCCTCCAATATATAAATCAGTACTTAATTTGTTCTGGAGGTCCGTTCTTAACCTGAAACCGTTCATAACCTGAAGTACCACTTTAGCTAATGTGCTGCCGCGCCGCCGGAGCACGATTTCTGTTCTCACCCTGAAGCAAAGTTCTTAACCTGAGGTGCTATTTCTAGGTTAGTGGCTATTTCTGGGTTAGTGGTTATTTCTGTTCTCATCCTGAAGCAAAGTTCTTAACCCAAGGTACTATTTCTGGGTTAGTGGAGTCTGTAACCTGAAGTGTATGTAACCTGAAGCATATGTAACCCGAGGTACCACTGTAGGGGACTTTTACACCTATCCTTAGCAGGTTTAGTGCTTTTAGTTGCACTGAGCTTTTCCTGTTAATTTATACACTGTGGAAAAAAGAGAAACTTTGATCAAAGCATGAATGACTCCCAATTCAGTGATGAAAATGGAAAGCCCGACAGATGAAGATGCATGTTTGTCAGGTTAAGGGAAATGGATAGCTGTTTTTGTATGTGAATATTCAAATGTATTAATATCTATTATTCAAACCCATAGTTAAATAATCTGTTTTTCACTTCTTTTATCCTTCAATCTTGATTTCCTGAAGTTCATCAGAAGCATCTGTCAACTGACAGGCACAAAGCACTATAAGAATATAATTTACCATGAGTTTTAATTACTAGTTGATTGTTCTTGTAATAGTCAATTAATTTAGCTATCATATTTGAGATATAAAATGAGTTTCTTCTCAGCTTTCTGTACTGAACTAAATGTGTGTTTTAATTTTCATTCTGCTCCTATATTGTAGATTTAGAGTTTACTGGCCTCTGGCTGAGACAGTTTAATTACCTCTAATATTTAATTTTTTCAGCATGAAAATAAACTTTCTAGACACCTGCGGCATTGTTTTAGTGCATGAAAACTTGAAAGCCAATCTGAATAGGTCTAGATCTATGGTGCAGCCACTGTAGAAAATAATAAATAACATGGCATAAATTTTAATTCTGATCCTTATCATGCAGGGAGAGCTAATTTTGAATTAAACTTGAGTGGAAACAATTTATGAATCACATTGGTACAGTTTTAATGTGTCCCTATTCTTGGAGATTATTTGATTTTAACTCAACTGGTTGAGCAGGTTAAAAGCAGTAGCATTTGGGTAGCCTAATTGCTTTACATTTACAATACAGTAGTCTGTGCAAGTTACATCGTTCGTCTTTAGAAATAACATAATATGGAGGCTTTGGTTGCTTTGCTTTTATTAGCATTGTTCTCTGTTTTTACATGCTTTCAGAAAGGCAGCTTCCATATTGCTTTATGCACTACGATAAAAGTGTGTTTGTGCCTCCTCTTTTCATTTGGAGGTGCCATTCACTGACCAGTAGAAGAGACCTCTTTGGAATGCTTTCCTGTCTATAAATAATGGGGTGGGGGACAAGCTTATTATCTCTCTGAGAAACAAGTTCTTTAAGGATGTGCTTTTATCAGGAATGAAGAAACTCTGCTGGATTTGTCAATCTTAATTCAGGAGCTGCTTTTTTTCTGTTAAGAAAGTAGATCATTTGCTGTAAGCTAGTCATCATGAGTAGCTGTGGGGATTTTTAAGAGTTGAACTAAGCAATTACCGTATTTTTTGCACCATAACACTCACGTTTTTCCTCCAGGATGTAAGGGGAAATGTCTGTGCGTGTTATGGAGGGAATGCCTACGGGTGGCATGCCTACGGATTTTCCTCCTTTAAAAGCTACGTGTGTGTTATGGTCGGGTGCGTGTTATAGAGCGAAAAATACGGTAAATGTAGAACATTACAAGGGTTTTGGGGTGTGGGTGTGGGTGTTTTACAGTTGATCATTATGCCTTAATGGCTTAATGCATCATTTGTAGTATGGTCACTTGTGTTTGGTCATGTTTCAGTGGAACATGAATGACACAAAACTGGTACATTTCTGGGTGCTGATTTATTACATCTGAATTTAACTGATTAATAGGTGAAATTGATCCAGAGAAAGTAGAATAGATTGGATTGTAGATTTCTTACTCCACAGAAGCCAATAGCAGACCTCTGAAATCCTTATAACCTCACAACTACTGAAAGATGAACCCCTAAGTGACAAAATAGGAATAGGTTACTTTTAAAATAGTCAGATTACAAGCAGGAGTTCCATTTTTCATTTGGTTTTGCTGGATATGTTTTTTCTTACTAAGTTTTTGTTAAAATTGTTTACAAACTCCTCAGTTATTTTAATTTGTATTCATTTAGTATTATAAGAATGTATTACATTCTGCATTTCACTGTCTCATCTGCTATATATGCATTTGTACATTTATTGTTGTTGTTTAGTCATTTAGCTGTGTCTGACTCTTCATGACCCCATGGACCAGAGCACACCAGGCACTCCTGTCTTCCACTGCCTCCCGCAGTTTGGTCAAACTCATGCTGGTAGCTTCAAGAACACTGTCCAACCATCTCGTCTTCTGTCGTCCCCTTCTCCTTGTGCCCTCCATCTTTCCCAACATCAGGGTCTTTTCCAGGGAGTATTCTCTTCTCATGAGGTGGCCAAAGTATTGGAGCCTCAGCTTCAGGATTTGTCCTTCCAGTGAGCACTCAGGGCTGATTTCCTTAAGAATGGATAGGTTTGATCTTCTTGCAGTCCATGGGAGTCTCAAGAGTCTCCTCCAGCACCATAATTCAAAAGCATCAATTCTTCAGCGATCAGCCTTCTTTATGGTCCAGTTCTCACTTCCATACATCACTACTGGGAAAACCATAGCTTTTACTATACGGACCTTTGTTGACAAGGTGATGTCTCTACTTTTTAAGATGCTGTCTAGGTTTGTCATTGCTTTTCTCCCAAGAAGCAGGCGTCTTTTAATTTCGTGGCTGCTGTCATTTATAGTGGCCCCCAATGAATGATTTCTTTGAAACACATTGGGCCTGGAGACTTCCTCTGTTTTTACCTCCAGATAACCTTCAGAAAGCTAGTTTTGAATTATATTAAGACATCATTAGAAGATAGGAAAGGACTCTTTTAATACTCTATAAGCATGTATCAACTAACATTATTTGTTCCCATTGTTATGTGGGAAACAAACCATGAGTCAGGGTTTGGACAACATGTTAAGTAAGGCTTATTGTTTGCTGTTGCTGCTATAGTAAACCCAGCAGCAGAAAAAGAGCAAATGAGGGACTTTTGAAGAGTGTGCCAAGCATGCTGCTTGTTTAAATTAAACGATAGTTAAGTATTAGCTATGGTTTAACATGTCACCTTTGAACACACACAGAGAACATTTCCTTTAAATGTTTGGACATCTATAACATATTTGGGGGAGAGTGGGAACAGCTAGAATGATGTCCTGGTAATAGATTAGATAAGCCTTCCTCAACCTTGACTCTACAATGTTGTTAGACTGCAACTCATCCCTAATTATCAGGACCAGTGGTCAGGGATGGTGGTAGTTGCAATCCAGCAATATCTGGGGAACCAGGGTTAAGAACAACAGTGCTAGATTGTTCTAAGCAGTGCTTTCTTCTGGAGGTACGCAGGGATACACATACATTTTGTGAATCTTTGTACTTTTGTTCATTTACTGTATTTATTTTCCCCGATTTGAACTATAAAATGGTGATTTTCTTGAGTCAAAATGAGAGTACCCCTTAACCTTTCTTTTTTTTAAAGCACTGGTTCTAAGTATAGGTGGCAACCATTTTGTTCATGTTCAGTTGATGCACAGCCGCTGATGCACGGTTTGTTTTGGACCCAGAAGAGGCCAGAACAGGGGTGGAGCAGGGCGGGCTTATGTGCGCTGCACCAACTTGTGTGGAACCCGGAAGGCAATCCCCACAGAAGTTGGAATTTCCCTGTATAAGCACACCATATGAATGGAATGAAATGAAATTTGGGCTTTCCTAGATACCAGATCTTTATTAAATGCCCTTCCTCAAAATTTGAGGCTACAATGTTATATACATTTACCAGTCAGATGAGCAGCATATAATATAATATATATATATTATTTAGTCCTGTTGAATTTAATGAGACTTCTAAGGATACATACCTATGATTGTATATGTTATAGTTGTATAACAACCTGTTGATTAGGTTGAGAGATAATGGTTTTTGAAGATCATGCATCATGCTTCACAGATGTGAAGCTTTGAACCTAACTGCCTCACATCCAGTCTAGCCCCAGCTCTACACACTGCATGAAAGAGAAGGCAAGAAATATCCTTTCAAGTGAACAAGGTGAGAAGAACCACTTGTGATACCATTCTGTCTTGGAAATGGGCATGTGAAATATGACTTTGTTAGTGGCTTTGTATACTGTATATCACTAGGTCCCTGTAGTTCTGGTATTGAAAATGTGGGATACATTGCATTTCTTTGTAGGATGGATTCAGAAAGTGTGAGAGAACCTTTGGAAATTTTTGTCAATCTTAATTCAGGAGCAGCTTTCTGTTCATAGAAGCCTCTGCTTGAATCACAGCCTTTTATCACTGGAGAGACACAACTCATTACAGCCCAGTGGGCTTTATCACCATTTATATTCTAGTGTCTTATCAGGGATGTCAACTTGAATAAAATATTGTGGGGGCCCTGGTCAGACGCACCCTGCATAATTGACCACATGACACAGTGCGCACAAATACCATTTGAATGGCAATGGCCATCAACTTTGTGGGGGGCCGACCCCTCAAATATTTTATAGTGGGGGTCGAAGCTCCCACAGCGCCTAGGAGTTGGCTCCTATCTGTCTTACAGTGACTTATGGTGCTAGAAATAGATGTAAAACATTTGTCCTTTTTGTATGGAAGGTATGTTATGTCTATTTAAAAATTAATGATACATGGCTTATGATTATGATATGGAATATAGGTTGACATAGATTTTATTGGTAGTTCATACTACTATAATGCATGGTGTCATAAGAATTAAATTATATGAGAAAAGACCTATCTGCTTCTTATATCTGTTTTTTACAAAGTGAGTCACTTGAACTGAACCGGATTAAACCAGTTGACAACCTGTATTCAAACATATCATTGTGGCGAAATCAATTTGGAACTTTAGTGCTGAGAATTCTGATGGGAATTGTGCTGTCTTGTATTCAAAATATAAGTGTAATATATACGTCATGGTAATTTGAGTTGACCTTTTCAATAAGTTTAGAATGTAAAAATTAACATTAATTTATGGTTTACAGATCTAGGATTAGGTTTGTTAGGGTGTCCTTATAACAGTTTTTTTTAAAAAAAAACACATTTAAGTTTTATGTGTGTGTGAAAACAGAATGCAAAGTTGAGACAATAAAAAGTTACTTTGATTTCTTCCGCTCAAACTTCTGTTTCCTGAGGTTTCCTTCCATGTTTCCTGTAACCATTTTTATTTTAACGTCTTGCACTTTTATACCTGTCACATTTCAGCCTTTTATGTTCTGTTTGAAAACAAGTCTTTCTAAATAAGCTACAAGCTAGTTTCTTGAGCAGACCAGAAAGATAGCCTGAGGTTGTCCTGAGAGTTTTCATTTTATCATTGTTCAAAAACAGCAAGGCCTGCCAGGTACAACTAGTGTAACAAGCACTCCAGCATCTCCATCATGCAGTAAGCTGCTTCTGGCAAACAGATCCTGTACACTGAAAACGTTGGTGGAAGAGCACAGATTCTGTAAATCATGTTCCTTTCATTGATTACAATTTCAAAGTGCATTAACCCTCCTTAAGGCTCCAGGCACCACTTTAGTAAATACTAGGGATGTGTACAGCTGTTCAGGCAAGCTTTATGAAAATACATTTGTTGATGCAAGATAAATACACACAGATAAATGTACATGGACACATACCTGGCTGCAGGATGTAAATATGTATCAGAGGTATCAATTACTTTCCCGTTTCTATGTGTATTTACAGCTTGTAAAAAGAGAGAGAGAGAATTTCATTTGCATATATACAATGGGTGAAATTTTAAATCAGCTTTGATACTTTCCATATTAAAATAATAAATCCATCATCTATGTAAAGCAGCCTTCCCCAAGCTGGTGCCCTCCAGATGTTTTATACTGCAACACCCATCAGTTCGGGAATGATGGGAGCTGCAGTTGAAACCATCGGAGGATACCACATGGGGGATCAGTAGAGTAGAGAAAGTAGAGCAGGTTATGTGGAAGCTTCAAATAATTGCATGAATTCAGGTTTTGTTTAAGTAATCAGGTTTTTATGAAGTGCAATTTAGCATCTGAGTTTTCCATAGCCTGGATTATATTTGTTTCTTTTTTTTTAAGTGCCTTTCCTGTTGGGTTTTTCATTTTTGTACTTCCATGCCAGTACTTTGAAGGCTTTAACATTTATGTGAGTTTATTCAGAAAAAAATTAGACTTCCTTTCTGCTTGAGGAGCTAAGTGATTTACTCTGTTTTTGAGCTTCAGGGCCAATGCTTAATTTTCTTTTTATCGCATTCTTAGTTGTGTATGAAGCAATTTCCTTTAGCTTCACTGCACCAAAATTCTTTGGGTTTATGCTATTTACAGTTTGCATTGGTTTTAGGATTCAGTTTGGGTTCTGCTATAGTGGACCCAATTTTACCTTAGTTTGTGCATAGAAAATGATAGCGAAAGGGTACAAATTTGAAATTCTGGGGTCAGGGATATCCCTGCCCAAGGCATTAAACAAGGAAAAAGGTCTCCTGTGTCCCAGGTATCAAAGAGCAAAGCATCCTTCAAAGATCGTGTAGCATCGTGCACAGTATAGGCTAAAGCAAAGGAGTTTCTCCAGTTACTGCTGGGTGGGGGAAGTGAAAGATTTTTGCTTTCATAAAATTCTATCCCATATTTCTTTCTATAAAGAGAAAAGTTAGATGAGTAAGTGTCCCTTCTTAGAGCTTACAATTCCTAGCAAGAACGTCAGAAGAGCCCTGGTGGATCAGGCCAGTGGTCCCTCTGTCTAGTCCAGCATCCTGTTCTCCCACTGGCCAACCAGATGTTGATGGGAAGCTCTCAAGAGCTGAAGGATTTGACCTTGTCTTATAAACAGAGTATTACTTACAAGAAGATGTAGCAGTGCTTTACCAGTTTGAGTGCCATAGAAATAAAGGGATCACTGCAGAACTTAGTGCTACAGTGCAATTGTACTAAAGCACAATTAGTTGCTGCAGTGGTTTCCCACTGAACTTTGAAGAGAAACACTATAACTTTAGTGTTCAGATTCAGAGCTGGCAGCAAATCTGACCCCTGCAATATTTCTGTTCAGGGTTTTTTCTCACTGTTCATCATAGCACAGTCCTATAAACTTAGGAACAAAGGCTGCTGCCTTATGCTAAGTTAGACCTTTCTATTTCAAAGCCTATATTGACTGGTGGCACCTCTCTGGAATTTCAGACGGGAGTTTTCCCCAGCCCTACACCAGGGACATGGGTGGTGCTGTGGTCTAAACCACAGAGCCTAGGGCTTGCAGCTCAGAAGGTCGGCAGTTTGAATCCCCACGATGGGGTGAGCTCCCGTTGCTCGGGCCCTGCTCCTGCCCACCTAGCAGTTCGAAAGCACGTCAAAGTGCAAGTTGATAAATAGGTACTGCTCCGGCAGGAAGGTAAACGGTGTTTCCGTGCACTGCTCTGGTTCGCGAGAAGCGGCTTAGTCATGCTGGCCACATGACCCGGAAACTAACTGTAGACAAATGTCGGCTCACTTGGCCTATAGAGCAAGATGAGCACGCAACTCCAGAGTCGTCTGCAACTGGACCTAACGGTCAGGGGTACCTTTACCTTTACACGAGGGATTGAACCTGGTACCTACATGTAAGACTTTACCACTGAGCTACAGGCCTTCTCCCCAAATAGTAGCTTGCCTTATACCAACTGAGACCATTTGTCCATCCAACTCAATATTTTCTCCACTGATTGGCAGCAGCTTTCCAGGGTTTCCTACCTGGAGATGCTAGGAATCAAAACTAGGACCTTCTGCATATAAAGGAGATAATCAGTCTTCCTTGCCTGCTGTGCACTTTATGGAATAGGTCTGAAGGAAAGTCAGTGTGGATACTGGTAGTTCAGCAGACACTGTAAACTAGGACTTTCATAGGTTTTGACAGAGTTGTTCACCAAAGGCTCCTGAACTTAGCAAATGGGATAAGAGGCAGATCTTACACATTTCTAACTGGTTAAACAGCAGGAAGCAGAGAGTAGGAATTAAATAGGCAGTGTCATAATGGAGGACTGTAAGAAGTGGGTTCCCCCAAGGATCTGTATTGGGCTTTGTGCTTTTAAACACATTCATGAACAATCTAGAGCATTTGTGGCTAATCTGAAGCACAACTTCCATCATCCATGCTAGTTGGAGCTGATGGATTTTTGCATCGGATTCCCTCTAAAAAGTGCATACAACTGCAGAAACCACCTCCATATCTTTATGAATTGACATAAATTGATGAGACTACATGCCTGTGACTGTGCGGTTGCAAAGATTTTGCAGTCGGTGGGTTTTGTGTGTAGTTGTATGGTTCTGGCGTGTGTGATTCTATGGTGGCAGGGTGCCCATGACAGTTTCTCAAGTTTTTTGTTTGTTTTAAAATTGTCACAGACCCCACCCCCAGCTAATGACTGTACCATACTGTTATATTCAATAATTAAAGGAATAGGCATTGTGTATGTCATCCACTAGATGGCTTCCTCTGTCAGTATTGTAGTTCTGGCAACATTTTTGCTTCAAAAATGAGTCTGTGCATGCACTACCATTTTTTGCCAGAAGTTGCTGCCACAGACTTCAGTGGGGCAGGACAATCTTAATAATGTTCAAACAACTGCTCAGATCTTTACTAAACCAATGAAGAATTGCCTTACTTTCAAAGACTGAACAAAGAATTACATCAGTAGTTTCTCCCATAATTAAAAAGAAATATGTCATTTGCCAGTTTAAAAAAATGAATAAACTGGGAGCCAACATGTCAGCTTTAAACACTATTTAACTTGTTCTATCTGTGTTAACTTTTATTGGATGGGTTTGAAATCTGGCACATTCATGGACCCTGTCAGGTACACGTCTGTAAAGTTTTAAGTTAGCTCAATGGGTGCCATTTTTATAATCTATACAATTTTGAAGCTTATTATGGTAGGTTTTTGTTTCTGTTTTGCTACTTGTGCATTGTTTTTATTTGTTTCTGTGTTATATATTTTTGTGTTTTTATTTTTTAAACCGCCTTGTGAGCCTCGGGAGAAGGGTGGTATAGAAACATAATTAATTAATAATTTGCCCCTTTGGTATTCAACTTAGTCTTTAAGTGTGTATTATTCCCATACTTTAATGAGCAAAAAGCTCATAAATACATAGACCAGCTATGTGTACATCTTGTTCAGGGGGCAAAATGCTATCATTCTTGATACTATGATCAGATGGTTCTTGGTGCTCCTGTTCAGCTGGGACAATACTGAGGGGTCGTCCTGCAAGGATATAGAAGTCAGGTCTTTGCTGTGAGTTTGTGCCTTATCCATCTTCCTCCCAAATGTGCTAAGAGAGCAAAAAGCCTCCTCCTAGTTGACTCTTGCTAAGCTTTTTGTTTTGTCAATGACTGCCAAGCAAGCTTTACAGTTGCCTCCTGGAAAAAATCCTCATGACTGCTGTTTGGACATTGTTTTGATGGTCAGGGGATAAAGTCTTGAGACAGGTTGCCTTTTCCAGTTTCTGGAAATTGTGCTCAGGTCCTGCTTTTGGACTTTACATAGACATCTGGTTGGCCACTGCGAACAGGATGCTGGACTAAAAGGCCTGATCCAGGAGAGCTCTTCATACATTCCTATGTTCTTGTGCAACTCTTTCCTGTGGGCTTCCTTCTAGGTCTTCGCTCACCACTCAGAGCTCCGTATGAACCATTTATTGGTTAATAAGTTGTCTGACAAGGTAGCCACTTTGTACCTAATTGCTCAGTTTATTTATGTATTATTGATGAGCTCAGTCTTGAACTCCATGTTCCTTGGAGGCTGCTTGATAAATCTGTCAGCTAATCCTGTGTAAGACACAGAATTTCCTGCTGTAGCATAATACATGACATTGCTTTTACTTTGTATTCCTGAAAGAAACCTGGTTGCGCATTTTCAGTGGGCTGTGTCTGGCAGCATGAAATAAAATCAGATACATAATTCACACTGCTTTCTGCATTACCTAGAGTTCCACTGTGATGCCCTGTAATGTGGTAAATATCTGTTTAGCTTTTTAAATCAGTATTCTGGCTGTTCTGGCTTGTAAAGGGTCACCCTACTGAAAACTATTTGAGTGAGGCAAAGGAAACAGGTGTTTTTAGCCTGGAAGAAAGAGGGCAGTTTGAGTATCCAGAGGGTTCTTATGAAGAAGGAAAAGGTGACAGTTTATCACAGTATCTGAGGAAATGGAGATTAGAGGGCTCAATCTGTAACAAAGAAAATTTAGTTTAGCTCTCAAAATATAAATAATGGACCTTAGTCTAGAATAAGTTACCAATAAAGTTGCGAATTATCTTTCTGGGATGTTTCTAAGGCAGAATTAGGTAGTGAACTGCCTCTGGTAGGCTTAAGTAGGGAACCCTTCTTGAATTTTCCAAGTTTTATGACTTCAAACTGAAGACAAATTGCCAAATGTGTAAGCCCCATTTACTTAGAGACTGTACTGAAGTAGCCCATGATGGATTCTGTTTTTACCTATCTGTGAAATCTGTCTCACACAACTTGATGGGTGTTTGTAAGCGGAACTACACTTTGCTGGGAGCCACAGCCTCACATCTTCTCCGATAAAACTAGTAAAAAAAGAGTGTGTGACTTAACTGTCTGCTAAGGAAGTGTAGTGAGAGGGGGACTTGAGAGGGGGAGAAGGAGATCCTTTGAGGTCTTCAGAAGAGGACCCGGCTTTAGATTCCCCTATGGAACTGTGTAAGATTTATGGTGGTATATGGTAGAGCTTTCTTGGTGGTGGATAGAGCTGGGTCATATCTGGTTTCCAACATCACAGTATATCACCAGCTAAACATCGTGATACATCAATATACACAATATCTGAAATAAGGATGGAGCTATGTAGAGGCATTGGCTGGCTTCACAGTTTTTCCCACATTGTGATTTTTGCATAGCACTCTCACACATCATGATTCGTGATGTATTGCCAGGTCAAAATTTATGAAACCAACATCACAATATGGACTTGAAACTGGTTTCGGACGATATATTGATAAATCACCCAGCCCTGGTGTGGGGCTGATGTACATCTGTTTTCTGTGAAAAAGTCACATCAAGCTTGTTGATGGATAGTGACACCAATTGATATTTAGTGTAAACCATTTTGTTTATTCAGACCTTTAGTAATATTTAAGTTATAAATATTTCACTGACCTGTCACTGTTACATGTTCCACAAAATGGTATGACCACAGTTTACAGAACCTCAAAAAGCAGGGTCCAAAAGAGAGAGGAAAGAACAGGGAAACTGAACTCTTCACGTATACTTGTCACATGAGCAGTCTTTGCCAGGCTTGCTTCAGAGATAAACGTGGCTGCTGAACTACTGTTTCCTAGATAGAACCATGCAGGTTCTGTAGTTTTTTGTATGGAGGTCAAGTACTTATATATTCTAATTCTGTGAATTTCAAAATGTGTATTGTTTTCAGAAATATATTTCCCTTGCACTTGAAGGTCACATTGAATGAAGCTGTAGGACAATGCTAGAGAACAGTCTTATTTTTCTAGGTGAAGTAATCACATCCTCTGGGAAAATAGAAAAAAAGACTTTGCACCATTCTTGGTTCATAACTGAGGATGAGAAAGACTTTCCAAAGGAAAATAAGCCAGAATATGAACTTTTCTTGCTGTGGCCTTGTTAGGCTGCTACCCTGCATATTGGCCAGTCTGCAAGAAATCCTGTTCATTGTGGCTAACTCAAGTGTCTGAAAAACCCAAAGTTAGGAAACTAGATACATTTATGTGGTTAAGTTTTAATTAGTGAGATGGATTCTGTGTTACTAACTATCCACATAGATACTGGGGAAAGCAGGTCATTTGAACTGCATCCTTCCTCAGCCTTTTCTCATTTCTCATCCTCTAACAAAAACAAATTCACTTTCATGATGAGTCAGTTAAAGATATTAATGGAACACCAAATTCAAGGAATCTACCCAAGAGAGGGTGCAGACAGGATTATTGCATTAGTTTCCCTGGTTATAACGGTAGTGCTGCTGCACAATTTATATATTGTGTTAATGGTTGCTTTATGATACTGTAGCTTTTTAATCAATATATCACTGCGTTTATTACATTTTAAATGGCAGGGGGAAGTGTATAAGTGTCTAACCATTACATCACACTTTTGCATACAAAAGATAAAATTGTTTAATGTGTATATGACCTTCAACGTACTTTATGCAGCCACCGGGTTCAACTGACAAGCCAAGTCTGGTGAGAAAACAGATGCATACTTGAGAATCCTACATATGCCACCCTGAATTTGCAGATTGAGAAGGCAGAATATAAATCTATGAAATAAATATCAGTGCACCCATGAACTGTAGTGTGCCATAATTGCACCTGTACATTGTGTTCACTCTTTTGAAAAAAAATATGTAGCAGTGGAGAAACTTGAGATTGTGGAGAATGTGGTTTCCATAATAGTGAAGTATTATTATTTATTAGACTTTTCTGGTTTTGGTTTCCCAAATGTCTCCAAGCAACCTGCAACACGTTTAAAAACATAAACATAGATAGGTTTTATCATTGTGTAAAAATATCAAAATACATAACATTAATTAAAATATATAAATACCAAAAAAACCACCCCTTCCCCAATATATTTTTGCACAGAAGGGAGAACTATGCTGGCTGTAGCCTCTCCCATGGTTTGGATTGTGAGAAGATAAAAATCTAGAAGAGAAAAAAGACGTAGCTCAGCTATTCTCAACAAAACATTGCCTGCTCTTCCTTTGGAGTTTCTTAAATTCATTATTTTTCTTTCATTCATTAAATCCCAGACTGTAGTATAGGCAGCATGAAGAAGTTCTCACTCATAAAGAGTTCTCATCTACCATGTGACCACTGAACTTTCTTTCCCCTAAAACATAATGCAAAGTGCCAAGGGAGGATGCTTGGTGCCAGGTTGTTTTGACTTTTGGTGGATTAGAAAGTGACGGTTCAGCTTCTGCTAAAATAAATAAGTGTGTAAAATTTACTAGACATCTAGGTGCATGTTGTGCAAATGTGGTACAAATTCACAGTTAAAGGAAAGAAGCTAACTCTGTTAATGAAGGATGTTGGACAAGCTAATGTCCCACATGAAGACTCTGCTAGACATCTATCCTAAACTATTGAACAAGCTTGTCCTCCTTTTAATGAGGTACCAGATTTGCATACTTATTCAGGAAAGTGGAGTAGCTTGGGAATGTTCTGTAGATTATATTCTCCTTCTCACATGTCAGATAATCTGACATGCTTTATACTATGTCTGGTTATTTGTCCATCTATCCCAGTACCATCTACTCAAACTGGCAGCAGCTCTCAAGAGTCTCAGGCAGAGTTCCTTCTCATTACCCGATCATCATTTATTTATTCTTAACTTGAGATGCCAGAGATTCAGCCTTGGATCTTCTGCATGTGCACTGCTACTACGTTATGGCCGTTTCCAAATCAATATGAATATAATCAGCAGATGGCACAGAAACCTGAAACTCTGGATTAAAATGACAGAAGTGATATATGGATAATTGGCAAAGTAAAGCTTTGTGCTTACACACAAACACACACACACACACACGGTTATTGACTGTTGAAATACTTAGACTTTTGTGGGGATGAGATACAATGAGAGTTTTTGACGCTAAGCTTGGTTAGTGGAGAGATGCTTGCAGCATTTTAAAAAAAATCTAAATGATTCAGAATGCCTTGACCTGGAAAAAGTGAAATGCTGCAGTTAAAATGGCCCCCTGTTGTTGGTCAGGACACAGCAGCTTAATCTGTTGTTTCTGCTTTACCCCCCATATTGCTTGCAAATGTGTAAGACAATATTAGGCCACTGTGGGATTTCTATCTTTTTCTGAGTTGTTCCCTGCGCGTGTAGTACAGTAGTCTGAAAGAGGATCCTAGTGAAGCCTCACAACTGTAGATCTGTAAGAAATCCTTCTATTAATTCAATACACAGAAGGGAAAGATCTTGTAAAGGCAAAAGCAGCGAGTAATCTGGCTGGTTTAACACAGACTTGGCTCTGGCATGGGGGAACTTGGACAGGCTGCCCTTGATGGTGGCACCCAGGTGCCGTCCATAACTTAGGCCTCTCCCTACTTGCATACTTGTCAGTTGACTTTATCCAATGGCGGTGGCCCATTGCAGAATGACCACTGCTAGCTAGGTATATCTGCTTGCAAGCTAGTGCAGCTGGGATGTTGGTTTCTGCTTCCTTCACTGTGCAGCAAAGTGCTTGTCACAAGACAATGTTTACATTCCACAGTCAGAGTACTGTTGGGTTTCCCCACGGGAATGGGAAGCTGGATGTGACGTACACTGGTTTCCTGTTTTTCACTGTTCCTCTCGGTGTTCGTTTCATTCCGAGGAGAAGGACGGTTGCTTCTCTGCTCCCGCAGAGGCAAGATGCATGTTTGTAATGTCTCAACTTTGAACTGAAAATAAAGCAACATTAAGCATGTGGCACGTACTGTTCATCATTCCGTTGTGCACAGGACTCTGCAATAACAACATTTTGGTTATGGGCCCAGAAAGACGTAAATCAAACTGAGGAATGCCGGCAGAGGAACAGAGAAACGGATCGCGTTATCTGCTCTGCGCGTCAAGTTTGATTGATGAAGGTATGTGCTCATGCTGCCCGGAGCAGCCTGCCAGTTTCTAGTTTATGGTTTTATGGCTGGACTTTGAACTTTTAAAGCCGTTTTGCCGCGATACAGGCAATGGCTGGGGAAAACGAAAGTACTTTTTAAAAGTGCTTTTGGAAGAAGCTGCAGTACTGTGACGCAGCTTGTTTAAAGCAGCAATGATGGCTGAAGCAAAGCTGGCTGATGCTTTTGGGATTCCTAAGCTCAATAAGAAAAATTACACGGAGTGGGTACTTTATGCAGAGGCAATTCTGCGGAAAGAAGGTCTGTTTAATGTTATTACAGACAACCCCCCAGCTCCAATTACAGCTGAATGGCCAGCTAAGGATTCCAAAGCAAGGGGAACGCTTACGTTGATAGTATCCCCAGAAGAGCTCTGTCTGTTGCGTGGAAAGACCACAGCCAGAGAAATTTGGAACACTTTAAGAGAGGCTCACTTGAGGACAGAAGCTGGTTCCTCAATGTACTACTATGCCAAGCTGCATGGTATGGCTCTTGCTGAAGGTGGAGATGTGCGTAAACATCTGATGGAGATGCAGAATCTGAGACATGAGTTGCAACAGAGAGGACTCAACTTTCCAGAGGCTGTGTATTCCTTCATGATACTACATTCTTTGGGTCCAAGTTGGGAGTCCGTTGCCACTCAGATTGCTGTTCAACCAACTGCTCAGCTCACAGTAGCCTATGTTACTGCCGTGATCCAGAATGAAGCAGATCGCCGGGGTGCTAGCTGCATGGGTATGGGGGAGTCTTCACAGACGACATCCCAGAATGCAGTGGAACCACCAGAGGGCACCAAAGCTTTGAAGGCAGTGAAATGCTACTTGTGTGGACGTCTAGGCCATATGAAGAGGGAATGCAAATATCCCAGGGCCAAGACAGAGCAGCGCAGCGGAAGCTCATCGCGTGGAAAAGGCCAAAGCAAAGGCAAAGGTCCGGTGTCCAGGACAACGCAGCACAAGGCAATGGTCTCACGCTTCACTCCAAAGGTTGCAAAGGTCCAGAAGACATCTAGATCTTTCTTCGTTGTTGATTCAGCAGCTACCCACCACATGTGCAACGATAAGAGACTGTTCGTGTCTTTTACACCGCAGGAAGGTGCGATTCACCAGGCGGATGACCACACGATCCCCAGTCAAGGCTACGGAACTGTTGTTCTTCACTGTTTGGACTTATCGATACAGGATGTACTTTATGTTCCAGATGCCACACACAATCTTCTAAGTGTGATGCAGCTGAATGAACGGAACATTGACGTTTCCTTCAAGAACAAGAAATGCACCATCACAAAGAAAGACGATTATGTATTGCATGCTGAATGTGTTGATCGTTTGTTTGTATTGTATTATGATGATGTTGTGCAGAATGAGACTTGTTGCATTGCAGGTTCTAACAAAAGTTTGCATGCAGGATGTATTCATGATTTTCACAGGAAATTTGGTCATTTGCATTTTGAGGCAGTATCTAAGATGCCTGCCTTGGTTGAAGGTATGACTATAAAACCCTGCAGGTACCACATGAAGTGCAAGGCATGCGCAGCAAACAAGGTGAAAATGGCTGCGAAAGGTAAGGTGTCTAGTAGGCAAGCTACAGAACCATACCAGATTGTTCATGCTGATTTGGTTGGTCCACTATCGCCCTCTTTGGGTGGAAATAGGTTCTTCATGGTTCTCATTGATGCATTTTCCAGGTATATTTATGTGTACAATCTCAAGCAGAAATCAGAGGCTTTTCCAAGGTTCAAGGAATTCTGTGCTTGGTTGGAAAATGTGCATGGTAAGAAGATAAAAATTCTTTTCACAGATCGCGGGGGAGAATTCACTTCTCAGCAGTTTGAAGCTTTTCTGACTGAGAAAGGAATTCAACACGATTTGTCCAGTCCTCGCTCGCCATGGCAGAATGGGCTTTGCGAAAGGGCAAATCAGACATTGCTTCAAGGGTTAAAAACCTTGCTGCATGATGCTAATCTTCCAGAGAGTTATTGGGCCGAATCTCTCTCATGTTTTGTTTACAGTTACAATCGCAGGTTATCTTCAGCGATTGGTTGTACCCCCTATGAGAAGATGTTTGGCAAGAAACCATACATCAAACACATGAAAATATTTGGTTCTGACATGTGGATTCATTCACCACAAAGCTCCAAGCTAGGCAAACGTGGATTGCATGGTATCTTTCTAGGTTATCAGAAAGGTTCTTACAGAATAATGATGACTGACTCTAAGACAATTAAGCTCACAAGAAGTGTTGAGTACAATGCCAAGTGGGGGGAGAATGTGGGAATTTTCCAATGTTATCCTGATGACAGTGATGAGACTGAGGATAAGCAACAACAGCCCACACCCACTGATGAAGGTTCTGATTCTGAGTCTGAAACTGAATCGGATAATTCAGAGGATTTCAAGAGTGCGAAAGCCTCTATGCGACCCTCTGAAAGCTCTGATCAGGAATTGGAAGAACCATTGTTCACAATAGGTCACTTTTCTCCTAAGAAGGAAGAGGAGAGTGTTGAAGACCAAAGGCTAATTCGCAGGTCACAAAGAGCCACAAAAGGCAGACCTCCAAAGAGATTTGCTGATGAATTTGCTAAGACAGCAGTAGCAGCTGTTAAAAGCTCCAAGAAGGTATTTGAACGTTCAAGTTTCCAAGAAATCCAGGATTTGGATTCTAAGGAAGCTGAGCCATGGTTAAATGCTATGAAGGCTGAGCTTGATTCCTTAGAAAGGAACAAAACTTGGGAGCTAGTTCCAGTAGTTCCAGGAATGAAACCGCTTGGAAGCAAATGGGTCTTCAAAGCGAAGACTGATCAAAATGGCAAGATAGTCAGACACAAAGCCAGATTGGTAGCCAGAGGTTTTGCACAGGTACCAGGTGAAGACTATCACGAGACCTACTCACCCACAGTACGATATGAAAGCATTAGGCTTATGCTCAAGCTAGCTGCAGAGGAGAATCTACACATTAGTCACCATGATGTGAATACAGCGTTTTTGTACGGATCTCACTTTATATGCTTCCACCTGATGGCGTACAGGTAAAACAGGGATTTGTTTGTGCTCTGAAAAAGTCCCATTATGGTCTCAAACAAAGTGCACGGTGTTGGCACACAAAACTCACTGAAGCATTGTTTTCTCTAGGTTTTCAGCAAGGGAAAGCTGATCCATGTGTATTTGTCAAAGAGGAGGGGCAAAAGAAGCTGTATTGTTTGTTTTATGTTGATGATATTTTATTCTTTTGGAAAGATGTCACAATGTACAATAACGCCCTAGCTCAACTGAAAGAGCGCTTTGACATGAAAGATCTTGGTGAGGTAAACAACTACCTATCTCTGGAAATAGAGAAAGATCAAAGTGGTAACATTCTAGTTCACCAGTCACGGAAAATTGCTGATGTGTTAAACAAACTGAACCTGATGGATACTAACCCTGTAGACACACCGATGACAACAGGTTATCAGGTAGAAGACACTGAAGAAGCATTTTCTGACACTACACTGTACAGAAGTGTGCTAGGCAAGCTAAACTTCATTGCCAGATGTTCAAGACCTGACATTGCTGTTAGCTGTAATTTGCTAAGCAGACAAGTCAACAATCCTACTGTTAAGGATTGGAAAGCTCTGAAACGCATAGCACGCTATTTGAAAGGCACTATGCATTACAGACTGAGATTTAACAATCAGAAGTCTGGTGGTCTTGAAATTTTTGCAGATGCATGTTTTGGAAGTGACACTACAGACAGGAAAAGTACGTCTGGAGTTTGCTACATGTACAATCAGGGTCTATTTGATTGGTCATGCAAGAAGCAAACAACAATTAGCTTAAGTACTTGTGAAGCTGAACTGAATGCACTGTCTTATTCACTTAAGGATTGTGAATGGTTGTTACAATTGTGCAAAGACATGAAAATTCCTGTCAAATGTCCAATCCAGGTTTACCAGGACAACAAAGCATGTTTGGCTTTGCTGAATTCGGAAAGTTGTAAGCAAAGCACGAAGCACTTGCAATTGAAGGTGCAACATGCTAGGGAATATATTCAGAAGGGACTCGTAACGGTGTCCTATATGCCAGGTAATGAAATTCCTGCTGATGTATTGTCCAAGATTGTATCAAGGGATCAACACTGTACCTATGTACAGAAGTTGGGTTTGTACTGATATTGTACGAACACGCTGCCCAGTGATGTTCACAGAAAGGGGGAGGATGTTGGTTTCTGCTTCCTTCACTGTGCAGCAAAGTGCTTGTCACAAGACAATGTTTACATTCCACAGTCAGAGTACTGTTGGGTTTTCCCATGGGAATGGGAAGCTGGATGTGACGTACACTGGTTTCCTGTTTTTCACTGTTCCTCTCGGTGTTCGTTTCATTCCGAGGAGAAGGACGGTTGCTTCTCTGCTCCCGCAGAGGCAAGATGCATGTTTGTAATGTCTCAACTTTGAACTGAAAATAAAGCAACATTAAGCATGTGGCACGTACTGTTCATCATTCTGTTGTGCACAGGACTCTGCAATAACAACAGCTAATGGCTGTCTCTACCACAAAGCTCAATGTTCTGCAAGCAGACTTTCTTTGCTGTAAATGGGCCTCTGTTTCTGGGTGAATGGGAGGTTGGTGGCTGCCTCTGTCCCTCTCTGTCACCCACATTTTTTCCTGTATGGTGATATCTCCCACAAAAGGAGGTGATATAAGAAAATAACAAGTTGGTCCAAGATGCAGAGCATTTAATTAATCCATCACTGACTTATTTTTTATTTGCTTGAAGTGCATATCCACTTTTCCCACCATGTACAGTGGACGCTTGGGTTGCCAATGTGATCCGTGCAGGATGCACATTCACAACCCGCAGCGTTTGCAACCCGCGTCTGCGCACGCGTGTGTTACGCTTTGGTGCCTCTGCACATGCGCGACCGCTGAAACCCGGAAGTAACCCGTTCCGGTACTTCTGGGTTTCGGTGGTCCGTAACCCGAAAAAACGCAACCTGAAGTGGCTGTAACCTGAGGTATGACTATTCTAAATGGTTCACAACTGGGGGAAGGGGTAATACTAGAGTCATCATTGTGATTATTTTTCTAAGATACTAAGATAAATGAAAGAACTAATACTATTGAAAGCCATGTCCCTGAATGGAAATCCCAGATGCCAGATGGAAAACACACACACACACACACGAAACCCAGAAGTTTCCCCATTCCTTCCAAATAGACAAGCAAAGAAGAATTCTTGCTCAGCTCCAGAATGAGGTTGTTCCATAGCAGAAAAGGTTCTCCTTCTAGCAGCCAATTGTCATTACACAGATGGATGGTACCATGAAGCAGGTCCTAGTTTTACAAGCAAAGATGGAGGAACAGTCCTTGTCATTTATTTTCAGAACTTACAGACCTAAAAAAGCTGCTCATTTAAAATGCAATAGTTTCTCTTCCCGTGAATTCTCTTTTTAAATGAATGATCATATTTATTGCTCTAAGATGATTACAACAAGGTGCTTTTTGGATTCTACAAAACTAATCTATCCTTGAAAGGTTGAGCACATCTGCCAGAATTGGGAGGCAGCTTCAGTGTTCCCTGTCCTCTTCAGATGTGTCTGATTGCTTTCATCTCTATATTCAATAAACAGTTTATTCAGTGTTTCAGGATTTCAGTGGTCTTTTAAAAAATGCATCTAACCCACAAGGTCAAAGGAAGATGAAATCCCACAGAGAGGGTGCATAGTTCACCTCTGCATGCCCACAGCCTTACACTAAGCAATATGGTAGCCCACCCTGTGGTGTCTGATATATTCACCATGTCTCTGTCTGGACTCTCCTTCTCCTCCACTTAGTTTGATCCTGCTTTTGCTAGCCTGCTGTGCTCAGTGCTGCATCTTCATTCACTGCAGAGAGAGATGACAATAATTTTGAGACTCAGCCAGGCACTGACACATGCAGCTCAACCAGAAAGCTAAACAGACTTACAACCTCTCTTAAAGTGTTGCATTAACTTCTGTCAGAGGTACAAGAAATGAATGAAATGGAGGCTTGACCTCTGTTCTATGGCTTCAAAATTCATTCTGTTTGTATTGCACATTTAACCAAACATTCAACTCCTCTATATTTCCACAGGTACTATAAGAACAAATTAAGTGAGAAATAAACACTCATAATTTAAATAATATTTATGTTTCTTAAGGATTGTTTTCACCACCAGTGCTATAATACGATATTTGTGGTTGACTGGAAGCAGCTTCTACGGTATTTTCCATATAACTGGCACCAGTGATAAAATCCCACTGGTGATCACTTTCAGTTCAGGAGATTATTATTCTTTTTTGTGCTATGTATACATAATCAAGTGATTAAATTGCAAGGCAAAAAGGAATGTTGGTATGATTTTAATATTGAATCAGGATTCCTTTTTCTGATTGTTTTTAATTAATGCACATACATGATCATACATAATGGTAATCTGTAAGAAAAAATATGTAAATTATATGCTATGTATATAATTTGTATTTGCTCAGAAGTCTAGATCTTTAATTTTAAAAAGCAACGACAATAAAAATGGAAGTATGGCGGAGCAATAGTATCGATAGTCCATAAATTGGATCATGTTGTTTAGATCTGGAGAATTTTGTCAGCATTACAACAATTTACTTAATGATCAAAATGTATATGTGCTTTTAAATTCATGTAAAACTATTAAATATACATCTTTATTTTTGTGGAGCAGCTGAACATGAGATTCGGTTCTTAATCTGAATATTATTTTTCACAAGCATGCTCCTGAGAAAGGACTCTATGTTTGTTCTGGAGTCATTTTCTAAGCTTTTAAAAATTGATAAATGCTGAAAGAAAAAGATCCCAATCACACATGCCTCAGTCATGAGACATGGGAAATGCAGCAGTCTTGGCTTATTGATTTATTACCGGTAATTGCATCTATGTCTCACCTTTCCTTCAGGGAGCTGAAGGTGGTGAACATATTTCTCCCCCACTTCAGTTCATCCTCACAACAACAGCACCATGAGGTAGGCTAGGGTGTGTCAGGAAAAAGCAGCAATGCAAAAGCCAGCTGCAGATGTCTGCAATGCAAAACAGGATGTTGATGTGTGGAACTGTACTGTTGGGGAAAAGGGGCAGTCTATTCTCTGTACTGAGCACCGGATGTTAGCTCAGAGTGTCATCTGACCTGTACTGGAAGTACAGGGGTGGAGCTGTGACTCTACTGCTGGAGTCTGGAGGGTACAGACACGTTTCTCTGTACTGCTGAATGACAGGAATAAAAGACATGTAAATAGGACTCCTGTCTGTCTCTCTTCCCCTCCCTGGGGGAATGCAGGGAGGGAGAGGAGGAGGGTGTGTTCTTCTTACGTTTGAGGAGGACCGCCGATTTATGGCCTTGCCTGTCCCTGCCAGGAGACGCAGACGGGAAGGTCAACAAGGATCTCAGCCGATTGCCTGGAGTGTGAGGCCAGTTACCTCTGACTGCGGCCGAGATTCCTGACAGGGTGTGTCATAGGAGAAGAGCATTCCATGAATAGAAGGGGAATGGAGTCTACACTACTGGCCTTGCCCATGGCATAATGTGTCCCTCCACACAATGAGCACAGGCATCTGAACTTTGCATGATCAGGGTTCCATACGGCACAAAAGCCAAGCACATAGAGTTGTATACAGTGGCACTTCTCCTTTAAGATGAACCCTAGGAGATGATATAGAAGATAGATAGATAGATAGATAGATAGATAGATAGATAGATAGATAGATAGATAGATGTATTGTCAGAAACAAGGGCTCATGCCTTTTAGGGTTTTTTGTTTGTTTTGTTTACCTTCACTTGGAAATTTCATGCTGCTGTGTAAATCACATGAAGTATTGCCAAGTTAGGAGAAGATTCTGTTTCAGTTTTATAATGACATATCATTTACAGAGCCGTTCTGTTTTTAGCTATAATGGTTTCTGTAACAAGATCAATTTTTCCCCTTTAGCCTAATCAGTAGATGATTTACTTCTGTAATCTACCTTTGCTTCATCCATATTTTTCCATTTCTGACTAGCAAACCCTAGAAATTGCTCTTTCTGGATCTGGGCTTTGGGTTTGTTTTTTAAATGACTGCACTTTGAAAGCTTTTTTGGGATTAGTGTTTTACAGAAAATATAGGTTAAAAACATTAGTAACCCTCCCCAAACACATTAAAATACAAAGGATCACTAAGTAGTTATGGTTCATATTCTCTCTCTCTCTCTCTCTCTCTCTCTCTCTTTCTCTGTGTGTGTGTGTGTGTTTGAATTTTGTAATGCTGTGCTTCCTAACAAATTGCACTATAGAACAAAATCTTTCCTGTGTTTCTTTTAAAGAAAATTATATGCAGCTAATAAATCAAAATATAATATTGGCTAGAAGGCCAAAAATTGTAGTTATGTCTAAAACTTGTGAAAATGGCTACTTTTAGTCAGCATAAGCAATCAAAATGTGCTGACTGTTTAGAATTCTTAAGCCATTTAAAGAAGAATATCCTAGCAGGAATAAAATAAAAGGAAAAGTATAATGTTCCAGGAAATAGGTTTATTTGAGTTGCTTGCTCTATGTCTATAGCAACTTTGCAGAATGGAAGTTGATCACTTTATGTTGAGAAGAAAATGTGACCTTTTAGGAGAACCTGTGTGCTTGGGGCCATTTGTCACATCAACATTAATCACTTCACAATACTGTATGTGCAAAGGAGAGCCAGCTCATACCCTTCTGTCTCTTTAAGAATTTTAAACTCTCCACAAAGACCCTTTCATGATAGCAAAGCAAGTCAGATGCTAAACTTCACTTGAATACACAAGAAAATAGTTAATCCCACCTAACAGGAACTCAGGCAGAGAACCTTCCCAATTCACACCTCTCTTGTCCTACTTCCAGTGAATAGGAACACACATATATCTTCCTTATCTTCTTAGCCCATTAGTTCCAGCAGGGTAAGTGCCCTGGCTGACATCTAGGTTCCCACTCTGCATAAAGAGCAGGAGGATCCTCAAAGACACAGGGCTCCCTTAACACATTTTTAAGTAAGTGAAGTAAGAGATATTACCATTTCAAAAGAAGCCCCCTTCCCTTGTTAAGCTCGGGGTCTAAAATAACATAAGAATACCACTGTATTTATCTCAGTGGTGTGGACAGCCAAATGAGATGTCATCCACTATAGCTTTGTTCACAGTGAAATTGCCAGTTTCTCTTGTGGGAAGACCTGTTTGTGCAGGACCTGTTGATTCCATCACAATCATTGTGAGGAGTCTCACTTATAGGCCATTCCAGTCTTAAGTGTCTGAACCCAGGTGGAACATATCTCAACCCAGCTAGATCTCATGTGCACCTTCCCTTAATTCTTCTACTGCTAATGTTTTCCACATCCATATTTCTTGTGGCACAGGAGGTATTCAGGTTTATCTCCCCCTCCCATCCTTAATACCATTCACAAACCTTTGAATTCCTGCTGCTGTATTATAACAGTCCTCCTCAGAGATGTGAAAGCCATCACAGTTTATGTTTCCTTCTGACAATAATCCTACAATTACCCTTACAGTGGTACCTTGGGTTACAGACGCTTCAGGTTACAGACTCCGCTAACCCAGAAATAGTACCTCAGGTTAAGAACTTTGCTTCAGGATAAGAACAGAAATCACACGGCAGTGGTGCGGTGGCAGCGGGAGGCCTCATTAGCTAAAGTGGTACCTCAGGTTAAGAACAGTTTCAGGTTAAGAACGGACCTCCAGAATGAATTAAGTTCTTGACCCGAGTTACCACTGTATTTATTTTCCTTTTACCTTACTCAACTTATGGAACTACACAGCCCTTGTCATAGCATCCTAGAAACTATCTCCATCCCATCTATCACAGTGCTGAGAAACATCTGTTCAATGAACCTGACATCCCCTATACCCTTGGTAACAATGTATTTGTTTCATTATTTGTATTAGGTTGTTACTCACCCTTCACTCTAAGGTCCCAGGGCAGGTTCCAACGACTCAAATAATACAAACAGACACAAATGCAACACCATAATAACATTAATGAATAGTTTTCAGCTGTCATGGCCAGTGAAAAGGGAAAAGTCTTGATGAGATATGTGACCTTGATAATTCTAGCTCAGGTAGAATTGAAATATTCTTTCTTTCATCTGTTGATGCAGGAGTTGAGTCTTTGAGACTTTCCTCTCCCATTTGGCACTGCAACCAAGGGTAATATATTATTTATTAACTTTATTTAATCACTTCTTATTGAAAAAAGTCTCAAAGTTTCTTATAACAAGTTGAGAATGCAAAGATTCCATAACATAGCCAAAAGCAATGAAAGCATGCATTGTACTAGAAGTGTTCATCCAGCAGTCATCAAGAATAAGAAAAATACCACTCTCCACTGAACTAAAGGAACATAAAGAATAGCCCCCCAAAAAAGAAAACAACCCAAAAACCACACAAAGATCCAGATGCCTGGGTGAACAACAACATTTTTGCTTGGTGCTGAAAAGCTGACAATGTTGATGCTAAGTGAACCTCCTTTTGGAGAGCATTATACAAATGGGCTGCCACTGAAAAGGCATTTTGTACATTTTAGGAATGCAAGGTCTTTGGTAGGATACTTGCATCCTTTAAGTAATGTTTGTGTTGGGTAAGTGCTAGCCTGCCTATGTTGGTCAGCCAAAGGACACAAGGGTATAGTCAACAGTTGGGACTTGCATAACATAGACTGTAAACATCCCTGCTTTAATTACCTGTCCAAAATGTAAATCCTTTGTTTGGTGATCTAGTAACAAGCATGTAATACAAATGGGCACACTTAGTTTTCACTGAAGTTTTTCTGATCCCTTAGCTGGCAGTGAATGGAGAGCATTGATAATAGAATATTGCAGTTTGGCAAAATGATCAGCAGCCCAAATTGAGCATTTTAGACCTTTTTAATCAAGGAAGTGAAATAAAATTTACTGATGGGGGAGAAATAGCAGAAACTTTTTTGGGGAAAAACTCTGGTGCAGATCCTGAAAACTTGAGCTGGTGGAACCATTAGAAGGCAAGATTGCACAAAGTATCAGAATTTCACTTACTATAGCAATCAAAATCCCTAAATTTTATCTACACAACTTTTTTTTTAACCTCCAACTGGAAAAATGCTAGAGCTATTTGTTAAGTGTTATTCTGCTCATAATGTTCTTTCTTTATTTCAGTCTTGGTTTTACACTTTATTTTCTGTTGCTCTCCATGGGTGGTCTCCCACTGTAATAGTTCCTACACCTACGGTAATTTTCTTCTGCTTGACTGTATTATATGACGCTTTAGTATATGCAGACCTTTCATGTCCTTCACATTCTAGCTTGACATTTCTTCTATTAAGTCTTTGAAATGTAGCATTCTAGCTGACCAGGTACATTCAAATTGCTCAATAAATATGTATATAGTTTGGATTTTAGTTCTCAGACACACTATTTTTGAAAACAGATAAGGATTCTTGCTATTAGTAGTGCTTCTCTCACTAGCTGTTTTTTCTTATTTAATTAATTTTGTTTTTAGTTGTTTTTAGAGGGGATAATATTCTAAAGGACTTGTACACATCAAAAATTCACAATCTAATTAAGTCATTGATTACATGGTACTAAATTGTCTTTAATTCAAATAACTTGGTTTGACAGCCTGTTTTGGGCCACAATTCTCAACACAGTTCCCTGAACTAAATGGTACTTCTGAGTAGGCATGTATAGGAGGAATATCCTGTTAATGCTTGTCTGCTTGGATGTTCCACAGTACTTAAAGGGTCTTACAGCCATGTTACATGACACATTCATCATATAATTTGCCCTTGACTACAATTGTTTTCTTTTAAGAGATTGCCATATCAGATTCAGACTGAAAACCTAGCATTTGGGGAGTGAGGTTTTGTTGTTGTTTAGTTGTTTAGTCGTGTCCGACTCTTCGTGACCCCATGGACCTGAGCACGGCAGGCACTTCTGTCCTCCACTGCCTCCCGCAGTTTGGTCAGGCTCATGTTTGTAGCTTCGAGAACACTGTCCAACCATCTTGTCCTCTGTCGTCCCCTTCTCCTTGTGCCCTCCATCTTTCCCAACATCAGGGTCTTTTCCAGGGAGTCTTCTCTTCTCATGAGGTGGCCAAAGTATTAGAGCCTCAATTTCACGATATGTCCTTCCAGTGAGCACTCAGGGCTGATTTCCTTAAGAATGGATACGTTTGATCTTCTTGCAGTCCATGGGACTCTGAAGAGTCTCCTCTAGCACCATAATTCAAAAGCATCAATTCTTCGGTGATCAGCCTTCTTTATGGTCCAGCTCTCACTTCCATACATCACTACTGGGAAAACCATGGCTTTAACTATACGGACCTTTGTTGGCAAGGTGATGTCTCTGCTTTTTAAGATGCTGTCTAGGTTTGCCATTGCCTTTCTCCCAAGGAGCAGGCGTCTTTTAATTTTGTGACTGCTGTCACCATCTGCAGTGATCATGGAGCCCAAGAAAGTAAAATATCTCACTGCCTCCATTTCTTCCCCTTCTATTTTCCAGGAGGTGATGGGACCAGTGAGGGTAGGGAGGCTTTAATTATTCTCCCCCGGAGTGCTTCCAATCTGGATCCTGCACCTACACACCAACAATTTGGATTGGCAAAAAGAGTAAAAGGAAGCTTTCCAGACACAAACAAATTGCAGGCGTTGAGGAGGCGCAGTTCAGTTCCCCTCATGCTAATGACCTGATTCAACTCACCAGCAGTGGTGGGGTGGAGTCACCCTCCTGACATTGGCAGGGCTGGGCTAGGGCAGAGACACAGCAAGATGAGGACTATGGTACGTGAGTGTAATGGCAGGAATCTCTGCAGTGGTCAACCTGTGCACTGAGATAGCCATAACCTCATCACCATCCTGCCCTAGGCCCATCCAGCTAAGCAGCAGTGACTCTGATGTCAGGAGGGCAGCTCTGAGGCTCCACTTCCCATGTGCCATCATGCTGGCAATTTGTGAAGGATCAGGTTTGCACCATGATAAAAATCAGCTACTGGGTTAGTGTGCATAATATTTTAATCGAAGTTGCAGACACAACCACCCACTCCTATGCCACATTAAATATTTAGTGTTTTGAGCAGAAAGGGTTGACTACTTTCTGCCATACAAATTTCAGGTAAAAATCCTACTGCAATGTTAGGGTACAGTGTTAACTGCATACTACTTCTTTCATTTACAAGGTGTATAGAATCCTTCATTCGTTTCAAGTCATACTAGGAATCATGCTACAGAATCCTGGTAGTCTTCTTCCTCTTCTTGTTGGTTTCACCCAACTGCTCATGCAGTACCAATTTAATGTGAAAAGAAAATTTGTCAGAAGTAATTTATCATGTTTGAAGTATCATATTAATTTCATATAACAATGGGTTTCAACTAGCATTAGCATGGCACTTGGAAGTCCAGATATATAAGCTCAGGCTAAGTAAGAAAGTGTAGTCAAACCAGTTAAGCCAGAGGACTATAAATATTCTTGGATTGACATCCGTTTGGCTGATGAGTTGATTCTAGGAAATTAACAGCACAGTCCCATACTGAGAGGTAGATTCCATTAAATCCAGTGGAATGGTTTTTGGCTTAAGAATGCCACATAAGAATCTGAATTTGAACATTTATATATGGGCAGACTTCAGGCTTCTTAGATCTAGTTTGGGGTTGTTGTTTTTAGAAATCCAGGATCTACCAAACAGAGTGTGGTGCAAAACACATACAGCTAGAAGTGAAGAACTAGGTGCCTCTGAGCACATTCCAAATCCAGAGATTATTATTTTATTCAGTATTAGAACTGAGTTCACAGCTCTCTCAAACAAAAGTTCTCTCCTGGCTACCTTCATTTCAACAGCGTAGATTAGGTAGGAAAAAGACATTGTTGCTATTGTTAAACAATTGTGAGTCAGAAAACCTCACTCCAGAGTCAGTGGACTTTCTCTGGGCTGTCTAGGGCTGTGTTTTGTAGTAGGCAGTTTATTGTCTTGTAGATACAGCAAATTTAAATGATTTTACTTTCTCCTACTGCAAATGGTTTTCAGGAAAAGTGTAAGTGAACAAGGATGGGGAGGAAGCTGGGAAAGAGTTCAATTTTAACTCCTGTCATTTTAATTCTTGTCAAGGATGATAGCAGGGCAATCCTATACATGTCTACACAGAAGCAAATCCCATTGAGTCCAGTGGTGTTTCCCAGGTCAGTGGGTATAAGATTGCATTCTAAAAAGGCTAGCTTTGCACAAGTCAAACACTGGATACAACAAGCCAGAGAGGCTTCCAAAAAACCCTAGTTTAATTAAAACTGTAATCCTACCCACATTCACCTGGAACTGTGCTCCAGTCAACTCAATGGAGCTTAATGCTAATTAGACTGTATAGGATTGCATTGTTTAGTACTCTAAAATAACATGATACAGGAAAGTGATTTGGTAGAAAAGGTAGGTTTTGTAACTTGAATGCTGTTGGGATAAAATCCTGGCTCCTTGTTATATACTTAAAAAACAAAACAAAAACTTCATTACTTCCTTGCTCTAACTTTATATGATCTCTTACACCTGTGAGTAAATTGCACAAAATATACCCAACAATAGCTTGGAGAAACAATTTTAACAAGCATAGTACAATTCTCAGGATTTGTCTCTTAATCTTCTAAAGTTAAGTAGGAAAACAATGAGAATTACATGCACATTTAGATGCATACTTAAGAGTATGAAATAAATAAAGTATGAAATAAACAACACTTGGCGATAAAACGCATCTTCATTTCATAGTTCTGTGTACTTGATGGTATTTATATAATAGGTTATGTAATGTTACACTGTCAAAGAGATTTATCACACAACTGTATTGAATAACATGAAATGTATATCTATTCTATCAGTTTGGGGATGGTAATTTCAGTTAAGGTAGCAGAGAGTAATTTATTTTCACTCTATCAAGTCAACTATTGCCTTAACATGTCTTTGTTTAGCTACATATATTTACCACCTTAAATTTCTAAAGATTTTTCCTTATTTTTAAATGGGTATTTAATATATTTAATTATAAGTTGTTATTTATCAGTACTGAAACATAGATTCTGTGAAGAGCCATTTTTAAACTTTTCTATTATTCTGCTTTTCTCTACCGCTTACTGCAATAAGTATACATGGTGCACAAAATGAGCCATTTTGTTTTAAAACAGATTGCAGATGAAAGGAAACCATTCATTGCCTGCTGTAATTACTAGAGCACTAATTACTCCTAATCACTGGCATCCAGGGTCAATAAGGATGACAACAGGAACATCAAAGACAAGACGTGCACTTGCAGTTACACATCTTTTAAACCAGGCTATAATTTTTTAATGGCGACCGTTTGTCACTTGACGCTAGAAGCATTCAAAGTTGCTAATTTTTAATCCACAGATAGATAGATAAATAAATGTATATTTATTTCTTTTTCATTTGCAGTTTGACGGTGAGAACATGTATATGAGTATGTCAGAGCCAAGCCAGGAGTACGTGCCAGCCAGCCAGGTGGGTTAATTAATCTTCTCTGCCTTGTTTCAAATTGTAATTAAACAAATTCAAAGAGTTGCATTGCAAATGAGTGGCACTATCAGTAACTGCTGCAATCAGAAATAATCATAATTTATAAACAAAGCATTTAAGCCTTGTTTCCAGCTAATGAGATAGCACTGATAAAACGCCAGAGTTGGCAGTTGTTGAAGACACTACCTCGTTTGCTCTCCAGAATGCAAGCAGCTGTTTTGCCAGCATGATCATTCCCAAGCAGTTGTTTTACCTTTAGGAAATCCTCTTTACAGGTGCATGCTATTTGTTTATCTGACTACAAACAACTTCATCATTATAAGCCACAGGTGCCACAAATTGCTTAACTTATCACGTTCAGGTCTGTTTGGTCTAAGAACTGGTGTATTCAATTGCAAGGGCACCTTATTTCCCCTAATAAATTCTAACCCACCACATGGCCTGTTTAGACCTTCAGAGTTACAAAACAGACCAGACAATAAAATACTAAAAAGCAAACAAAAGTTCATGTGGAATCAGGTCTGGCTAGTCCAGACATTTGTTTCTGATGCTGGCAGGTAATAATCCATAGTATGTTACAACTTTCATTCATATATAAGTATATATACACACACATATATATGTATGTATGTTGTAACCTAGTATGGATATATATAGTATATATTTGCTTTCGTAGATTTTCACGGGTACAGGAATGCAGGTTTTGGTGTCTTCGGGTGTCTTCCCGTGTAAGAGTCGGGGTGTCTGTGCACACTAATCTAGGAACTTCCTCTCTGCCCAGAACGTTGGAGGCTATACACCACACCCCTCAACAGTATTTATAGGAACTCAAACACCAGATTCTGCTCTGTTCCAGTAACAAGAAGCCGAAAGCACCAGCCTGAAGATGACGAGTGAGACCTCGTCGAAACGTCGCACAGACACCCCGACTCTTACACGGGAAGACACCCGAAGACACCAAAACCTGCATATAGTATATATATATATATATATATATATATGCTTTCGTAGATTTTCACGGGTACAGGAATGCAGGTTTTGGTGTCTTCGGGTGTCTTCCCGTGTAAGAGTCGGGGTGTCTGGGCGACGTTTCGACGAGGTCTCACTCGTCATCTTCAGGCTGGTGCTTTCGGCTTCTTGTTACTGGAACAGAGCAGAATCTGGTGTTTGAGTTCCTATAAATACTGTTGAGGGGTGTGGTGTATAGCCTCCAACGTTCTGGGCAGAGAGGAAGTTCCTAGATTAGTGTGCCTTTTCTTCTTTTGTTCCTTAATTACTTGAGGGATATCTTGAGTGATTTCATGAGTGATATTCTGAATACCACTGGGTGGGTCATTAAGTGTAGATTAGTTGCTAAAGCTTTCGTGTCTTGACCTCTTGAGCTTGTGAAGAGTTTTTCTGAGAAGATGGCTGTGCTGCATTTAGTTGTGCTCTGGCTTGGCTTCGTGTATAGGGGCGAGCTGTGATTTTGTGCCTTGTGCCAGCCAGATCTGTGTAGGGATTGCAGGGGGGTGCAGCATCCGGAGGTGCCACTATAGTTTGGCTACTGGATGGAGTCTGCACAGACATATTACAGACTCCATCCAGTAGCCAAACTATAGTGGCACCTCCGGATGCTGCACCCCCCTGCAATCCCTACACAGATCTGGCTGGCACAAGGCACAAAATCACAGCTCGCCCCTATACACGAAGCCAAGCCAGAGCACAACTAAATGCAGCACAGCCATCTTCTCAGAAAAACTCTTCACAAGCTCAAGAGGTCAAGACACGAAAGCTTTAGCAACTAATCTACACTTAATGACCCACCCAGTGGTATTCAGAATATCACTCATGAAATCACTCAAGATATCCCTCAAGTAATTAAGGAACAAAAGAAGAAAAGGCACACTAATCTAGGAACTTCCTCTCTGCCCAGAACGTTGGAGGCTATACACCACACCCCTCAACAGTATTTATAGGAACTCAAACACCAGATTCTGCTCTGTTCCAGTAACAAGAAGCCGAAAGCACCAGCCTGAAGATGACGAGTGAGACCTCGTCGAAACGTCGCCCAGACACCCCGACTCTTACACGGGAAGACACCCGAAGACACCAAAACCTGCATATATATATATATATATATATATATATATATATATATATATATATATGCTTTCGTAGATTTTCACGGGTACAGGAATGCAGGTTTTGGTGTCTTCGGGTGTCTTCCCGTGTAAGAGTCGGGGTGTCTGTGCGACGTTTCGACGAGGTCTCACTCGTCATCTTCAGGCTGGTGCTTTCGGCTTCTTGTTACTGGAACAGATGTTCCAGTAACAGTCTGTTCCAGTAACAAGAAGCCGAAAGCACCAGCCTGAAGATGACGAGTGAGACCTCGTCGAAACGTCGCACAGACACCCCGACTCTTACACGGGAAGACACCCGAAGACACCAAAACCTGCATATATATATATATATATATATATATATATATGCTTTCGTAGATTTTCACGGGTACAGGAATGCAGGTTTTGGTGTCTTCGGGTGTATTCCCGTGTAAGAGTTGGGGTGTCTGGGCGACGTTTCGACGAGGTCTCACTCGTCATCTTCAGGCTGGTGCTTTCGGCTTCTTGTTACTGGAACAGAGCAGGATCTTAGTGTTTGAGTTCCTATAAATACTGTTGAGGGAAAGAAAAACTAGATAGCTTCCTCACACATCTCAACAGCCTACACCCCAAAATACAATTCACTATGGAAATAGAAGACAACAACCAACTCCCCTTCCTTGACGTCCTAATCTACAAAAAACCTGATGGCTCCCTAGGACACACTATCTACCGGAAAAAAACACACACCAACCGCTACTTACATGCACAATCACACCACCACCCTGCACAAATAAACTCCGTAGCCAAGACTCTCATCTCCAGAACCAAACGCCTGGCTGACAAAGACCACTTGACAACTGAGTTACAGAATCTCTCTAATGTGTTAATCGCCAATGGATACCAGCAAAACAGGGTTACCAAGCTAATCCAAAAAGAAACACCCCCCAAAAACCAAGACACAGAAGAAAACAATGGCATGGCCCTCCTTCCTTATATCAAGGGCACTACAGATAAAATTAGCAAAATCCTCCATAAACACAATATCAAAACAGCCTTCTGCACCAACCAAAAAATAGCCAATATCCTCAGAAACCCCAAAGACAAAATCCAGTTGGAAAACCAAGGGGTCTATGAAATACCCTGCAAAGTCTGCCCAGCCACGTACATTGGACAAACAAACAGACGAATAAATGCACGTATCGCAGAACACAAGAATGCCGTCAAAAAAGAAGAAAAAACTTCCTCTCTTTTCCAACACATGAAAGAAACAGGACACGAAATTAATTTTGCAGATTCCAAATTGCTCTTTAACATGGAACATCACCACAAGAGAATAATCATGGAAGCCATCGAGATAGAGAAACACCCTCACAACATGAACAAGCGTGACGACACGTCCTGCCTGCCAGACATCTGGAAATTAGCCCTCCCCACAAAAACCGACACCAGAACCAGAGGCACACAGAACGCCGTCACCAATCAACCACACCAGACCCAAACCCAGACCCTCTCCACAGATAAATTACAAACTCCATCCAGTAGCCAAACTATAGTGGCACCTCCGGATGCTGCACCCCCCTGCAATCCCTACACAGATCTGGCTGGCACAGGGCACAAAACCACAGCTCGCCCCTATACACGAAGCCAAGCCAGAGCACAACTAAATGCAGCACAGCCATCATCGAAAAACTCTTCACAAGCTCAAGAGGTCAAGACACGAAAGCTTTAGCAACTAATCCACACTTAATGACCCACCTAAGTGGTATTCAGAATATCACTCATGAAATCACTCAAGATATCCCTCAAGTAATTAAGGAACAAAAGAAGAAAAGGCACACTAATCTAGGAACTTCCTCTCTGCCCAGAACGTTGGAGGCTATACACCACACCCCCTCAACAGTATTTATAGGAACTCAAACACTAAGATCCTGCTCTGTTCCAGTAACAAGAAGCCGAAAGCACCAGCCTGAAGATGACGAGTGAGACCTCGTCGAAACGTCGCCCAGACACCCCAACTCTTACACGGGAATACACCCGAAGACACCAAAGCCTGCATATATATATATATATATATATATATATATATATATATATATATATATATTTGCTTTCGTAGATTTTCACGGGTACAGGAATGCAGGTTTTGGTGTCTTCAAGCACCAGCCTGAAGATGACGAGTGAGACCTCGTCGAAACGTCGCACAGACACCCCGACTCTTACACGGGAAGACACCCGAAGACACCAAAACCTGCATATATATATATATATATATATATGCTTTCGTAGATTTTCACGGGTACAGGAATGCAGGTTTTGGTGTCTTCGGGTGTCTTCCCGTGTAAGAGTCGGGGTGTCTGTGCGACGTTTCGACGAGGTCTCACTCGTCATCTTCAGGCTGGTGCTTTCGACTTCTTGTTACTGGAACAGAGCAGAGTCTGGTGTTTGAGTTCCTATAAATACTGTTGAGGGGTGTGGTGTATAGCCTCCAACGTTCTGGGCAGAGAGGAAGTTCCTAGATTAGTGTGCCTTTTCTTCTTTTGTTCCTTAATTACTTGAGGGATATCTTGGGTGATTTCATGAGTGATATTCTGAATACCACTGGGTGGGTCATTAAGTGTAGATTAGTTGCTAAAGCTTTCGTGTCTTGACCTCTTGAGCTTGTGAAGAGTTTTTCTGAGAAGATGGCTGTGCTGCATTTAGTTGTGCTCTGGCTTGGCTTCGTGTATAGGGGTGAGCTGTGGTTTTGTGCCTTGTGCCAGCCAGATCTGTGTAGGGATTCAACCACACCAGGAATCAAGGTTTTGTGCCTTGTGCCAGCCAGATCTGTGTAGGGAATCAACCACACCAGACCCAAACCCAGACCTTCTCCACAGACATATTACAGACTCCATCCAGTAGCCAAACTATAGTGGCACCTCCGGATGCTGCACCCCCCTGCAATCCCTACACAGATCTGGCTGGCACAAGGCACAAAACCACAGCTCACCCCTATACACGAAGCCAAGCCAGAGCACAACTAAATGCAGCACAGCCATCTTCTCAGAAAAACTCTTCACAAGCTCAAGAGGTCAAGACACGAAAGCTTTAGCAACTAATCTACACTTAATGACCCACCCAGTGGTATTCAGAATATCACTCATGAAATCACCCAAGATATCCCTCAAGTAATTAAGGAACAAAAGAAGAAAAGGCACACTAATCTAGGAACTTCCTCTCTGCCCAGAACGTTGGAGGCTATACACCACACCCCTCAACAGTATTTATAGGAACTCAAACACCAGACTCTGCTCTGTTCCAGTAACAAGAAGTCGAAAGCACCAGCCTGAAGATGACGAGTGAGACCTCGTCGAAACGTCGCACAGACACCCCGACTCTTACACGGGAAGACACCCGAAGACACCAAAACCTGCATATATATATATATATATATATATATAAAAAAAAAACCACACACCCACATACCCTTCATTCTGTAATTAAACAAACTTTAACATGACTGGGCCATGATGTTAAATATTTTCTTTTTTAAAGCTGTGTTTAAAAAGAGAGTGTTCCCAGAAGATTGCTTCCCAGTTGCCTGCTGAATTCATTTTAGAGTGCCTTTTGGAACTTCTATGATTGAACTTGCTTGGCTAAGACTGCTATAAACTCTGCACGTAGTTTTGAGTAGAACTGTTTGATTAAAAATTGGGGGTGGGATATTCTTTTTTAACCTTTACATCCAAAAAACTGTCTTGACAAGTTTAGCAGTACTGTGTTAGATTAAAGCAACCAGGCATCATCTTGTTCATGCCTTAAGGGCTTTGAAGCACAAGGGCTAATTGAATTTGTTTGAAACTGTAGAAGTACAAACTCTCTGAATGATTGCTGTTACAAAGCAGCTGCTACCTTTCAGAGAATCATTATGTCTGTCTTAAATAGTTTTGAACAAAGAATGTACCTCCACATTTTCCAAGTGAGCCATTTTCCTTCTGCTGATATGTCTATACTATGCATATTAAAACACCAGGTATCACTTCCTTGGGGTATTTTAAAGTATTTTTAGAAGTTGGTTACACATTTTATGCCACAGGACCATTTCAAATATTTACCAAAAGGATGCTAAAATGCTCTTTATTGGTTGTAGGATTAATCTATATTTATGATTTTATTCAGAGTAGATCCATTGAAACTAGTAGACTTGAGGTTGTCATGTGCATTGTTTTCAGCAGGTATACTCTGAAAACGACTTAATGTTGTCTACAGCCTATACTTTTAAACTTTAAATACATGTATTCAAAATACGACAAGAAAGGAAAATTCCACAAATGAAAAATGTTCATGCTGCTTCTCATGAATTTATACTTCACAACAAGAAATAAGATGAATGTACTAAGAAAGCTGAACTTCAAATTCCTTATGTTCACTAGAATGTGTTCATATTCATGGAGGCATCTTAGGGCCTTATTCTAAGGCTTTAAAAGTCTATTCATCACCTTTAGGCTAACATAAGTAAAAACTCAACTGTCAATCAGGAAAAAAGTATAACATCAAACATCTGCATAGCTTGGTAATCCAAGACAACTTGCCTCACAGCATCACTTGACAATTATCATTTCTGTTCAATTTTCAAATCAGTACATGCTTTGGGACTTATGTACTAAGTTGCTAAGTAGCAACATATGGCTCACTACAGTTCCAGTGATGTTGCTGCAAGCAAACAGCATAATTCCAGACTTGAAATGATTTCCACAGAAAGCCGTTCTTGGAAATGAGCCAGAAGTATAACTATACCATAAAAAATAATGATATTCTTTTAGTTTGTCCCAAAAGACTGTTTGATGCTGCTAAGCTTGTGTATATTTTATATATGTAAATATTGTATTCTTGGTGACAAATATCTGGTGTAATGTTATGCATCCCAGGCAGCTTTTAAAATATTCTCGACGCTCAGATATTCATTATCACACAGTAAATGATGACGTTTTCATTAATAATTGAACTTCAGTGTGATGATATTTAAAATAGCATGGAATGTGCACCCATTAGGGACTCTTTTGCCTTTGCCTCATGGCAATCTTCCATGGTCATCTGTGTCCATGTGACATATGAACTTCTTAGAGTTGAGTATTTTCTCGAAACTTTAAAAGATGACCATAGTATTTTATCAAGAGTCCCTTGGTTGTGATTATGGAATAATCACCCTGGAGAACACATCAGACATGATGCCCTACAGAATGGGCATTGCCTGTTTCCGTAGGTATCTAAGATCTAGTGCTTTAACATATAATGATGGTTATATTTGAGATTATGAATTAATTTCCACCAATTCCAGCCTCTAAATCAGTGAAACACATCTGAAAGGCTCTATAATTACTTGATAAGATGGGGTAAATTCCTTTTTATTTTTCCCCACTGCATGTGATAGGACATGACCTTTGCATTTTGCTTTCTAATTTTTTTGTTGATGAATTGGTCTTCCGGGCCTGATATTGCACCCCTTTATTTTTCACACTTTTTTGTTATCCTAAACAGCTTTGATATTGGCAGTCTGGTGCCTTCCCTTTATAGTTAAATATAAGCCTGTATTACAGTTATTATTAATTTTTGTGCAAGGCTATACCTCATTAAAAAGATATGTTAATTTAAACACTGTATGCTATCTATAATGTGTTATACAACTTTTATCAGCTGCAGTAGCTGGTTTCTCTGTTAATCAATAAAACAAAAATAACAAAAGCTATTATTTTATCTTCCAGAAGGCAAACAGAAAATCAATCATCCAATGATACATTTTCAGGAAAGTGCTCGGGTTATTTCCTCCCAGCTCATAATGCCTGCTTTTATTTTCTGCGTGAGATAACATACCCTTGGATGGTTCATACCCAGTATAAAATGCCCCTTAAAATATGCACTGTATGTTCTTCTGTGCTCCTTTTCAGGTGTAAAAAGTACCCTGTAGGTATCATAAAATGTAGGCTCCTTTCTAGGAAACTTTCTAGGGCAGCAGTTTAAAGATAAACAACCATGGGGAATATTGAATGAAGATGACCATCTAGGTCTATCTGTGGGCATGAAAGTATTTTGAACAACTTATTAGGCAAACAACTATGGACCTGTTCCTTGTTGCAAAGGCTCCCTCTGTAAAGTGAGCTTGACCTGTTGACCCTTGACCCAGTGAAACAATAATGATAGGAGGCTACAAATTAATCTAGTTAATCTCACAATGTCTGGCATCTCAACAAGCCCAAACTAGTTACTCAAACCCATCTTCAGCATAGCATTCAAATGATTACTCTGTGCAATCCCAGAGGTATTCATTACAGACAAAATTGCTCTTGCTGCCTTGCATACAAACTGAGTTTTCAATGGGAAATGAAAGGCTGCCTGGAAAAATAGGACACCTAATTAAGTTAAACTACTCTAGCATTTGGCCTGACATCTTCATTACTCAAAATTAAAAAGATGCTTCACTTGAGCACACAAGTTACTATTGTTTATGTTGTTGCCTTAAATTGGCGGCTCACACGGCAGTCTGTTTTTCAGAATTATATCTTTTAATAGCTCGCATATTTCTTGCAGTTTATAAAAATGTCTGAAGAGCTACCAGAGGTACTCATAATAGTCTATATACTGTAAGTACAAATGATTGCATATCTAGTCCTAAGTCTCAGCTGTTAGATGTTGCTCTGGACTCTCACACAAGGCTTACCCATCCTGTGAGTCTTTATTGATTTATTTATTTTCCCATCCACCCTAATTTTGCAGATTAAATTGAATACTCCTTCCAATAACTGTCTCCCCAAGACCAGATTCCTTCTCCTCCAAGAGGTGCTTGGGACTGTGTGGCCACCTTGAGTTGTTGTTGTTTTTAAGTAGTCTTTTCAGCTCCCTTTGAGTGGTGCTCAGTGGAGAAGCAATACAACAGAATTGTATAGAGCAGGAGTCAAAATCAGAAAATGGAAGTTCTTTTGACAATAGCAGAACAGAAACTGAATCCTTTTGGCTCAGTTTTACTTCTAATTCTGGATTAATGGGTCGCATCCTAAGATGGAAAGAGATTTTTACTGATATGACCCCGAAAAACAGCATAAGAGGTAACATGTGGGATTACAAAGGAAGATGGAACTGGTGACAGTCGCCCCCCACTCTTTCCATTCAGAGGCCCCTTTTGTCAGGATAGGACTGTTTGAGAGTGGAAAGTCACCTTTAGTTCCAACACTCGTGTGTGTGTGTGTGTGTGTGTGTGTTTTAATGTGCAGTAAGCCCCAATTTACATATGGTATCATGCCTAAAGTTAAAACTGTGTATAGTCAAAACACATTGGGTTAAATGGGGAGTAGGTTTACCAAAGTCATTTTCTCCAGAATCCCAGTCTCTTTCCTTACCCTTTATATCCCCCCGCCCCCCCTTTTTTTTTTTTGCTACTCTCGTAAAACTGAAAGCGCACAAATTAAATGTGTGTACTTTGCAGGCTTACTGTATATAGTAGAATAGAGGTGGATTCAAAAGGGAAATAATACTAAGCAAAATTTGACTGTGTTAAAATACAGCTGTCTTTGTCATATTAGGGAGTCACCTATTCACATACTGGTGTGCATTTCCCCCTCCGCCACCATCAGATTAATTCAGCTAGAAAATAGGTTCTGTAAAAATTAATAGAGAATTAGTAAGAGTAATTTTGGATTTCACCCTAGGAAACCCAATTTCCTTTCTTTCTGCATAGTACACCTTGTTGTGTTCTGATATGCATTGTGACGGAATGTTTTCATAGTAAGCGACTTTAGGTTTGCAGCCTAAGACTATCACAGTAATGAACATATGAAAAGCACAGCATCTTCATTGCCAGTTTTAAAATCAAAGATGTTAATGAAGCATCCGACAGGTTAAATGTGGTGTATAATATACATTGTTGTGTAGTAGCAATGTTAATATTAAGACATATTTTTATGCTGCAGTTTGATTGCTACATTGTTTTTAATGGTATGGCGTTGATTAATTCTACTGCGTTTATTTCCAGTATAACTTAGGCTATCTGACAACCGAGTCTATAAAACAGTACTTGCAAGCAAGCATCATTGATTCCAGCAAAACTTACCGGTACTTTCAAGTACTTGTGTTCAGGGTTGAGGGATGAAAATTATCACTTGGACATTTATTTTCATACTAAAGCTCTATGCTTCACAAACACTAAAATATAAAAGTAATGGGTGGCAGACTGCATGGCTGATGTAAGGAAAGAAGAAGAGGAGCAAAAGGAAATCATTTTCAATGGGTTTTTAAAATCTTGTTTTATCTGTATGTGCCACTTTGATAGCTGAAAAGTGAAGTAAAGGTTTTAAAGAAAAGAGGAGGAGGGCAAAATACTCTAAAATGTAAAAATACGTTCGGAATGGAGTGGAACATCATGAACCTCACATGTTCTAACAGGATGCAGTTTGATCTCTTTAAATATAGAATAAAAGACAACCAAAAATCACAGTTAAGAAGAAGCAAAGAGGACCACAGATCTAATCAGCTGACATTGTGTTGCTGACATGTACTGAGCAGTGAGGGGCAGGGCACGGTGGCAGTGAGGTCAAACTGCCCCAATCTCACCCCACCCCACCCCACCCCGTCCTCACAGTCTTGGTGTGTGGCAGTGACACTGCTATGAGGCAGCTTTGTGGGCCCAGTGCTCCCCAGTGGCCATTACTGCTTTTACCTACTTGGGCAAAACTACTACAGAACCTAATAATGTCAGCCACAACTTCAAGGACTCATTCACCTGTTCATCTTCCAATGTGATATATATCATCATCTGGCAGCAATGTCCTTCTGCATTCTGTCTTGGACAAACAGGCCAGTCTCTGCACAAAGGAGTAACTGGATACAAATCTGATATTAATATGTATATATTGCTTAAGACATTTGATAGTTTTTAAGGTGCCACAAGACTCAAACATGCCTTTTAGTATCTTTGTCAATAGTGTGCATTTTCCGCTGTTTGGAGAGAGGTAGCACATATGCAGCAATAGGACCATACTGGTATTTCATCAGACACTGAAAAAATGAGGGCATGGTGAGGGGTCCAGTTCACATATGGGTTGTAATAACGACCACAAGGAGCTGATGCTGCTTGGTTACTTTCTGAGGAACAATTACTAATTACCTAGTACAATCAGTGAATAGATTATTGCATCTTCAGCCATTTAGCTGCCTTAAATTTCCATGGAAATGGGATTCTATCTGTTGGCATGGCTTTTTCCTTTTGCTGCCAGCAGCAATCCTATACACACGAGCAGTAACCCCCATTGAATTGAATGGGACTTAGTTGTAAATACGCATGCATAGGATTGTGATGAACCAGTTTAAGGTTGGGTCACTACCTATAAGAAAATAGTTGGAGAAGCTATTCAAATGGCATGTTTAATTAATAAACACCTATTTCCTTTTAGGGGACTCTGAATTTGCTGCTTTAAAAATCAGTTATTCAGCAGTCAACATTCTCCTGGTCTTGTAGTGGAAAAATAATGTTTTGCTTGAAGCACTGCCCTTTATCTAATGTGAATTAAAGAAACTGATGAACACTTCACAGGGAAAATGTACCTTCTGTAACAATAAGCTCTTGATGACTTCTGCTTGACTTAATTTATTGTGTGTGTTTTTAAACGACTGTGACATTGCTGTTGTCTGTTCAGTAAAGAAATATAAGAAATTCTTTACAGGATCATTGACTTAGCCATATCAGTGATGCTGTTGAACATTTTTTGTTTAGTGTTAAGATGATTTATAAAGTAGATTGAAGTGTTGTACAGTAATGTATTATATCGGGGGACGAGAATCTGTCACCTTCTAGATGTTGCTGGACTACAACTCCCATCATCCCTGACCATTGGCCATGTTGATGGGAGCTGGAGTCCAATAACATCTGGTGAGCCATAGATTCCCCAACCTTGATTTTTTAGTTCCACGCTATCCTAGTTTATGTGTAATAGAAAAATGTTGACCACTGCTTGGTTCTTCAATACTCCTAACTTTCAGAAAGATGCATGTTGTGGCTTTCCCTCTGTTTTAACAAATTATGTCTACAGTAGTCTATTCCTAGCTACAAAAATACTCATTTCTATTAAAGTCACTATGATGTAAGCATGTGTAATTGGGTATAAGCTACAAGGCTTGACCCAATGAAGGTGCTAAATAGCTTACTAATGAATAGGTTGCATTTTGCTACCACATTAAGATCATCATTCTTTCTGTAAAGTATGGTCAATAATATTCGTGTCTAATAGATTTCTGGGGAAAGAGAGGTGGACCGCAACTGCTGGAAAGCAGTCAAATTTTAGTGATTGAATTCAAGCTAGAATTAGTCACTGAACAAGCATCAGGAAACAAAGCCATTTCCATGTAACCCAAAGGAGAAAGGTGGCATATATTTATACTTAATTGCTATCTTTTCATTTTCAAATACTTTGATGATAGTCAGGATGTCATTATAATTATTATATATTAGCTTCACTTATTAAGTCATGCTCTGTGCTTTGCCATGAAGTGTTACTGGGCATATTTTACAGTCCATTTAAGAGACAATAGTTTAGACTCACTTAGCTGGTATTGTGTCAGGCAATTCACTCACATTGCTGACCTTCAGTACATACCGGAACCTGATAATTTGTTAAAATGTAAATGACTGGATCCTATAGGATATAGCATACTGTTCTGTCCCAAGACCTGATATTGTAGGCAGATACATTGATATATCTCAGTTGTATTTAGAATTAGTGGTGGGATGTAGGGTTCTGGCTTTCATAAGTTCATTGACACAGTTGGAAAAATGTTGTTGTTGTTGCTTAGTCATTTAGTCGCGTCCGACTCTTCGTGACCCCATGGACCAGAGCACGCCAGGCACTCCTGTCTTCCACTGACTCCCGCAGTTTGGTCAAACTCATGCTGCATTTCACTGTCTCATCTGCGATATATGCATTTGTACATTTATTGTTGTTGTTTAGTCATTCAGTCGTGTCCAACTTTTCGTGACCCCATGGACCAGAGCATGCCAGGCACTTCTGTCTTCCACTGCCTCCCGCAGTTTGGTCAAACTCATGCTGGTAGCTTTGAGAACACTGTCCAACCATCTCGTCTTCTGTCGTCCCCTTCTCCTTGTGCCCTCCATCTTTCCCAACATCAGGGTCTTTTCCAGGGAGTCTTCTCTTCTCATGAGGTGGCCAAAGTATTGGAGCCTCAGCTTCAGGATCTGAATAGAAATTATCTAATTTGTTAGTTTCCACATAGTGTACATTTACGTTGCAAGAGAAATATTTATAACACAGTTCCACTATGTCTAAACTATCTCCAGCAAAACATAGATTGAGTTTCATGTAATAAGTGAGCGTGTGAGACTCCCACAGTGAAGTCACCATCATTTCACTCTCCTTTAAGTATTACGCAGATGCTCTTAACCTGCCCTCCATTCCTCAAATCATGGATATTCTCACAGGTGTACATATTCTTTACATATAATGCTGCTTCTCCTCCCTTCCTGTTTGGTCTATTCCTTCTGAATAGGTTATACCCCTCATTTTCTACATTCCAATAATGAGTCTCATTCTCAGGATCCAGCCCTGTGTGACATGTAGCAAGGTGAAGGTGAGATAGTCCCAGGTAGCTTGCTGAGAGCATTAAAACTTGTGGTTTAGTTTGTTCTATGTTGCCATAAGGCAGCTCTAAAAAAGACACAATGTTAAGGTTGTCTTTTTGCTCTTTCACCTTGATATACAGTGCAAGTTGCTAAGAATTCCTTGTGCTTCCCTGCTGTTTTTTCAGTAAGAAGCAAACTGATTATATGTTTGGCAAAGGGTTGTTTGGGTTAGAATCTCCAAGCCACTCAGTCATCCAAGGCATGTATAACAGATTTTCAGTAGAATATCCTGATAATTCACCTCCAAACTTACTAGCAAGTATCTGAGTCAAACCTGGCAGCCATACTTTATACTGAAGCCATACCTTATACCTTATAGGTGGGATTGATGGGCTTCTCCTGTTGACCCACAGAAGACCAATTCTCTTTTCCAGAATGTGGGGATCTTGGACTTTCCCAAGGCATTCTCAGTCTTTCATGGATATCCTAGTTTCTTCTTTTTTGATTGGAATACATGTATTCCCAGAACTTGGCACACATGTATTTTCCTTCTCCCATTGCAACTTTGACAGTATTGCTTACAAATTTCTGGAGAATAGCTCAGTGGTGCCCCCCCCCGTCAGAGCATCTAAGTCATGCATAGGTAAACTAAGGCCCAGAGGCCGGATCCTGCCAAATCGCCCTCTAAATCCAGCCCACGGACGGTCCAGGAATCAGCATGTATTTACATGAGTAGAATGTGCCCTTTTACTTAAAATGCATCTCTGGGTAACTGTGCCCCTGAAAGACCAGGTGCGCAGCCTGGGAGTCATTTTGGACTCACAGCTGTCCATGGAGGCGCAGGTCAATTCTGTATCCAGGGCAGCTGTCTACCAACTCCACCTGGTACGCAGGCTGAGACCCTACCTGCCCGCGGATTGTCTCGCCAGAGTGGTGCATGCTCTAGTTATCTCCCACTTGGACTACTTCAATGTGCTCTACATGGGGCTACCTTTGAAGGTGACCCAGAGACTACAACTAATCCAGAATGTGGCAGCTAGACTGGTGACTGGGGGCGGCCGCCGAGACCACATAACACCGGTCTTGAAAGACCTACATTGGCTCCCAGTATGTTTCCAAGCACAATTCAAAGTGCTGGTGTTGACCTTTAAAGCCCTAAACGGCCTCGGTCCAGTATACCTGAAGGAGCGTCTCCACCCCCATCGTTCTGCCCAGACGCTGAGGTCCAGAGCCGAGGGCCTTCTGGCGGTTCCCTCATTGCGAGAAGCAAAGCTACAGGGAACCAGGCAGAGGGCCTTCTCGGTAGTGGCGCCCGCCCTGTGGAACGCCCTCCCATCAGATGTCAAAGCGATAAATAACTACCTGGCATTCAGAAGACATCTTAAGGCAGCCCTGTTCAGGGAAGTTTTTAATCTGTGATATTTTAGTGTATTTTTGGTTTCTATGGAAGCCGCCCAGAGTGGCTGGGGAAACCCAGCCAGATGGACGGGGTACAAATAATAAATTATTATTATTATTATTATTATTTGTGTGGCACAGAAATTCGTTCATTTCCCCCCCTCCAAAATATAGTCTGCCCCCCGCCCAAGGTCTGAGGGACAGTGGACTGGCCCCCTGGTGAAAAAGCTTGCTAACCCCTGATCTAAGTCATATTTCCTTCTAAGCTAGTAAAGGAGAGCAATTATAACAACAACCCTCTGTGGGGTATCAGAGTGCATTGCCCGTTGCAGTTTCCCCTTGGCCACAATATGGCCAGAATAGAAACAAAGTAGGCAGATTGGAAGCAAGAGATTCAAAGGAGATATAATTATAGGAGAATTAAAGGAGAAAGCAAATTATACCTGTATATGTTCTTCTAGTCATTCAGGAATTGAGCATTGTAAGCCACGTTGCTGTGGCTTTAAACCAGGCTTCCTCAACCTCGGCCCCCCAGATGTTTTGAGACTACAATTCCCATCATCCCTGGCCACTGGTCCTGCTAGCTAGGGATCATGGGAGTTGTAGGCCAAAAACACCTGGAGGGCCGAGGTTGAGGAAGCCTGCTTTAAACAGTGCTTCAGTAAACATGCACCTGAAGGGAGAATAATTTCAGGTGTTCTAATGCTGCTACAACAGTTTCAAAGGCTACTGTCTTACCCAACTCTCTCATGCACAAGCCCCTTTCACAAAATAGTTCAGTTATAAGAATACACTTACAAGACTTTGTGCTGATGAAAACAAACACAGCATAATTCTGAACACTTGAAGAAGAAAAGAAACAAGTTTTCCTTTGTCTTGCTGACATCCAGCATAATTCAGTTGGTTCACTGTTATTTAGAAAATTATTACTCTGCTTCTGTTGGATATTTACCATCTGCCTAATTAACACCACCAGCCAGCAGGAAGAAAAGAAAAAAAAAAAACCTTATGCAATCAAATTATCGTTTAGGTGGATGACTTTATGTTAATTTGTATGTAAAAATAATAATAATTGTAATTTGGAATGTGGTTACAAATATACAACTTGATCCAGCTGGATAATGCAGGCATGGAAGCAGTACTTTGTACATGGATCCAGGCTGCATCCAGTTTCTGTTGTTGGACTGAAAGTCATGAGAGCTACTGCTCCAAACAGATGGTAGGAGCTGCCAGCACCATTAATTTGTTGGGTGGACAATAGGCAGTACTGTCAACACCATTCACATTCACTCCCAAAACTGTTTGTTTGTTTGTTTGTTTGTTTGTTTGTTTGTTTGATATGCCACCCTTCATCATAATATATCAGGGCGGTTCACAGATTGTAGGCCCTGGGTGACCAAGTTGTATATGTGTGTAAGGTTAACATTTGCATCCACAACTGTGCATAGAGCTGAATCTACTTGTAGCTACCCATGTAACTGTATCAGAAACAGACTTACATTCTGTTTCTAGGTTAATTTGGTTCTTCTAGTATAGCAGAATGAATGTATTCTTCTCTTGTACACCTTAGAGTAACATTGAAGCACAATATTTCTCCCCCCCCCCCTATTATTTTTGTTCTTGAGTGGCAGGGAATCTTATGAGGTCTTTTTGATCCAAAGTTAATTTCATAAATTGCATTCCACTTCCAAAGTTCCCATGAAAAGGTATTCAACCTGATCAAGACTCTGAGAAAATTGTAATGGGGCCCTTGAATTCAGCTGCTGGGGAGGGGGTTTTCTATCTAATGGAAGCTGTGAAAATATCAAAGGTTTTATGCATTTGAGGCAATTTTTATTCTACACACAGTAGTGCAATTGCTTTATTACAGTGTAAGTGTGTTTAAAATGGTCTCTTTTCCAATGCAGAAATGACTGCTTAATACTCTATAGGATTTGGAAAGGGAATGTGGGCATTTTGTTTAAAGTTTGCGGTGTTTTTATTTATCTGCTGCCTATCTTAAGGATAACCCTATCTTAAGGCTTAGGGTTCATGACATTTTAACTGAAACTCTGCTTTTCATCTTTCCACAGTCTTTTCCTGGTCCAAGTCTAGAAAGTGAAGATTTTAACATACCTCCCATCACTCCACCTTCATTACCTGACCATTCACTGGTACATTTGAATGACACAGAATCTGGTTATCCTTCACTGTGTCACCCGATCAACCATAATGGCCTGCTTCCATTCCATCCACAAAACATGGACCTACCTGAAATCACAGTCTCCAATATGCTTGGCCAAGATGGAACACTGCTTTCAAATTCACTGTCGGTGGTAAGACTTTTATCTACATATTTTTCAAAGCATGTTTCAAGTGCCCTTATATCCTTCTGTAATTTGATTTAAGCATCTAGTACTGTTTTGTGGTTTGCATATGTAGCTTTCTTAATAGATTATGTCTGATATGCAGTGGTTTGAGCTAGTGGCTGGTGAACTCTTCTTGATTCAGTTAAGAATTAGACTCGAATCAGAAAATATTTGTTTCTCTTCCTGAGTCTAGAAACATTTAGGGTGTGTTGCTCTCCTGATGAGCAGAATCAGGCCCAAATATCAGGCCTCCCACTCCTTCCCTCAAATATACTGGGTATATGGTAGAGGGCTATTCCTTAGGCTTCCTGGTACCTGTAACACAAGGGAGAGAGGGAGGGAAAACCCTGGTTTAGGCTTCATAGTGGAACCTTTGAAGGTAAATGTATTTGATTTATAATTAAGCTAAGCATTGTGAGCTGGAAATATTTATAGTTTCCAAACCAGGCTTGTAAAATTTTTGGTTACATCACCTGCTTAGATTTAAACCTACATTGAGACACAAGTAGAGTTCTTTCAGTTTGACTGGATATGGTCCAAAGTAGTTATCTACAGTAGAAAACCGTAGATCACAATTGTACCCGTGGCAAGAAATCCACAGCTGGCCCTGCTTTTTCTTGCTTCTTATTATCACACGTGTTGTGTTGTTCATTCCAGTGTTGGAAAATAGTTGAGGACTAGACAGTCCATTGAATTTTCTGTTCTCTTTTGAGGTCAGAGCTTGACCATAGTCCTTCTATTCTACTGGGTGAAAGGTTATTTTTAGTAATTTTGGGAACTACTTCAAATTTGCTTCAGTTTCAACTTACAGATAAAATAAACTACCCCAGCTTTACATAAAGGAAAGCGATCTGAATTATATGGAGGGTCTTAACAATAAAAAAGTAAAAGTACCCAGAGAAGGTAAGCGTAAGCATCTGACACTGCAACAAAGTGCTCCAGCAGTGCTTCATGGATATGACCTCTTCTGTACTGAAGTTAGAGTTTGGAAGCTGAATATTCCCTTAAGTATTGAAGCTTCATATCTGATTCTTGCAAAGAAATGGGAACAATAGAACTTTGAGAGCTTATAGATCATTGCACTGAGCAACTGGAGCAAGGTAAAGGAGAGCGAGGCCAAGGGATGCAAGTAGCCAACCTTCTTTTGAGATCTTAAAGTAGGCCGGGCAGAGAGAAACTCAAAACTCAAGGGGAGAAAAATGATTTAACAAGACTCAAATAGTTTGTTTTCCCTTGAATTATGTGTTGTCATCGTTATTTCATCACAGGGTATTTATTTATTTTAGGAAATGGATCAAATCATTCATATTAAGTCAATCTCTAGGCGGTGCACAATAAATAAAATGTAGAACAGCAAAATCTTTGTTTAATTCATTCTTTCTCTGTGTTCATCAGAGCCCTTCCTTAACACTTCTCAGAAGGCTAAAACCTCAGTCTCGGCCAGTGGACATCAACGAGAATGTCATCCAGGCAGGAATCAAGCAGTGGAGATAGGGACTAGCCCCCTGGAACTAGTGACAGATATTACGGGAAAGGGTACAGGCAGAATCATCAGTGACTCACACAAGCAACTTCCTTTCCAATTATAACACACAAAACTGTATGGAGCCAACTCCTAGGGGCCAAGGTTCCTTGGCCCTCCCAATAAAATAATTGAGCACCCCCCAAAAAAAAGTTGATGGGCATTGCCATTCAAGTGGTTTGTGTGCCCCACATCATGTGATTAATTATGCGGGGTGGGGGAATCCAGAGATGAAGTAGGCAATTAGCTGCCAACTACTGAGTCGTAATAACTATTATAGCCCCAATTCTGTCACTACTCTTTCTTGTATCCTGGCCAAACTTGCGGTGGAACTTTTTTCTTCCACACTTTTTCTTTGCAGTCCCCAATGACCTAGCTGACCTCTTCAGCAAGTGCTCCTTCTATATCTTAAAATTCTTTTATACTGCCTAAAACTAAACCTCATTTTCCCCGCCTAGGTCCCAAATCCATCATCCATCACACCTTTCCTTTTTCTTTAGCAGTCTGAGCTCGTTCTTGGGAGCTCATCAGTCCAAATCAATTCAATATAGCACTTACTAGATTGTATTGAGATAAGACCTCATTCACTGACAATGGTTGTTTTGGAAAAGGTTGGTTTGGGGGTTTTTTTATTGTAAAGTAAGAAACCAAGGTTAATTTTTTTTTTGTACCAAAGAACATCTATGTTCTTTTAAAGGTCTATTATCTGCATGGCAGTTAAAATAGAGCACATATTCTTTCAACATTATGACATATTTTGGAAACTAAAGAAGGAAAAGATAAGATGGATTTCACTTTATCTGAGTGGTTTAAATTTTTAAATTGTGAAGTTTAAAGTGAAAAAAGACAGTAAAAGGCAGTAAAAGTGATGGATTTATTTCTGAAATGCTCTTTTTTGTACTAGCAACAAAAGCTGGGATAATGCGGGTTTATTATCTAGCTTAGCATATATTCAAAGCTCCCTTTGCATTCTAAAGGCTACTGAACAAGTGTTTTGACAATGATTACATCAATAGGTAGAACAGAGGACACATGAAACTAAAGTAGAAATGTTTCTATGAGTTTGTAGCAAATGCAGCATATCAATACATTCAAATGCTTTCACTGTAGCATTTCCAATTTACTGCTTACAGGAAAGAATGACATATTGAATAATACCACTTTCAAAGAGGACCATTGTTGTTTCCATTTCTGAAATATTCTTAAATGTTTGCATTAATTTATTTTATATAAAATTTTCAATATGTCAGAATGTTATTTGATTTTTAAAAAATCTATAGAACACCAAAGTCAGATAAAGTTACCAGATTCAGAATAACAAAATCATTTATTTAAAATAAAATAAATATTATAGGGATTCAGTTTCTTCATACAAAAACTCAATATCACAGCATTAGCGTTCCATCATATTGGCTGCAATAAAGGCTGCAAACTGTTATATAACATTTCTGCACCAATAGCTGAAGCCTATTTTTTATTTTCATGAGAGGACTAAAGAAAGCATCTTACAAAACACTGGAGGAAATGGAACACCTCTACTTCATTTTTCTGTATCATGTAACATGTTTATTTTTTTGTAACTGGTGGTAGTGAACCTTATGTAAGAAAAGCCAGCTGTCTGTAATGACAGCAGCATTTTTTATAGTTTGAGCTAAGCTCAAGTTACTTGTGGATCTCAGCTTGCATGTACTCAGAAGGATTTTTAACTTTCTCCCTTCTCAGTACCACTTTACCTTTAACACATCAAAAACTTCTGACCATCTCTCTCTCTCTCTCTCTCTGTCTCTCTCTCTCTCTCTCTCTCTCTCTCTCTCTCATCTTCCACCACTTCATGTGAAGCGAATCTGTGTGTCACATAAGTGTGAGCTGAACTCTGAGTGCTTTATACCTTCACCTGGTGTTGGCTGATTACATTTGATTGCTGTGTCATGCTGAAAACCAGGGCTTACAGTGTGAGAGAAAACAGAATCCCTGTGACCCAAATGTGTGGGGTAAATAACAAAATAATCAGCTGTGTGCCTGGATTCAAAACACAGGGCTAAACACAGGCTGAACTCTGCAGCAGGGGAAAGCACCCAGTAGCAGAGTTTAAAGTCAAGCAGAAGTATAACATTAGCAATATAGTTTGTTAGACACTTTTATCTCATTTAGTCTTGCAAACAGCACTCCCCTCTTTCTACCCCTCTTAGCATGAACAGGACCACACACTGTAAAGTAAGTTTTAAAAACTTTACTTACAAAACATTCCAAAGGCAGATTAATGCATTTATCCAAGCAGCAGCAAAGAGAACACAGGCAGAATACGCTTGGGTAGAAAATAAAGATAGTTTCAAACAAGTGATCTAAGCTTGGATTTTGCTTAGATACGTCTTCCTTTGTCATTGACCTAGTGGGGAGAGAGAAGGAACAGGAAGAGAAGGCTTCGCTTCCTGCCTCATCAGAGAAGAGGGCATGTGACCTAGCCGAGTCTAGGTATCCAGCTTTTTTGTCCCAACCCCATCATACACTAACTAGTACTCATACATAGTTATGTTTGACTGCAATTTCCCACATGCAGAACTTGCTGTGACCCATCTGTGTATTTTTCCAGAACTAGAACATTACTGAGTTGCACACACAAAGCTTATAGTCTAAACTTTAACAGAGTGATAGAGGGTAGCCGTAGATAGAGGGAGCAAAAAAAGAGTTGCACAAGGATAATGTGAATAACATGTGAGAGAGAATTCAATTGACCATACTTAGACTTAATTTCTGCCCAATGCCACAACCCTATACATATCTATTCTGAATGAAGCTCAACTGATTTCAGTGGAATGTATCTCCAGATATGTGTGTTTACAGATAAGGGTGTATAGGACTGCACCCTAAAAATACTACCAAAACCACCAAATGATACAAAAGGCACTTTCTATATATAATGTGCTTTATATATAGGCACTTTCTATATATAATATATAATTCCCAGTTTAACTGTCTACCCCAGATGGCTTGATTCGGAAGCTATTTCTCTATGCTGAGATAACACTATATGAAAAAAGAAAATACTGATGTCCCTCCTCATGGAGTCCATAGAAAGTCTACACACACACACACACACACACACACACACACATATTAAACCCACCAAAAAGTAATGAACAAAGTTGCCTCCTCAAAAATACACGCATGTGCAGGTATATACACACTCACAGTTTCTCATTCAGTAATGGAGGAGTACAACTGGGTAATATGGGATGATACTGCCTAGATAATATTCACTTCATTCAAGCAGCAATATTAGGAAGGATATGTAGGTGCAAAATCTCTTCAGTTTTTGAAAACTGGAAAAAACCCCACCCATCTGATTCTCTCTCCCAAACCTTGCTGCAAAATATCATGAAATAATCTAAGAAATGCCTGATGTTAATGCAATATGGTGCTTGATTCGCCTCTTAACAGAGATTCCATAGAGGTTGAAGGAAAAGAGAAACCAAACATTTATAAAATTGTTGCTGTAGATATAATTAGATCCATTTTAGGACCAAAAGTTTTATGTAGCAAACTGACAGAAGGATACACAATAATTATAGTTCGTTGACAAGCTGAAGAGAGTTCCCTTTTTATCTTGCAGCTTTAGAAACTAAACTGTAAATAAATATGCTATTTGACAGATTGTAATTGCCATCAGCAGGGCATCTTTTCATTTAATCAGATGGTGTTATTAAAAAGGGGGTTACAATTAAACATTTTATAATGTGACGTAGAACTCCATTAAAATTCTCCAGCAAACAGTAATTTGCATTTGATGCTTCTGCAGCCCCTTTCTATTTGCAGAAATGTTATTGGCTGTGACCTTCCACTGGATGGGTCTCTGTTTGCTGCTCTTTTCATTCTTTGATAAATGATATTGAGCATCCTGTCTCTCTCCCTCTCTGCCTGCCTCACAATGCACTTGAAAATATAGCATGTCTACATTAGATCCTTTTGACCCTTACAGTGGAACATGCAAAACAAACGAAATGAAATGTTGAATTCTCTTGATGTAGAATTAATGTTCTGGATTTATTTTGCAAATAGTAGGTTCTATCCAATTTGCTATTAAATCTGTTTCACTCAAGAGTAATAGGAAAAAATAGCAGTTAGGGCTCAACTTAGGAAATCATTTAATATCACTCAGTGAAGGATACTTCGGAGAATAAACACACACACACACACACACACACACTGAGCAAGAGAGCTCACATTTCAGAAATGTTAAGGCAATGTCTCTTGCTAGGTTCCCCTTTTCACTTATATTCCTGTTCTTTACTGATGATCTTTATAGAAAAGAACTGCTTGAGTTGTAGCTCTATATCCTGCCTTCTGAATAAATACAAACCTATTTTTTTCTGTGGGTTTGTGTTATAGAGACTATACAGTGGAGAATTTGATCCAAAAGTACTGATATAGACATCTCATTTCTGGATCACCACATACATTTCTTAAGAAAAGTTAGTATATGTGGGAAGAAGACAGAGCACGCCCAGTATAATACATTTTGCTGCCTGGGGTGAAGGATAAGATGGTACCCCATGATTCCACATGTAGAAGGCAACTGGAATGGCATTTCAATCTTAATTCTGAGTGAGTACATCAAGAGAAAAAAATCTAGAATTCACACGTGCTTTAGCCACACATGCTTTATTCGTTGGTCTGCATCCTTAACCTGCTTAGTCTTTTCGCCAGCTTCAGTTTCTTTGGGCCTCCTTTCCCCTGCCCTCTGCATTCATTTGATGGGGAACTACTACCTATGAAAGACCAGCACTAAACACTGTGCCTTTGCATACTAATTGCTGTGGAGCAAAGTAGGGAGATTGCTGTTGCACAAATATCCTGCTAGCTTCCCATAGGAAGCTGGTTGGCCACAATGAGAATAGGATCCTGGAATGTCAGTATTCTTACCTGCCCTTCACCGTGAAGTCCCGGGGTCAGTTACTACAACAACAACAACAACAACAACAACAACAACAACCAATTAAAACTATTTAGCGAATACAGGCAACCCCCTATTTATGTGTCTTCAATATGTGTATGACTATGCATATGTGCATCATACCAAATCCAGAAGTGACCCCAAAAAATGACAAAAACATCTGAAAAAGGGGTGGAGTAGGGCAAGGGTGGGGAGTGGCGGGGGCAGAATGGAGTGTTTGCAGATATTTTCAGTGGTGCTCGAAATATATGCAATTTCACTTAAACACATGGTGCCTTGGAAGGTAACTCCTGTGTAAATGGGGAGTTGCCTATAGTTCATTCTTCAGCATATAGAGGAAGTTGCTCAGTTCTTCGGATCTTGGTCATTTATTTCATCCAGTTCAAACAAGCATTCTCATCAAGCAAGCACCCACAATGTACAGATGAAGAGTGGAGACTGAAAACAACATGTCAAGCCATCCCATTCTGCAAGATTCATGATTTTGAGGCGTATTTAAATGATCTATGGTACAGCCGTAATGTTTGGCAAGATGAGCCACCTGTTGATTGCTTTTAGCATATATAAAAAGAATTAAAATGAAAGCAGGTATTTAATTTATGTGCCCTGCTTTCTCTGGCTTTACTTTCACCATGGGTCATGTAATAGGACCTGCGATGTTAAGGCATAAAATAGCTTGTGAAAAGGTAACTAGTTACTACTCCTTGGTGAAAGGAGATCTGAAATGAAGTGTTGGCAGTTCCATTGAATCACAGGTTACCAGGGAGACTATGGCTCATGTTGCATGTGCTTATGCCATAACAGAGCCATATACAACACTCAAAGTTCAGCCAGGAGCCACAAACCAGGAGTAGGAGTTGCACCAGGGATTCCAGAGGAAAGGGAACAAGCCAATAGTCAGAGCTAAAGAACGCATGGAAACATGTCATAGAGTCAATAGTCAGAGCTAAAGAATGCATGGAAACATGTCATAGAGGTGAAGACATTGTTGCTCCAAAAAGGTCCCAGCACAAACAGAAATATAAATGAGTGTCCAATTGCTAGCCTAGTTGTGTAGAGCTTAACATGGTGATCCAACCACCACCATCCCAACAAGTCCAGGGGGTGGATTAGGCAGAGGAGTACTTCTGCCCAACTCTCCTGGCTCAGCTGACCTCCTGGCAATGGATGGCAGACCCACTGGCCAGTTCCTCACTGGCAGGCGCAAGTAGAAAGTCTTGAAACAGGGTGTTATGAGAGCCAGTGCAGGGTCCACTCGATCCAAAGCTGGTCCCACTGTTGCCGCACAACAACATCAGGCCTGGTTGTCCTGCCATCCACCTGTGAATGGCAGGGCTGCAGATGCAGCGCTGGTTCCTTAGACTACTATACAGACAGGGAGATGTGGCAGGCAGCAGTTTTGATATGGGCAACCAAACATAAACACAACCAAAGACTTCCAACTTGCAACCCTGACAACTCCCAATAGCTTATTGACTTTGCTTGGCCTATCTGTTATTGTTGGTTCTATTAACCCAAGACCCACAGATTGGAGCATTGAGGAATAAGGAAAAGGACTTTGCTCTAGCTGAGATTCCTGCATTGTAGGGGGTTGGACTAGATGACCCTTGGGGGTCCCTTTCGACTCTACAGTTCTATGGTTTTATGACTCAGTGATAGAGAAGGCCCCAGGTTCAGTCCCTGACATCTCCATGTTTAAGTGGGAAGGACTCAAAAGCCACTGTCGGTCTGTGTACGAAGCTAATAAACCAGCAATTTGATATGAGGCAGCTCCATGTATGTGAGCTGGAAATATTCTCCCTATTCACTTTCAGTCA